>NC_042617.1:493869487-495292399 GCF_901001135.1 Rhinatrema bivittatum
ATATCTCCCCCTCAGCCATCTCTTCTTCAAGCTGAACTGCCCTAACCTCTTCATCCTTTCCTTATAGGGGAGCTGTTCCATCCCCTTTATCATTTTGGTTGCCCTTCTCTGTAATTTCTCAATCAAACTACATCTTTTTTGAGATGCGGTGACCAGAATTGTACACAGCATTCAAGGTGTGGACTCACCATGGAGCTATACAGAGGCATTATGACATTTTCCGTTTTAATAACCATACCTTTCCTAATAATTCCTAACATTCTGTTTGCTTTTTTGACTGCTGCAACACACTGAGCCAACAATGTTAAAGTATTATCCACTATGATGCCTAGATCTTTTTCCTGGGTGGTTTCTCCTAATTTGGAACCTAACATTGTTTAACTATAGCAGGGGCTATTTTTCCCTATATGCAACAACTTTACACTTGTCCATGTTAAATTTCATCTGCCATTTGGATGCCCAATCTTCCAGTCTCGCAAGGTCCTCCTGAAATATATCACAATCCGCTTGTGATTTGACTACAATGAATAATTTTGTATCATCCACAAATTTGATAACCTCACTCATCATATTCCTTTCCAGATCATTTATAAATATATTGAAAATCACCAGTCCAAGTACAGATCCCTGAGGCACTCCACTGTTTACCCTTTTCCATTGAGAAAATTGACCATTTAATCCTACTCTCTGTTTCCTGACTTTTAACC
This sequence comes from Rhinatrema bivittatum, assembly GCF_901001135.1. Taxonomy (NCBI): domain Eukaryota; kingdom Metazoa; phylum Chordata; class Amphibia; order Gymnophiona; family Rhinatrematidae; genus Rhinatrema; species Rhinatrema bivittatum. The sequence goes on from NC_042617.1 coordinate 493,870,195, forward strand.
AATTTGTAATCCACAGAAGGACATCGCCTCCTAACCCATGACTTTCTAGTTTTCTTAGAAGCTTCTCATGAGGGACTTTGTCAAACACCTTCTGAAAATCCAAATACACTACATCTACCGGTTCATCTTTATCCACATGTTTATCAACCCCTTCAAAAAAATGAAGCAGATTTGTTAGGCAAGACTACCCTTGGATAAATCCATGATGACTGTGTTCCATTAAACCGTGTCTTTCTATATGCTCTACGATTTTGATTTTTAGAATAGTTTCCTCTATTTTTCCCATCACTGAAGTCAGGCTCACTGGTCTATAGTTTCCTGGATTGCCCCCGGAGACCTTTCTAAATATTGGGGTTACATTGATCACCCTCAGTCTTCAGGTACAATGGATGATTTTAATGATAGGTTACAAACTTTAACTAATAGATCAGAAATTAAAATTTTTGAGTTCCTTCTGTACCCTAGGATGCATACCATCTGGTCCAGGCGATTTGCTACTCTAGCTTTTCAATCTGGCTTGCTACTTACCTGATAATTTCCTTTGCTTTAGACCAGACAAATGAATTCAGAACTAGTGGGTTATACACCTCTACCAACAGATGGCCGCAGAGCATATATATACTGACATCACAGTATATGTTCTTCTGCAGTGACATCTGCCTGCCAGTTTTCGCTTCAAACACCAACTGCAGATATACTAGTAAAAAACAATTATTAACAGTTAACCATTTTAGTACGCAGAAAACAGGAAACACTGAGCTCAGACAAAGAATGCATTAACACTAGCCTAGGGACTGAGTTAACACTAATAACCCCTGGAACACGTTGCCATGCAGAAGGACCATAGCATAATTGTTCAGCATCCTAGTGCGGGAAGCTGATAATCTGTAGATAGGTAAAGAAAAATAAATAAATAAATACAAATTGCATGCCCATGTGTAGGTTGTGACACTCGTTTTTTTTTTCAGGGTGAGAATTGGCCTTGTCGAAGGGGAAGGGCTGGCCGAGAGAAAAAAAAACCCCAAATGCTCAAATTCCGTGTTTTAAAAGGAAAGCAGCAAGTGCTATGGTGAAGTCTTCTGGCAGCTTGATTGCCGCATTTGGAAGAGAGAGGGGCCACGTTTGTGAGAGGAGCAAGGCAGGTAGCGGCATGAGCACCGCGTAGATTTTTATTTTTGGTGAATGGCATGTGCTGCGAGTAGGCAGGATTTTGGCGGCTCGCACCACATTTAAAGAGGAGCAGCATGTGTGCAGCTGAAGGAGAGCAGGCAGCTGTTTTTAAGTGCCATGGCTGCTCCAAGGTTCTTCATGGCTCCTGATGTGCTGATGCGCATTGGACTGCCAACTTTGTTTGAGGTGCTGCAGGAGAGTGGGGACTCCCGCTGGCACAGGAAATAAAAAGTAAAAAAAAAAGAAAAATGGCACGAGTGAGGGAGAGATCAGAGCAGGGAGTGGGAAGCCAGTACTGCTGCTGCGCTGGGTCTCTCTGCAGCTCCCGGCATGCAGAAGTTGCAAGAGATTAATTAAAAATAAAAAAGTGCATGCATTGCTAGGAGCCCTTAGCAAGTTCCTGGTGCATGGAGAGTGAGGACTCTAAATGACATCATCAGTGGCATCAGGGGCTAACTAATGAAGTACCTGAAGGTTCTTTTTAAGTAAAAAACACATTTTGGGGACATTTTAAGGTTCAAAAACCTAGTGTTTTTAATATGTAATATTTAAAGAGGCTCATAATTTTTTTTAAAGGGCTACACATTCATTTTAATAACTGTTGGGTGAGGGCGTCAGAGGCCCTATAAAACTTTAAAAATTCAGAATTTTGTTAATGATGGTCATGAGAAGACTTATTTAGAGTATGATTCATGTAAAAATGAGACATTTACAAAGTTATATTTATAAGTAGCTCTGAAGTCCAGATAAAAAAATACAGATTCATAAGAAAAGTTTGTTCTGTATTGATAAACATCTAAGGAAGAGTTAAAAAAGCTTTTGGCTGCTTGTAAATTTCTTCTGAAATGTTTTTAAATTCAGACATTGAACTGAAGGGGGTTTTGAGGGATTTTCATGGGATTTTAAGTAAATGAGTACCATAGTAGTGTTGTAAATGATGAGAGAGTGCATTTGAAGTGTTTATTTTGTATTTTGGGAAAAGTAACATTTTATTTGGAAACTATAGTCTCTGCCTCTTTGGAAGGGATGAGTTCCATTAGTTTAAACATCAGAGCAACTGTAAAAGGTGAAGCCGTTGCTATAGAGTCTCCTTGACAACAAAGTCTTGTTAAAATTCTTGAAGTGAAAAGCCAGCGTAGTGTTACTATTTTAAAGTTAAAGCACTTTAAAAATATTTTTCATTGTGAATATAAACAAAAGTAAAAGTGGATTAAACATTTCTTTAGCTTTATTATTCACTAATAGGATGGTTAATTGTTAAATATATGTCCTCATTTACCTCAAACTAAGAGGCAAGGAACTATTTTGTTAATGACTTCATTCAGAGCAATAATCCTTTGAATCTATTCTAAGTTGAATCTAATCTAAGTTGAATCTAATCTAGTTGAAGCTTAAAATACTGGCTGGATTCCTGAGTTGACTGAGGAGAGGACAAGGCCTAGGCAACTGTTGTTTGATCCAGAGGCTTATTAGAAACATTGATTAGCTGAAGATAGCTAGAGAACACAATGAATGATTGTGAAAGTGTTTGTGGTTATATTTATTAGATTTCCTCTGGTAAGAAAGAAAGAGTGAAAGTTTTAAAAATAATTGTAACTTGACTGACCCACATAATCTTTTTTCAGTCTTGATAGTGATTGAGTGATCGATGAATGGTAGAATATTTTCATGAATTTCCACAAAGATTTAGTGAAAATTTTAGATGCTAAATTATAGCATTGGGGTATAAAACTGGTGTAGATAAACCAGTTTCTCACAGGACAAGCAGGATGGTAGTCCTCACATATGGGTGACATCACAGGATGGATCCCAATCACAGAACACTTTTGTCAAAGTTTCTAGAACTTCGACTGACACCTACTGGGCATGCCCAGGATGGCACTAACCCTGAAATTCCACCTCCAACGGTGGTCCCTCTGGCTACGCCTCCTCCTCCTCTGGCATCGGGGCTCCAGGTTTCCGGGAGGAACTGGATTGAATGATTCAGGAGGCCATCAGTAGAGCAATGCAAGGCTTCAAGATTCCTTCAATGCCGGTACCGGTACTGATACCTGAACCGTTGACCAAGCCCCTTCCTGTAGCGCTGGCACCGCTACTCACAAGGATGGAAGCGCTGATCTCTGCTTTTCCTCTGATGGATCTGATGACACCGATGGACATGGTGCCCTCCTCTCCTATTCCTCTTTCATCGACAGAAGAAGGAGAAACACTGTTACTTCCTCCATCAGGAATCCTTCTAATGCCTAGGCCATCGATGTCACCGATTGCATCTTTGCTTCCATTGATGCCGCACATTCATCCATTTATGCCTTCAGTGCCTTTATCAGTGCCACCAGTGACTCCCTCAATGCCTTCGGTGCCTTGCCCTTGACCTTCAGGGATACCAACCTTCCGTCTCTCTAAGGATAATGGGGGTGCTGGAGATGATTTATCCCAGGATACCGATGACTTACCATCACCACCCTCTCCTACTGAAAGCAGGAAGCGTTCCCCTCCAGAGGACTTGTCCTTCATTAATTTTGTGAAGGAAATGTCTGAAGTGGTTCCTTTTCAACTTCAGACAGAACAGGATGATAGACATCAGATGATGGAGCTTCTTCAATTTTTAGATGCTCCTAAAGAAATCATATCTATCCCCATCCATGATGTCCTTCTGGATCTTCTGAAAAGAAATTGGGAACATCCTGGTTCAGTGGTACCAGTAAATCGAAAGGCAGACACCACATACCTAGTCCAGTCAACTCCAGGTTTCCAGAAATCCCAATTGGATCACCATTCAGTGGTTGTTGAGTCAGCCCAAAAGAAAGCCCGATGATCCAAGCCTCATTCTTACTTTCCTCCAGGGAAGGAGCAGAAATTCCTGGATGCTATAGGTCGGCATACCTTTCAAGGGTCATTGCTTATATCCCACATTGCCTCTTATTAACTCTATATGACCCAATACAACAGGGTCCTCTTTAAACAAATACAGGACTTTGCTGAGTCCCTGCCTCAGCTGTCTCAAGAACAGTTACATGCCCTGGCTCAAAAGGGATTAGAAGCAGGCAAATATGAAATAAGATCTGCCTATGACATTTTTGACACCACTTCCAGGGTATCAGCAACAGCTATGTCTGTGAGGAGGTGGGCCTGGCTAAATTCATCAGACCTACGGCCTGAGGTCCAAGACAGACTATCTGACTTGTCTTGCACTGGGGACAATCTTTTTGGTGACCAAATACAACAAGCAGTGGCACAGCTCAAGGATCACCATGAGACTCTTCGCCAACTCTCCTTGTTGCCTTCTGAATATCCTGCTAAGCAAACATTCAGGAAGGATCCCAAAAAGTCCTTTTACCGCCAAAGTAAATCTTATCCTCCTCCATCCAAGGGTCACCCTACTAAGCCTTACCAGAAAGGCCAATCCAGGCAACCTCGCAGGCAAAAGGCGCAGACAACTCCTCAACCTGGTCCAGCATCTGATTTTTGACTCTTTTATAGAGAGCAGCATTCAGCCTCCACTAATGCATGTACCAGTGGGAGGTCGATTGTGCCACTTCAGCGACATCTGGCACACAGTCACCTCAGACCTGTGGGTTCTGGCCATAATCACTCAAGGTTATCATCTCAAATTTCTTGCCATTCCACCGGACCCCCCACCTCAGCTGACGTGGGGAACATCCGACCATTCACCACTCCTGGATCAGGAGGTCTCCCTCCTCCTCCAGTCCAGAGTAATCGAACCAGTGCCCTACTCCCAACAGGGCCTCGGTTTCTATTCTCAGTACTTTCTCATCTCAAAAAAGTTAGTTGGTGTTCGCCTGATACTAGAACTTCATGCATTAAACAAGTACCTACAAGATGGTAACCTTGGGTTCCCTCCTTCCCCTTCTGCAAAGGGAAGACTGGCCATCTAGTGCTCCTACCATGTGACAGGGGCCGACCAATGGCACCGGTAGCCCCTGTGACATAGTAAAGTCAAAGGCTATCAGCACCATTTTGAATACCGGCAGCTGATGGTGTGAGTGCAGTAGATGGCTCCCGGATCCCCCACTGGACCACCAGTGAGTTTTGGTAAGTCTTGGCAGGGTCAGAAGGGTGGGGGGCTCTGCTCTCTAGATCTCAAGGATGCTTACACTCACATTGCAATAACTCTGTCTCATCGCAAATTTCTACGATTCCTGGTAGGCCCAAAGCACTATCAATACCGAGTGCTTCCATTTGGCTTGGCATCTGCACCACGAGTCTTCACCAAGTGCCTCGTAGTAGTAGCAGCATTCCTCAGGACTCAAGGTGTCCACGTCTACCCCTATTTCAATGACTGGTTGATCATGGCTCCTACCAAGCGAGCTGCCCTGATGTCCCTACGTCTCACCTTGCATACCCTGGTGTGCGAACAAAAGTACGCACGCGCGTATGGTTTTAAAATCTACCTCAGCGTGAATTTAATAGCAGGTAATGGACTTCTCTTCCAAGAACTTATCCAATCCTTTTTTAAACACTGCTATACTAACTGCACTAACCACATCCTCTGGCAACAAATTCCAGAGTTTAATTGTGCGTTGAGTAAAAAAGAACTTTCTCCGATTAGTTTTAAATGTGCCCCATGCTAACTTTATGGAGTGCCCCCTAGTCTTTCTACTATCCGAAAGAGTAAATAACCGATTCACATCTACCCATTCTAGACCTCTCATAATTTTAAACATCTCTATCATATCCCCCCTCAGCCGTCTCTTCTCCAAGCTGAAAAGTCCTAACCTCTTTAGTCTTTCCTCATAGGGGAGTTGTTCCATTCCCCTTATCATTTTGGTAGCCCTTGTCTGTACCTTCTCCATCGCAATTATATCTTTTTTGAGATGTGGCGACCAGAATTGTACACAGTATTCAAGGTGCGGTCTCACCATGGAGCGATACAGAGGCATTATGACATTTTCCGTTTTATTCACCATTCCCTTTCTAATAATTCCCAACATTCTGTTTGATTTTTTGACTGCCGCAGCCACTGAATTGATGATTTCAATGTGTTATCCACTATGACGCCTAGATCTCTTTCTTGGGTTGTAGCACCTAATATGGAACCCAACATTGTGTAATTATAGCATGGGTTATTTTTCCCTATATGCATCACCTTGCACTTATCCACATTAAATTTCATCTGCCATTTGGATGCCCAATTTTCCAGTCTCACAAGGTCTTCCTGCAATTTATCACAATCTGCTTGTGATTTAACTACTCTGAACAATTTTGTGTCATAAGAATAAATATTTCTTTTGTGTTCGAAAATACTGGATTTTCAGCAACTCTGCACATAAGGGAGCATTTGTTTAGTTGAAGCAGAGCCCAGGGCAGCAGAATCCTCTTACTTTACAACTTTGGGGAACAATCTTTCCCCCCTGCCCCCTCCCTGCCAACAGCAAATCCCAAAGAGGGCAGGAGATCCACTGCCCCCCTGAAATTACAACCTTGCATGAATATGTTTGAACAAGATTCCTCTGTAACAATTTTGGTCGGAAATAAATTGTGTAGGCTTCTCCTGTGTTATGTTATATTTCATTCCATGGATAAATTTAGCACTTGTTAAACAATGCAGAGTAGGTGGGAAAAAATCAGACAACATAGATTTGCATAAACTGAAACATGACTTGGTCCAAATTATCTAATGATAAAAACAATGAAATTTAAAATATATAAATCAGAAATCATCAGTAAAGAGAAGCTTATTCTGTCACATTATCAATACCACCCAAAACTGGTCAAAGGAATTATTTACGATAGTTAAAAGACTATTGAATTTACTTTTCATGGTTACAGGCAAAGTTTTGTTCAGATAAAATTGAAGTGATTTATAAGGATTTGACAGGCTAGGATCTGGCAAGATACAGGTCAAGATATGGTTCAAAGGCAAAATTGTCAGTTTGCTAGCTATAGGGTATAAAACACAGATATTTCTTATTCAATGCAAAGTTTATTCATAACTGAATAGGTAACTGGTTCTCTACATTCATTAACATAAACTCAATATATAATTTATTTATATTTATTTATTTTTAATTTTTATATACCGATGTTCTTGTAAGAAATACAAATCACTCCGGTTTACATAAAACAGTGAAATGCCCCAAATAGAGGAAGAGGCTTTAAATGGAACAGTAGAACAGAATGCCAATTTAACATAGTAATATTATAATATAGTGTAGATACAGTATAAATACAGTATAAATACGAGAAACGTTTTAATTGAAGAAGTGTCATGTTCCAAAACAGAAATATTTTCTTGAATTTGGATTTAACTAGTTTGGCAAGCAGAAATGTGAGTATCTAGAGAGTTAGAAACAACATCTGCTTTGGCCAAGGTACTAACACAAGCATGGCCAATAGAGGCTATTAGGTCCCAAAGTGCTTCCAGTGACCACTGCAGACTTAGGGGGAATCATACTCACTGTAGGAATTGAAGAAGGAGACTAGGACTCACCACCAGACCTCTCAGATGACATGAACAATTCCGAGGAAGGAAAAACAGTGAAATCCCCTACAGATAGAGAACCAGCATTTGCTTCTTCATTCCCAGAGGCTTTCCCTTGGCTCAGCGATCTTAACGACCTCATCAGTCAGTGATGCTGCAGCCCCAATCTGGGAGGTCTCATGCTGGGCCAGCAGAGGACAAATGTCAAGGGGGATGAGGGAAATCTCATCCCCAGCTGAGGCTGACTGTGTCAAATTCTGTGGAGAAGTGTTTATTACAACAAACACATGTGCGGCATATAATAAACTGGACAATAATAGTATAACCAACAAACAATTATTTATTTTGCATTTGCACACAAACATGAGCAAGGTATTTTAGTATAGTATTAACAGTGATGTACAAGCGAGAGAGCCACGACACGGCCGTGTTTCGCCTCCAGCTGCGTCAGGGGGACTGAAGTTTGTCAGAGTTGTGTGTCTAGACGGGTAATGGTTTTCTAGTGTTGGGGAACCCGCTGAATCAGCTGATTCTAGGAAAGCTACTATGGCTTCAAGTCCCTTAGCAATGCCAGTTAATTAGAATGTCTAATTTAAGTTTGCAGGATATATCAAGTTGAGCAATTTCTTAATTTAGTATTTTTTCTTCTTTTTACCCTTTTAATTGCTGCTTCCCTTATTTCCTTCTTTTTTATTTTCTGGTCTATCACATTAAAAAACTTGTTTTTCCTGTATATTTTGCTTTATCTGATTGATATTACTTGCTGTTTCCATGCAAAGTTTGCTCTTTATTAAAATTTCTAATTTTTACAAACAAAATAAAAAAAAAAAATTAGGTGTCAGTCAAAATTGTTCAGGAGCTAAGAAAAATGTAATCCCACTCTGTCCAACTTTTATTTTGTTTGCTTTTTTACTGTTTTCACTCATTTTTCCTATTTTTCTCTTTATGTTTATTTATTTATTTATTTATTTATTTATTTATTTAGAGTTTTTATATACCGACCTTCTCGATATACATAATCGAATCAGGTCGGTTTCCATAAAACAAAACTTTCGCAAGTAAGGCGTTACATTAAACAATAAAACAGAGTATTAGATAGTTCATCTTATTTATTTTTTTATATTTTAATTTGCTTATTTATTTTTTTATACTTTTTGCCTTTATTCTCCTTCTCCACCTCTTCCTTTTCTTCCATCTACTTCCTCATTGTCTCTGGCTTCATTTCCTTTCCCTGAATGGCAACAGCAGTGAACTTTCTCCCTGGATAGGAACCCTACAGATGGAGGAACTCCTAACAGGTTGTGGCCTGAGGATGACAGACCTTCCTGGGTAATACTTATCTGACTTGGAGTTGAATCCAACAGAAGGTTCTTGGAAACAAGAGAATATTATTGTTAATATTGTTTTTACACTGCTACCAGAAAAGAACAATTTTGAAATTACTTACAATTTCTAATTGTTTACTTGTCTATGGTTGACAAAAGGTTTATTGAAATATTATTCCAAAGATACATGCTTCAGAACTTGAATACTTGTATTGTTTACTATAAGATTGCTTCTAATCATTTTAATTTTGGTAAAAATAAACTCGTCAACCTTGTTTGTCAGCAATTGTTTTCTTCTAAGGTACTACAGGTAACATCCTCCCTCAGAGCGGTTAACCTAAATTTCTCCCTGATTCCCCTCCCTGCTCCTGGGAGACTTTGTTGGGTGGATTTTGGATCCCATTCCTGTGCAGGAGACCCAGTAAGGAAGAGGGCATTGAACAGCCAACCCTGTGAAGTTCTATCTAGAGTCCTTGCAACACAGCAACTTTTAGCACCCCACCAGCCTCAGCCATGACAGCAGGAGAAGGTGTCTGCCACAGGGGGGCACTGTTTAGAAAATGTACACCCCCTAGGGAGCAGCATTCATTTTACTAGCAACATCTGAACCACCCAGATGCCACATGCACATACCTCTCCCTGAAAGCACACCAGTGGCCAGCTGGATGGAGCAGGATTTAGTGTGTGTGAGAATGTTGTATGTGTGTGTATGTGTGTGTGTGTGTGTGTGTGGGGGGGGGGGGGTAACTCACAAGTAGGGTACAGGTGGGCTGGGCTTCACATCCTGGTGATGAACCAGATCCATACCTTGGCCCATATCTTAGAGGCAATCAGGAGGATGATGGAGGCTAGGCTGGAGAAATGGGAATATTTATGTTTTTTGTTACAGATGGTAGCAAGACCATGATCAGGGCAATGAATGATGGGAGCTACCAGGGTGTCTGTTAGAGATGTGAATCGTGTCCTCGATCGTCTTAACGATCGATTTCGGCTGGGAGGGGGAGGGAATCGTATTGTTGCCGTTTGGGTGTGTAAACTATCGTGAAAAATCATTAAAATCGTGAGCCGGCACACTAAACCCCCCTAAAACCCACCCCAACCCTTTAAATTAAATCCCCCACCCTCCCGAACCCCCCCCCCCCCAAATGCTTTAAATTACCTGGGGATCCAGCAGTGGTCCAGAACGGCGGCGGTCCGGAACGGTCCCCTCAATAGAATCGTGTTGTCTTCAGCCGGCGCCATTTTTCAAAATGGCCGCCGCAAAATGGCGGCGGCCATAGACAAAAACGATTCGACGGAGGAGGTCGTTCCGGACCCCCGCTGGACTTTTGGCAAGTCTTGTGGGGGTCAGGAGGCCCCCCCAAGCTGGCCAAAAGTTTCCTGGGAGTCCAGCGGGGTTCCGGGAGCGATTTCTTGCCGCAAATAGTTTTCGTACGGAAAATGGCGCCGGCAGGAGATCGACTGCAGGAGGTCATTCAGCGGGGGTTCCGACCACCGCTGAACGACCTCCTGCACTCGATCTCCTGCCGGCGCCATTTTCCGTACGAAAACGATTCGCGGCAAGAAATCGCTCCCGGAACCCCACTGGACTCCCAGGAAACTTTTGGCCAGCTTGGGGGGGCCTCCTGACCCCCACAAGACTTGCCAAAAGTCCAGCGGGGGTCCGGAACGACCTCCTCCGTCGAATCGTTTTTGTCTATGGCCGCCGCCATTTTGCGGCGGCCATTTTGAAAAATGGCGCCGGCTGAAGACAACACGATTCTATTGAGGGGGCCGTTCCGGACCGCCGCCGTTCTGGACCACCGCCGGATCCCCAGGTAATTTAAAGCATTGGGGGGGGAGGGGTTCGGGAGGGTGGGGGATTTAATTAAAAGGGTCGGGGGTGGGTTTTAGGGGGTTTTAGTGTGCCGGTTTTCCTGCCCTCCCCCTTCCCCCGATTTACGATTTTTTAACGATAAATCGGGGGAATTGGTATTGTATCGTGGCCCTAACGATTTTTTGATGATTTAAAATATATCGGACGATATTTTAAATCGTCAAAAAACGATTCACATCCCTAGTGTCTGTTGCTTTGCAGAATATTAATGCCACTGTGCTTGCTGCCTTACACTTCACTTCATGTCTTGGGGTATTGATGGAACTCTTCTTGATATCTCACCCTTCATACTCTATGCCTTGGGATCTTCATGCCACTGTTATGGAATGCCTTTGTCTGTCTTTTCGCATCTTTGGATTTCATGCCACTGTTGTTGCTGCTGTTTTCCCTCTTTAGGTGCCTTGGGGTCTTCATGACACTATTGTTGGTGCCTTTTGCCATTCTTTTAGTTCCTTAGATTTTTCATTCCACTGTTTGTGCTCACTTGCATCATTTATTGTGACCTGAGGTATTCATTCCACTGTTCAGCCATGTTGGCTTCTCACAGTGCTTTGCGGTCTTTATACTAATATGTGTGCACTGTGCCCCAGGCTTGGTGTCTTGGGGTGCTGCCTACCTGCATGTTTGCTAAAACTTTGAAGGAAAGCCCCAAAGTTAGATTCCAAAATAGGATGCATTGCTTCCCCCATAGACTTTAAAGGAAATGAAATAAATTACAGAATAAAACAAAAATAGCATAGCTTAGGAAATAAAACAAACAAAATGACACGAAAGGACACAAAATGAAAATCTCTTCTTTGCAAAGCCTTAGTACTTATCTCTTGCTTTTCTGAGTTCTGATAAAGTAGTAAAATAAAATCTTTACTATTTAACCTGTGTAACCCTTAGAAGCATGGGAGTACTATAACTGCTGAAGTTTGTAGTGCATCAGAAAATTTGCTGCTGCCATGTGACCAAACCTCTGAGCTGCTTTCCCAGCCTGACATTTTCAATAAATGCCGGGTCCAAAATGTTTCTTTTGACATGCTAGCTTAAGCAACATTGATCCAGCCTTTGATGATGATGTCAGGCTGTGGGAGAGTTCAGAGTGTTGGCAGCCCAGAGCAGGAGCAGTGCTTTACTTTATCAGTAACAGGTATTGGCACTCAGGAAAAGCTTATGGCAATCTGCTGCCTGAGGCGAGGGATGAGATGCCTCTCTCACCCCCATCGCCACTGCTAAGGTACCCAAAAGGGATACAATCTCCAAGAGACAGGCCTGCACCAACTTGCCATACAAAAAAAAAAAATCAAATTCTAGTGTCACCTCTCCTCACAAACACCTTTCACTGCCAAAATATTTTAGAAATAACACAAAATCCTTCAAAAAAGACATTCAGAACCTATATAGAAACATGCCAAACCATAACAAACTCCCAGGATTCAAACAGCAGGAGCAGTGCCTGGGAAGAGGCAGCACTGCAAATATAACTGTATGCTCTGGAACACCAATATACCTTCTACTGGAAAACAGACAGGCCAGACAGCAGAATCCCTCACCTCAATCACACACACAAACACACACACACACACACACACACACACACAACACAAACTAACACTTACCTAATACAAAATATGGGACCACAAATAAAAAACATAAAAATGCAGACGAAACTGATATCAAATCCCAAGAAGCCCCACTCTGCATGCAGTGCAACACCAGAGAAAAAGAAACAGAAATGCATTTCCTCCTGAAATGTGTGAAATGTGAAGAATTAAGAATGCATGTTCCTAAACCAACATATTCCACTCTCTAAAATATTTTCTGCCTTTGTTGTCTGGGCATTTTATTTTTGTCATTGAGTTGGTCCTGGTCTCTCTCTCTCTTCACTCTTCTCCATTCCTCTTTCCATTTCTTCTCTCCTCCTGTCTTCTTCCCTTCTTTCCCTACATCTGTCTCGGATATTGATCCTTTCCTTTCATCTTTTTCTCCATTTCTCTCATTTTTGCCTTTCTATCCATTCATAATTAAAATTTACTCCTTTTCTCCTCTCCCTAACGCTCTAGTTCTCAAGCTCCCTCTTTTTACTTTGCATCTATCTACCAGTTTTCCATCTCTTACCCCAACCCCTCTCTAGCCTTTCCATTCCCAATCTCTCATCCCTTTTCTTGTATCCTATTCCCTTTCATCTTTCACCCATTACCTATTCCCCATTTTCCACACCCTCTGTACTCACCCTGTCTTTATTTAACTTCTTGTGTGCTCATCCCTACAGCAGCCCCTGCTCTTTCCATGGCCTCTAGCCCATTCTTCTGTTTATTATCCCCTACCGGCTCCCACTCTCACAAATACTCTCTTTCAGACACACAGACAGGAACTCAAGCACTCAGGCAAGCAAGCATTCACAAGCACAGGCATGCAGGCACTCATGCATTCACATGCAGACAGTAGGATGGCACTCCCTCAAATCCATGCAGGTAGACAAGATAGCACTCTCTCACACACATACACATAGGTGCTCACACACACACACAAACAATCTTTCACACAGACAAACATGCAGAGAGATAGGAAGGCATTCATACACATCTGCAAGGAGGCACACACACACACACACACACAGCAGGCAGGCACTCTCTCACAAACACATGCATGTAAGCAGGCATTCTAACACACACATACAAGCGAGTAGTCACTCTATCAAATATATATATATGTGTGTGTGTGTATATCTATCTATATATCTATATATCTATATATATATATATATCATTACCGATCATTCAGCACACTGTAAATATTTATTTCTGTCTTGAGTTACTTTCTGCTTTGTCTTCTTCTTCCCCCAGTTCCATTACCCTGTTTTATTGTAACTTTTGCCACTCTTATTTGGTTTAATATTTAATATTCAATATTTAAGGTTATGTTGTTTTTTTTACTCCGGTTCCCTGAAAACCGACATGATATGATTGTATCATGAATGCCGGTATAAAAAAGCAAGCAATAAATAAATAAATAAATAAATAAATAAATATGTGTGTGTGTATATATGTGTGTTTTTATATATATATATACACACACACACACATACAGGCAGGCAGTCTCTCTCACACACATTCAGACAGGCAGGAAGGCATTCTCATACACAAACACAGGCAGGTACACACACACACACATACACCAGCCAAGCTCTCTCTCACAAACACATACACGTAGGCAGGTACTCTTTCACACACACATACATACAAGCAAGCAGCCACTCTCTCATATATACATGCACACAGGCATGCTAGGGACTCATTTTCGGCCACTGCAAGATAGGCTCTGTGGCCACCTAGGCTTCTTTGGCTTCCACAGGATGGATTCCGTAGAAGCTTTGGGCTTTTTTTTTGACTCAGTGACAGCCCAGCCAGACCTGCTTTCAGAGAAGCAAAACCTTGCCACATTGGATACTTTCTCCTCCTCAACTGTTGGCACATGATGATGTCATTCAGGCTGCAGCAGCTGATGAGGAAGAAGTGGCCCAAAGCACAGCAAGGCCACAATCCTTTGATTTATTTGGAGCAGAAAGTGTGAGTGAAGGGTAGTGGCAAAGCCCAGAGGAAAGCGGCAAGGACATGTGCTGTCCCACCTGCTACCAGTGAGACTTCTCCTTCCATAGCTGTGGAAATTTTGGAGGAGTACCATGGCCTCTGGGTCTCCCCTCTTTCCGACTCCTATTGGCCCATCCATAGCCATGCCATTGCAGATGCTATTTGGGGAAGTCGGGGGTTGTCAGGTGCGAGAGTGCTGCGCAGGATTTCAGGCAGTGACAGCACGCACGATGGTCACACCATCACGGAACTGTTTTTTTCTTGGATCGACTCAGAGACAGCTGGGCAGTCGGCAGTGGGGTACTGGCCTATGGGGGAGGAGCTAATAAAGTCCCAGGCCAGATGCCCACACAAATTAGGCAGCAGAGCAGTAGAAAAACACCCCACCCCCAACCTATCCCAGCTTCCCTACCGTACTGAAAATTAGCGACTGAGCAAGGCCTGACCGAACCCCAGTAGCAACAGAGAAGCAGCACTCTGATTCAAGACAGACCTCCATGCTCTGTGGCTTACTTGCTCATGCAGTGTGCATTTTGGGAAAAAATGAGCTGGAAGACTCGAGCTGCTGCGCCCTTCCTTAAGCTGGCGCCCAGAGGGCATTGCCCCCCACCCCTCACTATATCACTATCTGGACTAGGCATCTGATATAGTATCAGAATTACAAAAAGATACCCACTGTACAAAAAAAACAAACAAACCTAAAAAGCCCCCAAAAGGCAAAGTCGAAAAGATACCATACAAACAGAAAGCTCCTTCTGCTGGGAAACTATTATCAAGGCATAAGAACATAAGAAATTGCCATGCTGGGTCAGACCAAGGGTCCATCAAGCCCAGCATCCTGTTTCCAACAGAGGCCAAACCAGGCCACAAGAACATGGCAAATACCCAAACACTAAGAAGATCCCCTGCTACTGATGCAATTAATAGCGGTGGCTACTCCATAAGTAAACTTGATTAATAGCTGTTAATGGACTTCTCCTCCAAGAACTTATCCAAACCTTTTTTGAACCCAGCTACACTAACTGCAGTAACAAAGCTTGTAAGGTAAAGCAGAGGAAAGGCTCTGTAATATTGCTAACTTCAATAAATGGCTTAAAACCTGGTGCAAAGAAGAAAGTTGTACATTCATTTGGGGACTGGGCCCATCAATAGAATAATAAAAAGACTATTCTGTAGTAATGGTCTACATTTTTCTGTGAAAGAAAAAAGGATTCTAAGTGTGAAATTTGGATAATATGTTGACAGGCATTTAAGTTAGAAGAAGGTGGTAGTGTATGGAAGTCAATGGATTTGGCTGTCACCCCTGATAAAGGTATGAAAATTGTGGGGTGAATCAGAAAAGTCAGGAGCTCACTAGTCTAGTCTTAGAAGACTATAAGTACTAATGTTCATAATCTAAGCAAGAAAATTCCAGTTCTGCAAGTTATCATGACAAAGGCAGACCTGAATATAATTGGTATCACTGGGATATGGTTCAATTGTTCCATGAATGGGATATGGCCAATCAGGGCTATAATCTGTTTAGGAATGGTAAAAAATGGGAGAAACATAAACGTAATATCATAACAAAAGAAAAGTAGGGGCATGAAGAAAGGAGTAGATGTTGTAGGCCATCAAAGAAAGGGACTATGGTGGACTACAGACCTCTGAGTCAGACTGAGGAATTGGATTGAATAATAAGTGCTAATGATTAATAAAGGTCCCACTTTTGTTATTAAAATGATGTTGTTACAAAAAAATAGCTTAGTGATATTCTATTACAAATGTTTTATTATTTCCCTAAAATTCAGCATTGGAAGCACAGAAAACATTTTTGCTAAATTTCTTAAAAACAAACAATCCAAAAGGAAATAAAAACGAAACCTCCTAGTAAACCAAACAAGTCAGAGCAACATGATTAGGCAGGTACTCTAAAAGCTGAAAAGGGAATTTAGCTTCTTAGACACGTATTTCCTCCTTTGAATCATGGATTATTACACCAAAAGTACATATCTTGTTTACAACTTCCTTATATGCTTTTAAAAAGCAGTGGCTAAGTAACAACATTCTATTTTAATTACATTGTTTTATAAATTGTATAAACATGTCCATTAAAACAAAAATGTTCATAACTCTGATATACTGTGGGAACAGAAGTTAAAGCCAAGATTTTAAGGTGCACTTAGTACTGCTGTGGAAACATAATA
Source organism: Rhinatrema bivittatum (assembly GCF_901001135.1). Classification (NCBI taxonomy): domain Eukaryota; kingdom Metazoa; phylum Chordata; class Amphibia; order Gymnophiona; family Rhinatrematidae; genus Rhinatrema; species Rhinatrema bivittatum. Next base: position 493,886,769 of record NC_042617.1, read on the forward strand.
ATCTGCACCAATTGAAACGTTATATAAGAAGTGGAAAAGCCAAATAGCTGATTGTTATTATTCTGTATATTGCAATAATGCTAAAATAACATTGAGCACTGTTTATAAATCTGAAAGCAATATTTGTTTCTTTATTCTCAGCATGGTCTATTAATCTTGCATGCCATATCAAGCAATCATGCAAATATAATTACTTTGACATCGATGCAGAGCATATTACTCAATTGTAAAAACAGAATAAGACATATTGTTCAACACTATTTCCCTAACCATATTTCAGGTGTTATATATGTATTTATTTATTTACTTAAAAAGTATTTATATTCCGCCTTTATCGACCAATGCATGCTAGGTGGATTACACTTCAGGATCTTCTTTGTACACTTCAGGATCTTCTTTGTAGCTTTACTACACTACAATATTTGAGAAGTAGCCAAAACAAACTGAAACAAATTCTGACATTTTAAAGTTCCCAAGAAGCAGTAGTGTTTCTAGTGGGCTTTTCTGTTCCAATGCCAGAAAAGTAGAACAATAAATATGTGACAGCAAGGATTTACCTAAGCACTAAGTAACTGCTTGCTTTTATTACCTGAGGTACATAAAACTTGCAAACAGCTACCATGGAAATGAAAGCAAATCTTGTGAAAAATGTCCAATACTTTTTTTTTTAAAAAACTTTCTTTTTACTGAAATTTTGTAATTCAAATATAAAATATTTTAAAGAAAACCAGAAGGTATGAAGAAATATATATATATATACATTAATAAAAAAACAAAACAAGAAAAATAATCCTAACAACCATAATAATACAAACATCTGGTTGGATCCATATTTTAAAATGAAGAGATCCAAAGAAATTATCATGGGAGAATGACAAAACTTTCATATAACATAAAAACAAAAACAATGATTATTTAGATGTTTTGCCTATATCATATATCATCCAACACAGATTCTGGTCAAAGTTAGTGTTTCTAAACCTTAGAAATAAAAAAGGATCTTAACTGTATGGGTTCATAAAAAACATATTTCACTGCTGACATAACATTGATACATTTAGAAGGAAGAGGATAACTTTTAAACAGCTGCACAGGTGCACATGTATGTGTGTATGCTGGCTCATTCCAAAGGACACAGCCATTTTATAGTATACGCATGGTATAAAATAGGCTGCATGCATGTACATGTGTGTACAATTATATATGGGCACAGGCATATGCACGCAAATGTTACCTCTAGCGTGTAAGTAGGGGGATTTTAAGAGACAAGTGCACCGATGCAGTTACCAGTATTCCAGTTCATTCCCAGTTGTCCAGGTAAAGGATAGGACTTCCCAACCCCCCTAGTTAAATAGCTTCACTTTTACCCTGTTAGCTCCAACTCTTAAAAACCCGCTAACTAGCCTAGTTTTTTTTGTTTTATGACTTATACGCCATCCATAGCAGAAGTAAAGTTACACTGTAGGGGATCCTGGCGCACACTTGTACACATAAATACTAATGCCCTGGATTCATTCATAAATCCAGGATTGCCCATGCCCCGTCCAGACCACACCCATGCTCCGCCCCTTTTTCTGCAAAATAATGTGTTCACTGTGCATATCGGAAGATACGTTCATATGCACACGCTTTTAAAATCCATGCGGCCCACGCTGGCCCGACTTCTGTGCATATCTCCCAGCTTTGGCACATTGAGCTTTTAAAATTCATCTATAAGTGAACATCTTGCCCCTAAAGCCAAGACTTCAGGGCACATACTGAGAAATTGTTCCCTGCGTGCCTGAGTCGTCTTAGCTAAATCTGGATAATTCCTTATTTGTTGTCCTTTAAACAATATTCAACATGTCTGAAAATATAATCTAAGAATATGAATATAATCCGGAGGAAATAGAAACAAACAAGGAATGTCTCCCTATTAATTACCTTTTCATTAGTTTTTTCCAAAAGACTTGATAAGTACAAAGTGTTCACAGATAATGAGTGTCATTTGATCTTTTACAGTCACTGTACTCCCAGATTTGTTTTTCCCAACTGGAAGATATAAAATCCTTGCAATAGGATATATACTTGCATGAGGAAGAAGTAGAACCTCTTTAAGAAAGAATTTAAACAATTCAAGAGGAGACAAAAATTTCACCACTGGTGAATTCAATATTCCCAAATTATGATAGTTTGTAATATTTTTCAAATGTTTTAAGCCTTCTATGTACCCTGGATCAAGCTTAGTTGAAACTCTTTCACTTAGAAAACAGAGTTTTCCAGTTATTTAATCTGTTTTTCACATGCAATTAACACAGATTCATAAGTGATACATAAGTGGTGCTTATGACTCAAGGCCTGTCTTTTGGAGAATTAAGGGATGTTCAATTTACTTTCAGCTGTCTTCCATGAAAAAGTAGCTGATGCAGCTGAAAGTGGAATTGCTCAGGTTTCATAAAACCTGACAGCATCCATAATATCTCCCTCAGCTCCCACAGAAGATTCAGAAACTCAAGAATAAATGTTTTACAGTGGGCTCTGGTAGAACAAGACACGCAACTATACGACACTCAATTTCCCCAACTGTGTTGTATTCTGAATATCCATTCCCAGTCCCACAGAGAAATAAAATATCCAAGATTCAGAAACCCAGGAATAAATGGATTATAGTGGGCTCTGGCACAATAAGGCCTGAGACGAAAAGACACCCACTCTTCCCACCGTAACCCTTACATAATACCTTTTCGGCATTGGATAATGAAGAAGCTCCAGGAATGGAAAATGAGGTGAAGTCTGAAAGGGATGTAATCATTTGGTGTACTCAGAAACCCTTAAACATTAACAAAGATCATAAAAGGAAGCTGTTTCTGCTAGGAGACTCGGTCATCAGAGGAACCAATTTAGGAAATAATTTTGATGGGGGACACAACAGTTAAATGCTTTCCAAGATCCTCAGCCAATAGCAATACCAACTAGATAGTCAATGCAATTATAGAACAAAGTAGAGACTCCAGCATCAATGTTATCATCAATCTGGGGACTAATGACTTTGCTAGACTTGGTATCCTTAAAGTACAGAAATATTTCCAAAACCTAGAGAAGATTAGACACATGGCAAAGACCATTGCCTTTTCAGAAGTATTACATGTTCATGGAAAGGAGAAGGAAAGTCTCTGCCATATAGATAACTTCAATGTCTGGCTCAAACATGGTGAAAAACAAATGGTTGGAAAAAATGTAGTAGATGCCAGATGTCCAGGTGTGTTTACAATCTATTACATTTTTTCCAACCTGACGGCTTTTATAGATCATCTTCCTTTTTGTTTCTTAGGTTACATTGGTGGCTGGGGCTATGATTGGAGCAGTAAAAGGTTATACTGTAAGGTTATTTGCCCTTGCCAGAAAGAAGATGTTATGTGAGAAATTCATGGCCTACATTATCAGGAATTTAAACTAGAGGGCGGGAGTGGTAGGAGATGGCTAAAGAAATTGCCATGTTACCCCCAAGCAATACAGGAATTAGGAGGAGAAAACAACAAAATCAATTACATCAAAATAGCAGAAAAGATGACTAGGAAGTGCAGCAATCCTAGGGAGAAAAATTTGAAAGCTATGACCACAAATGTTCATAGTCTGGGAAATAAAATACTAGATCTGCAGGCCTTAATAGTGAAAGTAGACTTGGACATAGTTGCTGTTACAGAGACCTGGTTCACTGAGTCTTATGAGTGGGATATGGCCATCCCTGGCTATAACTTGATAAGGATAGATAGAGTGGACAGAAAAGGGGGAGGGATAGTTCTTTATGTCAAAAACAAATTCCAAGCAACTGAATTGCAAGGGTCAAGGGGCAGAGAAGAAGCATTATAAGGGATGTGCAGACAAAAAGTTTATGTTCATAAGTCCATAAGTCGAAAGGGGGGGTCAATTTCGGTCAATATGGACATATGTAGAATTCCATAAGTTGAGTCTATGTCCATACGTGCACCGATTCCCTAAATAAAAATTTAAACCTCTCACCCTCCTTAATCCCCCCCCCCCAAGACTTACCAAAACTCCCGGGGAGTCAGGACGCCATTCCTGTATTCCTTTGCGAGGGGGTCAGGAGGCCCCCCCAAGCTGGCCAAAAGTTCCGTTTGGGTCGAACGAGGGTCCCGGAGCGGACGCGCGGTGAATCACGTGACGTCCGCATCACTCCGACGTGACACCGACGTCACGTGCTCCTCGCAAAGGAATACAGGAATGGCGTCCTGACTCCCCGGGAGGTTTGGTAAGTCTTGGGGGGGGGGGGATTAAGGAGGGTGAGGGGTTTAAATTTTTATTTAGGATCAACGATTGCGATATCCAACTTATTCAACATAGCTATGTTGAATACATTGGAAATCGTGATCGTTTTCGCCTCATCACATTTTTAAGTTAAAAAAAAAAAAGTTGCGTTTTACATATGCGGTGAAAACGAATGCACACACCTAAGCATTATGGACAGTCCTAATAAAAGAAGATGGTGCATCCATTTTTACTGATGTGGTCTATAGATCTCCGACTCAGACAGATGACCTAGACAGAGATCTGGTCAAAGATATCCAAAAGTGGGAAAAAAAGGAGAAGTATTGCTTGTTGGAGTTTCAAATCTGCCAGATGTAGACTAGAGAATTACTTATGTGAAATCTAATGAGAAGTGGAGAGATAGTGGATGCCCTGCAAGGGGCTCTGCTCAAACAATGTTATGATCTGAGGTGTGGACCCTTGGTCTGACGATGACCGATTAGGCCACCGTCAGTAGGCAAGGCCGATCCTCGGGATTGCAGGTAGGAATGAAGAAGATCTGGATGCAGGCGCCTCCTGCTGGTCGTGTAATCCAGATGCTGGCTCCTCCAGCGGGTCGAGACAACAGTAGCTGACGCCTTCAGCGGGTCATAGAGCTAACCCCGAGGACCTCCTCCAAAGTACAGTCCAGTGGTCGAGAGCCAGAGATGTCCGCAGCCAATCCAGGGGTCGAGAGCCAGAGAGGTCCGCAGCCAGTCCAGGGGTCAAGTGCCAGAGAAGTCTGCAGCCAGTCCAGGGGTCGAGAGCCAGAGATGTCCGCAGCCAGTCCAGGGTTGAGAGCCAGAGAAGTCCGCAGCCAATCCAGGGGTCGAGAGCCAGAAAGAATCGTCACCAAGCCAGGGATCGAAGAACCAGAGGAAACATCAGCCGGACCAGGAATCGATACAGGAAGGCAAACAGGAACCAGGAGCAGAACAAACCCAGGAGCCAAGAAGTCAAGGCAAGGTCTGAGGGTACAGATCTTGCTTAAATAGTCCCCAGCCAATAGGAGTGCCTCAGGAAGGAACCAGCTCACATCCTGTGAGTGTTTCTTTAAATTAGTGCCAGAGCCGCCCGCGCAGCCCTAGCAGAAGACAGGGGGCTGAGCTAAGCCGCGCGGGGAGAAATGCCATGGCCATTTTGGAAAAGCAGCAGCTACTGCCACTGAGGAAGCCTAAACGATCTGCTTCCATGCTAGCGGTCCGTGCAGCCCCTGGGGATGGCGGTAAGTCCCGGTCGCGGCTTGCCGTGGCCGGAATTCATAACAGTACCCCCTCCTTTAGGCCTCCCCCAGAAGGCTTTGGTTTTTCCGGGTGGTTGATATGGAAATTCTTGATAAGATCCTTGTCCAGGATATTAATAGCAGGTTCCCAGGCCCAAATCCTTCCCACGCCAAGAGATACTCCCATCTACGACCTCGTCTCCAAACATCGAGAACCTCTCGGACTTGATACGTCGGGTCTTCCTCCAGCTGAACGTGTGGTGACACAGGAACCTTCCGAGATGGCCATTTGAGGAGCAATGGTTTCAACAGGGATACATGAAAAACCTTGTGGATGCGAAGGGAGGAAGGTAAGCGTAGTTGATAAGTTACAGGACCTATTTGTTTAGTTACAGGAAAAGGGCCGATATACCGAGGAGCCAATCTCATAGATGGAACCCTTAAACGAATATTTCTGGTGCTAAGCCACACCTTATCACCAGGATGAAATTGAGGTGCCTGTTTCCGATGCCTATCTACAAACTTCTTAGCCGTTTGTGCTGCTTTACAGAGCATGTGTCGAGTGTGTACCCATAATTGCTTGAACTGAGTGGCGGTGAGTTGAGCCGCCGGAGAGGGCACCGCCAGGGGTAGAGGCACCGGTGATGTAGGTTGATAGCCAAAAACAACTTGAAAAAGGGAGGATCCAGTGGATGTGCAGGTGTGATAGTTGTGTGAAAACTCCGCCCATGGCAACAACGCAGCCCAGTCATCCTGTCGTGCATTAACATACGATCGTAGGAACTGTTTGAGAGAACGGTTGGTACGTTCTACCTGTCCATTGGCTTGCGGATGGAAGGTGGTAGTGAAATCCAATGCAATATGAAATTTGGCACAAAGACTCCGCCAATATCGAGCGGTGAATTGTGAACCTCGATCGGAGGTAATGTGCAGAGGGAGACCATGAAGCCGGAATATATGTGACATAAATAGTTGAGCCAAACGAGGAGCAGAGGGGAGGGTGGGCAGGGGTGTAAAATGAGTCATTTTAGAGAAACGATCAATCACCACCCAGATAACCGTGTGTCCTTCAGAAGCAGGTAAATCCACCACAAAATCGGTGGAGATATGAGTCCAGGGTTTGGTTGGTGCCGGCAATGGTTGTAGCTGTCCCCACGGCCTCTCTACAGGATTTTTATGTCGGGCACAAACAGGACAGGAATCTACTTACGCTCGAATGTCTTTGCACATCCCCTGCCACCAATAGAATTGTTGAAGGAGATCCAGTGTTCTCTTACGTCCGGGATGTCCAGCGAATTGGGAATCATGTCCCCATTTCAGTACCCTGTTTGCGGAGTCTACTGGGAACCACGGTTTTTCCCATCGGAACAGAGAAGGTAGCTGCAAGGATGATACAGGCTGGGTTGATGATATTCTGCAAGGCCTCCTCTCCGTCCTCACAGACGAAAGAACGGGATAATGCATTCGCCTTGATATTCTTGCTTGCAGGTCGATACCGGAGTTCAAAATCAAAGCGAGAAAAAAATAATGCCCAGCGAGCTTGCCGCGGGTTAAGACGTTGGGCTTGTTGTAGGTGAATCAGATTCTTATGATGGGTAAAGATGGTGATTCTGTGCTGGGCCCCCTCCAGCCATTGTCGCCATTCTTCCAATGCGAGTTTAATGGCCAATAATTCTTTGTCACCAATAGCATAGTTGCGCTCAGCAGAAAATTTTCTTGAAAAATACGAACAGGGATGAAATGTTCCTTTGGCATCAGTCTGACTTAATACCGCTCCTACTCCCTCGGTGGATGCATCGACTTCAACCGTAAATGAGCGACTTGGGTCAGGATGGCGAAGACAGGGCTGTTGTAAAAAGGAATCCTTAAGAGCCTGAAAAGCTTCCTCTGTGGCAGTGGGCCAATTAGTGACATTAGCTCCTTTACGTATGAGTGCGGTGAGTGGTGCAGATAATTTGGAAAAATCCTTAATGAAATATCGGTAGTAATTGGCAAAACCAAGAAATCTCTGCAAGGCCTTTAGCCCCTTCGGTTGAGCCCATTCTTGTATGCTTTTTATTTTTGTAGGGTCCATTTGGAAACCACGTTTAGAAATAATGTAACCCAGGAATGGCAAAGACTCTGTTTCGAAAATACATTTCTCTAGTTTAGCATACAATCGATGGTCCCTGAGTCTTTGTAGTACTTGTAGCACGTGTTGACGATGAGTTAGTATGTCCTTGGAAAAAATCAAAATGTCATCAAGATATACCACAACGCAAGTATATAACAGGTCTCTAAAGATTTCATTAATAAAATTTTGAAAAACCGCAGGAGCATTAGTTAAGCCAAACGGCATTACCAAGTACTCATAATGTCCATCTCTGGTGTTGAAAGCAGTCTTCCATTCATCCCCTTCTTGAATTCGTACCAAATTGTATGCACCACGGAGATCCAGTTTAGAAAAAATTTGAGCTCCTTGCAGACGATCAAACAATTCCGCAATGAGAGGCAAGGGATACCAATCCTTGATGGTAATAGCATTGAGTCCTCTGTAGTCGATGCAAGAGTGTAAAGTCCTGTCCTTTTTTTCCATAAAAAAAAATCCAGCCCCCGTGGGCGAGGTAGATCGCTGGATAAATCCTTTTTGAAGATTGTCGTGAATATATTCAGTCATAGCTCAAGTTTCGGCAGCAGACAAAGGGTAAACTCGCCCACGCGGGGGTGTGGAACCAGGAATCAACTTGATAGCACAGTCGAACGCCCGATGAGGCGGCAAGGCATCGGCCGCTTTCTTAGAGAATACATCTGCAAATTGTTTATATGGAGGGGGTAATTTCCCCAGAATCGAGGCACAGATATAATTGGAAGCTGAACCGAAGTCCTTCAAACAAGTCCCAGAACATTCAGGCCCCCACTGTGTCAGCCATAAGGAAGCCCAATCAAATTGGGGGTTGTGGCGTTGCAACCAATGTATGCCCAATACCACAGGATGAATGGCTCTTTCGAGGACATAGAAAATAATTTGTTCAGAATGGTCCGGTGCAATAAAACAGTCCAGAGGTTCCGTTTGATGCGTGATCCTGCCGGGTAAAGGTTCCCCGTGGATGGAGGAAATGACTAGAGGTTGTGGACAAAGTCGGACTGGGATGTGGAGCATATACACGTTTTTGCAAAATGAAATTTCCTCCGGCTCCTGAATCTACTAGTGCCAAAGTGGTAAATTCCCGTCCGTTCATATGGAGAGTTACTGGTAGAGTAAGTGGGGGTTGTGGAGAAGACAGGCCCAGGGAAACACCCCCCAAAGTCCCTAGGCTTTGAAGTTTCCCGGACGAATAGGGCAGTTGGCTAAATGATGTCCGGAACCTCCACAGTACAAGCAAAGCCCCGATCTGCGCCGTCTCAAGCGTTCTTCCGGAATCAATGGGCCTCTTCCGAGCTGCATGGGTTCGTCCCTGGGACCCTCACTGGGAGGGGTTTCCCGAGGAGTAGTAGTGGCGGGCGGAGGGGCCTGGGAAAACGTAGACCGTCGCCTCCAGTTACCACTCTCTCGTGCTCTCTCTTGTAGTCTACGGTCGATCCTGGTGGCCAATTCGATGGTGCCATTTAAGGAAGACGGAAGTTCTCGAGCGGCCAGCTCGTCTTTGATTTTAGCAGTAAGTCCTTCTAGACAGATGATCCGAAGAACACTCTCCTCCCAATGGAGTTCATTGGCTAATGTGCGGAAGTCGATGTTGTAATCCGTGAGAGAACGTCCTCCTTGACGGAGATGCAGTAAATCCGCAGCGGCAGCAGCTTGTTTCCCAGGTTCTTCGAAAGTAGTGCGAAACAGTTCAATAAATTGAGAGTAGTTCTGCAACACCGGGTCCGAACGTTGCCATAAAGGAGAGGCCCAGGTGAGGGCTTTGCCTTCCAACAGGGACAGAATGTATGTGGTTTTGGTGACGTCATCTGGAAAGAAGGGTGATTGTAGTCGGAAATGCATTGTGCATTGATCCAAGAACCCCAGGCAGAGACAGGGATCTCCGGTGTATCTTGGTGGTGCTGGAAGTGGAAGAACTGGACGGAGGCTGCTTGGTGTTCGGAGTGGAGCAGGTGCGACCGGTGGAGCTGTGGCAGACATACCTGGCTGGCTGGCCACCACCGCATCTAGCCGAACGTTGAGCCGCTCCGTGGAGGCGGCCATGGATTTGAGCATACTCTTTTGCTCCATGACTTTCTGAGCCAAGCCTGGAATGGCTCGCAAAGCTGAGGCCTCTGCCGGGTCCATGGCCTTGACTTACTGTTATGATCTGAGGTGTGGACCCTTGGTCCGACGATGACCGATTAGGCCACCGTCGGTAGGCAAGGCCGATCCTCAGGATTGCAGGTAGGAATGAAGAAGATCTGGATGCAGGCGCCTCCTGCTGGTTGTGTAATCCAGATGCTGGCGCCTCCAGCGGGTCGAGACAACAGTAGCTGACGCCTTCAGCGGGTCATAGAGCTAACCCCGAGGACCTCCTCCAAAGTACAGTCCAGTAATCAAGAGCCAGAGATGTCCGCAGCCAATCCAGGGGTCGAGAGCCAGAGAAGTCCGCAGCCAGTCCAGGGGTCGAGAGCCAGAGAAGTCCGCAGCCAGTCCAGGGGTCGAGAGCCAGAGATGTCCGCAGCCAGTCCAGGGTCGAGAGCCAGAGAAGTCCGCAGCCAATCCAGGGGTCGAGAGCCAGAAAGAATCGTCACCAAGCCAGAGATCGAAGAACCAGAGGAAATGTCAGCCGGACCAGGAATCGATACAGGAAGGCAAACAGGAACCAGGAGCAGAACAAACCCAGGAGCCAAGAAGTCAAGGCAAGGTCTGAGGGTACAGACCTTGCTTAAATAGTCCCCAGCCAATAGGAGTGCCTCAGGAAGGAATCAGCTCACATCCTGTGCGTGTTCCTTTAAATTAGTGCCAGAGCCGCCCGCGCGGCCCTAGCAGAAGTCAGGGGGCGGAGCTAAGCCACGCGGGGAGAAACGCCATGGCCATTTTGGAAAAGCAGCGGCTGCTGCCACTGAGGAAGCCTAAACGATCTGCTTCCGTGCTAGCGGTCCGTGCGGCCCCTGGGGATGGCGGTAAGTCCCAGTCGTGGCTTGCCGCGGCCGGAATTCATAACAAACAAATGGTAATGGATCCCACTAGGGAGGGAGTTATACTTGACCTAGTGTTCACTAACAGGGATAATGTCTAAAATGTTTGGGTGGATTTCCATCTGAGCAATGGTGGACATCAAACTGTATGGTTTAAAATTGCAAATAGGAAACAGAGAGGTCACACAAAGATCCGAGTTTTGAATTTCAAAAATACGGACTTTGTCAAAATAGGGACTTACCTAGAAGAAAAACTAAAGCTTCAGAGAAATTGGGAGAGATGGAACAACAGTGGGCCAAACTAAAAGGAACAATTAGAAAGGAAACTAATCTATATGTTAGAAAAGAAAACAAAAATAAGAGGAATAAGAAACCAAACTGATTCTCAAAGGAGTTGTCTGAATATATAAAAGCAAAAAGAACAGTGTTCAAGAAATACAAAGGATCCCAAAAAGAGGAACACAGGGAAGAATATCTGGTGAAACTGAGGGCGACGAAGAAAGAATTAAAGAAAGCAAAAAATCAGGCAGAAGAAAGGATTGCAAAAGAGGTAAAGCGAGGTGACAAAACATTTTTCAGATATATCAGAGAAAAGAGAAAGGTTTGAAATGGGAAAGTGAAATTGAAATGTGTAGAGAGAGATGTAGAAATGGCAGAAATATTAAACAAATACTTCAGTTTGGTGTTTACTAAAAAAGACCCTGGAGAAGGACCATCCATGCTTGACAAGACTTTGGATAGGGGTGGAGTAGACAAAATGTTATGGATCAGTGAGGAAAATTGAAAGTAGATAAGGCCATGGAGCCAGATGAGGTACATCCCAGAATATAGAAGGAGCTAAGAGATGTGCTGGCGGGTCCACTGAAAGACCTGTTCAATTGATCCCAGGAAACGGGAGTGGTGCCGCAAGATTGGAGAAGAACAGTGGTGCTCTTGCTTCACAAGAGTGGGAGCAAAGAGAAGGCTGGTTAACTTCACCTTGGAGGTGGGAAAATTAATGAAGACTCTAATGAAGGAAATGATAGTGAATTACCTTCAATCTGGTGGGTTGCTGGAGCTGAAACAGCATGGATTAACCAGGGGAAGGTCCTGTCAGACCAATCTGATTGATTTTCTTGATTGGCTGACTAGAGAATTGGATCAGGGAAGAGCACATGATGTGATTTATTTGGATTTTAGTGAAGCTTTTGATATGGTCCCACATAGGAGACTCATGAACCAAATGTGAAAATTGAGAGTGGATGCCAAGGTAGTGGCATGGATTACAACTAGTTGACTTACAGGATACAGTATTTAATGGTAAATGGAATCTACTCTGAATAGAGAACCGGGTTAAGTGGAGTGCCACAGGGATCAGTTTTTGGACTGGTTCTGTTCAATATCGTTGTGAGCGATATTGCAGAAGGGATAGAAGGTAAAGTTTGTCTATTTGCAAATGATACTAAGATCTGGAACAGTGGACACACCTGAAGGAGTAAAGAAAATGAAAAGTGATTTAAGAAAGCTTCGTCAAGGATTTGGCAGTTGGGATTTAATGCCAAGAAGTGCATAGTCATGTATTTGGAATGCAGTAATCCAAAATTTCTATATGTGAAGGGGGGTGAAAGACTAATATGCACTGACTGGGAGAAGGACCCAGGGATGATAGTGTCTGACGATGTGAAGGTGGCGAAACAATGTGACAAGGCAATTGCTAAAGCTAGAAGGTTGCTGGGATGCACAGAGAGAGGAATAACCAGTAAGAAAAAGGTGGTGGTGATGCCCTTGTACAGGTACTTGGTGAGACCTCACCTGGAGTACTGTGTTCAGTATTGGAGCTCATATCTCAAAAAGGATAAAGACAGGATGGAGGCAGTCCAAAAAAGAGCACCCAAGATAATTTGGGGGCTGTATCAGAACACATATGAGAAGAGACTGAATGATCTGCATATGTACACCCTGGAAGAGAGGAGGTGCAAAGGAGAACTAGGAGTCATGAAATGAAGCTCCAGGGAGGATGACTCAGAACCAATATCAAGAAATATTTCTTCACGGAAAGGGTGGTGGATGCCTGGAATGCATTTCTGGAGGAGTCAGTGAAGACAAAAACAGTCAAAAAATTCAAAGGGGCATGAAATAAACACTGTGGATCCCTAAAGATTGAAGGACAGAAATAAAGAAAAGGTTGCATGGAAGTAACCTTTTCAGTGATGATTAATACCCTTAACAATATGCATGGAGATTGGAGATTACTACCTATAACCAATAAGCCTTGATGTTGTTGATACAACTGCACTCCACTTTGACATCACTCTCCACTTTGATGGCATGGAGGGAAAAGGGGAATTGCTTTCAGCGGACAAACAACATGAGCCCCGACTTTTGCACTCTAGGGTACTGATACTCTGACATAAGGGAAAAAGAACTGGACTGCTTCTACGGTCAAGTTCAAAAGCAAAGGACATCAAGCAGCATTGTCTGAATTTTCAATATGGTACCTCACACAATAAAAGAATAATAGTAACAGTGTTGACAGAGAAAGGCCAATCCATTTTGCCCACTTGTTCTTGCCTGCATCTAAGATTTTCAATAACCTAAACAACTATCAAAACTAGAAAACTGTTTCCTGGACATCGAATCCCCTAGGTATCCCCAAAATTGTTGAAGATTACTCATTGTCCATCAACCTGCCAGTACCAATCTGGTTTGTTGTTGGGGCATTGTTGAATTTTGTAACAACCTAGATATCCCATAGCCTGCTGTATCACTCAGTCATACTTCCTTTTAGGGATGTGCATTTGGAAGACATGAAATAGGAAATGAGATGAAATTTCCTATTTGTGTAACCTTTTCCTTCGAAGGTGCATTACCTCCAAGGGTACACAAAATAATTTCTATCTCTCAGGGCTGTCTCTCCTGCCACTCAACCACTTCTGATGCTGGTACCCCAGGGGTGGATTCTTTCTCTTCAGGTGGGGGGGGGGGGGGGACTGGAGTTTCTGGCCAGGTGTTGAGATGATCCTCTGCAATTGTGCAAGAATGATGCTGATGCATGATTGCGATAAATAACACAGGACACAGATCTGGGTGTACAAATAATAACCTTTACCGATCTCTTTAAAAGGATAATCAGTGTCCCATTTTAACAAATAATATTACAGAGGAGTGTGCTGTTCTTGCTGAGAAAGTGTTAACAATTCAGGTTTGTAGGGCCCCTAACTCTCCTAAACTGAGAGTAGCAGCATCCCTAACTCTTGGAAAAATCCTACACGCTGAGGAAGATCATCTTAGAATTTTTCACAGTCTTACTGAAATGCAGTAGACTTCAAAGAACTTCCCAGATTGTGCCTGTATTCCAAGAGGAAAATCCTTTGGAGGGTCTTCAAGATTTTTCTTCTTTCACCTGTCTCCTTTTCATGACTCCTCAGAGGGAGAGGCCTAGGATAGAACTGTGGGCCTCTTAGAATGCAGATTTAGCCCCAAAAGGAGGAGGGGTGGCAAGCAAAACCTCCTCAACAAAAATATGGATCAAAGTTTCTTTAAAACAAAACTTTCAAAATTGAAGTAAAGTCTCTGTAACTCTCAGGATAGCCCCACTCTGATGGAGAGTTCCTGACAGGGATTCCCCTTAGGAAAAATACTCACACCTATTGAGGGGTATAAGCCTCACTTAGGCAGGAACTAAAACTGAACTCCTTCCTCTTCAGGCACTAAACCAAAAACCACACCTACATATCTTTCAACCCCTAGTTATTCATAAAATCCACTCATTCAGGCTGCCTAGAGGAGGAGCTGAATGTGGTATTTCTAGTGACTGGGGACATCTAGTAGTCAACAAAATTATTTAAATTCTGACTAAATGTCAGAATTTCATTCTGTTTGAAAATTGTGAAACAAAAAGTTTACCCGTCAGGCCTAGACCTAGGCCCAAACTGAAGTCTCACCTAGGGATTAAGCCGAGACCCAAAGCAGGGGCTGAAGCCTATGTTCAAGCACAATGATGTCATCTTGGCATAGGCCTAGGCTCAAAGTTGAGGTCTCACCTATTCATAGGCCACGGGTCGATGCACAGACTGCGGCCTATGCCAGAGTGCGATGCTGGGGTCTTGGCCCAGGTTTAGGCCTGATGCTGCAGCCTCAACTAAGACCCAAACAAAGGGGCAGGTCCAAAAAAGGTTGCTGTGGTAGGGAAATTTCACACACTCCGCTTACTTTGTCTGTCAGAGATCCAATGCAGCAATTGGCTCAGGTATAACAACAGGGCCCTGATGCTTGGACCTCAGCCTAGACCAAAGCCTGAGTCCAAGCCCAAAGCTGGGGGCCAAACCCGGAGTACAGGTTCCAAACCCAGCTCCAGAAAATAGACCAAGACCCAATGCCTGGGCTTCAAATTAGGCCAAGCCCTGGGCTCAGACCTGACACCAGGGCCCAGCCCAGAGGTCCAGTTCTGATGTTTTAACTTCAGCCTGGGCCCAGGCCCAACACTAGGCCCCAGCCCAGATGCCATGTCCTGATGCCTGGACTTTAGCCTTGGCTGGAGCCCAGGCCCAGGAAATATGTCAAGGGCCAATCCAGAGGCTGGGTCCTAACACCTGGGCTTCATCCCAGGCCTGATGCAGGGGCCTTGGTCAAGAGTGAGGCCCAAGCCTCATAGGTCCTTTTCCCTTTTCATTGTCTTCTTTCTTCAAATGATGGCGTCCGCAGGGGTTGCGCCAAAGTTAATTTACTCTGGCATGTTCCCAGCAGATGATGTCATTTGAAGATAGAAGAAAAAAGAAAGAGGCAATGAAGATGATAAAGAATCTAGGAGGCCTAGGCTAAGATGAGAATCATTACTCAGGGTGAGTGGACTCTTGGGGCCATTATTAAATTGACCCAGCCTAACCAGCACACATAATTGCTTAGGCTCCAATAGGCAGCAGCTGACTGGCAGAAAGTGGCTGGTCCAGAACTGTCATCAGGCAGGACTATTCTTTAGCCACTAGCTGTTCAATATCCTGTGATTCACGGAATCCAGGATATGATTCTTCTTCTGAATCTGATTTTTAAATACAGCCTCCATTATCTAAGAAGCAGTAATAATGGGGAAGCATGGTCCTAGAAGTGCTAGGCTGGAAGCCTGCATTTCCATAATAGATGCTTAGTGATGTCAGAAGTGCTGGGCCCAGATTGCAGTAGGCCTTACCGGGCTGAAGGGTCAGCTAAAATTAATGTACAGTGAGGATGTGAAGATAAGAGTTGGGGTGGGGGGAGGAGGAAAGGCCCTGGAGATTTAAACATTAAAAAAATACTGCTCTGAATGATGTTTAGTGAGGCAGGTTGAAAAAGCTTTATTGAACTTTATCATAAAAACACAGACAAATCTTGGAAAAAGTTAAGATCATTGGGTCACAAATTGTTTGGGTGATAAATCCATTGTTGTTCTTTCTGGAGTTCCTATCCAACAAGGATACAATTATAGACTTTGATTTCCCAGATTGTTGATGTTCCCTCTTTTTTATATATTATACCATATATAACATGGTGCCTATAAGCTATTTATTGTAATTTTTTGCTATCTCTCCTAATTGATAGTGTTACATTACAATGAGATAGTTTACTCACTCTTTTTTAGGAATTTCATTTGACTAAGCCATCTTAGAGCATGATCAGTGATTAATACAAATTGACTTCCTAACAGGTAACAGCACAGTGCTTCTACAGCCCATTTCATTGTTAAATGCTCCTTTTCAATTATAGCATAGTTTTGCTCATGGGACAACAGTTTCTTACTTAGATAGAGAGCTGGTTGCTCCTTCCCTTGATAAATCTCAACAATGTGGTTCCTAAACCTAGTTCTTAAGCATCCATTTGTAAGATAAAGTCTTTCAAAAAAATCAACCTTTTACAGTACAGGGTCCTGTCATAAAGCTTCTTTTAATAACTGAAAGAGCTTGCTCTAGTAGGGCCCAATGAAGCTGGTTCAGTGACATTTTCTTTATTACAGCAGTTAAGGAACTGGTCCTATCTACAAAGTGAGGAATAAAATGGCAGCAATTCCCTATGAGTCCTACAAATGCTTGTAGTTGTCTCTTATTTTTAGGAAAAGAGGTCTCTATTATACTGGCCACCTTGTTTAGAATGGGACAAACCACTCCCCTCCCCATTACATGTCCTATGTACTGGATTCATGGCAAGCAATCACACATTACTTTGGGTTGACAATGAGTTCCACATGATGTGGTGACTGCAACACAGCCTCAACCCTAGGTAAGCGTGATTCCCAATCTGGGGACTGGATAATGATATCATCAAGATAGGTAGCTGCATACACCTGTTGAGACTTAAGAATGGCAACAATCAATTGTTGGCAGGTTGTAGAAGCTCCATGAAGGCCACAGCACATCCTGGTGAACTAATACAAATCCCAAAAGATCAAAAAGGCATTTTTTTTCCTTAAATAATGGATCCACAGGAATCTGCCAATATCCCCTCAGAAGGTCTAAATAGTTAGATACATTGTTCCCGCTAACCTTTCTACTAACACGTCTACACACGCACAGGCTGAGCATCAAATTAGGATATAGCGTTCACCTGTCTAAAGTTAATGCAAAAGTATAAAGTTCCATCGGCCTTAGGAACCAAGACCACCAGGCTTGCCCAAGGGCTATCAGACTCTTCAATCACCGTGAGTTGCAACATTTCTTCTACTTGCCTATTTACATCCTGATGTTTTGCCTCCGGGAGTCTATAAGGATGTTGTCAGATTACTTTCCCTGGGGTACAGGCAATCCAATGAGACATCAAATGAGTGTGACCAGGATACAGTAAAAAACATTTTGCATATGGTATAACATAGCATGTCATATGGCTGGGGCAAAGTCAGGTTGGCGCCATTTTGGAAAATGGTGCCAACCAGACCGGGTATGACAGAGTGAACTGGCCCCACTGCACGATCCCATATTTATTTCTAAGGTTTGGGAGGCATGGGGGGGGGGGGGGGGGGGCTCTGGACTAGGACATGCACCTATTTATTTTATGTAATATTTTTATGGGGAGTGGGTGGGGAAGAAAGGGGAGCCACTGAATCACCAATGTTTAATTTAACATCACCCTTGGAATGGGGGGGGGGGCATTGGAGGACTGGAGGCTGTTGCTGTGTGGACACTTGCATCTATTTTTTAACTTTTGAGGAGTTGGGGCCTCCTTGAGTGGCAGCCCTGAGTTGAGCTCAGTTTCCCCATTTTACAAGGAAATTGTTTTGGGGGGGCCAGTGGCCCTTTAAGGTGATGGCAGTCCCTTGAGGTTGGGACCGCCATTGTGTTAAAGGGCTGCTTGCTGCATTCTTTTGTCCCACAGTGTTTGGCTGTGAGACAAAAGAATGTGCCATAGAGCAACAATGTGTTTTAGGGGGAAGGGCCCCACTATTGTGAGACACCTGTCCACCCCGCAATAGTGGGACCCCTCCCACAAAAATACATTGTGGCTTGATGCATCCAGGGATTAGACTGTAAACGCTCTGGGAATAGGGAAATACCTACAGTACCTGATTGTAATCTGCATTGAAGTGCCGAAAGGCAGACTATAAATCAAATAAATAAACAACATACAAATATTAATAGAAGAGGACCAAATATACAGAGAATAGTTTCAAAATGCACTATAGTCTAGTAGCTTCCTCTCTGCCAACTGAGCTCAAGGAACACATTCAAAAAGGCACAGTTCAAAATGTATTGCAGTAGTACATGAAAGTTAAGCCTTCTTGTGATCTGTGATCCTTTCAATATCCTTACAAATATATGATCTACTAAACTGAACATGGTATTCAATTTGTTGTGTCTGAGGACCCTTGGGCCAAGGCGAGACTGACTCTATCTGCAGGGAGAAGTCCTGCAGGTTCTTGCCGTCAGCAGGCAGATCAAGGAGAAGTAGAGACTGGACAGGACCTTCACTTATGCCAGCCCACGTTCCCCTCAGGTTAAGCCTTTGGATGCCGGGGCTGGCAGGACTTAGGCAAGGGTCTCTTCTGAAGTCTGAAGACATGGTCCAGGGCTAGGCAAAGGTCGTGGGTAGGCAGGGAGTAGATCTGTTGAGGTCAGGGCAAGGGTCAGAGGCAGGCAGCAGTTAGGCATAACCAGAGATCAAGCTGAGGTCAAGGGCAGGCAGCGGTCAAGTGTATCCAGAGTCCAAGCAGAGATCAACCTTGCCTGTCTACCTCAGCCCTATCCAGTCCTCTTCTTCCTCAGATGGATACCTATAATTTTGCTGAGGTAGAAATGCAATACCCTGTTTTGATTGGGTGGTAGCCTTGTCAGGCTTGGATTTGTCAATAAGCACACTAGGCCTGTGCCTAGGGTAGCAGAAATTTGGGAGGGGGCGGGCAGCAGGCTGGCTGAACATTTACTGCCTTACAGTTGTGGTGAATCTCACTTAGCAGAGAAGAACTCTCATTTTCCTTATGCAACCCTTCCCCTCCTCCCTGTCCTCAATCCTAAAACTTCCCCCTTCTCCCTACTTTTCTCCCATCCCAGATTTCTAATCTCACTCTCTTCACTCTTCCCCATCTCCCATCTTCTCACCTCTTTTTCCTCTCTCCATCCCTGAGATCTCTTCCCTGTACTAATATTTGAGATCCCTTTTCTTCACTTAATAAAAGGAAAATAAATTATGCAGCTACAAGCAATATCATACAAAAGATGGAAAGATTTGCCAACTGACTTCACAATTTTGACATTTTTTCCACAGAAGCTACCCCGGAGCTGCCAAAGAAAACTCTGAGTCTATGCCTTAATTGGAGGGGGGAGGTCACAGCACCATAGTGCCTAGAGGTTGGAAAATCCCTAAATACATCACTGAGTCTAGCATTATATGCCTTTCTTGAAGAACAGAGATTCCTGGAAAACTGTAAAAAGCAGAAGGAGAAAATGCACTTGTTTGAAAAAGACTTGGAAACTCTGTGGGGCAGTGAGATTACACAAATGAGAAATGACTGTAATTACTCTGTGGTATAATGTTTCCAGGGCTGTCCCACAATAGTCTAGAAGTTGGAAATGATTTTTCTTTTTGTTACTATGGGAATCACATTTTGTGGAAGAAAGTATTGGTGATGCCTGTGTACTTACTGTGTAATGCCAGCAATCACATTCAAAGTTTGTTGAGCTTGCTTGTAGATTGAAGACAGTCTGAAGTTAGATACCTCTGAGCCTTATTCGAAGACCAGGCAGAATGAAGAAAAGCTTTCTTGTTTATTTGAGGATTGCAAAATTTAGCATGCATGCCAAAACGCCAAGTAATAAGCTATGTATTAAATTTCAATGTTGGCATGAGAAAAATATTGCCTAAGTATTATGTACAAGAAAGTAGTATGCATATTAACCCAAAATGTATAGTGTGCACACCAGCTGCCTCTTGAAATCCCCTATTCTAATGGTTAGGATGGGGGAATTAGCACAGGGGATTTTCAAGAGGATTTGCATGGGATATTTAATCTCCCATACAATTTGGGTGCCCTGCTGAGATGTCACTGACCTTCCCAATGCAGATTTGAATCCCTCATATATGCTCCCCCAAGACAGCCTGAACTCTCCAGATGCTAACTTAACCCCCTGCCATCAAACTTATAACCTCCCTCAAACAAACCCACTAATAGTATGCCCCTATGACTGCCTTTCCACCCCTTCAGATTAAAGATTTACCATTCCAGAGGATTCCTATCTTTACAGGGAGAAGAGACATAAGAGCCCTACGGCCAACACTACTGTAGCCTTCTGAATGTCAATAGGCAGAACTTCACCAGTATCACCTACTGGTATCATTAGCATCCTGTATTTTATGGTTTTGTAGGAAATTGTGAATCCTGGGCCGAGGTGAGAGATGTCTCTGCCCATGGGGAGGAGCCCCATGAGCCTCACCGTCGGTGGGCATGGTCTCAGCAATGTAGCACACAGCTGTGAGAGAGACTTTATTGAAGAGAAAAGATAAGGCATAACCCGAGGAGCGGGAAATGCAACAAACACAGTTCTAGAGCAATAAGATGTTCTCAGGGTGGTACTGCAGAAGAGAAGGTCCGGTAGTGGCCCGCCATGATGCATACAAAAGGAGGCCCTGCACGCACACGCCTAGGTGATTCCGGAAGTAAGATGGTGGTTGGCAGCGCCCACGCCGTCCCAAGGATGCCGGGCAGAGGCTGCCATTCTTCCCATGATTGAAGGTGCAGGGAAAAAAGAGGTGAGCATGAGAGGTCACAGCCATCTGTGACCGACAAGCACAATAGTACCCCCCTTCTGAGGGCCCCTCCTCAGGGGTTTTGGCTTCCTAGGGTATGCCAGGTGGAATTGCTTGATCAGCTCCTTGTCAAGGATGTTACTTGCAGGCTCCCATCTAATCTCCTCTAATCCGATTTTTTTCCAGGATATAAGGTACTCCCAGCGTCTTCCATGTTTCCACACATCAAGGATGTCATCTACCTGGTAGGTAATGTCCTCTTCAGCAGAGAGAGGTTGTGGCTCAGGTGTTTTCTTAGAAAACTCCGATAATATGAGTTGTTTCAGGAGAGAGATGTGGAAGGCGTTGTGGATCTTTAAGGATGATGGTAACTGTGAGCTGTACATGACTGGACCCAGGGAAAGGTCCTATGTACCAAGGTGCAAATGGAGCTGAAGGCAGTTTGAGACGAACGAAGCTGGTACTTAACCATACTTTGTCCCCGGGCTGTAGCTGTGGAGCTGCTCTGTGACGGGCATCATGGAACTTCTTTACTTGTTGTCTTCCCTTTTGAAGAAGCCCTTTAGTGTGTTCCCACAGCTGATGCAGCTCCTATGCTGAAGCTTGGGCAGCCAGAGAGGATACTGATAAAGGCATCGGTAATGGAGGTAAAAGTTGGCGTCCATAGACAAATTGAAAGGGCGACGATCCTGTAGAAGCTGAAGAATGAGAATTCAGTGTGAACTCTGCCCAAGGGAGCAGTTTGGACCAGTCGCTTTGTCTGGAGTTGACTTAGTCTTTTCCAATACTTTTATTGAAGCAGAGACGTGTTCATAAAAATGCCCGACTCAGGCCGAGTTTCGCAGCTCAACAGCTGCTGCCTCAGGGGCTTGCAAACCAGCATTCAGGTGACACCCTGAATGCTGGTTTGCAAGCCCCTGAGGCAGCAGCTGTTGAGCTGCGAAACTCGGCCTGAGTCGGGCATTTTTATGAACACGTCTCTGCTTCAATAAAAGTATTGGAAAAGATTAAGGCATCTATTTCTTTGTGTTTACCAGACGGCTATTATAGATCGCCTACCTCTTTGTTTTCTTGGAGTTGACTTAGGCCCGTAGAAACTGCTTTAATGTGCGGTTCATCCTTTCGGTCTGTCCGTTGGCTTGTGGATGGTACTCTTATGTAGATCTAGAGATACATCAAACTTCTTACAGAGAGATCTCCAGAACTTGGCTGTGAATTGTACTCCTCGATCAGAGAGGATATGCTTAGGCATGCCATGTAAACGCAAGATGTGACGGATGAAAAGTTTCACCAGTTCAGGAGCAGAGGTTAATCCCGGTAATGCCACAAAATGAGCCATTTTGGAAAAATGGTCAACAGTAACCCATATGGTGTTGTTACCACTAGACACAGGTAGGTCAATGATAAAGTCCGTGGATATGTGTGTCCACGGTTCGGTAGGAGTGGGCATAGGTTGGAGAAGTCCCCAGGGGCGACCAGCAGGTGGTTTCTGTCTTGCACAGGTAGAACATGATTCCACGTCCGTATGTACATCCTCCTTCATTGAGGGCCACCAATAGTATCTTTGCAAGGTGGTCAGAGTTCTAGATTGACCAGGGTGATCTGCAAGGAGTGAATCGTGGGCCCATCTGAGGATATTCTTCCTGAGTGCCCGAGGTACCACTGTTTTTCCAGCTGGAACTGTGTGTGTGGCTGAAAGGAGTATCCTGGTAGGGTCAATGATATGATGCAGGATATCTTCTGGTGTAAATGAGCGGGAAAGAGCATCCGCACGGGTGTTCTTGTCTGCTGGGCGATACCTCAAAAGGAAATCAAATCTGTTGAAAAATAATGACCAGCGGGCCTGTCTATGGTTCAAGCGTTGGGCATGATGCAATTATTCAAGGATTTTATGGTCGGTAAAAACCGTTATTTGATGTTGAGCACCCTCGAGCCATGGACACCACTCCTCAAATGCCAATTTAATTGCAAGTAGCTCTTTATCTCCTATCCCATAGTTTTGCTCGGCAGGGGAAAAGCACCGAGAAAAAAAAGAGCATGGATGCAATGTATGGGTGTCACTATGCTGGCTGAGGACAGCGCCAACTCCGATGTCCGAGGCATCTACCTCGACTACGAAAGGTCGTCGAGGATCAGGGTGGCGTAGACATGGCTCCTGAAGAAACACCTTTTTGAGTTCCTGGAAGGCGGCAACGGCTTCAGAGGACCATTGAGAGGGATTGGCTCCCTTGTGCATTATGGCATGGAAGTCAGGCTAACAGGTCTATAGTTTCCCAGATCACCCCTGGAGCCCTTCTTAAATATTGGGGTTAAATTGGCCATCTTCCAATCTTCAGGTACAATGGATGATTTTAATGATAGGCTATAAATTAATTGAAATAGGTCTGAAATTAAATTTTTTATTTCTTTTAGAACCCTGGAATATATGCCATCTGGTCCAGGTGATTTACTACCCTTCAGTTTGTCAGTGTGACCTACCACATCTTCTAGGTTCACCGTGATTTGCTAAGTAAAATAGTAACATGGTAATGATGGCAGGCTGAGCATTACATCCTGGGGAGGAAGGGTGAGTAATAATGGGTTCTAACTAAAAAGGAAGGAGTACGAGTAAGGGAATGAAAGAGGGGTGAGCCTAAGGCATATAAAGGAACAGAGAGAGAAGGAAGGGAAAGGGGTGAGGGTATTGAGTGACTGAAAGGGAAGTGACATAAATGAGTAGGAGGGAAAGGGTGAATGACTGAGGGAAGGGAGTGGGGGGCTTTGAGTGACAAAGGGAAGGGAATGAGTGGTAGGAAGGGGTGAGTTACAGAGGGAAGAGTTGAGAATGAGGCAATGGAAAAGAGTGAGTGGAAGTGAGGTGGTGAGTCATAAGAGGGAAGGTAAGGGGATTGTGTGGGAGGGAATTAGGTGAGTGACAGAGGAAAGGGAAGAGGGTTAGGGGTTGAGTGACTGAGAAGGAAAGAGGTTGAATGATAGGGAGGGGGATAGTGAGAGGGGAGGGGATAAATGACTGAAAGGTGAGTGACAGGAAAGGGGAAATAGGAAGTAGAAGAGAGGAGTGAGAAGAAGAGTGGTTAGAAAGGTGCATGAGGAGTATGTGAGTAAATTAATGTGTGTGTGTATGTATGAGAAAGAAAGGGTGACTGGAAATGAAAAGTTTCCAGGTATGGAGAGGGGGAATTATTTTGTTATCCTTATTAGTTTTAATTATTGGGTGTTTTATATGCCTGCTGATTTGAAATATTTGATTGATTTTTGGGAAACGTTTAAAGGGGTGTTTTTTGGCCTTATTCTTCTTAATTATTAGATGATCTATTTGCCATCTGTTTAGAAATATTCTTTTTACTAATATGGTTTACTAACTGTTATGATTATTGACACATTTCTTGATTATGTTTTATGAGGAATGGTGATATTTCTATTTTTGCATTATTGTAATGCATGAGTCTGGCTTTTAGTAGTTTCCAGTTCAGTTTTTGTCTGTACCTTTCTATTTATACTTTATGGCCTTTTTATTCTTATTTGGTGAGGGTCTGTATTACAATCCATGGTCCACAGGCTGCCCCACGGACCACCGCTCTCACCTCCAGGGCAGTCAGCACTTGCAGAAAAATGCCACAAATTCCTCCAAATCTGACCACCATTATGTGATGCAGTGAGATGCCGCCAAATACTCCTGTATGGCGTGCCCTCCCTAGGTGCAAATGCATGTCGCTTCTCCCCATTTAAAGAAACTGAGGCTGGAAAAACCCGGGGCCCCATCAATGACATCTACGCTAAAGCCCTATAAAAGGGCAATACTCTAGTCAAGTGGTGCCTCAGCAACAGGCCTCCCTACTCATCAGTAGTGTGTTGCTCCAGTGTTCCTCGTCTTTAGTTCTCCAGTTCTTGGTTTCTTCGTCTTCAGTTCTCCAGTTTCTGTATTCCTTATCTTCAGTTCATCTTCCTTGCCTGTCTGTTCTTCTCCTCATCTTCCCGTCCTGTCTATACATTCCACATTTCCCTTTGGACGGATATCTCATAGTAACCTTGGTCAGACTTCTGGATATCCTTGATCACCGCCTACCACTGACTATCACCAGCCACCAGATATGCCTCGCCTGCTCCGAACCAGCTACTTCGACCAATCTCTCTGTATTCAGCAGAGGACCCCATCTAAAACCTGCCTGCCCCGGCACCCAAAGGTTCAATCCAAAGGGAATGTGCACTGATAAAGGCAAAGCTCCAGTTGGGCCTCTGCCTCATCCAGGTCCACCTGTCGATGGTGGGGTCATACAGGTATCCTTCCTGCAAGTTGTGCCAACCCCACCTCAGCCTAAGGGTCCACAGACTCAATAGTCTGTCTGTCTGTCCTACATTTGTCATATGGAGCAATGGAATGTAGAAAAATTAAATAGTCTTTACAAGTTTATGATATCTTGTCTTTATTACAAAGAAACTCCTCAATCTTAGATAAATACATTGGTGCAATAAAGGTTGAAGTCCCCCAACACGGTTACCATATTTCATCCCACAGGCTGCAATAGGAGGGATAGAGGACCAAAGTTTTATATGTTTTCATAAGTTAAATCTGTCATTGATAGGAGTTCATTCCCAATTGCACCAATTTATTTATCTAAGATTGAGGAGTTTCTTTGGAATAAAGACAAGATATCAAAAACTTGTAAGGACAATTTAATTTTTATTTATTTTATTTATTTATTTAAAACATTTTATATACCGATTTTCACGGAGGGCGTCCGAACAAAACGGTTCACAACTTCAAAATAAAAACGAGACAAAAAAAGTAATAATAAAAATAAAACAAAATTATTAAATAAAATATAGTAAAAAGTTGAAAAAAAATACATCATGTAATTATAATCCCTAATTCTATACATAACTTAACTAAAAGTTTATAACAAAACAAGAAAAGTCAGAAATTTAAGAAAGTTAAGAAACCAGAGGCCATAATTATCATGTGGTTAGCAACAAACAGGCTTTTAGACTCCAAGTATGTATCATAAACTGATACTAATACTATGAGGAACTTTGAGGAGAGGTATTTGTTTCCTCGATTCCTGCATAAGCTATTTTGAATAAGTAGGTTTTTAGAGCCTTCTTAAATTCCTTGTGATCCATGATTGATCTTAAGGAATTTGGGATCGAGTTCCAAAGAATGGGTCCCGCCACTGAGAATGCTCTCTCTCTAGTTATATTTAGTCTGGTCAGTCTGACTGTGGGCACATCAAGTAGATTCTTAGAGGTAGATCTGAGATTTCTAGTAGGCTTGTATAACCGTAATGAGGTACAGAGCCAAGTTGAATCCGGATCTATTCTCCGTCTGCATTTGTGACAGAAGTGATCTGCTTGCTGGGAAACAAAAAACTTGTTCCTCTTCAGTTGAAGGTTTTGATGATTTTGGTAGAGGCTGGGTTGGGTTCCATGATTGCAGGGGGTCCTCCAATGCTAAAAATGATGGTGCTTAAGCTTGCTGGATACTGATATGCCTGTAACATGTTCTAGAAGTTTGAATACTGTATCGCGGAGCTCCAAAATGGACCTCCCCCCCCCCCCCCCCCCAACTCCAAGAAGGACACCTTCCTGGCCTTCATTGCAGTCGATAACTTGTAATGTGGCCCCAGCACAAAATATTTTGCCGACCCCTGACTTAGAGCATAGGCTTCTGATTCTTTCTCAGGGATCAGGTATTTTCTAAACCATAGATACATTTTCATGTAAATTTTTGTAGCCTTTACTTGTTAGAAATTATTCAATAAAAAATTATTCCAAATATTGTATCACAAAATAATCAAAAACAAAACAGTAAATCATTTTTTAACAGACACAAAAGTTGACCACACAAACTACAAAGCAAAAAAAAAAAAAAGACCTCTTTCTCTTTTATTTATATTTCTTTCTCTGCTTCCTCTCTCATCTAATTCCTAACTGAAATGTTCAATTACTTCCTGGAATAGTGTCATTAAATAAAGAGCCAAAGATGCAGTTGGAAAAACTTAGAACAAAACTGTTGACGAAGTTTGCCTGTTGTAAAATTCAATGAATTTTGAGAACTGCTTACCAAATCCATGGAAGTTCCAGTGAAGAAAATTTTTAAACATTTGCACCTTTCTAGTAATTATGTAAAGCTGTCATTATGGCTTATACAATTGACAATGGGCATTTGAAATAAAAAATCTGAATACCTACAGTACCTGAGTACAATCCATTTTGAAGTGTCATGAAAGACAGAATATAAATGAAATAATTATGTAATCAAATATTAAGTAATACAGCCTCATGTTTACTACTACTGCTCTTATTTTTAGGATAAGTGCAGTGCCCATAAGCACAAATCTCAGCTGTATTTGTAGGTAGTAATACCTTTTAAAGGATCAGCTATATAGAGATATGTTATGTTTGAACTGGATTTGTGGGCCCTTGGGTCATGGAGAGAGTTGACTCCACCCACAGGGAGGAGCCCTGTGGGGACTCTCCATGACAGGCAGGGTCTCAGCAGTGATGGACACAGGAATCAAAGAATATTTATTATACAGCAAGGAGAAACCTGAGGAGCGGGTTTGTAAACTCAGTCCTGGAGTAGGAAGACCTGGGATGGATGCTCCGGTACTGGTCCGCAGAGTGGGGTAACCCAGGGAATACTTGCTTCTTGGTAGGCCTTGTGCGTGGTAGCTCCGGTAGTGGTCCACAGAGTGGGATAACCCAAGGTTCCACAGAACAAGATGTAAGCAGTAATGTAGAGCAGGTCTAGTACTTACTCAGTGGTGTTGCAGTAGAGAATTCGTAGTAGCAGCAGCGAAGACCCAAAGCAGGAACAGTGAAGGATCGACCGAGGAAGCTGCGAGAGGAACTCAATAGCTGGTGAAAGTGAGACAGGCATATAAAGGCTCTCCGAGGAGTGGAAAGCCCTGAGTGTAGCAAGACCCCCGAGGAGCGGGTACCAGAATCACTCATTCTGGAATGCAGGAACAGCAAGGCGAAGCATCTCAGAGGAAAGGAATTGAGCAAGATGGAATCCTTGCTAACTCGCAGGTAGGAAAGTCCGGTAGGCTTAAATACATGTAGGCAGTGACATCATGCGGAGGGAACGCCCCCGAGGATCCCGCCATGACATGCATAAGAAGGAGGCAGGCGTGTGCGATGTGCCCTAGGTCACACCAGATTCAAGATGGCGACCAGGATCACCCATGCCGTCCCAGGAACGCCAGGGAGGTCGGTGAGCAGAGGCAGAGGCGGCCATCTTAGCCAGAATCGGAGCTACTGGGCAAAATGAGGTGAGCAGCAAAGGTCGCAGCGGTCTGCAACCGATGGGCGCAACAAGATAATGAAGTACCTGAGCTTTAGAAACCTCATGGTCCCTTTCTTCATCTGAAAAGCAGGACCAGATTAAGGCAGCATACACTCATAGGAAATGGGGGGAGAGGAGTTATCCTCTCCCTCTTCTCTGTGGGGGAGAAAGGGGAGAGTGATGATCTTTCCTACCCAAATCACCCTCCCTCCTCACCTCCAACTCATGGTGTCCGCTTCTCTTGTTTGGCAGCACCTGAAGTTGAAGAAGTCAGCATGGGGGGCTTCAGCAGCCCTTGAGCGCTGACAGATCCTGTAGCGCCTCACCACTTCCTCCCACACAGGCTTCCTGTTACCATGGAAACCTGTGGAAAAAGTGGGGCTCTGCAGAGTTCATCAGCACACAAAAGCTCCTGTAGAGTCTGTGCTGATTTTTTCTTCATTTTCAGGCACAGCTAAACAAGAGGAGTGGTGCCATGACAGCAATCTTTGATTTAGACATGGTACTCGCAGCAATGCTCTGGCACCTATAATAATTTGGTACCAGAGATAGTTGCCTAAATTGCCAATGCCTAAATCCAAGTATGCTCAAAGGTTCATCTACTACAATATCTTTATTGTTGGTCCTTTAGGGTGTAATTTTGTAACATCACACATAAGTTACACCAATTTTTAAAGTGAACTATTTGCATAAATCTACATTCCAAATTATTCTGGCAAAATTATGTGTAAACAATTACACCAGTTATTTGGTGCACATAGTTTCGCTGAGAAAATTTAGCAAGCATACTTTTTTTAAATCAAAGAGTCTGGTTTTTAAATTAATTAATTTAAAACATTTATAGCCAGTATAAATCCTAAGTTCATCATAACATTCATAAAATCATAACATAAAACAAAAGAGAAACAGATTAGAAATTCATCTGCTGCTGTAACACAGCAAAATATACCATTATATATATATAATGACAGTAATTAGGGATGTGCATTCATTTTGAACGAATGCGCAATCCACAACATATAGGTCCCTATTCGTTGCATTTGTGGGTCCGCAAAATGTATCGTGATCCCCCATGAATGCAACATGTCATACGTTTCATTCTTTTGGTTTGCGCCACGGTGTTTGAGAAAGTGAGAAAGTAGGGGCGGATTAGCCTATCAGGGGATTGGGCTTCCCCCGGTGGGCTGGACTAGTGGACCATGTGGCCTCCTCTGTTCCGGGCTATTGAGGGAACTGGGCCAAAGTAATGAAGAGACCAGGCTGGTGGGGCCGAAGAAAAGAAGATGGCCGCTGCCAGCCGCCGCCGGAGAAATGAAGATAGCCACTGCCAGCCGCCGATGGAGAGCAGGCCAGCGGGGCCAAAGAAAATAAAATCGGCACAGCCCGAGGCTAGGCCGAAGAAAAGAAGATGGCCGCTGTCAGCTGGCGCTGGAGACGAGCTGTTCAGCTGGGGGCCTTTGTGTGTATATGTATTTGAGATCGGAAGGGTGCTTCTGTGTATGTGTATGTGGGAAAGGAATGGTGCTTCTGTGTGTGTGTGTGTATGTGTGTGTATGTGAGAAAGGAATGGTGCTTCTGTATGTGTGTGTATGTGTGTGTATGTGAGAAAGGAATGGTGCTTCTGTTGTGAACGTCAGTCCTCGACAGCTTCACTCCACCTATCTCTCTCTACTTGTGGCTCCTCCCGCTCACCTTGGACTGATGGCCACCATGGCGTCTACTTGCCGACCTCTCCGGCATCCCCGGACCGGCTTTGGTGCTGCCTCCAGCCATGATTCTTCAAGGTACCTCTAGGGCATGCGCACACATCTTTATTCTCACGTTGGCGTGAACCTCAGGGGCGTCCCCCTGTTCTAACATTACAACTCCAGGGTATATCTGCCTACAACATTTCTAGCTCGTTGAGTTAGCAACGGAAGTCTTACGGATGGGATTCACTCTCCATTGCCAAGCTACTCTGCCACTCCAGCTCTCACTGGAACTCTTACTGCCCTTCGGGGTTACTAACGGGGTACCTGCTCTTCGGGGGCCTCTCTGCTTCTTTCAGGTGCTATCAGGAAACTGGTACTCGCTCCTCGAGGGCCCATGTTCCCTGTGTCACTGCCTGCAACCTCTACCTTCTACTTGGAAGAACTTTCTACAGCTACCATCAGTGAGTACAGAAACATCTCTTTCTACAGTACTGCTTCACCGGAATCAGGTACTCGCTCCTCGAGGGCCTGCCCTCTGCTCCAGTGCCAGTGGAATCTCTGCTACTGCTAGTGAGTACAATGCTGCTGAGTCTCTCTGCTTTAAGGGATCAGGTACTCGCTCTTCGAGGGCCTGCGATCCCTGTCTTGGAGCGTTCCATTCTACTTGGGACTCTGAATGCTAATCTTATTGTGTGCTCATAATTCTCAGTCTCTTTCCACTACAGCACGCCACTGTTATGGCGTCCTGGGAGAGATGCGCCCAGCCGGGCTCCACAACCACTACTCACTACTGCCTCCTCTGGTGGTTTCACACTCTGTCTAATAAAAGATTCAAATCTGTGTTTGTTTGTCTGGAGTTTAGCCTGACACTGTGGTCCCTCACGGGACTGTCCCCTATGGGTATAGTCAGCTGCCACAGTGTCCAAGGATCCACCCAAACACCAATAACCATAACAGCTTCTGTATTTGTGTGTATGTGAGAAAGGAATGATGCTTCTGTGTGTGAAACAGGGAAGGTACTTCATGTATGTGAGATAGGGAGGGTGCTTCTGTGTGTGGGTATGTGGTGTGTATATGAGAAAGGAATAGTGTTTCTGTGTGTGTGTGTATGTAGGAAAGGAATGGTGCTTCTGTGTGTGAGACAGGGAAGGTGCTTTATGCATGTGAGATAGGGAGGGTGCTTCTATATGTGTGTGGTGTATATGTGAGTCTCGGAGGGTGCTTTTGTGTGTCAATGTGTGTGTGCGAGAGAGAGAGATGGAGCATGTTTTTGGCTGGCTTGTGGTGGGAGAGAGGCCATGTGTGTGATTGAGCCTGTATGTAAGTGAGATAGAACATGTGTGTGATTGAGAGCTTGTGTGTAAGTGAAATAGAGAGAGCCTGTGTATGACTGAAAGTCTGTGTGTAAGTAAGAGAAAGTGAGAACATTGTGTGATTGAGAGAGACTGGCCAGAGAGGTGATGTGTGTATGTGTGAGAAAGAATGATCAGGGAG
The DNA here is from genome assembly GCF_901001135.1 of Rhinatrema bivittatum. NCBI lineage: Eukaryota > Metazoa > Chordata > Amphibia > Gymnophiona > Rhinatrematidae > Rhinatrema > Rhinatrema bivittatum. Next base: position 493,918,015 of record NC_042617.1, read on the forward strand.
ATGACTGGTATGTGTTTGTGTGTGAGAGAGAGAGACTGGTTGGGGAGATGATTGGTGTGCGAAAGACAGAAACTGGTCCTGAGGGTGTGTCTAGTGTGTGTATGAGAGAGACAGAAGAGACTAGTTGTGGTCCCTAAGGAAGAGGACCGTGAGGACAGCTTCAGCAGCTACTGATGCTTCTGGGTGCCCTGCAAGGGAAAGGAGTAGGAGAACTACTGGAGTGGGTAAGTAAAGGTGGCTTTTTAAGTTCATTTTTCTTGATTGACTACCATTTTAATTATTGGGTAGTATGTGATGTGTCTGCTGTTTGAAATATTTTATTGGTGTTTGGTAAAGCTTTCAAAATGTGTATGAGTCTTTAATTATTGGATATTCTATTCATCAGCTGTTTTGAAATCATTTTATTTGTATGATTTTACAATTATGATTAATGATTTATATATCTTGATTTTATTGATTTGTTTCACGAGGAATGGTGACATTTTTGTATTGCCATTGTTGCACTGTATAGAGTCTGACGTGATGCGCTTTACAGTTCAGTTTTTGTCTGAACATTTCTATTTATACTTTATGTGGCTTTATTCTGCATTTGGTGAGGGTTTGTGTTCTGCATGCAAAGACTGAGATGAAGCATTCTTTTAGCATGTTGTTTCTCTCTAGGGATCTGTAGTTGCTTGGCCTGTTCTGTTTTCCTGATAGGAGGTGTATTGATATTTTAGATTCTGGTGTAATATTTGTGGTATTCTTTTTCATAGGTAGGGTTGTTATTCTTTGAGTGTTGGTAGATAGTACTGTGTTGATACGGGAGGACCATGCCGAAATATATCACAATAGGTATGATGCCATATAAATTCCAAGATGCAAAGTTTTCTTATTGGCATCACAACAGTACATGAAATGATCACAATAATGAATATATTAATTTTACCTCAGAATGTCACTTTTCATGTAAAATATGTGTTAAATGCATAATTAAAAATTGTGTATGGGAAGGTGGGGATAGGGCGCCAGGCTGTAAGGTTTGCCTAGGATGCCTAATATCCTTGCACCTGCCCTGTGCACAGCAGCAATGCTCCACCCCACCCAGACATAGTTCATCATGTTTCAGGTCCTAGCACGCATGTTAGACTCCTTGGTCCGTATTTCAAAACAGGTAGGGTGGACAGTACGCCCCGGTTGACAGTCACGCCGCATGCTGAGCCTCGTCTTGTCTTGCCTCCTTGTCTTTCCTCTATCAACACCACAGCGACCTGACTACCTCCGCTCTGCCAACCTATGTTGCCCCTAACAACTTTCTGCTTTGCTGCCATACACCAGATGACTCACTTAACTCCTTGTGGTGTTCTTGCCACTATCATGGTTCCTCAGTGTGTTGGTGCTAGTCTTTCTGCATGCTATGTTCCCCCTTCATTGTGCCGTAGGATGTTGATGCCACTTGTATTGCCACTTTGCCTATCATGCTGCCTTTGAGGGTTCATGCATCTGTTATTGGTGCTCTCTTTTGAAGCTGTGGTGTGTTTTTTACACTCTCGCTGCTGCTTTGCACCTCTGTTAAAGCACTCTTGCCACTCCTGGTATCCCTTTGCCCCTTTGAAGTGCCTTAGGCTATTCATGCCATTTTGGTGCCACTTTGGAGCTCTTTTGTTGTTCTGATGATTGCTCCCCAGAAGTTTCATCAGAATTGATAAGAAAACCCCAATTCTGCAGCCAAAAATAGGCTGCAAATACTTCCCCTATTGACTTTAATGGAAAACAAACGAATCAAACAAATCAGGATTTTTTCCCAGAAAACGAATGTAACACATTTGGGTCCTGGCAAAACAAATAAGAATGGAAACAATTTTTTTTCCTTCTGCACATCCCTAAATTTGTTTAAAATAATTTTAAACCACACAATAAAAGTCAATGAGGAGTCAGAAGAGCATATACTTGGGCCTTGCAATGTCAAATTTCTGACTAAAAAAGAATGTTTTACACTGCTTCTTAAAAGATTTTGAACAAGTAATCAGCCAAGGGATGTGAATCGTTTTTCAATGATTAAAATTATCGTCCGATAATGTTTATATCGTCTTAAATCGTTATAGAACACGATACAATAGAAATTCTAACGATTTATCGTTAAAAATCGTTAAATCGTGTTAGTGCGCACTAACTCGAGTTAGTGCGCACTAACTCCCCGTTAGTGCGCACTAACTCGATTTAGTGCGCACTAACTGAAAATGATACAAATAAACACTTTCCAGGTCACTGAAGGTCAGTTAGGAATGAATATGTGTTCCTATTGGCTGGCTGCCCTCTTATCTATTGATGTTACCAAGGTTACCACTGAGGTGATGGTTGGGGGGATGGGAAATGGAACTGGAAACTAACGAACACCAACAGAAAATGAAACAAAGTGTTCACACTTCCCAGGTCAGTAAAGGTCACTTAGGAATGAATATGTATGTATGTATTCCTATTGGCTGGCTGTGCTCTTATCTATTGATGTTACCAATATGGTTGGGGGGATGTGAAATGGAAACAGTTGGAAGCTTGACAAAAAAAGTAATGTAATGATCAGCACTCACGTGACTAGAACTTGTTTGTTTATTATTTTTGTTAGCAGGCACCTGAAATGCTAGTGCATGTTGAATTTGCCAATCACTGTGCATTTTAGAAAGGTGGTCCTGGCTGGAACTGTACACAGTTCAAATATATGTAATTGATTGTTGGTAAGTGTATTTTTTAAGTAGCCACACTGGCACCAGTATGTTTACTTTTCCTCCTACTTAACTCACTAGCTCAGCTTTGTAAGAAGGGCTTCTCTGCTTGTGTTTTGTTTTTGTTTGGTGTGAGGAGAGCAGAAACATCAGATCTTTATTCAATCTACTACAGTCATCTCTTACAGTGCCCTATCCCTATTAATACCAGGAGTGTTGTGATCTTCCTGCACACAGTGCCCTAACCCTGATACCAGTCTGAGACAGCTCCCTCCCTGCATTACTAGTGAGAGGCTGGCTTCACAGACAGGGGGGAGCTGCCTGACCCTCACTCCTGACTTCCCCCATGTCCCGCTAGTGAATGGTGTGTGGGTGAGGGGGGGGGGGGAGGATGGTGAAGTCTGAGACAGCTCCCTCCCTGCATTACTAGTGAGAGGCTGGCTTCACAGACAGGGGGAGCTGCCTGACCCTCACTCCTGACTTCCCCCATGTCCCAGCTAGTGAATGGTGTGTGGGTGAGGGGGGGGGGGGGGAGGATGGTGAAGTCTGAGACAGCTCCCTCCCTGCATTACTAGTGAGAGGCTGGCTTCACAGACAGGGGGAAGCTGCCTGACCCTCACTCCTGACTTCCCCCATGTCCCAGCTAGTGAATGGTGTGTGGGTGAGGGGGGGGGGGGGAGGATGGTGAAGTCTGAGACAGCTCCCTCCCTGCATTACTAGTGAGAGGCTGGCTTCACAGACAGGGGGGAGCTGCCTGACCCTCACTCCTGACTTCCCCCATGTCCCAGCTAGTGAATGGTGTGTGGGTGAGGGGGGGGGGGGTGGATGGTGAAGTCTGAGACAGCTCCCTCCCTGCATTACTAGTGAGAGGCTGGCTTCACAGACAGGGGGGAGCTGCCTGACCCTCACTCCTGACTTCCCCCATGTCCCAGCTAGTGAATGGTGTGTGGGTATGGGGGGGGGGGGAGGATGGTGAAGTCTGAGACAGCTCCCTCCCTGCATTACTAGTGAGAGGCTGGCTTCACAGACAGGGGGGAGCTGCCTGACCCTCACTCCTCTGGGGTATTGTGATCTTCCTGCACACAGTGCCCTATCCCTGATACCAGGGGTGTTGTGATCTTCCTGCATGCAGTGCACTATCCCTATTAATACCAGGAGTGTTGTGATCTTCCTGCATGCAGTGCCCTATCCCTATTAATACCAGGAGTGTTGTGATCTTCCTGCACGCAGTGCCCTATCCCTGATATCGGGATGTGTGCAAGAAGATCACAACACCCCCGGTATCAGGAATAGGGCACTGTGTGCAGGAAGATCACAACACCCCCAGTATCAGGAATAGGGCACTGTGTGCAGGAAGATCACAACACCCCTGGTATTAGGGATAGGGCACTGTGTGCAGGAAGATCACAACACCCCTGGTATTAATAGGGATAGGGCACTGTGTGCAGGAAGATCACAATACCCCTGGTATCAGGGTTAGGGCACAAGTTCTAGTCACATTGACTGATCACATTACTTGTTTTGTCAAGCTACCAACTGTTTCCATTTCCCATCCCCCATATACTGTCAGTAGGAAACTTGGTAACATGAATAAATAAGAGGGCAGCCAATAGGAATACATATTCATTCCTAAACTGACCTTAACTGACCTGAAAAGTGTCAAATTGTATCATTTTCAGTTAGTGCGCACTAACTCCCAGTTAGTGCGCACTAACTCCCGTTAGTGCGCACTAATCGGAAAAAACGATTTTTAACGATTTTTTAACTAAAAAATCGTGCCTAAGACGATTTTCTTGCCCTGCCACACGATTTCTATCGTTAAGACGATATGGAAAACGATTCACATCCCTATCAGCCATACATTTTCTGGAAAGGAAATTCCTTAAAATAGATGCTGCTATTGAAAATGCTGTTTCCTGTGTTTCAGAAAGATGAGTCAAAAAAGGGGGAAGGGACATCCAAAAAGTGGCAGCTAACAGACCTCAATACCAATTGCAGATTATAAAAATGGCTAAAGTCTGCAGGTAGGTAGACATGTCCAACAGTTTGTGAATCACCATGACTACTTTAAATTGTATCTACCACTGTATTGGGAGCCAGTGGAGGGAATACAGAATAGGTGTTATATGATCTTTCATGACTCAAGCAGCAGAATTCTGCTCAACCTGTAGGGCTTGCAGCTCGTTTGCTGGTTATGCTAGATAGTCTGAACTACACTAGGCAAGGCCTGCTAAAACTAATGCTTGTATAACAGTTAAAAATCATGCAGGTTGAGTAAAGTTTTTAAATGATATAACATATGTACTTTAAAAAGTGTTGCTTTAGCAGCATACTTAACTTGAGTCTGGAGAGATAAATCTGTTTGATTGAAACACTCAGACTCCTTACTTGAATATTTAACTCAATGGCCTCAAAAAAGAAAGATGAGGGACAATCTATGGGAAAAAACCTGTTCAGGACTATTATCTCAATTTTTTTTTTTTATCATTCAAGGCAATCAATTATGAAAGACCCATTGTTTGACTGTGAGCAGACAAATGGACACCATGGTGAAAGTTGATGACCAAGTTAACATTGCTGGAACATCTGCATGCAGATGGTATCCTATGCCTAGCCCTGATAGCAACTTCTATATAGGAATAATATAAAAGTTGAATGGAATGGCTGAAAAAGCTGATCCCTGGGGAACCCCTGTGCTTGACATGGCTGAAAAAGGTGATCCCTGGGGAACCCCTGTGCTTGACATGTGCCAAGATGAGCAACCGAAAGGTAAGATGTAAACTATTTTAAAACAGTTCCTGAGATCCCAATATCAACTAACCAAGCTAACAATATCTAGTGGTTAATAATTGTGGTACTCCTAAGTGTAGGCAACTAGATGTCCCTAGTTCCCCATAGATAGGACTAGGAATTGGCAGCTCCTCCCCTATGAGGTAGCTGAAGAGGTAGACCTGGCTATAAGAGGGTCAAGAGGAGTTTTTGCAGAAGGTATAAAGGAGAGAGTTTCTATGTGAGAGGAGCCCTAGAGTGAAGGGTCCTTTCCTATTGGCGAGGCCTACAACCGTTTCCAGATTCTTTTGGGAGAATCCAACCAGTGCATATCCTGCCAGGTTAGGAGCTTCATTAAGGGAAGTAAAGCGGCTCCAGAGTTTGGACTGAGTCTGAAATAATTGAGTCCGGGCTTTGAGGATGGTTACCCCAGTTCCAGGGGCCAGGTCACCAATTTGTGACAGCAGTCCGAGAACAAGGAAGGAGAAATCCCCAACTACAAATCTGTGGAGCATTTTGAAAGGCCTTGCCAGGCGACAGGTGCAGGTCGGGCAACCCTGTGAAGTCTGTGGGACTCAGGTAGGACTTTGGGAAATTCCCAGGGAAATTGTGCCCAATGGGGCCAGCCAGACGCAGGGAAATCCCCACACTCCCCAGTTCAAGGGAGTCACCTGGAGCCAGGAAATCAGCACTTACGCAGGGGAAAGTAAAAGGATAATCCTTGTACAGGCAATTACCACACTTGGAAATTGATTTGCCATTTAACAGAATGGCTAAACTTAATTATTTGAACACCCCATTCTGTGTTCAGTGTTCTTGGTTAAGCAACTTCAGGAAAATTCCCATCACAAGCAGCAACACAAGGAGATGTCACTCCCCCCACCGGGGCCATAGCAGAGGCTTCCCCCATAGAAAGAATTCACCTCTGGGGACTGTGGCAAGGACAGAAAGCCCCAAGAGATAATACAATCTTTTGTGTACCATCTGAGAAGGTGTCCCTCAGGAGAAAAGGGTTACAGTATTGAAGGCTGCAGAAACATCCAGTAAAACCAGGATGTAATTATGGCTACTTTAAATTAAAAGCCCCACTTAAAACATGCAAGCTGGACAGCAAAAGCATTTCTGCACTGAATGATTTACAAAAACTGAATTGGTATTGATCTAATATATAATTGTCATCTACAAAATCAGTTTAACTTTCAAAATAGCTTTCTCAATGATTTTTTTTAATCAAAAAAGGCAGTGATGAAACAGATCAATAACCACCAAAGCAGAGGGTCCAGGGATGGCTTCTTCAGACTTGGTCAAACAATTGCCTGCTTCAGACATGCAGCTGCATAACCTTCAGACAAAGATACATTATTGATAGTAGACATAGTGTCACTATCATCTTCTTGTAGTGCTTTTAATAACATGGCTGCATGGATTTAATGGACAGGTAGAAGAGTTCATACCTCCTATAATGAACAGAAAATCTGGTTTTCTAAGCATAAATGGCTCTTTCAAAATGTATCAAAGTTCAGTGCACATAAAAGTATGCACGTAATCCACATTCACTTTTAACATAAGAACATAAGACTTGCCATACTGGGTCAGACCAAAGGTCCATCAAGCCCAGTATCCTGTTTCCAATAGTGGCAAATCCAGCTCTCAATTATCTGGTAGGACCCCCAAGGGGTAGTTAGATTCCATGCTGCTTATCCCTGAGATAAGCAGTGGTTTTATGCAACTCCTTCTTAACAATAATTTATGGACTTTTCCTCCAGGAACTTATCCAAAACTTTTTTAAATACAACTACACTTATAGCTTTCACAACATTATCTGGCAATGAATTCCAGAGCTTAATTATACAGTGAGTACAAATATTTTCTCTTATTGGTTTTAAATATATCATCTAGTAACTTCTTTGTGTGTCCCCTAGTCTTTGTGATCTTTGAAAGTGTAAACAACTGATTAACCTTTACTTGTTCCACTCCACTAAACAACATAAGACCATGAGAATTTGCCTGTCTGGGTCAGACTGCAGGTCCATCAAGCTCAACGTCCTGTTTCCAAAAGATGCCAATCCAGGCTACAAGTTCTTGGCAAATAACAAAACTTTAACTAGATCCCATGCTACTGATACCGGTAATAAGCAGTGGCTATTTCCTAAGTCAACATAATAAATAGCAGTTTATGGACTTCTCCTCCAGGAACTTAGCCAAACCTTTTAAAAACCCAGCTACACTAACTGCCTCAACCATATCCTCTGGCAATGTGTTGAACCCGTGACCCCCAGATGCTTCCCCCATCTATCCAACTTACCGATGTCCAGCTCCTTCTTCCTGCCAAAATGCCACCATTACATGAACATGGACACACTTACAGCAGGGACCCATGGGTGGATGCTTTAGGTGCGCATGCACCCAAGAATGCACAGAATACATGCACCTAGGCAAGAAACTACTGCACTTGTCCTTGGATGATGTCACCCTCCTCTAGCTATTTATACCAGCTCAGTCCTGTATTCCTTGACTCAGCAATAGATCTCCTGGGTGATCTGATCCTCAGTGCATATTGCTTTTCTTTGTGTTGTCTACCCTTGTCCTGGTTCCTGTGTTCCTGCTTCCTTCTGTGTTCCTCTGGTTGGTCTGTGTTCCCTGCCTGGTCTGGTTCCTCTGTGTTGTGGTCAGTCCCTGTCCTTGTCCTTGTCTTGCTCTGCCTACCCAGCTTGTCTCCCTGGTATTGACCCTGGCCTGTTCTCTGACACTTCTGATAGCCTCCTGGATTCGACCTTCTGCTTTGGACCTGACTTTTTGTTTCTCTGCTGCTTGTCCTAACTTCTGACCTTTCTCCTGGATCTTCATTTGTCTGCTGCCTTCATCGATTCTGGCCTGCCTCCTGGATCTTTGTTTATCTGCTGCTTGCCCTGACCTTTGCCTGGACTCATGCACTTGCTACTACTCTCAGGACCCTCCTAAGATCTGCTGGCCATCAGAACCCAAGGGCTCAATCTGCAGGGAAGATAGTTGGTATAGGCAAAGCTCCTGTTAATCCTACTTGGGGTAAGTCTACCAGCTATCAATGTGGGCCATACAAGCTTGCTTAGAGTCATGGAAAAGTTCTTCTATGAAAAAAAGCTAAAGAGGTTAGGGCTGTTCAGCTTGGAGAAGAGACAGCTGAGGGGGGTTATGATAGAGATCTATGAAATCATGTAAGAACTTGAATGGGTAAATGTTAGGGATGTGCATTCATTTAGAATGAATTAGGCAATTTCAATGAAATTGCCTAATTCATTCTAAACAATGTGCCCTTTGCCCATACCCTTTGCCCTTACCATGTGACAGGTGGTCGGCCCCTGTCACATGATAGGAGCAATGGACAGCCGATGCCATCTTAGAAAATGGCACGGGCCATCCATTGCCCCCTCCATATGACAGGAGCCGAACAATGGCACCGATAAGGGTCATATGGTAAGGGCAAAGCGCCACCAGCGCCATTTTGATTAGTGGCAGGCGACGGCCCAAGAGGGAGAGATCGCTCCCTCGACCCCGCTGGACCATCAGGGCTTTAAGTAAGTCTTGGGGCGGGGATCAAGGAAACGCCACATTTCCGTTCCTCTAATCGCCCCACTAGAACCGACCTTGCGGGCACCCTGCACACCCCATCCCTCAAAACTGCACACCTTACCCTTACCAGAGAAAGAGCCTTCACCATTGCTGGCCCTACCCTCTGGAACTCCCTGCCCACCGATCTCTGTCTTGAATCTTCCTTACACAATTTCAAAAAAGGTATCAAGACATGGCTCTTCATGCAGGCCTACCCAGATGCTAACCAAACCTAGACTTTGCCCCCCTGCCTCTCAGAACTCACCTTACATTTTGTATATATGTGTATGGTTAATCCAGTTATTTTATGTACTCCTCCTACAATGTGACTTTAGGAAATGATTTTAGTAAGTTATTATGGTTGTTACAGTTACTCTCCACTCTCTCCTCTTATCTTTGTTCCTTTACCTCTCCCTCTGTGTCCACTCGCTCCCGGCCCTCCTCTTCTTCCCTTCTTGCCTGCTCCCTTCTCCCCGCTCTCTTTTCAATGTAACTTTCCTTTCTTTGAGTTAATTGTAAACCGGCGTGATGTGTTCTACCAATGTCAGTATATTAAAAGTTCATTCATAAATAAATAAATAAATAAATAAATAAATAAATAGATTTGAAGGGTTGGGGCAGTTTGGTTTTTTTTCGGTCCATTTCTGAAAACAAAATGAAAAACGTTTCCGAGTTCGGGGAGTGGTCCGAAATGGTTCAACCTGAACCCGAAAACAAAAACAAACCAAAAATAAAATTGTGCACATCCCTAGTAAATGTGAATCAGTTATTTACTTTTTCTGATAATACAAGGACAAGGGGACATTTCACGAAGTTAGCAAGAGGCTTATTTAAAACAGATCAGAAAAAATTCTATTCCAGTCAACACATAATTATGCTCTGGAAGTCATAGTTAGCGGATGTGGTTAAGGCAGTTAGTGTAGCTGGATTTATAAAAGGTTTGGATAAGTTTCTGGAAGAGAAGTCCATAAAGTGGTTTTAATAATGTTGACTTAGGGAATAGCCATTGCTTATTATTTTACAGACTTCTATCATATCTTCCCTCAGCCTTGTCTTCTCCAAGCTGAAGAAACCTAACCTCTTTAGATTTTCCTCATAGGTAAATTTTTCAATTTCTTTATACTTTTGGTTGCCCTTCTCTGTACCTTTTCTAATTATGCTCTATCCTTTTTGAGATATGGTGACCAGACCTGCATGCAATACTCAAGGTGAGGTCGCATCATGGAGCAATACAGAGGGTTTATGATATTTTCTGTTTTATTCTCCATCCTTTCCTAATAATTTGAGCATTCTATTTGCTTTCTTGGCTGCTGTTGCACACTGAGCAGAAGATTTCATTGTGTTATCAACGATAACACCTAGATCTTTTTCATTAATGGAGACTTTTACAGGCCAATGCAATACTGCTAAAAAAAAGTGCATCCAAACTGGATGTACTTTTTTTAATGCACACAAAATCTCCTCTCCTGCACGCTCAATGTAATAAGTAAATGAGCCGCCACAATAAAAGGATATGCTAGGAATAAATTGTGTATCCCTAGCACATCCATGGCATCAGGTGTCCATGGCATTGGGCGCATCCATGTATCGGGAGCACAGCCATGGCTTAAGAAAATGGATGCTCATAAATTAAGCATCCGTTTTCCTAACCTGACTGCCAGCAAGGCATTTTTTATTATTTTTTTTTTCATATTGCTGCTTTCTATGGTTTTTCCAACTTAATATTGTAGCGATATTAAGTCAGAGGAACCATAGAAAAGCAGTATTTTCTGCTTTTCTGTAAACTTTTGGGACTCCTCAAGACAATGCTACCTCCGAGGCTAACTGTTGTGCGTCCTGTCCGCGCATGGCCCGCTCCCGGTTTGCTCACTTCACTAACTCCTCCATGGGTCCTGGGTCGTCCTCCCCAGCGGCAGCAGCAAGTCCAGCCAGGCCTCATGGTGGGGCTCGGCATCTTCCATGGTGTCAGCCCTGCCCCTAGGCGCACGCATGTGGACCGCCCGGTCCCTTAAAGGACCAGGGGCGGGTCCCAGCTCCGCAGAATGCCCTAATTGAACGCTGTATATAAGGAAGTCCTTGCCATCACTTCCTTGCCTTGGCAATCGGGTCCTTCCCCTGCCAAGGACATCGTTCCATAGCTCCCTGCTCAGTTGTCCTTTGGGACCCACTCCCGGTCGACCAATCCTTGAGACCTCCTTTCTTTCTGGCGTCTATTCCACGGTGGCCGGGGCCCAGGTCCGGCGGGCACCTCGTTGGGTTGATCACGCTGTGATTTCTAGTTTGCATCTGCGTTTCCAGTCTTTGTTCCAGTCTCATTCCAGCCTTATTCTAGAGTCATTCCAGTCCTGTTCCAGTCTCGTTCCAGTCCTGTTCCAGCGTCCTTCTGTTCCAGCGTCCTTCTGTTCCAGCGTCCTTCTTTTCCAGCATCCTCCTGTTCCAGCTTCCTTATGTTCCAGTGTCCTCTTGTTCTTTTGTCTCCCCAGGTAGTACCTTTCAGACTGTCTTCTCGGTACTGACCTCTGCCTGTTCATGACTTCATTGATCACCTCCTGGATTACTGTTTACTGACCACGTCTGCATGCTGCCTGGAACTGACCTCTGCCTGATCCCTGACCACGTCTGCACACTGCCTGGAACCTGATCCCTGCTTTGGCTGACTACTCTCTGACTGACCACTGGTATTGACCCCTGTTTGCTGACCATCTAAGGACTGACTACTGGTAATTGACCCCTGCTTTGGCTGGCCTTGATCCTTGCCATACACTCAGAGACGCTCTTCCAGCCTTTTCTGGCACCCCGGACTTCTAGTCTGAACATCGACTGCGCACCCTTGATCCTGGTGGGCACACCTCTTTACTTTCTCTCAAGGAGACCCTGCGAGGCCCACCTAAGACCAGGCGGACCAGGTAACCAAGGGCTCAATCCGAGGGAACCCTGGGTTGCTAGTGGCGAAGCTCCAGCTAGCCTCTGTCTCCTCTTGTGCTCTGCATCCTGGTGGCAGGCGCTCTCTGGATCCGACCCGGAAGCCTACCAATCCTATACTAGGCCAAGGGTCAACCTCCCGGCGCAACACTAACATTAATTTTTGAGGGTAAAAATGTGCGTGTTGGGAACCAAGATGGCGGTGGGAGCAGAAGTTCAGTGAGAACGCTCCTGGAAAGTTTGTTTCTTGAAAGATGCCTGGCAAAAGAAAAGGCAAAATGCGGGTTTTTCCTACCGTCCCGCTGCAGCCCGACCTCCAGAAACGTATCACCGAATACACGTCTGCGTTGATGGCGAAAACGGGGGACGGGATCCCCGCTGCGGTTGCCGAGGAGGGAGCTTCGGCGCTGCCTGGGGAGGTCAGCTTGAGTCCCCCGGATTACCGACCCCCACCGGTGCCTGGGTCGCAGGCAGATCTCCGACAACAGGCGCCCAGTGATGACATCACTCCCTCATCGGGGGGAGGACGCCGAGAGGGAGTTGAGACGCCTAGCCCGAGGTTCTCCTTGAGTTTGCTGACAACAGCAACACAACCAGGCCAAGAAGATCGGGAGATACTGGTATCTCCAATATACCTGAGCGAGGAGGCAAGGAGACTGTCGGAGAATCTCACCGGAGGGACTTCCATACAGCCGAGGGAACTGGGAAGGGGTGAGTTGATTATCCCTCCCAAACCACCCATGGTAACAATGGATATTTTGTGGGAATTAATGGCTGGAATTGGACATTTTGTTAAGGAAGCTGATGCAAGATATAGGAAAATGGATATTGATATGCAAAACCTGAAGTCTGAAACGGAGGATCAATTAAGAAATAATGGAAATAGGATGAAAGTCTTAGAGGAAAAAATTGTACAAGTTCAAATGGTGGATGTTAAGATGATAAAAGATCTAGCATACCAGTCTAAGAGGTTGGAAGCACTGGAAAATCATAACAGACACTTGAACTTAAGATTCTTGAATTTTCCTTCTGCGCTAGGAGAAGAGGTTCAAAGTACTTTGAAAAGATATTTTTTGGAAATATTAAAAATCCAAGAATCTAAGCTGCCTATTATAAATAAGGCCTATTTCCTTACAAAAATTGATAGGAAAAATGAGAGAGATCAATTGGATATTTTTGCAAATGTAACTGAATATATTGAAAGTTCTGCTTTAGAAATATTAGGCAGAGGTACATTACTTGTATCGTTTGTCATAGAAAAGGATGTTAGCACAGTTATGAAAGCATACTTTCAAAATATTTCTGAAATGTTTTTTGGCCAATTTGTCAAGATTTTTCCTGATTTTGCTAGACCCACCCAATTAAGGCGACAGGAATTTCTAAAATTAAGACCTCAGGTTGTGGCCTTAGGCTACACTTTCGTACTTAGATATCCCTGTAGATGTCTAATTAAGGGTAAGGGAGAAAGTTTTGCATTTACGGTTATTGAACAGCTGAAATCTTTTTTGAATGCTAGGTTAGTGGCCACAACCCCACAATAGATGGCGGTAATCGATAGTTGAATGTAGTAGGGGTGTGCATTCGTTTTGAACATAAATGAAAAACGCAACGCATTTTTTTTTTTTAACTTAAAAAAAAGATGAGGCGTAAACGATCGGATTTCCAACTTATTCAACATAGCTATGTTGAATACGTTGGAAATCGCGATTGTTCATCTAAATAAAAATTTAAACCCCTCACCCTCCTTAATCCCCCCCCCCCCAAGACTTACCAAAACTCCCCATGCTGGCCAAAAGTTCCGTGAGGGTCCGGGAGCGGACGCGTGGGGAATCATGTGACGTCGGCGTCACGTCGACGTAACGCCGACGTCACGTGATTCCCCGCGATTCCGCTCCCGGACCCCTCGTTGGGCCCAAACGGCACTTTTGGCCAGCTTGGGGGGGCCTCCTGACCCCTCCAAGCTGGCCAAAAGTGCCGTTTGGGCCCAACGAGGGGTCTGGGAGCGGAATCGCGGGGAATCACGTGACGTCGGTGTCACGTCGACGTGACGCGACGTCACGTGATTCCCCTCGGTTCCGCTCCCGGACCCCTCTTTGGGCCCAAAAGGCACTTTTGGCCAGCTTGGAGGGGTCAGGAGGCCCCCCCCAAGCTGGCCAAAAGTGCCTTTTGGGCCCAACGAGGGGTCCGGGAGCGGAACCGAGGGAAATCACGTGACGCGGCGTCATGTCGACGTGATGCCGACGTCACGTGCTCCTTGGAAAGGAGATCAGGGATGGCGTCCTGACCCCGCTGGACCACCAGGGAGTTTTGGTAAGTCTTGGGGGGGGGGAATTAAGGCGGATGAGGGGTTTACATTTTTATTTGAACATATGGACATAGACTCAACTTATGGAATTCTGCATAAGTCCATATTGACCGCAAATGGGACCCCCATGCGGTGAATGGACTTATAAACATAAACTTTTGCTCTGCACATCCCTAGAATGTAGTCATCAATCGTTAAGCCAGTTTCTTAAAATTTCTTTATTTAATCTCCCCTGTGATTTAACAGGTTCCAACTCTCAATGTTTCTTAGGAGAATATACAATATTTACGTTTAGATGTATTTTTTGATGTTATCTTATATGTTTTTTTTATGTATTTCTCTTTTCTTTTGTCTTGAGAGTATAATTATGTATACTTTTTGAAAAATTACAATAAAGTGCAAATTAAAAAAAAAATGTGCGTGTTGGGTGCACATTTATTTTTTCATAAGGGAATACTAGCTAATAGCCTCATCAACATGGCATTTACATGTGATGAGTGCTATTAGCTACATACTGGTTTGGACATGTGTTTTGGACACGCTAATCCACTTACTGCAAAAGGAGTTATGGAAGCAAGTCTAAAACATGCGTCCAACCATGGGTTATCCTGTGCACTAGCCCACGTTCATGGTATTGCATCGGCTTGCTAATATGGAACCTTGAATTGTATAGCTATAATTTTGGTTACTCTTTCCTAAGTGCATCACTTTGCACTTGTCCAACTTAAATTTCATTTGCCATTTGCATGTCCAATCCCCAGTTTTGCAAGGTCCTCTTGCAATTTCTCACAATCCTTTTATGATTTAACAACTGTGAATAATTTTATCTCTTCAGAAAATTTCATCATCTCACTCACTGTTCCCATTTCCAGGTTGTTTATAAATATATTAAAAAGCAGTGATCCCAAAACAGATCCTTCGGGCACTCCACTATTCAGCTTTCTCCATTGGGTAAATGTATCATTTAAACCTACTCTCTGTTTTCTGTCTTTATCTACAATAGGATACTGCCCCTTATCCCATGACTTTTTACTTTCCTACAAAGTCTCTCATGAGGTACTTTGTCAAATGCTTTCTGGAAATCCAAATACACTATATCAATTGGTTCATCTTTATCCACATGTTTATTTATGCCCTCAAAAAATGTAGCAGATTATATCGAGGCAAGACTTCCCTTGGCTAAATGCATGTTGGCTTTCTCCCATTAAATTATGACTATCTATATGTTCAGCAATTTTGTTCTTTATGATAGTTTCTACAATTTTGCCTGGCATAGACTTAAAACTCACTGGTCCGTAGTTTCCTGGATTACTCCTTGATCCCTTTTTAAAAATTGGCAACCCTCCAATCTTCAGGTACCATAGATGATTTTAATGAAGGATATAGAGCAGCTTTTAAACTAGAACAAGGGGGAAAGCCGACAGTCACTCAGCAGTGCATGATTCGGAGAAATGTATCCTTGAAGGATACTAATTAGAGATGTGAATCGTGTCCTCGATCGTCTTAACGATCGATTTCGGCTGGGAGGGGGAGGGAATCGTATTGTTGCCGTTTGGGGGGGTAAAATATCGTGATATATCGTTAAAATCGTTAAAACCCGCTAAAACCCACCCCCGACCCTTTAAATTAAATCCCCCACCCTCCCGAACCCCCCCCAAATGACTTAAATTACCTGGTGGTCCAGCGGCGGTCCGGAACGGCAGCGGTCCGGAACGGGCTCCTGCTATTGAATCTTGTTGTCTTCGGCCGGCGCCATTTTCCAAAATGGCGCCGAAAAATGGCGGCGGCCATAGACCAACAGGATTTGACGGCAGGAGGTCCTTCCGGACCCCCGCTGGACTTTTGGCAAGTCTTGTGGGGGTCAGGAGGCCCCCCCAAGCTGGCCAAAAGTTCCTGGAGGTCCAGCGGGGGTCAGGGAGCGATTTCCCGCCGCGAATCGTTTTCCGTACGGAAAATGGCGCCGGCAGGAGATCGACTGCAGGAGGTCGTTCAGCGAGGCGCCGGAACCCTCGCTGAACGACCTCCTGCAGTCGATCTCCTGCCGGCGCCATTTTCCGTACGGAAAACGATTCGCGGCGGGAAATCGCTCCCTGACCCCCGCTGGACCTCCAGGAACTTTTGGCCAGCTTGGGGGGGCCTCCTGACCCCCACAAGACTTGCCAAAAGTCCAGCGGGGGTCCGGAAGGACCTCCTGCCGTCGAATCCTGTTGGTCTATGGCCGCCGCCATTTTTCGGCGCCATTTTGGAAAATGGCGCCGGCCGAAGACAACAAGATTCAGTAGCAGGAGCCCGTTCCGGACCGCTGCCGTTCCGGACCCCCAGGTAATTTAAGTCATTTGGGGGGGGTTCGGGAGGGTGGGGGATTGAAGGAGGTAGGATTTGGCAAGGAAATGTTTAAGTTATTTGGGGGGGGTTCGGGAGGGTGGGGGATTTAATTTAAAGGGTCGGGGGTGGGTTTTAGCGGGTTTTAGTGTGCCGGCTCACGATTCTAACGATTTATAACGATAAATCGTTAGAATCTCTATTGTATTGTGTTCCATAACGGTTTAAGACGATATTAAAATTATCGGACGATAATTTTAATCGTCCTAAAACGATTCACATCCCTAATAATGAAACAGGAGAGTTAGGGCATCCCAACAGAGAAGTTCCAATAAAAGCAAATGTAGTCCATGTGCCTAAATGTAAAAAATCACCGAAGCTAATGATTTCCGAATTATCCCTAACAACTGAAGATCAGGTTGTTAATACAAACAAAAATCACACTTTGAAATGTCTGTATGCCAATGCCAGAAGTCTAAGAAGTAAGATGGGAAAGTTAGAGTGTATAGCAATAAATGATGAGATTGACATAATTGGCATCACAGAGACTTGATGGAAGGAGGATAACCAATAGGACAGTGCTATATCAGGGTACAAATTATATCGTAATGATAGGGAGGATCAACTTGGTGGGTGTATGGCACTTTATGTCCAGGAGGGTATAGAGTCCAACAGGATAAAGATCATACAAGAGACTAAATGCTCAGTAGAATCTATATGGGTAGAAATCCCATGAGTGTTAGGTAAGAGTATAGTGATAGGAGTATACTTCCGTCCACCTGGACAAAATGGTCAGACAGATGATGAAATGCTAAGAGAAATCAGGGAAGCTAACCAATTTGGCAGTGCAATAATAATGGGAGATTTCAATTACCCCATTATTGATTGGGTAAATGTAACATCAGGACTTGCTAGAGACATAAATTCCTGGATGTAATAAATGACTGCTTCATGGAGCCATTGGTTCAGGAACCAACAAGAGAGGGAGCTGTTTTAGATTAATTCTTAGTGGAACACAGGATTTGGTGAGAGAGGTAATGGTGCTGGGGCCACTTGGTAACAGTGATCATAACATGATCAAATTTAAACTAATAACTGGAAGGGGGACAATAAGTAAATTTGCAGCTCTAACACTAAACTTTCAAAAGGGAAACTTTGATAAAATGAGGAAAATAGTTAGAAAAAAACTGAAAGGTGCAGCTGAAAAGGTTAAAAGTGTTCAACAGGCATGGACATTGTTTAAAAATACAATCCTAGAGGCACAGTCCATATGTATTCCAAATATTAAGGAAGGTGGAAGGAAGGCAAAATGATTATGTCATGGTTAAATGTGAGGTGAAAGAGGCTATTTTAGCTAAAACAACATCCTTCAAAAATTTAAAGAAGGATCCATCTGAAGAAAATAGGATAAAACATAAGTATTGTCAAGTTAAGTGTAAAACATTGATAAGACAGGCGAAGAGAGAATTTGAAATGAAGTTGGTCATAGAGGCTAAAACTCATAATAACAACTTTTTTAAATATATCCGAAGCAAGAAACCTGTGAAGGAGTCGGTTGGACAATTAGATGACCAAGGGGTTAAAGGGGCTCTTAGGGAAGATGAGGCCATTGCAGAAAGACTACATGAATTCTTTGCTTCCGTGTTTACTAATGAGGATATTGGGGAGATACCAGTTCCAGAGATAGTTTTCAGGGGTGATGAGTCAGACAAACTGAATGAAATCACTGTGAACCTGGAAGATGTAGTAGGCCAGTTTGACAAACTAAAGAGTAGCAAATCACCTGGACCAGATGGTATGCATCCTAGGGTACTGAAGGAACTAAAAAATAAAATTTCTGATCTATTAGTTAAAATTTATAACCTATCATTAAAATCATCCATTGTACCTGAAGACTGGAGGATAGCCAATGTAACCCCCAATATTTAAAAAAGGCTCCAGGAACGATCCAGGTAACTATTAGGGGTGTGCATTCGGATTGACCGCATTAGTAAAACGCAACTCATATTTTTTTTTTACTTAAAAAATTGATTCGACATAAACGATCGGATTTCCCACATATCGAACATAGATATGTTCGATATGTGGGAAATCGCGATTGTTGAGCCAAAATAAAAATATAAACCCCCCCCCCCTCCTTAATCCCCCCCCCCCCCCGACTTACCACAACTCCCTGGTGATGGAGCGAGGAGTGAGGACGCCATTTCTGCAATCCTTGGCGAGAAGCATGTGACGTCGGCGGCACGTCGAGTGACGCCGGCGTCACGTGATTCCCGGCTCGTTCGCGCCGGACGGCTCGTTCGGCCCAAAAAGAACTTTTGGCCAGCTTGGGGGGGTCAGGAGGCCCCCCCAAGCTGGCCAAAAGTTCTTTTTGGGCCGAACGAGCCGTCCGGCGCGAACGAGCCGGGAATCACGTGACGCCGCGTCACTCGACGTGCCACCGACGTCACATGCTTCTCGCCAAGGATTGCAGAAATGACGTCCTCACTCCTCGCTCGATCACCAGGGAGTTGTGGTAAGTCTGGGGAGGGGATTAAGGAGGGTGAGGGGGTTTAAATTTTTTTTTTGCACATATGTACATATACCCAACTCATTGGATTTTTTTTATGTCCATATTGGCCGCAAGTGGGACCCCCTTTCGGACATAAAAAATATGAACATAAAATTTTGCTCTGCACATCCCTAGTAACTATAGACCAGTGAGCCTGACTTCAGTGCCGGGAAAAATAGTGGAAACTATTGTAAAGATCAAAATCGTAGAGCATATAGTTTAATGGAACAGGGTCAACATGGATTTACCCAAGGGAAGTCTTGCCTAACAAATCTGCTTCATTTTTTTAAAGGGGTTTATAAACATGTGGATAAAGGTGAACCAGTAGATGTAGTGTATTTGGATTTTCAGAAGGCATTTGGCAAAGTCCCTCATGAGAAGCTTCTAAGAAAACTAAAAAGTAATGGGATAGGAGGCAATGTGCTTTCGTGGATTACAAACTGGTTAAAAGACAGGAAACCGAGAGTAGGATAAAATGGTTAATTTTCTCAGTGGAAAAGGGTAAACAGTGGAGTCCCTCATAGATCTGTACTTGGACCGGTGCTTTTCAATATATATATAAATGATCTGGAAAGAAATACAAAGAGTGAAGTTATCAAATTTGCAGATGATACAAATTATTCAGAGTAGTTAAATCACAAGCGGATATGACACATTACAGGATGACCTTGCAAGACTGGAAGATTGGGCATCCAAATGGCAGATGAAATGTAATGTGGACAAGTGCAAGGTGTTGCATAGAGGGAAAAATAACCCTTGGTGTAGTTACATGATGTTAGGTTCCATATTAGGAGCTACCACCTAGGAAAAAGATGTAGGGATCATAGTGGATAATACTTTAAAATTGTTGGCTCAGTGTGCTACAGCAGTCAAAAAAGAAAACAGAATATTAGGAATTATTAGAAAGGGAATGGTTAATAAAAAGGAAACTGTCATAATGCCTCTATATCGCTCCATGGTGAGACCGCACCTTGAATACTGTGTACAATTCTGGTTGCCGCATCTCAAAAATGATATAGTTACGATGAAGAAAGTACAGAGAAGGGCAACCAAAATGATAGAGGGGATGGAACAGCTCCCCTATAAGGAAAGGCTGAAGAGGTTAGGGCTGTTCAGCTTGGAGAAGAGACGACTGAGGGGGGGATATGATAGAGGTCTTTAAGATCATGAGAGGTCTTGAACGAGTAGATGTGAACCGGATATTTACACTTTTGAATAATAGAAGGACTGGGGGCATTCCATGAACTTAGCAAGTAGCTCATTTAAGACTAATCGGAGAAAATTCTTTTTCACTCAACGCACAATAAAGCTCTGTAATTTGTTGCCACAGGATGTGGTTAGTGCAGTTAGTATAGCTGGGTTCAAAAAAAGGTTTGGATAAGTTCTTGGAGGAGAAGTTCATTAACTGCTATTAATCATGTTTAATTAGGGAATAGCCACTGCTATTTCATCAGTAGCATGGGATCTTCTTAGTGTTTGGGTAATTGCCAGGTTCTTGTGGCTTGGTTTGGCCTCTGTCTGAAACAGGATGCTGGGCTTGATGGACCCTTGGTCTGACCCAGCATGGCAATTTCTTATGTTCTTATGATAGTTTACAACTTACTAATAGCAAGTCTGTCATTTCATTTTTCAGTTCTTTCAACATTTTGAGATTTATGCCATCTGGTCCAGGTGATTTCAGTTTATTTTTATTTTTTCAATTTTCCATGCTACATCTTCTAAGTACACTAAAATGTGTTTCAGTTCTGCTGAAACATAGAAATGATAGCAGAAAAGGACTAACTGATCCATCCAGTCAGCCCAGCAAGCTTATGGTATCATCTGTTGTGCCATTCAAGTCCCTCTCATATTTATCAGTTTCCCAGACCATCAAAGTCAGGGCCCTTGTTGGTTGCTGTTTGAGTCCAATTCTCTTTCATCTCTTGCCATTGAAGCAGACAGCCATATCATTTCTGGCATGGGTATCTCTCTTACATCTTTCTCAGTAAATACCGAAGCAAAGAATGTATTTAGTCTCTCTGCTGTGGCTTTGTCATCCCTAACTGCCCCTTTTACCCCTAGATCATCTAATGATCTAACAGAGTCTTTGCTTTCTTTATCATTGATTTGCATCTCACTTTCCAGTTCTTATGCTGTTTCTTGTTTTATTCATTCTTGAATGATGTTCTTTTAGATATTATAGCCTCTCTCTCCTCACTTTTTAACTGTGCCAGTAGACGTTTGTCCTTTCTTCCACCTTTTCTATTGAGTAAATACTAGGGATGTGCAGAGCAAAAGTTTATGTTCATAAGTCCATACACCGCATGGGGGTCCCATTTGCGGTCAATATGGACTTATGGAGAATTCCATAAGTTGAGTCTATGTCCATATGTTCAAATAAAAATTTAAACCCCTCACCCGCCTTAATCCCCCCCCCCCCAAGACTTACCAAAACTCCCTGGTGGTCCAGCGGGGTCAGGACGCCATCCCTGATCTCCTTTGCAAGGAGCACGTGACGTCGGCGTCACGTCGACGTGACGCGGCGTCACGTGATTCCCCTCGGTTCCGCTCCCGGAACCCTCGTTGGGCCCAAAAGGCACTTTTGGCCAGCTTGGAGGGGTCAGGAGGCCACTTTTGGCCAGCTTGGAGGGGTCAGGAGGCCCCCCCAAGCTGGCCAAAAGTGCCGTTTGGGCCCAACGAGGGGTCCGGGAGCGGAACCGTGATGGACCACGTGACGTCGGCATCATGTCGGAGTGACGCGGACGTCACGTGATTCCCCACGCGTCCGCTCCCGGACCCTCACGGAACTTTTGGCCAGCATGGGGAGTTTTGGTAAGTCTTGGGGGGGGGATTAAGGAGGGTGAGGGGTTTAAATTTTTATTTAGATCAACAATCGCGATTTCCAACGTATTCAACATAGCTATGTTGAATAAGTTGGAAATCCGATCGTTTACGCCTCATCTTTTTTTTAAGTTAAAAAAAAAAAAAGCGTTGCATTTTTCATTTAAGTTCAAAACGAATGCACACCCCTAGTAAATACATCGGTCTGGGCTTCCAAGTTGGAATTTTTAAACAAGGTCCATTCCTGATGTAAACTCTTAACCTTTGCAGTTGCTCCTTTCACTTTTTTATAACCTTTTTTTTTCATTTTATCATAGTTAACATTTCGAAAGTTAAATGCTGTCACAGTAGATTTTAAGCAAAATTTGATCATGTGATGATCACTATTGCCAAGAGGCTAGAACTCAGTTACAACTCATACCAAATCCTGTGTTTCCTCTGTTGCTGGTTCTTGTATCAGCTGCTCCATGATGCAGTAATTTATTTCATCTAGGAACATTACCTCTCTAGCATGCTCTGATATAAGATTCACCCAGTCTACTGCTTATTTTGTTAGCTTCTTTAATTTCTTTTAGCATCTCATTTCTGTTCATTCTGACCAGTGGAAATACACTCCCACTGCTACATTACTCCTTTTTTCATTGGAAATTTCTATTTTCAAAGATTCAACATTCCATTTTGTTTCCTATAGAACTTTTATCCTGTTTGACTCAATGCCCTCTTTAATATATAGTGCCACACCTCCACCAATTTGATCCATCCTATCATTTCAATATAATTTTTCCCCTGATATCACAGTGTCTCATTGACTATCATCCTTCCACCAGGTCTCAGAGATTCCAATTGTATCTAACTCTTCATCCAGTGCTATACACTCTAGCTCTCCCATCTTATGTTTTAGACTTATTCCATTTATATACAAACATTTTAAAATAAGATTTTTGTTTGATTTAACAACCTGTTTATCATTTGGCAGGGTAATTTGGAATCTTTCTGCTCTGTCTGTTCTTTATATAAAGGCACCTTGTTTATTTTAGGATTTACTGCAACTTCTCTACTGGGATGCCCTCTTAGTATCTTCCAAAGACTGGAGGGTGGCCGGCCAATGTAACCCCAATATTTAAAAAAGGCTCCAGGGGTGATCCGGGTAACTATAGACCAGTGAGCCTGACTTCAGTGCCGGGGAAAATAGTGGTAACTATTCTCAAGATCAAAATCGTAGAGCATATAGAAAGACATGGTTTATTGGAACACAGTCAACATGGATTTACCCAAGGGAAGTCTTGCCTACAAATCTGCTTCATTTTTTGAAGGGCTTAATAAACATATGGATAAAGGTGAACCAGTAGATGTAGTGTATTTGGATTTTCAGAAGGTGTTTGACAAAGTCCCTCATGAGAGGCTTCTATGAAAACTAAAAAGTCATGGGATAGGAGGCGATGTCCTTTCGTGGATTACAAACTGGTTAAAAGACAGGAAACAGAGACTAGGATTAAATGGTCAATTTTCTCAGTGGGAAAGGGTACGCAGTGGAGTCCCTCATGGATCTGTACTTGGACCGGTGCTTTTCAATATATATATAAATGATCTGGAAAGGAATACGACGAGTGAAGTTATCAAATTTGCAGATGATACAAAATTATTCAGAGTAGTTACATCACAAGCAGACTGTGATACATTACAGGAGGACCTTGCAAGACTGGAAGATTGGGCATCCAAATGGCAGATGAAATTTAATGTGGACAAGTGCAAGGTGTTGCATATAGGGAAAAATAACCCTTGCTGTAGTTACATGATGTTAGGTTCCATATTAGGAGCTACCACCCAGGAAAAAGATCTAGGCATCATAGTGGATAATACATTGAAATTGTCAGCTCAGTGTGCTGTGGTGATCAAAAAAGAAAACAGAATGTTAGGAATTATTAGAAAGGGAATGGTTAATAAAAAGGAAACTGTCATAATGCCTCTATATCGCTCCATGATGAGACCGCACCTTGAATACTGTGTACATTTCTGGTTGCCACATCTCAAAAAAGATATAGTTGTGATGGAGAAGGTACAGAGAAGGGCAACCAAAATGATAAAGGGGATGGAACAGCTCTCCAATGAGGAAAGGCTGAAGAGGTTGGGGCTGTTCAGCTTGGAGAAGAGACGGCTGAGGGGGATATGATAGAGGTCTTTAAGATCATGAGAGGTCTTGAACGAGTAGATGTGACTTGGTTATTTACACTTTCGAATAATAGAAGGACTAGGGGGCATTCCATGAAGTTAGCAAGTAGCACATTTAAGACTAATCAGAGAAATTTCTTTTTCATTCAACGCACAATAAAGCTCTGCAATTTGTTGCCAGAAGATGTGGTTAGTGCAATTAGTGTAGCTGGGTTCAAAAAAGGTTTGGATAGGTACTTGTTGGAGAAGTCCATTAACGGCTATTAATCAAGTTTACTTAGGGAATAGTCTCTGCTATTAATTGCATCAGTAGGATGGGATCTTCTTAGTGTTTGGGTAATTGTCGGGTTCTTGTGGCCTGGTTTGGCCTCTGTTGGAAACAGGATGCTGGGCTTGACCCTTGGTCTGACCCAGCATGGCAATTTCTTATGTTCTTAGCTCCTTTTTAAAGGTTAGTGGCATCAGCCTGGTTCCATTCTGGTTATGGTGGAGCCCAACATTTTGGGAAAAAGCCCCTCCTTTCCCAAAATGATATCCATTCCTTATAAACCTACAACCCTCTTTCTTGCACCTTCGTCTCATTCACGCATTGAGACTCTGGAGCTCTGCCTGCCTCTGGGATCCTGTATATAGAATGGGCAGCATTTCTAAGAATGCTACTCTGGAGGTTCTGGATTTCAACTTTCTACCTAAAATCCTAAATTTGCCTTCCAGGACCAGCCTCCTGCACTTTCCCATGTCAGTGGTATCCATATGTACCCAGAGAGCAGCTTCCTTCCCCAGCACTATCTAAAATCTTATCTATATGATGTCTGAGGTCTGCCACCTTCACACCAGGCAGGCAAGTTACCAGCTGGTCCTCACGCTCACCAGCCACCCAGCTATCTACATTCCTAATACTTGAATCACCAACTACAATGGCTGTCCTAAATATTCCCTGCTGAGCATATGCCCCTGGCGACATATCTTTGGTGCAAGAGGATACTACATCAACTTGAGGGCAGGTCCTAGCTACAGGATTGCTTCCTGCCTCACCAAGGTGAATCTATCCTTTCAGGTGACCTTTTTCTTCAAAGACAGAGGAACAGTTGCCAGGAACCAGCACCCCACGCCACTCTGAGACAAGCCCAGCTATGCCCACATTCGACCTTCTGACACCATCTTCACCACTGGCACCAACACTGCCACCATTGCGCCAACCACCAGCAGCACCCACATTGCCACCATCAGGGCCCCCTGCAGCAGCACCCACACCGCTGCCATCAGGCTCACCGCCATCAGCACCGGCACCTGCAGCAGGCATCTCATCAGCAGAGGTCCGACAGTTACGGGGAGAAATAAGGGTCCTGTGAACAAGAGTACAGCAGCAAAACAGGATCCTGAAGCAAAGTATGGCAGTCAGCACACAAAATGCAAACACCATTGCTGCTGCCATTAGCAACCTTCCTAATGTAAGGACACAAATCCTACTGTGCATGCCAGACCAGCCATCTGAATTATCTGTGACATCCCTTTGCTCGACACCCCACAATAGGTCCCAGTTAATCACAACAGTGCAATATAATGCCCTCCTCCAAGTGGGAAGTCATGGTGTGGGAAGGGACCTTGAAAATAGGAAAGCCATGGCAAATAAGGAGCAATAAGGCAGTGTAATGAAAAACACAGGGAAGCTCTCTTGACAGAGTTGCTGTGCATTCTATGTTACGCCCCTGCCTACGTTTCGCATGGACAGGGCCTTACCTCCATGGCCCTGTGCTGCCCAATGCTGCCCTTCGCGGGCCGGGGCTGCAACTGAAGCCAGGGCCTTGCCTGAGGCGGCCGATGCCGGCTGCTTCCGTGGCCCGGTTGCCATCTTGCCGACACGGCAGGAGCCGTGCTGAGTCTTCATCTCACCTGGAGGCCACTTCCCTCATTGGGGCCTGCCTGCAGCCCAACCTTCTCCTCCTCGAAGTGGCAGGATGCCGCCGACATCATTAGGGCCTGCCCGTGGGCCGAGCTTTCTCCGCTCTGTCTCCTCCCTGCACAGCGGCAAGAACACCGCTATCAAGAGTTTTGAACTTCCTGTTCCTGCTCCTCCTAGGGGGCAGGCCCACGGCTCTCTTCCCTTCTTAAAGGGACAGAGAAGTGTGGTCCTCCTAACAGCTCCTCCCAGGGAGTTGCCCTCTCATCCCTATAAGAGGGCCTTGCTTCATTCCAGCTTTGTCTTCGCATCAGCTCAGATGCTCCTGAAGACGTATAAGAACATAAGAACATAAGAAAATGCCATACTGGGTCAGACCAAGGGTCCATAAAGCCCAGCATCCTGTTTCCAACAGTGGCCAATCCAGGCCATAAGAACCTGGCAAGTACCCAAAAACTAAGTCTATTCCATGTAACCATTGCTAATGGAGGTGGCTATTCTCTAAGTGAACTTAATAGCAGGTAATGGACTTCTCCTCCAAGAACTTATCCAATCCTTTTTTAAACACAGCTATACTAACTGCACGAACCACATTCTCTGGCAACAAATTCCAGAGTTTAATTGTGCGTTGAGTAAAAAAGAACTTTCTCCGATTAGTTTTAAATGTGCCCCATGCTAACTTCATGGAGTGTCCCCTAGTCTTTCTACTATCCGAAAGAGTAAATAACCGATTCACATCTACCCGTTCTAGACCTCTCATGATTTTAAACACCTCTATCATATCCCCCCTCAGTCGTCTCTTCTCCAAGCTGAAAAGTCCTAACCTCTTTAGTCTTTCCTCATAGGGGAGTTGTTCCATTCCCCTTATCATTTTGGTAGCCCTTCTCTGTACCTTCTCCATCGCAATTATATCTTTTATGAGATGCGGCGACCAGAATTGTACACAGTATTCAAGGTGCGGTCTCACCATGGAGCGATACAGAGGCATTATGACATTTTCCGTTTTATTCATCATTCCTTTTCTAATAATTCCCAACATTCTGTTTGCTTGTTCCTGAGTCCGGATCCTGATGTCCTGTTCCTGAGTCCAGATCCTGATGTCTGTTTCTGAGTTTGGATCCTGATGTCTATTCCAAGTCCGGATGTCCGTGAGTCCAGCTCCCAATGTCTGCTCCAAGTCCAGATGTCTGTGAGTCCAGATCTTGTTATCCGTTACAAGTCTGGATGTCTGTGAGTTCTGATCCGGATATCTGTTCCAAGAAGTTCCATGTTCCAAGTTCTGCAGTCCGTTCCAAGAAGTTCCATGTTCCAAGTCCTGCGGTCCATTTTAAGTCCTGCAGTCCATTCCAAGAAGTTCCATGTACCAAGTCCTGCAGTCCATTCCAAGTCCTGCAGTCTGTTCCAAGAAGTTCCATGTTCCAAGTCCTGTGGTCCATTTTAAGTCCTGCAGGCCATTCCAAGAAGTTCCATGTTCCAAGTCCTGCAGTTCGTTAAATAAGTTCCATGTTCCAAGTCCTCAGTCTATTTCAAGTCCTGCAGTGCATTCCAAGAAGTTCTATGACCTGCAATCCATTCCAAGAAGTTCCAGATTCTGTTCCAAGTCCTGCGGTCCATTTTAAGTCCGGAAGACCATCCAAGGAGTTCCATGTTCCAAGTCCTGCAGTTCATTCCAAGAAGTTCCATGTTCCAAGTCCTGCAGTCTATTTCAAGTCCTGCAGTGCGTTCCAAGAAGTTCCATGACCTGCAGTCCATTCCAAGAAGTTCCAGATTCTGTTCCAAGTCCTGCAGTCCGTTCCAAGTCCTGCAGTTCGTTCCAAGATGATCCCAGATGTTCTAAGATGTTCTTAGTTCTGAGATCCTAGTTCCAAGTTCCAAGATGCCTGTGAGTCCTCGTACTGTGATGTCCTTTGTCTTCTTCTGATGTTGTCCCGGTCCTAATGCTCCAAGTCTGGTGGGACCCGTGCCTCTGGAGATTCCCTGCTTTTATCTGTTTTTAGTTCTGACTCTGGAGGATCTGAGGGGCTTCCACTACACTGTGCTATGAGACTTCCTGAGCTCGCCCCGATCTCCTTGTGGTCTGTGACCAGCCATCCGGCTATGTAGGGTGCGAAGGGGATAGTGTGGTACACGACCAGCCCCATGTGCTGTGTAGGGCGTCTGAGGGTCTTGCTCATCCCCGCCTGTGTCTTGTTCCTCTCACCTGAATCTTCAGTGTGGTCCGCAATCAGCCCAATGTGCTGTGTAGGGCGCCTGAGGGACTCGCCTTCCTTGTCCTAAGTCTTCGTTCCAAGGTTCAAGTTCCAAGTCCCAAGTCTTCTGCTCTACGTTCCAAGTCCCAAGCTCCACGACGTACTCCTTGAGAGCCCCAAGTTCCAAGTTCCTCTTTTTACTCTTGTGCTGTAGCTTCCTTGAACTCTCTTATGTTCCAAGTTCCTAGTCCTAACCAGAGACCTTGTTGTAGCTCTGTATTCCAAGCTCCATCCAGCTCTGTTCCTGGGCTGCCCATTCCCGCACACACACGCCACCACGGGTGCAACTATTGTCCTGACCTGAGCCGTCCTGTGGCCCAAGGGTTCCGCTCTCCCATGAGCCAAGTGATGCGCGCTGAACCCACACCATCGGCCCTTGAAGGCTGCGCTCGCAACAATCTATATGGAAGAAACTGGTTGATCATCTGCTAACAAGAGAATTGCTATGCCATCTAGATGGAAGAAACAAGTTCACTGTCTGCTCACTATAGAGTTGCTATACCATCTAGATGGAAAAAAAAATTCTGATTGTCTGCTCAGAACAGTTGCTGCGCCATCTAGATGGAAGAAACCATCTCATCATCAGCTTATAACAGAGTTGCTGTACCATCTAGTTGGAAGAAACTGGCTTATCATCTGCTCACTACAGAGTAGTTCTGCCATCTCGCACATTGGATGCTGTTATCTCAAGCATTTTCAAGCAGCACATCAGTTACAAGCGGTTCATCAACCTCAGCACCTATTAGGGCCCCAATTTAAGTAGCCTAGAATGTCTTGCCAGATACTGTCTCTTGTGAGGCTTTCCTGTCTCCAGCTCCGGCTCCATGCTCAAGACCTGGCTTTTCCACCAGGCATATCCAGACTAGACTTAGATATTTCGTGGTAAAATTCGGGTTTTCTCATTTAGTTTTTTTTTAAAAACAAAACGAGGAAACCCGAAACCGGCCCAAAAAACGAAGCGGGAAAACAAAGCTAAAAAAAAAAAACACCCCAAGCATTTAAATTCATTTTAATACATTACATACAATCCCCCCCCCCCCCCATCCCGATCCCTTCCCAAGACTTACTAACATCCCTGGGGGTCCAGCGGGGTCCCGGGTTCCATTTGTCCCTCCGTGCCCGGTGTGCCACTGCAAGCCGTGCTCAAAATGGTGCCGAATAGCCTCTGAACTACTATGTCACAGGGGCTACCGCGCCATTGGTCAGCCCCTGTCACATGGCCATCGGCGCCATCTTGTGCTCATACCATGTGACAGGGGCTGACCAATGGCGCCGGTAGCCCCTGTGACATAGTATGGGCAAAGGCTATCCCAAGACTTACTAACATCCCTGGGGGTCCAGCGGGGTCCCGGGTTCCATTTGTCCCTCCGTGCCCGGTGTGCCACTGCAAGCCGTGCTCAAAATGGTGCCAAATAGCCTCTGAACTACTATGTCACAGGGGCTACTGCGCCATTGGTCAGCCCCTGTCACATGGCCATCGGCGCCATCTTGTGCTCATACCATGTGACAGGGGCTGACCAATGGCGCCGGTAGCCCCTGTGACATAGTATGGGCAAAGGCTATCGGCGCCATTTTGATTCCTGGCACCCGACAACGAAATCACTCCAGGACCCCCACTGGACCCCCAGGGATTATTGGCAAGCCTTGGGGGGGGTCAGGAGGCCCCCCCCCAAGCTGGCCAAAAGTCCCTGGGGGTCCAGCGGGGGTCCAGGAGCGATCTCCTGCACTCGTGCCATCCTGTATCCGGGCGTCCATGATGAAGGCGTTCGTAAAGGCATCCATAGAGGCGTCCATATAGGCGACAATAGAGGCGTCCATGCCTCTGCTGGACCCCAAAACCACAGGACGCCTAGCAGATGCCGGATGAAGGCATCCGTAGAGGCATCCGTATAGGCGTCCATAGAGGCGTCCATGCCTCCGCTGGACCACGGAACCTCAGGACGCCTAGCAGACAGATGAAGGCCTGGCAAGCCTCCCATCTCTCCGGCGTCCACAGAGGCATCCATGTCCGGAGCCTCAGAGATGCCCAGAGATGGTTGGTACACTTGAACCCAAACAGAATATATACCTTCTCCAGTCTTGCTGCTGGATTATCCGGTCTTGCTGCTGGGTTCTCCAGTTGGCTGGGTTCTACAATCTGCCGAGCATTTGGAGCATTTCTCATTTGAGCATTTCTCATTCTGCTTCTCAATCAAATGAAAAATAGCGCCAGAGCCAATATATTCATGTTGACCATGGCGCTATCCGGTACGAAGCTGACTGAACTCCACACTAATGCCAGGGTCAGGGTAGGCGGTAAATATGCAGGTTAAAGACGTGGTAAATAAGTGGGTTAAAAAGGTGATAATTTGGGCGCACAGTACTGTATCGGAGGGAATAGCTAATCTGATCATTAAAATATCATATACATGCGGCGGGGGGAAAGGGATACGCGTCTTTTTCTGCAAGCGATAAGGACGCGTAAAAGCCGATACTGAAACTGAATCACGGGTCCACCTTACGCACTCAAAACGCGCATCCAAAGCAGGTTAAAAAACGGGCAACCGCGGCCGCGTTTTACTGTATCGGCCCGTCAGTGAGGGAAACACCCCGGTACTGGCTGCCTTGCTATCTGGATGCAATGTGAAAGGAGAGCCTAAACTTACATGTAATATAATGATCCCAAAGGCAGGAGAGTAAAGCCATGGCAGTCAGGCTGTGGAAATCTGCCTTGTGTACAGCACCAGCAACACACCTCATCGTTCTATGCTTTGCACCTCTGCAGATGCTGTACCACACAGTAGTCACTCAGTACTCCTCCCTACTTGTAACATAATAACTGAGACAGTGTTGCCTGATTCAACAAGTACACAGCCTAGTGTTACACAGTGTTTGGATACTGAAGAAGTGAAGCTCCTACAGTGTTGAAGACACAGTAGCCCATAATTTTGTAGGTACAGATAAGCACAACACATGTAGGTTGCCACAGAAAAGGTATTGTGTTTCATGTGGGCGATAGACAACAGGTGTACCCTTCCTGCATGTATACAGCACAGAGGGAGTAATAAAAAAGGTGGGCTGGTGTGCTTACCTCAGTGTGAACAATGACAATTATTATATA
Source organism: Rhinatrema bivittatum (assembly GCF_901001135.1). Taxonomy (NCBI): domain Eukaryota; kingdom Metazoa; phylum Chordata; class Amphibia; order Gymnophiona; family Rhinatrematidae; genus Rhinatrema; species Rhinatrema bivittatum. The sequence goes on from NC_042617.1 coordinate 493,949,409, forward strand.
GCGAAAGATGCAAACAGAAACCAGTGACACAAAAATAGGACTCAATAATAGGATGTTCCCAATGTCTGTGTGAGCAGTCAAGGTTAACATGAGCTAACACCCCCCCCCCCCCCCCCCTTACACACACAGAAAGCCATGCACTGGAAATTCTATGAACATGCAGTGTGTTTAGCTGCATGATGGTAAGCACTCATGTGAATCATATCTATAGTCCAAGCAGAACCTACTCCTTTACAGTGCTGTTACATGCAGCACAGCATTACCACATTAAATAGACATAATCTCTAGCTGCACAACACCTTCCATGATATTCCCAGGGTCTGTACCATGTGTCATTGTGGGTTGCCCTAAGCATTGTATTATGTGCCCTACTCCAATGACTTCCAGAAAAGACATCGCTGTGGGAGTGAGTCCAAGGTGAGAGACAGAGCCAAATTAGCACTATAAATTCAAGTTATCCACCATAGTACATGTGTGACCATGCCCACTTGCACACTTCTGCCCCTCAACAATCAATATAAACTGAGAGTATAATTGTTGAAAATGAGCCCTCAAACTTGTAAGACCATACTTATGCCTGTACATATGCAGGTCTGTCACTTGAGCACCATCTGCAGAGGACAAACACTCCATGAAAGTTCTGCAAAAGGTGACCATGCTAAATTTTTCAACACACACTGGCTGGTGTAATACTTATAGCAGCTTGCATAGTTCCTGATGGCATGGCAAAATATTTTCCCATGGGAGGAAACCAAGGAATTGTGAAAAAACATGCAAATGCTCAATGACCTGTCACTAGTACTTAGTAAGTCTGGGCATGTAATTAATACACATCTTGCTTGCAACATTGCCTATAAGTATCTCCAGACCTCGGAACCTTTCACCACACACCCCATGACTTCTTAGCAAATTCTATATGGTGTGATTTTACATTCTTACACATCCTTAGTGGTGCTTACTTAGGGTTGGTACACACTCTCAGCTGCTGCCTCAAAAGTAGGGATGAGGAGTGAGGGAGTACCATACGCTGTACAATCGGTATGGGCAATCAGCAGAGGCCCTACAAGGGTGTTGCACAAAGGTGTTTGACAAAGTTCCTCATGAGAGGCTTCTAGGAAAAGTAAAAAGTCATGGGATAGGTGGCGATGTCCTTTCGTGGATTGCAAACTGGCTAAAAGACAGGAAACAGAGATTAAAAAATATTAAAAAAAAAAAGATTAAAAAGAGATTAAAAAACAGATTAAAAAACAGATTAAAAGACAGGATTAATTGGACAATTTTCTCAGTGGAAGGGAGTGCCTCAGGGATCTGTATTGGGACCCTTACTTTTCAATATATTTATAAATGATCTGGAAAGAAATACGACGAGTGAGATAATCAAATTTGCAGATGACACAAAATTGTTCAGAGTAGTTAAATCACAAGCAGATTGTGATAAATTGCAGGAAGACCTTGTGAGACTGGAAAATTGGGCATCCAAATGGCAGATGAAATTTATTGTGGATAAGTGCAAGGTGATACATATAGGGAAAAATAAACCATGCTATTATTACACAATGTTGGGTTCCATATTAGATGCTACAACCCAAGAAAGAGATCTAGGCGTCATAGTGGATAACACATTGAAATTGTCGGTTCAGTGTGCTGCGGCAGTCAAAAAAGCAAACAGAATGTTGGGAATTATTAGAAAGGGAATGGTGAATAAAACGGAAAATATCATAATGCCTCTGTATCGCTCCATGGTGAGACCGCACATTGAATACTGTGTACAATTCTGGTCGCCGCATCTCAAAAAAGATATAATTGCGATGGAAAAGGTACAGAGAAGGGCTACCAAAATGATAAGGGGAATGGAACAGCTCCCCTATGAGGAAAGACTAAAGAGGTTAGGACTTTTCAGCTTGGTGAAGAGACGACTGAGGGGGGATATGATAGAGATGTTTAAAATTATGAGAGGTCTAGAACGGGTAGATGTGAATCGGTTATTTACTCTTTCGGATAGTAGAAAGACTAGGGGGAACTCCATGAAGTTAGCATGGGGCACATTTAAAACTAATCAGAGAAAGTTCTTTTTTACTCAATGCACAATTAAACTCTGGAATTTGTTGCCAGAGGATGTGGTTAGTGCAGTTAGTATAGCGGTGTTTAAAAAAGGATTGGATAAGTTCTTGGAAGAGAAGTCCATTACCTGCTATTAAGTTCACTTAGAGAATAGCCACTGCCATTAGCAATGGTAACATGGAATAGACTTAGTTTTCGGTACTTGCCAGGTTCTTATGGCCTGGATTGGCCACTGTTGGAAACAGGATGCTGGGCTTGATGGACCCTTGGTCTGACCCTGTATGGCATTTTCTTATGTTCTTATGGTGAGTTGTATTGGAATTGAGGTGCAAGGGACCAAGTTGGGAAAGCCATACCACTGTCACACAGTGAGTAAGAAAGCCCCACACAGAACATCTGCCACCGAGTGCCACACTCACTTATGTTAGCATTAGGGACTAAATGCTGATGTCCTTACACGTACACATTACCAAGGCCTATTAGGAATGTAGATAATGGGTGGCTGGTGGGCGTGAGGATCGCCTGGTAACATGCCTACCTGGTGCGAAGGTGGCAGATCTCACGCATCACCTAGATAGGATTTTAGACAGTGCTGGGGAGGAGCCGGCTGTCGTGGTACATGTGGGCACCAATGACATAGGAAAATGTGGGAGGGAGGTTCTGGAAGCCAAATATTAGGCTCTTAGGTAGAAAACTTAAATCCAGAACCTCCAGGGTAGCTTTCTCTGAAATGCTTCCTGTTCCACGCGCAGGTCACCAGATGCAGGCAGAGCTCCGGAGTCTCAATGCGTGGATGAGACGATGGTGTAAGGAAGAGGGATTCAGTTTTGTTAGGAACTGGGGAATCTTTTGGGGAAGGGGGAGTCTCTTCCGAAGGGATGGGCTCCACCTTAACCAGGGTGGAACCAGACTGCTGGCGCTAACCTTTAAAAAGGAAATAGAGCAGCTTTTAAACTAGAACAAAGGGGAAAGCTGACAGTCGCTCAGCAACGCATGGTTCAGAGAGAGGTATCTTCAAAGGATACTAATGATGCATTACAATTAGGGCATCCCGACAGTGAGGTTCCAATAATAAGAAAAGTAATCCAAGTGCCTGTAACTAAAAACTCACCTGAGCTAAAATATTCTAATTTATCCCTATTAATTAAAAAGCAGAATGAAAATACAAACAAAAAACAAACTTTGAAATGTTTGTATGCTAATGCCAAAAGTCTAAGAAATAAGATGGGAGAATTAGAATGTATAGCATTGAATGATGACATAGACTTAATTGGCATCTCAGAGACATGGTGGAAAGAGGATAACCAATGAGACAGTGCACTACCGGGGTACAACTTATATCACAATGACAGAGAGGAGCACCCGGGAGGAGGTGTGGCGCTTTATGTCCGGGATGGCATAGAGTCCAACAGGATAAACATCCTGCATGAGACTAAATACAAACTGAATCTTTATGGGTAGAAATCCCTTGTGTGTCAGGGAAGACTATAGTGAAGGGAGTACACTACCATCCACCTGGTCCAGATGGTGAAACGGACAGTGAAATGCTAAGAGAAATTAGGGAAGCTAACCAAATTGGTATTGCAGTAATAATGGGAGACTTCAATTACCCCAATATTGACTGGGTAAATGTATCATCGGGACATGCTAGAGAGATAACGTTCCTGGATGGAATAAATGATAGCTTTATGGAGCAATTGGTTCAGGAACCGACGAGAGAGGGAGCAATTTTAATTCTCAGTGGAGCACAGGACTTGGTGAGAGAGGTAACAGTGGTGGGCCGCTTGGCAATAGTGATCATAATATGATCAAATTTGATTTAATGACTGGAAGAGGAACAGTGTGCAAATCCACGGCTCTCGTGCTAAACTTTCAAAAGGGAAACTTTGATAAAATGAGAAAAATTGTTAGAAAAAAACTGAAAGGAGCAGCTACAAAAGTAAAAAATGTCCAAGTGGTGTGGTCATTGTTAAAAAATACCATTCTAGAAGCAAAGTCCAGATGTATTCCACACATTAAGAAAGCTGGAAAGAAGGCAAAACGATTACCAGCATGGTTAAAAGGGGAGGTGAAAGAAGCTATTTTAGCCAAAAGATCTTCATTCAAATATTGGAAGAAAGATCCAACAGAAGAAAATAGGTAAAGCATAAACATTGGCAAGTTAAATGCAAGACATTGATAAGACAGGCTAAGAGAGAATTTGAAAAGAAGTTGGCTGTAGAGGCAAAAACTCACAGTAAAAACTTTTTTAAATATATCCGAAGCAGAAAGACTGTGAGGGAGTCAGTTGGACCGTTAGATGGTCGAGAGTTTAAAGGGGCACTTAGAGAAGATAAGGCCATTGCGGAAAGATTACATGATTTCTTTGCTTCGGTGTTTACTGAAGAGGATTTTGGGGAGGTACCCATAATGGAGAAGGTTTTCATGGGTAATGATTCAGATAGACTGAATCAAATCACGGTGAACCTAGAAGATGTGGTAGAGCTGACTGACAAACTGAAGAGTAGTAAATCACCTGGACTGGATGGTATACACTCCAGAGTTCTGAAGGAACTAAAAAATGAAATTTCAGACCTATTAGTAAAAATTTGTAACCTATCATTAAAATCATCCATTGTACCTGAAGACTGGAGGATAGCAAATGTAACCCCAATATTTAAAAAGGGCTCCAGGGGCGATCCAGGAAACTACAGACCAGTTAGCCTGATTTCAGTGCCAGGAAAAATAATGGAAAGTGTTCTAAACATCAAAATCACAGAACATATAGAAAGACATGGTTTAATGGAACAAAGTCAGCATGGCTTTACCCAAGGCAAGTCTTGCCTCACAAATCTGCTTCACTTTTTTGAAGGAGTTAATAAACATGTGGATAAAGGTGAACCAGTAGATGTAGTATACTTGGATTTTCAGAAGGTATTTGACAAAGTTCCTCATGAGAGGCTTCTAGGAAAAGTAAAAAGTCATGGAATAGGTGGCGATGTCCTTTCATGGATTGCAAACTGGCTAAAAGACAGGAAACAGAGTAGGATTAAATGGACAATTTTCTCAGTGAAAGAGAGTGGCCAGTGGAGTGCCTCAGGGATCTGTATTGGGACCCTTACTTTTCAATATATTTATAAATGATATGGAAAGAAATACGACGAGTGAGTTAATCAAATTTGCAGATAACACAAAATTGTTCAGAGTAGTTAAATCACAAGCAGATTATGATAAATTGCAGGAAGACCTTGTGAGACTGGAAAATTGGGCATCCAAATGGCAGATGAAATTTAATGTGGACAAGTGCAAGGTGATGCATATAGGGAAAAATAACCCATGCTATAATTACACAATGTTGGGTTCCATATTAGGTGCTACAACCCAAGAAAGACATCTAGGCGTCATAGTGGATAACACATTGAAATCGTCGGTTCAGTGTGCTGCGGCAGTCAAAAAAGCAAACAGAATGTTGGGAATTATTAGAAAGGGCATGGTGAATAAAACAGAAAATATCATAATGCCTCTGTATTGCTCCATGGTGAGACCGCACCTTGAATACTGTGTACAATTCTGGTCGCCGCATCTCAAAAAAGATATAATTGCGATGGAGAAGGTACAGAGAAGGGCTACCAAAATGATAAGGGGAATGGAACAGCTCCCCTATGAGGAAAGACTAAAGAGGTTAGGACTTTTCAGCTTGGAGAAGAGACGGCTGAGGGGGGATATGATAGAGGTGTTTAAAATCATGAGAGGTCTAGAACGGGTAGATGTGAATCGGTTATTTACTCTTTCGGATAATAGAAAGACTAGGGGACACTCCATGAAGTTAGCATGTGGCACATTTAAAACTAATCGGAAAAGTTCTTATTCACTCAACACACAATTAAACTCTGGAATTTGTTGCCAGAGAACGTGGTTAGTTCAGTTAGTATAGCTTTGTTTAAAAAAGGATTGGATAAGTTCTTGCAGGGAATGTCCCTTACCTGCTATTAAGTTCACTTAGAGAATAACCACTGCCATTAGCAATGGTAACATGGAATAGACTTAGTTTTTGGGTACTTGCCAGGTTCTTGTGGCCTGGATTGGCCACTGTTGGAAACAGGATGCTGGGCTTGATGGACCCTTGTTCTGACCCAGTATGGCATGTTCTTATGTTCTTATTTACTCACCATTCATATGATCACAACTGTTGCGTTGGCCGGCTGCGGAGCTCACAACTGGCCTTCCTTACCTGGCCAGCCACTCTGCTAGGGGCGAGCTTCAGCCTCCCTTCCACGCCACCAATGGGCCTAAGATGTGGCAGAGATGCTGCCACTGTCTGTTTCTCTCACTGCCCTGCCGGGGGCGGGCCCCAGCTTTTCTGCCATGTCACCGACAGGACCGGATTACGGCAGAGATGCTGCCACCGTCTGCTTTTCTCATTCTGTTTCCCCAGGCACGCGCGTCCGTCTCTCTGATTTATTTAAAGGGCCCGCAGCAAGCTAAGGCTGCCAGCTTTTTCTTGTGACGTCATCTGCCAGGACCTATATTAGGCGAGCCTGACAGTTAAAGCTTGCCTTTGAAAAAGGTCTCCAAGCTGGTTGTGTACTTCGTTGCTTCCTCTGGTGACTCCTTCATGTTCCTGGTTCCTGTTCCCTCCGTGTTCCTGATCTTGGTTCCATTACTTCTTCTAGTCTTTCTATTATCTGAAAGAGTAAATAACCGATTCACATCTACCTGTTCTAGACCTCTCATGATTTTAAACACCCCTATCATATCCCCCATCAGCCATCTCTTCTCCAAGCTAAAAAGTCCTAACCTCCTTAGTCTTTCCTCATAGGGGAGCTGTTCCATTCCGCTTAACATTTTGGTCGCCCTTCTTTGTATCTTCCCCATTGCTCTCCTGAAATCTCCTAGAAAGCTCCCTAAGTCTCTCCCTAATTCCATATCTAAAATTAAAAATATTTTAGAACAACTTTAAACTAACCAGAGGTTTCCCAGAACTTCCCTAGATGTTTATTTATTCTACATATTTTCTATAAGCCTGTACCTTTCCACCTGGCCTCCAGAGCCACTCATGAAGACAACTTTGCTTTTCTTAAGTAAATAAATAAATCTAAAATCCAATTTTTACATGGGTTATAGTTCAAAAAACTCTTCTCATGACCACAACTATCAAACCCCCAAATTTCTAAAGTTGTAAGGGTCCTCTGACCCACCAACAGGTATAAAATGAGTGGTAACTTTTTAAACTTTTATGCGAGCCTCTGTTGGTGTTGTTCACCAAAATTGCTAAGTTTTTAAACTTTAAAATTACTTTACTTTAGCTTAAAAAGTGCCGGGGGGGGGGGGAGGGGAGGTCTTCACTTTGCAATGCACTGGGAGCTTTCCTAAGGCTCCCGGCACTGAGTGCATTCTGCTCCCCCAATTATACAGCAGCTGCCTTCCCAGAGCTGCTGCCACCAATCTGGCTGTCCACTCACTCCCAAAAAAAAACAAAACCTCTTGAAGTCGGGACCCAGCTTGCTTGGAGACTCGAATAAGGGCAGCACCACCATTTGCCATTTGCCCCGGGTTTCCCCGTATACATGTCTTTTTTTTTTTTTCTTTTAACAATTAAGTGCCAGGGCATTGGCACATCTCAGGAGCCTTGGAGCAGTCATAGCACTTGTCAGCTGTCACCTCTGAGTCCCAACATCTCTCTGCTTCCCACACACACATCAGCTGCCACTTTCACATTCAGTCATGGCCCCATACTGCTGGAGTACTTGCTCTCTGCCCAGGCCCCAGTGAAAATAAAAATCTTTTTTTTTTTTTTTTTTTTTTTAAATCTTGGCCTTAATCCCTCTTCAACCTCATGACAACAGAGCCACCTCTCCCCTTTTATTTAAAGAAAAAAAAATCAGGAAAGCACTTGTACCCTGCCCAGCACACAGGCATTTTTTATTTATTTAGATATATTTTTTTCAGCTTGTCTACACTAATTATATCTACCTAGTTACTCACCTTATGGGCTCTTGTTTTTAATTAAATTCCTTCTGTGTAAAACCTGTAAGTAAATTTATAGTAAGGAGTAGGGATGTGCAGAGGGATGCCATATGTTGCATTCGGGATTCATATTCGTCGGGGGGGCAGATACGTTGCATTCGGCAAGGGGGCCCCCCGATATGTTTATCCGTTAATTTCTATTTGTTTCCCCACTAAATTTAAATTCATACAACTCCCCCCCTCCTGACCAAAACTCCCTGTTGGTCCAGCGGGGGGGTCTGGGAGCCATCCCCTGCACTCACCGGCTGCCAGTTTCAAAATGGCGCCGATAGCCTTTGACCTACTATGTCAAAGGGGCTACCGGTTCCATTGTCAGCCCCTGTCACATGGCCATTGGCGCCATCTTGTGCTCCTACCATGTGACAGGGGCTGACCATTGGTACAGGTAGCCCCTGTGACATACTAAGGGCAAAGGCTACCGGTGCCATTTTGATTACTGGCAGCTGATGGCCCGAGTGCAGGAGATGGCTCCCAGACCCCCGCTGGACCACCAGGGACTTTTGGCAAGTCTTGGGGGACCCTCCTGACCCCCACAAGACTTGCCAAAAGTCCAGCGGGGGTCTGGGAGTGACCTCCTGCACTCCGGCCATTACCTGCTATTAATTAAATTAACTTAGATAATAACCACCGCTATTACTAGCAATGGTAACATGGAATAGACTTTCTTTTTTTTTTTGTTTTTTTTTTAATTTTTTATTTATTGAATTTTCAACGTTTCAAATTACATTGAATCAATGAGAAGGAAAAAAACAGAGAATGTTATAAAGAACATGAAAAAGATTTTTTTTTTTTTTTAACATTATATTAAGGAAATATATAAACAATATAACATTCCCTTTATATTATAAGAGAAAAAAAGAGGGGAGACCCACTTCAGAGCGGTTTTATAAGTAAACAAACAACAACCTTTCATAGGTACTTATGCTGGAACACTGTGTAATGCAGTTACTCTAACTTGAGCCTACACTTCTAAACCCTATATGGAATGAGAGTCTAGATATAGACGCAGTTGATCTATCTCTGTAAAAATATACTTATTATTTTGATATACCAATAAACAATGACACGGGTATCTTAAGTAGAATTTGGCGCCTCTATTCACAATCTCATTTCTCATTGTAAGAAAAGCTTTTCTTTTCTCCTGTGTTCTCCTCATTATATCTGGAAAAACATGAACTTGGAAACCATAAAACAAATCGGATTGCTTCTTAAATGATCTCTTTAGAACTTCGTCCCTTTCAAATGTTTGAAGAAAGGTGATAAATACAGCTGCCCTCTCTTCTATTTTAGCTTCTAAAGATTTTTCAAGAAAATCAGTCAAATTATCTCTAGAGGAAATATTTTCCACTTCTTCCTCCTGTTGCAATTTCTCCCCTTTGTCTTTATCTTGTCTTCCTGGCAAGTAATACCATTTCGACAATGATGGCAAGGTCGTTTCTGTAAACGCCAGAATATTTAAGAAGTAGCTTTTAATCAGATCTTTTAATGGCATCCATCTTGTTTTTGGAAAGTTCAGTATTCTTATATTATTTCTCCTCAATTGGTTTTCCAAGGAGTCCATCTTCCTTTCTGCATAAGATTCTGATTTTATAAGGTTAACCTGAACCTCTTTAATACTTTCCATCTCTTTCTTTATTTCCAACGTAGATTTTTCAACAGTTAATACTTTAGTTTCCAAGATCTTAGTTTTTTCCATATTCTGTTTCACAACATTAGTTAAATCTATGATAGCCATGTTCATTGTGGTCAGGGCCTTCCAAATTTCTTCAAACTTGATTTTTTCAGGAACTTTAAAAGGGTAGTTCAACACTACGTGTATCTCTTTCTTCTCTTCTCCATGATCTAGAAGGCCTTCCTCACCGAGCTCGGGGCGCCCAACTTCTGCCTCTCCCCCCCTGGAGTCTGAATCCTCAGTACTCACCGAAGCAGGTGTGGAATCCAAACCTCTTCTCTGGGGGTCTTTCGATTTTTCAAAAGGCATAGTCGGCGTCTCCTGCAGCAGCTGTTCCGCCTCCGTACCAGTCAGGGGTCTATGCGGCCTGGAAGGAGTTGTCGGCTCGCCGGGGCTGAAAGATATTTCTTCAACCAAGGTTAGAGACGGCCGCTCACCGCCATTTTCACCAGCGGTCACGCTCTCCGGCAAACTCTGCATACCCCGGAACGCTTCCTCGATCCGCGTCTGACGATATGAACTTTCAGGTGTTGAAGCAAGGACCTCACGGATCCTCGCTTTTCGTTTAGTGTGCGGCATAATAGGAAATTCTGAAGAGAGGAAAACTTTTTCAACAAAAATCAAGGAAAAGACGCGGAGCTCGAGCGTTTCCGTGCTCACAGTGCGGCAGCCATCTTGGGTCGGAATAGACTTTGTTTTTGGGTACTTGCCAGGTTCTTATGGCCTGGATTGGCCACTGTTGGAAACAGGATGCTGGGCTCGATGGACCCTTGGTCTGACCCAGTATGGCATGTTCTTATGTTCTTATGTTCTTATGCCAGTATTCAAAATGGCGCCGATCGCCTTTGCCCTCTCTATGTCACAGGGGCCAACGGTCGGCACAGATAGCCTTTGATCTACTATGTCACACGGGCTACCGGTGCCATTGGTCAGCCCCTGTCACATGGCCATCGGTGCCATCTTGTGCTCCTACCATGTGACAGGGGCTGACCAATGGCACCGGTAGCCCCTGTGACATAATAAGGGCAAAGGCTATCGGCGCCATTTTGAAACCGGTAGCCGAGGGTGTGAGTGCAGGGGATGGCTCCCGGACCCCCCGCTGGACCACCAGGGAGTTTTGGTAAGTCTTGGGGAGGTCAGGAGGGTGGGGGGTTTGTTTAAATTGGCTCATTTAGGCGGACGAATAATTTGGCAAAGATTTGCTGTATTCGTGGGGAATAGCAATACGTTTTGCTTCCCCACGAATACAACAAATAGGGCCCTATACATTGTGGATTCCCGATTCATAGGGAACGAATGCACACCCCCTAGTAAGGAGTTTCGAGGTTCTGGTCCTCTTCTACTAGCAGGAATGCAGGCCCTCTGGAAGTTGGAGCTGTAGAGCCCAAAGCCTGGATCATTTGCGAGGACCACTGGAGTCCTCTGCTGGGGGCTTCTGGGAACAGTATGCATATGAGCTTTTCTGTCCTCTTCTGCTGCAAGAAGTACAGGGATACTGGAAACGAGCTGTGGAGCCTGTAACCTCGATTGCTCACACTGAACTTTGGAGTCCTCTTCCGGGGCCTGCTGGGAATGGTATGCAGATGAGCCTTTCAGTCCTCTCCTGCTGCCTGATGTACTTTAATGCAGACTGACGATAGGCATTCCAGAGAGTGAAATTGTGTGGGGACTTAAGCATACTTTAAAATATTTAAAAATACATATACAGCTTAAAATGCAGAAGTTATGTCTTGCTTGGAACAAGTATATCTTTCTGAATTTAAAAATAATTACGCAACATTCGGGGGCAGGCAGGAGGAATTTTGAGGAGGGCCAGAGTTAGCTGCATAAGTTATGTTGCTAACTCTGTTAACTGCTTAACTTATGCATCCAACTCTGGTCACACTGTAAGACTGTCCTGTAGTTAGCCAGATATACTTATCTGCAAACTTTAAGATAACTCAGGTATATTCAGCAGTGCGGCCCTGCTATTGACAATCCCAACTAAGATAGCCAGATAGGGATATCCAGTTAACATAACTAATCGCTTCTTGGCTGAATATTGACCCCAAGGAGACCAAGCAGAAGAAAGCATAATGTGGGCAGATCCTAGACAGAGCTAAGTGCTAAGTCAGTGTAAGTGGTAAGGAAAAATAAAAGATGCTTGCACGGAAGGGGCAATTTGGAAATGTCCTTTAACAGACTTAGCTATTGACAAGGTAGAAGCAAAAAATGCAAATATTATAGCTGAATGGAAAGACAATAAACTTAATGCAGGGGTAGATGGAGTTAATTACCTCTTAGCATTAAGTTAGGAAATAATAAAAGCAGTGTTTAAACCAACTTCTGAAGAGTCTGAAAATTATACAGAGAGCTGAGCTGATGACATAACAAAAAGATAAATTATTTAATGACTTAGTTTAATGATTATTTTGACATTTATTACTGATCAAAGTCTTTTCAAATCTCTGATATTGGATGCAGTCTAGTATGCCTTCACAGAAATGCAAACAAAGAGAACTTGAATCCTCTAGGTTTTTAGTGAGACAAAAAGGGAAATTGTCTCTGACTCTGAAATAGGGATTTGAACAGAAAAAACATTTTGGTTTAGCTTGTTCATTTTGTATAATTGGTAGGGATGTGCAGAGGGTACATATTCTTCCGATTTGGTATTCATATTCGTCGGTGGGCAAATTTGTTGCATTTGTCCAATGGTGCCTCCGATACGTTGATACGTGCATTCGTTTTCCGGTTCCCATTAAAGTCAATGGGGGAAGTATTTTCAGCCTATTTTTGGCTGCAGAATTGGAGTTTTCTTATCAATTTTGATGAAACTTCTGGGGAGCAATCATCAGAACAACAAAAGAGCTCCAAGGTACTTAGACTGTGGCAAAGTGGCACCAAAGTGGCATGAATAACATAAGGCACTATAAAGGAGCAAAGGGGTACCAGGAGTAGCAAGAGTGCTTTAACAGAAGCACAAAGCAGCAGCGAGAGTGTAAAAAATACACCACAGCTTCAAAAGAGAGCACCGATAACAGATTGATTAACCCTTGAAGGCAGCACGACAGGCAAAGCGGCAAGACAAGTGGCATCAACATCCTACAGCACAATGAAGTGGGAAAATAACAAGCAGAAAGACTAGCACCAACACACTGAGCAACTATGATAATTGCCAGAATACCACAAGGAGTTGAATGAGTCATCTGGTGTATGGCAGCAAGGCACAGAGGCAGAGTGTAGATACAGACTGGCTACACCACGGGGAAAGTTCCCTTTCCTTTGTGCAGGAAAGGGCTCCCTAGAATGGGTTCACCCCTAGAGAGGGGTGTTTCTGTTGGTGTCTAGTGAGCTCTCACTAGTCTTTTAAAATCTGGTGGAGTTAGTAGATATACTAATGAGAATTTTCAAGGCCGAGGCGGAGGAGGCTACCATGTAAACAGCGGTTCAACATAGGTCAGAGGGTAGATACAGGCTGGCTACACCTGGGGAGAGTTCCATTTCCTTTGAGCCGGGAAGGGCTCCCCGGAATGGGTTGGCCCCTAGGGTGGAGCACGAGCCTTCAAAGCATGGCGACTTGGAGCAGGGTCTCACTGTGAGCATGGTCTCAATGTGTTTGCCACAGTCCAAGTACCTTGGAGATCTTTTCTCGTTCTGAACATGGGTCAACAGGTGCTAAGAGATAGGGTGCAGCAACAGGGAGAGTTCCCTTTCCATTGAGCAGAAAAGTGCTCCCTGGAATGAGTTGACCCCTAGAGTGTATAATGGTACATATTGTTAGGATTTAAGCATTTGCAAACAGATCATGACTTTATAAGCAAGAAGGAGGAAGTTCTCTTCTTTGCCTTGAAACTAAAGAAAACTGTTTGTTTTATTTAAGCATCCATGCTGTGAAGGATTACTAGTTTGAATTGCCAGAGACTGAGGTTTCCCTTTACAACGAGGGTTCAGCCAATAGGACTGGACATTAGGCCTGGATGGACAGGCACAGCAGTTCAAAATAGAGCTCAAGCCCAAATAGGGACATAAGGCCTGGACGGATAGGCAAAGCAATCAAGGTCAATCCCACCTAGGGACATAAGGCCTGGACGAACAGGCACAGCAGTTGAGGTCAAACCCTTATAGGGACAAAAGTTCTGGACGGACAGGCACAACAACAGAGGATAGAGGTCAAGCCCACATAGGGACATAAAGCCTGGATGAACAGGCAAAGCAATCGAGGTCAAACCCTTGTAGGGACATAAGGCTTGGACGAACAGGCCCAGCAGTCGAGGACAGAGGGCAAGCCCACGTATGAACACAAGGTCTTGACCAACAGCCACAGCAGTCGAGGACAGAGGTCAAGCCCAAAAAGGGACATAAGGCCTGGACAATCAGGCATAGCAATTAACGTCCAACTCTTGTAGGAACATAAGGCCTGAATGGACAGGCACAGCAGTCAAGGACAGAGGTCAAGCCCACATAGGGACATAAGGCCTGGTCGAACAGGCAAAGCAATCAAGGTCAAACCCTTATAGAACATAAGGTCTGGAAGAACAGGCACAGCAGTTGAGGACAGAGGTCAAGCCTACACATGGACATAAGGCCTGCACGAACAGGCAAAGCAATCAAGTTCAAACACTTGTAGGGTCATAAGTCCTGGAAGAACTGGCCCAGTAGTCGAGGACAAAGGTCAATCCCACCTAGGGACATAAGGCCTGGATGGAAAGGCACAGCAATTGAGGACAGAGGTCAAGCCCACCAAGGGACATAAGGCCTGGATGAACAGGCACAGCAATATAGGACAGAGGTCAATCCCACCTAGGGACATAAAGCCTGGACGAACAGGCGCAGCATTCGAGGTCAAACACTTGTAGGAAAATAAGGCCTGGACGGACAGGCACAGCATTCTAGGAGAGAGGTCAATCCCACCTAGGGACATAAGGCCTGGACGAACAGGCACAGCAATACAGGACAGAAGTCAAGCCCACCTAGGGACATAATGGCTGGACGGACAGGTACAGCAATACAGGACAGAAGTCAAGCCCACCTAGGGAAATAAGGCCTGGATGAACAGGCACAGCAATCGAGGTCAAATCCTTGTAGGGACATAAAGCCTGGACGAACAGGCACAGCAATACAGGACAGAGGTCAATCCCACCTAGGGACATAAGGCCTGGACGAACAGGCGCAGCATTCGAGGTCAAACACTTGTAGTAACATAAGGCCTGGACGGACAGGCACAGCATTCTAGGAGAGAGGTCAATCCCACCTAGGGACATAAGGCCTGGACGGACAGACACAGCAATAGAGGACAGAGGTCAAGCCCACATTGAGATATAAGGCCAGGATGAACAGGCACAGCGGTTGAGGACAGAGGTCAAACCCTTGTAGGAACATAAGGCCTGGAAGGACAGGCACATCATTCAAGGAGAGAGGTCAATCCCACCTAGGGATATAAGGCCTAGACGGTCAGGCAAAGCAATCAAGCTCAAACCCTTGTAGGGACATAAGCCTTGATGGACAGGCACAGCAATTGAAGTCTAACCCTTGTAGGGACATAAGGCCTGGACGGACAGGTACAGCAATAGAGGACAGAGGTCAAGCCCACATAGAGATATAAGGCCAGGATGAACAGGCACAGCGGTCGAGGACAGAGGTCAAGCCCAAGTAGGGACATAAGGCCTTGACGGACAGGCAAAGCAATCGAGGTCAATCCGACCAAGGGACATAAGGCCTGGATGAACAGGTACAGCAGTTGAGGACAGAGGTCAAGCCCACATAGGGACATAAGGCCTGGACGAACAGGCACAGCAATTGAGGTCAAACCCTTGTAGGGACATAAGTCCTGAATAAGCAGGCACAGCATTCTAAGACAGAGGTCAATCCCACCTATAGACATAAGGCCTGGACGTAAAGGCACAGCAATAGAGGACAGAGGTCAAGCATATGTAGGAACATAAGGCCTGAACGACAGACCCAGCAATCGAGGTCAAACCCTTTTAGGCACATAAGGCCTGGAAGGACAGGCACAGCATTCGAGGACAGAGGTCATCCCTACCTAGGGACATAAGGACTGTAGGGACAGGCAAAGCAATCAAGGTCAAACCCTTGTAGGGACATAAGGGCTGGATGGACAGGCACCGCAATCAAGGTCCAACCCTTGTAGGGACATAAGGCCTGCACGGACAGTCACAGCAATGGAGGATAGAGGACAAGCCCACATAGGGACATAAGGCCTGGACGAACAGGCACAGAAGTAAAGGACAGAGGTCAAGCCCACATAGGAACATAAGACCTGGATGAACAGGCACAACAATAGAGGACAGAGGTCAAGCCCACATAGGGACATAAGACCTGGACGAACAGGCAAAGCAATCAAGGTCAAACACTCGTAGGTCATAAGGTCTGGAAGAACAGGCCCAGCAGTCGAGGACAAAGGTCAATCCCAACTAGGGACATAAGGTCTGGATGGACAGGCATAGCAATCGGGGACAGAGGTCAAGCCCACGTAGGGACGTAAGGCCTGGATGGATAGGCACAGCAATTGAGGACAGAGGTTAAGCCCACGTAGGGACGTAAGGCCTGGATGGGCAGGCACAGCAATCAAGGTCAAACCCTTGTAGAGACATAATGCCTGGAAGCACAGGTACAGCATTCGAGGAGAGAGGTCAGCCCCACCTAGGGACATAAGGCCTTGACGGACAGGCACAGCAATTGAGGACAAAGGTCAAGCCCACCTAGGGCCATAAGGCCTAGACGAATAGGCACAGCAATATAGAACAGAGGTCAAGCCCACCTAGAGACATAAGGCCTTGACGAACAGGCACAGCATTCGAGGTCAAACACTTGTAGGAACATAAGGCCTGGACGGACAGGCGCTGCATTCAAGCTCAAACCCTTGTATGGACATAAGGCCTGGACAAAGAGGCACGGAAGTCGAGGACAGAGGTCAAGCCCACACAGGGACATAAGACCTGGACGAAAGGCAAAGCAATTGACGTTGAACTCTTGTAGGGACATAAGGCCTGGATGGACAGGTACAGCAGTCGAGGACAAACATCAAGCCCACATACTGATATAAAGCCTCGACAAACAGGCAAATCAATCAAGGTCAAACACTTGTATGGACATAAGGCCTGGACAAACAGGCACAGCAGACGAGGACAGAGGTCAAGCCCACTCAGGGACATAAGGCCTGGATGAACAAGCAAAGCAATTGAGGTCAAACCCTTGACATAAGGCCTGGATGGAGAGGCACAGCAGTTGAGGACAGAGGTCAAGCCCATGTAAGGACGTAAGGCCTAGATGGACAGGTACAGCAATCAGGTCAAACCCTTGTAAAGACATAATGCCTGGATGGACAGACACAGCAATCAAGGTCAAACCCTTGTAGGGACATAAGGCCTGGATGGAGAGGCCCAGCAATTGAGGACAGAGGTCAAGCCCAAGTAGGGAATTAAGGCCTCGATGGACAGGTACAGCAATCAGGTCAAACCCTTGTAGAGACATAATGCCTGGATGGACAGACACAGCAATCGAGGTCAAACCCTTGTAGGGACATAAGGACTGGAAGGACAGGCACAGCATTTTAGGAGAGAGGTCAATCCCACCTAGGGACATAAGGCCTGGACGGACAGTCACAGCAATTGAGGACCGAGGTCAAGCCCACGTAGGGACATAAGGCCTGGATGAACAGGCACAGTGGTCAAGGACAGAGGTCAAGCCCACGTAGGGACATAAGGCCTTGACGGACAGGCAAAGCAATCGAGGTCAATCCCACCGAGGGATAAAAGGCCTGGATGAACAGGCGCAGCAGTTGAGGACAGAGGTCAAGCCCAAGTAGGTACATTAGGCCTGGATGGACAGGCACAGCTTTCGAGGATAGAAGTCAAGCCCACGTAGGGACATTAGGCCTAGACGGACAGGCACAGCATTCGAGGACAGAGGTCAAACGAAAACCCACGTAGGGACAGAAGGCCTGGATGGACAGGCACAGCATTCGAGGTCCATCCCTTGTAGGGACATTATCCCTTGACGGACAGGCACAGCATTCAAGGACAGAGATCAAACCCTAGTAGGGACATAAGGTCTGGATGGATAGGCACAGCATTAGAGGTCAAACCCTTTTAGGGACATAAGGCCTGAACGGACAGGCACAGCATTCGAGGACAGAGGTAAAACCCTTGTAGGGAAATTAGGCCTAGTCAGACAGGCACAGCATTCGAGGACAGAGGTCTAACCCTTTTAGGGACTTAAATCCTGGACGGACAGGCACGGCATTAGATGATTTTCTTTGTGCAGGTATGTTGTGGTTTGACCTGTTACCTCTCCTGAACTGGTTCACTGCCAGAAGAAAATGGCATATTTTTCATTTCTGAAAGGTAATTCATCAGAGGATGCTTTTAGAGCAATAGAAACTGCCAATTGTGAAGCAAGAACTGAGATGGAGATTCTTTATTATACGTTGCATTTGTGGGGGTTCTCCATACATTTCGGATCCCCACGAATGCAGCGAATAGGGACCTATACATTGCAGATTGTGCATTCATTCAAAATGAATGCACATCCCTACCAAACAGTGGACTTGTGTGCCCAATATGCCAGCGGATCTGTCTGCATGTTCTCCCTGGGCTCTGAGAAATTCCATATGACTGACAGCTATGCTGGTGTTTCCTTTGCTTGGGTGGGCTGAGAATCACACATGCCAGCTGCTTTCTCTCTAGCCCGTAGCAGAACAGTTGATTCTTTATGGGCAACATGCCTTTGGCGTACTGAAGTAGAGGAGGTAGTAGCTGTCGCTGACAGAGTGCTGCTCCTGCTTGGGCTAGCACATCTCTCTGAAGTGCCCGCTGTTTCCTCCTCTGCTTCACGTCTAATCTGTCTCTGTCCTGTTCACTGACTTTTGCTAACAGCAGGTCCTTCACCAATAGGAGACAATCATACTGTAGGGCGAGTTTCCCTTTCACACAGGGCTCACAAACTGTGGCGAGCATGTATGTGTTCTGCTCTGTTAAAGGCCTTAATCTCTCTTCTACCTGCTGCTGCAAAATGTCCAGTCAATGCAGCACCTCAACTGTCATTCCCTCTTCCTATTTAAAGGCCTCTAAATTTTCATCCAGGAAATAAACTATAGGGATGATATCAGCCAAGGTGGCACGTCTGAAACTCAGCTCCTCCCTGACATCCTTTAAGGGCTGCAGGATTTTTACCAGCTGACTCAAGACTAACCAATCATGATGCCCTAGGGGATTCTGCACTCCTATGTCCATTGTACCAGAAAGTTCATAAAGGGGTGTCTGCAGCTCCCCTAACCTCTCGAGCATCATAAAGCTGGAATTCCACCAGATGGCCATGTCTTAAATGAGACGCTTGTGAGGCATCTCCAAATCAGTCTGCTTTTGTCAGAGAACCTGCCCTGCCTTCACACTTCTGTGGGAGTGCACTGCTATGTTCCTGCACTTCTGAATTAAGCGATGCAGGTATTCATTTTCTTGGTCATTGGACTCCAACCCCAGAGCTGACTTCACTACCAGGTGCAGAGTGTGTGCAAAATATCGGATGTTCTTAAAGCACCCGTCGGTTATTGCCTTAACCATGTTTGCACCATTGTCTGTGACAAAGAACCTTGCCTGAGGATTCCTATCTCCCTGGTGTAGTTGCTAGCCCTCCAGCATCTGTCTGATACATGCTAGAATATTGGCTGCGGTATGGACCTGATTCGTCAGTAAAGCAATAAAGCCCACCTCCACCTGGTCCGTCAGTAAAGCAGTAAAGCCCACCTCTACCCTGATACTTGTTCAGTAATACAGCTGCTGCTTGCCCCTGCCTCAGCCAGGTCCCACCAGTGTGCTGTCAGGGAGAGGTAAGAGTGTGCAGCATTCATGGCGGTCCAGATATCGCAGGTGAAATGCATACTTCCCTGTGACTTAGCTAGCAGCGCTTGGATGTGACTGTGATACTGCTTGTACATGATGGGGATGACCTTTCTGCTAAATGTGGTTCTGGAGGGGACTTTGTAATTTTGAACTACGACCTTCTTAAAATGCTTGAAACCCACATTCTCCTCTAACTGCAAGGGCTGGTCATCAAGGGCAATCATTTCCCCAATTCTCTGGTTACAACTTTTGAGGCTGCCTGCCTCCTACCCCGAGATAGTGGTATCACACTCCACTCCATTTCCTCCATAGTGAGTTGTCACTTCTGCCACATGTCAGGGGGTTGCTGGCCTTCCACCTGACTACTAGAATGGGCTGAGGGCATGGGCTGACTCTGCTCCTTTTCTACCAGTTTACGTTGCTTGGAAAGGGTCCCCTGACTGGTACTGCCACCATCCCCAGATGGCAGTACTGTTGTTGGATGTTGCCTCTTCATATGATGCATCATGCCAAAATTAGATAGATGTCCCATTTGCTTGCCTCTGCTAATAGCCCTGCCACAGTAATTACACCGAGCAAAACGCGAGTCCTCTGTCACTTTAAAGTGGCTCCAGATCGCAGATATCTTTCATGATCCTCCCTTCTGTATAGCCTTGGGGGTGGATGCTAGCACTGGAGCTGAAGTAGTGGATGTACCCTGAGAAGCAATGCCAGGGGCCTCAGTCACCCTCTGTGCCTGCGCTGACTGCTCTTCCTCTTCCTCATCAGTTTTATCTCTCCCCTGCTGCACTGAAGTGGAGGCTAAGACAGGACTAACTGATCCTCCTAAAACTTCATCAACTATTACTTCTTCCGTTTCTGATGAGAATCCCTCTTAAGATGATTCTTCATCAGAATCAGAAGCAAACAGTGCCTGCACTACATTGTCAACGCTAAGTCTAGACTGCTGTTGCACTGCTGCTTTTGGGTGTCGACATTTTGTCTTGCATGACTCTGCCTCCCCTTCCCTCACCTCCAAAACTACAGAGTCAGAAACAGATGGTAGCGATGCATCATGTTTAGATTTCATTTCTTTCCAGATAGAACTGCCAGTGCCTGCCCCTCCAAAGAGTTTAGATTGCAACAGGTCCCTTTTTAACTTTAATGGGGGACTGCCTTTTGAAGTGCCTCCTCTGCCAGTCCCAATCATTTGACCACATCTAGCTTTCCCTGACATTATGGATTTAATGTCACTGCCTAGTGCCTACTGGCTACCCATGGGCACAGTGCCTTGATATGCACTAATGCAATGTGTGTGCGCACACTGAGCTTGCAACTACAAAAGAGGCCCACTGGGGATTTGGCTGTACAGACTGTCCCAATAATATACTTGAGTCTGCTAAACTATCCAGTGCCCACTGACACAGTGCCTTGATATGAACTAATGTAATGTATGTGTACACATCGAGCTTGTAACTACAAAAGAGGCACATTGGGGATTTGGCTGCACACACAGACCACTGCTGTCCCAGTATAATTAAGTCTGTTAAACTGCCTGCCCACTGGCACTGATGCACAGTGCACAGAGAGACTGAGTGAGCTCAATTAAACAAATGCAGTTAACAAAAAAGCTGGAATTGTTGGCATGGAAGGAAAATCAATTAAATATATTTTTCAATGGCAATTCTAGCAAACTAGCTAGAAATTGAATATATCTCTCCCACCCACAACACCCAAATGGTGCCTGCAACCTACCCCAGAGGGTGAATTAAACAAAATGCCACTGCTAGCAGCTTCTCTCCCTGGCACAGAGAGACCATCTCAGAACAACTAAAAAAAAGTGCTTAAATAAAATACCAGGGCTAGCTGGCACAGCAGCCAAATGAAGCACAAATATCTTTTTCTATCTAAGTAACTAGCCTAGCTAGCAATTGAATACAGATTTGAGAACTCAGACTAGCTCTGAGTGCATCAACGTTCTGCAGGGACAGACCACCTGCAAGCCTCCCCTGATCACCCCTGCAAAGAAAGTGTGTGGCACGCCACATGCTTAAGTATATGTAGTGCTGGGACATCAGGGAAAGTGTCACTGAGCACTGAGTGAGAGCACAATTGACTGCATTGCAAAACTTCTTATCGCTGATACGTTGCATTCTTGTCTCTTGCCAACCTGTCCGACCCACTCTGACAGGGCTGTGAGGTCACTGATAACTCACAGGAAAGGGCTGGTTTTTGGCTAGGGATACACCCAAATGGCGTTCTCCGATTTGAAATGGCAGCTAAGAAAATTGCTCGGCGCCAAACGTATGGAACGGATGATATGTTATATTCATGGGAAATCGCGATACGTTTCGCGACCCCTCGAATACAACGAATATGGACATATACGTTGCAGATTGCCAATACATTGCAAATGAATGCAAACCCCTACTCTTTAGTGCTGTACCTTGGATCCATAACAAGTGTACCCTGTATCTCATATCCATGTGAGTACCTTGTCTTGTATTGTGGAAACCTCATATTCAGTTACCCTGTATTGCAGACTGTGCTTGGTTTACATGGTAGAGTAAACTTCCTTGAATTTAAGAATAAAACACTAGAGTTTCACCTCCCTTGGAACTGTATCCCATGCTTTGCCAAGCCCTAGCCAGAGAAAAAAGAGGGGCAAAGGGCACCAAAAGTGGCATGAACAACCTAAAGCATAGTGTGAGGGGTAGGGCATCAAGCACAGTGGTGCAGTGGTATGAAAACCCAGTGCATCATATGAGAGGCAAAACACACCAACAATAGTGGCATGAAGACCTCAAAGAACCAAAAGAGGAGAAATAGGCACCAACAACTGTGGAGTGAACAGTCCAAGACACCACAAAAGAAGCAAAGCAGTACCAACGGTGGCAGGAATACCCCCAAAGTTCCAAAAGGGACAAAGGGCACCAACAAAAGTGACATGAAGATCCCAAGGCAACACAAGAGGGACAAATAGAATCAAAACTGTGGCATAAGAACACCAAGGAACTGTGAGAGGGGAAAAGCATTAGGGATGTGAATCGTTTTAGGACGATTAAAATTATCGTCCGATAATTTTAATATCGTCTTAAACCGTTATGGAACACAATACAATACAGATTCTAACGATTTATCGTTATAAATCGTTAGAATCGTGAGCCGGCACACTAAAACCCCCTAAAACCCCCCCCCGACCCTTTAAATTAAATCCCCCACCCTCCCGAACCCCCCCCCAAATAACTTAAATAACCTGCGGGTCCAGCGGCGGTCCGGAACGGCAGCGGTCCGGAACGGGCTCCTGCTCCTGAATCTTGTCGTCTTCAGCCGGCGCCATTTTCCAAAATGGCGCCGAAAAATGGTGGCGGCCATAGACGAAAAAGATTGGACGGCAGGAGGTCCTTCCGGACCCCCGCTGGACTTTTGGCAAGTCTCGTGGGGGTCAGGAGGCCCCCCACAAGCTGGCCAAAAGTTCCTGGAGGTCCAGCGGGGGTCAGGGAGCGATTTCCCGCCGCAAATCGTTTTCGTACGGAAAATGGCGCCGGCAGGAGATCGACTGCAGGAGGTCGTTCAGCGAGGGTTCCGGCGCCTCGCTGAACGACCTCATGCAGTCAATCTCCTGCCGGCGCCATTTTCCATACGAAAACGATTCGCAGCGGGAAATCGCTCCCTGACCCCCGCTGGACCTCCAGGAACTTTTGGCCAGCTTGTGGGGGGCCTCCTGACCCCCACGAGACTTGCCAAAAGTCCAGCGGGGGTCCGGAAGGACCTCCTGCCATCCAATCTTTTTCGTCTATGGCCGCAGCCATTTTTCGGCGCCATTTTGGAAAATGGCGCCGGCTGAAGACGACAAGATTCAGGAGCAGGAGCCCGTTCCGGACCGCCGCTGGACCCGCAGGTTATTTAAGTTATTTGGGGGGGGGGTTTGGGAGGGTGGGGGATTTAATTTAAAGGGTCGGGGGTGGGTTTTAGGAGGTTTTAATGTGCCGGTTTTTCAATTTTTCGATTTTTCGATTTTTCGATTTTTAACGATTTTTAACGATTTTTCACGATATTTTACCCCCCCAAACGGCAACAATACGATTCCCTCCCCCTCCCAGCCGAAATCGATCGTTAAGACGATCGAGGACACGATTCACATCCCTAAAAAGCATTATAAACAGTGTCCTGAAAACAGAGAAAACGCTGGAGAAGGTCCTCAGATCTGGGTAAAGGGTAAAAAAGTAATCAAACCATCTAGAAACTAAAGATGATGAACTTACCATCCCTGGGCAGGGAGAAGCCCAAGGACATCTCTCAAAGAAGTCTGTAGCAGTTCTGTTGTAATTTCCCTAGCCATCAAAGGGGGAAGGAGCTTAGTGGCCAGATTTGGAGATTGACTTCTCTCTTTGCTGCACCTGTGCTGAGGTAAAAACATCCCAATGTAACAAAACAACCCTGCACTATTTCCCCTCCTATGAGGTGAGTAGAAGAAACAAGGCATACAAAAGATTACCTTTCCATTGCCACTCAGGTGCCCAAGCTCTTCAGAGTGAGGCTCAGCTGTTAGGTAGATATTGGCCTATGGCTCACTGGGATCAAGTGTTCCCTTAATTGGTTTGCTTGGTAATACAGCCATTGCATGCTCTGACACATGTATTACTAGGACTTGATTAAGAGATGCATAGGGCATGTGTGCACATCTGTGTGCACGATTCTGCACACTCTGGAGAGAGAGTCAGGTAGTCAGAAGCTCAAGACTACTTAGCTTGCCTGGACTCCTTGCCTTGGCAACAGGGTCCTTGGCCTGTTCCTGGTTCCTGTCTTGCTTGCTGTGTGCCTGGCTGTGGATGCTGCTCCTGCCTTGACCTCAGACTGTTCTGGATTCTGCCTGCTTGCTGCTCCTGCCTTGACCTTGGACTGTTCTGGATTCTGCTTGTCCACTGCCGGCCTCAACCCTGGACCGGCTACTGGATTCTGATTGCCCGCTGCCTGCCTTGACCCCGGACCGGTTACTGGAATCTGCTTTCCCACTGCCTGCCTCAAACCCAGACTACTTCCTGGCTTCTGCCAATGCCTGATTGTGCCTTGGGATCTGCCTAAGGGAACAAAGGTTAGTATAAGTGAAGCCTCCCTAGGTCACTCTTTGGCACTTCTGCCTGTGGTCAGGCTCATGTGTGATGCTTCTTGCTGCCTCACCACACAGGGTCCACATCACCACCTGTAGTCTGAAAGGGTTTACGGAGTGGCCAGTGGGCTACCCCCTGACACCAGCAAGAACTGCCCTTCTAACAGTTGATCAATCTTTACTAACTACAAGCTGAGTCAATAAATGCAGGAAAGTCATTGTTAATTGTGTTATTTTGTCTGTCGGTTTGATACTATCTATGTTTTTATGGGAGCAGCTAAAGACATAACATTATATGACAAATAAGAATTTCTAAATAAATAAATTATGTTACAACTTACTGCACCATTTGTTTAAATCCTTTTGGCATACTGCAGAGACCTTACCTGTTTACCTGCAATTGTTTCATACCTTCTTTGACTTTTTCTTGAAAGTTTGCTCTGTGACTTTCCTATGCCTTGCGTTCCAAGTCTGTGGCTTTCCTAAGCCTTCTTGTCCAAGTTTGCTCTGTGGCTCTCCTAAGCCTTCTGTTCCAGCTTTGGATCTTTGGCTTTCCCAAGCCCCCTGCTCTAGCTTGGCTCAGTGGCCTCCCTGGGCCTTCTGCTTTTGCCTTGCTCAGTGGCCTCCCTAGGCCTTTTGTGTTACCTGTTTGGTCTAGTTTTTTGTCATGAATGCCCTGTCCTGTTCTAGTGTCCCAGCCTTTTCCAGTGTTCCAGGTTCTAGCCTGTTCCAGTGACAATGTTCCAGCGTGTCCCAGTAGCCCAGCCTCTTCACTGTTCCAGGTCCCAGCCTGTTCCAGTGTTCTTGCCTGTTTCAGTGCCCCAGCCTGCTTCAGTGTGCTATGCCTTCCTGCATCTGGTTCCAGACTCCAGTTCCACACCTGCCTTTGGTTCCAGCTTTGCCTCGGCTCCAGTCTCCAATCCAGCATTAGCCTCAGTCCAAGCCCTTGTCTATGTCCTGCCAGCCGAGAATACAAAAGGGCTCAATCTGTGGAGAAGGTGGCTGGTATAGGCCAAAGATTCACTAGTTTAGTTCTGTCTTGCCTTGTAGCCCTAGACTGTCCTGTGGGGGTTCCCAGCCTAGCTGCGTCCTCAACCACAACAGCAGCATACCGGTGAGTATTTGAGGTGCAGAATCCTGAATCATTTGCAAAGATTTAATATATGAGGCAGGTAATCCCAGATAGATAGAATTACAGTAGTCAACACTGGTAATGACTGGAGATTGCATCACAGTCCTAAACTTGATTAGATAAAAATGGTTTTAGCTTATGTAATACACATAATTTTTAGTACAGATTATGGATCAAATACTGAATTTGCATGCAGAAGGAAAGATCAGACTCAAGCATGATTCCCAGGTTCCTCACTTCACTAGTAATAGGAATTACATATCTGTCAAAGTTAATCTTAGAGGGCTCCAATGGAATTGTGGAGTGAGACAGTGTAACGATCTGTTTTCGATCCATTTAAGGCCAAACTATCACTAAACATCCATTACTTGATGGTGATGCGATAGATTGGCAGATCACCTCTATCATGTGTAACCAATCCTAATATCCAAGGCATTGATTAAAACCAAACCTGTAGAGGTAAAGGCAAAAACAGCAAGACACCAAAAGAGGGACAATGCAACAGGAGCACTGGTATTAAAATCCAAAGCAAAATAATGATGTGAAGGATCAGTGTGTTTCTACTCTACTGATTTTATTTCCTAGTACTGGCTTCACTGACAGAGAAAGTCAGTGTTTTTTCCTCTGAAACCTTACCTGTACCTCTGAAACCTTACGTGTACCTTCTTTCCAGCAGACATTAGATCATGTAACTTGCAGGCCTTTTGGGGAAGTCCGCTGTCTTGGCTGAGGTAACCAAAGTTGTGATGTAGTCATTTTGGCGACCTTGGCAGTAGGATCTTTGATGGTGTCCCACAGGGAAACAGTCTAGTGTCCTCCTCCCAGCCAGGTCTACCAAGAGGAAAAGAGGCACACAACCCACCCAGCAATGAACCCCAGAGGTAGGAGGGGAGGCAGGGATTAAAATAAAGACGTGAATTGCCTTCTTAAATGAAATCAGTGATATAACTTTTATTTCAAACAATAGAGCTGCTTAACCAACAAATTAGTGTATTGTTAAACAAAAATAAAAAAACCATACATTTCCTATATTCATCTCTATGACATCTCTTTTCATTTTCTTATTTTAGAATATTATAATAGTGAGAAACACACATTTTGGAATTCTCAGAATGCTCAGCTGAGTCTATTAGATAAGTATTGCTCATTAATTAAACAAAAAAAAAAAACTACTAATGTTTTTATTTGAATTTGTTCCTTTGTAATGTACTTAAAGAAATAATACTTTTGGTTTTGGTTTTTTTTTTACATTTTTCAGCTGCAAATACCTGTTTTTCAACATTCTCCTCAGGTGAGTATAGTGCTTTAAATCTGTGTTTTGCTCAATGTCTCTTTACTATTTTTCTTTCCTTCCTTTACCATTCCTTTTTTTTTCTCATTTTCTCTTTCTGCTGATTTTTGTAGTTCATGACTTCTAAGCCAGTTAAATATGGCCAGAAATCGAATATAGAGAGAAGTCAAAGTACCTCACAAGATGAATGAGAATGAACAGAAAGAGGGAAACATTTACTGGCACACATATTGTCAGCTGTTCTGTGGTGAGACCATATGTTGAACAAGAACTGAAGGGGCAGAGGGTAAAATTTTCAGAAACTGAAGGTTAGCATATTATTATTAATAGTAGTAGTAATAACATGCAAGCTCTGAGCAGGCCCCGTCCTCTGGAACAGACTTCCGACTGACCTAAGACTGGAACCTTGCCTTCATACCTTTCGAAGACAACTGAAGACGTGGCTTTTCCTCCAAGCCTTCCTCTAGTCAAAATGACACTTCGGACTCAGCTTAAGGAATGAGATAATTTCTAATCTCATAACCAGTTATATATTATTTATTTGTTGCTAATTTCCGCTCTACCTTTCTTCCTGGCTACTTTAGCCCCCAAGTTCTATGCCCTTGTTTTATGTAACTTTGCTTGATTCAGCCTTCTTGTTTTTTGGTTACTCTTGTTTTTTTCCCCTAAGTTCCATGTAAACCGGCCTGATGTGAATTCTATTCGTGAAGTCCGGTATAGAAATATATATTAAATAAATAAATAAATAAATAAATAGTAGAGAGAATAAGCAAAGCCATGTAGTTGTATAATAAAAATATTGTATGAGATGTTCAAAGATGTTTTATGAAATAAATGTTACACAGAATAATTCATCTGCCTGACAGAGAGGCAGAAGGAAGAAGGTGTGATGAATCAGAGGTGAGAAAGGTATGTAAAAAAATGTTTGTACCTGTCTTTTTGTTTACTGATTGCTCTTGGTCCTTTTAGCATTTATTTGGCAAAGGCTGCAATTAGGGCTTTTTGTGTCTTTATATTGTTTGAGATGATCACATCACTCTTCACTCATATATTCATTCAGGACAGTGTGTGTACAATAGAAAAAATAGACAGGCAAGCATTGTTTTAATAAGAATTTTATTTCAGATGTGCAAAAATGTTTTATGAAATAAATGTGGCTAGACTGAACCGGGACAAAACGTATATGTTCAGCAAGCTTTTAGTTAGGTTAATCTATACTGCAAACTATGATGGAACTATATGGGTGTCAGCAAACTGGGAAGATATGCAACACTTTTCAAAATAGGTAGTATCCTGGATCTCTCAATCATCCACCCAAAGACCCATAAAGGGTATCAGAGTCTATTTTTTAAATTTTTTGTTCTGCATATAAAAAATGTTCATACAACGCTACAAGCTCTAGGTATTTGAAATGTTATAAATACACCAAACCCCTGAAAGTTCTTCATTTGGTGTGTAGGAAATGCAAGAACACAAATTAATAATAATAATATAAACCAAAACCCTGATGTCACCTGGAATTTTGAGAAAACTACATCATGGGAACTTATCTTTAGTCATGAATTGTTCCATGAAATCACTCTCAGCTATATCATCTGATCTCCAGTAGGTAGCTGTACAAGGAGAATGTTTTCTGATCTAATCATAAAAGAGCAGTGTTTATAAACTGACCGTACATTGGAAGTCGCATCCACTAATGGTAAACTGTCAAACAAAAGCTTTATTAAAATAATATAACATTTACAGGTACATTAATACCTTAGACTTGATAAATTTAGCCAAAGAACCAGAATCCAAGACATATACGGTATAATCCCAGGAAAACTGACAAATCCAAATCAGTATTCAGGCCATCTCGGGCCAATGTCTTTAAGCAATATACCCTTCGCTGTTCAATCAACAGAAGCCAGTGGGAGAAATCACTACAGCACTGAAAGGCACTTCTAGTACACAAAATGATAGATCTGCAAAAGTGTGTGCCAATTCTAGGCAATAGACCACCATAGGAACTAGAGATGTGAATCGGAACTGATATCGGATCCGATTCTGGTTCCGATTCACATCTCTAATAGGAACTGAGCTGGCCCTTCTTCAGGCAGCTGTGATGTTCAATCATCCAAGTGCAAACAGATCGGGTGGTTTTACTAACATAAAATTTGGCACATGGGCATTGTATCAAATAAATCACCCCAACAGTCTGGCAAGTGTAGAATAATGAAGATAAGCACTGCAATTAATCAAAGCAATGTAGACATTGGCCATGCACATGGACACAGAACAAACAGAAGTGTCTACAGGGAACAAGTTCAGGGGACCAAATATAGGTATACATATACCGAAGGTGACATCTGAGTAGACTAGTTTATCATGCAAGTTGGTTGAACAGTGATGGTTATGTTGCTTAAAGACAATGGCTCCAGATGGCCTCAATACTGATTTGGATTTGTTGGTTTTCCTGTGATTTACAACTCTGTCTTGGTTCTAGTTCTTTGGGTCAACTTATTTACTTATTTTTATTTATTTATATTCCGCTTTTCAGCACTTCAAAGTGGAATACATTCAGGTACTGTAGTTATTTCTCTGTCCCCAGAGGGCTCAGTCTAACAAGGTCATTCATCAAAATGCATTAGGGCGTTATTGCATGCATTTTTCATGCGAAATTTGTAGCATTTTGAAGAATCTAGGGGTAAGTTTGTACCTGAGGCAATGGAGGGTAAAGCGAATTATAAAGTCTAAGCTATTAATGTGTTTGTACGCTATGCTATTTTAATAATGTTTTTGTTTTTTGACAGTTTACTATTAGTGGATGTCACTTCTGGTGAATGGTCAGTTTAAAAAGCTGCTCTTTTCTAGTGAGATCAGAAAACATTATCTTTGTGCATCTACTTACTGAAGATCGTATGGTACAGCGGAGAAGGGTTACATGGAATAATTCATGATTAAAGAAAGGTCCCCCTTGATGCAGTTCTCTCGAAATGCCAGCTAATGTCAGAGTTTTGGTTCATATTATTATTTTAAATAATTTGTGCTTGTTGTATTTCCTACACACCTAATAAAGAACTTGCAGAGGTTTGGTGTATTTATAACATTTTGAATACCTAGTGCTTGTAGCGTTGAATGAACATTTTTATATGCATTACAAAAAATGTAAAAAAATAGACTCTGGTACGCTTTATGGACCGTTGGGTGGATGATTGAGAGGTCTGGGATACTTCTCCTTGTGATGAAAAGTATTGCACATTTTCCCAGCTTACAGACACCCATATAGTTCTATCATAGGTTGGGATATGTTTTCACCTAAAGCTTGCTGAAGCCATACTTTTCTCCACTGTCCTGGGTGATTTATGTGGTTATGAAATAAACATTACACAGAATGGTTTATCTCTCTGACAGAGAGACAGAAGGATGAAACCTGGATCAGTAAGAGGTGAGAGTTGTATGTAAATATATCTATATATGTCTTTTTGTTTACTGATTGCTCTTGGTCCTTTTTAGCATTTGTTTGGCAAAGGCTGCAGTTAGATCTCTTTGTATCATTTGAGAAGATCCCATCAATCTTCACTCTTGTATTCAGTCAGGGTAGTGTATGTGTACAGTAGAAAAAAATAATGACAGGCAAGCATGTCAATAATAAGAATTTTATTTGAGATGTGTAAAGATATTTTATGCAGTAAATGTTACACAGAGAGACAGAGATGAGAAAGGTATGTAAATGTTTCTGTATATGTCCTTTTGTTTACTGATTGCTCTTGGTCTTTTTAGCATTTGTTTGGCAAAGGCTGCAATTAGGTCTCTTTGTGTCTTTTAGTAGGGATGTGAATCGTTTTTTGACGATTTAAAATAATCGTCAGATATATTTTAAATCGTCAAAAATCGTTAGAGCCGCGATACAATAACAATTCCCCCGATTTATCGTCAAAAATCGTAAATCGGGGGAGGGCGGGAAAACCGGCACACCAAAACAACGCTAAAACCCACCCCGACCCTTTAAAATAAATCCTCCACCCTCCCGAACCCCCCCAAAATATTTTAAATTACCTGGGGTCCAGTGGGGGGTCCCGGCACGATCTCCTGCTCTCTGGCCACGGCTGCGTTAAGAGAATGGCGCCGGTGGCCCTTTGCCCTTATCATATGACAGGGCAAAGGTAGCGCCGGCTAGGGATGTGAATCGTTTTTTGACGATTTAAAATATCGTCCGATATATTTTAAATCGTCAAAAATCGTTAGGGCCACGATACAATACCAATTCCCCCGATTTATCGTCAAAAAATCGTAAATCGGGGGAAGGGGGAGGGCAGGAAAACCGGCACACTAAAACCCCCTAAAACCCACCCCCGACCCTTTAAATTAAATCCCCCACCCTCCCGAACCCCCCCCCCAAATGCCTTAAATTACCTGGGGGTCCAGCGGCACACTAAAACCCCCTAAAACCCACCCCGACCCTTTAATTTAAATCCCCCATCCCAAATGCCTTAAATTACCTGGGGGTCCGTAGCGGCGGTCCGTAGCTTAAATTACCCCCGGGTCCGTAGCTAAATCGGGGGAAGGGGGAGAGCAGGAAATCCGGCACACCAAATCGTGGTGTCTTCAGCCGGCGCCATTTTTCAAAATGGCCGCCGCAAAATGGCGGCGGCCATAGACCAATACGATTCGATACAGGAGGTCGTTCCGGACCCCCGCTGGACTTTTGGCAAGTCTTGTGGGGGTCAGGAGGCCCCCCCAAGCTGGCCAAAAGTTCCTGGGGGTCCAGCGGGGGCCCCTGGAGCGATCTCCTGCCGCGAATCGTTTCCGTACGGAAAATGGCGCCGGCAGGAGATCGACTGCAGGAGGTCGTTCAGCGGGGGTCTGGTGTGCTGGATTTCCTGCTCTCCCCCTTCCCCCGATTTAGCTACGGACCCGGGGGTAATTTAAGCTACGGACCGCCGCTACGGACCCCCAGGTAATTTAAGGCATTTGGGGTGGGGGATTTAATTTAAAGGGTCGGGGTGGGTTTTAGGGGGTTTTAGTGTGCCGGGGGGTGGGTTTTAGGGGGTTTTAGTGTGCCGCTGGACCCCCAGGTAATTTAAGGCATTTGGGGTGGGGGATTTAATTTAAAGGGTCGGGGGTGGGTTTTAGGAGGTTTTAGTGTGTGTTCACGATTTTAACGATTTTTCACGATAATCTAAACACCCAAACGGCGACGATACGATTCCCTCCCCCTCCCAGCCGAAATTGATCGTTAAGACGATCGAGGACACGATTCACATCTCTAGCGCCGGCACCATTTTGCCCTCACTATGTTGACATAGTGAGGGCAAAGGTAGCGCCCTCACTATGTTGACATAGTGAGAGCAAAAGTAGCGCCGGCGCCATTTTGAATATTGGCAAATCGGCCCGAGTGCAGAAGGTCGCTCCCGGACCCCCTCTGGATTTTGGCAAGTCTTGTGGGGGTCAGGAGGCCCCCCAAGCTGTCCAAAAGTCCCTGGGAGTCCAGCGGGGGTCCGGGAGCGATCTCCTGCACTCGTGACGTCAGGTCACAGGAACCAAAATGTTTAAGCTCCTGCCTCTCCACCCCTGTAACTGTGAGAGAGGATTAAAGTTTCATCCTTTGTCTGTCCCTTCAGTTTGGAGCAGCCCCAGAACCAGGAAAGTCAGGATTTTAATAACCTACCCCTAAACCGAGCCCATCAAAGCTATACCACCACTGTCCGTCAACAAGTACATGTAACACTCTCTGACTACAAGATGATCTTTATCCGCTAGAACCTTCTCACATCCTCTAGTACTCAGGCCTATGTAATTTCCCTAAGGAGCAAAATCTCTATTTTAAACACAGCACATCCTGTACACTTTACATCTTATACACTGTGGTATTGGGGTGTAACACAGTTTTTTTTTCTATTTCCTTGTCCTCCCTGAGCATCCCTTTTGCCAATATACAAACGGTTGTCTGAAGGTGCCCATGGAGTAGTGCTAGTCAGGTATTTTTTTTTCACAGTGAAATTACATGGAGTAGGACCTTCTCACAACTGAGGAGAGACTGGAGAAAGAAGAATTCCTGTGAAGGAGATTGAGACCCAAGGGAGGGGTACCCATTACTTTCAGAAAGGAAAAGGGATCCTAGCGTTCAACAGGAAGAACCTTAAGGGATCCGAAAAGACGACGTTACTAGAAAGCAGATATGCTAAAAATCCCTCATCTGTCTTGAGAGAAATTTTAGAAAAGTGTTTACTAAGAAAATATTTTGTCCCCAGTGGGAATTTTGGGAAAAAGAAGCTACCCATTTGAGGAATGAAACCAAAAGAGTTACTGGTTGAAGAGGAGTCAGCTGGTAGCTTCCCAGAGTTTGAGAAGTTGCTGAGAGAAGAAAGAGAGCTACATTTAGACAGGTACCTGGAAAGGCCCAAGGGAGGAGGCTTCTTCCAAGAGCTGACCTTTTGATGGGTAGTTGTTATTACTGCTAAAAGTAACTGAGACTTATTTTTTGTGCTGTTTAGACTTTGCATTGCTGTCTTTTGCACTAGCCATTGGTGTATTATTGCTTTTTGGACTTTGTATTACCTGCCATCAGTAGCAGTAAAATATTTAAATTTGAACAACTGTTTTTTGGAGTTCTTGTGGTTTTTTTCTCTACCTGTACTGGACTGATGAGCAGAGGAATCCCAGTAGTGGAAGAAACCATAAAGGCCTTGAAGAGTCAAATTCTTTCCTCGCTCTGCGGGAACCCTGGGAGGTCATGGGGCCTGTGCTAGGCCATGAGCATCTTCATGAGATCCTGTGCCCAGGACTGGTAAACTACCTTAACAATTCTTACCACCCTAAGAGGAATATGTGTATAAGAAATAAACATTTAATATTTTTAGAAAACTGCTCACAGTCTTTGTGTGAACCTTGGGCCTGCTTGGATGCACAAAACTTGGCAAAATGTGACTATATTTTGCTGATGGTCATTTGGAGGTAATTTTAAATGTTCAGTCTGCTTCAGTACTTGTAGCAGCGGGTGTCTTTCCCACACAGATGCATAATCTCTCCTGCAGTTAAGGGTAGTAGAAAAAGGTGGCCTCCTTTCTCCCTGGCTCCTCTCACTTTCTTTGATGTTGAAAAAAATGATATCCCTCCTTTATTTTTCTTTTCTTCTTCAGTGGCAGTGGGGCATGTAACCTCCTTCCTCTCCCCTTATTCAGCTGAGAGTCAGGAGTCCTTTCCTCACTGTATTTTCTTTCTCCTTCAGGAGAAGTAGGGCAGGTCTCCCTTTTCTCTGGCTCTCAACAGTGCATCAGTTTATTTATATCTCTTTCTTCTGGCACCTTCTTGCTTTAGGAGTGGGTCTGCTGTCTTAATTCCTCTTTTCTCCTCTCTCCTTTTTTAGTAGCAGTTCAGATTATATCTTTGTTTTGTCTATCTTTTCTTCTTCAGTGGCAGAAGATAAGTATCTCCTTTCTTCATCTTCATTGGTAGGCTAGGGATTTCTTCCTTTTTTTCTTCTTTCTTCCTCTATGGTAACATGCCAGGTGGTCTATCTCTTCTGTGTCTTTTCTACAGTAGCAATAATATAAGTAGTTTTCCATTTATCTGGATCATTTCTCCTTCAGCAGAAGGTCAGGTGGTTTCAGTCTTTCTTTTCTGGCTCCCATCTCCTTCTTTAGCAATGGGTCTGCTATGTTCCTTTTTCTGTACTCCTCTCTTTCTTCAGTGGTGGATTCCATCCACTTTTTCTTTTTTTTTTTCCTTCATGACTGGGTCAAGTGGCTCATCTCTTCTTCATTGGAGGACCATTTGGTCTCCCTATTCTGTTGCTCCTTTCTCTATTAGTGGTAGTCGGTCAAGTAGACTCCCTCATTTCTGGCTCTCATTTCTTCTTCACCAAATGAGATGGTAAATTCAGAGAGTCCAATTTTGGCTCTTCTCTTCTACTCCAGTGGACAAAAGGGGGTGATGGATGCCAGAAGCCCCATTCTTGCTCTTCTCTATCTTTGGTGGGTGGTATATAATGGATAACATCAGCCACACAATTTACTCCTCTCAGTGCCAATGGTGATAGAGGCAGAGAGGTAAATGCCA
Organism: Rhinatrema bivittatum; assembly: GCF_901001135.1. NCBI lineage: Eukaryota > Metazoa > Chordata > Amphibia > Gymnophiona > Rhinatrematidae > Rhinatrema > Rhinatrema bivittatum. The sequence continues at coordinate 493,984,536 of NC_042617.1, forward strand.
GCAGTCTCAGTCTAACTCTACTCTCTGTTTTGGGTAGGCAGGGATTTGGTGGAGTTTGGAGGCCCTGCTTTCTTCCATATCTTTTCCCTGGGAAATTGTGGAGTGGTAGATGCCAGTGGCCCTACTTTTGTTTTGGATCTCTTGGAAACAGGATGCTGGGCTTGATGGACCCTTGGTCTGACCCAGTATGGCATTTTCTTATGTTCTTATGTTCTTATCTTTTCTCTATCTTGGGTGGAAAGTGAGTGGAGATGCTATTTTGTAACTCACCTCTGTCTCTGGAGGGCAGTGGATGCCAGTGGTCCTAGTATTTTCCTACTTTAATGGTGAGGGAGGTCATAATTAGACAGTTCCACTCCAGTTTCTCTTCTTCCTCTGAAATAGATGGCCCCAAATGTCTCAATCTTATTCTCTGAAGAAGACCAGCTTCTCTTCCAAGGCTACACAGCAGGTCTCAGATATGTACTGAGCTTTCTTTGTATGGCAATAAATTAGCAAGCTGCTTCTCAAAGTCTTAGTACTCTCTTTCACCTCCCCCCTTGAAATGTTGGCTCCGACATTTGGGGTTGCACCCTACAATTTTATATATTGTTGAGAACCACTGTTTTAAAGTATATGTCCAATAAATTTGTAGATCTGCAAGCTCCACAGAATAGTCATACATTTATTGTACAAAGAGAAAGGTTCACAGTTCACACATTTTCTCAGTAAAAAAAAGTCTTTTTTTAAAAGAAAAATGTACATGGGAAAATAATTAGACACATTTGTTTAACGAGTTGTATAGTACGGTTACTGTAATGCGAGGGGTGTTGCTTTATTTAACAAATAATTGTAAACAAGTTTTGAGGCCTTGTTCAATAAAGATTTTTTTCCCATTGCACACAACAGAAAGGCACTGGTGTGTTGAGAAGATTTTCCAATGACAGATGTTAAAAGGGAGGAGGATGATATATGCAGAGTAAAATAGTTTTGTTTTATTAACATCTATCCACCCAGTGTTGTAAAGAAAGCATACCAATTTTTAATGATGCCATAAAAATAATAAATGCAGAGCTCATTCTTATTTTAGGTTATTTGTACTGTTGATTATAGCCTTGATTGAAATCATTTGGAACCACACCTGCTTTATACTAAAATACTGACAAAGAAGGTAAAAGGCATGGATTTAATTTAATGTTTTGAGGCATTCTAATTCCGTTATAAAGCAGTACACTTGGTTTGATATAAGTACTAACCTTTTGTGCACAATTTAATTGATTTTATGCTGTTATTTTTAAATAAACTATTACTGAATGTAGGACAATTCTAAAAGGTCTCTCTGGTGCTTAGCTACTTTTAAAATAATCTTCTCAGCTTTGTGGGTTTCACGGTTCTTACTGGTATTTTTCCTTTTTCTCTTCTCTCAGTAGCGCCTTATCCACCATCACAACAATGAATATCCAAGTCAACTAGAGCATAAGCCTAAGGGAATTGATGCTGGACTGAAGGAGAAGCAGCTGCTACAGGACCAATGGAAAAGCAATTGCTGCATCCTCCTCTGCTCCTCCTTGATCTCCCAGAAAATCTGTTGGAACAGCAGCAGTTGCTGTGGGGACTGAAATAGACAGTATACGTATAACCGTTGGGAGGGATAATCCTGATATTGGGCTCAAATAACCACATCTCAAGTTTAGACCCAAATTGCTCAGTTCTCACTACACCACTCAGAGTCCAGGATTCCCCTGTGTGTGTGGGGGGGGGGGAGGGGGGGGCTGCTCAGCTTCAAGGCCCTTTTGATTATTCATGTCCAAAGTCTCTTTATATCTTTTGTTCCACACCTTGTAAGCAGCACTGATGATCTCCCAAATATAGACAGCAGCAATAATCATACCAGAGACTAGGTGAGTTCTGACTCAAGTTTACTTCTAGGTTGCAAAAGTGAATTGATTGGTCTTTAAAATTCACATTGAAACTAGTCCAACCGATCTTCACAAAATGAAACATAAATTTGTGACCATACTTTGCTATCAACCAATTCTGCAATTACTTCAGCCAGCTCCTTATTACTTTGACTCTTTACTTCTCAATTTGTAATTCATTCTACACTTCAATCCAAGATCTTTCCACGGGAATGGGAAGGGATTTTATTCCCAAGTTACTTCTAGAAATCAGACCAAAACCCTTCTCTTAATCTTCACTGCTCTTTCTTTTCACTTTGTGGTACTTGAGGGGCAACTTACTACATAATCTTCTCTGATAGTTATCCCTGAGTTCAAATAGAATTCTTATACCATACTTCAAATTCTTCTCCTTGGGAATGGCTGAGTCCATTCATCCTTGATGGCACCTCTTCATCTCTACAGTCCTATCAAAAGCAAAGGCACATATCCTCAAACCAGCAGCATCTGAACCCCTGGGCCCTGGGGTTCTCATTAAAGCAAAAAGTAAAGACATCTCTTACAACAGTAACCTAACAAGAAGCAGGAAGGGTGGAAAAAATAACTTCCTCCTCTGGCAAAAAAAACCCAGTTACCAAATCATGGACAAAACTCCAGGGAACATGATTTCTATATTCTTACTTTTCCCAATCTCTGTTTAGAGAGACCTAAGAGTCCTAACACAAAAAATAATCAAAGAGGTACAGCATAGGACATGTAGCTCTTTAAAAGGTTAACTCAAGATTTCAACAGAAATGTAAAAATGAAAATCCAACTGAGAATCCACACTCTACGATGGTGGCAGGGGTTCATAAGAACATAAGAAGTTGCAATACTATATCAGATCGAGGGTCCATCAAGCCTAGCATCCTGTTTCCAACATTGACCAATCCAGGATACAAGTACCTAGCAAGAATCCAAAAATTTAAGTAGATTCCATGCTACTAATGCCAGTAATAAGCAGTGGCTATTCCCTAAGAGGTAGATCTTCAAAACATACGCGTGAACGTACTTTTGTACACCAGATTTTATAAGATACGCGCATAGCCCCGTATCTTATAAATACCCCTGCCCTGGACACACCCCCTCCCGCCCCTTTTACGAAGCCCCGGGACTTACACGCGTCCCGGGGCTTTGCGCGCGCCGGCGGCCTATGCAAAATAGGCGCGCTGGCGCACAGGGGTTTTAAAATCTACCCCTAAGTCAACTTGACTAATAGCAATTTATGAACTTCTCTTCCAGGAACTAATCTAAACCTTTTTTAAACATAGCTACACTAACTACACTCTTAGCCACATTCTCTATCAATGAATTCTAAAGGTTAATTATGCATTGAGTAAAATAGAATTTTCTCCGATTTGTTTTAAATGTGCTACTTGCTAACTTCATGAAATGACCCGTAGTGCTTCTATTATTTGAAACAGTAAACAACCAATTCATATTTACCCATTCTAGTACTCTCATGATTTTGTAGACCTCCATCATATACCCACTCAGCTGTCTCTTCTCCAGCCTGAACAGCCCTAACCTCTTTAACATTTTCTCATAGGGAAGCCATTCCATCCCTTTTATCATTTTGTTTGTCCTTCTCTATATCTATATCTTTTTTTAGATGCAGCAACCAAAACTGAACACAATACTCAAGGTGTGGTCTTACCATGAGGTGATACAGACTGAGGAATTATGACATTCTCTATTTTATTCATCATTCCCTTCCTAAAATTCTGTTTGGTTTCTTGAATGCCACAGTTCATTCAGCTAACAATTTCAATGTATTGACCATTGTGACACCTAGATCTTTTTCCTGGGTGGTAACTCCTAACATGAAACCTAGCATCGTCTAACTGCAGCATGAATTTTTTCCCCCTATATGCATCACTTTGCACTTGCCAACGTTAAATTGTATCTGCCATTTGGTTGCCCAATCTTCCAGTCTCATAATGTTCTCCTACAATTTATCCATATCCACTTGTGATTTAACTATTCTGAATAATTTTATGTCTTCTGCAAATTTGATTATCTCACTCGTTGTTCCCCTTTCTAGATCATTTATAAATATATTAAAAAGTAGGGATGTGAATCAGGCTTCGGACAATTGAAAATATCGTCGATATTTTCAAAATCGTCAGAAATCGGGGGCTCTCCCAAAACAATAGGAAAACCCCACGATATTGATCGTGGGGCTTCCCTTATCGTTTTGGGGGAAGGCGGGAAAAACGGCACACAAAAATAACCCCTAAACCCACCTCGACCCTTTAAAAGTAACCCCTTAGCTTCCCCCACCCTCCCGACCCCCCAAAACCTTTTTACAGGTACCTAGTGGTCCAGTGGGGGTCCCGGGAGCGATCTCCTGCTCTGAGCCATCCTCCGGCTACCGGGCCGTCCTTTGCCCTTACCTTGTGACAGGGTATCCGTGCCATTGGCCGGATCCTGTCACATGGTAGGAGCACTGTATGGCCGGCACCATCTTGTGCTCCTACCATGTGACAGGGGCTGACCAATGGCACCGGTAGCCCCTGTGACATAGTAAGGGCAAGGCTATCAGCGCCATTTTGGTTCCTGGCAGCCGACGGCACGAGTGCAGGAGATCACTCCCGGACCCCCAGGGACTTTTGGCCAGCTTGGGGGGGCCTCCTGACCCCCACAAGACTTGCCAAAAGTCCAGCGGGGGTCCGGGAGCGACCTCCTGCACTCGGGCCGTATTGCCAGTATTCAAAATGGCGCCGGCGCTACCTTTGCCCTCACTATGTGACATATGAGGGCAAAGGGAGATCGCTCCCGGGACCCCCACTGGACCACCAGGTATCTGTAAAAAGGTTTTGGGGGGTCAGGAGGGTGGGGGAAGCTAAGGGGTTACTTTTAAAGAGTCGGAGTGGGTTTTTTGTTTATCGGCTGGGCAGCCGATAAACAAAATGCGATCGGGCCCGATGGGAAAAAACCCACATGTGAATGTGAACCGGAATCTGAACCGATTCCGGTTCCGATTCACATCTCTATTAAAAAGCACTGGTCGAAGTGCTCCACTGAGGCGCTCCACTGTTTACTTTTCCTAACTGAGAAAATTTACCATTTAATTTTTTTGTCTTTTTCCTGTCTTTTAACCAGTTTGCAATCCACAAAAGTACATTGCCTTCTATTCCATGAATTTTTAATTAGAAGCCTTTAATGGAGGTCTTTGTAAAACACCTTCTGAAAATCCAAATACTCTACATTGACCGGATCATCTTTATCTACATGTTTATTAAAATCTTCAAAAAAAGTAGCAGATTTGTGAGGCCAATCTTGTGTGAGTAAATCTATGCTGACTGTTTCCCATTAAACCATGTCTTTCTATATGTTCTGTGATTTTGTCTTTAGAATAGTTTCCATGATTTTTCCTGGCACTGAAATCAGGCTCACTGGTCTATAGTTTCCTGGATCACCCATGGAGTCCTTTTTAAATATTGGGCTTACATTGGTCACCTTCCAATATTCAGGTGCAATAGCCAATTTTAATAATAGGACACAAATTACTAATAATAAATCTGAAGTTTCATTTTTTAGTTCTTTTAGAACTTTGGAGTGTAACCCATCTGGTCTAGGCAATTTACTGCTCTTCAGTTTGTCAATCTAGCCTTTTATATCTTCCAGGTTCCCCATGATTTGGTTCAGTTTCTCTGAATCACAATCCTTAAAAACCATGTCTGGAATGGGTATCTCCCCAACATCTACATTTGTAAACACCAAAGCAAAGAATTAATTTAGTCTTTCCTTAATGGCCTTATCTTCCCTAAGATCCCCTTTAACCCTTTGATCATCTAATGGTCTAACCAAATACCTCATAGGTTTCCTGCTTTGGATATATTCTAAAATGTTTTTATTATGAGTTTTTGCCTCTACGGTCAACCTCTTTTCAAATTCTCTCTTTGCCTGTCTTATCAATGTTTTACATTTAACTTGCCAATGCTTATGCTTTTTCCTATTTTCTTCAGAAGGATTCTTCTTCTAATTTTTGAAATAAGTGTTTCTTGGCTAAAATAGCCTCTTTCATGTTACCTTTTAACCAAGCTGGCTGTTGTTTGGCCTTCCTTCCACTTTTCTTAATGTGGGGAATATATTTGCACTCTGTTTCTAAGATGGCAATTTTAAACAGTGTCCATGCCTGTTGTAAACTCTTAACCTTTGTAGCTATAACATTTATTTTTTTTTCTATTTTCCTCATTTTATCAAAGTATCCCTTTTGAAAGTTTAGTGCTAGAGCTATGAATTTACTTATTGTCCCCCTACCAGTCATTAATTCAAATTTGATCATGTTAGGATTACTATTGCCGAGTGGTTCCACCACCATTAGCTCTCTCACAAATCCTGTGCTCCACTAGAATTAGATTTAAAATAGCTCTTTCTTCTGTTGGTTCCTGAACAAATTGTTCCATGAAGCAGTTATTTATTCCATCCAGGAACTTTACATCTGTAGCATGTCCTGATGTTACATTTACCCAGTTAATATTGTAGTAATTGAAATCTCTCATTATTATTGCATTACCAAATTGGTTAGCTTCCTTTATTTCCCTTATCTGAACTAGTGGGCCGGCCACCGCAGCCACACCACAGTCAGCCTCCCTTACTACTAGTGCACTGTTGGAGCACTGCTGTCTTCTTAGGCTGGCATACACGCCCCTCTATTAATTTAGACTATGTGATAGGAAACCTTCCCGCGGCACTGATTTGTGACATCAATCAGGGGATTTAATCCCCAACTGCACAGAAGTCATTGCCTTCAAAACAGATTTCCTGCATTTTCAAAGCTAGTTGCTCTTTTGTCCCTGCTCTTTCTTCTCCAGTTCTGTTTTCTTTTTGCCTGAACCTTACATTGTACCTGAACCTTGCCTCTGCTTGCTGCCTGGCTAGATCTCTGACAGGATCTGGACTTTACCTCTGTTTGCCTCCTGCTTGGACCTCAGACCAGATCTGGTACTTTGGCTCCATCTTACCTCAGACCACGAAGTCCTGCCGGCCATCAGAACCTGCAGGTTCAAACCAAAGAGGAGGTGGCTGGTTAGGTGACTATCTTTTCTTGGCATATCAGCCACCTCCTGTTAAGGCCAATCTTGTGTGAGCACGTTAGGCTATATAAACTTAATAGTGGCACAAGGGTTCAGCATTCCTCACTGTGACAGATTTTGAAGGCCATCCGATCCACTGACTTGCCAGTGCTTCAACTTTTGCAAGGTCTGGCCTTGCAAGTCCAGCAACTCATAGGCAACATGCAGACTCTGTATCAATGCATGGATTCCTCTCAGGCACAGAGCTCATCCATTCCTCCACAGCAGCAACCTCTGGGGTGCTAGGCATTCATGTCTCTCCACTATCTCGCTATGATGGGAAACCTAAGGCCTGCAGGGGGATCTTGAACCAATATCAGATTTTATTTCAACTCCAAGCAGTGAGTTTTACTTCTAACCAGGCAAGGGTGGCTTATTTTATCTCTTTACTAACTGGACGGGCCCTGGAATAGATGTCCTTGTTATGGAAGCGTAATGATCCCATGATAAACAACCTAGCCTATTTCTTAGCATATTTCCAGAGAGTGTTTGAAGAACTGGGCTGATCTTTTGCAGCAGCCGATCTGCTATGGCTCCACCAGGGTTCACAAATGGGACAGCATGCTGTTTAATGCTGGACTCTGGCAGCAGAACTTTGCTGGAATAACAAAAGTCTCACAGCCATATTCTGGCATAGCTTAGTCACCCAGATCAAGGATGATCTGGCAGGGTACGAACCTCATACAAGTCTAGTAAGTTGATTTGCTGTTTGAATAAAGCTAGAAGGAAAAAAAAACAAAAACAAAAAAAACCCAAAAAGAAACCTCCAAATAAACAGCTCTCCAGCTTTTAAAACAGCTTTTAACAGCTTTTAAACTCTCCCTTGGAGTTAGTTGGAAAAAAAAATCGGTTCAAGCTAAAAATTGGGGCATAAAGACTGTTTTTTAAAACAATTGACCAAAAAGCAAAGGCAACAGTCCAGAAGTGACGTAATCTAACTGGATTGGGTTTGATCCAGCCCTTGGGCAAGGTATTCTTAGAGGAGGGGAGCCATTGTGTTCCTGTGTACAAGTTGGAGGGGTTTTTCTCTTGGTGGACGTGTATATTACATTGAGAAATCTGCATTGTGGCTAAGTATATTTTTTTGCTTATTGATTTGAAGTGTGTAGAAAGGTTCTGTGATTATCCAGCTCTTATCCAGCTTAAATCTAATCTTATTCAGCTTAAATCTAATCTTATCCAGCTTAAATCTAATCCTAAACCAATCAAAAAGTGAACTCATTCTAATCTCTCCAGATAATTGCAAAATCACTACAAACCCGCCAGCAAACTTGCAAACCTCAAAAGTAAGAGATTTAGGAGTCTCCATAGACAACCGGCTAAATTTGAAATTGTTTATCAACCAAACAACCAAAGACTGCTTCCACAAACTGCACGTATTAAAAAGAATAAAACCCCTATTTCACTTCCATGATTATAGAACAGTGCTCCAAGCAATAATATTTGCGAAAATTGATTACTGCAACTCGATCCTACTAGGCCTCCCATTATCACATACTAAACCACTCCAAATGATTCAGAACACCGCAGCAAGAATTCTAACAAACAAAAGAAGAAGAGATCACATTACACCAGTCCTTAAAGACCTACACTGGTTGCCAATCCACTACAGAATAATCCATAAATCCCTCACCACAATCTACAAGAATATCCATGGACTGGCGCCACTACATCTACAAATAGCTCTTAAAAAACACTCCTCCAACAGACCCATCAGAGAAGCATACAGAGAATATCTACAGGTACCACACAACAATACCACCCAACATATAACACTGAGAGATCGGGCCTTCTCCACAGCAGGTCCCCCACTGTGGAACTCAATCCCCTTAGAACTACGACAGGAACCATGTCTCCCAACCTTCAGGAAGAGACTGAAAACATGGCTGTTCATGAAAGCATTTCCAGACCCTTAAAGATTCACTACCATCAAATGCAGCATTACTGAACATTTCCTATTAAACTGAAACAGTCACTATCTACCAATCATTACAATGTTTTACTTCTTGTTAATCTTTTTATGTTTCCTCTAACTCTAATCCCAGTTAGAATGACCCCTGTTTCATTGTAACTTTTTCTTCAATGCACTTGTTTTACTTTTAATGTATACTCTTATGTTATTAGTTATTTACGTTATAATGTATCTCTCACCCCTTGTTTTATGTAAACCGACATGATACGAACTCCGTGAATGCGGTATAGAAAAATACAAATAAATAAAAAAATAAATTAAATTATTCCAGTCTGTGTTTTAATTTTCTTATAGTCTGTTTCATTTCTATATAGTAAGTTATTACTATTACTGTAGAAAGGTTCTGTGATTATTCCTGCCTGTTTTTAATTTTCTTTATAGTCTGTGTTTCATTTCTTTATAGTAAATTATAATTCTAGTAAGTTGATTTGCTGTTTGAATAAAGCTAGAAGGAAAAAAAAACAAAAAAAAAACAAACCCAAAAAGAAACCTCCAAATAAACAGCTCTCCAGCTTTTAAAACAGCTTTTAACAGCTTTTAAACTCTCCCTTGGAGTTAGTTGGAAAAAAAAATCGGTTCAAGCTAAAAATTGGGGCATAAAGACTGTTTTTTAAAACAATTGACCAAAAAGCAAAGGCAACAGTCCAGAAGTGACGTAATCTAACTGGATTGGGTGTGACCCAGCCCTTGGGCAAGGTATTCGTAGAGGAGGGGAGCCATTGTGTTCCTGTGTACAAGTTGGAGGGGTTTTTCTCTTGGTGGACGTGTATATTACATTGAGAAATCTGCATTGTGGCTAAGTATATATTTTTGCTTATTGATTTGAAGTGTGTAGAAAGGTTCTGTGATTATTCCAGTCTGTGTTTTAATTTTCTTATAGTCTGTTTCATTTCTATATAGTAAGTTATTACTATTACTGTAGAAAGGTTCTGTGATTATTCCAGTCTGTGTTTTAATTTTCTTATAGTCTGTTTCATTTCTATATAGTAAGTTATTACTATTACTGTAGAAAGGTTCTGTGATTATTCCAGTCTGTGTTTTAATTTTCTTATAGTCTGTTTCATTTCTATATAGTAAGTTATTACTATTACTGTAGAAAGGTTCTGTGATTATTCCAGTCTGTGTTTTAATTTTCTTATAGTCTGTTTCATTTCTATATAGTAAGTTATTACTATTACTGTAGAAAGGTTCTGTGATTATTCCTGTCTGTTTTTAATTTTCTTTATAGTCTGTGTTTCATTTCTTTATAGTAAGTTATAATTCTAGTAAGTTGATTTGCTGTTTGAATAAAGCTAGAAGGAAAAAAAAACAAAAAAAAAAAACCCCAAAAAGAAACCTCCAAATAAACAGCTCTCCAGCTTTTAAAACAGCTTTTAACAGCTTTTAAACTCTCCCTTGGAGTTAGTTGGAAAAAAAAATCGGTTCAAGCTAAAAATTGGGGCATAAAGACTGTTTTTTAAAACAATTGACCAAAAAGCAAAGGCAACAGTCCAGAAGTGACGTAATCTAACTGGATTGGGTGTGACCCAGCCCTTGGGCAAGGTATTCGTAGAGGAGGGGAGCCATTGTGTTCCTGTGTACAAGTTGGAGGGGTTTTTCTCTTGGTGGACGTGTATATTACATTGAGAAATCTGCATTGTGGCTAAGTATATTTTTTTGCTTATTGATTTGAAGTGTGTAGAAAGGTTCTGTGATTATTCCAGTCTGTGTTTTAATTTTCTTTATAGTCTGTGTTTCATTTCTTTATAGTAAGTTATAATTCTAGTAAGTTGATTTGCTGTTTGAATAAAGCTAGAAGGAAAAAAAAACAAAAACAAAAAAACCCAAAAAGAAACCTCCAAATAAACAGCTCTCCAGCTTTTAAAAAAGCTTTTAACAGCTTTTAAACTCTCCCCTGGAGTTAGTTGGAAAATAAAATCGGTTCAAGCTAAAAATTGGAGCATAAAGACTGTTTTTTAAAACAATTGACCAAAAAGCAAAGGCAACAGCCCAGAAGTGACGTAATCTAACTGGATTGGGTGTGACCCAGCCCTTTGGCAAGGTATTCGTAGAGGAGGGGAGCCATTGTGTTCCTGTGTACAAGTTGGAGGGGTTTTTCTCTTGGTGGACGTGTATATTACATTGAGAAATCTGCATTGTGGCTAAGTATATATTTTTGCTTATTGATTTGAAGTGTGTAGAAAGGTTCTGTGATTATTCCAGTCTGTGTTTTAATTTTCTTATAGTCTGTTTCATTTCTATATAGTAAGTTATTACTATTACTGTAGAAAGGTTCTGTGATTATTCCTGTCTGTTTTTAATTTTCTTTATAGTCTGTGTTTCATTTCTTTATAGTAAGTTATAATTCTAGTAAGTTGATTTGCTGTTTGAATAAAGCTAGAAGGAAAAAAAAACAAAAAAAAAAAACCCCCAAAAAGAAACCTCCAAATAAACAGCTCTCCAGCTTTTAAAACAGCTTTTAACAGCTTTTAAACTCTCCCTTGGAGTTAGTTGGAAAAAAAAATCGGTTCAAGCTAAAAATTGGGGCATAAAGACTGTTTTTTAAAACAATTGACCAAAAAGCAAAGGGGGTCATTTTCAAAGGAGTTACGCATGTAAATGTGACATACTATCGTAGCAATTTTCAAAAGCTATTTACTCGAGTAAAGTGCACTTACTTGAGTAAATCCTATGGACAATTCAATGGCATATATTGTAGCAATTTTGAAAAGCTCACTTACTTGAGTAAAGTGTATTTACTCGAGCAAAAACCAGTTTTGCTCGAGTAAATGCTTTTTAAAATCCGCCCCAAAGGCAACAGCCCAGAAGTGACGTAATCTAACTGGATTGGGTGTGACCCAGCCCTTGGGCAAGGTATTCTTAGAGGAGGGGAGCCATTGTGTTCCTGTGTACAAGTTGGAGGGGTTTTCCTCTTGGTGGACGTGTATATTACATTGAGAAATCTGCATTGTGGCTAAGTATATATTTTTGCTTATTGATTTGAAGTGTGTAGAAAGGTTCTGTGATTATTCCAGTCTGTGTTTTAATTTTCTTATAGTCTGTTTCATTTCTATATAGTAAGTTATTACTATTACTGTAGAAAGGTTCTGTGATTATTCCAGTCTGTGTTTTAATTTTCTTATAGTCTGTTTCATTTCTATATAGTAAGTTATTACTATTACTGTAGAAAGTTTCTGTGATTATTCCTGTCTGTTTTTAATTTTCTTTATAGTATGTGTTTCATTTCTTTATAGTAAGTTATAATTCTAGTAAGTTGATTTGCTGTTTGAATAAAGCTAGAAGGAAAAAAAAACAAAAACAAAAAAACCCAAAAAGAAACCTCCAAATAAACAGCTCTCCAGCTTTTAAAACAGCTTTTAACAGCTTTTAAACTCTCCCCTGGAGTTAGTTGGAAAATAAAATCGGTTCAAGCTAAAAATTGGAGCATAAAGACTGTTTTTTAAAACAATTGACCAAAAAGCAAAGGCAACAGCCCAGAAGTGACGTAATCTAACTGGATTGGGTGTGACCCAGCCCTTTGGCAAGGTATTCTTAGAGGAGGGGAGCCATTGTGTTCCTGTGTACAAGTTGGAGGGGTTTTTCTCTTGGTGGACGTATATATTACATTGAGAAATCTGCATTGTGTCTAAGTATATATTTTTGCTTATTGATTTGAAGTGTGTAGAAAGGTTCTGTGATTATTCCAGTCTGTGTTTTAATTTTCTTATAGTCTGTTTCATTTCTATATAGTAAGTTATTACTATTACTGTAGAAAGGTTCTGTGATTATTCCAGTCTGTGTTTTAATTTTCTTATAGTCTGTTTCATTTCTATATAGTAAGTTATTACTATTACTGTAGAAAGGTTCTGTGATTATTCCAGTCTGTGTTTTAATTTTCTTATAGTCTGTTTCATTTCTATATAGTAAGTTATTACTATTACTGTAGAAAGGTTCTGTGATTATTCCTGTCTGTTTTTAATTTTCTTTATAGTCTGTGTTTCATTTCTTTATAGTAAGTTATTACTATTACTGTAGAAAGTTTCTGTGATTATTCCTGTCTGTTTTTAATTTTCTTTATAGTCTGTGTTTCATTTCTTTATAGTAAGTTATAATTCTAGTAAGTTGATTTGCTGTTTGAATAAAGCTAGAAGGAAAAAAAAACAAAAACAAAAAAACCCAAAAAGAAACCTCCAAATAAACAGCTCTCCAGCTTTTAAAACAGCTTTTAACAGCTTTTAAACTCTCCCCTGGAGTTAGTTGGAAAATAAAATCGGTTCAAGCTAAAAATTGGAGCATAAAGACTGTTTTTTTAAAACAATTGACCAAAAAGCAAAGGCAACAGCCCAGAAGTGACGTAATCTAACTGGATTGGGTGTGACCCAGCCCTTTGGCAAGGTATTCTTAGAGGAGGGGAGCCATTGTGTTCCTGTGTACAAGTTGGAGGGGTTTTTCTCTTGGTGGACGTATATATTACATTGAGAAATCTGCATTGTGTCTAAGTATATATTTTTGCTTATTGATTTGAAGTGTGTAGAAAGGTTCTGTGATTATTCCAGTCTGTGTTTTAATTTTCTTATAGTCTGTTCCATTTCTATATAAATTATTACTATTACTGTAGAAAGGTTCTGTGATTATTCCAGTCTGTGTTTTAATTTTCTTATAGTCTGTTTCATTTCTATATAGTAAGTTATTACTATTACTGTAGAAAGGTTCTGTGATTATTCCTGTCTGTTTTTAATTTTCTTTATAGTCTGTGTTTCATTTCTTTATAGTAAGTTATAATTCTAGTAAGTTGATTTGCTGTTTGAATAAAGCTAGAAGGAAAAAAAAACAAAAACAAAAAAACCCAAAAAGAAACCTCCAAATAAATAGCTCTCCAGCTTTTAAAACAGCTTTTAACAGCTTTTAAACTCTCCCCTGGTGTTAGTTGGAAAATAAAATCGGTTCAAGCTAAAAATTGGAGCATAAAGACTGTTTTTTAAAACAATTGACCAAAAAGCAAAGGCAACAGCCCAGAAGTGACGTAATCTAACTGGATTGGGTGTGACCCAGCCCTTTGGCAAGGTATTCGTAGGGGAGGGGAGCCATTGTGTTCCTGTGTACAAGTTGGAGGGGTTTTCCTCTTGGTGGACGTGTATATTACATTGAGAAATCTGCATTGTGGCTAAGTATATATTTTTGCTTATTGATTTGAAGTGTGTAGAAAGGTTCTGTGATTATTCCAGTCTGTGTTTTAATTTTCTTATAGTCTGTTTCATTTCTATATAGTAAGTTATTACTATTACTGTAGAAAGGTTCTGTGATTATTCCTGTCTGTTTTTAATTTTCTTTATAGTCTGTGTTTCATTTCTTTATAGTAAGTTATAATTCTAGTAAGTTGATTTGCTGTTTGAATAAAGCTAGAAGGAAAAAAAAACAAAAAAAAACCCCCCAAAAAGAAACCTCCAAATAAACAGCTCTCCAGCTGTTAAAACAGCTTTTAACAGCTTTTAAACTCTCCCTTGGAGTTAGTTGGAAAAAAAAATCGGTTCAAGCTAAAAATTGGGGCATAAAGACTGTTTTTTAAAACAATTGACCAAAAAGCAAAGGGGGTCATTTTCAAAGGAGTTACGCATGTAAATGTGACATACTATCGTAGCAATTTTCAAAAGCTATTTACTCGAGTAAAGTGCACTTACTTGAGTAAATCCTATGGACAATTCAATGGCATATATTGTAGCAATTTTGAAAAGCTCACTTACTTGAGTAAAGTGTATTTACTCGAGCAAAAACCAGTTTTGCTCGAGTAAATGCTTTTTAAAATCCGCCCCAAAGGCAACAGCCCAGAAGTGACGTAATCTAACTGGATTGGGTGTGACCCAGCCCTTGGGCAAGGTATTCTTAGAGGAGGGGAGCCATTGTGTTCCTGTGTACAAGTTGGAGGGGTTTTTCTCTTGGTGGACGTGTATATTACATTGAGAAATCTGCATTGTGGCTAAGTATATATTTTTGCTTATTGATTTGAAGTGTGTAGAAAGGTTCTGTGATTATTCCAGTCTGTGTTCTAATTTTCTTATAGTCTGTTTCATTTCTATATAGTAAGTTATTACTATTACTGTAGAAAGGTTCTGTGATTATTCCAGTCTGTGTTTTAATTTTCTTATAGTCTGTTTCATTTCTATATAGTAAGTTATTACTATTACTGTAGAAAGGTTCTGTGATTATTCCAGTCTGTGTTTTAATTTTCTTATAGTCTGTTTCATTTCTATATAGTAAGTTATTACTATTACTGTAGAAAGTTTCTGTGATTATTCCTGTCTGTTTTTAATTTTCTTTATAGTATGTGTTTCATTTCTTTATAGTAAGTTATAATTCTAGTAAGTTGATTTGCTGTTTGAATAAAGCTAGAAGGAAAAAAAAAACAAAAACAAAAAAACCCAAAAAGAAACCTCCAAATAAACAGCTCTCCAGCTTTTAAAACAGCTTTTAACAGCTTTTAAACTCTCCCCTGGAGTTAGTTGGAAAATAAAATCGGTTCAAGCTAAAAATTGGAGCATAAAGACTGTTTTTTAAAACAATTGACCAAAAAGCAAAGGCAACAGCCCAGAAGTGACGTAATCTAACTGGATTGGGTGTGACCCAGCCCTTTGGCAAGGTATTCTTAGAGGAGGGGAGCCATTGTGTTCCTGTGTACAAGTTGGAGGGGTTTTTCTCTTGGTGGACGTATATATTACATTGAGAAATCTGCATTGTGTCTAAGTATATATTTTTGCTTATTGATTTGAAGTGTGTAGAAAGGTTCTGTGATTATTCCAGTCTGTGTTTTAATTTTCTTATAGTCTGTTTCATTTCTATATAGTAAGTTATTACTATTACTGTAGAAAGGTTCTGTAATTATTCCAGTCTGTTTCATTTCTATATAGTAAGTTATTACTATTACTGTAGAAAGGTTCTGTGATTATTCCAGTCTGTGTTTTAATTTTCTTATAGTCTGTTTCATTTCTATATAGTAAGTTATTACTATTACTGTAGAAAGGTTCTGTGATTATTCCTGTCTGTTTTTAATTTTCTTTATAGTCTGTGTTTCATTTCTTTATAGTAAGTTATAATTCTAGTAAGTTGATTTGCTGTTTGAATAAAGCTAGAAGGAAAAAAAAACAAAAACAAAAAAAACCCAAAAAGAAACCTCCAAATAAACAGCTCTCCAGCTTTTAAAACAGCTTTTAACAGCTTTTAAACTCTCCCCTGGAGTTAGTTGGAAAATAAAATCGGTTCAAGCTAAAAATTGGAGCATAAAGACTGTTTTTTAAAACAATTGACCAAAAAGCAAAGGCAACAGCCCAGAAGTGACGTAATCTAACTGGATTGGGTGTGACCCAGCCCTTTGGCAAGGTATTCGTAGGGGAGGGGAGCCATTGTGTTCCTGTGTACAAGTTGGAGGGGTTTTCCTCTTGGTGGACGTGTATATTACATTGAGAAATCTGCATTGTGGCTAAGTATATATTTTTGCTTATTGATTTGAAGTGTGTAGAAAGGTTCTGTGATTATTCCAGTCTGTGTTTTAATTTTCTTATAGTCTGTTTCATTTCTATATAAGTTATTACTATTACTGTAGAAAGGTTCTGTGATTATTCCAGTCTGTTTCATTTCTATATAGTAAGTTATTACTATTACTGTAGAAAGGTTCTGTGATTATTCCAGTCTGTGTTTTAATTTTCTTATAGTCTGTTTCATTTCTATATAGTAAGTTATTACTATTACTGTAGAAAGGTTCTGTGATTATTCCAGTCTGTGTTTTAATTTTCTTATAGTCTGTTTCATTTCTATATAGTAAGTTATTACTATTACTGTAGAAAGGTTCTGTGATTATTCCTGTCTGTGTTTTAATTTTCTTATAGTCTGTTTCATTTCTATATAGTAAGTTATTACTATTACTGTAGAAAGGTTCTGTGATTATTCCAGTCTGTGTTTTAATTTTCTTATAGTCTGTTTCATTTCTATATAGTAAGTTATTACTATTACTGTAGAAAGGTTCTGTGATTATTCCAGTCTGTGTTTTAATTTTCTTATAGTCTGTTTCATTTCTATATAGTAAGTTATTACTATTACTGTAGAAAGGTTCTGTGATTATTCCAGTCTGTGTTTTAATTTTCTTATAGTCTGTTCCATTTCTATATAAATTATTACTATTACTGTAGAAAGGTTCTGTGATTATTCCAGTCTGTGTTTTAATTTTCTTATAGTCTGTTTCATTTCTATATAGTAAGTTATTACTATTACTGTAGAAAGGTTCTGTGATTATTCCTGTCTGTTTTTAATTTTCTTTATAGTCTGTGTTTCATTTCTTTATAGTAAGTTATAATTCTAGTAAGTTGATTTGCTGTTTGAATAAAGCTAGAAGGAAAAAAAAACAAAAACAAAAAAAACCCAAAAAGAAACCTCCAAATAAATAGCTCTCCAGCTTTTAAAACAGCTTTTAACAGCTTTTAAACTCTCCCCTGGTGTTAGTTGGAAAATAAAATCGGTTCAAGCTAAAAATTGGAGCATAAAGACTGTTTTTTAAAACAATTGACCAAAAAGCAAAGGCAACAGCCCAGAAGTGACGTAATCTAACTGGATTGGGTGTGACCCAGCCCTTTGGCAAGGTATTCGTAGGGGAGGGGAGCCATTGTGTTCCTGTGTACAAGTTGGAGGGGTTTTCCTCTTGGTGGACGTGTATATTACATTGAGAAATCTGCATTGTGGCTAAGTATATATTTTTGCTTATTGATTTGAAGTGTGTAGAAAGGTTCTGTGATTATTCCAGTCTGTGTTTTAATTTTCTTATAGTCTGTTTCATTTCTATATAGTAAGTTATTACTATTACTGTAGAAAGGTTCTGTGATTATTCCAGTCTGTGTTTTAATTTCTTATAGTCTGTTTCATTTCTATATAGTAAGTTATTACTATTACTGTAGAAAGGTTCTGTGATTATTCCTGTCTGTGTTTTAATTTTCTTATAGTCTGTTTCATTTCTATATAGTAAGTTATTACTATTACTGTAGAAAGGTTCTGTGATTATTCCAGTCTGTGTTTTAATTTTCTTATAGTCTGTTTCATTTCTATATAGTAAGTTATTACTATTACTGTAGAAAGGTTCTGTGATTATTCCTGTCTGTTTTTAATTTTCTTTATAGTCTGTGTTTCATTTCTTTATAGTAAGTTATAATTCTAGTAAGTTGATTTGCTGTTTGAATAAAGCTAGAAGGAAAAAAAAAACAAAAACAAAAAAAACCCAAAAAGAAACCTCCAAATAAACAGCTCTCCAGCTTTTAAAACAGCTTTTAACAGCTTTTAAACTCTCCCCTGGAGTTAGTTGGAAAATAAAATCGGTTCAAGCTAAAAATTGGAGCATAAAGACTGTTTTTTAAAACAATTGACCAAAAAGCAAAGGCAACAGCCCAGAAGTGACGTAATCTAACTGGATTGGGTGTGACCCAGCCCTTTGGCAAGGTATTCGTAGGGGAGGGGAGCCATTGTGTTCCTGTGTACAAGCTGGAGGGGTTTTTCTCTTGGTGGACGTGTATATTACATTGAGAAATCTGCATTGTGGCTAAGTATATATTTTTGCTTATTGATTTGAAGTGTGTAGAAAGGTTCTGTGATTATTCCAGTCTGTGTTTTAATTTTCTTATAGTCTGTTTCATTTCTATATAGTAAGTTATTACTATTACTGTAGAAAGGTTCTGTGATTATTCCTGTCTGTTTTTAATTTTCTTTATAGTCTGTGTTTCATTTCTTTATAGTAAGTTATAATTCTAGTAAGTTGATTTGCTGTTTGAATAAAGCTAGAAGGAAAAAAAAACAAAAAAAAACCCCCCAAAAAGAAACCTCCAAATAAACAGCTCTCCAGCTGTTAAAACAGCTTTTAACAGCTTTTAAACTCTCCCTTGGAGTTAGTTGGAAAAAAAAAAATCGGTTCAAGCTAAAAATTGGGGCATAAAGACTGTTTTTTAAAACAATTGACCAAAAAGCAAAGGGGGTCATTTTCAAAGGAGTTACGCATGTAAATGTGACATACTATCGTAGCAATTTTCAAAAGCTATTTACTCGAGTAAAGTGCACTTACTTGAGTAAATCCTATGGACAATTCAATGGCATATATTGTAGCAATTTTGAAAAGCTCACTTACTTGAGTAAAGTGTATTTACTCGAGCAAAAACCAGTTTTGCTCGAGTAAATGCTTTTTAAAATCCGCCCCAAAGGCAACAGCCCAGAAGTGACGTAATCTAACTGGATTGGGTGTGACCCAGCCCTTGGGCAAGGTATTCTTAGAGGAGGGGAGCCATTGTGTTCCTGTGTACAAGTTGGAGGGGTTTTTCTCTTGGTGGACGTGTATATTACATTGAGAAATCTGCATTGTGGCTAAGTATATATTTTTGCTTATTGATTTGAAGTGTGTAGAAAGGTTCTGTGATTATTCCAGTCTGTGTTTTAATTTTCTTATAGTCTGTTTCATTTCTATATAGTAAGTTATTACTATTACTGTAGAAAGGTTCTGTGATTATTCCAGTCTGTGTTTTAATTTTCTTATAGTCTGTTTCATTTCTATATAGTAAGTTATTACTATTACTGTAGAAAGGTTCTGTGATTATTCCAGTCTGTGTTTTAATTTTCTTATAGTCTGTTTCATTTCTATATAGTAAGTTATTACTATTACTGTAGAAAGGTTCTGTGATTATTCCAGTCTGTGTTTTAATTTTCTTATAGTCTGTTTCATTTCTATATAGTAAGTTATTACTATTACTGTAGAAAGGTTCTGTGATTATTCCTGTCTGTTTTTAATTTTCTTTATAGTCTGTGTTTCATTTCTTTATAGTAAGTTATAATTCTAGTAAGTTGATTTGCTGTTTGAATAAAGCTAGAAGGAAAAAAAAACAAAAAAAAAACCCCCAAAAAGAAACCTCCAAATAAACAGCTCTCCAGCTTTTAAAACAGCTTTTAACAGCTTTTAAACTCTCCCCTGGAGTTAGTTGGAAAAAAAAATTGGTTCAAGCTAAAAATTGGGGCATAAAGACTGTTTTTTAAAACAATTGACCAAAAAGCAAAGGCAACAGCCCAGAAGTGACGTAATCTAACTGGATTGGGTGTGACCCAGCCCTTGGGCAAGGTATTCGTAGAGGAGGGGAGCCATTGTGTTCCTGTGTACAAGTTGGACGGGTTTTTCTCTTGGTGGACGTGTATATTACATTGAGAAATCTGCATTGTGGCTAAGTATATTTTTTTGCTTATTGATTTGAAGTGTGTAGAAAGGTTCTGTGATTATTCCAGTCTGTGTTTTAATTTTCTTATAGTCTGTTTCATTTCTATATAGTAAGTTATAATTCTAGTAAGTTGATTTGCTGTTTGAATAAAGCTAGAAGGAAAAAAAAACAAAAACAAAAAAACCCAAAAAGAAACCTCCAAATAAACAGCTCTCCAGCTTTTAAAACAGCTTTTAACAGCTTTTAAACTCTCCCCTGGAGTTAGTTGGAAAATAAAATCGGTTCAAGCTAAAAATTGGAGCATAAAGACTGTTTTTTTAAAACAATTGACCAAAAAGCAAAGGCAACAGTCCAGAAGTGCCCTGCTTTACCCAGCTTGTCCCAGGCTAAACTGTTTGACACCCACCCACCCCTGGGGCTTGTTTTCTAATAAAGCCTGCCTAAATTCCCATTGGCAGCGAGATAAATTAGTACATTGGTAACAGTCAAGGAAATACAAATCACAAACTACCAAGATGAGGACTATCCAATGTAACTGCTGTGGAGCCTTTATTCTGAGGGAAAGCATCTGGAAACTTAGAGCTTGCCCAATTTGTGCACAACTCTCTTCCTTGAAAATGGAGCTGACTGAGATAAAAGCTCAATTAGCTTCAATTAAAGGTAGTACACCCATTTTGCATTACTCAGATAATTCCCCAATATCACAGAAAAACCAGGAGTCAAAAAAAGGAGATCCATTAGGCTCAGGTAGGACCCACAGTCACCCATTCTTGACAGGTGAGCAGCCAACAGGTACACCCTCCCACTCTAACAGGTCATTAAGAAATTCTTTACAATCCAGAAAGACAGTGGGCTCTGGTAGAATTAGACCTGTGATGAGGAGACACACAATGTACCAAATGCAAAAAGAACAAGCCTTCTCTATATTAAAAACTGAGGAAGTTCTTGAGAAAAACATTGCAGTATTACCAGAAAAGAGAGAAAAAACACAATGCATGCAGTATTTCAAGATCCATAACCAAAAGAAAAATCTAATTGAGATGGATAACTCTGTCAACAGTGGCACAACTAAAAACAGAAAGAGTAAAGTGAATAACAAATCTCAACTAATATCTCATAAGGAGTCCAGGAAAAGCAATAACCTTAAAGAGAGTACCTGGAAGGCTATGACCACAAATGCTCATAGTTTGGGAAATAAAATCCCAGATCTGCAGGCCCTAATGGCTGAGGCAGAATTGGACATTGTTGCTATCACAGAAACATGGTTCACAGAATCTCATGAATGGGATACAACAATACCAGGCTACAACTTGTTAAGGAAGGACAGAGAGTATAGAAAAGGGGGAGGTGTGGCTCTTTATGTCAGAAACAACATCCAAGCATCTGAGCTACAAGGAAGTTGGGGTAAAGAAGAAGCTCTATGGGTCGACCTAAAAAAAGATGACGGAGTGTCCATTTATATTGGAGTGGTTTACAGGCCTCCAAACCAAAAGGAAGAGCTGGACAGAGATCTGATTGAAGACATCCATAAGATAGGTAGGAAGGGAGAAGTGGTGATCGTGGGTGACTTTAATATGCCAGATGTAGATTGGAAAATCCCATCTGCAGAAACTAAAAATAGTAGAGCAATAATGGATGCCATGCAAGTATCTTTGTTCAAACAAATGGTGTTGGAACCCACGAGAGAAGGTGCTATACTCGACTTATTGCTCACTAATGCCGATAATGTCTCAGATGTCCAGGTGGGTGCCCACCTCAGCAGCAGTGATCATCAAACGGTATGGTTTAATATCACTAATAGAATAGGGAAAATAACCACAAAGACCCGAGTTTTACAGTTCAAAAACACAGACTTTGAGGAAATGGGAAAGTACCTGGAGGAAGAACTTAAAGGATGGGAGAACAAGAGAGATGTGGATCAGCAGTGGACCAATCTAAAAGGAGCAATCACCAAGGCAACTGCTCTATATGTTAGAAACATAAAGAAAAGCAAAAGAAAATTGAAACCTATCTGGTTCTCAAAGGAGGTGGCTGACAAAATTAAAGCTAAAAGAACAGCTTTCAAGAAATATAAAGGATCCCAAAGGGAGGAGCACAAAGAAGAATATTTGTATCAACTGAGGGAGACGAAGAAAACAATCAAGTTGGCAAAAAATCAAGCAGAAGAGAGGATTGCCAAGGAGATAAAAAATGGTGACAAAACATTTTTCAGATACATCAGCGAAAAGAGAAAGGTCCAAAGTGGTATAGTGAAATTGAAAGGTGGTAATGATCAATGTGTGGAGTCAGACGAAGAAATGGCAGAAATATTAAATGAATACTTCAGCTCTGTGTTCACTAAAGAAGACCCTGGAGAAGGACCATCTCTACACAACAAGAAACTGGAGGGAAGTGGAATAGATGAAAATCCTTTTACAGAAGAAAATGTGTGGGAAGAGCTAAAGAGCCTGAAAGTGGACAAAGCCATGGGGACTGATGGGATTCATCCAAGGATATTGAGGGAGCTCAGAGATGTTCTGGCGGGTCCGCTGTGTGACCTGTTCAATAGATCCCTAGAAACGGGAGTGGTGCCAAGAGATTGGAGAAGAGCGGTGGTGGTCCCGCTTCACAAGAGTGGGAACAGGGAGGAGGCTGGCAACTACAGACCGGTTAGCCTCACTTCGGTGGTGGGAAAAGTAATGGAGTCTCTGCTGAAAGAGAGAATAGTGAACTATCTACAGTCCGGAGAATTGATGGACCAGAGACAACATGGATTCACCAGGGGAAGATCCTGTCAGACAAATCTGATTGACTTTTTTGACTTGGTAACCAAGGAATTGGATCGAGGAAGAGCGCTCGATGTCATATACTTGGATTTCAGCAAAGCTTTTGATACGGTCCCGCACAGGAGACTGGTGAATAAAACGAGAAGTTTAGGAGTGAGTGCCGAGGTGGTGACCTGGATTGCAAATTGGTTGACAGACAGAAGACAATGTGTGATGGTAAATGGAACCTTCTCTGAAGAGAGAGCGGTTTTAAGTGGTGTACCGCAAGGATCGGTGTTGGGACCGATCCTGTTCAATATCTTTGTGAGCGACATTGCGGACGGGATAGAAGGTAAGGTTTGTCTTTTTGCGGATGACACTAAGATCTGCAACAGAGTGGACACGCCGGAAGGAGTGGAGAGAATGAGACGGGATCTAAGGAAACTGGAAGAGTGGTCGAAGATATGGCAGCTGAGATTCAATGCCAAGAAGTGCAAAGTCATGCATATGGGGAGTGGAAATCCGAATGAACTGTATTCAATGGGGGGGGAAAGGCTGATGAGCACGGAGCAGGAGAGAGACCTTGGGGTGATAGTGTCTAATGATATGAAGTCTGCGAAACAATGCGACAAGGCGATAGCAAAAGCCAGAAGAATGCTGGGCTGCATAGAGAGAGGAATATCGAGTAAGAAAAGGGAAGTGATTATTCCCTTGTACAGGGCCTTGGTGAGGCCTCACCTGGAGTACTGTGTTCAGTTCTGGAGACCGTATCTACAAAAAGACAAAGACAAGATGGAAGCGGTACAGAGAAGCGGACCAGGAAGGTGGAGGATCTTCATCAGATGACGTACGAGGAGAGATTGAAGAATCTAAATATGTACACCCTGGAGGAAAGGAGGAGCAGAGGTGATATGATACAGACTTTCAGATACTTGAAAGGTTTTAATGATCCAAAGGCAACAACAAACCTTTACCATAAGAAAAAAATCAGCAGAACCAGGGGTCACGATTTGAAGCTCCAGGGAGGAAGATTCAGAACCAATGTCAGGAAGTATTTCTTCACGGAGAGGGTGGTGGATGCCTGGAATGCCCTTCCGGAGGAAGTGGTGAAGACCAGAACTGTGAAGGACTTCAAAGGGGCGTGGGATAAACACTGTGGATCCATAAAGTCAAGAGGCCGCCAATGAAGAGTAGGTGACTCGCCAGAATGATGGCTACTGCCTGAAGACAATACCCTTATTCAATAAACATACACACGGTTACTGTGACTCCAACATCACTCTAAGCTTCAACAGCAAGAGGAAATGTGGAAAAAAGGATTTGTACTCACAAAGACGGGAGTAGCTGGCTTGTTACGGCGGTTACTACCCCAAACCAAATAACCAAATTACTACCTCCACCTTCCTCTATTCCTCTATTCCTGATGCCTTTCAACTAGCTTGATCACTCCATTCTTATACTTCACTTTCAATGCATATCCAGCATTGCTCTCTGCTTCAACGGCATGGGAGAATGACTGATACATCACAAAATTCCAGCATAGCTCTCTGCTTCAACGGCAGGGGAAAAGAAAAACTGATACTACACGCATATCCAGCATAACTTCAATGGCAGGGGAGAAGAAAAGGATTCACACTCACAAAGCGGGGCGTAGCTGGCTTGTTACGGCGGCTACTACCCCAAACCAAATGTGCCTGATACTTCACTTTCAATGCATATCCAGCATAGCTCTCTGCTTCAACGGCAGGGGAGAAGATAAACAACCAATAAGGGCTGTATAACATAATCTGGGTAAAAGCGAATGGGCATGGGTGTAGCTTGCTTATTGCGGCGGTTACTACCCCTACTACCTCTAACTAATCAAGCTAGATATTTCACTTGGATGCAGCTTCATCACCGCTCTCTACATTAATGGTGGGGGTGGAAGGGAAATAGAACCAAGAGCTAAGAGAAACAGATAAGTATGAGAGAAAAATGAGTGAAGCTTGCTGGGCAGACTGGATGGGCCATTTGGTCTTCTTCTGCCGTCATTTCTATGTTTCTATGTTTCTATGTTTCTATATGGATGCCTTGATTATTCTATGCACTTAGATCAACATCCATTTCCAAGCAAGGGCTCTGGAACAAAGTCAATCTCATAGAGCTTCGCTTCTGGCCCCTAGGTTTTGATGCTCTCTCCTAGCTGCTACCAAAGAAGCTAATTATTCTGTCATCATAGAAGAGCCTATGTAGATGGGTCACTCTCGCTTGACCAAACAGGAGAGGCACTGAGGTCAGCTTCAGAATTTATGTCTCTATTGCACTGTTTGAGCATTATATGTGCATATGATTGTGAAGCTATTGCCTACAATTGGTGGTGAGGCAGCCTTAGGTCCAGCTAAGAAGACTGTTCTTGTTTGGATAGTCTTGCTTGTATGCTTTGTAACTGGTATTCAGCAGGTTCTGACTAAATATTTCCTTGATTCTGGTGTGGCAGGCAATTTCATTGACAAGACCATAGTCTCATGGTCTTCTGATAGTTCTGTTATCTCAGTTTCTTTTCATTGCATCGATCTATGGAGAACCATAGTCTGGGAACAATTACCACCGTGTCCTGAACTCTGACCTCCAGGTCGGTCTCCTTCATCATGAACAAGTTTCATTTTATGGCCCCAGTCTGTCAACTCTCTGGTTATGGACTTACCCTGGCACCAACATCACAGTCCCACACTGGATTGGTCTACTGGAGACATGCAATTATGGAGTTAATACTGCTTCCAGCATTGCCTCCATCATGTGGCCACACCTATGAGCATCACTCTATCAGATATGTTAATTCCCCCTGGCTTATTAAGAAGCACACACAGACCCTTCCACCTCATTAGGCCTATGAATGTCCTATAGAGCTATAACCAGGCAAGATATCACCACAGGGGAAGAGTCTACCCATTATCAGTACCTGAGATGCAGGCCAACACCCTGTATATTAAAGAGATCCTTGAAAGGGGTTTTCTCTATCCCTCCTCATCGCTTGCAGGGCCTGAGAGACGTATCCCTCAGGCCCTTGCTATGAACACGCCCAATGAGCCCTGAGAAGGGCATAGAGGCGCGATCGCTTGTTCCTGAGAGAAAGTGGGCCCCGATGTGGCTCAGGGAGGAGCCCCAAGACACAACCCAAGGGAGGTGAGCAAGTACAGGCATGGGCAGAGCAAGAACACAGGAGGAGGACGAAGTGGGTCAACCATCTGTTGAACCAACACGTACTAGTGAGGACAGATGGAGTCAGAGGGCTGGAAACAATGAGGCAAGGTACCGGAGTAGGAGATTCCGGACCCGAGAGAGTAAAAGAGTCAGAGTAGATAGGGGAACGAGGTCTCCTGGAACTTGGACGAGAAGAGGACTCCTGGACTGGAAGAGCCAAGACGAAACTCTTGGAGACTTGGTCGAGACGAGACTCTCGAGGGCTTGGACAAGACAAAACACTTGGAGATTTGGATGAGATGAGACACTTGAAAATTTGGATGAAACGCTGGAAGACTTGGACAAGACGAAACTCTTGGAGGCTTGGATGAGATGAAACTCTCGAAGACTTGGATGAGACGAAACTCTCGAAGACTTAGACAAGATGAGACTCTTGAAGAGGGAAAAGACAGGAAGCTCTTGAAGACGTGGAAGAGTGCTGTCCCTCAGGGTACCCTACACAGCCTGGCATGGACTGGTCACTGTTATTATTTGTGATAGTTGTGGGTGGATCCTTGGGCCGGTGGCAGATGACCACGCCCACGCGGGAAGGTCCCGAGAGGGGCTACCGGTCAGGCTCAGAGTTTGGAGACAGACATACAATAGTTATTTTATTAAACTGTATAGTGAACCACCAGAAGTGGCAGTAGTGAGCTGGAAGAGCCCGGCTGGGCTGTAGTCCCTCAGATACTGGAACAGCGATCCCAGGATGGCTATAGAGAAACTGAATATAGTGAGTAGGCAGGATATGCAGAGTTCAGGAACAGAACCTGGATGGTAACACTCACACAATAGTCTCTTGAAGCAGCCCAGGAGCTGGAATGAAGTAGGCCCTTGAGGAGCGAGTACATGGTTCCAGGGAAAGCTCTGAGAGAGAGATGGTAACTCACTGGTATTGTAGGCAGCGGTGACTTCCTGGAAGAAGTAGTAATTGGAGCAGTCCGGGAATGTGGGCCTTCAAGGAGTGAGTACCGGTTCCAGACTGCGACCTGAAAAGCAAGCGAGAGAGCGAGGCCCCCAAGGAGCGGGTACCCCTGGTAAAGTCCAAGAAGGCAGAGTAGCAAGGTATGTGGAGAGCAAATCCCATCCGCAGCGATACCTGAAGGAAGCTAGGAAACCCTTTGCTAACTCGATTAGCTAGCAAAACGAGAGACCTTAATTATCCGGTGAATATGACGTCACCTCAGGGGGACGCCCCTGAGGTTCGAGCCACAGCTGGTACTTGAGTTGGGGCCACTCCACGCGTGCGCCCTTAGGCTTCAGTAGAACATGGCGGAAGGCAGCGTCTAGCCGGTCTGAGATGCCGGAAGAGAAAGGCAGGATGATGCCGCGGTAGCCAATCTTCCATCAACCCAAGAGGGAGTCGCAAAAGAGATAAGGTGGGTGGAGTGGAGATGTCGAGCAGCAACAGTTGCCACAGTCACAGACCATCCTGTCCTGCTGCACGCCCTACACAACTGGAAGGCTGGTCGCGGACCATGCGGAGAGTGGGATGTGCACAGAATGAAGAAGAGGGTCCGGACAGTGCTTGAGAGAAGTCCAGCTGGATAGGATTCCAGTCACCTGAAGACGGATGCCAGGGAAACCGGAATTACTTCTGAGAAGGTCAACTGGGGATGAAGTCCGGGGGACGGCAAGGCTGCTGGTGGATTCTTCTGGATCGAGATAAGGAGAGAAGTAAGGATACGCAAGAGGTGATGCCTCAAGCACAGGTCATCTGGACATCTGGATACCTGGACATCTAGATCTCAGAACGAGAAGACAACTGGACATCAGGGTCTCTGGACATCTGGACAGTAGGCATCAGAAGGTCATAGAGAAGATGACAGACATCAGGATGAAGGACATCTGGACACCTGGACATCTAGATCTCTTGAACCAGAGGACATCTGGACATCTGGGCAACAGGAACGTCTGGCACATTTAGATACAGATGAGGAACCCCGAGGCTTGTGGGAAGGGAAGCTAAGGGCTGGAACATGCCATGGGGATGATCCTACAAGGAATTAAACCTGGAGCGTCAGATGGAGACATCAGGAACAAGAAGTCATGGAACATGAAGTCTTCCTCACAGGAGCAGCAAGATGGACCATGATGGATGCGGGGTAACTCCATGGATGAAGGAGAAGCTCCATGGAGTGTGTAATTCCATCCGAAGGCTCTGAGGAACTGAAGCAGAGCCTTAAGGACCAGGAAGAGCCCTGAAGACATCATCTGGAGGGCACAAGAGTGCTTCCTGTCTCTTGCCCTTTAAGAAGAGGAGAGAGATGCATGGCCAGCACCTAGAGGTAGCCCCGGAGGTAGGTGGGCAGAGCTAAGGCCTGCAGCGGTGTCCTAAAGCATGGTGGAAGGAAGAGAAGTCCGGAGGCAGCTCCTGCTGCTGAAAAGGAGCACACTGGGGCCGGACTGCAGCCCTGACAAAGAGGACGAGGTGGCGGCGGCTCCCTGCCGCTGAAGAGGACTCCAATGGCGGCGTTCAGGCCGCTGAGTAGGAGGAGTCCCTGCGAGGGGATTCCCCCATAGGAGGATTCTGCGGCATGGCTCCAGCTGAGCAGGAAGGAAGAGAGCAACGGCGTCTCCAGGCCACGAAGATGGAGAGAAGCATGGCTCTGTAGTGGTCTGGGCTGCAGCACACTGGATGCATGGAGAGAAAGTGGGGTCTGTCTGTAGGATGGGGTCCGCGGGCAGGATCATAACAGTACCCCCTCTCAAAGCCCCCCTCTACTGAAGTCCTTGGCAGAGGAGACCCATTCCACAATTGTGGTGTAGGGCCCGATGCAGATGAACAGCAAGGAGCTGAAGATGGACAGACTGGAGAAGTAGTACTCACTCTCTGTAGCTGTAGGTAGTGTTCCAGCAGGTTGAAGAATATGGAGCAAGCACCAGGATAGACACACAGGCCCTCGAGGAGCGAGTACCTATATCAGGATAGGCACCTGGAAAAAAGCAAAGGGCCCCCGAGGAGCGGGTACCCAGGTTAGTAGACCCCGAAGGGTAAAGGTGGCTTCCAGCAGAGTAGAAGCGGCAGAGCAGCTTCAGACTGGAGCAAATCCAATCTGTTGCTAACTCGGCGAGAGTCAGCAAATGGGCAACCTTATAAAGGAGAAAGCAGTGACGTCACTCGAGGGGAGCGCCCCCGAGGTGTGCACCAATACTGCGCGCACTCTAGGAGGGCTCAGGTCAACATGGCAGAACGCTGTACCAGAGCCGCTCCGGGGAAGCTGGAGGGTGCGGCAAGGAGATGCCATTCTCCCGAGGCTGGTGGAGAAGGCTGATATAGAAGTGAGGCATGTCGGGTGAAGCCGTCTAAGACCGATGGACGCAACACAAACTTTACGTACGTAAGTTTGAATTGAACATAAACCCACCAAAACTATCCACACACAATTACACTTGCTATTAAATATGCAGACTTTTTCTGGTGAAATCTAACATGAATATTCTTGAAAATGGAAAAGTATGCTCTTAAGTGCAATCACCTCTTTTTTCCCCCTTTGTAAATTAACAAACACAAGATACAAGTGCTGAAAGCACTGCCATACTTTTGCACCTATTTGCTGAAAGCAGTATCTCCTTTTAGCATAGCTAAAAGTGCATGCACTGTGAAAGCTTACATCTACTTTTAGCCAGGAAGGGGTAATTTTTAGACAAGCCATTATATCTAGGTAATAGAACCAGTGAGTACAATTTTTCATGCATTCATGGTTTCCCATTTCATATCGTATAACGTACAAAATCTTATCTACAATTCATAATCTGCTCTACAACACCAATGCTATCTGGTTATGCTCACTCTTAAGAATTTACAGACCAACTAGGCAACTCCGTTCCCTTGATAAATGTATTTTAGAAATACCGTCAATAAAATCTGCTACTTTATCTCTAACTCGTAAACGAGCATTTTCTGTAGCCGGCCCAATAATGTGGAACTCACTTCCAGAACATATCCGACTGACAGCCAACCGTTCAGAATTTAAGAAATTATTAAAAACCCATCTGTTCACCAGTGCATACAATCTATATTAAAATTTTCATACTACATTACTGTATCTAACCCTCAATTGATTAATTATTTTTGTTTGTATTAAGTATTGTATTATGTTTTTAATATGTGTTTAAACTATGTATGTCTGAATATGTGAACCGCCTAGACGGATAGTTTACCTACCCATTGCGCGGTATATAAAACTTTTAAATAAATAAATAAATAAATAAATAAATAAACCAAAAATTCTTACACAATTGGTAAACGTTATCGCAGCAGGTTGAAATTTCATGACCTTTAATCATTTATGCCAACCTTTGATTTCTGATAATTCCCCCCCCCCCCCCCCGTTCATTTGGATTTCCTCAAAATATTGATACACCCTAGAACCACCAAGTGCACAAGTACTTGTCCTGTACCATGTTCCTGTATTATGCTGACATTCGGTGTCAGATTATTGTACCTCATGGCTTAGAACCTCTGCTATATTTACAGATCACTTTTTTGATTGTCATGTTTTTGAGCCACTTTGAGAGACTTATTGACCACCAAGTGCACGTTTTCATGCATGTGAGCTTGTATTGTACTATTTACTGTATTATATTGATAGCAAGTATCAGCCTGTGGTATCTCATGGCTTAGAACCTCTGCTATATATACAAATCACTCTTTTGATTGACGTGTGTTTGAGCCACATTGAGTGAATTATTGACCATTGAGTCTTGTACTGCACTATTTACTGTATTATGCTGACATCCAGTGTCAACCTGTGGTAGCTCATGGCTTAGATTCTCTGCCACATATACAGTTTACTTTTTTATGATTGCCATTCTGGTTTTGGGCCACTTATCTTTGGTTTATTTTTCCTTTATCTCTTTTAATTGTTCTCTCGCAGAAAATAATTTCTGATGTGACTTTCTGATGACAGTTGATAATCACATTAACATTCAGAGATTTGGAAAAGGTTTATTAAAAACACACAAATATACTAGAAAAGTGGCCCACAATTCTTTTTTATTTATTCTTTTATGGCACAGTAGATGGACAATGGTTCCCAATGAATTTCAGGTGCCAAATTTTGTAGTTCATGGCTCCTAAGCCAGGTAAATACATCCAGAAATAGAAACAGAAACAGTACAGATAGAAGTCAAAGTGACTCAGAAGATGATTTAGGATGAGTAGAAAGAGGGAAACATTCACTCAATGTTGTGTGACCATATGTGGAACAAATCTGAATAGGGTGTGAATAAATTTTGTAGAAATTGAAGGTCATCAAATAATATTATTATTAGTGATCAGGAGCAGATTATAGGAAAATATCAGCCTGGGAGATTTTTTCAAAACCAGCCCACATGCTAAATGACTCCCTTGTGTTCTTTATATACAGCATATCCTTCAATAGCTCCCCAAATCCTTGAAAGGTGCATCATGTGTTCTGGAGCCTGGCAGCCTTAAGTCAAAAGATCTCTAACATAAACTTCACAATTTCTTAAATAACTAAGTAAACAGAGACTGCATGCGGTACGCTATTCGTAAAGTTGTTGTATGCATTGCTGACACACAACCATTGTTCACTGGATGAAACTACACTGTTGAGTTTCACTTTTGACTTTGAAGTGTTCAAGCCCCTGAGGCAGCGGCTACAAACCTGCGAAACTCAGCCTGAGTCGGGTATTTTACAAACACGTCTCTGTTTTAATAAACTTTGAAAAAGATTGAGGCATCTATTTTTTTGTGTGTTTTCTTAAATAACTAAGTAGTACAGCATACCTTATACCAGGGGAAAACAGAGCTCCAGTCCCCATTCCATCCATCTATGCAATAAGTTGGGCTCCTCTTAAATTTAGTTACATCTTTCACATATGCAAACTATGCAAACTACTAAATGAAATAGGATTATTATACTATATATATGCCGACAATGTTCAAATTCTACTCCCAATCAATCACTCGATTGATTGGGAATAGATTGATTTATGAAACTCCCACCTGACCACAATAAAATACCTTCTCTCTCAACTATCCCTCACCCTCATTCACAGCAAAGCAGAAATCAACTATATATCCATCAAACTTACACCACCTCCCAGTACAGACCCCACCACACATCAACCAAACAACCAACTACTCTCCTCAGCAAAAAACCTGGGCATTATCATAGATACCCAATTATACTTCAAAAAATACAACAACATCTTGAGAGACGGATTCTACAAACTCCAGATCCTATGCAAACTTAAACCACTCCTTAACCCACAAGACTTCAAAACAGTCTTACAAGCCCTTCTGTTCTCCAAACTTGATTACTGCAACTCCCTACTCCTAGGTCTCCCAGCATCATACCTCAAACCCATCCAACTCCTTCAAAATGCCGCCGCCAGAGCTCTTACCAACAGCAGAAGATAGGAGCATATAACACCTATACTCAAACAGCTACACTGGCTGCACATTCATCAAAGAATCCAATACAAAGCTTTAACTAATGTACATAAAATTCTCCAAACCAACAATTCCAACTGGCTAAATCCACCCCTTCACCTCCACACTCCACCAAGGAGCCTTCGCTCATCAAACACCAGATTCCTACAAACACCGTCACCCAAAAAAAACACACAAGTTATCAACAAGCAAACAAACCCTATCAATTGCCGGACCCACCTTGTGGAACAAGCTCCCCACAGAACTCAGGACAGACCCATCACCCCAATCTTTCAAGAAAAAGCTTAAAACCTGACTATTTCATAAAGCCTTCGCAGCAATAACATGACCAAACTCCCACACCAGAACAAACCCCTACAGCCCTGTCAACAACCAGCCCCCCATTAACCAAAATACACCCTTAATATTCGGTTAACCTCTCACTTACCACCGAGACTCCATTATAAGATATAATTTCTGAGCCTGACCACTGTAAAATAGAAGTCCTTCCGCCTGTGTTTTAATTGTAAGATGTTAATCTTACGCCTGACTTCTGTATGATAAGAGCTCCTACACTTTGACCATTGTTAATGTTCCTCTCTCTTGTTAACCATCTCCATGTTGCATTCCTTTCCCTTGTTAACCATTTCCATGTTACAAATATTCAATGTATTAGACAAAGGAAATGCCCGATTTCCTGCTCTCTTTTGTTGAATGTAAACCGATGTGATATGTAAAATTGAACACAGGTATAGAAAAATAAATATCTATCTCCCAGATTCCTGACCTGATGGCAAAATTTCTTCCCACTAATCAGGTAATAAGACAACCACACTGCCAGCCAATGTCAGACAAAGACACAAATGCTCAGTAACGCAAATTTTCAGATTGAGGAAACTTTATTGGCACACATATGCACATGCACTCTCTCAGACACAGAGACATGCGCGCGCACACACACACACACACACACACACACACACATATGCTCTCTCTCTCTCTCTCAGAAACAGATAGCCATATGCATGCACTGCCTGTATCAGAGAGAGAGATAGTATGAATGCATGTGTGTCTCTCTCTCTGACATATCTATGCAGTCACAATCTCAGACACATATTCTGCTAATGTGCTGCTGGTTATGCACTCACAAATGAGTGACCTAGCCCCAGCACTGACACATCATTATAAGAACATAAGAACATGCCATACTGGGTCAGACCAAGGGTCCACCAAGCCCAGCATCCTGTTTCCAACAGTGGCCAATCCAGGCCATAAGAACCTGGCAAGTACCCAAAAACTAAGTCTATTCCATGTTACCATTGCTAATGGCAGTGGCTATTCTCTAAGTGAACTTAATAGCAGGTAATGGACTTCTCCTCCAAGAACTTAACCAATCCTTTTTTAAACACAGCTATACTAACTGCACTAACCACATCCTCTGGCAACAAATTCCAGAGCTTAATTGTACATTGAGTAAAAAAGAACTTTCTCCGATTAGTTTTAAATGTGCCACATACTAACTTCATGGAGTGCATCCTAGTCTTTCTATTATCAGAAAGAGTAAATAACCAATAAACATCTACCCGTTCTAGACCTCTCATGATTTTAAACACCTCTATCATATCCCCCCTCAGCCGTCTCTTCTCCAAGCTGAAAAGTCCTAACCTCTTTAGTCTTTCCTCATAGGGTAGCTGTTCCATTCCCTTTATCATTTTGGTAGCCCTTCTCTGTACCTTCTCCATCGCAATTATATCTTTTTTGAGATGTGGCGACCAGAATTGTACACAGTATTCAAGGTGCAGTCTCACCATGGAGCGATACAGAGGCATTATGATATTTTCCATTTTATTCACCATTCCCTTTCTAATAATTCCCAACATTCTGTTTGCTGCCAGTCTTTCCCCAGCCTGCTGTAGCCCCTTCCCTTTCCCATTCCCACTGCTCTGCATTCCACTCTCCAGAAGACTCGCTGGTTGTTCTACAGCCCCTATCAGTGTTCAGCCCAGCTCCTTACAAAGAGGCCTTGCCAATACTGCACAGGCATTTCCTCCTGGCTCACCCCCTTTTTGGGACTATAGCTAGTCTTCACTTCTTTGGCCCTTTAATTTATGCCTACTGACTGTATGCTATAGATTCTGCTGCTTTTATGGTCTCCTAGGCTCTGCTCTGCCCTGCCCACTTAATTCAGGGGAGATAGAATGAGTAGGGATGTGCAGAAGGAAAATATTTATTGCGATTCGGTTTTCATTTCGCCAGGACCAAAATTCATTGCATTTGTTTCATAGGGGGAAAACCAATTCATTGATTAGTTTTATTTGTTTTCCGATTTCCCATGAAAGTCAATGGGGGAGTATTTGCAGCCTATTTTTGGCTGCAGAATTTGAGTTTTCTTATCAATTCTGATGAAACTTCTGGGGAGCAATCATCAGAATTAGAAAAGAGCTCCAAGGTACTTAGACTGTGGCAAATTGGCACCAAAGAGGCATGAATAGCATAAGCCACTTTAAAGGGGCAAAGGGGTACCAGGAGTGGCAAGAGTGCTTTAACAGAGGTGCAAAGCAGCAGCGAGAGTGTCAAAAACACACCACAGCTTCAAAAGAGAGCACATATAACAGATGCATGAACCCTTGAAGTCAGCACGACAGGCAAAGTGGCAAGACAAGTGGCATCAACATCCTACAGCACAATGAAGGGGGAACATAGAAAGCAGAAAGACTAGCACCAACACACTGAGAAACCATGATAGTGGCAAGAACACCACAAGGAGTTGAGTGAGTCATCTGGTGTATGGCAGCAAGGCAGAGTGGCAGAAAGCTGATAGGGCAAGGCAGGCTGGCAGAGCAGAGGTAGTCAGGTCCCTGTGGTTTTGATAGGGGCAAGAGAGGCTGGCTCTGGGGAGAGTTCCCTTTCCTTTGCGCAGGAAAGGGCTCCTTAAAATAGGTTCGCCCCTATAATGGGGTGTTTCCATTGGCATCTAGTGAGCTTTCGCTGGTCTTTTAAAATCTAGTGGAGTTAGCAGATATACAAACGAGAATTTTCAAGCTCAAGGCAGAGGAGGGTGCCATGTGAACTGCGGTTCAACATGGGTCAACAGGTACTAAGAGAGAGGCTGGCTGGCTACCCCGGGGAGAGTTCCCTTTTCTTTGAGCAGGAAAGGGCTCTCCGGAATGGGTTGGCCCCTAGAGTGGAGCACGAGCCTTCAAAGCATGGCGATATGGAGCAGGGTGCCATGTGAACAGCGGTTCAACATGGGTCAACAGGTACTGAGAGATAGGCTGTGCGGCCACCCTGGGGAGAGTTCCCTTTCCTTTGAGAAGGAAAAGGCTCCCCAGAATGGGTTGGCCCCTAGAGCGGAGCACAAGACTTCAAAGCATATTGGTTTTAATTAAGGATCCATGCTGTGAAGGATTAGTATTTTGAATTGCCAGAGACTGAGGGTTCCCTTTGCAATGAGGGTTCAGTCGTTAGGACCAAAAGAAGCACTGACTTCATTTCCTGCCCAAATCTACAATATCAAACTATGTTGACTTTTCTAGTTTACACAGTGCCTCTGTAAATTTAAATTATGGCAACACAGAGGATGAACAGAGTGCAACTACCACCATTTTTCTATAGTACTAGAAACATTATTGCTGGCACCTAAGAAAGATTTAGGGAACATGGCCCATATTATGAAGGTCAGCAAAACTATTGAGCATATGAAATATGCAAGCTCCAAACATCTTAAGTCATCTTTTTATGTTGTTACATTCAAAATGTGGCCAGACAGGCACAGCGTTAGAGGTCAAGCCCTTGTAGGGACATAAGGCCTGGATGGGCAGGTACAGCAATTGAGGATAGAGGTCAAGCCCTCGTAGGTATGTAAAGCCTGGACGGACGGGCAGGCACAGCATTTGAGGATAGAGGTAAACCCCTCATAGGGACGTAAAGCCTGGACAGACAGGCAGGCACAGCATTCGAGGATAGAGGTCAAGCCCACGTAGGGACTTAAGGCCTAGACGGACAGGCACAGCATTAGAGGTCAAGCCCTTTAAGGGACATAAGGCCTAGACGGACAGGCACAGTATTAGAGGTCAAGCCCTTTTAGGTACGTAAAGCCTGGATGGACAGGCAAGCGTTAGAGATCAAGCCCTTTTAGGGACATAAGGCCTGGACGGACAGGCACAGCATTAGAGGTCAAGCCCTTTTAGGGACGTAAAGCCTGGATGGACAGGCACATCATTAGAGGTCAAACCCTTTTAGGGACATAAGGCCTGGATGGACAGGCATAGCACTAGAGGTCAAACCCTTGTAGGGACATAAAGCCTGGACGAACAGGCACAGCCATTGAGGACAGAGGTCAAGCCCTATTAGGGACATATTGCCTAGATGGACAGGCACAGCAATTGAGGATAGAGGTCAAGGCCTATATGGACAGGCACAGCAATCGAGGATAAAGGTCAAGCCCTCATAGAGACATAAAGCCTGGATGGACAGGCAGGCACCACATTCAAGGATAGAGGTCAAGCCTTTGTAGGGACCTAAGGCCTGGATGGACAGGCACATCATTTGAGGTCAAGCCCTTTCAGGGACATAAGGCCTGGACGGACAGGCACAGTATTCGAGGATAGAGGTCAAGCCGTCGTAGTGACATAAAGTGTAGATGGACAGGCAGGTACAGCATTCGAGGACAGAGGTCAAGCCCTCGTAGGGATGTAAATCCTGGACAGACAGGCAGCAACAGCATTCGAGGATAGAGGTCAAGCACTCTTAGGGACACCAGTTTTCTATAATACTAGAAACATTACTGTTGTCACCTAAGAAAGATTTCGGAAACATGGCCGACATTATAAAGGTCATGAAAACTATAGAGCATATAACATATGCAAGCTCCAAATATCTTAATTCAGCTTTTTATGTACTTACATTCACAATGTGGACAGACAGGCACAGCGTTAGAGGTCAAGCCCTCGTTGGGACATAAGGCCTGGATGGACAGGCACATCATTCAAGGATAGATGACAAGCCCTTTTAGGGATATAAGTCCTGGACAGACAGGCACAGCATTTGAGGTCAAGCTCTCATAGGGACATAAGGCCTGGATGGACAGGCACAGCATTTGAGGTCAAGCCCTCATAGGGACATAAGGCCTGGATGGACAGGCACATCATTTGAGGATAGAGGTCAAGCCCTTTTAAGGACATAAGGCCTGGACAGACAGGTACAGAAATCGAGGATAGAGGTCAAGTCCTCGTAGGGACATAAAGCCTGGATGAACAGGCAGGTACAGCATTAGGGGATAGAGGTCAAGCCCTTGTAATTCAACAGAGGATGCTTTTAGAGCATTAGAGACTGCCATTTGTGAAGCAAGAAATGAGCTTGAGATTATTTGTGAATACCCAGAAGCTTCAAGCTATTAACATCTGATTTCAGCTTTTTATGTTCTTACATTCCAAATGTGGACGGACAGCTAGAGTGTTAGAGGACCACATCTAGCTTTCAATGACATTATGGAATTAATGTCACTGCCTACTAGGGATTTCAATTAAAATAATTATGTCCAAAAGAGGCCCACTGGGGATTTGGCTTCAGAGAGCACTGCTGTCCCAATATAGGTGAGTCTGGAAAACTGCCCACAGACTCCATGAGGCAGTGCCTTCTTGGCTTAAAAGAGCACTGCTTTACCAATATAGGTGACTCTAGAAAACTGCCCCCAGACCCCCATGAAACAGTGCCTTCTTGGCTTTAAAGAGCACCACTGTACCAATATAAGTGATTCTAGAAAACTGCTCCCAGATCCCCATGAGGCAGTGCCTTATTGGCTTAAGAGAGAACTGCTGCCTCAATATAGGTGAGTCTGGAAAACTGCCCCCAGACCCCATGAGGCAGTGCCTTCTTGGCTTAAAAGAGCACTGCTTTACCAATATAGGTGACTCTAGAAAACTGCCCCCAGACCCCCATGAAACAGTGCCTTCTTGGCTTTAAAGAGCACCACTGTACCAATATAAGTGATTCTAGAAAACTGCCCCCAGACCCTCATGAGGCAGTGCCTTCTTGGCTTAAAAGAACACTGCTGTACCAATATAGTTGAGTCTGGAAAACTGCCCCCAGACCCCCACGAGGCAGTGCCTTCTTGGTTTAAAAGAGCACAATAAAAAAATGCAGTTAAATAAAAAGCCTGGCTTGCACAGCAGCAAAAATGATGAAATATATTTTTCAATGGCAATTCTATCAAACTATATCTCCCACCCACAATACCCAAATCCTGCTTGCAACCTACTCCAGGGGGTAAAATAAGCAGATAAATGCCACTTCTACCAGCTTCTCAAAGTGGCACAGACAGAGAGACCGTTTCAGATCAATAAAAAAAAGTGCAGTCAAAAAAAGTATGGCTAGCTGGCGGCAGCATTGCAGGAAAATCAAACAAATATCTTTTTCAATGGAAACTTCTTTCAAAGTAGCTAGCATATTGAATACAGATTTGAGACACTCAGACTAGCTATGAGTTCAGCCACCTCCCTGGACCATCTCCCAAGACCATTCCCACCAAGAAAGTGTGTGGCACGCCATGTGCTTAACGTATAAATAGTGCTGCGTTATCAGGAATAGC
This sequence comes from Rhinatrema bivittatum, assembly GCF_901001135.1. Lineage (NCBI taxonomy): Eukaryota > Metazoa > Chordata > Amphibia > Gymnophiona > Rhinatrematidae > Rhinatrema > Rhinatrema bivittatum. Next base: position 494,023,661 of record NC_042617.1, read on the forward strand.
GTCACAGAGCACTGAGTGAGAGTGGCGATTGGCTGCATTAGAAAAATGGTTAGCTCTGATAGGTTGCATTCTGGTCACCTTGCCAACCTGTCTGACCCACTCTATGACAGGGCTGTGAGGTCACTTATGACTCACAGGAAAGGGCTGTTTTTTCTATCTCCTATTTCAAATGGCCGCTAAGAAATCACTGCGAGCCAAAAGAATGAAACTAATATGATATGTTGTATTTGTGGGGGATCGCGATGTGTTTCGCAAATCCATGAATACAACAAATAGGGACTTATGCGTTGTGGATTGCCAATGCATTGAAAACAAATGTACATCCCTGAGTAGTGATCCATGCTGTTCCTCTGGGGCTTTAAAAAAAGAACATTGAGCCATGGCCAAGACTAGGGAGAACTACTGACAGAAATGGAGTTTTGCTTTCCTACTTGGAGCTCATGCAGCTAGGACTGGTGCAAGGGTATATTTAGGAAGGGGAGGTCTGGCCATTATTTACTTTTACAGTTTAGATGAGGTCTCCTTAACCTTAGGGTAATCTGCATGCAGCAGCAGCTTGATACCTTGCTGGAAGACTAAATGGACCGCTGTGGACTTATCTGCTGTTATTTATTAATGTTAATATTAGGTACCCTAATACAGCCTTGCACCTGGTCCCTGGCCCTGTTCCTAAACCCCACCCCCCTCGCCAATTAAAAATTATACATTTTATAAAACATTTTATATTAAAAAAAGGACATTCCCAGAACAGTCTTCTAAGGTAAAAACATCACTTGCATGTTATACTTACATGCAGTGCTGTGGTGCCAACCAGAAAACCCCCAAAAAAGCAAAAGAGACACATGGAACTCATATACTACTATTACTTAACATTTCTATAGCGCTACATGACATACGCAGCACTATATAAACATACTAAACAACAATCCCTACTCAATAGAGCTTGCAATCTAATAAGACAAACAGACAGGGCAAGAAACTTGGGGTGTTTCATAAAGCAAGACAATGGTTAAAAGAAAAGAAAGTTATTTAAGACTAAAAGCAGGACAATCAGGCATAAAAGTGGTTTCAAAAAGGTGGGTTTTTAGATGGGATTTAAACATTGAAGAGAGGGAGCATGATACATCAGTGCAGGAAGACTATTCCAAGCACAGGGTGCAGCCAGGTGGAAAGCCCGGAGTCTGGAGTTGGCATTAAAGGAGAAGGGCACAGATAGGAGTGACTTATCCGATGAGTGGAGTGCACGAGGAGGGCTGTAGAGAGAAATAAGAGAGGAAAGCTAGTGAGGTGCTGCAGAGTAGGGGTGTGCATTCGGATTGACCGCATTAGTAAAACGCAACTCATATTTTTTTTTTACTTAAAAAATTGATTCGACATAAACGATCGGATTTCCCACATATCGAACATAGATATGTTCGATATGTGGGAAATCGCGATTGTTGAGCCAAAATAAAAATATAAACCCCCCTCACCCTCCTTAATCCCCCCCCCCCCCCCGACTTACCACAACTCCCTGGTGATGGAGCGAGGAGTGAGGACGCCATTTCTGCAATCCTTGGCGAGAAGCATGTGACGTCGGCGGCACGTCGAGTGACGCCGGCGTCACGTGATTCCCGGCTCGTTCGTGCCGGACGGCTCGTTCGGCCCAAAAAGAACTTTTGGCCAGCTTGGGGGGGCCTCCTGACCCCCCCAAGCTGGCCAAAAGTTCTTTTTGGGCCGAACGAGCCGTCCGGCGTGAACGAGCCGGGAATCACGTGGCGCCGCGTCACTCAGACGCGACGTCACGTGATTCCCAGCAAGTTCGCGCCGGACGGCTCGTTCGGCGCGAACAAGCCGGGAATCACGTGACGCCGACGTCACGTGATTCCCGGCAAGTTCGCGCCGGACGGCTCGTTCGGCCCAAAAAGAACTTTTGGCCAGCTTGAGGGGGTCAGGAGGCCCCCCCAAGCTGGCCAAAAGTTCTTTTTGGGCCGAACGAGCCGTCCGGCGCGAACTTGCCGGGAATCACGTGACGTCGCGTCTGAGTGACGCGGCGCCACGTGATTCCCGGCTCGTTCGCGCCGGACTGCTCGTTCGGCCCAAAAAGAACTTTTGGCCAGCTTGGGGGGGCCTCCTGACCCCCCCAAGCTGGCCAAAAGTTCTTTTTGGGCCGAACGAGCCGTCCGGCGCGAACGAGCCGGGAATCACGTGACGCCGCGTCACTCGACGTGCCACCGACGTCACATGCTTCTCGCCAAGGATTGCAGAAATGACGTCCTCACTCCTCGCTCGATCACCAGGGAGTTGTGGTAAGTCTGGGGGGGGGATTAAGGAGGGTGAGGGGGTTTAATTTTTTTTTTTGCACATATGTACATATACCCAACTCATTGGATTTTTTTTATGTCCATATTGGCCGCAAGTGGGACCCCCTTTCGGACATAAAAAATATGAACATAAAATTTTGCTCTGCACATCCTTACTGCAGAGTGAAGGCATTTGAAGGTGAGAAAGAAGAGCTTGAACTGTATGCAGAAGTGGATAGTGAGCCAATGCAGTGATTTCAGAAGAGGGGTTATATGAGCATAGAAACTTTGATGAAAGATAAGTCACGCAGTTGAATTTAGGACAGATTACAGTGGAGAGAGATGGCTTGCCAGGAGACCTGTGAGGAGCAGATTGCAATAGTCAAAGCAGAAGGAGATGATAGAGTGGATAAGGGTTCTGGTAGTGTGTTCTGAAAGGAAGGGACAGATTTTGGCAATGTTATAAAGAAAGAAATGACACATTTTAGCAGTGCTTTGGAGATGCGTAGAGAAGGAGAGAGAGGAGTCGAAGAGGACTCCAAGGTTATGAACTGATGGGACCGGGATGTCAACCATGTTATCCACAGAAGCAGAGAAAGGAGGAAGAGGGGAGGTGGGCTTGGGGGGGGGGGGGGAAGATAAGGAGCTCCATCTTGGCCATGTTGAATTTAAGGTGGCGGCAGGACATCTAGGCAGCAATGTCAGACAGACAGGCCGAGATCCAGGATTGGATTTCTGGTGAAATTTCTGGTCTGTATAGGTAGATCTGGGAGTCATTAGCATAAAACTGGTATTGAAAGCCATGAGAGGAAATCAGAGCACCAAGGGAATTAGCATATAGTGATGTTAGCAATCTGCTAGTGTTCGAGGTTGTTGTGGGTGGATCCTTGGGCCGGTGGCAGATCCCAAGAGGGACCACCAGTCAGGCTCAGAATAGGGAGACAGACACACACTAGTTCTTTTATTAAACAGTATACTGAACCACCAGAGGTGGCAGTAGTGAGCTGGAAATGCCCGGCTGGAACAGAGATCCTGGATAGCTGGGCTGTAGAGAAACTGAATATCATGAGCAGGCAAGGTATGCAGAGTTCATGAACAGAACCTAGATGGTAACACTCACACAATGGTCTCATAGAAGAAGCCCAGGAGCAGGTATGCAGTAGGCCTTCGAGGAGTGAGTACCTGGGTCCAGGGAAAGCTCTGAGAGAGAGATGGTAACTCACTGGTGTTGTAGGCAGCGATGACTTCCTGGCAGAAGTGGTATTCAGAAGTAAGACAGGGAACAAGAGCCCTCAAGGAGGGAGTACCGGTTCCAGTCTGATCTGAAAAGAAAAGAGAAATGAGGCCCCCGAGGAGCGGGTACTGCTGGTAAGTCGGTGGAGGCAGAGTAGCTTGGAGCATACGAAGCTGAACCAACTCCTTGTCCATGAGAACTCCTTGCTAACTTGCTCTGTTAGCAAAATCTGAGACCTTAAATATCCGGAGCGGATGACGTCACCTGAGGGGGATGCCCCTGAGGATCGCGCCACTGCTGGTACATCAGTCAGGGCTGCGTGTGCACCCTTAGGCTTCAGGGAACATGGCGGATTGCAGTGTCTATCTGGTCCAGGGATGCCGGAGGAAGAACAGCACAATGACACCGCGGCAGCCAAACCTCCAACAGGCCAAGAGGGAGTCGCCAGAGGTAAGGAGGGCGGGGAGGCGACGTCGGGCAGCGACGGTCACAACAAGTGAGAAGAGAAGAGCGCCTAGGACGGAGCCCTGAGGTACACCAATTGATAGTGGAATGGCAGTAGAGGAGGAACTGCCAGAGGAAACACTAAAAGTGTGATGGGAGAGGTAAGAAGAGAACCAAGATAGGACAGAGTTCCGAAATCCAAGTGAGGACAGAGTATCAAGGAGTAGGTGATGAGCAACAGTGTCAAAAGAAGCAGACAGGTCAAGGAGGATAAGGACAGAATAAAGACCTTTGACTTTAGCCATAAACAGGTCATTGGAAAATTTGGTAAGGGCTGTTTCAGTTGTTTGTAGAGGACAAAAACCAGACTGGAATGGATCAAGAATGGCTTGAGATGTAAGAAGTCAAGACAGCGGTGGTAAACAGTATGTTCAAGTACTTTGGAGGAAAAAGGGAGAAGGGATATGGGATGACAGTTGGCAAGACAGGTAGGATATGGTGAGGATTTTTTAAGAAGTAATATGATTACAGTATGTGTGAAGGTAGAAGGAACAGTAAGAGTGAAGAGTGTTAGATTGAGGATGTGACAGATAGAGGTGATGACTGCAGTGGAGATAGAGCTGAAGCTGAGGAATTGGGTGGCAACAAGGTCAGAGGAACAAGTAGTGATTTTATAAGAAGAGAAAATACAAGCATTTTCCTCCACTGCGAATTCAGGAAAAGAGGAGAGAGCAAGGCCAGTGCTAGCTTTTTTGCAGCCCTGTGCGAACAATTACTGTGCTGCCCCCCCCCCCCCCCATTCATTAATTCTCTGTCCTGGGCCCACCAATAAAAGCCCAGCTCCCTTTACTGATACAAACTTTAAAAACTGGCACCCCTCACCCCCGCACACATGGCTGTCAAACCTTATAGCTTGCACAATGCACCCCCCCCCCCCGCACCATTCCACAGACACAGTGAAGAGTTATGCATTTATATTTTACATGAAAAATATCAAAGTACAGTATTCTGAGGTAAACAAATATCACTTATATTTACATGCACTGCTGTGATGCCAACCAGAAATCCCTGCCAGAAAGACATTTGGAACCATATGGTATTAGGCCTATTATGGTGTGTTGGGTGTGGGCTTGACCCTCTGAAAGCCCAAATACACTAATGCACTTCCTATTAGGAAAATGCCTCATCTCAGTCACACATGCAGAACGTAAACAGACCCTCCCCAAATACAGAATACAGCAACCATAAAGTAGCAATACAAACGTGCAGATAAAAACTGAACTGGAAACCGCAAGAAGCCAGACTCCTAATCTAGTACAAGAATGCAAAAACTGAACCATCACTATTCCTCAAACATCAAACAATAAAATCAAGAAATAAAATAAATGCATAATCATAATACTAAAAACATACTACTAATATTATTTTTTTAAGAGCTGATGAATAAAAAAATAAAATAATTAAAAACTCATATACAAGTTTTTTTTAAATGTCCCAAATTCCAATGAAACATTTCAAAAAAGCAGATACAGAAAATAATACCTGAAAAATAAAACTAAAAAGGATTTTAAAAATTAATGCTCTCCATACCTGTGAACTTTTGCTTTCCAGTCACCCTGGGATTACCCATTCACATCCACCTAAATCTCAGGCAGGCTTCCTTTCTCACACACACACACACCCTGCTCATCCCAGAAAGGCTCCCATGCATGCATGTGCACACACACACCCCAGGCAAGCTCCCATTCATACATATACCCATCCCAGGCAGGCTCCCATTTTCACACACCCACCCCCTGCTCATCCCAGGAATGCTCCCATGCATGCATGTGCACTCACATATATCCACCCACCTCAGGCAGGCTCCCATTCACATGCACACCCATCCCAAGCAGGCTCCCATTCACACACTCATTAATCCCAGGCAATCTGCCATTCACACAAAAACAAACACATTCTTGTCACAGGCACTCACACACACATTCAGACCAGGCAGGGTCCATGGGTCATTCCTCCTCCGCTGCTCCTGCTAGCCTGCTCCTTCTTTGGGAGAAAAGCCTTTCTGCAGCTCCTCTTCATGTGCTGGTCCTGAGATAATTCAATACTCGCAGTGCTAGCATTTCCTGTATCCTCATCTCACAAGAATACAGAAAGTGCTAGCAACGCAAGTATTGGATACCATGGGGCCAGCAACTGAGGAGGAGCTGCCAGATGGGCTTCCTCTGCTATGGCCTCCTTATTTTGACACCGGTGGGATGGGGATCTACCAGTGGCACCACGGACCTCCTTCTTCCACCACCGGTAGGATCGAGACCACCGGTGGTACCACATACTTCTCCCTGCTCCCAACACTGTCCCATTGGGTGCGACAGCCTGTGCAATTGGGCAGCTTGCATATCTGGTGGCGCCAGAACTGGGAGTGAGTGGGGAAGACTAGGGGAAAGGCAGTGGAAAGAAGTGGGGGTGAGGAAGGTAAAGGTGAAATAGCTGAAAACTCAAGACTAATTTTGCGAATCTTGTCATGGAAGTAGTCAGCCATAGTCTGGGCAAAGAGAGAAGGGGAGGCGGGAAGCGAGGGTAATTTGAGGAGTGAATTGAGAGTGGCAAACAGACAGTGAAGTTTGGATGTAAGAGAGTTTGTCAGATGGACATAGTAGTCTTGTTTGGCAAATGTAATAGCATTCTGGAAAGTGTATGAAGTCTGCAAGGACAAAGGATTTTAGCCAGAGACATTCTGCAGAGCAGGCGCAGGAACATAGGTAGCAAATTCTAGGGTTGAGTCAAGGCTGGGGTTTAGTGAGCCTTACAGGATGGGTAAGAGGAGGAGCAAAAGTGTCTAAGGCTCAAGAGAGTATAGTGTAAGAAGAAACTGCTTCATCAGATTCAGACAAAGTTGTGAAGAAAAGGAGAGATGAAACAGCAGTGGAAAAGATGCAAGGGTCAACAGCTTGGAGATTCATATGGCATTAGATCTGTTATTGCATTTGTTGGGTGTGGGCTTGATCCTCAGAAAGTCATGAGTAAACAGAATTATAATTACAATAGACTCTAGTAAGTCTTCCTTAACAAAACAGCACTAACTGTCCGCACTCAAACAGTATCAACCTTACCCATGAAAAGGCAACACTACAAATATTACACCACACCCTAAAATTCCAATATATCTGCTATAAATGTAAGCCTCGCCCCCTGGGAACACTCACACCCCAAGTTCCCACTATAGTAGTTGCTAACCTGGCCTTCTAATGTAAGGGGTGTTTGTTATCAGTGGGGCTAAAGGTTTACAAGAATAAAGAATTAGAAACCAAAATTTGAAGTTTTGCACTTCTTTTTGATCACTAGGTAGATGTATTTGAGAGAGATTTTTTGATCGTTGTTCGGGCACTCATATTTCCGCATATTGAATACTGTAATAGACTCTACATTGGCCTACCTAAATGTCTAATTTAGCCTATTCAGTTATTATTAAATTCTGCTGCTAGGTTAGTTTCCAACTTAAAGCGTTTTGAGAGGATAACGCCAGTTTTATGTAATCTCAATTGATTACCAGTTAATGAACAGATTGTTTTCAAAGTAGGGATGATTGTCTATAAACTTCGTATGTCCAATTCTTCCTATTGGTTTAACACACTTTTGCGGATTCATAAACCAGCTAGATGTCTGAGATCGTCACAGTTGAATCTGCTTGAGGTTCCCTCTGTTCGTCAGGCCCATTTGTTCAATACAAGGAAGACTTCTTTTTTGATTGCGGCACCCCACCAATGGAATCTTATTCCTTTAGATTTAAGATCACTGGAAGATGTCAAGAAATTTAAAACATCTTATAAAGAATTTCTGCTTGCTCGTGCCTTTAATGGGTAGAATTGTGAAGTAAAGATGTGTGTTATTTAATAACAGTTGTATCAGCAATTTGGTTTCAATTCTTTCTTGAGTTTCATCATGATGTTGATTATTACTGTTATGATTTATTATTATTGAATTGTTTTTGTTATTCATATTTTGATATTTAGTTTCTGTGAAACTATGGGGTCATTTTTCAAAATGTGATGCAAATTCTGAAAATATGAGGAGTTAGGGGTGGAGAGTAGGCTGGGTTAGCCTGTCTGCAAAGAGCTATTGCACAGCTGTAATGCTGATTTTAACTACACCTCTTTCAAATGTGTTAGCTGCCGTGCAGGAGAGAGAGAGAGAGAGACTGGCCATAATATCATGGCCCATAGGCAGGTATTTGTATCCCTATGGTAGGCCCACCTAGTAACTCGAGGTGGGGATTAGGTAAGAGTGTAGGGGGTTAGAGGCCACTTTGACATTCTACGTGACACCTACGAACAGAACAGTGGTCTCTTGTGAAGATTTGATGACCTACGGAGTGAGAAAACTCCAAGATGAGATTTGGGCAAGGTTCTCTCAACCTAGCTTGATGTTACCCAGGTAGAGAGTCCATCAAGCTAGGTTGAGAGAACCTTGCCCAAATCTCATCTTGGAGTTTTCTCACTCCTTAGGTCATCAAATCTTCACAAGAGACCAATGTTCTGTTTGTAGGTGTCACGTAGAATGTCAAAGTGGCCCCTAACCCCCTACACTCTTACCTAATCCCCACCTCGAGTTACTAGGTAGGCCTACCATAGGGAAACAAATACCTGCCTATGGGCCATGATATTATGGCCAGTCTCTCTCTCTCTCTCTCTCTCTCTCTCTCTCTCTCTCTCTCTCTCTCTCTCTCATGTGTCTGGGATCATTAAAAATGGTCCCCCAGTGGTTGAATGCAGGAAATACAACAGGTCTGGCACTTATCACAGAATCTGAAATGGTATCACAATTTGCACTAACTTAGCTCTTCACACAGGTAATTAGTGCAATAAATGCTATATTAGCCTAAAACACACCCCTATTGCGTGTGGTACTTACCGCATTTTGATAAATCCACCCCTATGTTTGTTATGATTTGATTTTATGTATGTATGTATGTACATCACCTAGGCGTTTAATAAATTTTATTAATGAAATGAAATGTACACTATTTTATTATACTTAGGGAGAAAACACAAACTCAAACTGGAAGTGTCAAATTAAATAACTTTTTTATCGGGATTTTTCTTTTTTTAGGTTGTTATATAACATTTTAGAAACAACACAACAAGTGCAACAGAATCAAGAACATATGTCAGATAAGAATAAATACAAAATTTACTTTCTCTATCCTTTAACTTATGTATTTTTTGTTTTTTTTTTAAGAATTGGTTCTTTAAATCCCTTGTATTTACAAGTACCAGATCCACAACCTCCTGACATTAGATTCAATGAAAACATCAGGTAAGTAAATTTTTTTCTTGTTCCATCTTTATTTCTTTTCTTTCTTTCCTTCCATACATTTCTCAGTCTTTATGCATAACCTCTAACACTCTTTATGGTCCATTTTCCTTCCCCGTTTCCTACAAAAATGTTTTATTGTCTTTGTTTTAGTGAGCTCACCAATTGAACACCAGTGGGGCCCTCTCTTTCAGATTCCGCTTCTTCTTCTCTTCAGAGACTCAAGTTTTCTCCACTGCAGGTCTTCCTCAGACCCCCTACTGCCTATCTTTAAAAGCTAATTTAGAAAAAACTATCTAACTTTTCACTTAAACCCTAACTAATACAAATAAATTAATCATTATAAGCCCTCTAACTATACCCTTAACCAGACAGTCTCTAAAAAAATGTAAATACATTATAGGGGTTCTTTATGCATCAGCATAGTTTACTTGTGCACTTATGCCGAACCTCTTTAGAACTTCTACAATATTTCTCCAATCAAAGAAAATTCCCTTTCAATCAATATAGGATCCTCAGACTCCTCAGGCAGTAACAGCAGCTTAACAGTGGCTATGTCTTCCTATCAGCCAAACATCACCCAGTATAAAGGGTTTAAAATCAATTGGCTTCAGAGAGGAAGGTTTGTTACATTAACTCATCCACTGTTGCTTTAAAGCTAACAAACTTCAATAAACCCCCTTTTTTTTTCTCAAGAGTCCCTACCACATTCGTGCCCTAGAGCCAAACTCCCGGTGGGGATCTTTAACAAGGACATAAACTCACACACCCGTACCCCCACACTCTCAGACTGTCAAATAAACCTCAATGAGCTCATGACAACTACTGACAGAACTCCACTTAAACAGCCATATACATCATTCATACACACCTAAACTTGCCCCTTTTTTTCCTTACCTCTTTTTAGAAGTTTTCTTCTTTAATTTCCTTTCCTCTCCCCTGCACCAACCTCCCAGCCTGAGATCCAGGGATTTTTTTTTCAAACCATAGAGATTACATTAAGAAAACAGCAAGCCAAGCTGCTATAGATCCCTAGACAAAAACTGCATGCTACCAGAATACCTCATCTCAGTCACAAATGCAGAACACAGACAGCCCTCACCAAATATTTATGTATTTAAGTTTCTATACCGATATTAGTGGGGACATCATATCGGTTTACATCAAAAAACAAAAGGTTGGAAATTACATAAAACCGGGTGGTGGAGAAGGAGTAATAGGAACTGTGAGAACGCAGGATAGGAAGTACATAGGAACAGGCTACTCGGGAAGAGTGCCACAACAGTTCAAAATAAACATAAAATTTGTGAAAACAAAGAGAACTTTATACAATGTTCATGGAGAGAAAGCAAAGGGGAATAGGTTCATGGAGAGAAAGAAAATGGGAATAGGTTTGTTTAAGGGTGAGTAGGGGAAGTTGTTCTTGATGGGCATATTGAGTAGCCAAATGGGAAGAATTAATCTTGGTAGGCGTAAGCTTGGTAGGGTAAAGGCAGCGCCGGCGCCATTAGGAAGATTGGCAATACGGCCCCGTATTGCGCTACCTTTGCTCTCCTATGTCATATGGGCGACGTCGCCCGTATGACATAGTGAGGGCAAAGGTAGTGCCGGCGCCATTTTGAAGATTGGCAATACGGCCCGCGTGCAGGAGGTCGCTCCCGGACCCCCGCTGGACTTTTGGGAAGTCTTGTGGGGGTCAGGAGGCCCCCCCCAAGCTGGCCAAAAGTCCCTGGGGTCCAGCGGGGGTCCGGGGGCGATCTCCTGCAAGCGTGACATTGGGAGCCGGGAACCAAAATGGCGCCGGCGCTAACTTTGCCCTGTCACATGATAAGGGCAAAGGGCCACCGGCGCCATTTCTCAACGCAGCCATGGCCAGAGAGAGAGGGAGATCGCGCCGGGAGCCCCCCATTGGACCCCAGGTAATTTAAAACATTTTGGGGGGGGGTGGGTTTCGGGAGGGTGGGGGATTTGTTTTAAAGGTTTGGGGTGGGTTTTAGGGTTTTTTTAGTGTGCCGGTTTTCCCGCCCTCCCCCGATTTATGATTTTTAACGAATTTTTAAAAATAAAAAACACGACGATCAGATTTCCCTTCCCCCCCCAGCCAAAATTGATCGTTAAGACGATCGATCACATGATTCACACCCCTAATTATTAGTTTTTATTATTCATTTTTGCTGCTAACAGAGCATGAGGGGCCCAGCAGTAGAAAAGAGGCATTCAGCCGGCGGTGAGGCAGCCGTGGGAGGATTCCTTGCTGCCATCTGCCAACAGAGCAGGGTATGTGTGCGGATGGCAGGAATCTCATCACTGCCATGAAAACAGTGAGAGGAGGGTAGAAGAATCCAAGAAGAAAAGGGCCAGGAGCCATCACTGTGGTGATTGTAGTGGGTGGATGGAGAGAGGAATTGCCCAAGGAGTAGAAAGATGGGCAGGAGTTGCCACAGTGATCATAAGGCTGGATTTTTAATGGCCCGTGCACATAAAGCACAGGGGTTATGCACACAGCTGGGCCTTGTGTGTACTGCGCGCATTTTAAAAGGAGCCCAGCTGCGCGCGTAACACCTGTTACACGCACAAAAGGCAGGCCTCGGCAGTGGGGCGGTCCAGGGGATGAAGCTGGACAGGGCTAGAGGTGCCCGGTACAGCGGCCATTTGTCACTGTGCCAGGGGATCACGTGCCAACAGGGTGCCGGTGCATGCAACTTGCTCCTGCTCCTTTGCAGGAGCAAAAGTTAAGTTTAAAAAATGGGGGGAGGGGGGATAGAAAAGGAATAGGGGTGGGTAGGATAGGGGAAGAGGAAGGAAGGGTAACATAGGGGGTAGGAAAGTTCCCTCCCAGTCTGCCCCTTAATTGGAGCGGATTGGGAGGGAACTGAGAAAGCCCGATGATGCATTGCCATGCTAATTCGCTAAATTATACCTCCCCTTCGCGCGCTGACTGGGAGTTTATAACATGCGTACACCAGCGTGCACATATTATAAAATCACGCTTCCATATGTACATACATTCCTTTTAAAAATCTACCCCATAGTGTGTGGAGGGAGGAACAACTCTAGGAGCTAAGAGACCAGGAGCTTCTGCAGTAATTGTAGTGGGTAGAGGGAGGGAGGAATGGCCCAAGGTGCCAAGAGGAGCAGATGGAGGGAGGAAGGAATGGCATGAGGAGTGGAGAGATGAAGGTTGAGAGAGGGAAAAGTGGCCTGAGGAGCTGAGAGAAGCAGGTGGAGGGAGGCAGGGAGGGAGGAACGGCCCTAGGAGCGTAAAGACCAGGAGCTTCTACAGTAATTGTTGTGGGTGGAGGGAGGGAGGAACAGCCCAAGTAGGGGAGAGACCTGGAACTACCACGGTGATTGTATTAGGGGGAGGTAGGATATATTGCCACAGAGAACTTCAGGGGAGGCTTTCATTAGTAATAAATGTTGCTGCGGTGTCTGATGTGGGTCACTGTGACCAACATCAACCACATGACTGAGTCAACCGGCCCTCTGAGGCATGTCCAATAGGCCAATCTTCCCCTGTTAGTGATGACATGCAAGGTCCTGAGTTCTCTACTCTAGGGAGGGTGTACAGTAGAAAGAACAAAGGCAAGCATAGCAAGAATACTGTATTTGAGATGTGCAAGCATGTTACAATAATACAAGAAGTTTTCAAACTTTTACATGATTTTTGTCATCTCTGACTCATCACAGCTTCCCTCTTCCTGTATCTGCTTTGTTTATTCTGATTGTTCTTGATGGCTTTGTTTTAGCCTTTGTTTGGCAAAGGCTGTAATTAGTTTATTTTATGTTCAGCATTGTGTGAGATGATTGCAGCATGTCTTCAGTCTGTCAGATCAAGCTTTAGAGTTTACTAAGTGGCTTATCAAACAAGTACTTGTACTTTCTTGTGCATTAATTTAAGATGCATCTGTTCAGGCCTGATTAGATCAAGTTAGGTATTTATATACGGTATATCAAACAATACATGTAGGTCCAGCTTAAATTACATTATGGATATGTATAATACTGACAATTATAAATGATAAGAACTCATAGAACTGCAACCTGCCCTGATCATGTACACTGATCGTGCAAGCCTTTACATTTCTTAATTGTGTAACAATATGCTTGTGGAAGTTCTATTGAAATGTATTTTGATGTAAAAAATATCTTCAAAAACCTGTAAAAACAGCTGTTAAAATATGAATGCTATTTAAATTTTTTATTTCAATTATAGAGCTTAAAATATAGATGCATATTTTCGTGCATGCAGCTCTTCTAGATTGTTAGTCACTCCTGGCGGTTTGTAGTACATTTTTAGGTTTTATTGTACCTGGACAGTTAATGTTTTGACTTTTGATTTTAAGGATTTTGACGATTATTGTATCTAGTTTTATGTTCACTTGAAAAATATTAATTATTAATAAACTAAAACCCTACAATGAGGTCTTTTATTATAATTCATATGCTACTAACAGTAAAGAAACTACTGTTGTCACAGACTGTACCATAAAAACTTAGAAATAATTTGACAAAATGCTTAACTCTGTCTGTATTTATTATAGAGCATCATTTTTTACACTAATATGTTTTTTCTTTCAATTATAGAGCCTAAAACATAGCTGCATGAAAACGTGCATGCGGTAAATCTAGTGTTTAGCCAATCTAATGTAAATACCTCTATCTAATGTTATCCTCTCCCTTCTCTTCTCCCAGTTCTATTACCTTGTTATATGTAACTGCTTCCTTCCTCACTATTAGGTTATTCAACTGTTCTCTGTACACCCCTGTTATATGTAAACCGGCATGATATGTTTGCAACATGAATGCCGGTATATAAAAATTTTAAATAAATAAATAAATATAAATAAATCTCGGCAGTTCTAGTGGTAAATTGCAATTTGAAAATTGTAATTGCTTTGAAAATGGACCTTAATAAGAATAATAGCAAATTATTCAGTGGATTTTAACTCTTCCTAGCCTGATGGATTGATGCATCCGGCCTTACATGGAAAGGAAGAAAGGGCAGGATCATGTAAGGGCTGCATGATGGAATCATCATGGTGGCAGAATTTATGAATTAATAGGTTTTTCATACTTCTTCATTTTCCTGGCATCAGTATAGGGCAGCCAAGAGATCATGAAGATGTTCTGAGGACAAACTTGTACTAGATAACGAAAAGGAACAGGGACATGTGAATAAAGAGTGCCACTTCTGGATCTTTCCTTTCATTCATTCCCCTGTGATTGAACCCATTTCATGTTAATGCTGGTCACTTTCTTCTTCACAGTAAGTGTTAGGGGTGTGCATTCGGATTGACCGCATTAGTAAAACGCAACTCATATTTTTTTTTTACTTAAAAAATTGATTCGACATAAATGATCGGATTTCCCACATATCGAACATAGATATGTTCGATATGTGGGAAATCGCGATTGTTGAGCCAAAATAAAAATATAAACCCCCTCACCCTCCTTAATCCCCTCCCCCCCGACTTACCACAACTCCCTGGTGATGGAGCGAGGAGTGAGGACGCCATTTCTGCAATCCTTGGCGAGAAGCATGTGACGTCGGCGGCACGTCGAGTGACGCCGGCGTCACGTGATTCCCGGCTCGTTCGCGCCGGACGGCTCGTTCGGCCCAAAAAGAACTTTTGGCCAGCTTGAGGGGGTCAGGAGGCCCCCCCAAGCTAGCCAAAAGTTCTTTTTGGGCCGAACGAGCCGTCCGGCGCGAACTTGCCGGGAATCACGTGACGTCGCGTCTGAGTGATGCGGCGCCACGTGATTCCCGGCGAGTTCGCGCCGGATGGCTCGTTCGGCCCAAAAAGAACTTTTGGCCAGCTTGAGGGGGTCAGGAGAACGAGCCGGGAATCACGTGACGCCGCGTCACTCGACGTGCCACCGACGTCACATGCTTCTCGCCAAGGATTGCAGAAATGACGTCCTCACTCCTCGCTCGATCACCAGGGAGTTGTGGTAAGTCTGGGGGGGGGGATTAAGGAGGGTGAGGGGGTTTAAATTTTTTTTTTGCACATATGTACATATACCCAACTCATTGGATTTTTTTTATGTCCATATTGGCCGCAAGTGGGACCCCCTTTCGGACATAAAAAATATGAACATAAAATTTTGCTCTGCACATCCCTAGTAAGTGTCATTCTTTGTTCTGATAGACTTTGATATGGGATAAATCAAAACATTTTAATTTGGTCTATACTACTAGGAGGTCCTGTAAAACACCATCTGACTCTCTGGTTGATTAAGCCTGAAAAGTACTTTAGGGTCTTTCTTTTTACTAATGGGTGATAATGCATTTATCACATGATAGATGCATCACACTATATATTAAGGGCATATTGTGGCTATTAAAGTGGTACAATGAAAAATATTTTCCTTGATGTTTATATATGGAAATTATCTTAAAAATGAGGAATAACTCAAGCATTGGGCATATTGTATTACATATTAAAAATTCAGTAAAAAATATTATGCTTTTAGAGTTTAATTTATTGTGGACTATTGCTTGATATCTAAAGGTTGGTGTTTGCCTAATCCAGTAGCTACAACTATACTCACTTTTTGGACTAAAGTAAGAGCACGTCATTTATTGCTCTTGCAACAATGGTAATGGGGGATAGGGGTGGGAAGGGACATGGTAGGGGGAGGTGGTGGTAGCAAATGCCATATCTCCATAGATTCCCATGAAAATTAATTACAGTGTCCTCAAATAAAAGGTACCTGCAGACTTTGTAGCTATATGGGTTGTTTTAAAATTGCCCCCATACTACATTGGCACTACTTCATTAAAGAAAATATAATATAACAATTGGACATTCTTCCATTCTCTGAATCTTCAGATGAAAACTAAATGATTCCAGTTTTTAAGTAAAGTAATTGGTTAAATGATAGAACTACTTAAATCACAAGAAAGCTTTTTGTTTATCCTATTTGGCTAATTTTACAAATCTAAGCTGATTTCATCAAATCCTGCTATCGTTAAGAATTAAAGATGATTTTTTTTTAATATTATTCTCTGAGATAGTTCAGGAAGTACATTTATATTTTGATCAGAATGCAGTTCAATCTGACCAAATACAACCTGGACTGATGTCCATATGGGCAACAGTCTGCTTAGCAACCTCTAGATTAGTATAAGTATAGCCAGCTTTTGGAGTGTTCAACCTGTGCATCCAAGCATGAGACCACTGTTCCCTCCCTTTCCACCCTTCTATAAGAAGCCTGCAAGCAGAAACTCAGGAAGCCTGTGCAAGAAGAAGGAAGCTTCTGTCTGTAGTGGTCATTGGTGAAGGATCAGCTTGCTTGGAGGAAGAGGAGCAGGGGAGGTGAGAAAAAGGGGATGCTTTTGGGCAAAAAAGGGGATAGAGAGAAAGGAGATGCTGGGTCCTGTGGGTATGTGGAAAACTGGGTGCTAGGCAGAGGGGTTGGAAGTGTGTGTCTACTGTGCTGAAGGCTTCTAGTAACCTATAGGAGGTCCTCCTGAGTTTTATGCAATATGATACAATCAAGGCACGTGAAAGACCTGAGCTTTTCTGTTGGAATTTTAATATTGAAAATATGTAACTTTTTCTATTGGTAGATATTTATTAAGATTCAAACAAATAAAACACAATGCACTGTATTTATTTATTTATTTATTTAGAGAATTTTATATACCGTGGCACATTCAGAACATCACCTTGGTTTACAGTGAACAATAATGCAGCAACAGGCTTTACAATAAAATATTATACGGAGCAACATTAAAATATTAAACGGGGCAATATATGCAATATATGCAACAGACTTTACAGTCAAATTAGAAACTAGAACCATTTTTTTAAATAGCTATAATTGAAATACACGTAACAGGGGTTACAGATGAGTTTGATAGAGGGGCCTTATTTGATTAGTAGTATTATAATGCAATTATTCCAGTTTTATCTTAATCCACATCAGTTGCACTTTTGTAATAAATGTTTCGATGTTTACTTGAAACTCACTGGAGCCTATCATATTGAAACAGAATGAGTAACTAGAAGAATCTTTATTTACTTTGAAGTCTTTATGCATGAAAGATAATTAGTATTTCAAGTATTACAAATGGATCTGATGATTAGGAACTGACCTTAAGGCCAATATAACCTGTTCACATTACTGGGAGAGGGTTAGATCAGGGAAGGGAGCAATGCATATAGTTTTGGATTTGCAAAGTGATGCACATTGTTTTGGTTGCAAAAAATAACAGCAGAAGCAGGTGCAAATTTCTGCAGATATTTTCTTCTTGGGCAGTTTTCAAAGGGAAAGTGTATACATGTACTTTCTCTTTGACAATTCGTCTAAAATCTACACGTGCAAGTACTAATTTGAAAATTGTCCCTAGGGAAGGTAATATTTTTTAGCCATAAAAATGACCCTTTAGGAAATTACATGAACAATTCACACATAAAATTGTGCGCATACACGTACATATGCATCCTTTTACATGACAGGGAATAGGTGTTCCAGGGAATGGAATCTAGACAGGGGTGGAATGTACATGTATCCTTTTTGATTTAAAAAGTATGCATTCTTTCAGCAAACCTATGTGCACAAAATAAATGTAATGGTGTATGTGTAATTTTACCATAATAATTTTCAAAGTAACTTGCATGCATAAATTCACTTTGAACATTGCTGTAACTTGAGCACATAACAGCTTGCAAATGTATGTGCCAGTTATAAAATTACTCTTAATATGACTGTATATTAACTGTGTTTGATGTTACCTTTTTTTATTTTATTCATTTTTTTTATTCTCTTGACTGAAGTTGGTCTGTAATACTTTTAACAAGGGATTTATAGTCTGGTTTGTATATTCTATAAAGGCTACCATTTTCGTGCCTTTTCTAAAAATTTCTTGTACCATTATTGATTGACATACACTAGATCCATACACTATATAGGTATGTGCAGCCAAAAAATTGTATAACATTTTCTTTATAGAGTTTTCAAACTTTTGGGATTTTTTTTGTTTTGCTTTTAGTGCACACTAATTTTAGATTAGTATGCACTAATGCACATTAGTTCAGACTATCTCGCATTAGTGCACTCTTAAAACTAAACGATAAAAACACTGTATATTCCTATCAAATTCCAATTACAATTTGGCTAATGCATTTCATTTATGTTTTATCTTTCAATTTTAGTCCTTAGCAGCGCTTTCTTTTCTAGAAAGAAAGGTGCTGGTACTCAGATGTAGGACAGTCCTTACAGGGCAGGTGGGGGGAAATGGAAAAACTGACCAGTTCAACCTATAATAGCCCTGCTCCCTGCAACTGGTTGCAGGGGTCAGTCACTGCAGGATTCTCCCCCTTCCCATCCTCCCTCCCAATAGCAGATGGCTTTGCTTACCTGTGGAGTGTCTCAGGGCTCAGTCCTCCCCCTCAATACTGGTGAACATCTACATGTGTCCTAGATGTGATCTCATCCTGTCCCTCAATATCACATGCCACCAATTTGCAGATAACATCTAATTCTGTATCAAAATGGGATTTGACCAAACTTCATCTTTTGCCAATCTCAATAAATGTCTCACAGCAGTAGCCCATGTCTTAATAAACACAACTCAGACTAAATCCATCTATATAGGAACTCCTCTGGCTCAGCTGCCAAGGTCACCTCTTACAATTGTTTCCCTCATTAGCAGATACCACCTTACATCCTAAGGAGTCAGTATGAAGCCTAAGGTTTCAACTTAACTGAAACATCACAGGCTCACAGTGGAACTCCATATCTTGAATGTGACAGTGTCCACTTTCATGTGTCCTATATCAAATCTGCCAACTATGCAATTTCCTTGATAAATACAATCCTGCTACTGTAATTGATAGATTAATCACCAGCTGAATTGATCACTGCAATTCCCTATGTAACGGCATCTCACAATTCAGTGTAAAGTACCACCAGATTTTAAAAGTATTGCTGTGAGAATTTTGGTAGGTGCGAAAGCAGAGATCACATCAAGCTTATGCTACATCAATTTCACTTCTTTCAGTAGAAAGCAGGATAACATTTTAAACTCGCTGGGGTAGATTTTATAATTTTGTGCGAGCGGGGGTCCGGGAGCGACCTCCTGCATGCGGTCCGTATTGCCAATATTCAAAATGGCGCCGGTGCTACCTTTGCCCTCACTATGGGGGTAATTTTCAAAAGGAGTTACATGCGTAAATGTAGCTACTATTGTAGCAATTTTCAAAAGCCATTTACTCAAGTAAAGTGCACTTATGTGAGTAAATCCTATAGACAAGTCAATGGCATATATTGTAGCAATTTTCAAAAACCCACTTACTCAAGTAAAGTGAATTTACCCCTGTAAACCTGGTTTTTACTCGAGTAAATGCTTTTTAAAATCAGGCCCAATGTCAACATCGCTTTACAGTGTAACTGATAGTATAACTGAGGGGGGAGGGAAAGGAGGGGGAATGGGGTCGGGTAAACAGGGGCTTTGGAATATATTCAGTAAACATGAAACAAACCTAGGTACATATATACAAGTTATATACAATCAAAGTAAAAAGGAGGCGCGGAAGGGGGGAGGGGGGTGAGACGAGGCTGAGGAAGGAAGAATGGGTGGGGGGGAAAGGGGGGGGCGGGGGAACTAGCAGGGGAGGGATGTGGTGCATTGTGTGGAGATCTAAGGGAGGGGACCTAGAGGGTGGAGGGAGGGGGAAGGGAGAGGAGGGAGGGAGGGGGAGGGTGTAGGACGGGGAAGTGGGCAGAGAAGGGATCATGAGTAGGCATGCGTAAACAGCCAAGTCTTAAGTTTCTGTCTGAATTTCTTAGGGCAGGTCTCGAGGCATAGCTGGGTAGGCATTGTGTTCCATAGAGAAGGTCCAGCTAATGAAAGGGCGCGTTGTTTGGTGGTTGTTAGTTGAAAGAGTTGGGAGAGAGCGTGTGTATAGTTGCTATATAAGGCATTCTGGTGGGTCTGGAGGAGGAACGAATGTGTAGAGTGTCTGTGAACCAAAGCATGTCCGGATTGTGGATAGCTTTGTGTATGAGGGTAAGGGTCTTAAATTGAATTCTAGAGGTGATGGGTAGCCAGTGAAGTTGTTTGAGAATGGGTGTAATGTGTTCTTTTCTGGCACTTAATATAAGCAATTGAGGAACTGTAACTTAGTCCTCTAAATGCTGAGGGTCTATCTAACAATTCTAAATGTGCCTTAAGATTTAATCATCAGTCATTGTACATGCCAAACACATATATATTTTTTTACATTTTATTAAATAAAATAAAGGTATGCATTTATCTGTTTGCAAAAAACTTTTAACACGGAAAATGAGTCCTAAAACCTCAAAGTAAACCATTCAACACTGGGAAGGCGAGAGTTTGCAAGATTTACTAAATTATCTTCCTAAATCACCTGACACCGCAGTGTTTCAGAAGAAACAAACTTCCTTCTTCAGGGGAATATAGAAGAGATTTCTTTCACAAATTGAATATACCCCGGTATCCTGTACGACTGATATCTTCCAAAATTGTAAAGGTCCAGAATTCCAAGAAATATACACTCTATATGTGCCATCGTTTGTAAACTTTTATTGCCGTTTTTTTCCTTGGGCGATACGCTTCAGTCGATTGCATGTAAAATAAAATAAAGGGGCATGGTATGGGTGTGTTGTGAGCAGAGCAAGGATGTTATGGGGTATGGTCAAGAGATGTGTGTGCAAGTACCTATGTGCCTGGGTGTGTACCCAGGTCCAGCACTGCGGAAGTTTACTTCTGCTGTGGAGGAGATGTAAGTTAAAAAAATAAAAGAAACAGGCATCCCTGTCGCACCACAGAGAACTGATGAAGTTCTCTGTGGTGCGATAGGCCCTGGTCCATAAAAGAGCAGGGGTCACTTATTAAGCATGCCAACAAAATTTAGGGTGGTGTCTAGGCCAATCCCGGCTGACAAAGCCGAAGACTTGACAGCCTGGGGGAGGTTTAAGGAGTCTGGGGTATTTGGGGGCAGTGCAGGCTAAAGAACCAAGGGGGTTTGGAGGACTTAGCTCTAGACTGGGAGAACTGATGAAACTGATCATAGCATGGATGCATACCTGTTATACAATTCCCCCACATGCATGGTTCATACCTGACTTTGTGCAGTTGTGCGCACCCACTTGCAAAACTGGGGGAACACATGTGCGTGCCCAGGCTATTTTATAACATATGCGCATATGTGTGCTTATGTTATAAAATTACCATGTCTCTGGGCTCGCGCCGATGCACATGTGTATATGTGTGCCCAAGCGATCGTTTGAAAGTTACTATCTAAGGGAGTTATTTTCCAACTCATATTATGGTGTTTTTGCATGCATTAAGGTGTTTTTGCATACTGAAAAATGCCTTAACGCATGCGAAAAGCACCATAACACATGGTGCGATGCTAATTTTTAAAATGGGAGGAGTTGGGGGGTGATATTTTTGTAAAAGTGAACACTTTGAAAAGCCATATTGCACAGTTTTAATGCTGAAAATAACTACACCTTTTCCATTGGTGTTAAGCTGTGCCCATACCATGATGAAAAAGAGAGAGACAGAGAGAGAGAAACTATCAGTAAAGCTACTCTCATAGTTAGCTATTTATATCTCTATAGGAGGCCCACTTAGTAAATCAAGGTGAGATTAGGTAGTAGTGTAGGGCTTAGGGGCCACTTTTACATGCAGAGTGGGAAGTACGAACAGAACAGTACACTCTTGTGAAGATTTGATGTCCTTTGGAGTGAGGAAACTCACACAACGATGAGATTTATACAATGTTCTCTCAACCTAGCTTGATGGATGCTCTACCTGGGTAACATCAAGCTAGGCTGAGAGAACACTGTACAAATCTCATCGTTGTGTGAGTTTCCTCACTCCAAAGGACATCAAATCTTCACAAGAGTGTACTGTTCTGTTCGTACTTCCCACTCTGCATGTAAAAGTGGCCCCTAAGCCCTACACTACTACCTAATCTCACCTTGAGTTACTAAGTGGGCCTCCTATAGAGATATAAATAGCTAACTACTAGAAGGACCTTATGGATGGGTTTTCTCTCTTTCTCTTTCTCCCTCTTTCTGTCATTGCAGGTAGGAAATATAATTAAGAAAGGGTTAATAGATGTTTATTTGCTTATTTTTATTTAGTTTATGCCTTTTTTATTGGTAGCTGAACATGAGTTTTATTCAGTTACAGTGGTATTTTCCCTGTCACCAAATGGTTTATAATCTGTGATCCACATTTACTAAACTTATTTCCCAAAATTCCTATAGACACAACATGGGAAAAAAGCCTTAGTAAATCAGTCCCTGAATTTGTATTATGCTATAGCTCTGTTATGACAATTCCTATTCAACAAGGGTTACAATACAGTTTATGGATGGATGAAAGAGAACATGTTTACATGAAGAAACACTAGCTAGCTATGAATGGGCTTCAATTACTGCACACTACCAAGATAAGAATGCCAATGAATTAAAGTAAGATAGGTTTCGACTGAGAAAAAATGAAGAAGGTGAACTAGTGGGAAAAAAAGGTTTTCATAGAGGCCTTAAACCATGTTTTGAAGTTGGCCGTGAAAACACACTGCACCACTGGGACACCCTTGGAGACTTTGTTTAGGATTTGGATTGCTTTTCAGTTAAAACAAAACCCATTTAAAATATTACTAACCAGAAAAACATACTGCAGAAAATAGAACCATTTTTCTGAAAAGTCTTCTGATATACTCATAGCTCATCGCAGATTAGTCATTTTAAAAAATTACATTTAAGAATATGGTGTAATTGTTCAGAGAACTCTACACGAAGCCATAAAACTTATGTTTCACATGGAGTTCATTGTCATCAGTGAAGTTGTTTAATTATTTGAGTCTCAAGTATGACACTGTAGATTTATATAACTGTTTCAACAATGGGAACAAATGCTTTAAGAACAAATAAATCTGCAAAGTTTGTATATCATTAGATGTCAATGCATTTTTAGGGATAGAACTTTCAGCAAAATAGCAGGTAGTACATTTCTAATAATAAAAAAATCTCAGCCGAATAAAGCAATATGTGTTTGTGTATGTGTATAAAATTACAGAGTGAAAAAATACTTTCTTTGATTTGTTTTAAATGTTTTACCTGTCTCAGAAATGAGGTTATTAGGGATGTGCAGAGCAAAATTTTATGTTCATATTTCTTATGTCCGAAAGTGGGTCCCACTTGCGGCCAATATGGACATAAAAAAAATCTAATGAGTTGGGTATATGTACATATGTCGCCCATTAAAGTCAATGGGGGAAGGATTTCCAGCCTATTTTTGGCTGCAGAATTGTGGTTTTCTTATCAATTGGCCCAGGAGAGAGTTCCCTTTCCTTTGTGCAGGGAAGTACTCCCTGGAAAGGGTCCACCCCTAGAGTTGTGTGTACCCGGTGTTTACATTGGCGTCCAGTGAATATCGTTGGCGTCTAGTGAATTCCGTTGGCGTCTAGTGAATTCAGACGGTACTTACGCACTTCAGCAGATGACAAAGGAATTGGAGGATCTCTCAGAAATAAGAATACGTGTGGGAATACAAGGTCTGGATGAACAGGCAGGCACAGCAATGGAGTTAAAACAGCAGTAGGAACACAAGGCCTGGATGAACAGGCACTTCATTCGAGGACAGAGGTCAATCCCAGCTAGGGACACAAGGCCTGCATGAACAGGCACAGGAACTAGGTTAAAACACTGGTAGCTCGCCAGCATCTTTCTGATGCATGCTAGAATATTGGCAGCGGTATGGGCATGGTCCGTCAGGTGGGTGTGCAGTAAAGCCCACCTCCACCCTCATGCTTGTTCAGGGAAGGACTCCCTGGAACGGGTCCACCCCTAGAGTTGTGTGTTCCCGGTGTTTACATTGGCGTCCAGTGAATATCGTTGGCGTATAGTGAATTACGTTGGCGTCTAGTGAATTCAGACTGTACTTACGCACTTCAGCTGATGACAAACGAATTGGAGCCTAGGATCTCTCACAAATAAGAATACGTGTGGGAACACAAGGCCTGGATGAACAGGTACATCATTCGAGGACAGAGGTCAATTCCAGCTAGGGACACAAGGCCTGCATGAACAGGCACAGC
Organism: Rhinatrema bivittatum; assembly: GCF_901001135.1. Lineage (NCBI taxonomy): Eukaryota > Metazoa > Chordata > Amphibia > Gymnophiona > Rhinatrematidae > Rhinatrema > Rhinatrema bivittatum. The sequence continues at coordinate 494,048,020 of NC_042617.1, forward strand.
AACCAGGTTAAAACACTTGTGGGAACACAAGGCCTGGATGAACAGGCACAGCCACTGAGTTAAAACACCTGTGGGAACACAAGGCCCGGAAGAATGGGCACAGCAACTGAGTTAAAACACCTGTGGGAACACAAGGCCTGGATGAACACGGATACTCGGATAGTAATTATGTGTTTTTTTAATGTATTTATATTCTTATTCGAAAACGTTTCTAGCACGTCATACTTGATTACACTCAGGTACTGTAGGTATTTCCCTATCCCCAGAGGAACACAAGGCCTGGATGAACAGGCACCGCCACTGAGTTAAAACACCTGTGGGAACACAAGGCCTGGATGAACACGGATACTCGGATAGTAATTATGTGTTTTTTTAATGTATTTATATTCTTATTCGAAAACGTTTCTAGCACGTCAGACTTGATTACACTCAGGTACTGTAGGTATTTCCCTATCCCCAGAGGAACACAAGGCCTGGATGAACAGGCACCGCCACTGAGTTAAAACACCTGTGGGAACACAAGGCCTGGATGAACACGGATACTCGGATAGTAATTATGTGTTTTTTTAATGTATTTATATTCTTATTCGAAAACGTTTCTAGCACGTCAGACTTGATTACACTCAGGTACTGTAGGTATTTCCCTATCCCCAGAGGAACACAAGGCCTGGATGAACAGGCACCGCCACTGAGTTAAAACACCTGTGGGAACACAAGGCCTGGATGAACAGGCAGGCACAGCAATGGAGTTAAAACACCAGTAGGAACATGGATGAACACTGATACTCGGATAGTACAATTTTTTTTTTATGGATTTATATTCTTTTTAAAAAAGTTTATAGCACTTCATTTATTTTTATATTTATTTGTCATTTTTATATACTGACATTCTTGTATTCAATGCAAATCATACTTGCTTACACTCAGTTACTGTATGTATTTCCCTATCCCCAGAGGAACACAAGGCCTGCAGGAACGGGCACAGCAACGGAGTTAAAACACTTGTGGGAACACAAGGCCGGGATGAAGAGGCGCAGCAGTCGAGCACAGAGGTCGATCCCAGCTAGGGACACAAGGCCTGGATGAAGAGGCACATCATTCGAGGACAGAGTTCAATCACAGCTAGGGACACAAGCCGCGGAGGAAAAGACACTAACCAGGATCCTCCAAGCCCTCATTTTCTCCAAATTAGACTACTGCAACTCTACATTTCTTGGACTCCCTTCCTCATACACAAAACCACTCCAAATGGTTGAAAACGCAGCAGCCCGTCTACTAACAAACACTAGGAAAAGAGACCACATTTCCCCAGTCCTAAAAGACCTCCACTGGTTACCAATTCAGTTCAGAGTCATTTACAAATCCATCACCTTGATATACAAAATCTTTCACCAACACACCATAATCGACCTACAAATTCCTCTCCGTTTATACAAATGCACAAGACCGACCAGGGAAGCCTACAGAGGATGCCTCCTTGTTCCACCCTCCAAAACCACTTATCACAGCACCTTTAGAGATTGAGCCCTTTCCACAGCAGGTCCACCGTTATGGAACTCCATCCCCCCAGATCTCAGAAATGAACCTTGCCTCCTAACCTTTCGGAAAAGACTCAAGACATGGCTTTTCAGGCAAGCCTTCCCGAACTGCACCTAACACACACCATCAATAAATTCTCAGCTCAGAAGCTGTATATATTGGACGCCATATTTGTAATGTACTCTTGTATATTTTTATATTCTACACATGTATATAATTAACCTCCTCTATCCCTCTTTATTTCTTACACTCCCAGTTCATAGCCCCAGTTAATTGTAACTGCATCTCTTCACCACGTGTATTTATGTTATAGGTTGTTTTCTTTGCACCCCTGTTTTCTGTAAAGCGACATCATGTGAACGATTTCATGAATGCCGGTATAAAAAAACCTTAAATAAAATAAATAAGTAAGTACCGCAAGGGAAAGTTGAAAACAACTTTGAAGAGGGAGTTCAAGAGGGCGTGAAATTGTAAAGAGGTAAATGGGTGGGGTCCGTGCAGTCCGCCCGCAGGATTCAACCCGGCGGGTTCGGTCGGACCGGGGTTTCGGCGGATCCCCCACCCCCACCCCTTTCGCGGGGGGTGGGGGAGGGGCGGGGAACGCCTCCCGGACGGCCCCGGGCCCCGCAGGGCGCATTTCCTCCGCGGCGGTGCGCCGCAACCGGCAACGGGTCGGCTGGGAAGGCCCAGGGGGGGCAGGTGGCCCGCTGCTCTGGCGGCGCGTGTTATAGCCCCCCCTCCCGGCGTTTCCTCCTTCCCCTTTGGCAACTGTTAGCTTGTCTTAACCTCATTCACTACATCTATGCAGACGATGTTCAGATTCTTATTCCCATAACAGAATCTATTAACAAACTTGGCTATTCTTACAAGCCTTCCCTGATCCTTCAAACTTTCACTAGATAAGTACAGCTACTCAGCTTTGAATATGGAACTTCGCCCCTCCAATATTCTCCTCATTTAGCTACCCTACTTATGCACTTCAGAAAATGACAAAGGAATTGGAAGATCTCTCAGAAATAATAATACGTGTGGGAACACAAGGTCTGGATGAACAGGCAGGCACAGCAATGGACTTAAAACACCAGTAGGAACACTAGGCCTGGATGAAGAGGCACATCATTCTAGGACAGAGGTCAATCCCACCTATGGACACAAGCCGCGGAGGAAAAGAAACTAACCAGGATTCCCTCCGTAACGGCGAGTGAAGAGGGAAGAGCCCAGCGCCGAATCCCCGCTTGTCCGGCGGGCGCGGGAAATGTGGCGTACGGAAGATCGCCTCTCTGGCGCCGCTCGGGGGCCCAAGTCCTTCTCATCAAGCCTCAGCCCGCGGACGGTGTTAGGCCGGTAGCGGCCCCCGGCGCGCCGGGACCGGGTTTTCTCGTAGTCTGTTTGTTTGGGAATGCAGGCCAAAGTGGGTGGTAAACTCCATCTAAGGGTAAATACCGGCTCCGGCGCGTGTTATTGCCCCCCCCCCCCCCCGGCAGCAGCTTCGCCGTTTCCCCCCCGCCGTTTCCTCCTTCCCCTTTGCCAACTGTTAACTAGTCTTAACCTCATTCACTACATCTATGCAGACGATGTTCAGATTCTTATTCCCATAACAGAATCTATTAACAAAGCCATCGCACTTTGGAACAACAGCTTACAAGCCATCACTAATCTCCTCAACAGTCAAAGCATGAGATCTTATTAAGAAACTGACATTATCCTCAACAAATTCTTACTCCTAGCAAAACCTCTACCAAGTAAGTACACAGGGGTCTGTATTTTCATACCCCAGTGCTTGCTGTTTGAATACCGCTCTTGCCGTACCGACCCGCAGGGACCACCTAGGGACACAAGCTGTGGAGGAAAATAAACTAACCAGGATTCCCTCAGTAACGGTGAGTGAAGAGGGAAGAGCCCAGCGCCGAATCCCCGCCTGTCCGGCGGGCGCGGGAAATGTGGCATACAGAAGACCGGCTCCCCAGCGCCGCTCGGGGGCCCAAGTCCTTCTGATGGAGGATCAGCCGGCGGACGGTGTTAGGCCGGTAGTGGCCCCCCAATAAAACCACCAAAGACTGCTTCTATAAACTGCAAGTTTAAAAAAGGATAAGACCACTCTTCCACGCCAAACACTTCAGAACCATCCTCCAAGCCCTCATTTTCTACTACTGCAACTCTACATTACTTGGACTCCCTTCCTCATACACGAAACCACTCCAAATGGTTGAAAACACAGCAGCCCGTCTACTAACAAACACTAGGAAAGGAGGCCACATTTCCCCAGTCCTAAAAGACCTCCACTGGTTACCAATTCAGTTCAGAGTCATTTACAAATCCTCAACTTCTCGCCCTACCACCGGGGGCACCGCACCGGCCACGAGGCCTACCACGCGCCCTAGTCCGCATTGTTTCCAAGCTTCACTTACCTGCAGCCGGACGCCATTCGGCACCAACACGAGAGTCGCGCCCCTGATGACATCACAAAAGAGCGACTAAGGCGGGGGATTTAAACCTGCTCCCCTGCCGTTTTCGCTCTTTTGCCTGCGGATCGCGATCGGCGAACGGAGCAAGCTGCCTGTCTGCAACTCGTAGGCGCTGGGAGAAGGGCCGCGCAGCCGGCGCAGGACCCATCGGGGTAAGGCCTCAACTTCTCGCCCTACCACCGGGGGCACCGCACCGGCCACGAGGCCTACCACGCGCCCTAGTCCGCATTGTTTCCAAGCTTCACTTACCTGCAGCCAGACGCCATTCGGCACCAACACGAGAGTCGCGCCCCTGATGACATCACAAAAGAGCGACTAAGGCGACAGTCATCCCATAAATTTGATAGTAAGCTAGGCGTCACGCGCCGAGCGTCACGCGTCGAAGGAGCGCGTCAAAGGGGCCTGCCCCTTTGAGCGCCCCTTCGAGCAGCCCCTTCAAACAGCCCAGAAGGTCTCCTTTGATGCCACCCTCTCACTCTGGACATATCCAAGCGAACGTACCCCCACACAACTGAGCAAGGCAAAGACCTGACATCGGAATCCTGCACTCCAGACTACCAAGACCTAATAGACAACCTGACCACATACCCACACAAGCCCCTGCGTCTGAGGCTGGATAATTGTATGGAGTCCACCTCCTGCCAGACTCCAGACCCCAACCTTCTATCCGGTAAACTCACTAGAGACACTCAGTATTTTATGTCACATCGCACCTATGACCCTATACTACTCCAATATACTATATTGTGCTGCATTTTATGAACCTGTCACGTTGATTTACACTGTATTATTACATTGGTCCATTGCACTGTACTATATTGCGCCATATCTGTGTCTACATAGCACTGCTCCCAGCTCGATTCCATGAAACCTACCCCATACAATCTCTATAAACCTGTATAAACCTGCTCCAATCGATCTACCCTACACCCAGTAGTGGAATCCTCTCACTGCACCTCCACTGCACACCCTTATATCTCCGATCCTGACAATTTCCCACCCCCCGCCATTCTAATAGCACAACCTGCCCTGCCTCCCTCCCATTTCCTCTCCCCAACCTCTCGACCGGCCTCCACCCACCCGTCTGTCTACTTCCCGTCTGTCCCCTCCCAAAATGTGCCTCCCCACTATTCCCATCATACACCACCCCCACCGGCGGACGTTCCGCCCAGCATACCCTCACTCCCTTCCCCAGCACAAATCCCTAGTGCCCATCATGATCTCACCCTTCACCCAGCTGCTAGGCCTTGCAACACTTACCATCTCCCTTTTCAATGCACAATCCATCCTAAAGAAAGCCCCCATACTTCAAGACTTACTCACTGACACAAACCCAGATATCTGTGCTATCACAGAATCCTGGTTAAAGAACTCAGACCACGTTTTCATCAACCAACTCCCAACACAGACATACGACATCTTCTCTATTCCTAGGCCCAGAAAAAGAGGAGGAGGCATACTCCTAGCTACCAAGAAACACCTTAACCTTAAGCTACAGACCATTTCCCCCCCCACAAAACTTGAAATTGGGCTTTTTAAATCCAAATCTCTGCAAGTCTGCCTTGTCTACGCCCCCCCTGGTATACTTGAACAGGACCCATCCCCCTTCATTGAATACATCACTGACAACATAAAACCAGACACACCCGCAATAATACTCGGAGACTTCAACCTCCATGTAGACACCCACCCCAATACGCCTGCTTGTGAAACCCTACTTCTCACCCTCAAAGCCCTGGGCTTCAGACAGTTAATCTCCGAGCCCACACACAAAGCTGGCCACACCCTCGACCTCCTCTTTGTCAACACATGCATTTCAGTACCCCAATCACCCATTACCACCCCCATCCCCTGGTCAGACCATTTTCTCATCAACGCCCAACTCACCATCAACACTGATACACCGATCACAAGCTCACATGAAAAAACATTCTCATTCCGTAAACAATGTTCCTCGGAGGAACTCTCCTTAGCCTTCAGCAAAGTAAGTGAAAACCTTGACTTATCTAACCCAGACACTGCCCTTCTTTCCTGGAATAAGTCCCTATCCAACATAGCCAATGATCTCTGCCCCACCATCCACAAAACAATAACCCCCACACGCACCGAGAGAAAGCCATGGTACACCGCTGAACTAAGAAAACTAAAGCAAGACCTTAGAACCAAGGAACGTACCTGGCGAAAACAACCAACACCCACACACAAAATGGACTACAAACACACATTGCATACATACCGACAAGCAACCATCCACGCCAAACGCGACTTCTACGCATCAAAAATCCACAGCTTTAAATTCAATCCAAACGCCCTATTTAGCCTCGCTGCAGAACTCACAAAATCCCCCATTCCCTCCCCCCAAGAAATAAACAGCATTGAGAAATGCGAGAAACTAGCCGACTACTTTCAAAGTAAAATCTCCAAAATTCTTACACGTCTACCCCCCAATCCCGCTCCCACAGACCCACTACCGATCGACAACTACTCTAACCTCGACTCTCTCGACACTACCTCCGTGAAGGAAATTGAATCCATATTAAAAAAGATGCGACCATCCACCCACATCTCAGACACCATACCATCAAAAATTCTCCTCCCCATTCCCTCTGCCATTGCAAAACCAATAGCAGAAATCATAAACTGCTCCATCACCTCCGGGAAAGTCCCCGACCCACTTAAACTCGCCGTCGTGAAACCACTACTAAAGAAACCTACCCTGGATCACAATGACCCTGCAAATTACAGGCCTATTTCCAATCTGCCCTTCATATCCAAAATCATGGAAAAGGTGGTAAACTCCCAACTCACCGATTTCCTAGAAGATAACAATATTCTTCACCCCACCCAATACGGTTTTCGTAAAGACCGTAGCACCGAAAAACTCCTACTCGCAATAACGGACACCATCCTTAAAGGCATGGACCACGGCCAATCATATATACTTGCCCTTCTCGATATCTCAGCCGCCTTTGATACCGTGAATCATCAAATCCTAATATCACGCTTAGCGGAGATAGGCATCTCAAACACAGCCCTATCCTGGTTTTCCTCATACCTTGACCACCGCAAATACCTAGTCAAGCTTGATACTTTCGAATCCGCACACATTCCCCTCACACAAGGGGTACCACAAGGCTCTTCTCTATCCTCCACCCTCTTCAATATATACTTACTCCCTCTCTGCCACCTCCTCTCTAAACTAGGACTAAAATTCTTCTTGTACGCTGATGACGTACAAATACTTATTCCAATTCAAAAATCCATCAACGAAACCCTTCAATACTGGGAAACATGCCTGACATCCATCAATTCTCTCCTCTCCAATCTCCACCTAGCTCTTAACACCTCGAAAACTGAAATCCTCATCCTCACAAACCAATCACTCAATTCATCCCGCCAAATGACTCTCAACGCCTCACAAGCTCATACACTACCGCCCAGTGTCAGAGATTTAGGAGTCACCCTAGACAATCAACTCAGCTTCAAAACCCACATTAAATCACTTCTAAAAGGGGGCTTTTACAAATTACAAATTCTCAAAAAACTGAAGCCCCTTCTCCATGCCTGTGACTTCCGCACGGTTATGCAAACCACCATACTCACCAAACTCGACTACTGCAACTCCCTTCTCTTAGGCCTCCCCTCCTCTACCACTAAACCCCTTCAAATCCTACAAAATGCCATGGCAAGAATCTTAACAAACACCAGAAAAACTGACCACATCACTCCCATACTCCAAGATCTCCATTGGCTCCCCATCACCTTCCGCTCCCAATATAAAACACTTACCATCCTCCATAACACATTATACAATAACAATTCACCCTGGCTTGAAGACATGCCACAATTCCGTCAAGCCAACCGCCCCACCAGAAACTCCCTTGCTGGCACTCTCCAAACCCCCTCACTTAAAGTTGGGCACCTCACCGCTACCAGGGAGAGAGCCTTCTCCATTGCCGGCCCTACCCTCTGGAACTCCCTACCCGCCAAACTCCGCTTAGAACCATCCATGAGCCACTTCAAAAAAGGAATCAAGACATGGCTCTTTAAACAAGCCTACCCCAATTCCACCCAATCCTATCCAATGTCCTCCTGAACCACCTCAATCCCAACCTAGCCCACTACCTCTCTCCCATCCCCCCTCTCCCACCCCTCTCTATCTCTCCTCTCTCCTTTGCCCACTCCCCCACGCCACCATCAATTTCTCCCTGAAAACTATCACCGTCTGTACCCGGTTCCCACCACCCCCGTCTCGCCCCCCCTCCCTCCCTACCCCCCCCCCCTTAATCGTTCCTACGTGCACCTGCCCATGTCCTACTGTAAATAAGTTTCATATACTAAATATCCCTAGTGCACATGCCAACTAACCTTGTATATTGGTTCTTTTTGTAACGCTGCCTGTCTGACTCTCATCTCCTCTACTTTGTATATCACCCAGTTAACCCCTCCCCTGTTTATTGTAATTTCCTTTCCTTTCTCAGTTATTTGTAAACCGACATGATGTGTCCTACGAATGCCGGTATAAAAAAAAGTTTTAAATAAATAAATAAAATAAAATAAAAAATCATTCACCAACACACCATTATCGACCTACAAATTCCTCTCCGTTTATTCAAATGCACAAGACCGACCAGGGAAGCCTACAGCGGATGCAATGCCGGTATAAATAAATAAAATAAATAAATAAAATCAATAAGTACGTAAGGGAAAGTTGAAAACAACTTTCAAGAGCGAGTTCAAAAGGGCGGGAAACCGTTAAGAGGTAAACGGGTGGGGTGCGTGCAGTCCGCCTGGAGGATTGAACCCGGCGGGTTCGGTGGGACCGGGGGTGGTTTCGGCGCATCCCCCACCCCTTTCGCGGGGGGGCGGGGAACGCCTCCCGGACGGCCCCGGCCCCGTCCAGGAATAAAAAAAATAAAGTAAAGCAATAAAATCAATAACTACGTAAGGGAAAGTTGAAAACAACTTTCAAGAGCGAGTTCAAAAGGGCGGGGAAACCGTTAAGAGTTAAACGGGTGAGGTGCGTGCAGTCCACCTGGAGGATTGAACCCGGCGGGTTCGGTGGGACCGGGGGTGGTTTCGGCGCATCCCCCACCCCTTTCGCGGGGGGCGGGGAACGCCTCCCGGACGGCCCCGGCCCCGTCCAGGAATAAAAAAATAAAGTAAATATATAAAATCAATAAGTACGTAAGGGAAAGTTGAAAACAACTTTCAAGAGCGAGTTCAAAAGGGCGGGAAACCGTTAAGAGTTAAACGGGTGGGGTGCATGCAGTCCGCCTGGAGGATTCAACCCGGCGGCGGGATCGGTGGGACCGGGGGTGGTTTCGGCGCATCCCCCACCCCTTTCGCGGGGGGGCGGGGAACGCCTCCCGGACGGCCCCGTCCCCGTCCAGGAATAAAAAAAATAAAGTAAAGCAATAAAATCAATAAGTACGTAAGGGAAAGTTGAAAACAACTTTCAAGAGCGAGTTCAAAAGGGCGGGAAACCGTTAAGAGTTAAACGGGTGAGGTGCGTGCAGTCCACCTGGAGGATTGAACCCGGCGGGTTCGGTGGGACCGGGGGTGGTTTCGGCGCATCCCCCACCCCTTTCGTGGGGGGGCGGGGAACGCCTCCCGGACGGCCCCGGCCCCGTCCAGGAATAAAAAAATAAAGTAAATATATAAAATCAATAAGTACGTAAGGGAAAGTTGAAAACAACTTTCAAGAGCGAGTTCAAAAGGGCGGGAAACCGTTAAGAGTTAAACGGGTGAGGTGCGTGCAGTCCGCGGCCCCGGCCCCGTCCAGGAATAAAAAAATAAAGTAAATATATAAAATCAATAAGTACGTAAGGGAAAGTTGAAAACAACTTTCAAGAGCGAGTTCAAAAGGGCGGGAAACCGTTAAGAGTTAAACGGGTGAGGTGCGTGCAGTCCACCTGGAGGATTGAACCCGGCGGGTTCGGTGGGACCGGGGGTGGTTTCGGCGCATCCCCCACCCCCTTTCGTGGGGGGGCGGGGAACGCCTCCCGGATGGCCCCGGCCCCGTCCAGGAATAAAAAAATAAAGTAAATATATAAAATCAATAAGTACGTAAGGGAAAGTTGAAAACAACTTTCAAGAGCGAGTTCAAAAGGGCGGGAAACCGTTAAGAGTTAAACGGGTGAGGTGCGTGCAGTCCACCTGGAGGATTGAACCCGGCGGGTTCGGTGGGACCGGGGGTGGTTTCGGCGCATCCCCCACCCCTTTCGCGGGGGGGCGGGGAACGCCTCCCGGATGGCCCCGGCCCCGTCCAGGAATAAAAAAATAAAGTAAATATATAAAATCAATAAGTACGTAAGGGAAGTTGAAAACAACTTTCAAGAGCGAGTTCAAAAGGGCGGGAAACCGTTAAGAGGTAAACGGGTGGGGTGCGTGCAGTCCGCCTGGAGGATTCAACCCGGCGGCGGGTTCGGTGGGACCGGGGGGGCTTTCGGCGCATCCCCCACCCCTTTCGCGGGGGGGGCGGGGAACGCCTCCCGGACGGCCGCAGGGCGCATTTCCTCCGCGGCGGAGCGCCGCAACCGGCTCCGTGTCGGCTGGGAAGGCCCAGGGGGGGCAGGTGGCCCGCCGCTCCGGCGGCGCGTGTTATAGCCCCCCCTGGCAGCAGCTTTGCCGTTACCCCCGCCGTTTCCTCCTTCCCCTTTGCCAACTGTTAAGTAGTCTTAACCTCATTCACTACATCTATGCAGACGATGTTCAGATTCTTATTCCCATAACAGAATCTATTAAGAAAGCCATCGCACTTTGGAACAACAGCTTACAAGCCGAAGCCACCACTAATCTCCTCAACAGTCTAAACCTGGTCCTCAATGCCTCTAAAACTAAACTCCTCTTCCTTTCCTACAAGCAAGAAAACCTCCCATCTCAGATCCATCACAAACACCTTCTCACCCACAACCATGTGAGAGACCTGGGAGTAATTATAGACAACCGTCTTGACCTAAAGAATATGATCCAAACCACAACTGTAAGATATAATATTATATCTTAATGGGCCTCGACAAAGGAAACTCTTTCCTATTGATCTTGTTAGACCTTTCCGCAGCGTTCGACACGGTCAACCACGCCATCCTCCTAAACCAGCTTTCGTCCATAGGAATCAGCGGCACCGTCCGATCCTGGTTCAAAACGTTTCTCGATAACAGAGGTTACAAAGTTAAACTCCAAAACAAGGAATCCTCAAGATTTGACTCTGTCATAGGAGTCCCTCAAGGTTCTTGATTATCTCCGACCCTATTTAATATCTATCTTCTTCCTCTCTGCCAACTTCTTACCGACCTCAATCTAAAGTACTTCCTTTACGCAGATGATATTGAAATCATCATCCATATCAAAGACACATACTCTAAAACTCTTGACTACTGGGAAACATGCCACCAGAAAATCAAACAAGTAGTAAACAACCTACACCTCATCTTAAACTCATCCAAGACAGAAATCCTACTCATCTCTCCTGAAAACAATATCTCCAACACTACTCTTCCCACCAACCTACCTACCACACAAGTTACAGACTTAGGAGTGATAATAGACAACCGGCTAAACTTCAAGGCACATATCAACAAAACAACCAAAGACTGCTTCTATAAACTCCAGGTTTGGAAGAGGATAAGACCTCTTTTCCATGCTCAAGACTTCAGAACGATCATCGAAGCAGTCATTTTTGCGAAATTAGACTACTGCAGTTCCCTATTGCTAGGTCTGCCCTCATCCTATTCCAAACCACTACAGATGGTTCAAAATTCAGCAGCCCGATTACTAACAGGCGCAAGAAAGAGAGACCACATATCTCCCATTCTGAAAGAGTTACATTGGCTACCCGTCCACTTCCGTATCATCTATAAAGCCATATGTGTCATCTTCAAAACTATTCATCAACGCATCTTATGCACTTTAGCTGATGACAAAGGAATCGGAAAATCTCTCAGAAATAAGAATACGCGTGGGAACACAAGGTCTGGATGAACAGGCACATCATTTGAGGACAGATGTCAATCCCAGCTAGGGACACAAGCAGCGTAGGAAAAGAAACTAACCAGGATTCCCTCAGTAACGGCGAGTGAAGAGGGAAGAGCCCCAGCGCCGAATCTCCGCCACTCCGGGTTCGGGGATCTGAACCCGACTCCCTTTCGATCGGCCGAGGACGACGGAGGCCATCGCCCGTCCCTTCCGAACGGCGCTCGCCTATCTGTTAGGACCGGCTGACCCATGTTGAACTGCTGTTCACATGGAACCCTTCTCCACTTCGGCCTTGAAGAAGAATGCTCAGTCTGTTTAAAAGAACAAAATTAACGGACCCACTCAAGGAATATGCTCAGTCTGTTTAAAATAAGAAAATTAACGGACCCACTCTGAAGGTCAATGCTCAGTCTGTTTAAAAGAACAAAATTAACGGACCCACTCAAGGACTATGCTCAGTCTGTTTAAAAGAACACAATTAACGGACCCACTCTGAAGGTCAATGCTCAGTCTGTTTAAAATAGCAATATCAACAGACCCACTCTGAAGGACAATGCTCAGTCTGTTTAAAATAACAAAATGGAACTGCCCAGCTAGGGACACAAGGCCTGGAGGAACAGGCAGGCACAGCAATGGAGTTAAAACACCAGTAGAAACACAATGGCTGGAGGTACAGGCAGGAACAGCAACGGAGTTAAAACACTTGTGGGAACACAAGGCCTGGAGGAACAGGCACATCATTGGTGGACAGAGGTCAATCCCGGCTAGGGACACAAGGCCTGGAGGGACAGGCAGGCACAGCAATGGAGTTAAAACACCAGTAGAAACACAATGGCTGGAGGTACAGGCAGGAACAGCAACGGAGTTAAAACACTTGTGGGAACACAAGGCCTGGAGGAACAGGCACATCATTGGTGGACAGAGGTCAATCCCGGCTAGGGACACAAGGCCTGGAGGGACAGGCAGGCACAGCAATGGAGTTAAAACACCAGTAGAAACACAATGGCTGGAGGTACAGGCAGGAACAGCAACGGAGTTAAAACACTTGTGGGAACACAAGGCCTGGAGGAACAGGCACATCATTGGAGGACAGAGGTCAATCCCAGCTAGGGACACAAGTCGCATAGGAAAAGAAACTGACCAGGATTCCCTCAGTAACGGCGAGTGAAGAGGGAAGAGCCCAGCGCCGATTCTCCACCACTCCGGGTTCGTGGATCTGAACCCGACTCCCTTTCGATCGGCCGAGGACGACGGAGGCCATCGCCCGTCCCTACCGAACGGCGCTCGCCTATCTGTTAGGACCGGCTGACCCATGTTGAACTGCTGTTCACATGGAACCCTTCTCCACTTCGGCCTTGAAGAAGAAAGCTCAGTCTGTTTAAAATAAGAAAATTAACGGACCCACTCTGAAGGTCAATGCTCAGTCTGTTTAAAATAGCAATATCAACAGACCCACTCTGAAGGACAATGCTCAGTCTGTTTAAAATAACAAAATGGAACTGCCCAGCTAGGGACACAAGGCCTGGAGGTACAGGCAGGAACAGCAACGGAGTTAAGACACTTGTGGGAACACTAGGGCTGCACAGTAGATGCCGGTCAGACACAGCGATTCATGTCAAGAACATGTGCTGCAGTGCTTACTGCTTACATTATCTTGAGCATAGGAGGCAATTGGAACTGCTGCAAGGCTCCTTTCAATAGCTTTTATTCATCTTGCCATTCACAAGGAAAATCGGGAAAGCCAAGCACTGGCAGGTTTACTTTCAAAAACACTAGCATTTCCATCAAGACCGGTGAAAGCCTTGAGCGGTGAGGGCTCATGATATCCCCTGTCATTGAAAAACACGTTCACTGGGCACACTTGTTGGTGGACATGACAGATATCCTTCAGCCACTTTGGCTAGGTGTGGCCAGACAGTGGACTTGTGTGCCCAATATGCCAGCGGATCTGTCTGCGTATTCTCTATCGGCTCTGAGAGATACCGTTTCACTGACAGCTCTGCTGCTGTCTCCTCCTGTGCTTGGGAGGGCTGAGAGTCACTCAATCCAGTTACTTTCTCTCTCGCCTGTTGCACTACTGATGTATCTTTATGGCCAACATGCCTTGGGCGTTCTGACGTTGAGGTGGAGGCACTAGTAATAGTATCTGTCACTGACACAGTCCTTCTCCTGCCAGGGATAGCAGCAGCACAACTCTGTGACGTGCCTGCTGTTTCCACCTGTGCTTCAAGCCTAATCTGTCTCCGCCTATGGTGCTCCTGTTCACGGACCTGTGCTAACAACAGCTCCTTCACAAATGACAGACAATTGGTCTGTAGGGCGATTTTACCTTTCACACGGGGATCACAGACAGAGGCGAGCATGTATGTGCTGTCCTCTGTTAAAGGCCTTAATCTGTCTTTCACCTGCTGCTGCAAAACGTCCACACACTGCAGCACCTCAGCAGTCATTCCCTCTTGCCGTTTAATGCCTTCCAAATGGTCATCCAGGAATTTCACTATAGGGATGATGTCAGCCAAGGTGGAACTTCTGGAACTCAGCTCCTCCGTGACGTCCTTGAAGGGCTGCAGGATTTTTACCAGCTGACTCATGACTAACCAATCGTGATGCCCTAGGGGATTCTGTACACCTATGTCTATTGTACCAGAAAGTTCATGAAGGGGTGTCTGCAGCTCCAATAACCTCTCCAGCATCATAAAGGTGGAATTCCACCGGGTGGGAACGTCTTGAATGAGACGCTTCTGGGGCATATCCAAAGCAGTCTGATTTTCTCAGAGAACCTGCCCCGCCCTGACACTTCTGTGGAAGTGTGCTGCTATGTTCCTGCACTTCTGTATTAACCTACGCAGGTATTCAGTCTCCTTGTCCTTGGACTCCAAGCCCAAACCTGACTTCACTACCAGATGCAGAGTGTGTGCAAAACATCGGATGTTCTTAAACCGCCCATCGCTTATTGCCTTAACCATGTTTGCACCGTTGTCTGTGACAAAAAAGCCTGCCCGCGTTTTACTGTCTCGCTGGTGTACTTTCCAGCTCGCCAGCATCTTTCTGATGCATGCTAGAATATTGGCAGCGGTATGGGCATGGTCCGTCAGGTGGGTGTTCAGTAAAGCCCACCTCCACCCTGATGCTTGTTCAGTAATAGAGCTGCTGGCTGCCCCTGCCTCTGCCATGTCCCACCAGTGTGCTGTCAGAGAGAGGTAAGAGTGTGCAGCATTCATGGCGGTCCAGATATCGCAGGTGAAATGCACTCTTCCGTCTGCCTTACCTAGCAGTGCTTGCACGCGACTGACACAGTGCTTGTACAGGCTGGGGATGACCTTTCTACTAAATGTGGTTCTGGAGGGGACTTTGTAATTTGGAAGTACGACCTTCAAGAAACGTTTGAAACCCACATTCTCAACTAACTGCAGGGGCTGGTCATCAAGGGCAATCATTTCCCCAATGCTCCTGGTTACTACTTTTGCGGCTGCCTGCCTCCTACCCCGGGATAGCGTTACCGCACTCCACCCCATTTCCTCCATGGTGCATTGTCGCTTCTCCCACATGTCAGTGGGTTTCTGGCCTGCCGCCTGACTGCTAGAAGGGTATGAGGGCGTGGGCTGACTCTGCTGCTTTCCTACCACTGCACCCTGGTTGGAAGGGGAAGGGGTCCCCTGACGGAAAATGCTACCATCCCCAGATGGCAGTAATCTTGTTGGGTGTTGCCTCTTAACATGATACTCCATGCCAAAATTTGACAGATGTCCCAGTTGCTTGCCTCTGCTAATATCCCTGGCACAGTAATTACACCGAGCATAACGCGGGTCTTCTGTCACTTTAAAATGTGCCCAGATCGCAGATTTCTTTTGTGATCCTCCTCTCTTTCCCGCCCTGGGGGTGGATGGTGGCACTGGAGTTGAGGTACTACTGGGTGTGGGTGGTGCACCCACTGCACCCGGCGAAGCAATGCCAGCGGGGGCAACAGTCACCCTCTGTCTCCCTTCTGACAGCTCTTCCTCCTCCTCGATATCAGTGGAATGTCTCCCCTGCCGCAGATTTCTGGAGGTGGAGGCTAAAACAGGACTAACTGACAATTCTACCGAAGATTGCTCAGGTATAACATCTTCCGTTTCTGATGAGAATCCCATCCAAGAAGATTCTTCTTCTGAATCAGAAGCTAACAGTGCCAGCGCTACCTTGTCACCGCAAAGTTTTGCAGGACACTTCTGTCCCCTGGCTGCTCTTGGGTGTGTAACTTTTGTCTGGCTAGACTCTGCCTCCTCTTCACTCTCCTCCAAAACTACAGTGCCAGAAACAGGTGCTGGCGATTGCAAAGTTTCATGGTCTGATTTCTTTTTTTTTGCCATGGAACTGCCATCCCCTACAAAGACGTTTGATTGCGACAGTTGCCTTTTTACCTGTACTGGTGGTGTTGCGCTGGTGTCTTTTGCGGTGCCTCCGCTGCCATTCCCACTAAGTCGCTTGCATCTCCCTTTCCCTGACATTATGGATTTAATGTCAATGAGTACTAGTGGTAACACTGCCCACTGTCCCACAATAATAATGTTCGGTCAGTTTAAAATAACTAAATTAACAGACCCACTCAAGAAGAATGCTCAGTCTGTTTAAAATAACAAAATGAACGGACCAAGTCAAGGACAATGCGGTTAAGTCTGTTTAAAAATAGCAGATTGAACAGACTCGCTGAAGGCCAATCTTCACTCTGTTTATGCCCACTGCCTGCCTGGCAATGCACGGAATGTGTCTGTCTGTGTGTGTGCAGTGAGTGCACAGAGAACAAGCTTCCTTTTCAGTAGATATGAGGCAGGGTACTCCCAGCCCTGGAACTGCTGCCCACCCAGCACTGAACCACTCAAGGACAATGCGGTTAAGTCTGTTTAAAAATAGCAAATGTAACAGACTCGCTGAAGGGCAATGTTCACTCTGTTTACAATGCCCACTGCCTCACTGTCTGCCTGGCAATGCACGGAATGTGTCTGTCTGTGTGCACTGCAGTGCACATAGAACTAAAGTAGATATGAGGCAGGGTACTCCCAGCCCTGGAACTGCTGCCCAGTGCCCACCCAGCACTGAACCACTCAAGGAGAATGCTTTTAAGTCTGTTTAAAAATAGCAAATGTAACAGACTTGCTGAAGGGCAATGTTCACTCTGTTTACAATGCCCACTGCCTCACTGCCTGCCTGGCAATGCACGGAATGTGTCTGTCTGTGTGCACTGCAGTGCACATAGAACTAAAGTAGATATGAGGCAGGGTACTCCCAGCACTGGAACTGCTGCCCACCCAGCACTGAACCACTGAAGGAGAATGTGTTCACTCTGTTTACAATGCCCACTGCCTCACTGCCTGCCTGGCAATGCACGGAATGTGTCTGTGTGTGTGCAGTGAGTGCACAGAGAACAAGCTTCCTTTTCAGTAGATATGAGGCAGGGTACTCCCAGCCCTGGAACTGCTGCCCACCCAGCACTGAACCACTCAAGGACAATGCGGTTAAGTCTGTTTAAAAATAGCAAATGTAACAGACTCGCTGAAGGGCAATGTTCACTCTGTTTACAATGCCCACTGCCTCACTGTCTGCCTGGCAATGCACGGAATGTGTCTGTCTGTGTGCACTGCAGTGCACATAGAACTAAAGTAGATATGAGGCAGGGTACTCCCAGCACTGGAACTGCTGCCCACCCAGCACTGAACCACTGAAGGAGAATGTGTTCACTCTGTTTACAATGCCCACTGCCTCACTGCCTGCCTGGCAATGCACGGAATGTGTCTGTGTGTGTGCAGTGAGTGCACAGAGAACAAGCTTCCTTTTCAGTAGATATGAGGCAGGGTACTCCCAGCCCTGGAACTGCTGCCCACCCAGCACTGAACCACTCAAGGACAATGCGGTTAAGTCTGTTTAAAAATAGCAAATGTAACAGACTCGCTGAAGGACAATGTTCACTCTGTTTACAATGCCCACTGCCTCACTGCCTGCCTGGCAATGCACGGAATGTGTCTGTCTGTGTGCACTGCAGTGCACATAGAACTAAGGTAGATATGAGGCAGGGTACTCCCAGCACTGGAACTGCTGCCCAGTGCCCACCCAGCACTGAACCACTCAAGGAGAATGCTTTTAAGTCTGTTTAAAAATAGCAAATGTTACAGACTCGCTGAAGGGCAATGTTCACTCTGTTTACAATGCCCACTGCCTCACTGTCTGCCTGGCAATGCACGGAATGTGTCTGTCTGTGTGCACTGCAGTGCACATAGAACTAAAGTAGATATGAGGCAGGGTACTCCCAGCCCTGGAACTGCTGCCCAGTGCCCACCCAGCACTGAACCACTCAAGGAGAATGCTTTTAAGTCTGTTTAAAAATAGCAAATGTAACAGACTCGCTGAAGGGCAATGTTCACTCTGTTTACAATGCCCACTGCCTCACTGTCTGCCTGGCAATGCACGGAATGTGTCTGTCTGTGTGCACTGCAGTGCACATAGAACTAAAGTATATATGAGGCAGGGTATTCCCAGCCCTGGAACTGCTGCCCAGTGCCCACCCAGCACTGAACCACTCAAGGAGAATGCTTTTAAGTCTGTTTAAAAATAGCAAATGTAACAGACTCGCTGAAGGGCAATGTTCACTCTGTTTACAATGCCCACTGCCTCACTGCCTGCCTGGCAATGCACGGAATGTGTCTGTCTGTGTGTGTGCAGTGAGTGCACAGAGAACAAGCTTCCTTTTCAGTAGATATGAGGCAGAGAACTGCCAGTGCCAGCCCTGGCACTGCCCACCCAGCACTGAACCACTCAAGGAGAATGCTTTTAAGTCTGTTTAAAAATAGCAAATGTAACAGACTTGCTGAAGGGCAATGTTCACTCTGTTTACAATGCCCACTGCCTCACTGTCTGCCTGGCAATGCACGGAATGTGTCTGTCTGTGTGCACTGCAGTGCACATAGAACTAAAGTAGATATGAGGCAGAGTACTCCCAGCCCTGGAACTGCTGCCCAGTACCCACCCAGCACTGAACCACTCAAGGAGAATGCTTTTAAGTCTGTTTAAAAATAGCAAATATGAGGCAGAGTACTGCCAGCCCTGCCTGGCACTGCCCAGGATAAAATGTAGAGACTCACTCAATAAGAATGTTCTTTTTTTTTTTTCCCTAACAAAGAATCTGTTCTGTGTTGTCTATCAAATCTGGTTCTGTTCTGTGTTGTCTATCAAATCGGGTTCTGCTATCTTCTCTGCCTCAGCCTGCCTAAGCCCACCCAGCACGATCCCGATCCCACCTCCCCACTGAATCGCTGAAAATGTCCGTCAGTCCTCGTGCTGCTGCTGCTTTTATAGTGCTGCTGGCTCGTCAGGAAATCCTCAGAGAAGCACGGAATGACAGCGCGATTCGCTGCATTCAGTGCTTCTCTGAAAAGGTGAACGCAGATTCGCTGCGTTCCGGTATCCATGCCGACCTGTCCCACCCTTTCCTGTGAGTCACTGAGACTCACAGGACAGGGTCAGACAGGTTGGCATGGTTACCGCAGGGGCGCCGCCATTTTCAGGTAATCCGGGGCTCCGAGCTCGAGTCGCAGGTAATGGCGGCGAGAAAGCGCGCGCATGGCGATTCGCCGTATCCGACATATCTATGTTCATTTATGTCGGAAATCTGCTCGTATACGCCCCATCTTTTTTTTAAGTAAAAAAAAAAATTTGAGTTGCGTTTTCCATATGCGGTCAATCCGAATGCACATCCCTAGAGGTTATTGTACCTTGCATTTAACAATACAGGTAGAGAGAGAGATATGTATTGAGGATTACAAATCTTGTTTATTATGGAATTTAAAAAAACTTACCTTTTATTTGTTAAGATAAATTGCTGTGCATTGTGGAGATTAATTCCCACTTGAATAGTTTTAAGGAGGCACGCCCTTAGCAATAAAGTTTCTGGACCATTGTTCAAATATTTGGTTTTGGGATTTCCCCTGTATTTACTTTTTCTTCACATCAATTTACTTGCTCAATAGTATATTTACAAAACCAGGAAGGAGAAATCCTATATAAAGTGCTACATATAGCATATCCTTCTTGGAACGTCTAATGAAGAAAGAGGATACTTTGACTCTTCTGAAAGTTAGAGGTAAAATGAAACACCATATGTGATTTCACTAAATGGCTTCAGGTTTATATAAAGCATATTCATTGTTAAATAGTTGCACCTTATTATTAGAATGCAATTAATACTTCTATAGTATATATATTTTTGCAGAAAAATCACACTTTATTATATTGTAAAATCATTTTTATTCTTCAGATAACTTTAGCATGCATGATATTAACTTCTTATGATCTAAAAATAGCAGGTTGTGCAACCAGGAAGCTCATACTGTGCATGTTAAAGGGATACTAGAAGATGTTAGATTGAGCATGCAGAAATGTGCATGTTTGCAAATCAAAATGAAGGAACATTATATGCAATTGAGTATTTAGCTTGTTCGTGATAAATAATGTGGTATGCTCACCCTTTATACTATTTAGTGAGTGCTCTCTAACTGGATGATATATAACTCCTGCTAGAAATTAAGATTAATTTAAATGAGCATATTACTTACTAAAAGCAAACTAAATATCATAAGCATGCTAAAATGAACATGCTTGTGAGAGGGCTCAGCCAACTTGAAACAAAGGGTTTGAAATATGAAGCCATGGGCATAAAAATATGATATGGTATACTGAATCAGAATAAAGGTGCATCAACCCCAGCATCATGACTCCAACAGTGTCTAATCCGGGTTACATGTACTCTGCAGAGCCCAAAGAGTAGATCCATTTTTTTGCTGATCCCCATGGATAATCGCTATCTTTTCCATATCTACCTGGCATAGAATGGTTTATAGACTTTGTCTCTAGGAACATCTCTAAACTACTTTCAAAACCCAGCTCTACTAGATGCCTTGATCGCATAATCTGTCAACAAATTACACAGCTTGATTGTGCTGTGAGTGAAAAATTACTTTCTTTGATTTATTTTAAATCTGCTACTTATTTTGTAGAGTGTTGCCTAGTCTTAGTACAATTTGAAAGGGTAAATATTATCCATTCTCTATTCATCCTTTCCATCCCATTCATGATTTTATAAATCTATCATATCCCCCTTTCAATCAGCTCTTCTCCAAACTGAAGAGCCCTAACCTGTTTAACCTCTCTTCGTAAGGGAGCCGTTTCATCCCTTTTATCATGTTTGTTGCTCTTCTCTGTACTTTTTCTACTTTTACTGTATATTTTTAGTGAAATGGAGCGACCAGAATTTCACATAACACTCAAGGTATGCTAGCACTAAGGATAGACACTAGAGATGTGAATCGGAACTGAAATCGGATCTGATTCTGGTTCCGATTCACATCTCTAATAGACACAGATGCATTATGATATTCTGTTTTATTCCCCATTCCTTTCCAAATCATTCCTAGCATTCTATTTGCTTTTTAGACTGCCACCACACACTGAGCTGAGGATTTCACGATATACGTAGCTCACAATAACTCCAAGACCTTTTTCCTGGTGGGTCACGCCTTACATGGAACCCAGCATAGTACACCTATAATTTGTTCCCCCCCATACACCCCATCTACATTATTTGACACTTGTCCATGTTAAATTCCATCTGCCACTTAAACACCCAGTCCTCAAGATTTTTAAGATCCTTATGCAGTTCCTCACAGTCTGCTCATATTTTAACAACTTTTAAATAATTTTGTATCATTTGTAAATGTTATCAGCTCACTTGCTCTCTTTTGCAGATCATTTATGAATATGTTAAACATCAGTTCCAGTACAGATCAACATTCCAATTCCTTTCTTTTTCCATTAGGAAAACTAACTATCTGGTCTTTCTCTTCTTTTGATTTCCTATCTTTTAATCAGTTACCAAGCCACTATATGTCATCACCTCCTGCCCCATGTCTTTTTAATTTTCTGAAGTCTCACATGTGGGACTTTAGCAAATGCCTTTTGAAATCAAGATATGCTATATCAACTGGTTCACCTTTATGTTTATTAACACATTATAAAAACTCCAGTAGATTTGTAAGGAAAATGTTCCTCTGCTAAATCCATTTTGGCTCTTCCCCAGTAGGTCATGTCTACCCAATTTTGTTTCCATGAATAGCTTCTACCATTTTGCTGATATCGATGTCACTGATCTATAGTTTCCCAAATCACCCCAAGAACAATTTTTAAAAATTAGCATTACATTGGCCACTTTCTAGTCTTCAGGTCCTATTGCTGCCTTTAATGGTTAAATATTACTAGTAACAGGTTTACAATTTCATATGTGAAATTTTTCATTGTACACTTTAGTTTCTCAATTTGTTCTATTTCTTCTTTCAGTTTCACAGTGATTTGCTTCATTTCCTCTGAATTACTCTCCATCAAGGTACATTTCAGGTATGGTTACCTCCTCATCATTGTTATTGGTAAAGATCTAAGCAAAGAATGTTTTGTTTTTCTTCTCTGGCCTTGTCATTCCTTAGCTCTGCTTTTATCCTTATGTTATCTACTGGACTTTCTTATTGGCTTCTTGCTTTAATTCTACGTGAAAATGTTTGTATTATTAGATTTTCTCACTATGGCTAGCACCTCTATAAATCCTTTTTGGCTGCCTTATGATATTTTTTGTATCTAACTTGCCATTGTTTATGCTCTTTCCTATTTTTTTTTAGTAGCTCAGATTTTCATTTTGCGAAAGATGTCCTTTTGGCTTTAACTGCCTTTTTCACCTCATTATTTAGCTAGTTATGCTTGCAGTTGTTTTGCCTTCCTTCAAATTTGTTTAATACATAAAATTCATTTTATCTGGGCTTTCATTATAGCATTTTTAAACAATTTCCATGCTCCATGCAGACTTTTAACCTTTGCAACCATCCTTTTCACTTTTAAATTATTTCCACATTTTATTGTAGTCTTTCTTTTTAAAAATAAATTTTGCTGCAGTAGTTCTATTTAATGTCGTCCCTTCAGTGATTATGTTAAATTTGTCTACAGGCGATGCCACTTTGTAAATTTACTCACAGATCCTTGGGGATGAATATATTTGATCATAATTCTGTTTGCTAAAACAAAACACAGCTAGCGCATACTTTTTTTTTAAATTTAGGATATTCTTAATTACATAAACATATTCATGTCTTCTCAAACAAAACAGTGGTACATCATAGAGGTTCTTCAAACATTGATCTACACTTTATATTGTACAATGTACACTGTTTTCATACTAGTGTAGAAAAAGGCTTCAAAGGATTGGCATGACTATCAGGATTTTTGCTATCATTTCTATAGTTAGTCAGGCCACTGAACTCATCAGGCATTCACAGGCGTCATCCTGAACAGCAATGTTTGTGTGTGTGTGTGTGTGGGGGGTGGGGGGGGCAATCATACTACATTGGTTAGTCAAAAATGCAGAGGGCCTCCCATACAGGGAAATTACCCTCATGGGCAAGTGACTTGGACCTCCACAGTCCTCCTCCTCCACCCTCTCCAATATGAAAATGTTTTCATAGGGCACAATCACAAGAAAGGAGAAATGGGGGAGAAGGGGGAGCATTATGGTAAAAATGCAGTGACAGAGGAGACATATTCTTGAAGATGTAAAAATAATGCACCTTTCATTATACAAGACAAATGCAATTCCAAGCATTGGGTTACCAGGTTACTGCCATTGTTGTTATTACTGTCATCAAAGACCATTGTAGGCATTCAGACTCTTGAGCTTAAAAAATAATCTGAGCCAGAAAAATTTCTTGAACTGACCCATTGGTTTTCTTTGAGTGAATAGCTTATTTCTATGAGAGTAGACAAAGTAGCAGACTGTGTGGTGAAGCAACTGAATTGTCTATACTACTACAGGGTGGTCATAGAAAGGGAATGATCAGATACCAGTGCTCTTCTGAGTAAATATGGCCGATTATTAGGGATGTGCAGACCAAAAGTTTATGTTCATAAGTCCATAAGTCGAAAGGGGGGGTCAATTTCGGTCAATATGGACATATGTAGAATTCCATAAGTTGAGTCTATGTCCATACGTGCACCGATTCCCTAAATAAAAATTTAAACCCCTCACCCTCCTTAATCCCCCCCCAAGACTTACCAAAACTCCCCAA
Organism: Rhinatrema bivittatum; assembly: GCF_901001135.1. Taxonomy (NCBI): domain Eukaryota; kingdom Metazoa; phylum Chordata; class Amphibia; order Gymnophiona; family Rhinatrematidae; genus Rhinatrema; species Rhinatrema bivittatum. The sequence goes on from NC_042617.1 coordinate 494,072,129, forward strand.
GCTGGCCAAAAGTTCCGTTTGGGTCCAACGAGGGTCTGGGAGCGGACGCGCGGGGAATCGCCCCCCCAAGCTGGCCAAAAGTTCCGTTTGGGTCCAACGAGGGTCCGGGAGCGGACGCGCGGGGAATCACGTGACGTCCGCGTCACTCTGACGTGACGCCGACGTCACGTCAGGATCAACAATCGCGATTTCCAATGTATTCAACATAGCTATGTTGAATAAGTTGGAAATCCGATCGTTTTCGCCTCATCACTTTTTTAAGTTAAAAAAAAAATTACGTTGCGTTTTACATATGCGTTGAAAATGAATGCACACCCCTACCGATTATTTCCATTCTTCCCCTTGTATACTTCATTCTGTCTGCAACTATGTCCTCTCATCCAACTCCATGAAAAATCTTAATGACATAGAAGACAGATGGCTCTAAACACAAAGGGGTAGATTTTCAAAGGGGTACGCACGTACCCCCCGGAAAACTACCCCAAACCCCCCCCCCCCCCCGTGTGCGCCGAGCCTATTTTGCATAGGCTCGGTGGCGCGCGCAAGCCCCGGGACGTGCGTAAGTCCCCGGGCTTGCAAAAAGGGGCGGTTGGGGGCGTGGCCAGGGGGGCATGGTTAGGGATTGGGGGCGTGTCTGGGGGGCATGTGGGCAGTCTGGGGGTGTGGCCGAGTGCCCCGACATAGCGACCTGTGTTGGGGCCTGCTGCGCCGGCGCGTAAGTTACTACTGCCCGGAGGCAGTAGTAACTTTTCTGATAAAGGTAGGGGGTGTCTAGATAGGGCCGGGGGGTGGGTTAGGTAGGGGAAGGGAAGGGAAAGTGCAGGGGAGTAGAAAGAATGTTCCCTCCGAGGCCGCTTCGATTTCGGAGCGGCCTCGGAGGAAACGGGCAGCGCGCACAGGGCTCGGCGCGTGCAAGTTGCACAAATGTGCACCCCCTTGCGCGCGCCGACCCCAGATTTTATAAGATATGCGTGGCTATGCGCGTATCTTATAAAATCCAGCATACTTTTGTTCGCGCCTGATGCGCGAACAAAAGAACGCGCGCTCGCTCTCTTTTAAAATGTACCCCAAAGGGTTAGATTTTCAAAAAGGACATGTGATTTTATAACATGTGCGAACCGGCACGCACATGTTATAAAATGCCAGGTCGGCACGTACAATTAAGGAGCGGATTGGGAGGGAACTGGAGAAGGCCCCAATGCGTTGCCGCACGATTTTGCAAAATTATGCCCCTCCCCCCTTGTACGTGTAAGTTCCCAACCCCCTACCCTAACCTCCCTTCCCCTTCCCCTATCCTACCCTCCCCCTATCCCTATCCTAACTACCCATTTTTTTTTGTTTTACCTTTTGCTCCTGCAAAGGAGCAGAAGCAAGTTGCGCACACCGGCACAGCGGCAAATGGACGCTGTACTGGGCACCTCTAGTCACACCCTGAGCCCGTCCCTGGACCATCCTGCTCCATCCCTCCGGACTACCCCATTTTAAAGCCCCGGCACTTACACGTGTCCTGGGGATTTACGTGCGTGGCCAGACCCGTTTGAAAATTGGCCTGGCACACGTAAGGCCCGGCCACCCGCAAAAACCCTGGGATTTATGCACACTGGGGTTTTAAAACGTACCCCAAAGTGATGTCAGTCTTCTGTTCTACATTCACTTGGAGTGCACTAGCTCTACCACTTCTTTGTAACTTTATTTATAATATCATGTATTATTTATTTAGCGCACGCCTTTTCTTTGGTAGCTCAGATGAGCCAAAAAGTGAAAACTCGACATTCTATCTTTCACCAAAAAATTATATGATATGAATTTATCTGAAAAATTATTTCTGAAATCAATATACCAGAAAAAGGGTATTTTTCCTGTGTCCAGAAGGCTTCGAATCTAAGGGGTAATTTACCAAGCAGTATTAGACAGTTACTGTATGGTAAACACCTTGTGGTAGTGATAACATGCATAATTTTAAATACCACATGCTATTTTCACTCGTTTAATGTCAGTATGATAATAAGCTGTTTTACATGCAAATAATCTGCAAATACAAAAGCAACTCATTTAAGCTATTTCATGTTAATGAAATAGTGGAGCTTGCCTGAAAAACTACAAGCAGTGTTACGTTCATAAAAGTTAGCTACAACTCAGGAGTTGTAGGTAAATTTTCCACAAAGCTTTGGATGCTAAAGTAAGTCCTGATGCACCTGGAACTGCAAGTCAAAAGGCCATGGTGGGCAGAAGCCCCCTCAAAAAAGTGTAAAGCATCCTGTGGGTCTTGTGACTTCTCACATCACATCTCCCCACCGCCCTTAAAGGCAGCTTCAGTGCAGGTTTAAAATAAATAGAAAAAGTTGCACAGTAAGGCCCCTTCGCTTCCCTTTCCAACCCTGCCCCTTTGACAAAATTCCCTCCCAGGCTTCAGAACCCTCCTCAGCTTCCAGAATACCCCACCCCAGCTCTCCCCCTCACCACCCACCAGGTCATATCTTTGAAACCCTAGTGGCCAAGTGGGGTCCAGAATGCCCTCTAGGCTACAGGCCCAGTGCTGTTCTAGAAAAATGATACCAGCTGGCCAGTTTTCAGGTTATGCCACCATCACTTGATATCTGGTTTCTGCGCATGAGAATTGTGTGATCACACTATTTATCTCAATTTGTACAATGAGAATGTTAAGTTTTTTCTACTACTCATTTATGTGACTGTTTAACTTGTCCATTAAAGTTTTTTGTCTTCATTTCTAGATGAAACCATGAGTCTTAATCAGTTTTAGTCAGGCTTTAAAAAAATAGTTTTGATTTCAGTTAAGGATGATATATATATAGATAAGGGTGAAAAGGTTGTGTTAGTATTGTTAGACCTTTCTTCTCATATTCTGGGTGTGATCATGATATTTTGTTAAATAGATATAGATTGTTTGGTATGAATGCCGTTGTCCTCCAATGTCTTTATAAGAACATAAGAAAATAAGAAAATGCCATACTGGTCAGACCAAGGGTCCATCAAGCCCAGCATCCTGTTTCCAACAGTGGCCAATCCAGGCTACAAGTACCTGGCAAGTACCCAAAAACTAAGTATATTCCATGCTACTGATGCTAGTAATAGCAGTGTCTATTTTCTAAGTCAGCTTGATTAATAGAAGGTAATGAACTTCTCCTCCAAGAACTTATCCAAACCTTTTTTAAACCCAGCTACAGTAACTGCACTAACCACATCCTCTGGCAACAAATTCCAGAGCTTAATTGTGCGTTGAGTGAAAAATAATTGCAATGAATGAGGAACTGAGATTGGTGAAAGCGTACTATTTAAAATAAGCCTAGAGTGCATATGTGTGCTCCTAATGTTAAGTGGTTATGCAAGGAAATGTTCTTCATTTATCTTTCCTTAGGACTTGTTACGTGTGCGTGTGAAGGAGATAACCAGTCTGATCTATTAGTCCACTAGTTTGTCCAGCCTATCTGTAGTAAAGAAGACCCCTTCAGCTTTTGGAAGTTAACTTAGTCCAGTTGATAGATATCATATTATTTTTTTTTTGTTAACCTTTATTTTTGTAAGTTTTAATTCTTATGTACTATAAAGAAAAGCATACTAATAATTAATAAACTAATATAAGTTTAGTTTTAAAATCTACTTGTTACTGCTCCAGATAAAGGATTTTGAAAGCTGTATGAGGTAGAGATATGGTTGTTTGTTTTTTTTTTTTGTTCTGTTTCATTCACTTTATTTTTTTTTTTTTTTATCAGAAGCCCATTCATTTAATTTGGGTCATTTGTTTCAGTCTTTTCCATTATGGCTAAAGAAGGAAGCAATACATTCATTTTGTTACTCTAACTTTGGGGTTTTCCTTTCAAGTTTTATTAAACTTGCTGCCAGGTATCATCAGCAAAGACATCAGCATCCCAAGACACCAAGAATAACAAAAATACCTCACAGCATCAAAAGATGGACAAAGAGTTCCAGCAGGGGCATGAACAACCCAAGCCACCATGAGAGGGGCAAAGTGGTGCAAATAGTGGCATGAAGAAAAGCACCAAAAAAGGGGTGAAGGCCAACAGAGGCATCAATAGCCCAAACAGAGAGCAAGGGGTATGGCAACAAGCACAGTTACACGAACATCCCAAGGCATAGCGTATGGCAGAAAGCAGAGTAGCTTGAAAACCCCAAGACATAACGTGATAGTACAGGCTTTTAGTGTTACAGCCATTATATACCCCAGTATTGACAAATACTGTTACAAAAAGAGCACAATGTACTCCTGAGACTTACTGACTATGTACACTTACAGAACTTAGTACAAGAATCAGTCACACATACAGGGGTCCATATTCACTTATTCAGCCACTATATGCCTGAGCAAGTTAGCTGGCTGAACATATCTGGCTAACTTGGTCAGGATATTCAAAGATATTGCTGCACTACTGAATATACCCAGCTATCTAATAGTTAGCTAGATAAGTTTATCTGGCTAACTTTAAACCTGTTTAATTGCAGATCTAATTTATTTAGCTAACTAGGCTGGATAAGGCCAATATCAGCACTTATTGGCTAAGTTAGCTGGATAAACAGTTCCAGCAGGAATGCTCCCATCCTACCTCTCTCTTAGCCAGCTAACTGTTTAGCTGAATAGTTATCCAACTAAGTAATGGCTGTTGAACTCAGCCAAATACTGAAACAGCACAACTTAGCCAGATGAGTCATAACTTATCCTGCTAAGTGGTGCTGAATGTAGACCTCACAATTATTAGTACAGCTTCATAGTATCACTGACTCAATTACACAGAGAAAGCAAACTGCCTCCTATCTCAGTCAGTTGCTGGCCATTTTTCACATGCTATAAGAGCAAATCAATCTCTATCTCTGGATCTCTATCTCTGTATGTTTCTTAAAGATACTGATACATGTTGCCTACTTTTTGTAGACGTGCATTCTTAACCTGCTGATATAAACTTAGGGGTGAATTTTCAAACTGTTGTATGTGTAAAAATTAGCATATATGCATGAAAGTAGCTTCTATTCATGTATTCTATATTTTATAAAAGTAAAAAATGCATGTGTATTTTTATTTTACAAGCACCTTATATGTGCATATATGTGCATTAAAATGGGTAGCCTAGAGGCATTCCAGGTCAGGCCAAATGTACACATGTAAGCTGTTATTTTAGAAAACAAACATGTATATTTGCCAACTTAACTTGCGTATTTTTTTACCTGCTAATTATCTGGTATAAGTAGTATTAAACATGTTTATTGTGTAGTACAATATATGTGGGAGGTCTTGGTGAACTAGGGGGATTCAGAATGAAGAACCAGGAAGGTCTTGATGACCAGGAGAAGGACTGCATGAACTGGTAGACTAATTGGTATACTGGTTAATTTAATTGAGGCACACATATTTTAAAAATGCCAATTTATGCAAGTAAGTTCTATTTTAATTTCATGCATAAAATATACACATACATTTTTTAAAAAACGGTAGGAAAAATATGAGCATGAAATGCATTAATATGTTATTTCAAAGCATTGCATGTATTTATATGTATGTTGCACAGTAGAAATATAATCATATAAATATACCAGAGGACAATCAGCTAAATCTTTCTCTTACCATTTTAATAATTTATTATGTATACAAACAACCATTTTTTGAATAAAGAATATTTTTCATATAATCATGTGTGAGGTATTTATACAATTAAAATACATCCTAACCAACAATCAATACCACATTATTGATCTTCAAACATACTCCATCCACACCATTCATACATAAAACCCTTAATGCATCTATATCGTCAAAACCACATTACATGTATAAACAAACCAATATATTATATGTATATCTGTACAATAACCCTTTAACAGCTGTTCAATTGATCCTACGAGATGACTCGTTTCGCCTGCAAATCAGGCTTCTTCAGGGAACCTCTAAATATTAAACATGTGGGTCCAATGTTGTTCTCATAAAACAATTACAAAAAATTTTTACAATTACAAAAAATTTTTTGGAATAAACATATACAATATTAAATCTTATCACATATTACATGGATGTTAATTTCATGTAGTGTTCTTCTCACGCTGCGTTTTCTTGTGTACTTCTCCCACTTCAATATAGTCCTCACACAATTATTCACCGCATTTATACGGCCAACCACTACTAACTTCCTTATCTGTTCCGACTCAACTTATATGTCGATTATCCATCTCAGGAGTCATGCCGACTGGCTTAACCTAACTTAACTTCCATTGCCAAGAATCTTTCAAGCCCCAATTGAATCTCCATATACTTCCAAGAATCTCCTATACTTGGAAGGAAGGGAGCACTAAGCGTCCGACTGGGTGTGCTTCAAATTTTGAAGCAAATGCAGGAGGTGAATCGACTGTTTTGAAATCGCAAGTATATGGAGATTCAATTGGGGCTTGAAAGATTCTTGGCAATGGAAGTTAAGTTAGGTTAAGCCAGTCGGCATGACTCCTGAGATGGATAATCGACATATAAGTTGAGTCGGAACAGATAAGGAAGTTAGTAGTGGTTGGCCGTATAAATGCGGTGAATAATTGTGTGAGGACTATATTGAAGTGGGAGAAGTACACAAGAAAACGCAGCGTGAGAAGAACACTACTTGAAATTAACATCCATGTAATATGTGATAAGATTTAATATTGTATATGTTTATTCCAAAAAAATTTTTGTAATTGTAAAAATTTTTTGTAATTGTTTTATGAGAACAACATTGGACCCACATGTTTAATATTTAGAGGTTCCCTGAAGAAGCCTGATTTGCAGGCGAAACGAGTCATCTCGTAGGATCAATTGAACAGCTGTTAAAGGGTTATTGTACAGATATACATATAATATATTGGTTTGTTTATACATGTAATGTGGTTTTGACGATATAGATGCATTAAGGGTTTTATGTATGAATGGTGTGGATGGAGTATGTTTGAAGATCAATAATGTGGTATTGATTGTTGGTTAGGATGTATTTTAATTGTATAAATACCTCACACATGATTATATGAAAAATATTCTTTATTCAAAAAATGGTTGTTTGTATACATAATAAATTATTAAAATGGTAAGAGAGATTTAGCTGATTGTCCTCTGGTATATTTATATGATTATATAATCAACAGAGGTGTTGCACGTAGATGTTTACCTGGCACAGTAGAAATATGCATATTTTATAAAATGCTAGGGATGTGCGTCGTTTTAGGTTTTTGGGTCAGGCTGCGGTTCAGGTGCGATGTCGAAAATGTCTTTTTCCTGTGGCTCAATTTTTTTTAGGCTATTATCTATGAAAAAAACCCCACCCCAACCTTTCAAATTTACTTAATTACAACTCCCCCCCCCCACCATCCCGATCCCCCCCCCCAGACTTTCTAAAAGCCCTGGTGGTTCCAGCGCCACCAGGGCTTTTAGAAAGTCTTGCGGGGGGGGGGGGGGTAGTTGTAATTAAGTATTTTTAAACCGAGCTACAGTAACTGCACTAACCATACCCCCTGGCAACAAATTCCAGAGTTTAATTGTGCGTTGAGTGAAAAATAATTGCAATGAATGAGGAACTGAGATTGGTGAAAGCGTACTATTTAAAATAAGCCTAGAGTGCATATGTTAAGTGGTTATGCAAGGAAATGTTCTTCATGTATCTTTCCTTAGGACTTGTTACGTGTGCATGTGAAGGAGATAACTAGTCTGATCTATTAGTCCACTAGTTTGTCCAGCCTATCTGTAGTAAAGAAGACCCTTTCAGCTTTTGGAAGTTAAGTTAGTCCAGTTGATAGATATCATATTATTTTTTTTTGTTAACCTTTATTTTTGTAAGTTCTAATTCTTATGTACTATAAAGAGTGATCTCTCCCTCTTGGGCCGTCAGCTGCCACTAATAAAAATGGCATCGGTGGCCCTTTGCCCTTACCATGTGACAGGGGCTACCGGTGCCATTGGTTGGCCCCTGTCACATGGAAGGAGCAATGGATGGCCTGCGATCCATGCCGAATTGGACAATTTCTTTGAAATTTTCCAATTTGGCAAAAATGAATGCACATCCCTATAAAACAGAGGTATATCATGCCATGGGTTATAAAATGCTTGTGTTGATCTGCTCATGACCATATATGCAACCATCTATGCATGCATATGTCACTGCGCACATATATTTAAAAGTTATCCTCCCTGATTGTAAATCTCTAACAGAGAGATGACAGTTTGTACAATAATTTGTAGCACATCTAGGACTATAAGACAGTGACTATAACAACCTTGCTTTCTCCATTAATACTAAAACATTGTCCTAATGTTTTTTAAACTCTGGAATTTTGAAGCAAGGAGCTTCAAAATCTATGCCTTCTCTCTCTGAGATCCAAAAGAGAAAATGATCACTGGCTGCTGAAAATGTGCTTACTTAAATTTTGACCTAAAAGAAAATTATGAAGTCAATTGATGCAGCTACCAGCTTTTCTTTCCTTGTTCCCTCCCCAATGGGATCCACTCTTTCTGGCTTTACTTTCCCCATTGTTTACTAGGACTAAACTGAATGTGCAGAAAAGTATTTGAATATTTTGCGGAACTGCAACCATTTGATTTGGATAACCTGAATCTATCTGAAAAATGATGCATTTGGCTCAGATTTCACATTCAAATAATCCCAATGTATACTCTTAAGGGCAGATTTTTAAAGCCCTGGGTGTGTAAATCCCGGCCTTTAAGTACGTGGCTGGGTCTTATATGCGTGGACCCAGAAAGCAACAAGGTAGGCGATCCAGTAAAGCCGTGAGGAAGCAACAAAGTGGTGGATGCCACAAGAAAGTCTTTTTCAAGTCTTTAATACTGGAGACGTAAAATATCATATACAGGTGCCCGACTCTTGCCGAGTTTCGCCACCAGTGGTGTCTGCCTCAGGGGCTACAAACAAACATGTAAATAAATTTAATAAAACATAAATACATCTAAAAACCATAAAATCATTAAAACAAAATCATAATAGAAATAAATATAGATATAAACATATAAAATAAATAAATAAATAATAAGAACTCCTCAATGATCACATACAAACAAATAAATAAATAATTTAAAGTGACAAGAAACAAAATAAAACAGAAGTGTAGATAGAGCCAATTTGCAACATCAATATGGACAGGACTATCTGCATAATTAAGAACTAGTAGAGTGATACCTTATATGTTATAGAGCAGTGTTAGGATGATGGTCCAAATAAATTCCACCGTGCACATATGTCTAAAAAATATATCAAACAAATATTCTGTCATAGTCAGCAGAAAAAACAAAGATTGCACCTCTCTTTATTAGAAAGGTGTGTCAACACTCTGGATGGTTCTCAACATCGAATTAAAATAAACCCCCATTATTTACATAAAAAGTAACGAAAAAATGAAAATGGTAAATAAATATAAAATAATAAATACTAAAATATGTGTAAAATGTCATTAAATAATGTGTAAATGGATAAAAATACGTGAATCATGTAAAATACCAAAAAACAAGTGAAAATAGCAAATGTGTCTAAAAGGATTCCTACGTGTGTTAAATCTAAAAAGGTGAAAAAATCAATTATGAGAAATATGTTGAAAATAACTATATCCATTATAGAAAAACTCATATAGAATATCTAAAATCATATTTGAAAAATCTAATGCTACAAAGTACAAATTCCAGAAACTATCAGCAAATCTAAGGAAAGAAGGCAACAGTAAATAACTTATCATCTGGCTATGTGAATATCTAAAAACTACAGTGCTCTTAGTAGGCGCCTTGGGACCAATAGATTAATAACGCGTCCAAGCCAACACGATCTGTTAAAGTAGGAGGAGGAACACAGTAAACCATAGGGAAGAATGAAGTATTTGCAAAACGTATTGTAAAGCAGTGCAATAACTTACATATCGTTTATACAACGGCACGGTCCGTCTCCTCTCGCAAAAAGTCAATGGGACGCCGAAACAGGATAATTGAAAGGGTGGGTTTGGCGCCAAAACCGCCCAATCAATCATAGAAATGGGCGTGGTTAAGGAATCATTTAAAGGCGGATTCGGCGCCAAAAACACCTAAGGAATTGTGAAAGAAGTGCAGGTTAAGCAAATGAACTACCTACCTTACATAAATTATACGTAAGAGTCAAAAAAATATAAAAACTATGTGAAAACTACGGATGAACTCTGCTACCGGTTGAAAGGGAACACAGTAAATCACAACCAATTAAATTAATCTTCCCGTGACAGCAGAATGGTTCCGAAAATATGTTCTGAAAGATCTAAACTTGTACTATATTTAAATGAAGAAAAAAACTAAAAAAAGGGGAAAACTAAAAAAACGACCTTCTATTAAAGGCTTCTGACTATTATGCCAAGTGTCTTTATTTCTCTTAAAAAATGTGCAGCGACTTTCATATCGTTTATACACCGGCACGGTCCGTCTCCTCTCGCAAAAGGTTAGAAGGACTGAGACGCCGAAATAGGATAATTTAAAGGGTGGGTTTGGCACCAAAACGCCCAATCAATCAAAAAAATGGGCGTGATTAGGCAATCATTTAAAGGCAGATTCGGCGTCAAAACCACATAGGGGATTGTGAAAGAGGTGCGGTTGAGCAAATGAACTGCCTATTTAGCTGAAGCCTATTGCAAAACTTGTATAATAAATAAAATTAAATATAAAATGTAAAGATATCTTATTTACTATACATAAGAGTCACAAATTATAAACTGTGTATTATGCTTGAGCTTAACCGCCAGTTATGAAATGACACAATAAGTCCCAACCAATTAAATTGAGCATATTGGTTCTAAAAATGTGTTCTAAATTGTAATCTAATACCCTGAATGTGTTATTCTAAAACTATATTCAAAATGTTTGAATGATCAAAACTTATATTGTATTTAAATGAGGGGAACTAAAAAATGCAGAATTCTAGTAAGGACTCCCAAGTGTCTTAATTTCTACAAAAAAAAGGGGGGATTTTATTCTATTGGAGAGTATCACCAGATCTATAAAAAAATTTTACTACAAAATAACTAAATAGTAATATATTAATTAAATATTGTATTGGTTGTTTTTATAAAAATTAATAAATAAATGAATAAAAAACTAATAATCTAATAACATAATAAATATTCATATGTGCACATAAAAATGAATTCCTGTTTATAAGAAAACTGAAAGATCAGTATCATTATTAAGACCATCAGGGGTAAGGGTTTTAAAATAAAAAATGTATCTTTGCTCTAATTGTAATAGTAATGTGTCAAAATCACCTCCTCTCTGGTTAGGTAATGGTTGTTGAACAACACAAAACTTGTAGTCATTAAATTTATGATTTTTTAAAATGGAGTGTTCTACTAGTGGTTTTGCAGGTACTGACCGATTGATGTTGCTTCCATGCTCAATTATTCTTTTATTAAATTCTCTAACAGTTTTCCCTATATAGATTAAATTACATGGACAGAACACAGCGTATATAACACCTTTGCTTTTGCAATTTGTATATGAAGTAAACTTAAAATCTTTATCTTTCCCTGGTATTGTCAAAAATGAGGTTTTCATATTGACCTTACAAACTGAGCATGTCCCACACGGGCGGTGGCCCGGTGGTCTAATATCTTGTTTACGTTTGTTTGGTAATGTAGACGGTGCTAACAAATCCTTAAGATTCTTATCTCTTTTATTAGCAATAAGTAACTCTTTATCTTTAAAAGCAGTTAAAACCTGTAAAATTGGCCAATGTTTTCTTAAAATCTTGATGATCTTATGAGACATGGAAGTGTAAGTTAAAGGACAAACCATACGGTCCATTGGTCTTTTTTCTTTTTTCTTTAACAAATTAGAACGGTTTTGACCACGTGCTTTCAGATAACCTTTATTAACATGTTCTACCGGATACTCCCTATCTATAAATCTTTGTGTCATTTCTGATGCTCTCGTTTCAAACGTAAAGTCATCAGCACACAGTCTTCGTAATCTTAAAAATTGAGAATAAGGGAGATTCTGTAATAGAGATCTATTATGACAGCTCTTATAATGTAAAAGTTTATTGGTATTGGTCGGTTTCCTGAAAATATCTGTACTAAATATACCATCTTTTAATGTGATTTGAATATCTAAAAACGATATCTTTTGTTTGTCATATGTGATGGTAAATTTCAAATTGTGGTCTAAAGTGTTCAACCAAGAATAAAAACGTAAAAGTGATGCTTCATTCCCTCTCCACAGCATAAAAACATCATCTATATACCTCTTCCATAAAAAAACATTGTCATTAAAATCATGATCCTTTAAAAAAACATGTTCAAAATTGGCCACATAAAGGTTAGTGGACCCCATCGCAACTCCTTTGATTTGTTGAAAAATCTTTTTATTAAAATTAAAAAAGTTTTTTTTAATTGCTATTTCTGCTATGTTGATAAGAAATTCATTGGGAATATGCTTGTGTGTTGTTCTCTCAACTAATATTTTCATGATAATGTCCAATGCAGCTGATTGTGGGATATTCTTATACAGGGATTCTATATCCATTGTCACTAAAATTAATTCATCTTCAGGAACTACCATATTTTCTAAAATCGTAATGAAATATGAGGAGTCTCTTATATAAGAAGGCATCTTTCCAATGAGAGGTTTGAGAAAGGAATCTATAAATGTTGAAAGAGGTTCTAATAATGATCCTATGGCTGATACAATTGGTCTTCCTGGTGGCTCAATAAGCGACTTGTGAATTTTAGGCAAAATGTATAGGGTAGGCATTCTTGGATGATTAACTTTTAAGAATTCTTGTTCTTTGTGAGTTAAAAAACCTCTGTTCCCAGCTATTAGTAGTATGTTGTCAATCTCTTTTTTTATCATATCTGTAGGATCTTTTTCTAGTTTAGAATAGAAGGATGTATCAGATAATTGTCTTTCGACCTCTGCTATATATTTGTCCAAATCCATAATTACGATGCAACCACCCTTATCTGCTCCTTTGATCACTATCTTCGAGTCTTCTTTTAGACTGTAAATAGCCTCTTTCTCCTTTGGTCAAATTGTAAAATCTATTCTTGGTACCTTTATCCTCTAATTGCTGTATTTCTTTCAAAACAAGTGTTTCATAAGTATGTATTATTGGGTTGGTCACTCCGGGTGGGATCCATTTACTGGGTTTCTTCACAATCGATTGATCAGTACTAGGGCTATTTTCTATTCTGGAAAAGAATTCTGTTATCTTCAATTTCCTCGTGAATCTAAAAAGCTCAATTCTAGTATGGAATGCATCGTAATATGGGGTGGGAACAAAGGAAAGACCTTTGTTTAATGCACTGACTTGAGGTCTTTATCTTCTCTTATAGTCAAAGTGAGTCTTGAATACTTTGACAATTTATTTGGACCATCATCCTAACACTGCTCTATAACATATAAGGTATCACTCTACTAGTTCTTAATTATGCAGATAGTCCTGTCCATATTGATGTTGCAAATTGGCTCTATCTACACTTCTGTTTTATGGTGTTTCTTGTCACTTTAAGTTATTTATTTATTTGTTTATATGTGATCATTGAGGAGTTCTTATTATTTATTTATTTATTTATTTTACATGTTTACATCTATATTTATTTCTATTATGACTGTTTTAATGATTTTATGGTTTTTAGATGTATTTATGTTTTATTAAATTTATTTACATGTTTGTTTGTAGCCCCTGAGGCAGCCACCACTGGTGGCAAAACTCGGCCAGAGTCGGGCACCTGTATATGATATTTTACGTCTCCAGTATTAAAGACTTGAAAAAGACTTTCTTGTGGCATCCACCACTTTGTTGCTTCCCCTGGGCCTTATATGCGCCAGGCAAATCCTCCAAGAGGCCTGGCCACACGTGTAAAGGCTGGGACATGCTCAAGAGCCGGGCCTCTTGGAAGGGGTGGGCCAGAGGGTGTGTTTTAGGTGGGGTGGGGGTGGTCCGGGACAGCGCCATTGTTCGCTGGCCAGCTGCCAGTGCGTGCAAGTTACTTTAGGTCGGCCCTGAAATAACTTGAAAAAAAAGGTAAACAAATTTAAAATTGGTGGGGAGGAAAGGGGAAGGGGAAGGGAAGTTAGGGTAGGGGATAGGAAAGTTCCCTCCAAGTCCACTCCTAAATTTGAGTGGACTGGGAAGGAATTCCCTAATGCATTGCCGCACGAATGTGTACAAAAACAACCTCCCCTTGAGCATGCCAATGCCAATTTTATATCATCCACGCACTAGCGCACACATGTCATAAAATAGCACGTTCATGTGTGCACACCAGGTAGCACGCACACTTGGACGCGCACACATAGTTTTTACAAATCTACCCCTTATTGTGTGATTAATTCATATGTTCATCAGCAAAAATACCAAGATATTTATTTCATCTCTCATCAGCATTTTAAATATTTATATGAACTAGCAGACATTAGTTTCCCCTTCCTTCCCCAACCCAACCAGAAATCAGTAATAGCTATCTGGCAATTATTTAAACATTTGGGTGCTTTATGGATTATGATTTATAAAAATGAGAAGGAAAATGATAGTATAAAATAATGAGCTATGGTTAGTGGAAAAACGTATCATGCCATAATGCAATATGGACCGGATTTTAAAAGGGTTTCGCGTACCAAGCCTATTTTTAAAAGGCCAGGCAACGCGTGTAAAGCTCCGGGACGCATATAAGTCCCGGGGCTTGCAAAAAGGGGTGGGGAGTGGGCGGGGCGGTCTGGGGGTGGGAAGGGGGAGGGGTCAGTCTCCCAGAACAGCATCCATATTTGCCGCTGTGCCAGGGATGCGTACTGGCAGTTGGCCAGTGCGCGCAACTTACTTCAGCCCCAGGGCTGAAGTAAGTTTAGTGATAAAGAAAAAACCATCAAAGGTAGAGGGAAAGGGCGGGGGAGGTAGGGAAAGGGAAGGGAAGGTGGGGTGGGGGTAGGGAAAGGGGGAAGGCAGCACGGCTCAGAGCGGGCTTGGTGCATGCAAGATGCACAATTGTGCACCCCCTTGTGTGCTCCAACCCCGATTTTATAACATGCGTGCACCTGTGCACGCATGTTATTAAATCTGGCGTACATGTGCACGCACTTCTTTTAAAATCTACCCCTTTATTTTTCAAGACAATGACTCCAAAACCTGTCCTCATGTATCCCAGGCAATTGGGCTTTTCCTCCTGGTTTGTAATGGCAAAGAGGTTTTGCTTGTCATTAGCAGGGTCATTTATTAAATCGAGTTAGGGCTTTGTCTCGAATGTTAGGGCCATAACACCCGCAATAACACATGCAATAAATAAGGCATCAGAAGATATGCATACAAATTTGAAAAATGTATTCAAATGGGAGGAGTTTGGGTGGAACTTGGGCGGAGTAAATGAAAATGAGGGGTGCTTAATGTTGCATGTGATAGTGTAACACACGCTATCGTGGGATTTAACTATACCTTTTTTCCTGGTTTTGTGCCTCTGGGGAGGCACACATATTAGTCAACATTGTACACCACAGTGAGAAGGGTCAGTCTGAACTTGGGGTGAGGTTTTGGTGGTGTGCTATGTTTTTGGGGCAGTTTTACATGCACAGCCAGAGGTACAAACAGCACAGTTTCCATCAGTAAATAATTTATGTGATTTGGAGTGATGAAAGGCATAAGAAGATAAGATTTCTACAGGGTACTCTCGACCTAGCTTGATGCACTCTGTATCTAGCTGCTGTCATGCTAGGTCGAGAGTACAATGTACAAATCTCATTTGTGTACCTTTCATCACTCCAAATCAAATAAAATCTTCACTGTGCTGTTCGTACCTCTAACTGTGCATGTAAAACTGTCCACCATAACCTAGCCACCAGCAAAATCTCACCCCGAGTTACTAGTTGCCCCTCTTATAGTGACATAGTTGATATATATGAGAACCTTATCAGGTACAAAAACTTAGATTGTAAACCCTCTGGGGATAGAGAAATACCTACAGTACCTGAATGTAAACGGGTGTGATATCTCGATTGAGATCGAATGTTGGTATATAAAAATAATAAATAAATAAGTATAAAGAATTTCTCTTTCTCTCTATCTCTCCCTCTCTCTCCAATAAAATTAACACACACTGTGGTAAAATAGCCATGCAGTATCAGTAAAATTACCTAACCATGACACTCATTTAGCAAAATGATGAATCTAGGTCCAAGTTTGTTTGTTGAATTATTTTTTATGTTGTTTGTTTGTCAAATATATTTTTTTATGTTTATATTTTGATTTTATTATGGATGTATATGTTTTGTACATTATCTAGAGCCTGACACCAAGCAACTAATAAATAAATAAAAATGTCTACAATGTACATGCATAAGATACAAACTTTCATACAATGGAGGCACCATGAAATTATTTCTAATGCATATTCATTGTGTAATCAATTGATTGGGAGCACAATATAACTGATTTGGGAGCCAATGTATACGTATTTCCAAAATGGAAACTAAGACAAATGGGAAATTATTTTTTAACAGCATTAGAACTGATATTATTTTTTTCTGTTTTAGAAATGATCATCTTCACTATTGTGTATTTGGCAGCTTTCCTGCATCAGTCAACTGGGAAAGTATGTATTGAATTTCAGGAAAATGTTTATCTTAACTATTTACATTTTCTTTGAACTGTTTCACAATGCTAATGATTGTTGATTCATACTCTGCAGGAGCTTTGCATTCTAATGATTTGTGGTAGCGACTCTGCTTATAGGTGTTATGACCGTCGGCCACGGGCGGCCGGGGCCACCCAGCTCACATCATGTTTTTCCCTGCTCTCCTCTCCGGGTGAACTCACGGCTGTAGCTAGCCACTACTGCCACATACCTCCTGGCTCTTAAGACTCCTCATGGCGGCTGGGATGCCGCTGACCTCCATGCTGATTCTGGGCCTTCCTAAGTGTGTGCACGTACCACCGGGTCTCCCTTTAAAGGCACTATGGCGGGAACCTCAAGGGCATCCCCGACTGATGACATCACAAGCTTGAGATTTAAAAGCACCTCCCTTGGCCTATACAGATTGACTTGGCAATGAGTTCCTTCACCTCTGGTGCTTGTTCCTGTCTCCCCAGACTCGTGGTTCCTGCCTTGGATCTCCATGTGCCGTTCTGGACTCTGGTACCCGCTCCTCGGGGGCCTGCTTGCGCTTCCTTTGGGAGACTTGGTCCCCAGGCTTCCCCACTCCTCAGGGTAGCCCCTGCACTCCTCTCCAGAGGTCCTGCATGCTGGCTTCTCTGCTCCTTGGGGTTGCCTCAAGAACTGCCTATCAGAGATCCCTTCTCTACGCTTCCCCGCTCCTTGGGGCGGTGCCTACCTTACCACACCGGAGACCTTGACTCTACACCAGTGACTTTACTCTACATATCCCCGCTCCTCAGGACACTCTCTATGTCACCTTATCTGAGACTTGTCTCTACACTAGGGATGTGCAGAGTGACGCTATGCGTTGCATTCGGGATTCGGATTTGTTGGGGGGCAGATACGTTGCATTCGGCAAGGGGGCCCCCCCGATACGTTTATCCATTAATTCCTATTTGTTTCCCTGCTAAAATTAAATTAACTATAACCCCCCACCCTCCTGACCCCCCTAAGACTTACCAAAACTTCTTGGTGGTCCAGCGGGGGCTCCGGGAGCCATCCCCTGCACTCACACCCTCGCTGCCGGTTTCAAAATGGTGCCGATAGCCTTTGACTTACTATGTCACAGGGACTACCAGTGCAATTGGTCAGCCCCTGTCACATGGCTATCGGCGCCATTTTGTGCTTCTACCATGTGACAGGGGCTGACCAATGGCACCGGTAGCCCCTGTGACATAGTAAGGGCAAAGGCTATCGGCACCATTTTGATTACTGGCAGTCGACGGCCCGAGTGCAGGAGATCGCTCCCGGACCCCCGCTGGACTACCAGGGACTTTTGGCAAGTCTTGGGGGACCCCCAAAATAAACATAACCCCTCCCCAAAATGAAAAAAAAAAAAGAAATGGGGCTTCAAGAAGCCTCCCATGTACCCCCCCCCCCCTCACCCATCCAGCCCACCCAAAAAATGTCAGGGATCCTTCCTAACCCCACTTATCTGGGCTGGGGGATCCAAAGCCAGGCCAAAACCTGGGCATTGAGTACGGCCTAGACTGAGATTGCAGTGACCTATAGTGGCCTAGGCCAATGCAAGGCTGAGGCTTCAGCCTAGGCCCAGATCAAAGCCTCAGCCTTGCATAGGCCTAGGCCATGGTAGGTTGCCAGGATTTTGTCCCTGGTCCTAGGCCCGATGGATCAGTATTTTTGTTTTCAAGATGAAACGTGAAAGCCAACAAACTTTCATCAGATTTCAATTAATTTGCTTAATGAAATAGGAAATTTCATCTCATTTCCAATTTTGTTTCTTCCAAATGCCCATCCCTAATCATCAGTGTCCCTGTTTTTCTGCAGAAAATTTTTCAAGCATCTGTGGAAAGCCTTACAAATGCTATGACAGCTTTTTCAAAATTCTTCAGTAGTTATGTGGAATTTATGTACAATTTTGCAATTTGCACATACAAATGTATTTTTTCTAAAACTTTATAAAAATAGTCATTTTCTAACTTTTTTGCAACAGTTCATTTATTTGGTTATTAGAGGAAAAGTTCTCTTAGTGTTTGAGCTGGTAAGGAAGAAGCAGGGAATGGGATCTGGAAATGGGGAGAGAGGAGCTTAGTAGAGGGAAAGAGCATCTCAGGCAGGAGTAGTAGAGAAGCAAAGATAGGAGATTCAGGGAGGATAAGGAAATGGAATGAGTTGGGGGAGGGGGGCAGGGGGTAAGAAAAATGTGAGGATAATGGAGAAAAAGGAAAGATGAGAGATGGGGGAGAAGGAAGGAGAATAAGAGGGGAGGGAGATCCTGAGATTTCAAAGGGAGAGGGGAAATTCAAAGACAGAGAGGGAATTACCTATCCTCTGGCTCTAGCCATACTCCCCCTCATCTCCAAACCCCAAATCCCTACTCTCTCACTATATATACAGTATATAGTTATCACCCTTCTCACCCTTATCTCTCACTCTTCTCTCCTCTTTCCATCCCTAGTTATTTGATTGTTCCCCACCTGTTCATACATTAAACACCCATCCACCTTTCCATAGCAACACTGTCTCATAAATTAAGATTATCCTGTCCCTGTATCACACATCCCATCTTCCAGCCCCTTTCCCATAATCCCTTTCAACCTCTCTATAACCAGCCTCCCATTTCTCACAATCCCCATCACACTCCATCCCTTTTCCCTTATCTACCCTTCCTCTCCCATTTTACACAACCCCTTCATAACATTCCTTTATCCTCTCATTTTACACAACACTCCATCCAATTTCCTTATCCCCACTGTTTCAAACAAGCTTCCTCCCCCTTTATCCTCCCCATAGCCAGACTCTCTAAAAAAATAATATAGCATTCACCAAAGGTGGCAGTGGGTATGTAAAGGTGCCTACAGGTTCCCTGTTGCACTGGGTGCTACTGCTGGGGCTGGCTTGGGGGGGGGGGAGGGGGGGACTGGCAACTATGGTGGCCAATGGCTATGACTGCTGGGAGCCTGTCAAATGCAGGGTGGTTCTGGGCATATGGCAGGGAAATCCATTTTTTAAAAGGGCTCACTTTGAAACAGGCTGGCAACAGTACTGAAGAGAGCTTTGGCTAGTGTGCTTCTGTTGCAGTGCCACTGACTTTCTTCTGTAGTCCTGGGAAGTCGGGATCATGGCTGACACTCTCACTGCTGATGCTGAAGCCTGTGCAGAGATAAGGTTAGAGAGAGCAATTGGAACAACAGAACAAGCTCCACTGCTGGCCACTGGAGAGATAGGCTCTGTGGACTTGGCTGGTGGCTGAATGAACAACGCTGCAAACCCTCAACAGAAAGGTCACAACACTGCTGGAGCTGAACCAGCATGAGATAGCAGAATGTGATTTGGAGAAGTGGAGAGCCCAATGTGCTGCTGCTCTACTTCTCCCACGTGATTGTGGGAGGGAAGGAGAAAAGAACCAGGAAGGTGTATTGCAGCATAGCAGCTATAAACTCTGCCATGTGACAGCCATCTCCACGGAACTGGACACAGGTCTCCTGGTCTCCTGAGGAGATTCTTCAAAAAATTCCACAGGAAGGAGATGATTTTACAGCCCTTCCCACTGCCATGGAATTGCAGGAGACCAAGGGTCCTGTTTATGATTTAAAAAAAAAATGAGAAATGATAGCATGAAAAAATGAATCATTTTTAATGTAATTAGGGTTGTGTCAGGATCTCATAGCTTATTTTCTTATATTTTATTATGGTAAATAACAAGCATTGAGTTGAAAATTAAATATACATGCATTATTTTCCTTCCATAACCAAAACATACCCCTGACAATGGCCCTTCTACTCTTCTTAATGTGGATAATATTATATGTGTTGTAGAATAAAATGTGTACGTTTAGCCACATCGAGGGAGGTCAATTTTCAGATGACTAAGTTATGTGGGTGAATTGCTTTTTGCTCAAATAAATGGTTTTGAAAACTACTTTCTAAAGTGTTTGGATTTGAATTACTCACTCACCTTTCCAAACCCTTGCTAAAGTTGAGTTACAATTCAGGTACAGTACGTAGGGCTCTGATCCTCAGGATTTGTAACCTAAGATGGTACTTGAGGCAATGGAGGGTGAAGTGACTTCCCCAAGGTCACCAGGATCATCAGTGAGAGCAGCAGAATTTGAATCCTGGCTTCTCTGATTCTCAGTGCTCTGCTCTAATCACGATTCAAGGAGTGGCCAATTCTGGTTCTAAAGAGCCTTAAACATTATTTGCCTTTAGGATATCCACAAGAATGTTTGTGAGATAGACTTGTATATGATAGAGGAAGTGTATGCAAATCTAATTTGTATTTATTATGGACATCCTGAAAACCAGACATGTTTGTAGCTCTTATGGACCAAAATTGGTCATCCCTGCACTATTCTACATCTCTATTCTCATCAATTATCTAGTAGAAGAGCATGGTAATATGACAGATAATTATAGTTTCAGAGAAATTATGAAATAGGTTAGGCCTAATGATTAGATGAAAAATGGGGCATTTTAGTTCTCCACATTTCTGTCCTGAAACTCCCTCCATGAACCCTATGAGCCGGATTTTAAGAGGTACACGTGGGTATATATTTGTGCACACAACTCGGCGCACACAAATGTATGCCCGATTTTATAACATGCGCGCGCAGCCGCGTGCATGTTATAAAATCCAGGGTCGGCGCGCGTGAGGAGGTGCACAATTTTGCAACTTGCGTGCGCTGAGCCACGCAGCATTCCTCCATTCCCTCCGCCCCCCCACCTTCCCCTCCCTTCCCCTACATAACCTGCCCCCCAGCCCTACCTAAACCCCCCCTTACCTTTAACTTAGAAGTTGCGCCTGCCTCTGGGCAGGCGTAGATTGTGTGCGCCGGCTGATGGCCGGCCCGCGATCACGGGCACAGCGGCAAATAGCCACTGTGCCTGGAGGCTCCAGCCCCGCCCCAGGCCCTGCCCCACCTACGCCCCGCCCCATTTTTCAAGCCCCGGGACATACGCGCGTCCCGGGGCTTGTGCGCGTCACCGGGCCGATGCAAAATAGGCTCGGCGCGCGCAGGAGGGGTTTAAAAGGGTTACGCATGTATATTACGTGCGTAACCTTTTTAAAATCCGCCCCTATGTGTTGAACTTTGCTGAAGAGACAATGTACCAATATATGCTGGCACAAGTTACCACAATGCAATTTGTGCAACTACAAAATATTTTACCTGTGTAATTAAAGAGTGGAATCAGCACAAATGATTTTTTCAAGTGATGAGAGTAAATCAGGATATCATGTAGAGACTGAAGTATTCCAGTAGGTAGGAAAAGGAAATGAGTAGATCATCTGGGCCTTGAGGTCTTTATCTTCTCTTATAGTCTAAGTGAGTCTTGAATACTTTGACAATGAATGTGTTCTTATAGTTCTGGAACAGAGGTTCTGCATGCACTTAGTAATGTCCATTGATGGGATACCTTATTTGTTGTTTTTAGTGGTTTGTACCTATAAAATATTAGTGCATGTGATAATATAAGCAACTAATACATACAAAACTTGAAAATAAGTAACCATATTTTTATTTATTTTTTTTTAGTCTTCCTCAATCAGTTCTCTGTTAACTACTTTAATAACTGTACAAAATGCTATTGTGGATGAGCACAATGAAATAAGGAGAAATGTGGTTCCAACAGCTAGCAACATGCTAAAAATGGTAAGATCAATTACCTTATTCTGCAATACTCCTAAGACACAACAATAGTCAAATATATAGGTAAATATTGCCCATAGTGTTGTATACTGAAGTGGCATAAAGAGAGTCACTAGAAGGATATGTAACTGTCCCGGAGAGATTTATTTCTAAATTTACATTTGTATACATCCTTCTTTAAAAAATATGGAAGAAATAATATCTAATACACAATTAAAATACATAACAGTGGTATTAAATTTTCCTAAAATAAAAGAAGAGCAGTTGCTTATCACTTTTAAAAAATATATGGGGGAAAATTTAAAAATCCCACCAGATACTATATCGGAAGTAAAAAAATTAATTCAGTTATCATACAAGCAAAACTCTACTAATAATAATTTGTCAAGAAATGCCATAGATTTTCAAAATCTAACCCGGTTCTTAGAGGAATCTCAAGTGGAGATAACAGCATGGATTACATTGTTAATAACTTTTCAATCGGAACAGGATATGAATTTAGTGATGAAGGCTTATTTTAAAAACATGGGTAATTTCTTTATGGGTGGCAAGGTAAGGATTTATCCGGATCTTCCCGAAATACACAGATCCACCATAAGGCATTTCTATCATTAAAGCCTGAGGCTCTTGCAGTGGGGGCTACAATAATTATAAAATACCCGTGTAAATGTGTATTAAAACTTCAGGGGGCAACATATATGTTCTTTGAAGTCAACCAGTTGAAAGATTTCTTGAGTGCTAAAAGCCAGGTCTTGATCAATGAAAATGTGAATAGAGGTAGTTAGATTATACGCTGGATTCTCCTATAGCCAATTTGTGCTAATTACCTATGCAAAGAGCTAAGTTAGTGCAAAGTATAATAACTTTTCAAGAAGTGCCAGAGCTGTTGTCTTTCCTGCAGTTAACCATTGGGGGGGGGGGGGGGGGAGAGAGAGAGAGAGAAAGAAGCTATGATGTCCTCTCCCTAGATAGGTATTTGTATCCCTATGGTAGACCCACCTTGTAACTTGAGGTGAGGTTTAGGTATTAGTGTAGGGGGTTAGGGGCCACTTTGGCATTCAATGTGAGACCTACGAACAGAACAGTGGTCTCTTGTGAAGATTTGATGGCCTTCGGAGTGAGGAAACTCACCCAAAGATGAGATTTGGCCAATGTTCTCTCCACCTAGCTTGATGTTACCCAGGTAGAGAGTCCATCAAGCTAGGTGGAGAGAAAATTGCACAAATCTCATCTTTGGGTGAGTTTCCTCACTCTGAAGGCCAATAAATCTTCACAAGAGACCACTGTTCTGTTCGTACGTCTCACATTGAATGTCAAAGTGGCCCCTAACCCCCCTCAAGAGATATTTACAACCTCTTGCATATTACCCCTATGATGTTTTAGCAGCTTTGGGATATGTATAAATAGAAGGGAGTTACTTTTGATATGATTTGTATTGATAATTGATGTGACCTATCTATGATATGTATTCAAAATGCTATAGTATTTCATTTGCAAAGTATGTTTATTTTGTAAAATTGTGAAAAAGTAATAAAGAGATTAAAAAAATGCATATCAGTTTTTGTTGCTTTGGTTTTTAAAGCAATAGGAAAGTAATTTTTTAGCCATTTTAAATCAATGCCGTGCATTCTTTTATCAACATTCAGTATGAATTAATTTAAAAATAGTACCAGAGCCTGTCAAAAATGATGAGAGAATGACCTCACTCTTCCCATCCTTCCTGCTCCTCAGGACTTGTGTTTCTGTAACAGCATTCCATCCAGACAGTACCACAATCCCATGCAACCCCCATATTGGGCCTATACATTCTGCCAGGCTGCCTCTCTGCCAATCACATCCCCACTCCTACTACTATTATTTATCATTTCAATAGCACTACTTGATGTACACTGTGCTGTTCAAAAACACGTAACACAGATGGTCTTGATCAGTAGAGTTTACAATGTAATCAAGACAAACAAAAAAGGGGAAAGTTGGAAATTTAATTTATTTAGAAAATGGTGAAAATCAATATGGCTTAGAGCACAAAAATCAGCAAACCTATTCATCCAACTGGGCCATACCCTCCCCCATCAATACCACTTCACATGGCAACCCTTGGGGACATGAGAGATAATGCTGGAACACTCTATCTTGCAGAAACTGAAAATGTACCTAGCTTTCTCTATTTAAATCAACCTAGAGTGTACTTGATTTAAGGTCAAGCACAGAATGGAAATTAACCAAGCTTTCTAAGTATTTTCTGCTTAAAATGATTTAATATAAACAGAATATACACTTTTTAAATAAATAAAATCAAACACACACTGAAAACAAACAGCTTTCTCTCTTAAATCGTGCACACTGAAAATTGAGCTTGCTTTATTTCTTAATCAAGAATACACTGAAAATTAACCTAGCTTTCTCTTTTAAATCAAGAATGCTTTAAAATAATACTTACTAAAATATATTACCCATTGCAATGGGAGAACAAGTCACAACCTTGACATGAGCTGTGTATTGCTGTTATGCGTGCCGCCCGCAGCAGACCCATGGCATGGCCCTCTCAAGTTCTTACACAGACACCAGCTCCTGGTTCCTCTTCAATGGCGGCGGTGGGCCACCAGCTCCGACCTCAGTTCACCTCCGGTGCCTCCGGCTCTGCCATGGTCCCCAGTGTTGCCAGCCAAGATGCCCTTGCTCATTGGGCCTCTCCTCATAGCTCGTGAAGAGACGCCATCAGCGCCGCACCCCTCCCTAGGCGCACGCGTGCGCGCATATCGCTAATCCTTTTTAAGGGTCTGCAGCGGGAACCTGGCCGCAGCCACGGATGTTGATGTCAGACTCTTCTGTGTATATAAGCTCAGGCCTCGCATCATAGCATTGCCTTTGCAACAGGTCTCCTAGTACTCCGAGTATTCATTGCTGATAGAGAATCCTCTCTACTTTGTTTTCCTGACTCCCGTGGTTCCTGGTTTCTGTCTTCCTCATTCCTGCCCTGTTTATGTGTTGGACTGACTCTCTGGATTTCAACTCTGCTTTGTTTGACCACTCTTCAGCCTATCTCCAGCCCTGGACCTCTGCTACGCCTGACTACTCTTCAGCCTATCTCCAGCCCTGGACCTCTGCTACGCCCGACTACTCTTCAGCCTATCTCCAGCCCTGGACCTCTGCTACGCCTGGCTACGCCTGTCTTCTCCGTGCACTGACCATTGTCTTGATTGACTACACCTGCCTTCTCCGTGCCCTGACCTGCCTTGATTGACTATGCCTGCCTTCTCCGTGCACTGACTATTGCCTTGATTGACTATGCTACAGACTTCTCTGTGTTCAGAATTCTACATTGCTTGCCACAACCTTAGCTTGTTGCCGGCCCTGATCCAAGCCTGTCAATGACGCCTCCTCTAGCCTATTCCCTGGACATGGACTTATAAGGCTCCAGCTTTTCTTTGCTTGAGAGCCTCCAGTTACTCTCTGTTCCATTGGCACCTGAGTTCCAGTACCGAACCCAGTCCAGGATAGGACTACACCATCTATTGACTGCTGTCTCTGTGCTGAACTACCTTTCTTCACAAACAAACCTCGAGGCCCACCTAAGTCCTGCCGGCCACGGCAACCAAAGGCTCAACATGCTGGGAACGAGGGCTGGTATAGGTGAAACTCCAGCGGCCTCTACCTTCAGCCCACTCCACCTGCTGACAACCCCACCTCAGCCCAAGGGTCCACTTCTGATGCAACAATTGCTTTCTCAAGGGGAGGCAGACACCTAGCAATAAACAGAGGAACAAAAACATTAAGTAAAATATTAAGAAAGAAGTGAACAATATATATAGGCATCAAGGTTATTTCCAACTATTGAAAAATAGAAAGAATATACTTACATAGCAAAGATCTCTTCAGTCAAAAAAGCTTTCTTAAAAAAGCTTAGACTAACCAGAGTTCAACCCGATCAGATGTTTAAAATGTGAAAAAAAGAGGTGCCAAATGGTCACATGATTAGCGAGACCCAATCAACAGATAAAGGAAGACATTCAATGAGAGAAAGAGATTTAATGTATATGTTATTCTACAACACACCTATTTGTCCCTCATTTTTGTGGATGCATCGTTCGGATGAGGGTATGAGCATGTAAGGAAATGACGCAGGTTATTTTGAATTTTCAAAACTATACACATTAAGAATAACTTTCAAACCACTGCTGACAGTGGGATAAACATGGATATATAGTTGCATGCTGATCTACAATAGTATTTTATAACCTGTGCATATCCAATAAGCGAGTATTATAAAATACGCATATCTCTACATTACAACATACGTGCGTATGTATGCTTATGCGAGAAAACATTCAATGCATTGAAAGCGAGTGTTTCAATCATTAAACGTGTATATTTTTCCTACCTATTTTAAAAATATGCAAAACTAACACAAGTCAGAGAAAGAGCACTATCATTGGCCGGGCCAATTCTATGGAACACCATGCCCACAGAGGTAAGATTACAGAGAGACTTCAAGACTTTCAAAAAGAGCTTAAAGACGTGGCTCTTTAGAGAAGCCTTTTCACAAGGAGAGCGAGAGAGAGAGAAACGCTGAAAGCTGTACACACAAAATCTTTATACAGCACTAGCACAGTATATGTATGTACGTCATGGTTTGTTTACTACACCTTTAATTGAATGTATAAATAAGTATTTTATTGTAGTCACAGGACAGATTAAACAACACTGAACATATAGCCTTTATTATGAAACTATGTTACCGAACTTATAAGGCATCACCCTAATATTAGGAACAGAAACATGTACAATTTACTATATGTGCCTCTATGTAAACCGTTGTGACGGTAATATACTGAATAACGGTATAGAAAAGATTTTAAATAAATAAAATAAATAAAGCAGGACTTTCTTGCATAAAATCCAATTTATGTGCTTAAGTTGGTATATTTTAAAATATATTCACGTAATTCAATTTATCAGTTTTACCAATTCATCCAATCATTTTCCAGGTCATTGAGACCCTTCTGTTTCTTCAGCCTGAACTCCCTCAATTCACTCAGACCTCCCACCCAACCAATAGTGTACAATTAACATGTGTGTTATCGCTTATGCAAAATAATTAGCAAATGTAAAATGATGCGAGTAAATTGCTAAATCTACACACATAAATCTCTTTTAAAATTATAACTTTCATGTACAAACATTGGGCCCACTCAGGAATACCCCAGACTGCTCCTTTTTTACATGCATATATGTGCAAATGAACCCTAAATTATGTGTATTTTCGATGTTTATAAAATATCAATTACACAAGAACAGGCATGTTCTATATGTGCTAATTTTTATATGCATAACATTTTGAAAATTACCTTCTTTGTTTGTTTTGTTTTTTCAGAAAAATGCCTACAGAAAAGGCAAATGCAACTTTCTATGGTAATTTTTCCTTGTTCAGTTTTCAAAGGGAAAGTGCATGTGTACTTTCCCTATGAGATCTGAAGCAAAATCTGTAGGGAAAAATATTCATGGACTTAACACTCCCCATTTAAAGGTCAATTTTAAAACTCGTGTGTGGGTGTCCATGTGCAAATGGTTCCTGGCGCGCGCACATGGACGCTTCGATTTTATAACATGCGTGTGTCAATGTGCATATGTTATAACATTGGCTACCCTCATGCACATGTGCACTTCATTTTATATCTGCGTGCACGTTAGTGGGGGGGATTTTCCAAGAAGCGCCCGGTGATGCAATAGGGCATTTCCCCAGTTCCCTTCCTTTATTGGAGCAGACTGGGAGGGAACATCCTAAACCTCCTAGCTAACCTGCCTCCCTTTTCCCTTATCAACCCCGACCTTTAAAACCCCTCTAACTACTTTTATTTTGTTTCTAAGCTTACCTGCTCTCTGGAGCAGTAGTAAGTTGCACCCTTCCCACTCCCCTCCCATGCCTCACACCTGGTCCCCCCCCCCCGGCCCACCCCTTTTTAGTTTTCTGGTTCTTCCGCGCATACAGGAGTTACATGCATGGCCATGCGCACATCTCCCAGTTTTCATGCATGCTGGCCACTTAAAATTAGGGTGAAAGGTTGGAATACTGTCTTCTTATTGAATAAGGCTGTTAAATGGCATGCTGTTGATGTCAGGCACTTCAGATTTCAAAAATGGCAATATTTCTGAATGTCACAAATATTTGCAGTGATTGTTTTTCACTCTTGTGACTGTCACATTATCTGTTGTTTAGACATAAGTGTAAAGATATAGGGGTACATTTTAAGACATGCATGAGCACATGGAGACGGTGATTTTAAAACATTTGCGCACATATGCGCATACATGTGTGTTATAAAATTTTATATTGACACACACATATATGCACAAACGCCTCCTCGCACGAGTAAGTGGGAAAAATTTTAGTAGCTACAGGCACTGATACATTTGCCCTTTTTCCAGTTCACTCCCAGTTTGCCCCAGTAAATGAGAGGAATTCCTAATCCACCTAGCAAACTTTCCTCCCTTTTACCCTATTAGCCCCAACCCTTACAACCCCACTGACAAACGTATTTTTAATGTTACATGATTTACACGCTGTCCATAGCAGAAATACGCGGTAAGGGACACCAGCGCATGATTGTCAGTGTAAATACTCACGTGCTGGACCCATGCTACAGACACGCCCCGCCCATGCTCCACCCAGACCATGCCCATACCCCACCCTTCATGTAACAGGAGATACGCACGTTGGCGCGGGTCTTTTAAAATCCGTGTGGTGAGCATGGGTCTGAGACATGCATATTTCCTGGTTTCCTGGCAAGGCTTTTAAAATCAACCAGTTAGGACAGCCCATAACACTGTGTGCTCTGGTGCAGAAACATTCTAGTTTGAGTCTCTTATATGACAGACTTTTTGAGTCCTGTAAACAATGAGCTGGTGAGCCTCAGGTGCTTTGTGGAAGTAAGGCACATAAGTTCCAAGTGACAGGAAAAGTGGTTGCTGCTTTGGCAATGACTAATGACTTTTACTGACTTGAGAACAGAGCTGAGGAGAATGTCTTAAAGAAGATGTCTCTTCTTGCAGTCAGAGAAGCCAAATTCACTTGGGCAGACTATCTGGTAGGGGTGTGCATTCGTTTTGAACTTAAATGTAAAACGCAACTTATTTTTTTTTTTTAACTTAAAAAAGTGATGAGGCGAAAACGATCGGATTTCCAACTTATTCAACATAGCTATGTTGAATAAGTTGGAAATCGCGATTGTTGATCCTAAATAAAAATTTAAACCCCTCACCCTCCTTAATCCCCCCCCCCAAGACTTACCAAAACTCCCTGGTGGAACAGCAGGGAGTCAGGACGCCATTTCTGAAGTCCTTTGCGAGGAGCATGTGACATCGGCCCCCCCAAGCTCGCCAAAAGTTCCTTTTGGGTGCAACGAGGGTCCCCCGGAGCGATCGCGCGGGGAATCACGTGACGCCGCGTCACTCCGACGTGTTGCCGACGTCACATGCTCCTCGCAAAGGACTTCAGAAATGGTGTCCTGACTCCCTGCTGTACCACCAGGGAGTTTTGGTAAGTCTTGGGGGGGGGGGATTAAGGAGGGTGAGGGGTTTAAATTTTTATTTGCACGTATGGACATAGACTCAACTTATGGAATTCTCCATATGTCCATATTGACTGAAATTGATCCCCCCTTTCGACTTATGGACTTATGAACATAAAGATTTGCTCTGCACATCCCTACTATCTGGTGTAAGAGGTTATGGAAATGAAGAAAAAGGATTAGAAAAAATAGCTATCACAATTATTTGTATTGTGGATGTGGAATGCTCATTGTGAGTATTGATGTATAACTTGATTATCTATTAAGAAATGAAATTATTCTTTGTAGAAGAGCAATAAATATAGAAATATTCACAAATGATATAAAGTTCTGTATCCTGTGCTTTAATATCTTGTAATTTCCTTTTAATTAAAAAGGTATATTATTTTATTTTTTTATTTAGAAATGGAATGCAACAGTTGCAGCAAATGCACAGAGCTGGGCAAATACTTGTAACCTGTATCCCAGTCTTGCTGATGCCAGGAAAATAAATGGTGGGTAAAGCTGTAATAAAACTTGTGTTGGAAATGACTCACATGGTTATTTAAATACTGTATATTGTAACTATGTACTGCAAATTAATAGATTTTATAAAGAAAGATCAGTATAGTTTATACTGGAGAAGTCATTTACAAACCTAGAAATTACTGGGAAACTTATATACTTCAAGCCCAATGATGCATCCAAATTCTTTTTTACCCCAGAGGGTGAATGGTGAAAATAACAACAATCACTGCATGAAAAATTGTATTCAGAACACACAGGAAGAGAAACTGCTATAGGCATCCCATTAACAGGGAATAGCAATGGTGAATCAAGAAGGCAGCAGCCCTGCAAATAGGCCAGAATGAGACGCAGAGCTTATGATTTCTTTTTGGTACCTCCACTTCCCCTCACCTAGGTGTTCTTATGGTGGGAGAAGAAGCCCATAGTAAAGGGATGAGTGTATGCTGGCTCAGCCCCTCACCTACCACCTGCTACCTCTGCTAGGCCAATGACTGGCTCCAACAACTCCAACTACAAGTTTAGGAGAAGTGGAAGCAGAAGGAAGAGAGCTGTAATGAAGTCGTATAGGAGAAGTGGGAAGCCTGGGGCCTTGAGTCATGAGCACAAAAATACTTCATTATTTTTACAACAATATATAATCATATTTTTGCCTCA
Source organism: Rhinatrema bivittatum (assembly GCF_901001135.1). NCBI lineage: Eukaryota > Metazoa > Chordata > Amphibia > Gymnophiona > Rhinatrematidae > Rhinatrema > Rhinatrema bivittatum. Next base: position 494,103,105 of record NC_042617.1, read on the forward strand.
GAAGCTCATATACACGTATATCAATCACAACCCTACATAAAGAGTAAGCACAGTTCTGGAGTGTCTCAAAAGGATTGGGTTTTCAGGATATGCATAATGAATATGCATGAGGTATATTTGCATGCACTGTTCCATTATATGCAAATACATATTCTTTGTGGATACTTTGAAAAGTAAACCTGGTTATGGCACTCCAGGGCTGGAGCTGTTTGCTTATCTCTGCCCTATGTAGCAATGTAGTACATCAAGAAACAGTGAGGCATGGGTTCATTCCTCCTCTGTCTGGAGACAGTACAAATTTGGTACTGGGCTTTGTCACAGGGCAAGTCCCTGAGAGCGATGTACCTAACCGGAGAAATGAACATACTGGCAGACCACCTGAGCCGTATGTTTCGGCCACACGAATGGTCCCTGAATCTGGTAGTGGTGGTCTTGGATATTCCACCGGTGGGGAACTCTGGATGTGGATGTCTTTGCCTCCCCCTGCAGCCACAAGGTGAGCAACTTCTGTTCCCTATACAGGACAGATGGGCTTCCAGCTTCAAATGCCTTTGCCCAACATTGGGGCAAAGGTCTCCTGTATGTGTATCCTCCTCTTCCGCTGGTTATGAAGACTCTCCAGACTTTTAAAGAGCTGACTGTTTGTTTTAATACTGAGTGCATTGTACTGAAAAAATAAACCCACAAAAAAGAATCAGTAAGTTTTTGCTTGGGACATTGACTTTTTTAAAAGTATTGGGGCAAAGTTAACTATTTGGGAATATTATTTAGTGTGTTTGTGTGTTTGTGCCTTTAATAGTCAGAAACCAGTGAATAAACAAGTTAGACTGTTTGCATTTTTAAATAGTCAGTCAATAAGGTAGCAGTAGGTAGTCAGTGAATAAACAAGTTAGACTGTTTGTATTTTTAGTCAGTCAATAAGGTAGCAGTAGATAGTGTGTTTATTTTTAAAAGTCTGCAGAACTGAGTGTTCTCCAGACTTTTAAAGAGCTGACTGTTTGTTTTAATACTAACTGAGTGCATTGTACTGAAAAAATAAACCCACAAAAAAGAATCAGTAAGTTTTTGCTTGGGACATTGACTTTTTTAAAAGTATTGGGGCAAAGTTAACTATTTGGGAATATTATTTAGTGTGTTTGTGTGTTTCTGCCTTTAATAGTCAGAAACCAGTGAATAAACAAGTTAGACTGTTTGTATTTTTAGTCAGTCAATAAGGTAGCAGTAGATAGTGTGTTTATTTTTAAAAGTCTGCAGAACTGAGTGTTCTCCAGACTTTTAAAGAGCTGACTGTTTGTTTTAATACTAACTGAGTGCATTGTATTGAAAAAAAAAACCACAAAAACAAAAACCCCCACAAAAAAGTAGCCAGAAGCTAGAAATAAGCTAGGAGCAGTATATACCAAAGTAAAAAAGTTGAATAGTTCAGCTCAGTTACTCACCTTGGAAAGGTGTTGAGGTAGTGTGATTGGGTTTGAATAGGGACCATCATTTGTTAATCAAGGGAGCAGTGAGTCACTCAGGCTGACTAACTAAGTGTGAAGATTGTGTGTTTGTGAATAGGTACTATTCTTTGTTAATCAGCACAGCAGTGAGTCACACAGGAAATCTAACTGAAAGGTCACGCAGGATATCCAGCTAAAGTGTACATCTCCTAAGGGATTGTTTTGCACTAATTAACCTTAGAAGCACATTATAAATTAGAAGGAAAGAGTTCAGTAACCCACATTCCAGTGGAAACACTGAGAAGAGAGGATCACCTTGCTGGTGGCTGAAAGGAATCAGTAAGTTTTTGCTTGGGACATTGACTTTTTTAAACGTATTGGGGCAAAGTTAACTATTTGGGAATATTATTTAGTGTGTTTGTGTGTTTGTGCCTTTAATAGTCAGAAACCAGTGAATAAACAAGTTAGACTGTTTGCATTTTAAATAGTCAGTCAATAAGGTAGCAGTAGGTAGGCAGTGAATAAACAAGTTAGACTGTTTGTATTTTTAGTCAGTCAATAAGGTAGCAGTAGATAGTGTGTTTATTTTTAAAAGTCTGCAGAACTGAGTGTTCTCCAGACTTTTAAAGAGCTGACTGTTTGTTTTAATACTAACTGAGTGCATTGTATTGAAAAAAAAAAAACCACAAACCCCCCCCCCCCCACAAAAAAGTAGCCAGAAGCTAGAAATAAGCTAGGAACAGTATATACCAAAGTAAAAAAGTTGAATAGTTCAGCTCAGTTACTCACCTTGGAAAGGTGTTGAGGTAGTGTGATTGGGTTTGAATAGGGACCAACATTTGTTAATCAAGGGAGCAGTGAGTCACTCAGGCTGACAAAAAGTTAGACTGTTTGTATTTCCCAACCTTCCCACCCCTCGCCCACCCACCCCTAGCTCATCCCTTAATTTATAGGCAGGTGCCACTTTCACAAAAAAAAAAAAAAAAAACCATCAACAAAAACTTTATTGAGAATTCGATCAGACCCCGGTAGGCCACCACCAGACACATAGGGGCGGATTTTCAGCGCCCTGCTCGCCTAAATCCGCCCAAAACCGGGCGGATTTAGGCGAGCAGGGCCCTGCGCGCCGGGAAGCCTATTTTACATAGGCCTACCGGCGCGCGCAGACCCCGGGACTCGCGTACGTCCCGGGGTTTTCGGAGGGGGGCGTGTCGGGGGCGTGTCGGGGGGCGGGCCCGGTCGACGCGGCGTTTCGGGGGCGTGTCGGCCGCGTTTTGGGGGCGGGTACGGGGCGTGGCTACGGCCCGGGGGCGTGGCCGCACCCTCCGTCCCCGCCCCAGGTCGCGGCCCGGCGCGCAGCAGGCCCACTGGCGCGCGGGGATTTACGTCTCCCTCCGGGAGGCGTAAATCCCCCGACAAAGGTAAGGGGGGGGTGTAGACAGGGCCGGGTGGGTGGGTTAGGTAGGGGAAGGGAGGGTAAGGTGAGGGGAGGGCAAAGGAAAATTCCCTCCGAGGCCGCTCCGATTTCGGAGCGGCCTTGGAGGGAACGGGGGGAGGCAGCGCGGCTCGGCGCGCGCAAGCTATACAAAATCGATAGCCTTGCGCGCGCCGATCCAGGATTTTAGTGGATACGCGCGGCTCCGCGCGTATCTACTAAAATCCAGCGTACTTTTGCTTGAGTCTGATGCGCAAGCAAAAGTAGGCTGTTCGCGCGCCTCTTAAAATCTACCCCATAGTGAATTCACTAACATATTTAAAGGAAGTTAGACACATTCCTACTCCCATAGCAACCTAAAACTTAACAAGGAACTGATCAAAATTGAGATGAAGGCAGCAGTCCAGCAGCAAGAGGGGGGCTTCCCAGTCTTTTGCATCGAGTGTCACATGTATGATTTTTTTACCCACCGGTGAGAAGTTGTACATGTACATGCGATGCAAAGAGCTCCTGGCTCTCAGAGAACGAGTCCGATCTCTGGAGGCTAGAGTGGCAGACCTGGAGGAGCTGAGGCAGACAGAGAGGTATATAGATGAGACCATTAGGGACATAGTAGTCAAGTCCCAACTTCAGACTGGCAGCCCTGGTGCTGCCTTGGAGGAAGAAGGTGTCATAATGGGAGAGCACCAACCAGGTGTAGCAGGAAAGGATCCTGTAGCAAGGACCTGCTCTCTAGGTGATGCATTGTCCTTTCGCACTGAGGAAATTAGGGATGTGAATCGTTTTTCGACGATTAAAATTATCGTCCGATAATTTTAATATCGTCTTAAATGGTTATGGAACACAATACAATAGAGATTCTAACGATTTATCGTTATAAATCGTTAGAATCGTGAGCCGGCACACTAAAACCCCCTAAAACCCACCCCCGACCCTTTAAATTAAATCCCCCACCCTCCCGAACCCCCCCCCAAATGACTTAAATAACCTGGGGGTCCAGCGGCGGTCTGGAACGGCAGCGGTCCGGAACGGGCTCCTGCTATTGAATCTTGTTGTCTTCAGCCTGCGCCATTTTCCAAAATGGCGGCGAAAAATGGCGGCGGCCATAGACCAACACGATTCGACGGCAGGAGGTCCTTCCGGACACCCGCTGGACTTTTGGCAAGTCTTGTGGGGGTCAGGAGGCCCCCCCAAGCTGGCCAAAAGTTCCTGGAGGTCCAGCGGGGGTCAGGGAGCGATTTCCCGCCGCGAATCGTTTTCCGTACGGAAAATGGCGCCGGCAGGAGATCGACTGCAGGAGGTCGTTCAGCGAGGCGCCGGAACCCTTGCTGAACGACCTCCTGCAGTCGATCTCCTGCCGGCGCCATTTTCCGTACGGAAAATGATTCGCGGCGGGAAATCGCTCCCTGACCCCCGCTGGACCTCCAGGAACTTTTGGCCAGCTTGGGGGGGCCTCCTGACCCCCACAAGACTTGCCAAAAGTCCAGCGGGGGTTCGTAGGGACCTCCTGCCGTCGAATCGTGTTGGTCTATGGCCGCTGCCATTTTTCGGCGCCATTTTGGAAAATGGCGCCGGCTGAAGACAACAAGATTCAATAGCAGGAGCCCGTTCCGGACCGCTGCCGTTCCGGACCGCTGCTGGACCCCCAGGTTATTTAAGTCATTTGGGGGGGGGGGTTCGGGAGGGTGGGGGATTTAATTTAAAGGGTCGGGGGTGGGTTTTAGGGGGTTTTAATGTGCCGGCTCACGATTTTACGATTTTTCACGATATTTTACCCCCCCAAACGGCAACAATACGATTCCCTCCCCCTCCCAGCCGAAATCGATCGTTAAGACGATCGAGGACACGATTCACATCTCTACTGAGGATATCTCCCCAAGGCCTATTTATTTATTTATTTATTTATTTATTTAGTTTTATATACCGGCAACCGTTTGCACATCGTGCCGGTTTACAGATAACTTACAAACCAAGATAAATATAGGCAGAGCCTTTACAAAGAACTGTGTGTAACTTGAGCATAGTAACATAGTAAAAACTCGAAAACTAGGGGAGGGAGGGGTGAGGGTGATCTTGACGAGGGGGGGGGCGGGGGGGTGAGGACGGGTACAGGAGGAGAAAATATGTACAGGGAATCAATAAATAGAGAATATGTACAGAGGTTGTATACTAAGGTTGTATGTGCGTATGAAGAGCAGGGAGGGGGGTGAGGTAATATGTACAATTGTATTAGGTGATGGCTTGTTATGTGAATGATGTTAGGTGAGGGGTTTGAGGTTGTCCTGAGGGGAAAGGTGTAGGTCCTGTGGTGGGGGTGTTAGAATTAGGAGGAGGTTGGGAGGGGGTGTTTATAGGTGAGGATAGTGAATGGGGGTATGGTTGGAGGAAGAGCCAGGTTTTGAGTTTTTTTTTAAAGGTAGGGGTGGAAGTTTAGATGCGAAGGTCAAGGGGCATGGAGTTCCACAGGGAGGGGCCTGCGAGGGAGAGGGCCCTCTTGGTGGAGGAGATGAGTCTTGTTGATTTTATAGAGGGGGGAATAAGGGTTCCACGAAGGGAGGAGCGGGTGGGTCTTGTGGAGGTACGTGGGAGGAAAGGAGGGTTTAACCAGTTGAAGTGTTCGTTTGTAATGCTTTTGTGTATTAGGGTAAGTGTTTTGTATAAGATTCGTGAATGGATGGGAAGCCAATGGAGATTGATGAGGGTGGGGGTAATGTGGTCTTTCTTCTTGACATTAGAGAGGATGCGTGCAGTAGCGTTTTGGAGGAGTTGGAGAGGTCTGATGTGGGTGGCCGGGAGTCCAAGTAAGAGTGCGTTACAGTAATCAATTTTTGAAAAAATAAGGGATTGGAGTACTGTGCGGAAGTCATGGAAGTAGAGGAGGGGTTTGAGTTTTTTGAGGGTTTGGAGTTTGAAATAGCAACTGCTAAGGATAGATTTGATGTATGGTTTAAAGGTAAGTTGGTTGTCAAGTATAACACCCAAGTTTCTTGTGTTGGAAGAGAGGTTGGGAAGGTGGAGTGTGGAGGGACAGGTTGTGGGTGTATGTTTAGAGGAGATGAGGAGGAGTTCAGTCTTTTGTGGGTTAAGGGCTAGGTGCATGTCTGTGAGAAGTTGGTTAATGGAGGTGAGGATGGTGTCCCATTTGTGTAGAGCAGTGAGTACAGTGCTTGTGAAGGGAATGAGTATTTACACATCATCTGCGTAGATGAAGTGTGTAATGCCAAGGTTGGAAAGGAGGTGTGTGAGGGGGAGCAAGTAGATATTGAATAGAGTGGAAGAGAGAGAGGATCCTTGGGGGACGCCACAGTTGAGATTAACAGGGGGGGAGGTGAAATTGTCAGTGAGGACTGTGTAGGTGCGGTTTTGGAGGAAGGACTTTATCCAGGAGAGGGCGGTACCTGAGATTCCTATGCTGGTGAGCGTGTTGATGAGGATGTTATGATTTATGGTATCGAAAGCGGCGGAGATGTCTAGCATGGCAATGAGATAGGAGTTGCCGGCATCCATTCCTTTGATGATAGTGTTTGTGAGGGAGAGGAGGAGGGATTCCGTACTGAGGTGTTTACGGAAGCCATATTGTGTAGATGGGAGTATGTTGGATTGTTCTAGGTGGTCGGAGAGACGGGAGTTAACTAGTTTCTCAATGATTTTGGAGAGGAAGGGGAGATTGGAGATGGGGCGGAGATAGGAAAGGTTGGTAGGGTCAAGGGAGGGTTTTTTTAGGATAGGTTTGACCACAGCTTGTTTCAGTGAGTTGGGTACCATGCCGTGTTCCAGGGAGCAATTCACGATTTTGGAGAGTGAAGAGGCTATTGTTTTAGGAATAGCGAGAAGTAACTTAGTAGGGATAGTTTCGGAGGGGTGGGAGGAGGGTCTCATCTTCTTTAGAATGTTTTCTATTTCTAGTGTTGAGGAGGGTTCAAAGGAAGATAGGATATTAGGCGTGTGTGGGATAGGGGGAGTTGTGTTGTTAATGTTGGGGGAATTGTTAGTGTTTGTAGTAAACTTGGCGGTGATGTTTGATATTTTGTTCTTAAAGAATAGGGCAATATCATTGCATCGGGTCTGGGTGGAGGCGACTTGTGGTGTAGACATGTTAGGTTTGGTGAGGTTTGAAACAGTGCTTTTGGGTTGAATTGGAGATGGTGAATTTTTTTGGCGTAGTATTCCTTTTTTGTAGCTTGAATGGCGTTTCTATATGCGTGCATGAGTTGGTAGTAAATGGTTTTTGTGGCGGTGGTAGGGTGTTTACGCCAATGTCTTTCTGCTGCTCTAAGCTGGATTTTTTGGGATTTGAGTATCTGGGTGTACCAGGGTTTTTTAGATGATTTGGTTTGAGTGATTGTTTTTTGAATGAACGGGCGTAGGTTGTTGGCGATTTTCAGGGTGGTTTCTGTCCAGGTGGATATAGCGTTATCTACTGTTTCTAGGTCAATATGGTCTGAGATGTTGGAGCAAGCCGTGGCCAGGGTATCTATAGGGCAGGTTTTGCGGAAATGGAAGGATTTAGGTTGGGTAGGAGGGGAGGTAGGAGGGATTTGTAGGGAGAGGGTTGTGTTGATGATGGAGTGATCGGACCAGGGGACAGGAAGGCATGTAGGGGAGTGGATGATGTTTATGAGAGGATTGGTGAAGATGAGGTCAAGGGTATGACCGGCTTTGTGGGTTGGGGAATGGATGAGTTGGGTGAAGCCCATTGCGTCTAAGGATGTGATGAAAGCTTCACATGTGGGGGATTGTGGAATGGAGTCAACATGTAGGTTAAAGTCGCCAAGGAGTATTGTGGGTATGTCGGGAGAGAGGGAGATGGTGAGGAATTCAATGAGGGGGGAGGGGTCCTTTTCCAAAAGACCAGGGGGGGTATATATGAGACATATTTGTAGGGATTGCGATTTGAAAAGGCCTACTTCGTATTGATTGGGAATAATGCAGGTTTGTGAGGTGAGCTTGAATTCTTTTTTGGCAATGAGGAGTAGGCCCCCTCCTCTTTTCTTTTTTCGGGGGATGGAGAAGATGTCATAATTTTCAGAAGGTAGTTGGTTAAGGAGGGGGGTGTCGCAGGGTTTGAACCAGGTTTCAGTAGCTGCAAAGATTTCTGGTTTGGAGTCGGTTAGGATATCATTAAGTAGGTGTGTTTTTTGTTTTAGGGATTGGGCGTTAATGAGTAGGAGTGAAATGAGGGAGATGGTGAGGGCTTGGGAGGTGGGAGCTATAGGGATGGAGGTCAGGCGCCTTTTTTGGGTGTTGTGGAGGGTGTGGAAGGGGGGGGGGATAATTTGGAGGGGGGTCTAACAGAAGCTAGAAATATTTATTTCTAGCTTATTTCTAGCCAGAAGCTAGAAATAAGCTAGGAACAGTATATACCAAAGTAAAAAAGTTGAATAGTTCAGCTCAGTTACTCACCTTGGAAAGGTGTTGAGGTAGTGTGATTGGGTTTGAATAGGGACCAACATTTGTTAATCAAGGGAGCAGTGAGTCACTCAGGCTGACAAAAAGTTAGACTGTTTGTATTTCCCAACCTTCCCACCCCTCGTCCACCCACCCCTAGCTCATCCCTTAATTTATAGGCAGGTGCCACTTTCACAAAAAAAAAAAAAAAACATCAACAAAAACTTTATTGAGAATTCGATCAGACCCCGGTAGGCCACCACCAGACACATAGTGAATTCACTAACACATTTAAAGGAAGTTAGACACATTCCTACTCCCATAGCAACCTAAAACTTAACAAGGAACTGATCAAAATTGAGATGAAGGCAGCAGTCCAGCAGCAAGAGGGGGGCTTCCCAGTCTTTTGCATCGAGTGTCACATGTATGATTTTTTTACCCACCGGTGAGAAGTTGTACATGTGCATGCGATGCAAAGAGCTCCTGGCTCTCAGAGAACGAGTCCGATCTCTGGAGGCTAGAGTGGCAGACCTGGAGGAGCTGAGGCAGACAGAGAGGTATATAGATGAGACCATCAGGGACATAGTAGTCAAGTCCCAACTTCAGACTGGCAGCCCTGGTGCTGCCTTGGAGGAAGAAGGTGTCATAATGGGAGAGCACCAACCAGGTGTAGCAGGAAAGGATCCTGTAGCAAGGACCTGCTCTCTAGGTGATGCATTGTCCTTTCGCACTGAGGATTAGGGATGTGAATTGTTTTTCGACGATTAAAATTAACGTCCGATAATTTTAATATCGTCTTAAACGGTTATGGAACACAATACAATAGAGATTCTAACGATTTATCGTTATAAATCGTTAGAATCGTGAGCCGGCACACTAAAACCCCCTAAAACCCACCCCCGACCCTTTAAATTAAATCCCCCACCCTCCCGAACCCCCCCCAAATGACTTAAATAACCTGGGGGTCCAGCGGCGGTCCGGAACGGCAGCGGTCCGGAACGGGCTCCTGCTATTGAATCTTGTTGTCTTCAGCCTGCGCCATTTTCCAAAATGGCGGCGAAAAATGGCGGCGGCCATAGACCAACACGATTCGACGGCAGGAGGTCCTTCCGGACCCCCGCTGGACTTTTGGCAAGTCTTGTGGGGGTCAGGAGGCCCCCCCAAGCTGGCCAAAAGTTCCTGGAGGTCCAGCGGGGGTCAGGGAGTGATTTCCCGCCGCGAATCGTTTTCCGTACGGAAAATGGCGCCGGCAGGAGATCGACTGCAGGAGGTCGTTCAGCGAGGCGCCGGAACCCTCGCTGAACGACCTCCTGCATTCGATCTCCTGCCGGCGCCATTTTCCGTACGGAAAACGATTCGCGGCGGGAAATCGCTCCCTGACCCCCGCTGGACCTCCAGGAACTTTTGGCCAGCTTGGGGGGGCCTCCTGACCCCCACAAGACTTGCCAAAAGTCCAGCGGGGGTCCGGAAGGACCTCCTGCCGTCGAATCGTGTTGGTCTATGGCCGCCGCCATTTTTCGGCGCCATTTTGGAAAATGGCGCCGGCTGAAGACAACAAGATTCAATAGCAGGAGCCCGTTCCGGACTGCTGTCGTTCAGGACCGCCGCTGGACCCCCAGGTTATTTGTCATTTGGGGGGGGTTCGGGAGGGTGGGGGATTTAATTTAAAGGGTCGGGGGTGGGTTTTAGGGGGTTTTAATGTGCCGGCTCACGATTTTACGATTTTTCACGATATTTTACCCCCCCAAACGGCAACAATACGATTCCCTCCCCCTCCCAGCCGAAATCGATCGTTAAGACGATCGAGGACACGATTCACATCTCTACTGAGGATATTTCCCCAAGGCCTACTGCCCAGGAGGGAAGGGTTAGGTCGGCCGTCATAGTTGGTGATTCGATTATTAGGAATGTAGATAGCTGGGTGGCTGGTGGGCGTGAGGATCGCCTGGTAACATGCCTACCTGGTGCGAAGGTGGCGGACCTCACGCGTCACCTAGATAGGATTTTAGACAGTGCTGGGGAGGAGCCGGCTGTCGTGGTACACGTGGGCACCAACGACATAGGAAAATGTGGGAGGGAGGTTCTGGAAGCCAAATTTAGGCTCTTAGGTAGAAAGATTAAATCCAGAACCTCCAGGGTAGCATTCTCTGAAATGCTCCCTGTTCCACGCGCAGGTCACCAGAGGCAGGCAGAGCTCCGGAATCTCAATGCGTGGATGAGACGATGGTGCAAGGAAGAGGGATTCAGTTTTGTTAGGAACTGGGGAACCTTTTGGGGAAGGGGGAGTCTCTTCCAAAGGGATGGGCTCCACCTTAACCAGGGTGGAACCAGACTGCTGGCGCTAACCTTTAAAAAGGAGATAGAGCAGCTTTTAAACTAGAACAAAGGGGAAAGCCGACAGTCGCTCAGCAGCGCATGGTTCGGAGTGAGGTATCTTTAAAGGATACTAATGATGCATTAGAATTAGGGAATCCCGACAGTGAGGTTCCAATAATTAGAAAAGTAGTCCAAGTGCCTGTAACTAAAAACTCACCTGAGCTAAAATATTCTAACTTATCCCTATCAATTAAAAAGCAGAATAAAAATACAAACAAAAAACAAACTTTGAAATGTTTGTATGCTAATGCCAGAAGTCTAAGAAGTAAGATGGGAGAGTTAGAATGTATAGCAGTAAATGATGACATAGACTTAATTGGCATCTCAGAGACATGGTGGAAAGAGGATAACCAATGGGACAGTGCTATACCGGGGTACAAATTATATCGCAATGACAGAGAGGAGCAGTCGGGAGGAGGTGTGGCGCTTTATGTCCGGGATGGCATGGAGTCCAACAGGATAAACATCCTGCATGAGACTAAATACAAAATTGAATCTTTATGGGTAGAAATCCCTTGTGTGTCAGGGAAGACTACAGTGATAGGGGTATACTACCGTCCACCTGGTCAAGATGGTGAGATGGACAGTAAAATGCTAAGAGAAATTAGGGAAGCTAACCAAATTGGTAGTGCAGTAATAATGGGAGACTTCAATTACCCCAATATAGACTGGGTAAATGTATCATCGGGTCACGCGAGAGAGATAACGTTCCTTAATGGAATAAATGATAGCTTTATGGAGCAATTGGTTCAGGAACCGACGAGAGAGGGAGCAATTTTAGATCTAATTCTCAGTGGAGCACAGGACTTGGTGAGAGAGGTAACGGTGGTGGGGCCGCTTGGCAATAGTGATCATAATATGATCAAATTTGATTTAATGACTGGAAAAGGAACAGTGTGCAAATCCAAGGCTCTCGTGCTAAACTTTCAAAAGGGAAACTTTGATAAAATGAGAAAAATTGTTAGAAAAAAACTGAAAGGAGCAGCTACAAAAGTAAAAAATGTCCAAGAGGCGTGGTCATTGTTAAAAAATACCATTCTAGAAGCACAGTCCAGATGTATTCCACACATTAAGAAAGGTGGAAAGAAGGCAAAACGATTACCGGCATGGTTAAAAGGGGAGGTGAAAGAAGCTATTTTAGCCAAAAGATCTTCATTCAAAAATTGGAAGAAGGATCCAACAGAAGAAAATAGGATAAAGCATAAACATTGGCAAGTTAAATGTAAGACATTGATAAGACAGGCTAAGAGAGAATTTGAAAAGAAGTTGGCTGTAGAGGCAAAAACTCACAGTAAAAACTTTTTAAAATATATCCGAAGCAGAAAGCCTGTGAGGGAGTCAGTTGGACCGTTAGATGATTGAGGGGTTAAAGGGGCACTTAGAGAAGATAAGGCCATCGCGGAAAGATTAAATGATTTCTTTGCTTCGGTGTTTACTGAAGAGGATGTTGGGGAGGTACCCGTAATGGAGAAGGTTTTCATGGGTAATGATTCAGATGGACTGAATCAAATCACGGTGAACCTAGAAGATGTGGTAGGCCTGATTGACAAACTGAAGAGTAGTAAACCACCTGGACCGGATGGTATACACCCCAGAGTTCTGAAGGAACTAACAAATGAAATTTCAGACCTATTAGTTAAAATTTGTAACTTATCATTAAAATCATCCATTGTACCTGAAGACTGGAGGATAGCAAATGTAACCCCAATATTTAAAAAGGGCTCCAGGGGCGATCCAGGAAACTACAGACCGGTTAGCCTGACTTCAGTGCCAGGAAAAATAGTGGAAAGTGTTCTAAACATCAAAATCACAGAACATATAGAAAGACATGGTTTAATGGAACAAAGTCAGCATGGCTTTACCCAGGGCAAGTCTTGCCTCACAAATCTGCTTCACTTTTTTGAAGGAGTTAATAAACATGTGGATAAAGGTGAACCGGTAGATATAGTATACTTGGATTTTCAGAAGGCGTTTGACAAAGTTCCTCATGAGAGGCTTCTAGGAAAAGTAAAAAGTCATGGGATAGGTGGCGATGTCCTTTCGTGGATTGCAAACTGGCTAAAAGACAGGAAACAGAGAGTAGGATTGAACGGGCAATTTTCTCAGTGGAAGGGAGTGAACAGTGGAGTGCCTCAGGGATCTGTATTGGGACCCTTACTGTTCAATATATTTATAAATGATCTGGAAAGAAATACGACGAGTGAGATAATCAAATTTGCAGATGACACAAAATTGTTCAGAGTAGTTAAATCACAAGCAGATTGTGATAAATTGCAGGAAGAACTTGTGATACTGGAAAATTGGGCATCCAAATGGCAGATGAAATTTAATGTGGATAAGTGCAAGGTGATGCATATAGGGAAAAATAACCCATGCTATAATTACACAATGTTGGGTTCCATATTAGGTGCTACAACCCAAGAAAGAGATCTAGGTGTCATAGTGGATAACACATTGAAATCGTCGGTGCAGTGTGCTGCAGCTGTCAAAAAAGCAAACAGAATGTTGGGAATTATTAGAAAAGGAATGATGAATAAAACGGAAAATGTCATAATGCCTCTGTATCGCTCCATGGTGAGACCGCACCTTGAATACTGTGTACAATTCTGGTCGCCGCATCTCAAAAAAGATATAATTGCGATGGAGAAGGTACAGAGAAGGGCTACCAAAATGATAAGGGGAATGGAACAACTCCCCAATGAGGAAAGACTAAAGAGGTTAGGAATTTTCAGCTTGGAGAAGAGACGACTGAGGGGGGATATGATAGAGGTGTTTAAAATCATGAGAGGTCTAGAACGGGTAGATGTGAATCGGTTATTTATTCTTTCGGATAGTAGAAAGACTAGGGGGCACTCCATGAAGTTAGCATGGGGCACATTTAAAACTAATCGGAGAAAGTTCTTTTTTACTCAACGCACAATTAAACTCTGGAATTTGTTGCCAGAGAATGTGGTTCGTGCAGTTAGTATAGCTGTGTTTAAAAAAGGATTGGATAAGTTCTTGGAGGAGAAGTCCATTACCTGCTATTAAGTTCACTTAGAGAATAGCCACTGCCATTAGCAATGGTTACATGGAATAGACTTAGTTTTTGGGTACTTGCCAGGTTCTTATGGCCTGGATTGGCCACTGTTGGAAACAGGATGCTGGGCTTGATGGACCCGTGGTCTGACCCAGTATGGCATTTTCTTATGTTCTTATGTTCTCTTGAAGCTCCAGCAGGACCAGGGGACCATGATTCTCATGGCTCTGTACTGGCCCAGCCAGGTCTGGATTCTGCTCCTTCGGGACCTGTTGGTCACGGAACCTCCCCCAATCTGATAACGTATGATCCGGGCAGATTGAGCCATCCAAACCTCCGAGCATTAGCCTTGATAGCCTGAATGTTGAGCACCTAGTCCTGCAATCCTTGGACCTTTCTGACTATGTGTCTCAGGTGCTGGTTGCTTCCAGGAAGCTTTTCTCCAGGAAGTCTTACTAACTGAAGTGGAGGAATTTTTCTATCTGGTATGAGGGACATGGCTTGGATCCATTCACCTGCTCCACTCCGAGGTTCTTGGACTATTTGTGGCACCTTTCCGAGGCTGGACTTAAAACCACCTAGGTCAGAGTCCACCTGAGTGCTGTTAGAGCTTACCATCAAGGTGTTGCGGGCACACCCATCTCTGTTCAGCCCATAGTAGGTCACTTTATGCGGGGCTTGCTTCAACTGAAGCCTCCCCCCTCAGCCTCCTGTTGTGTCCTGGGGACCTCAACCTTGTGTTAGCGTGGATCATGCACCATCCCTTTGAACCTATGTGCTCCTGCGATCTGAAGTTCCTCACCTGGAAATTTTTATTCCTGGTGGCAATCACTTCGGCGCACAGGGTTAATGAGCTTCAGGCCTTGGTTGCATATCCGCCCTACACAAAATCCTTTTATAATAGGATGGTGCTCCATACACATCCTAAGTTTCTGCTTAAGGTGGTAACTGATTTTCACCTTAATCAGTCCATCATTCTGCCTACCTTTTTTCCGAGGCCCCATTCTCACCAGGGTGAACTGGCCTTACACACATTAGATTATAAGAGGGCCCTAACCTGCTATTTAGAACGTACAGCAGGCCACAGACAATCCACTCATTTCTTCATATCTTTCAATAAGAATAGGTTGGGAATTGCAGTGGGTAAACAAACTCTATCCAACTGGCTAGCAGATTCTAGTTCCTTCCTCTATGCGCAAGTGGGCCTTCAGCTGGGAGGCTGAGTCAAAGCTCACTCTGTGAGGGCTACAGCAGCGTCGATGGCTCACTTACAGGCAGTCCCTGCTGCCAAAATCTCCAGGGCTGCAACCTGGAGCTCTCTACACATGTTCGCCACCCATTAGTGCCTGGACAAGGATGGTTGTCAGGATAGTAGCTTTGGCCAATCTGTGCTTCGCAACCTTTTCCAGGTTTAAACCCAACTCTCCCTGCCTAGGGCCTATTGCTTGGGTTCAGGCTGTCTCCCTCTGTTACCAACAGCATCGTGTTTCTTGTTCCTGATGGCACCCAGTTAGGAGCTGTTGGTCACTGTTGTATCTAGGAGCAGCCTGTAGCTTGGTATTTATTTACCCACATGTGAGGACTACCATCCTGCTTGTCTGGAATTCATTGCCAGAGGATGTGGTTTCAGCAATTAGAGTAACTGGGTTTAAAAAGGTTTGAATAAGTTCCTAGAGGATAAATCCATAAACTGCTATGATGATAATTAATAAGCAATGGTAGTTTGTGATCTATCTAATGTTTAGGTACTTGCCAGATACTTGTGACTTGGATTGGCCACTGTTGGAAACAGGATGCTGGGCTTGATGGACCCTTGGTTTGACCCAGTATGACATATCTTATGTTCTTATGTTCTTATGTACTTCTCTATTTAATAGTTAACCATATATCTTGTATACCATATACAGCAGTATACAAAATAGTTCATACAGAAATTGGCATGACACATCACAGGTAGAATAATATGAAATATTTGCTTAGCAGAAAATAAAAGAAACCCCTTATCTTCTTCCTTGATTGATAAAAAGGAGATGATGGTAGTAATGTGTGATTTTCTGGGTTTGCAGCAGTTTCTCCTTTTTTTCTTCAACTGCGCTGTTCCTTTAACAGTCATAAAAGCAGCATTCTATGTGGCTCCAAAAGAAAAATTACAACATAGAAAAGAGCATGTATTTAAACTCTCCATTAAATTCTACTCAACCAGCTGTGAGGTCCATATTTAACAATGTCTATACACACTTAGAGAATAGCCACACTTAGAGAATAGCCACTGCCATTAGCAATGGTTACATGGAATAGACTTAGTTTTTGGGTACTTGCCAGGTTCTTATGGCCTGGATTGGCCACTGTTGGAAACAGGATGCTGGGCTTGATGGACCCTTGGTCTGACCCAGTATGGCATTTTCTTATGTTCTTAAAAAGAGAAATACATATAATAACATAGTATTGACAGTAGAAAAAGACCATCCAGTCTGCCCAGCAAGTTTCTTATGGAAGTACTGCTGCTCAGTGCAGGATACCTCAAGCCTCATGTTAAGGGAAGTAATATTAACAATCAAAACCAAGCACTGTCCAATCAATATCAAAATTACTGCTACCTTGATGGTAGCAGTAATTACTGCTAACTGTAATCAGGGTGAATAGCCTTCTTGATAATTCAGACAATGCAGCTTGGATGTGCTATGCTTTTGGACTCGGCCATATAAGCAGTACTACACTTTTTCCCTAATGTCTGTGTATCAATATCCCATTTTTTGGCTAAAATAGCCTCTTTCACCTCACCTTTTAACCATGACGGTAATCGTTTTGCCTTCCTTCCACCTTTCTTAATGCGCAGAATACATATGGACTGCACCTCTAAGATTGTATTTTTAAACAATGTCCAAGCCTGTTGAACACTTTTAACCTTTGCAGCTGCACCTTTCAGTTTTTTTCCTAACTATTTTCCTCATTTTATCAAAGTTTCCCTTTTTAAAATTTAGTGTTAGAGTTTTAACTTATTGTCCCCCTTCCAGTTATTAGTTTAAATTTGATCATGTTATGATCACTGTTGCCAAGTGGCCCCACCACCGTTACCTCTCTCACCAAATCTTGCGTTCCACTAAGAATTAAATCTAAAATAGCTCCCTCTCTTGTTGGTTCCTGAACCAATTGCTCCATGAAGCAATCATTTATTATATCCAGGAACTTTATGTCTCTAGCAAGTCAGGATCCTGACATTTTTTCTTCCCACCATTAAAGCAGAGAGTCATCCCCATGGAATTTCATTTTCTGACCCTTAGTTCAATTGCTTGCTTTTCAACGGAAAAGGTTTGAGGATCATGCATCCTTAAAACCCTTCAGATTTCTGAAGGTCTGTATCATATCTCCCTTGCACCTCCTCTCTTCCAGGGTATATATATTCAGATCCTTCAACTTCTCATAAGTTATTTGATAGAGACCCCATACCATTTTAGTTGTACTTCTATGGAGTGCTTCCATCCTGTCTTTATCTTTTTTGAGATATTGAATCCAGAGCTGAACACAGTACTCCAGGTGAGGGCTCACCAAGGGCCTGTACAAGGGCATGATCACCTCTTTTTTTCTTAAGAACATAAGAAATTGCCATGCTGGGTCAGACCAAGGGTCCATCAAGCCCAGCATCCTGTTTCTAACAGAGGCCAAAACCAGGCCACAAGAACGTGGCAATTACCCAAACACTAAGAAGATCCCATGCTACTGATGCAATTAATAGCACTGGCTATTCCCTAAGTAAAATTGATTAATAGCCATTAATGGACTTCTCCTCCAAGAACTTATCCAAACCGTTTTTGAACCCAGCTACACTAACTGCACTAACCACATCCTCTGGCAACAAATTCCAGAGCTTTATTGTTCGTTGAGTGAAAAAGAATTTTCTCTGATTAGTCTTAAATGTGCTACTTGCTAACTTATTGGAGTGCCCCCTAGTCCTTCTATTATTCGAAAGTATAAATAACCGAGTCACATCTACTCTTTCAAGACCTCTCATGATTTTAAAGACCTCTATCATATCCCACCTCAGCCGTCTCTTCTCCAAGCTGAACAGCCCTAATCTCTTCAGCTTTTCCTCATAGGGGAGCTGTTCCATCCCTTTTATCATTTTGGTTGCCCTTCTCTGTACCTTCTCCATCACAACTATATCTGTTTTGAGATGCGGTGACCAGAATTGTACACAGTATTCAAGGTGCGGTCTCACCATGGAGCGATACAGAGTGTTACGTGTATATGTGGAACCAAGACAGTAGACCGCTTACCTTGTCCAGGGAGGAGTTGGAATAGTTCCTCGAAAGGTCCGGGTCTGGGCAGGCAGCCGACAAGAATATCCACAAGGCAGTCCGGGTCAAGGCAGGCAGCAGGCAAGAATATCCACAAGGCAGTCCGGGTCAAGGCTGGCAGCAGGCAAGAATATCCACAAGGCAGTCCGAGTCAAGGCAGGCAGCAGGCAAGAATATCCACAAGGCAGTCCGGGTCAAGGCAGGCAGCAGGCAAGAATATCCACAAGGCAGTCCATGTCAAGGCAGGCAGCAGGCAAGAATATCCATAAAGCAGTCCGGGTCAAGGTAGGTAGCAGGCAAGCAGCACAGGAACGCAGCAGCAGCAGCACCAACGAAACACCACTGTGGCCGAAGCAGTGAAGAGAGGAAGAGACGTCTTTTAAATAGCCTAAGTTTCCCGTGCCGGAGCAGAGCCCCGTCAGCGTCTGACATCATAGCGGGGCGTGGCCTCACCCAGAATCACGCGGGGCCGTGTCGAGGAGGAAGTTACTGTAGATGAAGAGCAGCTGCGCCTGGGAGCTCTTCCAATGGTAACAGTACCCCTCGCGCAAGGCCCTCCTCTCCCCTCCCTGGGTCTGGGCTTGAAAGGAAAACGCTGATGGAATTCCTTGAGTAGACGAGGTTCCTGGATATTCTGAACGGGCTCCCACGTGTTCTCCTCGGGTCCAAACTTCTTCCATGAAATTAAGTATTGTAACTGGCCCCTAGATCGTCTGGAATCCAGAATCTCCTCAACCTCGAACTGGTCATCATTCTGTATGAAGTGTCAATTGAGCATCCTTCTTTTAGAGGGCCATGAAAAAATTGTCGGTTTAAGCAGGGAAATGTGGAAGGTATCATGAATGCGCAGAGAGGAAGGCAAACACAATTTGAAGGTTACTGCATTAATCTGCTTTTCAATAGGAAAAGGCCCAATAAAACGAGGTGCAAATTTCAAAGATGGCATGCATAGATGAAGATTGCGCGTGCTCAACCAGATGAGATCTCCTGCCTGAAGTCGGGGAGCCAGACCTCTCCTCTTGTCTGCTTGGAGCTTCATCCTCGCAACATTCTGTAATAATAGGGCTCGTGTCTCCTTCCATAAATCGGTTAGAGATTTCATAGTGCCGGACAGATAGAAGAAGTGGCTATGGGTACCGGAAGCCGTGGATGTCTTCCAAAGACGACAAAAAAAGGAGACTTCCCTGTGGCTTGAGCCAAATGATTGTTGTGGCATATCTCTGCCCAAACCAAAAGAGATGCCCAGTTATCTTGACATACGATCGGAGGAACGTTTTTAAAGATTGATTTGTACGCTCCATAAGTCCATTCATTTGAGGGTGGTACGCGGAAGAAAATTCAAGTTTAATTTTAAGAAGTTTGCATAACTCTGTCCAAAATTGCACAGTAAATTTCACACCCCTGTCTGAAACAATGCTAAGGGGTAATCCATGTAGACGAAAAATGTGCTGAATGAAAAGTCTGGCTAGTTCTGGTACAGATGGCAACCCTGGAAGTGGAACAAAATGAGCCATCCTGGAAAATCGGTCCACTACCACCCAAATTACAGTATTATTGTCGGATATCAGCAGATCAGTAACAAAATCAGTGGCAATGTGGGTCCAAGGTGCGACCGGCACTGGCAACGGTTGAAGTAGGCCCAGGGGCCTCCGCCTTGGACTTTTCTGGGCAGCGCAAACAGGACAAGACTCCACATATGCCTTGATATTTTTTCTCCATTGGGGCCACCAATAATGTCTGGAAATCAGGTCTCTGGTACGGGCAATCCCTGCATGTCCTGCCAATTGAGCATCATGTGCCCAACGCAACACTTTTGTCCTTAAACGTTTAGGAACCACTGTCTTGCCAATAGGAACCGTAAATGTAGTGGCGAGCAGAATTTTTGCAGGGTCTATTATGTATCGGGGAGGTTCAGGTGTGTCATCAAGGTTGAAACTTCTCGAAAGGGCGTCCGCCCGCAAATTCTTCTCTGCCGGTCGAAAATGAAGAACAAAATTGAATCTGCTAAAAAAAAATGCCCACCGAGCCCGTTGGGGATTTAGCTGTTGTGCTTTTGCTAGATATTCTAGCTTTTTATGGTCCGTATAGACCGTTATCGTATGTCGGGACCCCTCCAAGAGGTGACGCCATTCTTCAAAAGCTAGTTTTATGGCCAAAATTCCCGATCTCCAATGGTATAGTTCTTCTCTGCTGAAGAAATTTTTTTGGAAAAGAAGGCACATGTCATCAATCCTCCTTTCTCATTAGGTTGTAAGAGAACTGCCCCCACCCCCACGGCAGAAGCATCGACCTCCAGGGTAAAAGGTTTGTTGGGATCGGGGCGCCTAAGGCAGGTGTCTTTAAGGAACTCCTTTTTTAGTGTAAGAAAGGCATGAACCGCCTCCTCCGGCCAATCGTGAATTGGAGCTCCCTTCTTGAGCGTAGTCAGAGGAGCCACTAATGAGGAAAATTCTGGAATAAATTGTCTGTAATAATTGGAGAATCCCAAAAATCTTTGCAAGGCTTTTAACCCTGTCGGTTGTGGCCAGTTCACAACGGCTCTGCGTTTGTCTGGATCCATGGATAACCCCTTTGCTGGAGATAATATATCCCAAGAATGGTAACTGAGTCTTGTGAAACATACATTTCTCCAACTTGACATAGAGTTTATTCTCCCTGAGGCGTTGAAGAAACTGTCGAACATACTCCAGGTGCTGTTCCATAGTATCAGAAAAAATCAATATATCGTCTAAATAGACAATGACGTGGGAATAGAGGATGTCACGAAATATATCATTAATCATGGCTTGAAATACCACGGGGGCGTTACAAAGTCCAAAGAGCATAACCCTGTAGTCATAATGACCATCATGTGTGTTAAATGCTGTCTTACATTCATCCCCTTCTCAAATTCTAATTAGGTTGTAGGCTCCTCTAAGGTCCAATTTCGTAAAAATCTGGGCGCCTTTGATCCGATAGAAGAACTCTGAGATCAAGGGAAAAGAGTATCTATTCTTCCTGGTAATGTCATTCAAGCCCCGATAATCAATACAAGGACGTAAGGTTCCATCCTTCTTTTTAACAAAAAAGAAGCCCGCCCCGGCAGGTGAAGTGGAGGGTCTGATAAATCCACGTGCTAGGTTCTCCTGAATATAATGAGTCATGGCTGCTGATTTAGGTTCAGATAAGGCATAAATTCTGCCTCTGGGAGGAACTTTCCCAGGGAAAATATCAATAGCGCAATCATATTCTCGATGAGTTGGTAATGACTCAGCCTGTCTTTTACTAAAGACGTCCGCAAACTCTTCATAGGGAGCGGGAATAGGTGAAGAAACCTGCACATGGTGGATTTGACACTTCTGTACTTTCTGTAAACAGTTCTGAAGACAAAACGGACTCCAATTCACCAATTGTAAGGAAGCCCAGTCTAGTTGGGGCTGATGTTTTCGTAACCAAGGTAGGCCCAGGATAACTTGATTAACTGAAAATGGAAGCACATAAAGTTGAATACTCTCCTGATGAAGAACCCCAGCATTCATAAGGATGGGTTTGGTAATCAGAGAAATTCGCATGCCCAGAGGTTGCCCGGATACAGAGGTGACCGACAGAGGAACGGGTAATGCTTCCACGGGAATTTGATGAGTCTTAACCAGACTTTCTTCTATGAAATTGCCGGCCGCCCCTGAGTCTATGAAAGCCTGAAATGTAATCGGTTCCTGTTGTATGGTGAAGGTTACTATAATCAGTAGCTGAGGAGAGGGAATGTTGGGACCCAGGGAGGCCTCTCCTACCCGACCTAGGTCTGAGAGTTTCCCACCTTGTTGGGGCATTTGTTCACGAAGTGCCCGGTTCCGGCACAGTACAGACATAGATTTCTTAATCTTCGCCTTTGTCGCTCCTCCGGAGAAAACCGGAATCTATCAATCTGCATAGGTTCCACGGTGTTAGCAGACTCCTCAGGTGAACGTGAAACGACAATGGTTTGCTGAAAGGTTGGCGCCAACCTATACGTTTTTCAACTGCCCAAACACTCTCGTGCTCTCTCCTGAAAGCGTGAATCTAACCGGATGGCTAAGGGATAAGCTCTTCCAATGATTCCGGAGGATCTCTGCCCGCTAATTCATCCTTGATGGTATCAGATAGCCCTTGTCGAAAAATAGTGGTGAGACTGTCCTCTCCCCAGGCAAGTTCTGCTGCCAGGGTTTGAAATTGGATAGTATATTCACCAACTGAGCGAGAGCCCTGCTTAATTTGTAGTAGGTCATTGGCTGCCGAGGTAGATCGACCTGGTTCATCAAAGATGAGACGGAATTCCTTTAAAAATCTGTCCAGATTATTAAGGAGAGGATCTTCTCTCTCCCACAAGGGTGATGCCCAAGCCAGGGCTGTACTTTCGGGGCGACAGGATGAAAGTGACAGGATGAAAGTGACCTTAGTCTTGTCTGAAGGAAATGAGGATGGCTGAAGAGAAAAATGCATCCGACATTGATTAATGAAACCTAGACATTGAGCGGCAGTTCCGTTGAACCGTGGTGGCGGAGATAGCTGTATCGGAGCAGGTACATCACTGCCAGAGGCAACCGGAGCTGTGTATATGTGGGCGAGAGAGTCCATGCGGGTGACAAACCAGTCTAAGACTCCAGTAACTTGGTCAAGGACGCCCTGTTGTTGTTGAAGCCAGGACGCTAGCCCCGGAATCGCCTGAAGTGCGGTCAAATCCACTGGTTCCATGGCTTCGGCCAACTGTTACGGATATATGTGGAACCAAGACAGTAGACCGCTTACCTTGTCCAGGGAGGAGTTGGAATAGTTCCTCGAAAGGTCCGAGTCTGGGCAGGCAGCCGACAAGAATATCCACAAGGCATTCCGGGTCAAGGCAGGCAGCAGACAAGAATATCCACAAGGCAGTCCGGGTCAAGGCAGGCAGCAGACAAGAATATCCACAAGGCAGTCCAGGTCAAGGTAGGTAGCAGGCAAGCAGCACAGGAACGCAGTAGCAGCAGCACCAATGAAACACCACTGTGGCCGAAGCAGTGAAGAGAGGAAGAGACGGCTTTTAAATAGCCTAAGTTTCCCGCACCGGAGCAGAGCCCCATCGGCATCTGACGTCATAGGGGGGCATGGCCTCGCCCCGAATCGCGCGGGGCCGCGTTGAGGAGGAAGTTACTGCAGATGAAGCGCAGCGGCGCCTGGGAGTTCTTCCAACGGTAACACAGAGGCATTATGACATTTTCTGTTCTATTAAGAATTATTAGGAAGGGAATGGTTAACATTCTATTTGCTTTTTTGACTGCTGCAGCACACTGAGCCGACGATTTTAAAGTATTATCCACTATGATGCCTAGATCTTTTTCCTGGGTGGTAGCTCCTAATATGGAACCTAACATCGTGTAACTATAGCAAGGGTTATTTTTCCTTATATGCAACTCCTTGCACTTGTCCACATTAAATTTTATCTGTCATTTGGATGCCCAATCTTCCAGTCTTGCAAGGTCCTCCTGTAATGTATCACAGTCTGCTTGTGATTTAACTACTCTGAATAATTTTGTATCATCCACAAATTTGATAACCTCACTCGTCGTATTCCTTTCCAGATCATTTATATATATATTGAAAAGCACCGGTCCAAGTACAGATCCCTGAGGCACTCCACTGTGTGTTTACCCCTTTCCACTGAGAAAATTGACCATTTAATCCTACTCTCTGTTTCCTGTCTTTTAACCAGTTTGTAATCCACGAAAGGGCATCGCCTCCTATCCCATGACTTTTTAGTTTTCGTAGAAGCCTCTCTTGAGGGACTTTGTCAAACGCCTTCTGAAAATCCAAATACACTACATCTACCGGTTCACCTTTATCCACATGTTTATTAACACCTTCAAAAAAATGAAGCAGATTTGTTAGGCAAGACTTCCCTTGGGTATATCCATGTTGACTGTGTCCCATTAAATCATGTCTTTCTATATGCTCTACGATTTTGATCTTGAGAATAGTTTCCACTATTTTTCCCATCATGAAGTCAGGCTCACTGGTCTATAGTTACCTGGATCGCCCCTGGAGCCTTTTTTTATATATTGGGGTTACATTGGCCACCCTCCAGTCTTCAGGTACAATGGATGATTTTAATGATAGTTACAAATTTTAACTAATAGATCAGAAATTTCATGTTTTTAGTTCCTTCAGAACCCTAGGATGCATACCCAGGTGATTTGCTACTCTTTAGTTTGTCAATCTGGCCTACTACATCTTCCAGGTTCACAGTGATTTCGTTCAGTTCGTCTGACTCATCACCCCTGAAAACCATCTCCGGAACTGGAAGCTCCCCAACATCCTCATTAGTAAACACGGAGGCAAAGAATTCATTTAGTCTTTCTGCAATGGCCTTATCTTCCCTAAGAGCCCCTTTAACTCCTTGGTCATCTAATTGTCCAACCGACTCCCTCACAGGTTTCTTGCTTTGGATATATTTAAAAAAGTTTTTATTATGAGTTTTTACCTCTTTGGCCAACTTCATTTCAAATTCTCTCTTCGCCTGTCTTATCAATGTTCTACATTTACCTTGAAAATGCTTATGTTTTATCCTATTTTCTTCAGATGGGTCCTTCTTCCAATTTTTGAAGGATATTTTTTTGGCTAAAATAGCCTCTTTCACCTCACCTTTTAACCATGACGGTAATCATTTTGCCTTCCTTCCACCTTTCTTAATGCGCGGAATACATATGGACTGCGCCTCTAAGATTGTATTTTTAAACAGTGTCCAAGCCTGTTGAACACTTTTAACCTTTGCAGCTGCACCTTTCAGTTTTTTCCTAACTATTTTCCTCATTTTATCAGTTTCCCTTTTTAAAATTTAGTGTTAGAGCTGCAGATTTACTTATTGTCTCCTTCCAGTTATTAGTTTAAATTTGATCATGTTATGATCACTGTTGCCAAGTGGCCCCACCACCGTTACTTCTCTCACCAAATCTTGCATTCCACTAAGAATTAAATCTAAAATAGCTCCCTCTCTTGTTGGTTCCTGAACCAATTGTTCCATGAAGCAATCATTTATTATATCCAGGAACTTTGTCTCTAGCAAGTCCTGATGTTACATTTACCCAGTCAATATTGGGGTAATTGAAATCTACTATAAAAGAACAGTTAATTGCTAAAGTGCAACGAGTTACACTTATCTCCACACAAGACGTCGCAAGCTACAAATTTTTCATTTTTCTGTGCATTGAGTTATTTAAAGCTGTGGGACCATCATACCACCCTTGGTTGGTTAGGCAGTAAGCCAGGCTCTCAACCACAACGGGTCATATTTAATCATCGGTCCGTTAGAGTCTTTAATTCATCAGAGTGCTCAAAATGCTGCTTTATTAGTAAATCAATTTTTTTCTTTATTGTAAAAAAATGTTTTTGATATGACGGTATTTGGTTAATTAATAAAGGACGGTGTTTCCTTACTTGTACGGAGCGCCACCGCGCTTCCAAATAGCGCTGCCGCGCTTTGTTGATGAAGGTTGTTCAGGGATTTCTTTTAGAAAAATAATGAAGTTCCGATTTGAAGGTACTTGTGAAGTCCGACGTACGTTTCGCATTCGCGCTGCTTCAGGGACTGTGACCGCATCGGAAAGTTGTTATTCCTGAACTTAAGAAATGCAAGGTTTAATTCCCGTCAAATTCACTTGGTACTCAATACCCCGGTTTGGCACCCGTCAAGTTCACATGGTACTTAATACCTTTTAAAATAGAAACGGTCATGACACCACATATATATATATATATATATATATATATATATATATATATATATATATAAATAAATATACTTCGAAAACAGTTTTTGCACCAAAACTTCTAAAAATGATATGTGCACTTTCCCAAAAGGATTATGAAGTTGAAGCGTTTAAAGTCCCAACTTACCGCATTCCACCGCCTGGTCCTCTTGTCGGCGTTCTACTGAATTGCCGCGAGATCTGACATGATTTTACACAAATTCACCCTGCTACACCTGAGTGCTTGATTTGACAGGCGAGTGGATTCACATGAAGTGAATCCACTCTATTTCCTTATTAAGGCCACCAGGGGTCACTGTGTGCAATTGGAAAATCCAACGTTGTTCACATTGTTGAAGTTTTTTGACTCGATCCCCTTTTCTCCAGTGTGCTTTTATAACTTCTAAAATGGTCCATTTAATGTCTGAAAAGATGTGGTTACAGTCTTTGAAATGTGCTGCTAATGGTTCCTCAATGCGACCCGTGTTGAGACAACATTTATGTTCAGTTAATCTGATTCTGAACGGGCGTTTGGTCATGCCCACGTAGATAAGTGGGCATGGGCAAATTATAGCATACACTACAAAAGGAGTTCTACACGTTGCTTGAGGCAAGGACACTGTCCGTCCTGATGGTAAAGTAATTGTTGTCTGTGGTGATTTCAAAGCGCAATGAGCGCAATTCATACAGCTATTGACAGGCTCATCAATATTCAAAGGTTCGTGGAGGCTGGAATGTACCACCTGATCTTTAATGTTTCTGCCTCGAGAGTATGCTATCCGAATGGGTTCTTTGAATGAAGGATGAATTTCTTGGAGGATTGCCCAATGTCTCCTGATGGCTTTGCTGATTAGTGGTGTGGCCAGTGTGTGCCTCATCACCAGGGTCTGTGGGTTCGAATCCTTATGCTGTCTTGGTAAAAATAAAAAATCCCGATTGGAATAAAGGGTCCTTTGATAAGCTTTTTTAACACTGGATAGGGGATATCCTCGCTGTAAAAATCTTTCTGCCAGATTTTGGGCTTGTTTTTTAAACTCCGAGTTATCTGTGCATATTCATCGTATGCGCATAAATTGGCCTACAGGTAGATTTAGCTTAAATGTGCTAGGGTGAAAACTGTCGAATCTTAAGAGATTATTGAGGTCGTTGGGTTTGCGATACAGAGTGGTAGTTACTGAATCCTCATTTTTAGTGATAAGAATATCTAAATAAGACACTTGGTGATGATGAAAGTTCATGGTAAATTTGAGACATGAATTCAGTTTGTTGAGCCAAGAATGAAACTCTAAGAGGGCTGTTTGGGGTCCTTCCCATATGATGAACACGTCGTCGGTATATCTCTTCCAATGCTTCAAATATGATGACCATTGGTTCTGCTCTATGTATTGTTTTTCAAATGCCGTGACAAACAAGTTGGCGACATCTGGGCCATCGCTGCCCCCATAGCTGTTCCCCGAATTTGCAGATAACATTTTTTTTGGAACATAAAATAATTGTGGCTCAATGCTAGATGTAAAAGTTCAATGATGTAAGAATACGGCCCGAGTATTGCAAAATGGCGTCGGCCGTATGGCCATATTGCCGTATTGCAAAATGGCGCCGGCCGTATGGCCGTATGGCCGGCGCCATTTTGCAATATGGCAACACGATTCGAGTGCAGGAGGTCATTCCCGGACCCCCGCTGGACTTTTGGCAAGTCTTGTGGGGGTCAGGAGGCCCCCCCAAGCTGGCCAAAAGTCCCTGGGGGTCCAGCGGGGGTCAGGGAGCGATCTCCTACGCTCGTGACATGGGGGACAGGAACCAAAATGGCGCCAGCGCTACCTTTGCCCTGTCATATGACAGGGCAAAGGTAGCGCCGGCGCCATGTCTATCAATGCACCCGTGGCCCGAGAGTGGAAGATCACACCGGGACCCCCCCCACTGGACCCCAGGTAATTTAAGACATTTTGGGGGGGGTTATTTTAAAGGGTCGGGGTGGGTTTTAGGGTTGTTTTATTATGCCGGTTTTCCTGCCCTCCCCCTTCCCCTCCCCCTTCCCCCGATTTACAATTTTTGATGATAGATCGGGGGAATTCCTATTATATATCGCCTCTAACGATTTTTGACGATTTAAAATATATCGGACGATATTTTAAATCGTCAAAAAACGATGCACATCCCTACTGATTTCTCTTAGCATTTCATCATCTGTCTGACCATTTTGTCCAGGTGGACGGTAGTATACGTCTATCACTATACTCTTACCCAACACACATGGGATTTCTATCCAGATAGATTCTACTGAGCATTTACTCTCTTGTATGATCTTTATCCTGTTGGACTCTATACCTTCCCGGACATAAAGTGCCACACCCCCACCAAGTTGATCCTCCCTATCATTGCAATATAATTTTTACCCTGATATAGCACTGTCCCATTGGTTATCCTCCTTCCACCAAGTCTCTGTGATGCCAATTAAGTCAATCTCATCATTTGCTGCTATACACTCTCCCATCTTACTTCTTAGACTTCTGGCATTGGCATACAGACATTTCAAAGTGTGGTTTTTGCTTGTTTTAACAACCTGCTTTTCAGTTGTTTGGGATAATTCGGAAATCATTAGCTTTGGTGATTTTTTACATATAGTCATATGAACTATGTTTGCTTTTAATGGAACTTCTCTGTTGTGATGCCTTAACTCTCCTGTTTCATTAGTATCCTTCATGGATACTTTTCTCCAAACCATGCACTGCTGAGTGACTGTCTGCTTTCCCCCTTGTTCTAGTTTAAAAGCTGCTCTATCTCCTTTTTGAAAGTTAGTGCCAGCAGCTTGGTTCCACTCTTGTTAAGGTGGAGCCCATCCTTTCAGAAAAGTCTCCCCTTCCCCAAAAGTTTCTCTAGTTCCTTACAAAGCTGAATCCCTCTTCCCTGCACCATCGTCTCATCCACGCATTGAAACTCTGGAGCTCTGCCTGCCTCTGGGGACCTGCACGTGAAACATGAAGCATTTCAGAGAATGCTACCCTGGAGGTTCTGGATTTCAGCTTCCTACCTAAAATCCTAAATTTGGCTTCCAGAACCTCTCTCCCACATTTTCCTATGTCATTGCTGCCCAACACCAATGACATAGGACACAACAGCCGTCTCCTCCCCAGCACTGTCTATAATCCTATCTAGGTGACGCGTGAGGTCTGCCACTTTCGCATCAGGCAGGCAAGTTACCAGGCGGTCCTCACGTCCACCAGCCACCCTGCTATCTACATTTCTAATAATCGAATCACCAACTATGATGGCCGGCCTAACCCTTCCCTCCTGGGCAGTAGCCCTGGGAGATTTGTCCTCAGTGTGAGAGGACAATACATCACCTGGAGAGCAGGTCCTTGCTACAGGATCACTTCCTGCTACACCAGGGTGATGTTCTCCTACTGGGAGACCTTTCCTCTCTCTATGCAGCCCAACAATCTTTGGTATTAACTATCGCTTTGTCACATTGTTTTGCCAATTTCAAACACCCCAAGGTCCCTCTTTCAGTCCAAGCATGTTAGTCTTTCCCCATCAGATAAAGTTCTTTTAGATTACTAAACCCCAGATGTATGAACCTGAACTTCTTGGCGTTGAATCCCAGCTGCCAAGCATTCAACCACTCTTCAAGCTTTCTTAAATCACTTTTCAATCTTTCTACTCCTTCAGGCATGTAACACATGTATCTTGAATTTGGCATGTAGAAGTGCAATGACTGAGACTTTATTCTTTCTAGGGATTGAAACCATGGCCTTTGCATAACCCTGCTATTAATTAAGTTAACTTAAAAAATAGCCACTATTACTAGCAACAGTAACATGAAATAGACTTAGTTTTGGGTACTTGCCAGGTTCTTATGGTCTGGATTGGCCACTGTTGGAAACAGGATGCTGGGCTTGATGGACCCTTCGTCTGACCCAGTATAGCATGTGCTTATATTCTTATGTTCTCAGCCCTTGCTAGCCTGGAGAGAAGCTGGATTCAAAATTTGAACCTGAGCTTTTCACATATCAGCATACAAAACTGCCAATGAACTGCTAAGTAAGCCCCACACCCAGAAATACATCATTAACACAATCAACAAAACCTAAAGAAAGTAAACATCACAAGTAATTTATTAATATAACTTTATAAAACCACCTTTTCATCAGGGGTGAGGGAGACTTTTAGAAACTGATATAGCACCTTTTGTGTTCTCATTTTACTTCAATTGTTATTTATTGTTAAGATATCTTAAATGTACCAAAATATTCAAAAGACCGAAAACAGAAAATAAAGAACTCTATCCTTATCCATTGCAGTTTGGGAAACGTATTACAACTGAAAGCAAGAAAATGTGAAGTTAATCATTTATGACCTAACAATTCACTGTAATAGACTGTAAACATTAAATAACAGTCAGGGGTGGGATCAGGGAAATCTCATTAACATTCTGACTTAAGACAAAATCTCCTAGGGGCGCAGAGGGTCAGTGGCAGCAGAAGATGCCACAGGCCGCTGGCGGAGCTCAACCTGCCAGCAGCTGAAAAAGGAGAGAGGCCGCAAGCCACTGGTGGAGTTCAACCTGCTGGTGGCTGAAGGAGAGAGGCAGCCGGCAGCTGAAGAAGGAGACAGTGGAGCTTAACCCACCAGTTCTAAGGAAAGAGAGAGGCCACAGGCTGCCGATTGCTGAAGAAGGAGATCGCTGGCGAAGCTACCCGCCAGCGGTGAGGAAGGAGAGATGCTGCCAGGGGCTGAAGAAGAAAACCACCAGCGAAGCTTAACCCCTCGGTGGCACGGAAGGAGAGAGACTGCAGGCCACCGATGGCTGAAAAAGCAGATAGGCCACTGGCAGTTGAAGGAGAGGCCCATGTATTGATTTGTGTGCGCACGCATCCTCTCACAACTTCTGCACCTCACTCTAAAGCAGGAAGGCTCTTAGGCCTTGGTGGAGTGCATCCCACAATGGCTTGATGACAATAGGAGGCCCTTTATGTTTATGTGTGAGCTTGTTTGTACATGTGTGTGGGAGCATCTGTGTGTGTCTGTGTGAGATCCTATATGTGTTTGTGTCTCTGTGACAGCCTATGTTTCTGTGTAAGAACATATGTTTGTGTGTGTGAGAGACCCTATGTGTGGGTTTTGTGTCTCTGTGTGACAGCCTATGTGTCTGTATGAGCACATGTGTGAGTGTGAGAGCCTATGTGTGTGTGTGTGTGTGTGTGTGTGTGTGTGTATCTCTAACAGAGTCTATGAGTGTTAGGTTTTGTAGGTTTCTTGGACACTTGGCCCAAGGTGGGAGTTGACTCTCCCTGAGGGTTTGAACCTACAGGGCCCCATCGTCGGGAGGTGAGGTGGAATGGAAACACAGGCAACTGGACCACAGCTGTGGCCCAGGAGAAAGGAGGCATAGCCGAGCCATCTGTGTCACAGCCAAGTGATTGCAGACACCTGCACTTTGGCAATACTGCAAGGTGCCCCAAGGAGTGGGTCTGAGAGAGACAGTACCAAGGTATTGCAGTGCAGGGTAGGTCAGGAGATAGCACAAGCCAGAGAGAAGATCTCCAAGACAGAGACGCACTGAGCAGGCCCAAGGAGCGGGGAAGCCTGGAGACTGGATCTCTGGTGTAGTAATACTGAGGCTAACCCAAGGAACGGGGAAGCGTAGAGACTGAATGTCCAGTGTGGTAATGCTGAGGCTATCCCGAGGAGTAGAGAAGCATAGAGGCAGGAACTCCGGTGTGGCAATGCCGAGGCTACCTCGAGGAGTGAGGAAGCGTAGAGATAGGATCTCTGATGTAGCAAAGCTAAGGCTACCCTGAGGAGTGGGGAAGCGTGGAAACAGGAGCTCTGGTAGATTAGCACTGAGGCTACCCCAAGGAGCGGGGCAACACAAGACAAAGTCCCGAAAAGGAAGTGCAGGGCAGGCCCCCGAGGAGCGGTTAGCCAAAGCCAGAGTCCAGATGCAGAGCAGGGATCCAAGACAGGAATGACAGGTCCGGAGAACAGGAACAAGCACCAACGGAGCTCAGGGAACTTGTTGCCAAGTCAGATAGTGTAGGCCAATGGAGATGCTTACATATCTGAGGCTTGTGATGTCATCAGCCGGGGATGCCCCTGAAGTTCCCACCATTGAGCCTTTAAAGGGAGGCCTGGTGTTGCTTGCATGCTCCTAGGAAGGCCCAGAGTCGGTGTGTAGTTCGGCGGCATCCCAGCTGCCACATGGAGTCTTGGGAGCCAGGAGGTACGCTGTGGTAGTGACTAGCCACGGCCGAGAGTTTAACCAGAGTGGAGAGCAGGTCATGACATGACATGAGTTGGGTCAGCCATGGCCACCCGTAGTCGACAGTCATAACAGTTAGGGATGTGCAGAGCAAAATTTTATGTTCATATTTTTTATGTCCGAAAGGGGGTCCCACTTGCGGCCAATATGGACATAAAAAAAATCCAATGAGTTGGGTATATGTACATATGTGCAAAAAAAAAATTTAAACCCCCTCACCCTCCTTAATCCCCCCCCCAGACTTACCACAACTCCCTGGTGATCGAGCGAGGAGTGAGGACGTCATTTCTGCAATCCTTGGCGAGAAGCATGTGACGTCGGTGGCACGTCGAGTGACGCGGCGTCACGTGATTCCCAGCTCGTTCGCGCCGGACGGCTCGTTCGGCCCAAAAAGAACTTTTGGCCAGCTTGGGGGGGCCTCCTGACCCCCCCAAGCTGGCCAAAAGTTCTTTTTGGGCCGAACGAGCCGTCCGGCGCGAACGAGCCGGGAATCACGTGGCGCCGCGTCACTGAGACGCGGCGTCACGTGATTCCCGGCGAGTTCGCGCCGGACGGCTCGTTCGGCCCAAAAAGAACTTTTGGCCAGCTTGGGGGGGCCTCCTGACCCCCCCAAGCTGGCCAAAAGTTCTTTTTGGGCCGAACGAGCCGTCCGGCGCGAACGAGCCGGGAATCACGTGACGCCGGCGTCACTCGACGTGCCGCCGACGTCACATGCTTCTCGCCAAGGATTGCAGAAATGGCGTCCTCACTCCTCGCTCCATCACCAGGGAGTTGTGGTAAGTCGGGGGGGGGGGGTTAAGGAGGGGGGGGGGGTTTAAATTTTTATTTTGGCTCAACAATCGCGATTTCCCACATATCGAACATATCTATGTTCGATATGTGGGAAATCCGATCGTTTATGTCGAATCAATTTTTTAAGTAAAAAAAAAATATGAGTTGCGTTTTACTAATGCGGTCAATCCGAATGCACACCCCTAATAACAGTACCCCCTTCCTAAGCCCCCCCCCCCCACCCGGGGGTTTGGGTTTCTGAGGATGTGTGACATGGAACTGCTTTATGAGATCCTTATCAAGGATATTGGCGGCAGGCTCCCAACTGTTCTCTTCTGGCCAAAGCCCTCCCAAGACAGGAGGTATTCCCACTTCTTACCACGTTTACTCACATCAAGGACTTTGTATGTCACGTCCTCTTCAGATGATAGTGGTTGAGCATCTGGTGTTTTTTTTGAGAAACTGGACAATACCATGGGTTTTAATAGTGATATGTTGAAGGCGTTGTGGATCTTGAGAGTGGAGGGCAGCCAGAGTTTGTAGGTGACTGGACCCAAACGGTGAAGCACCGGAAAGGGACTAATATATCTCGGATCAAAGCGAGCTGAAGGCAGTTTGAGTCGGATTAACCGAGTGCTGAGCCACACCTAGTCACCCGGTTTAAACTGGGGGGCTTGACGATGATATGCATCAAAGAACCTTTTAGACCTTTGGGCAGCTTGCTGTAGCAGCTGCTTCATGCTGTTCCAGAATTGATGTAACTCCTGGGCGGTCGACTGGGCCACTGGTGAGGGAACAGATAATGGAAGCGGTAGCGGTGGCAGAGGCTGACATCCATAGACCACCTGGAAAGGTGATGAGCTGGTGGATGAGGACTGATGTGAATTCAGGGCGAACTCAGCCCAGGGAAGGAGATCAGCCTAATCATTCTGCCGTAGATTAATGTAGGCCCACAGAAATTGTCTTAGAGTCTTATTTGTTCTCTCTGCTTGTCCATTGGCTTGAGGGTGATAAGCCGAGGGGAAATCTAAAGAGACGTTGAACTTTTTGCAGAGAGACCTCTAGAATCGGGCAGTAAACTGGACTCCACAGTCTGAGAGGATATGTTTGAGAAGGCGGTGGAGCCAGAACACATGGCGAATAAACAATTGTGCGAGCTGCAGTGCCGAAGGGAACATAAGAACATAAGAAATTGCCATGCTGGGTCAGACCAAGGGTCCATCAAGCCCAGCATCCTGTTTCCAACAGAGGCCAAAACCAGGCCACAAGAACCTGGCAATTACCCAAACACTAAGAAGATCCCATGCTACTGATGCAATTAATAGCAGTGGCTATTCCCTGAGTAAAATTGATTAATAGCCATTAATGGATTTCTCCTCCAAGAACTTAGCCAAACCTTTTTTGAACCCAGCTACACTAACTGCACTAACCACATCCTCTGGGAGACCAGGCAGAGCCACAAAGTGGGCCATTTTGGAAAAGCGGACATCAGTGACCCAAATGGTGTAGTTGCCTCCGGAGGGAGGAAGGTCCAAGATGAAATCCGTATTGATATGGGTCCATGGCTCACTTGGAATAGGCAGTGGTTGCAAGAGTCCCCAAGGGCGTCCCACTGGAGGCTTTTGGCAGGCGCAAGTGGAACAAGACTCTACGTAGGCCTGTGTGTCCTTATTCATGGTAGGCCACCAGTAAAACTGCTGGAGAGTGGACAGTGTTCTTGACTTCCCCAGGTGTCCTGCAGTCAGGAAGTCCTGAGCACATGGAGAACCCTTCAGCGTAGTTGACGAGGGACTACTGTCTTCCCAGGTGGTACCAGAAAAGTGGCAGACAGGATGACCTTAGTGGGGTCAATTATGTTCCGTGGAGTGTCAGGAACATCCTCCAGAATGAAGGGTCTGGAGAGAGCATTGGCTTGGCAATTTTTGTTAGAAGGTCAGTTACGCAGCAGGAAGTTAAATCAGGTAAAAAAGAGGGCCCAACGAGCCTGACAATGGTTCAAGCGCTGAATACGGTATAAATACTCGAGATTTTTGTGGTCAGTATACACTGTAATCTGGTGTTGGGCTCCCTCGAGCCAGGGACGCCATTCCTCAAAGGCTAGCTTAAAAGCTAGCAGCTCCTTATCGCCAATCGCATAGTTCCGTTCCACAGGGAAGAAGCTTCTGGAAAAGAAGAAGCATGGATATAAAGTATGGGTAGTCGAATAATGGCTTAGGACCACTCCTACTCCCACGTCGGAGGCATCAACCTCGACAACAAATGGGCATCTGGGATCCAGATGGCGGAGACACGGCTCATGGATAAAGGCGGTCTCGAGGTCCTGGAATGTGGTCATGGCTTCGGGTGACCACTGGGAAGGATTAGCCCTCTTGCGAGTCATGGCCCTGAGTGGTGCGGTCAGAGTGGAGTAAATATGAATAAAGGACTGGTAGTAATTGGCAAAGCCAAGGAATCTCTGTAAGGACTTGAGGCCCATAGGCTGAGGCCAATTGCGAATGCTTCTCAACTTCTGGGGGGTCCATTCTGAACCCTTGACTGGAAACCACGTAGCCGAGGAAAGGGACGGTTTTCTGCTTGAAAGAACACTTTTCGAGTTTGGCATAGAGTTGATTGTCTCGTAGATGCTGGAGGACGCGAGAAACATTGTGGCAGTGGCTTTGTAGGTTTTTGGATAATATTAAGATGTCGTCAAGGTACACCACAACACATTGGTATAACATATCCCTGAACACCTCGTTCATCAAATTCTGTAAGACCGCAGGGTCATTGCAAATGCCAAATGGCATCACAAGTTATTCA
Organism: Rhinatrema bivittatum; assembly: GCF_901001135.1. Lineage (NCBI taxonomy): Eukaryota > Metazoa > Chordata > Amphibia > Gymnophiona > Rhinatrematidae > Rhinatrema > Rhinatrema bivittatum. The sequence goes on from NC_042617.1 coordinate 494,138,628, forward strand.
AAGTGGCCATCTCGAGTATTAAAAGCGGTCTTCCATTCATCGCCTTTGCAGATTCAAACTAAATTATAGACTCCCCTGAGGTCTAATTTGGAGAAGGTTTTTGCTCCCTGAAGCCTGTCAAAAAGAAAAAACCTGCTCCAGCAGGTGAATTGGAGGGTCAAATGAAGTCGTTAGCAAGGTTCTCGCGGATATACTCTGATATGGCCTGAGTCTCTGTGAGCGATAATGGGTAGATTATACCCCGAGGAGGCTCTGTGTTAGGCAACAAGTTAATTGCGCAATCGTAGGAACGATGCGGAGGCAAAGTGTCCGCAGTTTTCTTGGAGAACACATCTCCATATGATGAGTATTGCGGGGGAAGGCCAAGAGGAGAAGGTGAAGTACTCATGCAGGGCAGCGGTGAGACGGGCTACAGACAGTTGGCATGACAGAAGGAACCCCAGCAGGAAAGTTGTAAGGTGGCCCAGTCAAACTGTGGGGTGTGCTGCTGTAACCACGGCAGTCCCAAGACCACAGGATATATGGCTTTGTCCAGAATGTGGAAGGAAATGGACTCCACGTGCAGGGATCCTGTGCGGAGCTGGATAGGAGCTGTGGTGTGAGTCACCTCACCCGGTAGTGGTTCTCCGTGGATGGAAGAAAGAAGTAAAGGCACTGGGGAGCAGATGATGGAAATCTGTTCTCTCAATTGTTTTAAAATAAAATTCCCACCAGCCCCATAGTCCACAAGAGCCAGGGTATGGAACTCCTGATTGTCCAGCTTGATGGAGACGGGCAATGTCAATGGAGGAGAAGGCAAAGTCAGGCCTAGGAGCAGTCCTCCTGCTGAACCTAGGCTTGGGAGTTTCCCGGACAGACAGGGCATGTGGCTATGGCATGTCCGGATATGCTGCAGTATAAGCAGAGCCAGATTGTTGATGGTGGCGCCATTCCTTGTGGGAAAGTCTGCTCCCGTCCATTTGCATAGGTTCTTCCTCAGCTTTGCTTTGAGCCAAGTTCAGCCTAGTTGAAGACGAGCATTGAACTCGGGATGAGCTTGGTGTAGATTTCTGGATGTTCTAGACTCCTGCAAATGTTCCTGCAGGCGGCGGTCAATCCAATCCTGCAAGGTCTATCAATGAGTCCAGAGATGCAGGAAATTTGCGAGCCGCCAACTCATCTTTGATTCGAGGACTCAGTCCCTCGAGAAAAATGGATCATAAACAGTCAGAGTCCCAATGCTCTGATGACAGGAATTCTATGACGTAGTCAGTCAATGGCCAGGTGCCCTTTTGGAGATGGAGAAGTGTAGATCTGGAAGCAGATTTTCTGCCAGGGTCGTCGAAGACAGAGTGAAATAAGACAAGAAACCCAGGCAGATCTTGAAGAACCAGGTCAGCAGCTCCCAGAGGGGTGATGCCCAGGCCAAGGCCTTGCCATCCAGGAGGGAAAGGATATAGGTAGTTTTGGTAATCACATCTGGGAAGTAAGCTGGTTGCAGGCAGAAGTGCATGTTACATTGATTCAGGAAACCTCTGCACATAAGAGGATTCCCAGAAAAGTGTGGAAGTGGAAGGGTTGAGCTTGGGAGACATTGTGGTGGCAGTCATTGCAGCATCTAAAAGAGTGCTCAAGTTAGCAATGGCCGCTGATAGTGTTTCCAGGAACTTTTGTTGCTCACTGATTCTTTGTGCCAGGCCAGGAATGACCTATATAGCTGAGACCTCTGCCGGGTCCATGGACTTGGCAATCTGTTAGGTTTTGTAGGTGTCGTGGACCCTTGGCTCGAGGTGGGAGTTGACTCTCCCTGAGGGTTTGAACCCACAGGCCCCCACCATCGGGAGGCGAGGTGGAATGGAAACACAGGCAACTGGACCACAGGTGTGGCCCAGGAGAAAGGAGGCGTAGCTGAGCCATCTGCGTCACAGCCACATGATCGCAGATACCTGCACTGTGGCAATACTGCGGGGTGCCCCAAGAAGCGGGTCTGAGAGAGTACCAAGGTATTGCAGTGCAGGGTAGGTCAGGAGATAGCACAAGCCAGAGAGAGGATCTCCAAGACAGAGACGAACTGAGCAGGCCCAAGGAGTGGGGAAGCGTGGAGACTGGATCTCTGGTGTTAACGCTGAAACTACCCCGAGGAGCAGGGAAGCGTAGAGACAGGATCTCTGGTGTAGTAATGCTGAGGCTACCCCGAGGAGTGTGGAAGTGTAGAGATGGGATCTCTGGTGCAGTAATACTAAGGCTATCCCGAGGAGCAGGGAAGCGTAGAGACAGGAACTCCAGTGTGGCAATGCTGAGGCTACCCCGAGGAGCGGAGATGCATAGAGACAGGAACTCCAGTGTGCCAAAGCCGAGGCTACCCTGAGGAGCGAGGAAGCTTAGAGACAGTATCTCTGATGTAGCAATGCTCAGTCTACCCCAAGGAGCAGGGAGGTGTAGACAGGATCTCTGGTGTAGTATTGCTGAGGCTACCCCGAGGAGCGGGGAAGCGTGGAGACAGGATCTCCAGTGTAGTAGCACTAAGGCTATCCCGAGGACTGGGGAAGCGTAGAGACAGGAACTCCAGTGTGCCAAAGCCGAGGCTACCCTGAGGAGCGAGGAAGCGTAGAGACAGTATCTCTGATGTAGGAGCAATGCTGAGGCTACCCCGAGGAGCAGGGAAGCATGGAGACAGGAGCTCTGGCAGAGTAGCGCTGAGCCTACCCCGAGGAGCTTGGCAACGCAAGACAAAGTCCCAAAAAGGGAGCGCAGGGTAGGCCCCCGAGGAGTGGGTACCGAAAGCCAGGGTCCAGATGCAGAGCAGGGATCCAAGGCAAGAACGGCAGGTCTGGAGAACAGGAACAAGTGCCAACGGAGCTCAGAGAACTCGTTGCCAAGTCAGTTAGCGTAGTCCAAAGGAGGTGCTTAAATATCTCAGGCTTGTAAAGTCATCAGCCGAGGACTTCCCTGAAGTTCCCGCCATTGGGCCTTTAAAGGGAGGCCCGGTAGCGCGTGCATGTGCGCCTAGGAAGGCCCGGAGTTGGCGTGTAGGTCGGTGGCGTCCCAGCCACCATGAAAAGTCTTGGGAGCCAAGAGGTAGGTGGCAGTAGCGGCTAGCCACGGCCGCGAGTTCACCCGGAGTGGAGAGCAGGGCATGATATGACGTGAGTTGTGTGTATGTGTGTGTGTGTGTGTCTATGTGAGATCCTATATGTGTGCGTGTGTCTGTGTGAGAGTCTATATGCCTGTGAATGTGTCTATGTTTGTGAACGTTTGTGTGTTTGTGAGAGCCTATGTATCACATATATGCTCTCATAAGCACACACACACACACATATAATGTATCTGTCGTCTAGAGCCACTTGGTCAAGTGAACCTAGGTCTCACTCTTCTGATTCCTCAACTCCTCTTGCAAGTCACACTGGAACTGGGTCCCTAATTTTTTTCCACAAAGGTTTGGTAGACTCTGGTTCTGGTGGAAACTTCATCATCAGGATCTCATCAACCAACTCAAAATACCCACGGTCCCAATGACTCTGCCGTAGATACTTTCTTCTGTTTATGGGGTGACCTGCTCATCCTAAATACCAGCACCTCGTACACAAAACAAATTAGTTTCCACATTATTCAGAGTGCTGTGAACCCTTTTAAACAAGACCTGCTGTAGCTCTGACAACACCAACCACTAGGGATGTGCATTCGTTTTGAACGCATATGTAAAACGCAACTTATATTTTGTAAAAGAGAAAAAAAAGGTTTGATGCGCAACGCATCGCGACTTCCAACTTATTCAACATAGCTATGTTGAATACGTTGAACCTAAATAAACACTTAAACCCCCCACCCTCCTGACCCCCCCCAAGACTTACCAAAACTCCCTGGTGGTCCAGCGGGGAGTCAGGAAACCATCCCTGCATTCCTTTGCGATTTCCTCACGACGCCGATAGCCTGTGTCACAGGGGCTGCCTGTGCCATTGGTCAGCCCCTGTCACATGGTCACGGCGCCATCTTGTGCTTCTACCACGTGACAGGTAGGTCATGTGGCAGGAGGTCGCTCCGGGACCCCCGCTGGAGGCCCCCCCAAGCTGGCCAAAAGTTCCGGTTGGGTCCAACGGGGGTCCGGGAGCGGAGACGCGGAGGAGCACGTGACGTCGGCATGACGTCGGCCCCTGTGACACAGGCTATCGGCGCCGTGAGGAAATCACAAAGAAGTGCATGGATGGCTTCCTGACTCCCCGCTGGACCACCAGGGAGTTTTGGTAAGTCTTGGGGGGGGGATTAAGGAGGGTGGGGGGGTTAAATTTTTATTTAGGGAACCGGGAAACGTATGGACAGATCCACAACTTATGGATTTCTCCATACTTTCATATTGAACGGAATCGACCCTCACCTTCAACGTATCAACGTTTCAACGAAAACTTTTTGCCTGCACATCCCTACCAACCACAGTTCAATCTGTCTATCTTAGAGATCACTTGTTGGGGATCTAGATTAACAGATGCTTTTTGAGACCCAGAGAACCATCTCGTACAGTGATCATGGCCTCTGACCTCCTGGGACTTTCACCCACCTATGTGGAAGCCCGGAGTGATCTGACCATTCCACATTTCCTCTGAGAAAAGAACCCTATGATTCATTTGCAATCCCCGTTATATGTTCCCATCAATCCTGGTTACACCAGCAGTATGATCTATCTGTCTTCCAAGCTGGAAGACTGAAATCTGCAGTCATAAAATTCTTCCTGAGCCAATAATACCACAGATACCAGACTTCAGGAAGTACATAAAAGAAGTGTAGAGAACCCAACATTTCCTCCCCTGTGACACAGCTTTCATCCCAGGAATTGCATGAACTATGGGAACAAACCAATGAATTGGTTGAGAAAGCCACTACCCGAGCAAGAAAACTACAGATAACCTAATGGGGGCCAATCCCCTTGTCCAGATAGGTGAAAAGGACTTTCATCACTGGTACCCTAGGAGATGAGCTTAAGAGGGAGGGTACTGTTACACTTGATGATTCACAGGCTACTCTCATCGACTGCCACACTCACCTTCTCAGCTGGTACCCCACTGGCTTCACAAAAAGCCAAAGCAGGCAGCCCTCCATGTGTCGAGATGCCATCCTCCAATTTGGCGGAATGCCACCAGCCCAATCAGCCATGCCTCCCCTAGGATGCTGTCAGCCTCTGATTACCGCACCTCTTATTACTATTTAAAGTAATAAAGGTGGGAAATCCTCTGTGGCTGTTAGGTTTTGCTCTTCCAGAGGGGAGGAGTTAGCAATCTGTTGTAATCTGCTGCTGAATCCTGTAGTGGGAGGAGTTAGCAATCTGTTATGAGTCACCGTGTGGAGTTAGCAATCTGTTAGGAACTGGCTTCCGTGGAAGAAGGAGTTTAGCAATCTGATATGATTCGTAGGCGGAACTAGCAATCTTGTTATGATATAGACTGCTGAGTTGGCAATCTGTACCAGCGGAGTGCTTGGAGAGGGCACTCAGCTGGAAATGAATGTAAATAGGTGAATCCTTGGGCCGATGGCAGATTACAGCGCCCCCAGGAGGATATCCTGAGAGGGACCACCGGCTAGGCTTGGGTATGGAGACAGACACAGATAGTTCTTTTATTAGACGGGATAGTAGAACCACCAGAGGTGGCAGAAGTGAGCTGATATGCCCGGCATGGCTGAAGTTCCTCAGATACTGGAACTGCGATCCCAGGGTTGCTGAACTGTAGAAAGACTATAGAAAGTGAGTAGACAGGGTATGCTGTATTCATAGTCAGTAGTAGATGACAATTTCACATAGGTTCTTAAGGAGGCTCAGTAGCTGGAAAGAGTTAGGCCTTCGAGGAGTGAGTACCTGATTCCAGGGAAAGCTCTGAGAGAGTGGTGGTAACTCATGAATGTCTGTATCTGTGATAGCTTCCAGGCAGTAGAGAATCTTCAGAGTATTCAGGAACATGGGCCCACGAGGAGCGGGTACCGGTTCCTATCTGCAATCTGAAATAGAGAAAAGAGAGCAAGGACCCAGAGGAGCAGGTACCCCTGGTAAGTCCGAGAAGGCAGAGTAGCTTGGACGAATTCATAGCGAGTCCGTATTCTTGTCCGTATTCGTGTCCGTCCTTGCTAACTCAAATCGTAAGCGAAAGTGAAGACCTTTTAAGTTGGAAGCGGATGACGTCAATACAGGGGGACGCCCCTGAGGTTCACGCCCTTGCTGGTACATACTTCAGAGCACGCGCCCTACATTATCAGGAACATGGAGGATCAGCAGCGTCGAGCCGGTCCGGGGACGCCGGAGAGAAGCGGCATGGAGATGCCGCGGCAGCAAACCGTCTATCAGACATGGAGGGAGTCGCCACAGAGGTAGAGAGGGCGGAGTGAGGGCATATAGCAGCTACGGATGCAACAGTGGCCCCTTTTGATGAAGTCAATGCCAAGGCCCTATAAAAGGGCAATGCTCCGGTCTCAACTTGTCTCAGCAACAGGTCCACCTACTCCTTAGTAGAGCATGTTGCTTCAAGTTTCCTTGTCTTCAGTCTTTGTTACAGCCCTATCTTCAGCCTGTCTTCATCCAAGCCTACCTTGCCTTTGTTTGTCCAGCTGGTTTCAGCCTTTGTCTGTTCAGTCAATTCCAGCCTTTGTCTGTCTAGCCAGTTCCAGCTTTCTTCTGTCCAGCCAGTTCCAGCCTTTATCTGCTCAGCCAGTCCCAATCATCATCGGTAGAGACTCCTGCCTGAGTCCTGCTGGCCCCAGCACCTAAAGGCTCAACCAGAGGGGACTGGGTGCTGGTAGAGTTGAAGTTCCTGACAAGTCTCTGCCTCTCCTGGGTCTGTCTGCTGGCAGTGAGAACCTGCCAGCAGGTTTCTTGTGTCTGGAGCCCATCTCACCCCAGCCCAAGAGTCCAGAAATGCAACATTCTCATCCTTCTTTCAGGATGCCTTTAGATCAAGGTGCATCAGAGTCAGAGCCTGTGCAGCTTGGTAGTTTTTCCACTGCTCTTGATGAAACTTTAGTGTCTTTGAACCCTGAGGTCCATTCACTACCTCAGCTAGAGTTAGAGGATTTATCAGTACTCATGGAGGGAAAACAGAAAGTTGGAAATGCCATCAGTCCTCCCTCGAATGATGGAAAGATTAATACCTTAATAGTTACCCCTATCAAGCCGAATATATCTGGGTCCATCATTCCAGAGAGTTCTGCTAGATTGACTCTTACCTCTCCTCCTGTTAAGCCTCCATCTATAACCTTAGAGATTATGTGGAGGAAAATAATGGGATTAGAATCCTTTTTGACTGCTAAGATTTATAGTACATTATTGACCATGGAGGGTGTTTCAGATCATTTGGCTGCCAAATTACAGCTTATTGCCTTATATGATGAAAAATGTGTTAAGTCAATGCACTGCATTAATGTGATTGTGCTTTAATTAAAGCAAGGATTTATTACATTGTTGGATGGAAAATTTTGAGAATTACTCAAGACTCAATCTTTGTTTTTTAAATTTTACTAAAATGTATTTGCTGGCATCCCTTGATATTCTTAAAATTTCTATTAGAAATATTGCAGATCCCTGTTAATTCGGTTTCTCCTATTACTACGTTTTTTATCTCCTTACTTTTAGTAGAGGAAATTTTAAAGCAGTGCCTCAGGGATCTGAGAGTTTACACCTTACTTTTTAAAAGACTTAAATGTAGTATTGTTTAAGGTGAATTTATTACTGACTTTTTCCTTGGAACATGAAAAAGATTGGATGCTTAAGATGTTTTTCTATAGTAAAATTAAAGTATTTATGGGATGTAAGAAAGCTCTATTTCCTGATGTGGTTGGAATCACACAACTGAGGTGGAAAAATTTATTGATGTTGAAACAGAAGGTAGTTGTCCTTTGGGCTAATTTCATATTAAAATTTCTATGTAAATGTTTTCTTAAGCTGGGGACCAATAACTAAATCTTCTTTGATTACCATCAACTAGAATTTTCTGAAAAAAGCATCCCTTCACCCTTTCCCATTCTACAGTCGGTTGACTTGTGAATATGGACATGAGTAATTACTACCTTTGATTTTTTATAATATTTTTCTTAGTTTGGTCTCTCCCATTTGAGATCTGTGTATGATTTAATATTTTCTGTTTAAAACATATTTCCTTGTAACAGAGTTCTTTATTTTCTATGATGAAGTGTATTCATTGTTAACATTTTTAATTAATAAAGAGAACGTTTAAAAAAATATATCCAAAAAATGGAACACAGGGAAGAATACCTGATAAAGCTAAAAGAAACAAGGAAAATAATCAGGAAAGAAAAAAAGCAAGTGGAAGAAAGTATTGCTAAAAAGAGAAAGCAAGGTGGCAAAACATTTTTCTGATATATCAGAGAAAGAAAGAAAATAAGAGGTGGCATTGTGAGATTGAATAATAGCTAAGGAGCAATATGTAAAGAAAGATAAAGAAAGAGCAGAAATATTAATCAAATACTTCAGTTTGGTGTTCACTAAAGAAGATCATGGAAAAGGGCACAGATTGACAAGAGCACAGGTGGGATTGGGGTAGATGTATCCCCATTTACAGAAGAGAATGCAAGGGAAGAACTAGGAAAACTGAAAGTGGCAAGGCCATGGGGCAAGCGAGGTATATCCTAGGATACTAAGGGAGCTCAGAGATGTGCTGATAGATACCCCCCCACTCCCCCCGAAAGACCTGTTAAATAGATCCCTGGAAACAGGAATGATACAGCAAGATTGGAAAAGAGCGGTGGTCGTCCCACTGCACAAACGCAGTAGCAGAGAGGAAGCTCAAAACTACAGGTTTGTTAACCTTATCTCAGTGGTAGGAAAATTGATGGAGACTCTGCTAAAAGAAAGGATAGTGAATTACAATATCTGCAATCTGGTGGGTTGCTGGACCTGAGGCAACATTGTTTCACGAGATGAAGGTCCTGCTAAGCAAATCTGATTTTTCTGATTGGGAGACTAGAAAATTAGATCAAAAAAGAGCATGGCTTTTGATACATTTCCACAGAGGAGGCTCATGAATAAAATGAGAATACTGCTAGGGGTGTCAAGATGGAATGGATTGCAAATTTCTTGACTGGCAGGAGATAGCATGTAATAGTAAACCACACATAATCTGAAGAGATAACAGTGTTAAGTAGTGTATCTCAATGATTAGTTTTGGGACCTGTTTGTTCAATATCTTCATGAATGACATTATAGAGGGATTAGAAGGAAGAGTTTGTCTTTCTGCAGATGATACTAAGATCTGCAACGGAGTGGACACACCTAAAGGAGTAGAGAGAATGAAAAGAGATTTAAGAAAGCTTGAAAGCTGGTCAAAGGTTTGGCAGCTGGGATTCTATACCAAGATGTGTAGAGGCATGCATTTGGGGTGTAGTAATCCAAGAGAGTTGTATGAGATTAGAGGTGAATTACTAATTTATTTATTTATTTAACAAATTTCTAGCACACACAATCCCATGTTCTTGGCAGGTTACAGTATACATACAAAATCATAAATAACATCATACAGAAAACAAAAAGGCAAGAAAACAAAATTGCAATAAACAAAAATATATGGAAATGATATACATATAAATAACAATAAAACAAGGTCCAATAGATATACAAAAGCAGGCATGAAATCTTATATTAAAAGAAATCAAAAACAAGACGGACTAAAATAAGGAAAGGAATACAACGAGTGAAGTTATCAAATTCGCGGACGATACAAATTTATTTAGAGTAGTTAAATCACAAGCGGATTGTGATACATTACAGGAGGACCTTGCAAGACTGGAAGATTGGGCATCCAAATAGCAGATGAAATGTATTTATTTATTTATTTAAAAACCTTTCTATACCGTCGCTAAGTTATATATCATCGCAACGGTTTACAAATATGCACATAGACTAAAGTTAGTAAATCTAGGATATCGTACATTCTAACAAGTGCCAATAAAGTTCGGTTACAATTTCATAAATAAAATCATTATTTGAGTAATGTTGGTCAAGTCCAGGTATATTATTGAGTTACTATCTCTTTGAGATATTACTTCTTAAATGTAGGATTGAGTAAATTCATTTTCATCTGCATTACTCTGTACTTTCATTCTTGACCCTCCACACTCTTTAGTGAAGGCTTTTTTAAAGAGCCATGTTTTTAAAGTTTTCTTAAAAGTTTTGAGATTATTCTGTAATCTGAGTTCAGGGGGCATCGTGTTCCATAGTGGACAAGTGCAAGGTGTTGCATATAGGGAAAAATAACCCTTGCTGTAGTTACACAATTAGGCTCCATATTAGGAACTACCACCCACGAAAAAGATCTAGGCATCATAGTGGATAATACTTTAAAATCGTTGGCTCAGTGTGCTGCAGCAGTCAAAAAAGCAAACAGAATGTTAGGAATTATTAGGAAGAGAATGGTTAATAAAACGGAAAATGTCATAAATGCCTCTGTATCACTCCATGGTGAGACCACATCTTGAATACTGTGTACAATTCTGGTCACCGCATCTCAAAAAAGATATAGTTGCGATGGAGAAGGTACAGAGAAGGGCAACCAAAATGATAAAGGGGATGGAACAGCTCCCCTATGAGGAAAGACTGAAGAGGTTAGGCCTGTTCAGCTTGTAGGGATGTGAATCGTTTTAGGACGATTAAAATTATCGTCCGATAATTTTAATATCGTCTTAAACTGTTATGGAACACAATACAATAGAGATTCTAACGATTTATCGTTATAAATCGTTAGAATCGTGAGCCGGCACACTAAAACCCCCTAAAACCCACCCCCGACCCTTTAAATTAAATCCCCCACCCTCCCGAACCCCCCCCAAATGACTTAAATAACCTGCGGGTCCAGCGCAGGGTTCCGGCGCCTCGCTGAACGACCTCCTGCAGTCGATCTCCTGCCGGCGCCATTTTCCGTACGAAAACGATTCGCGGCGGGAAATCGCTCCCTGACCCCCGCTGGACCTCCAGGAACTTTTGGCCAGCTTGTGGGGGGCCTCCTGACCCCCACGAGACTTGCCAAAAGTCCAGCGGGGGTCCAGAAGGACCTCCTGCCGTCCAATCGTGTTCGTCTATGGCCGCCGCCATTTTTCGGCGCCATTTTGGAAAATGGCGCCGGCTGAAGACAACAAGATTCAGGAGCAGGAGTCCGTTCCGGACCGCTGCCGTTCCGGACCGCCGCTGGACCCGCAGGTTATTTAAGTCATTTGGGGGGGGTTCGGGAGGGTGGGGGATTTAATTTAAAGGGTCGGGGGTGGGTTTTAGGGGGTTTTAATGTGCCGGTTTTGCGATTTTTCGATTTTTCGATTTTTCACGATTTTTCACGATTTTTCACGATATTTTACCCCCCCAAATGGCAACAATACGATTCCCTCCCCCTCCCAGCCGAAATCGATCGTTAAGACGATCGAGGACACGATTCACATCCCTATCAGCTTGGAGACAGCTGAAGGGGGATATGATAGAGGTCTTTAAGATCATGAGAGGTCTTGAAAAGTAGATGTGAATCGGTTATTTACACTTTCGGATAATAGAAGGACTAGGGGGCATTCCATGAAGTTAGCAAGTAGCACATTTAAGACTAATAGGAGAAAATTATTTTTCACTGAACGCACAATTATGCTCTGGAATTTGTTGCCAGAGGATGTTGTTAGTGCAGTTACCTGTATTTCAAAAAAACAAACCGTCCAAGCAGATCCCAACATCAGGCCAGACTACCGATCCCTTCTCCTAAACTAACCAAACTTACATCCACTAAAAAACGTTCTCTCATCATAGCAGGAACCAAAATATGGAACAGTATGCCCTCTGATCTGCGCCAAGAACCCTGCCACCGAAAATTTAAACAGAACCTAAAAACATGGCTGTTTAGAAAAGCTTTTCTTTGAAGGATGGGAATCATGCAATTACATACTTTGCTTCTCAACCTACTCCTGATTCCTCTATTCTACCTTGCCGTTCCCTTTCCCACTGACTCCCCTTTCTCCCTTAATGACTCCCTTCTCCCCCACTATGATTCCCCCTCTCCCTTACCCTCTTTTCCTTACAAATAATTCCCTTTTTGTTAATAGTGTTACACATATGTATTTGATATGTATACTCCTAGTTTTCTGTTAATTTTAGCACGTTGCTTTTTCCACCTATGTTCATTGTAAAGCCTTTGGCTGAATTACTGTTAGCTGTAAACCGAGGTGATGTGCATTACTGCCGTGGTATATAAAAAACTATAAATAAATAAATAAATTAAATAAATAAACTTCAGATCTTTTCCATTGGAAAGTAAACTGTAGAACTAGGAGTCACAATATGAAAATCCAAGGTGGTCAACTAAGAACCAATATCAGAAAATGTTTCTTCATAGACAGGGAGGTGGATGCCTGGAATGCCCTTCCAAAAGAGGTGGTGAAGACAAGAACAGTATTGGAATTCAAAAGAACATGTGATAAAAAAAAAACTTTGCAGATTCTTAGAGGCTAGGGGACAGGAATGAAGAAAAAGGGTAAACTATATTAACTTTAGGTGACACACTTCTGCAAGAGAGGGGGGTAACATGCATGGAGCAGCAGTTACTATCCTTAACAGAAGGCACAGAGGTAACATGCATGAAATGGAAGTAACTACCTTTAACAAAATGCATGGGGATAATATGCATGGAGTGCCAATTATTCTCCTTAGAAGACACGGGGGTAACATGGATGAAGCGGCAGTTATTACCATAAGCAACTTGCTGGGCAAACTTGATGAACCATTTGGTCTTTCTCTGCTGTCAATTTATATGTTATGTTAGTAAACTTAACCAAAGAACCTACCCCATATTTTATTTGCAATAAATATTGAATATCATGAAAAGAAATCACCACCTTTATTTCTGAATGGCTTTTTTAATTTTAGGAATCTCTTCTGGTGAAAATTTGTACATGTCAAGTTCTATTTCACTTTGGTCAAAAGCAATCCAGGGATGGAATAAAGAGTCCAAGGATTTTGAATATGGAAAAGGCGCAATAACAGAGGGTGCTGCAGTTCGACATTATACTCAGGTATGATTTATTAAAATACTCTAACCAAATAAAAGCTAATATTTATATAAGCTGTATATCCTAATTTCTAGGAATTTATAATTCATAAACTAACCATGTCTGAATACATTAGTGGTAAAAATTAGATTTCAGTTGTATAGTAAATATTAACTGAGCTATCATTTCTGTAAAAGGGAACCAAAATAATCATTAGATATGCACTAATATAAAATTACCATTAGATACAAACTAATATAAAAGCCCGACAAAAATTACAGGATAAAATGGGCTTAACACATAGATGCTCAGTAATGTAATATCTTTCTCCTTTGCCTATATGCACACACAATCTTGTCTGCTGCTAAGGACAAGCAGCTCAGGCTTCCACTCTATAAAAGTCCCTCACTCACAATACATGAATCAACTTAGCAATACCATACAGTAAGCTCCCAGCCCCTGTTTTTCCCTATGCACTGGAGTCCTTCTCTAATAATGGTACAGTAGAGGACCTCCCAATCCCCTAAAGCATCTAAACCTGGTGCTTAGTGTGCTGTGGGACTGAGTGAGTGAGTGATGAGGATTTCTGGTTTGTGATTCTGAAAGGTGGACCCCCTTGCCCGAAGTGGAGTTGGTACCGTCTGTGGAGGAGCCCCCCACAGGTCCCCACCATTGGAAGGCAAGGCCGGGATGAAGCAGAGACCCCGCAGGAGCTTCACCACTACCAGCCCATGTTCTCCTCAGGTTGAGCCCTTGGGTACCGGGGCTGGCTGGACTTATGTGGGGTCTCTGAGTGAAGAGGGGATGCCCGGGGCCAGAAGTGGATGGAAGACTGGAACAAAGAGTGAGAGCTGGAGGGGACCACAACACTTTAAGAGGGAGACCAGGCGAGGGTCAGGACAGGAGGCAATTCTCGTAGACAAACCTCCAGGCACAGGGTCAGGAAAGGTGGCAATCTTTGGAGTCAAGGTTCCAGGCAAAAGGTCGGGACAGGCAGCAGTCTTCGGAGTCAAGGGTCCAGGCGAAAGGTCAGGGCAGGCAGCAGTCTTCGGAGTCAAGGTTCCAAGCGAGGGTCAGGTTCCAGGTAACGTCAGGCAGGTCCAAAAGCAGGAGATATCCTCTGTGGAGGAATAGGATACAAAACCAGGAAGCCGAGAAGCCAAGGCAAGGTCTGTGGGGCAGACCTTGCCTTAAATAGGAAAAGGACCAGGTGGGGTCAGCAGGAGGGGCTGCGGCAATTTCCTGCCATAGTCCCTTTAAATTTGGTAGGGTGCGCACGGGCCTAAGGGGGAGAAGCCCGCACAGGAAGCAGCTGGCGTGTCGGCAGGCCCTGGAATGCGGCCTAGCCATGTGGCGGCCAAGGCGGCCGTGAAGAAGAGTGCCGGAGGTGGCTGACTGCTGTGGCCAGCGAGCCCGGGAAAGCGGTCCCATGCTGGTAAGGGGCGAGCGCCAGTCGCGGCCATAACATTCTGTGACTAAGTAAGTGGAGGGGTTGGGAGTGGACGTGTGTCTCTGTGTGCGAGTGGAGAAAGTGGGTATGTATTTGAGTGGGGGGGGGGTGAGTGTATGTCCAGGGCTGGGGTATGTAGGTTCATGTGTGTGTGAGTGAGGGATATAGGTTCATGAATCTCTGAGTGAAGGGCTGTGGATTTGTTTGTGTGTATACCTGCTTGGATGGGGAGGGAGGGGTGGACACACTGGGCAGTGAAAGTGTATAACTGGGGGGAGAGGGGGTAAACACTTACCAGAAATACCAACGGTCATAATTGCTAGATATGAGATAATCAGAAACCAGGCCTTTTCTGTGGAATTGTCTGCCCAAAGCTATACGTATGGCACCAACCACGGCGGCATTTAAGAGAGCTTTAAAGACTCATTTCTTTGAGCTAGCATTTCAGTAACAGATACAGAAGCTACTGTATATGTACTATAGAAGCTGTGATAGCATTTACTCAAGAAAGGATTAAGGACTCACTTCTTAGAGCTAGCATTAAAGCGTCAGTCTATGCTCTTTAATGGTTTGTTTAATTTTATAAATGCTTTATTTATTAAGTTTGTACAGGGGGAACATTTGTGAACTGCCTTGGAACATTTGGGCTAAAATAATTTTATAAATAAACAAATAAATTATGTGTGTGCAGCAGGGCCTTGACAGTGTGTGTATGAATGCCTGGGAGGTGGGAAGTTGATGATGCATGTGTGCGAGTGGGTGTGCCTGGGAGTTAGGGTGTGGATAGTGTGTGTATGTGTGTGTGTATGTACATGTCTGGCTGGGTGGATGTGTGTGTATATCTAGCGGATTGGACAGTGTGTGGTTTTGTGTCTGGGGGATGGGCTTAGATGGTGTGTGTATTTGTGTGTGTGTGTGTGTGTGCATGTGTATATGTGCACATGCCTAGGGAGTGGGGTGGACAATCTATCTATTTATTTATTTATTTATTTAATTCCATTTTATATTCCTCCAGGTCAACATCCAAGGAGGATTACATCTTTTATATTCATAAATTCCATATACATAAAACATTAAAACAAAATTGTACATAATAAAATAAACATCGGTATAAAACAACAAATATTGTACGTTAAAATCCTCACTAGACTTCCACATACCCTTCATATACTTTTCTAAAAAAGAAAGGCCCGGATTTTCAAAGCCCTACGTGCCAGGCCTATTTTAGAAAGGGGCAGGGAGGGGCTGGGTGGGGCGAGGCCAGAGGCCTCTGGCACAGCGGCCATTTGCCGCTGTGCCGGAGGATCGTGTGCCGGCAGGCGCATGCAACTTACATCTGCCCAGAGGCAGATGCAAGAGGTAAAATTAAAATGGGGGGGTACTTAGGATAGGGCTAGCGGGCAGAAGGGAGGTTAGGTTAGGGGGTTAGGAAGCTCCCTCCGAAATCGGAGCGGACTAGGAGGGAACGGGGGAAGGCCGCGGGCATCGGTGCGCGCAAGATGCACTAGTGTGCACCCCCTTGCACGCGCAGAACCCCAATTTTATAACATGCGTACACATGTTATAACATCGAGTGTCCATGTGCGCACGCCAGGCAGCGCACGCGCATGGACGCCCGTGCGTAAGTTTTAAAATCTACCCCAAAGCCTTTACTTTAATCTGGCTCCGGCACACTTTCTCAGGCAATGAGTTCCATAAAACAGGAACTGCCAAAGAAAAAGATGTGTTCACTGATGATTTTAATTGATAGGGTGAATTTGGAGAAAGAGCCATTACATTTTGCCCAAAAGAACATAAAGTATATGTCGGGTTGTACCACTGCATCCTATTTGATAGGCAATAATTTTCCAAATATATAGTTTTATGTGCCATGGACAAAGCTTTAAAATAAATACGTACCACTACTGGCAACCAATATAATTTCATCCGATATGGTGTCAGTATCGAACCTCATGGTAAACCAAATATCACCCATAGAACAGCATTTTGTACTAATTCTAATACGTTAATAAGTTTTTTAGGTAATCCTAAATAAAACAGATTAGAATAATTTGTATATTTGCACTATGGGGTAAGGCTAGAAGGTATGTGCGTGTGTATGTGTGCACATAGGGAATGGTATGTGTTAGATCGATATACATATAGATATATTAATCATGCATCTGTGTGCTGTGTAATATCTATTACCTTGCTAAGTTATAAGTGACTTAAATTGCCTATAAGAATCCTGAAATGTGTTATTACACTTAGATAGTACAAAAGCAATAACAACAGATAATAGCTATTTAAATAAAACAAGACAAACTTTGAACTGTTATTGGTGCTGATGTGTAGTAAGGGTGTGCATTAGTTTGCAACGCATTGGCAATCCGCAATGTATAGGTCCATATTCGTTGTACTCGTGGGGTCATGAAACCTATTGCGATCCCCCATGAATACAAACATATCATTAGTTTCATTCTTTTGGCTCCTTAGCAGTGATTTCTTAGCGGCCGTTTGAAATCGGAGAATGCCATGTGGGTGTATCCATAGCAAAAAACCAGCCCTTTCCTGTGAGTCATAAGTGACCTCACAGCCCTGTCATAGAGTGGGTCAGCCAGGTTGGCAAGGAGACCACAATGCAACGTATCAGAACTAAGCATTTTTCTAATGCAGTGAATCGCCGCTCTCATTCAGTGCTCTGTGATGATGTTCCTGTCGACCCATCACTATATATACGGTAATCACATGGCGTGCCACGCACTTTCTTTGCAGGGGTGGTCTGGGGAGGTGGTCCGTGCAAGGTGGCTTCACTCAGAACTAGTCTGAGTGTCTCAAATCTGTATTCAATTGCTAGCTACTTTGATAGAAAAAGATATTTGTTCGATTTGGCTGCAGTGTCAGCTAGCCCTGTTTTTTTTGACCGTACACTTTTAAATTGATCTGAGACGGTCTCTCTGTCTGTGCCACTGAGAGAAGTTGCTAGGAGGACTAGTAGTGGCATTTTTCTGCATATTTTACCCCCTGGGGTAGGTTTCAAACAGCATTTGGGTGTTGTGGGTGGGAGATATATTCAATTTCTAGCTAGTTTGACAGAATTGCCATTGGAAAAGATATTTCATCGATTTTGTTGCTGTGCCAAGCCAGGCTTTTTTGTTAACTGCAGGGTTTTTTTTTATTGAACATACTGTCTCTCTGAGCTCTTTTAATCCAGGAAGACAGTGCACTGGGCATCAGTGACAGTGGGCACTGGGCACTGGTCGTTCAGCGGGGGTTCCGGACCGCCGCTGAACGACCTCCTGCACTCGATCTCTTGCCGGCGCCATTTTCCGTACGAAAACGATTTGCGGCAAGAAATCGCTCCCGGAACCCCGCTGGACTCCCAGGAAACTTTTGGCCAGCTTGGGGGGGCCTCCTGACCCCCACAAGACTTGCCAAAAGTCCAGCGGGGGTCCTGAACGACCTCCTCCGTCGAATCGTTTTTGTCTATGGCCGCCGCCATTTTGCGGCGGCCATTTTGAAAAATGGCGCCGGCTGAAGACAACACGATTCTATTGAGGGGGCCGTTCCGGACCGCCGCCGTTCTGGACCACTGCCGGATCCCCAGGTAATTTAAAGCATTGGGGGGGGGGGGGTTCGGGGGGGGGGGGGATTTAATTTAAAGGGTCGGGGTGGGTTTTAGGGGGGTTTAGTGTGCCGGCTCACGATTTTAACGATTTTCACGATAGTTTACACACCCAAACGGCAACAATACGATTCCCTCCCCCTCCCAGCCGAAATCGATCGTTAAGACGATCGAGGACACGATTCACATCTCTAGTGCCTGCCTATTTGCCAGGCCTTATGTCCCTACAAGGGTTTGATCTCTGATGCTGTGCCTGTCTGTCTATGCCTTATGTCATGAGAGGTCTAGAACGGGTAGATGTGAATCGGTTATTTACTCTTTCGGATAGTAGAAAGACTAGGGGGCACTCCATGAAGTTAGCATGGGGCACATTTAAAACTAATCGGAGAAAGTTCTTTTTTACTCAACACACAATTAAACTCTGGAGTTTGTTGCCAGAGGATATGGTTAGTATGCCTGTGTTTAAAAAAGGACTGGATAAGTTCTTGGAGGAAAAGTCCATTACCTGCTATTAAGTTCACTTAGCCACTGCCATTAGCAATGGTTACATGGAATAGACTTAGTTTTTGGGTACTTGCCAGGTTCTTATGGCCTGGATTGGCCACTGTTGGAAACAGGATGCTGGGCTTGATGGACCCTTGGTCTGACCCAGTATGGCATTTTCTTATGTTCTTATGTCCCTATGAGGTCTTGACCTCTATCCCCGAATGCTGTCCCTGTCCATCCAGGCTTTATGTCCCTACAAGGGATTGACCTCTTATGCTGTGCCTGTCCATCCAGGCCTGATGTCCCTATGAGGGCTTGAATTCTATCCTCGAAGGCTGTGCCTATCTCTCCAGGCTTTATGTTCCTACAAGGGCTTGACCTCTGATGCTGTGCTTGTCCGTCCAGGCCTTATGACCCTACAAGAGTTTGACCTATGATGCTGTGCCTGTCCCTCCAGGCCTTATGTCCCTACCAGGGCTTGAACTGTATCCTCGAATGCTGTGCCTGTGCCTGTCCTTCCAGGCCCTATGTCCCTATAAGGGCTTGACCTCTATCCTCGAATGCTGTGCCTATCCATCCAGGATTTATGTCCCTGCAAGGGCTTGACCTCTGATGCTGTGCCTGTCTGTCCCGGCCTTATGTCCCTACGAGGGCTTGAACTCTATCCTCGAATGCTGTGCCTGTCCATCCAGGGTTTATGTCCCCACAAGGGCTTGACCTCTGATGCTGTACCTGTCCGACCAAGCCTTCTGTCCCTACAAGGAACATATGCCTCTATATCGCTCCATGGTGAGACCACACCTTGAATACTGTGTACACTTCTGGTCACCGCATCTCAAAAAAGATATAGTTGCGATGGAGAAGGTACAAAGAAGGGCAACCAAAATGATAAAGGGGATGGAACAGCTTCCCTATGAGGAAAGGCTGAAGAGGTTAGGGCTGTTCAGCTTGGAGAAGAGACGGCTGAGGGGGGATATGGAAGAGGTCTTTAAGATCATGAGAGGTCTTGAACCAATAGATGTGACTCGGTTATTTTCTCTTTCGAATAATAGAAGGATTAGGGGGCATTCCATGAAGTTAGCAAGTAGCACATTTAAGAATAATCGGAGAAAATTCTTTTTCACTCAACTCACAATAAAGCTCTGGAATTTGTTGCCAGAGGATGTGATTAGTGCAGTTAGTGTAGCTGGGTTTAAAAAAGGTTTGGATAAGTTCTTGGAGGAGAAGTCCATTAATGGCTATTAATCAATTTTACTTAGGGAATAGCCACTGCTATTGATTGCATCAGTAGCATGGGATCTTCTTAGTGTTTGGGTAATTGCCAGGTTCTTGTGGCCTGGCTTTGGCCTCTGTTGGAAACAGGATGCTGGGTTTGATGGACCCTTGGTCTGACCCAGCATGGCAATTTCTTATGTTCTTATGTTCTTAAGGGCTTGACCTCTGATGCTGTACCTGTCCACCCAAGCCTTATGTCCCTACAAGGGCTTGACCTCTATCCTCGAATGCAGTGCCTGCCTGTTTGTCATCCTTATGTCCCTACAAGTGTTTGACCTCTGTTGCTGTGCCTGTCTGTCCAGGATGTATGTCCCTACAAGGGCTTGACCTTTATCCTCGAATGCTGTGCCTGCCTGTTTGTCCAGGCCTGATGTCCCTAAAAGGGTTTGACCTCTGATGCTGGGCCTCTCCATCCAGGCTTTATTTCCCTACAAGGGCTTCACCTCTGATGCTGTGCCTATCCATCCACGCTTTATGTCCCTATAAGGGCATGACCACTGTCCTCTAATGCTGTCCCTGTCCGTCCAGGCTTTAATCCTTGCGTGGGCTTTCAATTTCATTTTATTTTTATTTTTATTTTAAGAGGTGGTGAGTGTGTTTGTGTGATTTATTCTATGCCTTCTCTATACGCTTGTTGGAATAGCCATGTTTTGAGGAGTTTTCTAAAAAGCTTTACATTGCTTTGCAGCCTTAGATTTTCTGGTAATGTATTCAACAGGCTCGGTCTTGCTAGTGAAATTGCTCTCTCCCATACTGTAGTGAGTTTGGCTGATGTGACTGAAGGGATTGCTAACAAGGCCTTGTTTGCTGATCTCATGTTGCGCTGTGGATTATGTATTCGTATTATAGCATTTAGCCATTCAACTTCATTACCATATATCGTTTTGTGAAGGATGGATAGTACTTTGAACTCTATCCGTGTTACGTTCGTGGACCCTTGGGCAGGTTGGGACAGTGGATGGTATGCTATGGAAGGCCACAGCAAGCGTCCCAGCTGGGAGGCAGCTCGGAAGAGACTCAGAGGAGGCTTCACCACTGGAAGTCCGAGATCCCCCCAGGAAGAGCCCGTAGGAACCCAGACCTCTTGGACATGTGGAGTCCTATGCGACCAAGGACCCAGGCAGTGATTGAAGAGATGTATGAGGACTGGACCCAGGTAGATGAAGAGTCTTCACTCTCGGAAGCCCGCGGCTCCCCCAGGAAGAGCCCGTGAGAGCCCAAGCCGCTGGGACTTAGGAGAATCCTCTGGGCCAGCAAGTACTGGATACGAGAGGTGAGGAATAAGCCGAAGTTGGAGTCCAGGAGCTAGCCGTGTCGAGAGCCAGGAGTCAGAGATCAACACCAAAGCCAGGGACGAAGCAGAGGACGGAGTCATGGATGGAGCCGGGTCGGAAGCCAGAAGGTCAGAAGTCAATACCAAGCCAGGAACAGAAGCCGAAGACGAAGTCGTGGAATGGAGCCAGGTCAGAAGCCAGGAGTCAGACTTCGATACAAAAACCAAGGGGCGGAAGCAAGAGACAAGTTCAGGAAGCAAGCCGGGTTGAAGACAGAAGTAATCCAAGAGTCGCAGCAACTAGCAGTCAGGAAAACCTGAGGAACCTCGTTGCAAGGCAAAGGGCTGATGGAGCTGCAGGGTTTAAATACCCTGCAGCGTGTGACGTCACCCGGAGGCCCTCCTACGATTTTCCCGCGCTGGCCCATCTAAGGGTCGAGCCCCCGCGTGCGCGCACGCCTAGGGGGTGGGGCCCAGCGTGTCGGGTCTGTGGCATTCTCCCTGTTTGAGGGAGAGCCGCGGCAGGTGGAGGATGAGGCCCACAAGGCCTAGGAGCGCTCCGAATGGGCTGGGCCGGGCCAGAGGTAGGAGGAGGGACCAGAGCATGGCCCGGTCCCGTAACAATCCGTTTGTCAATGGGTAACCAGTGAAGTGATTTTAGGATGGGGAGATGTGATCCCTTTTATTATGACCGGTTAGAATTCTAGCTGCCACCTTCTGTAATATTTGGAGCGGTCGTGTCGTTGATTTGGGTAGGCCTAATAGCAGTGAATTGCAGTAATTAAAGCTTGTAAAGATCAGGGATTGAAGTACAGTTCTAAAGTCGGGTGGGTTTAGGAGAGGTTTTAAGTGTTTGAGTATTAATAGTTTGTTGAAACCTTCATAGATTTTCATGGATATGTGTTTTTTGAAGTTTAATTCTGGATCAATCCATATCCCGAGATCTTTCACTTTATCACCCAGTTTAATAATAGTGTTGTCAATTTGCATGGTGTTATTGGGATTGTCTATAGAGATTTTTCTTTCCAGCAGTATGCACTCGGTCTTATCCATGTTAAGGCAGAGTCTCATTTGAGTCTTCAGCATGGAGACGAAAAGAAAGTTAAAAATTTAATAGCAACACTAGTATCATACACTACTAACATTGCTGTTTAAGCAATGAAGGATTTCACCAGAAGCATGGTGTAGACCAGGGGTGGGCAATTCCTGTCCTCGAGGGCTGCAAACCGGTTGGGTTTTCAGGTTATCCCTAATGAATATGCATGAAAAAGATTTACATATGACTAAGGCAGAGTGCATGCAAATCTCTCTCGTGCATATTCATTAGGGATATCCTGAAAACCCGACCGGTTTGCAGCCCTCGAGGACTGGAATTGCCCATCCCTGGTGTAGACACTACTGGCTCCTGGCACAGCCTCATAGATTTGAGGGATTTCTGGGATGGATAGTAGGTGGGGGTAGGGGTGACAGAGTTGCAGGAAGGCGGAATGGAATAAGTGTAGAAGGGAATCTGGCGCCATTATTTATATTTTTGGTTGCTTGTGGGGAAAATAGGGGAAATTGGGCGATATAGCCCACGGTGCTATATTCTCAGGGATGGAGAGGATCAATTCTTTTGACAGGGTGGAGGAATAGTGTCAGTAAAGTGGTTTTGTGAGTTTGTGTTTAAACCAGCTATACAATTATTGGGGAAATCCCGGAAGATATGCGTGTGACTGGGCCGCATGCGCGCTGAGCGCATTTTCAAAACAGCCCGGCCACGTGCATATCTGCCGGTATGCACAGAAGTGCTGGGCATTTAAAAAAGGGCAGGCTGGGGAGGGCTGGGGGTGAGGTCTGGGCAAGGCAGGGGCCAGCCAGGACAACCCTATTTTGCACTGTCCCGGTGAAGCGCGCGTTGGCAGCCATCTTACACTCACAACTTACTTCTGCTAGGAGGAGCAGGTAAGTTTTAAAACAAACAAAAGGGTAGGTAGGGAGGGTTTAGAGGTCAAGGTGGAGAGATAAAAAGGGAGGAAGGTTAGCTAGGGGGATAGGGATGTTCCCTCCCAGCCAGCTCCTTTATTGGAGTGGACAGGGAGGGAACTGGGAAAAGGCCTGATCGCATCGCAACACATTTTTTACAAAATAACTCCCCCTTGCTCACGCAAGTCAAACCCACAAGCACTTGATGAGCCGTATTTTCAATCAATTATCCCATGTAGTTAGGCTCACCATTGTCTAGTTATAAAGTATACATATTCAATACTGCTATAAGTGTGACACATTGGGGCGGATTTTAAAACCCCTGCGCGCGTAAATCCAGCAGGATTTACGCGTGCAGGGCCCTCGCGCGCCGGCGTGCCTATTTTGCATAGGCCGCCAACGCGCATAAGTCCTGGGGCTTTCGAAACGGGGAGGGAGGGGGCGTGTCCGGGGGCGTTCCCGAAACGACGTGGCGTTTCGGGGGTGGGCCCGGGGGTGTGGTGCCAGCCCGGGGGCGTGGTCTAGGCCTCCTGACCATGCCCCCGGGACCGGAGGACGGAGCGGGGCTGCCGGCGACGCGAGCAAAGTTACGCCTGCTTTCAGCAGGCGTAACTTTGTCGACAAAGGTAAGGAGGGGGTTTTAGATAGGGCCGGGGGGGGGGGTTAGGTAGGGGAAGGGAGGGGAAGGTGGGGGGAGGGTGAAGAAAAGTTCCCTCCGAGGCTGCTCTGAAATCGGAGCGGCCTCGGAGGGAACAGGCAGGCCACGCTGGGCTCGGCGCGCGCAGGTTGCACAAATGTGCACCCCCTTGCGCGCGCCGACCCCGGATTTTATAATATACGCGTGGCTACGCGTGTATCTTATAAAATCTGGTGTACTTTTTTTCGCGCCAGTGGTGCAAACAAAAGTACCGGCGCGTGTATTGTTTTAAAATCCGCCCCATTGTTTGGAATACTTTTGAAGGAAAGGTTAGAATAATTTTCTGTTAGATCTAAGTGGTTTGTTTTCGTTTGTATTTGTGATTATATTTTAATAAAGAACTATAAATTTAAACCACATCGTACTTTGTTTAAGTGCTTTTGCCCAACTCCTTTTAGAGTTTCTATCATCCGTTAGATTAAAAACAAGACACATATACATGTAAATTAATGTGGACACATGTATTAAATGGAGAAAATATAAAATCACTCATCAAATAGTCTTTATACCGAAATTGTCTGTTACCGTAACCCTAATGGCAACTTTTGTAATGTTTGTTATAAAGATACTACTCCCTATCACTACTGTAACAGTAGTATTTGTGCCTTATTGTAAACCGTTGTGATGATATATAACTTAACGACGGTATAGAAAATATGTTAAATAAATAAATACATAAATAATAACCGATTCACATCTACTCATTCAAGACCTCTCATGATCTTAAAGACCTCTATCATATCCCCCCTCAGCCGTCTCTTCTCCAAGCTGAACAGCCCTAACCTCTTCAACCTTTCCTCATAGGGAGCTGTTTCATCCCCTTTATCATTTTGATTGCCCTTCCCTGTACCTTCTCCATTGCACTTATATATTTTTTGGGATGCGGCGATCAGAACTGTACACAGTATTCAAGGTGCGGTCACACCATGGCGCGAAGCAGAGGCATTATGACATTTTCCATTTTATTACCCATCCCCTTCCTAATAATTCCTAACATTCTGTTTGCTTTTTTGACTGCTGCAGCACACTGAGCCAACAATTTTAAAGTATTATCCACTATGATGCCTAGATCTTTTTCCTGGGTGGTAGTTCCTAATATGGAATCTAACATCGTGTAACTACAGCAAGGGTTATTTTTCCCTATATGCAATACTTTGCACTTGTCCACATTAAATTTTAAATATTGGGGTTACATTGGCCACCCTCCAGGCTTCAGGTACAATGGATGATTTTAATGACAGGTTACAAATTTTAACAAATAGATCAGAAATTTCATTTTTGAGTTCCTTCAGTACCCTAGGATGCATACCAAAGTGAAGAAGATGCTCCAGCTCTGGGTTATAGAGGAATCTCACAGTGATTTATCCTCAAAACTAGATGGGAGCATAAGGTAGCGCATTAACTTAAAAAGTCAAGGTCTCAGAATTCAATGGATACCTGATGACATGAGTAGATGAACTGATTGAGCATCTGGGATCAGCTCAGTTCATCTCTACCCTGGACCTTACAAAAGGCTATTGGCAGGTACTTCTCAAGCCAGTGGTGAAGGAGAAGACTGCGTTCTTGATGCCAGGGGGACTTTTGCAGTTTATCATGCTCCTGTTTGGAATCCATGGCACCCCTGCAATGTTTCAACACTTGTTTCACTGCCTGCTTTGCCCACCTCAAGGGTACAAAGCCACTTACTTGGTGTACAGCTGAGATTGGAAGACATATCTAAGCTAACTCCAGGATATTTTAATCAGTTTGAGGAAAGGAAGACTGACATCCAACCCTAAGGAGTACCTGTTAGAAGAGCAAGAAGCCCAATATCTCATCTATACCCTGGGAAAGGGCAAGGTCCATCTACACACCCTGAGACTGAGGTGATCACCAGGGTGCCAGTTCCACAAATAAAAGCAAAAGTGAGAGCATTCCTAGACCTTATGGCATAATTGGAGAAGGAGGAGCCTCTCACAAGACTGTTGTTAAAGAAAGACCCAGAGAAGGTCTAGTCATCAGCTGAAGCAGAGAAGGCCTTCTGGACTCTGAAAGAGGCGTTATGATTTGAACTGGTTCCGATATGTCTGGACTTCAATGAACCATTCACAGTGCAGACTGAGGCCTCAGAAGTAGGCTTGGGAGCAGTCTTAGTCCAAGAGAAAGATAGTCAAGAACACCCTGTGGCTTACATTTGCTGGAAGCTGATGCCTCGGGAGAGACATTACTTAACAGTCGAGAAGGAGGTATTGGCAGTCAAGTGGACCTTAATGGCCTTGAGTTACTACCTGCTGGGAAGGCAGTTCATGCTCATAACAGACTACCAACTGCTCCTTTGTATAAATAGAAATAAGGAGTCCAAAGCGAGGGTAATGAGATGATTCCTGGCCCTACAGCCCTTCAACTATAAGATTCAACATAGGTCAAAAAGGGAGAATGCCAATGCAGATTTCCTCTCCAGAGACACTCACCCTGACAAGGCTGAGCTGAAGAGGAGGGTAATTGAAGGAGTCTACAGGAAACTCCCTCAGACCACCTTAAGGGACAGGCTACAGCTATCTGTCCCAGTCTTTCATAAGTCCCAACCCAGCAAGGGATTCAGGGCCTAGGGAGGATCCCATAAGCCTAGCATAAGAAGACAGAGCTCAGAAGGGTTAGAGAGGCCCCAGGGAACAGGCAGGAAGCCAGCCTTGTTAAACTGCTATGTGTGATATCTGTAAGTTACCTGAACTTTTAAAATGAGCTGCATAATTTGTTTGAATTGCTTTACACTTTGTTTTTCTTCTATAAATAGATTGCCAAAAAACCAAAGAAATGGCAGAGTCTGCTTCCTTATTCCTTCTGGCTACATCCAAGCTACTATGACCCAAGTTATCACAATGCTATTTTCAACGTGACCTACATTCATAAAACCATGTTTTATGCACATAAGTAGTTTTTGCAAATCAGTTGGGGGTTGTATGTGTAAAAGTAGTGCAAATGTTCCTTTCATGCTTACTTTTGCCTACACTAGCAAGAGTCATTCCTTGGGGCAGAGTCAGAATGGAGAAAGCATTTATACTAGGGATGTGAATCATTTTTTGACGATTTAAAATATCGTCCGATATATTTTAAATCGTCAAAAATCGTTAGGGCCACGATACAATACCAATTCCCCCGATTTATCGTCAAAAAATCGTAAATCGGGGGTTCCGGACCCCCGCTGAACGACCTCCTGCAGTTGATCTCCTGCCGGCGCCATTTTCCATACGGAAAACGATTCGCAGCAGGAGATCGTTTTCCGGACCCCCGCTGGACCCCCAGGGACTTTTGGCCAGCTTGGGGGGGCCTCCTGACCCCCACAAGACTTGCCAAAAGTCCAGCGGGGGTCCGGAACGACCTCCTGCAGTCGAATCGTGTTGGTCTATGGCCGCCGCCATTTTGCACCGCCATTTTGAAAAATGGCGCCGGCTGAAGACAACACGATTCAATTGCAGGAGGCCGTTCCGGACCGCTGCCGTTCCGGACCGCCGCTGGACCCCCAGGTAATTTAAGGCATTGGGGGGGGGGGGTTCGGGAGGGTGGGGGATTTAATTTAAAGGGTCGGGGGTGGGGTTTTAGGGGGTTTTAGTGTGCGGGCTCACGATTTTCACGTTTTTCACGATACTTTAAACACCCAAACGGCAACAATACGATTTCCTCCCCCTCCCAGCCGAAATCGATCGTTAAGACTATCGAGGACACGATTCACATCTCTAATTTATACGCATTCTTTTTATTTTCAAAAATATATGTGCAAATATACATGCAGAAAGCTAGGTCTCCTCAGGAGAAAGTTTAACTTCTGCACATATGTGAATGTATGTACAGATACACCCCACAAATTTACAATGCAGACTTATGTGCATAATACCACTTTGAATTTGTGGCAAAAGGCAATGGGTGCAAAGTTCCCACAGACTTTAGCCATACATAAGCTGTTATAAAATTATCCATTCTATCATGGAGATGTTTTACCATGTACAAGCTAAAGTTTATTGCATCACATATTAAGCGGAATTTTAGTATGCATCCACATTTTTACCAGCTTGCATATTAAAAGTTTATTTGTGTAAGTTTTATTGCATAGGACTGGAAGTTTAGCAAACTATCCCATTCAAGCACAGTATCAGTTAGCAAATTGCAAAGAATATGATACAACAAAATTCTAGACATTCTAATATACAATAGCTAGATAGTTTCTGATTATGTATCTTCTGAACCTGTTTTATAGATAATATTCTTTTGTCTGTTTAGGTGGTATGGTACAAGTCTTCTGAGATTGGATGCGCTTATGCCTACTGTCCCACAGTGAAATATCCGCACTATTTTGTTTGCCAATATTTCCCAGCGTACGTACACATTTGTCAAATTGGTATTGTATTTTCTAACTGTAGCAAATTTCCAAGTTATGTTTTGATATGCATTTTCATGGTATAGTATTGAACACATTTTAAGTATACATTTTAAGTTTTAATTTTAATTTCAAGTATACCTCCAAATTCCAGTAACCCTCATTCAATTTAACTTTCCACTTCCATTAACTCTATCAGTAGCTCTCTAGCTATGATTATTAGGGATGTGAATCGTTTTTCAACGATTAAAATTATCGTCAGTTAACTTTAATATCGTCTTAAATCATTAAAGACCTCGATACAATAGGAATTTTAACGATTTTTCGTTAAAAAATCGTAAATCGGGTTAGTGCGCACTGGTATCAGGGTTAGGGCACTGCGTGCAGGAAGATCACAACACCCCTGGTATCAGGGATAGGGCACTGCATGCAGGAAGATCACAACACTCCCAGTATCAGGGATAGGGCACTGCGTGCAGGAAGATCACAACACTCCCAGTATCAGGGATAGGGCACTGCGTGTAGGAAGATCACAACACCCCTGGTATCAGGGATAGGGCACTGCGTGCAGGAAGATCACAACACTCCCAGTATCAGGGATAGGGCACAAGTTCTAGTCACATTGACTGATCACATTACTTTTTTTGTCAAGCTACCAACTGTTTCCATTTCCCATCCCCCATATATTGTCAGTGGGAACTAGGGATGTGCAGAGCAAAATTTTATGTTCATATTTTTTATGTCCGAAAGGGGGTCCCACTTGCGGCCAATATGGACATAAAAAAAATCCAATGAGTTGGGTATATGTACATATGTGCAAAAAAAAAATTTAAACCCCCTCACCCTCCTTAATCCCCCCCCAGACTTACCACAACTCCCTGGTGATCGAGCGAGGAGTGAGGACGTCATTTCTGCAATCCTTGGCGAGAAGCATGTGACGTCGGTGGCACGTCGAGTGACGCGGCGTCACGTGATTCCCGGCTCGTTCGCGCCGGACGGCTCGTTCTGCCCAAAAAGAACTTTTGGCCAGCTTGGGGGGGTCAGGAGGCCCCCCCAAGCTGGCCAAAAGTTCTTTTTGGGCCGAACGAGCCGTCCGGCGCGAACTTGCCGGGAATCACGTGACTTCGGCGTCACGTGATTCCCGGCTCGTTCGCGCCGGACGGCTCGTTCGGCCCAAAAAGAACTTTTGGCCAGCTTGGGGGGGCCTCCTGACCCCCCCAAGCTGGCCAAAAGTTCTTTTTGGGCCGAACGAGCCGTCCGGCGCGAACGAGCCGGGAATCACGTGACGCCGGCGTCACTCGACGTGCCGCCGACGTCACATGCTTCTCGCCAAGGATTGCAGAAATGGCGTCCTCACTCCTCGCTCCATCACCAGGGAGTTGTGGTAAGTCGGGGGGGGGGGGATTAAGGAGGGTGAGGGGGTTTATATTTTTATTTTGGCTCAACAATCGCGATTTCCAACATATCGAACATATCTATGTTCGATATGTTGGGCAGCCAATAGGAATATGTAGGGCAGCCAATAGGAATACATATTCATTCCTAAACTGACCTTAACTGACCTGAAAAGTGTCAAATTGTATCATTTTCTGTCAGTGCGCACTAATCGGAAAAAAACGATTTTTTAACTAAAAAATCGTGCCAAACACAATTTTCTTCTCCTGCCAGACGATTTCAATCGTTAAGACGATCGGGCACAAGATTCACACCTCTATTGTCTTCTGTCCGTCAACCAGTTTGCAATCCAGGCCACCACCTCGGCACTCACTCCTAAGCTTCTTGTTTTATTCTCCAGTCTCCTGTGCAGAACCATATCAAAAGCTTTGATGAAATCCAAGTAGATGACATCAAGCGCTCTTCCTTGATCCAATTCCTTGGTTACCCAGTCAAAAAAGTCAATCAGATTTGTCTGAAAGGATCTTCCCCTGGTGAATCCATGCTGCCTCTGGTCCAGCAATTCTCCAGACTGTAGATAGTTCACAATTCTCTCTTTCAACAGTAACGCCATTACTTTTCCCACCACCGAAGTGAGGCTAACCAGTCTGTAGTTACCAGCCTCCTCTCTGTTCCCACTCTTGTGAAGCGGGAGCACCACCACTCTTCTCCAATCTCTCGGCACCACTCCCGTTTCTAGGGATCTATTGAACATGAACAGGTCACACAGCGGACCCGCCAGCACATCTCTGAGCTCCCTCAGTATCCTTGGATGAATCCCATCAGGCCCCATGGCTTTGTCCACTTTCAGATTCTTTAGCTCTTCCCATACATTTTCTACTGTAAAAGGATTTTCATCTACTCCACTCCCCTCTAGTTTCTGGTTCTGTAGAGATGGTCTTTCTCCAGGGTCTTCTTTAGTGAACACAGAACTGAAGTATTTGTTTAATATTTCTGCCATTTCTTCGTCTCTCTCCACACATTGATCATTTCCACCTTTCAATTTCACTATACCACTTTGAACTTTTCTCTTTTCGCTGATGTATCTGAAAAATGTTTTGTCAGCATTCTTTATCTCCTTGGCAATCCTCTCTTCGCTTGACTTTTTGCAGACTTGATTAATTTCTTCATCTCCCTCAGTTGAATCAAATATTCTTCTTTGTGCTCCTCCCTTTGGGATATTTTATATTTCTTGAATGCTGCTCTTTTAGCCTTAATTTTGTCAGCCACCTCCTTTGAGAACCAGATAGGTTTCATTTTTCTTTTGCTTTTCTTTACATTTCTAACATATAGAGTAGTTGCCTTGGTAATTGCTCCTTTTAGATTGGTCCACTGCTGGTCAACATCTCTCTTGTTCTCCCAGCCTTTTAGTTCTTCTTCTAGGTACTTCCCCATTTCCTCAAAGTCCGTGTTTTTGCACTGTAAAACTCGGGTCTGTGCTTCTTTTCCATATTCTTTTAGTGATATTAAACCATACCATTTGATGATCACTGGTGCTGAGGTGGGCTCCCACCTGGACATCAGAAACATTATCTCCATTAGTGAGCACTAAGTCGAGTATAGTCCCTTCTCTTGCTTG
This sequence comes from Rhinatrema bivittatum, assembly GCF_901001135.1. Classification (NCBI taxonomy): domain Eukaryota; kingdom Metazoa; phylum Chordata; class Amphibia; order Gymnophiona; family Rhinatrematidae; genus Rhinatrema; species Rhinatrema bivittatum. Next base: position 494,169,723 of record NC_042617.1, read on the forward strand.
CCTGGGAGGGTTGAGGATCCTAGGATAATTCTTGGAAAACTGCCCGTAACATTCTCGATAAAGACTTATTGCATCAGTTCCATATGGACCACCCAAGTAAACCCAGACCGACTAAGAGGGGGCGTAAGTGGGGAGGTGCTGTTGCAGTTCTGGCCACGAGCACCGAGGCCAGGCCCTACCTTCGGGCTCCCGGCCCTGCTCCCGCTTCCAGAGTTCTGGTTTGCGGACTGGTTGGTGGCGTCCCCACTGGGGCTGCGCCACTGCAAGCTCTCCCATGGATGCCCTGCTCCTAGGTGCGCGCACGCACCACTTGGGCGCTTTTCTAGGCCGTTTCCCGCCAGAGCTGACTCCGCCAAAATCCTGATGTCAGATGCTGTGGCCTTGATAAGCCGGCCGCAGTCTAAATTCTATTACCAAGCGAGACTGCTACCCGCTCCTGTTAATCCCGGAGCTCCTTGATCAGCTTCAACCGGGTGGTTGGCTCCTTCCAACCACTGTCTCCATTCTTCCAGGGCAAGTTTCATGGCTAGCAAATCTTTGTCACCAACACAGTAGTTGCTTTCTGCCAGGGAGAATTTCATTGAGAAATATGAACAAGGCAACAGCTGTCCGGAATCAGAGTACTGACTCAGTACGGCCCCCACGGCCACCTTGGAGGCATCAACTTCCACCACAAAGGGCCGGCTGGGATCCGAATGATGAAGGCAGGTGTCTAACAAGAAGGCTTCTTTAAGAATCTCAAAAGCTTGACAGGCAGTAGCAGGCCAATCCACCGCGTTAGCCCCCTTTTGGGTGAGGGTTGTTAGCGGGGCCACAATACGAGAGTAGTTGGGAATAAAGTGACGGTAGAAATTGGAAAAGCCGAGGAAGCGTTGAAACGCTTTAAGACCCCCTCGGCCGGGGCCAATTCTTAATAGCCGCCACTTTCTCAGGATCCATTTGAAATCCATCTGCAGAGACTATGTAGCCTAAGAACAGCAGGGAGGTCTTTTCAAAGCTACATTTTTCCAGCTTCACGTACAGAACATGCTCCCTAAGTATCTGGAGCACTTGACGGACGTGCTGACGGTGTGATGACAGGTCCTGGGAGTAGACTAGCACATCGTCAAGGTAAAGAATTACGCAGATGTTCAGAAGATCCCGCAAGACCTCATTCATCAGGTGCTGGAACACCGCTGGGGGATTACATAAGCCGAAAGGCATCACGAGATACTCGTAATGCCTGTCTCGGGTATTAAACGCGGTTTTCCACTCATCTCCGGGACAGATTCTGACTAGATTGTACACTCCTCGTAGGTCCAACTTTGTGAAAATCTTCGCTCCTTGAAGCCAATCAAGGAGCTCCGGGATTAACAGGAGCGGGTAGCGGTCTCGCTTGGTAATAGACCTCGATAGTCTATACACGGACTCAGTGAGCCGTCTTTCTTGCTGACAAAAAAGAAGACTGCCCATGCAGGCGACTTGGATGGGCGGATAAACCCCTTGGCCAGGTTCTCTGCAATGTATTCGGACATGGCCCGGGTCTCAGGTATGGATAAGGGATAAACCCTTCCTTGGGGAGGCATAGTACCAGGTAGCAAGTCTATAGCAAAGTCATATGGACGATGCTGCGGAAGGATCTCCACCATGTACTTGGAGAATACATCTGTGAAGTCTTCATAAGGTGCAGGAGGACCCATGGCAGAGTGCATCAAGGGAAGTGCAGGACTCTTAGGCACTTTCATACAGTTAGTTGGGCAAAAAGGACTCCATTTGACAATCTGTAGTGTATCCCACCGAATCGTGGGCGAGTGTTTCTGTAACCATGGCAACTCTAGCACCACAGGGTGGACAGCCTTCTCCAACAGTAGGAAGGCTATATCCTCCGAATTGATCGCACTGTTGCAGACCGTAACGGGTGCAATGGACATCTGCACAGGTCCGGGAAGGAGCGTCCCCTGGATAGAGCTAATTCGTAATGGGACCTCCCATCTATGCGTAGGGATTCGCAACTGGGAGACTAGGTCTTGCAGGATGAAATTACCTTCGGCTCCAGAATCCAGGAACGCCATTGTCTCAAAGGAGCCTCCAGGATATTCCAAGGTAACTGGGACAGTAAATTGAGGAGCGGTAGCACAGTATAAGAGGAGCTCCCGACCTCCTAGGCTTTTGGCGTTTTCCGCACGCTCCTGGCAGCGTGCCAAGAAGTGGCCCTTCTGGCCACAATATAAACACAACTTCAACGAACGGCGACGTTGCCTTTCTTCAGCAGAAAGTGGGGCCCGTCCCAGCTACATGGGTTCACAGGTGGAAGCATCTGGACGAGAAATCTTGGGAGTGGGCACAGGTCTCGGCCCAGGAGCTGGACTATAGCAAGAGGAACGCTGCTCCTTGGCCCATTGTTGTAGGCGGTGGTCAATGCGGGTAGCCATCTCAATTAGGGCGTTGAGGTCCTCCGGCAGGTCTCGAGCTGCCATTTCATCCTTTATTCGTCCGGAGAGGCCTTCCAGGAAGATGGCCTTAAGACTACCATCTTGCCAACCTACTTCCTGGGCTAAAGTCCGAAAGTCCATTGCATAGTCTGCCAAGGAGCGAGCCCCCTGACGAAGTTGCAGCAGGTCAGACGTAGCTGTGGCTACTCGGGCGGGCTCATCAAAGGCCTGGCGAAAGTTTGTAATGAACTTTTGTAAATCTTTTAGCGAAGAATCATTGTTTTCCCAAAAGGGGAGAAGCCCATATTAAGGCTTTCCCATCAAGCAGGGACAGGATATATGCCATGTTCACTGCATCCGAGGGAAACTGCTGAGGCAACAAGGAGAACCGCACAAAACATAGGTTCAGGAAGCCGCGGCAGGTCCTTAAATCACCAGCATAGCGGGAGGGTGCTGGTAGCTGAGTCACAAAGGAACTGTGACCCTCGGGGACCCTGCCAGCAGAAGGCAGGGACTCCAGGCACGAGGATAACCGTTACACCGTGGCTGCCAAAGTATCTATGCAGCTCTGGTGCTGTAGCATCTGCCGGGCCATCCCGGGCAGGTCCGGGGGAGTGAGTGCATCCGCCGAGTCCATGGCCTTGCAATGTGTTATGGAAGTCCCTTTTAGTGGACCCTTGGGTCGACCTGCTGGAGACAGGGAAGGATGGTCAATATCTCTAATGAATAGCAGGCCGGGAGGCAGATGTTCAGACAGGACGTAGATGCTCTTCACCATGGAAGCTGGTACTCCCCCGGGAGGAGCCCGTATGAGCCCAATCGCTGGGACTTAGGTGGCTTCACCCTTGGAAGCTGAAGCCCTCCCGGGAGGAGCCCGTAGGGGCCTGGCCGCTAGGACTTAGGCGAGTAGTGGGTCAGGACAGGTAACTGGAACCAGACTAGGACAGTAGCAATACTGTAACTGGGTACGGGTTCTGGAACCAGGCAGGAACTGTTGCAAGACTTGGGTACTGGAACCAGGCAGGAACTGTAGTAAGACTCGGATACTGGAATTAGGCAGGAACTGTAGCAGGCAAGCAGGAACCAAGCAGGTACTGTAGCAGGAATGGAGCGATAAAACGAGATGAGTCGCTCTGGGGCACTACGCAACAGGGAACCAGGAAGCTAATCCGTTGCAAGGCAAAGAGTGGAAGACCATTGCCGGCTTATCAAGGCCGCGGCGTCTGACATCAGGATTTGGGCGGAGTCAGCTCTGGCGGGAAACGGCCTAGAAAAGTGCCCAAGTGGTGCGCGTGCGCGCCTAGGAGCAGGGCGTCCATGAGAGAGCTTGCAGTGAAGCAGCCCCAGTGGGGATGCCGCCAACCAGGCTGCAAGCCAGCCCTCTGGAAGCGGGAGTAGGGCCGGGAGCCCGAACATAAGGGCCTGGCCGCAGTGCTCGCGGCCAGAACCGCAAACTATCTTCCCTAAAACCTCAGTCATCTAATGGTCCAACCGACTTTCTGAGGCTTCCTGCTTTGGATATATCTGGAAAAAAAATGTTTGTAAGTTTTTTGACTTTATGACCAAATTCTATCTTAGCCCAACTTATCAATGCTTTACATTTAACTTGCCCATCCTTACACTTTTTCCTATTTTATTCAAATGGATCCTTCTTCTAATTTTTTAAGAAATACCTTTTGGCTAAAAAAGCCTTTTTTATCTCACCTTTAAACCAAACCAGCAATTGTTTAGCCTTCCTTCCACCTTTCTTAATGTGTGGAATACATATGGACTGAACTTCTAAGATAGTATTTTTTAACAATATCCATGCCTGTTGAATCCTCTTAACCTCTGCAGCTGCCTGGTGCTACCCTGGTTAAGGTGGAGCCTGTCCTTTCAGAAAAGACTCCATGTTCCCTAAAAGGTTCCCCAATTCCTTAAAAAACTGAATCCTTCTTTCTTACACTATCATCTCATCATGAATTGAGACTCTGGATCACTGCCTGTCTCTGGGGACCTGAGCTTGAAACAGGGAGCATTTCAGAGAATGCTACCCTGGAGGTTCTATATTTCAGTTTTTTATCTAAAAGCCTAAATTTGTTTTATAGAACTTCCATCCCACATTTTCCTATTTCATTGGTGCCCACATGTACCACAACAGTTGGCTCCTCCTCTATCTGGGTGATGCATGAGCTCTGCCACATTCGTACCAGGTACCCAAGTTACCAGGTGATCCTCACATCTGCCAACCACCTAGCTCTCTACATTCCTAATAATCAATAGGGATGTGAATCGTTTTTTGACGATTTAAAATATCATCCGATATATTTTAAATCGTCAAAAATCGTTAGGGCCACGATACAATACCAATTCCCCCAATTTATCGTTAAAAAATCGTAAATCGGGGGAAGGGGGAGGGCAGGAAAACCGGCACACTAAAACCCCCTAAAACCCACCCCGACCCTTTAAATTAAATCCCCCACCCTCCCGAACCCCCCCCCCCCCAAATGCTTTAAATTACCTGGGGATCCAGCGGTGGTCCAGAACGGCGGCGGTCCGGAACGGCCCCCTCAATTGAATCCTGTTGTCTTCAGCCGGTGCCATTTTGCAAAATGGCCGCCGCAAAATGGCGGCGGCCATAGACCAAAAACGATTCGCCGCAGGAGGTCGTTCCGGACCCCCGCTGGACTTTTGGCAAGTCTTGTGGGGGTCAGGAGGCCCCCCCAAGCTGGCCAAAAGTTCCTGGGAGTCCAGCGGGGTTCCGGGAGCGATTTCTTGCCGCGAATCGTTTTCCATACGGAAAATGGCGCCGGCAGGAGATCGACTGCAGGAGGTCGACCTCCTGCAGTCGATCTCCTGCCGGCGCCATTTTCCGTACGGAAAACGATTTGCGGCAAGAAATCGCTCCAGGAACCCCGCTGGACTCCCAGGAACTTTTGGCCAGCTTGGGGGGGCCTCCTGACCCCCACAAGACTTGCCAAAAGTCCAGCGGGGGTCCGGAACGACCTCCTGCGACGAATCGTTTTTGGTCTATGGCCGCCGCCATTTTGCGGTGGCCATTTTGCAAAATGGCGCCGGCTGAAGACAACAGGATTCAATTGAGGGGGCCGTTCCGGACCGCCGCCGTTCTGGACCACCGCTGGATCCCCAGGTAATTTAAAGCATTTGGGGGGGGGGTTCGGGAGGGTGGGGGATTTAATTTAAAGGGTCGGGGTGGGTTTTAGGGGGTCGGCTCACGATTTTAACGATTTTCACGATAGTTTACACACCCAAACGGCAACAATACGATTCCCTCCCCCTCCCAGCCGAAATCGATCATTAAGACGATCGAGGACACGATTCACATCTCTAATAATCAAATCATTAATTATGACAGCTGACCTAACCCTTCCCTCCTGGGCAGTAGCCCTGAGAGACACATTCTCAGTGTGTGAAGACAATACATCACCTGAATAGCTTCTTGCTACAGGATCACTATATTTACCATTTATCACTTACCATTGTAGTCACTAAACTGTGGCAAGTTTAGTCCTACAGTTTCATGAATACCCAAGCGGTGGCTCCTAAGTAAAGCGGCAGCTTGAGTAAAACGGAGCGGCGGCTCCTAAATAGAGCGGTAGCTCTGACTATTTCCAGTCTGTCACTACAGCGGTGTTTTCTGAGTAAAAGAGTGTTTGCTCTCTGATTTAAAATTACTCTGGGGAAAGAGAATCCCTATTTAAGAAAAAATTTACAAAAATTTTTTTAATGCATTTGTTTTGGTATTATAAAAGCATAAAATAAGTTTAAACAGTATGCCAATGTGTCCTACAACTCAATCAATGAACGGGAATCAATGATTAAAAAACTTTACCGTTACAGTCTCAAAGTGGTAGACTGCCTAAAGCTTTGAATAAGCTATAGTTGCTATACTCAGCATTTTATGAGATTCCCGCTCATTTCATAAAATATATATATACATATTGAAAAAAATTAAAATATTTAAGTTCCCATATATATGATGTTATTTTGTTGAATTATAATCTTACTACATCATATTTAACAGTTTATATAGCAGTAATAGAAAGATAACAGTCTAAACTAACATCAAGCACTTTAATAACTTTCACCAATGGAAAACTGATTCATCTCTTTACAGGAGATAGTTTAGCCCCAGATTTACATCTACCAAACAAAATTGCCTTGGATTTGGCAAGGTTAACCTTAAATCTGTGATCCTCCAACCAGTCCATCATTTTAGACAAATAAAAATTAAATCTTGTCATATCAGATGTTGAATCAGAACTGAAAGTTGCTATCCCCTGTATATCAGTGGTGTAAAATCCAATTCTTGTACTGAACTTGGGAAGGGTGCTAAAAACATGTTGAACAACAGATAGGAAAGAAATATACCCTGCGGGTTCTCCATAAGACGATGTTCTAGAAGAAGAACTAATAGTGTTCTACTTCACATGATAAGAGTGGTTTGTAATAAAAGACTTAAATTATTTTAACACCCTGTCAGAAATTCCCAAATCTTTCAGCTGTACTAAAAGTAAATCAAGATCCCTAATATCATATGCAGAACTCATGTCAATAGATTCAAGATTAACAGTTATCCTTATCAACATTAAGCCTTACTTCATTAGTTAACACTAACAAGGCAAAATGGACAAATAGCTCAACTAATGCCATTTTGAATTATGTCTCTGTTGGGATGGGAGTGACTGGGGATTGTTCCTTCCCCTTTATGGATCCAGAACTTCCATGGGGTAAGGAAGGGAGCCCAGGATAATGGAAGAACGACAGAAGGAGTTATAAGGGGATGGGTTAGGAAGGGACTAAAGGGGCTTTGATGTGCATAAGGATAAACATCTCTTCTGTGGGAGCTAGGGGTGTGCATTCATTTTGAACGCATATGTAAAACGCAACTTTTTTTTTTTTAACTTAAAAAAGTGATGAGGCGCAACGATCGCGATTTCCAACTTATTCAATGTTGAATAAGTTGAAATCGCGATCGTTGATCCTAAATAAACACTTAAACCCCCCACCCTCCTGACCCCCCCAAGACTTACCAAAACTCCCTGGTGGTCCAGCGGGGGGTCCGGGAGCGGAGGCGCGGTGGACCACGTGACGTCCGCGTCACTCCGACGTGATGCCGACGTCACGTGGTCCACCGCGCCTCCGCTCCCGGACCCCCCGTTGGACTAACCGGAACTTTTGGCCAGCTTGGGGGGGTCAGAGGCCCCCCCAAGCTGGCCAATAGTTCCGGTTGGGTGCAACGGGGGTCCCGGAGCGGAGGCGCGGTGAATCACGTGACGTCCGCGTCACTCCGACGTGACACCGATGTCACGTGCACCTCGCAAATGAATACAGGAATGGCTTCCTGACTCCCCGCTGGACCACCAGGGAGTTTTGGTAAGTCTTGGGGGGGGGGATTAAGGAGGGTGAGGGGTTTACATTTTTATTTAGGGAACCGGTGAACATATGGACATAGCCTCAACTTATGGAATTCTCCATATGTCCATATTGACCGAAATTGACCCTCACCTTCAACTTATGGACTTATCAACATAAACTTTTTGTCTGCACATCCCTAGTGGGAGCTGTATTGTGAGGGTTTCCTTAACTGTGCCAGAAGATGGATGCTGTGATATGAAGTATGGGGAGGCAGATGATTTTACTCAGCCTGAGGTCAGGGCAAACTCTGCACCTGGTGCTTTTTTACAATTTGTGGCCCAGGGGAGCTCAAGTCAGGCATGGGCAAATGAGTTAGCATGTTGATGCTTGACCATAGAAAGTTAATTACTGCTATAGAAATTACTAGTAAGAATAATTTGAAATAATAGAATGTGCACATTCCAGCTTGGTCAGGAATCAAAGAACATTATAATTAAAGTGAAATGTAACACAAGGGAATGAGTAGCACAACAACCTGGCAGAAAAATATCAAAAATATAAATGCAATAGACAATTAATTTATGCCTTTCATTTGAGTGATATAGAAAAGGGTATTAATGTAAGTTATAAAATTGTATCTATCAAGAATACTTGGAGAAAGGCATTTAGCACATTATTGAAAATATCATTCTAATTATGACTTTAGATTGCATGAATTAAATTTTTTGTTACATGAAGGATAATTTAGATTTTAAATATTGTATCTGTCTTTCATCATTTTAGCGGAAACATTCAATCACAGATTAACAAACCTTACAAGGAAGGAACACCATGTGGTGATTGTCCTAATGATTGTGACAATGGACTATGCAGTAAGTTTCCAATTGAGCAATCTTAAATTAGTTGCCTGACAACCTGAATTTGTATGGATGGCTATATGTGATCTGGCTAGTCCATTTTACCTACTGAGTCCTGAAGTAGAAGCATAAAAGGATTAATTTCTCTTATATGCACTTAGTTATATTTATTTGAAGTTTTCACATTCACCAAACAGTTGGTTATTCTGCATTTCTGCTGTTTGGAACCAAACAGGACATAGCCAAGTAAATTGGGGTTGATTTTAAAACAAGCATGGATGTCCATGTGCATGCGGTGCCCAGCGCGCACACATGGACGCAGCTATTTTATAACATGTGCATGTCGGCGCACACATGTTATAAAATACGATTCCTGAGGGCACATGTGTGCTGTATTTTAATATCCAAGCACGTATGTGAGGTCGGGTGGGATCTTCAGTATGCAGGGGGGGAATTTTGTAACATACATGTGGCGATGTGATTGGGCCTTTGCCCATTTCTCTCCCAGTCTGCTCCCAAACTGGAAGAGAACTCCCCTACCCCTCCTACCTAACCTTCCTCCCTTTTATCCCTCTCTTCCCCAACCCTTAAACTAACCCTAATTACCCTTTTTATTTTTTCATACTGACTGCTCCTTTGAAGCAGAAGTAAATTTGGTGTGCTGGCCAGCTGTCAGCACTCACTTACACCAGACAGGGCCTAACCCAGTCACAGCCATGGGTTAGGAAAATGGATGCTTGTAATTAATTTATGCCTCTGTTATCGTAACTCTCGCACAGCCACTTCTCCTGCACACCCGATACCGAGGAGGCACTAGGGATGCACAATTTCACCTAGCACCTCCTTTTGAATGCTGTGGCTCATTAACCTACTGCATTGCACGCCCGGGAGAGGTGGAAGGGCGCGCATTAGGAAAACAGTTAGTCAATCATTAGTGCTGGTATTTCCCACGCAGATATTGCATCAGCCTGAAACTGAGTTAAGCACATACTTTTTCAGGCACAGGCCCCTGATTCATTTTCAAAAGCAGATTTATACAAAAATTTGTTTGAAAATTAACCCCTTAGAAAATTGAACTCCCTATATACAGATAAACTTAATATGAGGTATTCATAAAGACATAGATGTACAGAAATATGATGGCAGAAAAAGAAAATATGGCCATCTAGTCTGGCCATCCGTTCAATTAATTTAGCTTTATAAATCCCATCACTTCCTTGGAAATTCCCTATATCTATTCCATACTCTCTTGAATTCAGATATTGTTTTTGTCTCTACCACCCCTTTTTCCTGTTGACAATGTAGGTATATTTTCCAGGAAATGGGGAAGGACAATTTTTTAAATGCCCTTCTTTATGGTTAAACCTATTTTTACCTGTAGGGAATCCCTTTGATAATTACCTCCATTGAGTAAGGAGTGACTAGAGAAAGAGTACATGTCCACCCGATTTTATAAGCCATCCCCATGAATACACAAGTCCCAACACCTTCAGTTAGTCCAGGTAAATTAAAGCACATACAGGATATATGCACTTAAGTTTACCTGCATATTGTGTAGGCAATTGTATAGCAAGCCATTTCTGTAGTTAAAGCATCATTTTACCAGCGGCAATGCCTTTGAAAATTACCCTTCCTCTGATCTATGCACATTTTTTGCATTTTAACAAGTATTCTTTTTTATTTCAGCCAATCCGTGTCCACATAAAAATAAATTCAGCAATTGTGATGATTTATAAGCAAAGACGGGCCAGTGCAGCATGTTTATAGAAAACAATTGCCCTGCTACTTGCAAGTGTGATACAGAAATAAAATAATGCCATCTTATATCCATTTCCATTCCAGCTGACAGCTGGCATATTTAAGAAGATGGAATCTAAGAAATTAATTGATATGCTTCATATACTATTATTCTCTATCCATGCAAATGTAAGAATTCTTTTCCTGCATTAGTTGAAACAGTACATAATGCAACTGTTAACCATGAATGAAACAGTACTTCTATAATCAATTAAAATGTTTATCATATCTTTCCCCATATATAACAAACTTAATTTTTTAAAATTCTTAAAAAATCATTTTGGTATTATAGAATGCAAAATTTTTTAAATTTGTAATCATGTAATCAAATAAATGAATGTTGAAGCCTTAGTTTTTATACTATGATTCTTTCATAAACTGATTAAATAACTTAATTCTATTTTCCTTTTTTAGAGCAGAAACATATTTGTATTGTTCAAGGGCACCAGCTTTGTAGATGCTCTGGGTCCTAGAGCATCCCGAATATTGGATCTACTTCCCTTGTTATCAATTCAATATCTTGCTTCCTCTTAACTGTCATGGATTTGAAAAGATTTAAGACTTAAAGAGCATTCCTGAAACTGGCACTAAGCATTTCAAAAGATTGTGAAATGCTAACAAATATTAGAAAAGCTACTAATCATGGGAACATAATAATAATGGGAGATTTAAATTATCCCACTATTGACTGGGTGAATGTTTCATTAGGGCATGCCAGTGAGGTAAAGTTTATAGATGCCATACATTACTATTTTTGGAACAACTTGTCCTAGAAACAGTGATAGTTGGGCTACTTTAGAGCTAGTTCTCACTGTAATACAGAGTTCTGGGTACTTTAATTCTTAAATGTTTTCAAATCCATGATACTTAAAAGGAGGCAAGAGATTGAATTGATAACAAGGTAAGGATATTCGATATTCAGAACACTCAAGGGATAATGGTGATAAAAGCCACTTGGAAAAGGGGATCATTATAATTCAAATGAAAAATAACAAAACAAATGTATTTATCTATTTCCTTTATTAATGTGTTTCCCATTAAAGTTAATCGTGGAAGGAATGCATCCTATTTTGGTTTTGAAAACTGAGGTATTGTAATGAAACTTGCAGGTAGGCAACATCAAATGTTGGAAGAACATTCCAAGGCACCAATAATGTGCCAAAGTAGCCCTGAAGGTGGGATGAAATGGTCCAAGGCATCAAGATAAGGCAAAGCAGCTCAAACAGAAGCAGCCACACTCCAAGGCACTGTGAGAGGAGCAAAGCAGCAGCAAATGTGGCAAACCAACTGCCGCTCAAGCTCCAAATGAGGGACAAATGGCACCAGTAAAAGTGGTTTGATAATCTCAAGGCACCTAAAGAGGAGCAAAAGGCACTCACAATAGTGACATGTGCACCATAAGGCAACTAAAGACAAACAAAGGGCAATAACAATATTGGTATGAATACCACAAGGCATCTAGAGGAGCACATGTTACCAAGAATAGTGGCAGGAGCACCATAAGGTACTTAAAGAAAAGGATATCAACAATAGTGGCATAAATACCACAGGGCAGCTACAGAGCAGGAAAGGCAACCAGGAATAGTGGAATAAGCACCACAAAGCACCTAATGTGGCTTAAAAGGTACAAAGACTAGTGGCATGAGCTTCACAAGACACCTAAAAAGGACCATAACGCACCAATAATAGTTGAATAAGCACTACAAGATGCATATAAAGAAGAAAAGATTACCAATAATAGTAGCTTGAACATTACAAGGCATTTACAGAACAAAGGGCACTAATAATAGAGGCATGATATTGCACTGGCCGATCACGGCCTCCGTGGTCAGTCCGATTCACTTCTCTCGATGGCACCACAGTCCAGGGCTGCCCAACTCTGACTCTGATGGCGGCCTGGTGCTTTGTATGGCCCATTCTGCAGGTATGGAGTCTTCCCTTGTGGCAGAGATGCCGCCGACACTGAGGACCCGCCCCCTGGTGTCCCAGGGATGGGCTCGCCGACAGAGGCCTTTGCCTTAAAGGGCCCAATCCACGGACCACTACCTGACCTACGTCTTCATCTTGGGTGAGAGCATTCAACATTAGGGATGTGCAGAGGGACGCCATACGTCGCATTCGGGATACATATTCATTGGGGGGCAGATACGTTGCATACGTCTGTATGGCGCCCCAATACGGTTATACTTCTAATCCTATTCATTGCCCGGCTAAAATTAAAATTTACTACAACCCCCCACCCTCCTGACCCCCTAAGACTTACCAAAACTCCCTGGTGGTCCAGCGGGGGGTCCAGGACCCATCCCCTGCACTCTCACACCCTCGATACCAGTTCAAAATGATGCCGGATAGCCTTTGACCTATTATGTCACAGGGGCTACCGGTGCCATTGGTCAGCCCTGTCACATGGCCATCGGCACCATCTTGTGCTCCTACCATGTGACAAGGGCTGACCAATGGCACTATGTCACAGGGGCCGACGGTCAGTGACATTGTAAGGGCAAAGGCTGGAGGCTGCCAGTACTCAAAATGGCGCCAGCGCTAACCTTTGCCCTCACTATGTCACAGGGGCCGACCGCCCCCGTGACATAGTGAGGGCAAAGGTAGCGCCGGTGCCATTTTGAATACTGGCAAAACGGCCCGATTGCAGGAGGTCGCTCCCGGACCCCCGCTGGACCTTTGGCAAGTCTTGTGGGGTTCAGGAGGCCCCCCCCCCAAGCTGGCCAAAAGTCCCTGGGGGTTCAGTGGTGGTCCGGGAGCGATCTCCTGCACTCGTGTCGTTGGGTGCCAGGAATCAAAATGGCACCGATAGCCTTGCCCTTACTATGTCACAGGGGCTACCGTGCCATTGGTCAGCCCCGTCACATGGTAGGTGCACAAGATGGCGCCGATGGCCATGTGACAGGGGCTGACCAATGGCACCGGTAGCCCCTGTGACAAAGGCTATCGGCCCATGATGAAACCGGCACCGAGGGTGTGAGTGCAGGGGATGGCTCCCGGACCCCCCGCTGGACCACCTGGGAGTTTTGGTAAGTCTTGGGGGCGTTCAGGAGGGTGGGGGGTTTGTTTAAATTGTTATGTAGGTGGCCGTATAATTCAGCGAATATTCGTGTATTCGTGGGGAATCGCTATACGTTTCACTTCCCCACGAATACTACGAATAGTGCAGTATACGTTGTGGATCGCCAATACGGCGAAAGCGAATGCATACCCCTATTCAACATCTCTACTTCCAGAGTCTGATTGGAACCCTTATGGGGACAACACAAGTCTACGGGCACTGTCCGCCCTCGGCAGCACCATTGCTGTATAATAAAAATGTCCTCTCTTCTGTGTCCGCTTACTTCTGAGTTTAGTCTATCGTTGTGATTCCCCTGGGCCCCTCCCCATGGGAGGACTCAGTACCACATTGACCAAGAGTCCACAATATGTCTCAAACACAACACATAAACACCATGAAGTACCTAAGGAACAACAAAGCAGCAGCAACAGTGGCATGACCCCCCTTACCCCCACCCCAAGGCACAATGAAAAGGGCAATGAAGCAGTAACAGTACCATGAACACCCCAAGACTTAGAGTGTGGAATATAGCAAACAGCAGAGTGGTATCAAAACACCAAGAGGTAGCATGCAAACTATGGAAAAACAACATAGTGACATCAAAACTCCCAAGGCATAATCATATCAAATAGCAGAATTGCATCAGCAAATAGCAGAGTGGCATCAATATGCCCTATAGGTAAAGTGTGAAGTCTGACAAAGAGTGGAGTAGCATCAAAACTCTCAAAGCATAGAGTGCAGACTATGGTAAATAGCAGAGTGGCATCAAAACCTCCAACTTCTCCACAATTACCGTACTAGCTTTCCTATCTCCTCTGATAATCATAAACGCTGATATGATTCCTCTGACTCAGGACTTTCTTGCAGGTTCTGCTGCAGACATTTCTCAGGAGTCTTCTTCTGACTATTCTGCTCCTAGTACAGCCCTTTTCCATCCCCTGCCAGTGCTAAGCCACTCTTTGTGACTCTTTGTTCTCCTGCCCCTACACTTTAGGAATAGATCCAAAAATGGTAACAAGAATCATATCTTCTTCCAGCTTGATGCTGCCTGTGATTTCCCCTTGAGTTAAAAAAAAAATAAATCTCTCTTTAGCTTGGGGAGGGCAATGCTGGTAGTATACTAGTAATGCCAGATGTACTGAGGTTTTTACTTTTAGGTGCATTTTTAGAAGGAGGCAAAGCTTTTCCTCGACCTCTGTCACTGTTTTCATCACATCTTCATCTTCCTCCAATTCCTTGTAGCATGATTGAAATTCGATATAATCACTAGGAGTGCCTTCTCTAACTGTCAAATACCCACCTCTATTGGGATAGGGATTGTCTTTTTGCAAGTATTGTTGGTGTGTAATCCTCTTTTCACTATTCACACATGCTGCCAGTACATCATAGAAGTGGTACTATTTTTTCTATAGATGAACACACATTAGTGAAAAAAACTACATCACCACATACACAGAGTTTACAAACATTCCCACTCCAACATGAGACTCAGAGAAGCAAAAATCCAAGCTTGTTTACTTTGTTCTGTTTTCCTAGTCAGTTTATATCCTGTGGTACACTTCTGTAGTTAAAAAAAAAAATCTGTCAGTACACTGACATACTTCTGTAAGGATCTCTCAGGTGGGAGATCATACAATAGATTATCATATTTAACCAACAACATTATGATACGAATTCATTAGCTTCAGGGAGAAGATCCAGACACTTTTATGAAGTAGTCAATTAGTTTAGTAGCATCATACATGAAAAACAAGAGTAATACTTTACAATTATTTCTTTGATTTTGGTTTGTTACAGTTTCAGTTTTAGTTTTACAGTGTAAACATTGTCATGTAAGATAAGTAGAGAATAAAAGTTATCTAAGCTTAACTTGCACTTAAAATTACACAATTGCCATCTAATTTATGCCAGCTGTAAAATAATTTGAACCAGTGTTCTCACCTTTCACGCAGTGCATCAGTCCAGGGTCACTCCTGCATCAGGATTCAGTCTGACACCCAGGGATGGATCCGTATCCCTTTGGTGTCTGACAGATAAACCTCCAAAATCTCACAGAGGTATAACAGCATTAAAAGGATAAAAATCACTAATTTTCCAAATATACTTCCAGAATAAATCTGGCAAATAGTTGATCTAGTAAATTACAGACCAGTAAGCCTGACTTCAGTGCCAGGAAAACCATGGAAACTATTATAAAGAATACAATCACAAAACATTTAGATAGACATGGTTTAATGGGACACAGCCAGGATGGATTTACCCAATGGAAGTCGTGCCTCACAAATCTCCTACATATTTTTTAAAGAGGTTAATAAATATTTGGACAAAAATGAACCTGTAAATGTAGTATATTTGGATTTTCAGAAGGTGATATGCATGAGAGGCATCTAAGAAAACTAAAAGTCATGGGAAAAAAGGTGATGTCCTTTTGTGGATTGCAAGCTGGGTAAAAGACAGGAAACAAAAAGTAGGATTAAATGATCAGTTTTCACAGTGAAAAAAGGTAAACAGGGGAGTGCCTCAGGAGTCTGTACTTGGACCAGTGCTTTGTAATATATTTATAAATGATATGGAAAGGGGTATGATGAGTGAGGTGATCAGATTTGTGGATGAGATAAAATTATGCAGAGTAAAGTCTCAAGAGGATTGTGATAAATTGCAGGAGGACCTTGCAAGACAGGAATATTAACCTTTGAACCTTAGGTTCATATGGCGATAAACCCATCAACTCTAAGCTCCTCAGGAAAACTAATAATTTTTGTCAATGTGCTATTTTTAATATTGGTATTCTTTGCTGCCCATAGGACTCCTGTACTGGTATTACTTGGGAAAGAAATAAATCAGTATGTGAGTATACCGGTTTACTGGGATAACTGGTGATATTGATATTAGGCCATCCCTGAATTCAGGGACAATGGGTTCAAAGGGTTAAATTTCATCTGCATTTGTAAGCCCAATGTGGACAAGTGCAAAGTAAAGTATTTTTTATTTTGTAGTTTTTTTTATTGTATAGTTCTATTTTATTACAATTATATCTCCTGTATATATTGTTATATATATACAATTATATTGTTATATATATACAATTATGTCTCCTGTATATTTGTTTCCACATTGTTATACTGTTCTTTGTAAGGGGCTTTGCCCATAAGTTATTAGTTGTATGTAAACCGATACGATGTGCAAACGGCTATCGGTATAAAAGAAACCTCAAATAAATAAATAAATAAATAAAAGTGATGCATATAGGAAATAATAACCCTTGAAGTTACACAATTTTAGGTTCTATCTTAGGAGTAACCACCCAGAAAAGAGATCTAAGGATCATAGTGGATAATATGTTGAAATTGTCAGCTCAGTGTGCTGTGGTGTTCAAAAATGCAAACAGAATGTTAGGAATTATTAGGGAGAGAATGACAAATAAAATGATGTATGTCATAATGCCTCTGTATCGTTCCATGGTGAGACTGCATCTTGAATATTGTGTGAAATTGTGGTCACCGCTGTTGCAGTTGGACACTGCTGGAGAGATAGTGGACCCTTGGGCTGACCTACCTAGGGAGGCAGGGTAGGCTGGGAGGCAGAGCCACAAGCCGGAGGGGTTCACCCAGGAACCAGAGACCCCCCAGGAGGAGCCCTTAGGGTCCCGGGTCCTCGGAACTTGGAAGTGAGACAGAAAGTCCAGAGGCTGAGATAGGCGTAGACCGGGACCTGAGAGAGGAGAACGAAAAGGAAGTCCAAGGTACCCGGAAGGCAGAGGACCGGCTGCCCAGGGCCGAGGGCCGGCTGGAGGCAGGGCAGCGGGTGGCTCCGGAGTCTGTAGCAAACCGGAGTCTGAAGCAGGCTGTAGGCTGAGGTGGAGTCTGTAGCAAACCAGAGTCTGAAGCAGGCTGTAGGCTGAAGTGGAGTCTGTAGCAAACCGGAGTCTGAAGCAGGCTGTAGGTTGAAGCGGAAGTCAGAAGCAAACCGGAGTCGGAGGCAGGCAGCAGGCTGAAGCGGAGTCAGAAGCAAACCAAGGTTGGAGGCAGGAAGCAGGCTGAAGCGGAGTCAGAGGCAAACCGGGGTCGGAGGCAGGCAGCAGGCTGAAGCGGAGTCAGAGGCAAACCGGGGTCGGAGGCAGGGTGCAGGCTGAAGCGGAGTCAGAGGCAAACCGGGGTTGGAGGCAGGCGGCAGGCTGAAGCGGAAGTCAGAAGCAAACTGGAGTCAGAGGCAGGCAGCGGGCTGAAGCGGAGTCAGAAGCAGACCGGAGTCAGAGGCAGACAACGTGAAGAACACCAGGAACGCAACTAAGAACAACTACAGAGTTGTGAACCTCATTGCAAGGCGATGAGAGAGAGTTTGAGCGCCGGTCATATCGGGACTTGGGCGTGACATCAGCAGCGTGGGCGGAGCCAGGCTTCCGGGAGTCGAGTGCTCAAGAGGGACGTCCTCGCATGCGCGCGAGGCGGGCGAGGAGCAGGCATATAATGGCGTCCGCAACGTGGAGTGAGAGAAGCCCCCAGGGTCCGGAGCGGGCGGAACGCGAGAGTCCCTAAAGCGGAGGTAGGCGGGCTTGGGCCCTTGTAGCAATGATGAAGACACATCAGGCAGGATTCGTGGTGAAGCACGTCCCCGGGAAGGTCACCTTTCTTTCCTCCTTCCCCGGGGCTCCTTTTTATTGTACATCATTTCATCACAAAGCATGGCATGCAGATTTGTCATAATGATAAAGACACATCATTGGGTCTTTGCAAATACATACATCATTCATTGGATGTTAAAAGCGACATTCCATAAATGTCCTTCCTGGCCTTTGTGCTGACTACGCGTAAGCTAGCAGGCCAGGAGGGTAAAGGTTCATAAGCTGGACATTGAGACAGTTTTAAGATATGTTAAACTAGCTGGCTAAGTGTAAGAGGAAGTAGGCAGAAAGCAGTTTCGGTTTGATACAGTGAGATCTATTCCTGGGGCAGGCCTGTCTGGAGCAGGTTGTTTATGAGACAGGTTTCCTGTCTCAGGGGCAGAAGGTAGCTTGCACAATTTGCTGTCTCCAGTGAATGCCGGAGAAAGAGGAGAGTTAGAGTTAACCCCTGAGATACTCCTTCAGGGGCTAAGTTTACGATACCACATCTCATCCTTTTGTTTTTATTTTTATTAAGCAGCATAAAGAAAATCTTTGTATCCATGCTTGAGACCCATACTGGGGCTAGCTGTGCTTTGCGTATAGGCTGGAGATAGGGAAAGGGGGGATATGGAGGCAAGAGCTGAGCCTACGTGGTGTGCCTACTGCCGCCAAGCTCTTGATTCCCCATATCACCTAGAGCTTATGCAGCGTGGTGTGCCAACCACTGCAGGGCACATGATTCTCTATTAAGCAGCATAAAGGACATCTTTATATCCGGGTGAAAAGCAAGGTCTAAGCATAGACACAAGATTTGGTATGCATTGAATACAGCAGCATAAGGAAATTAGTAAGCCAATTATCATGATCACAATAGGAATAATTTGTTTGAGACCACCGGTATCAGGGAGCCAGGACCATAGCCAGTCCCAGGGAGATACCGGTGTTCTATCTGAGAGGGGCGCTTCTGAAATCATAGTTTCCATCTGCTCTATGGTATGTGTGAGATTTGCTTTATAATCTGATATGTATACACAGCAATGAGATCCAATTAAGGCACAGACTCCGCCTTTTGAAGCTAAAACTGTGTCTAAAGGGTAACGGTTCTGTAATGCTACCTCTCTAATCTGAGAAATTTCTATGTGAGTAGTTTTAATGCATGGACTGTCTGATTGAATAGGACAGTCGTCCAGTGAGCAAGGATGTGTAAATCTCTGTAATTCATAGTTGTTCCCATTGAGGGAAACAGGCTTCTAACTACCTGAGTTCCTGCATTCTTATCTATGGGACTCTTGATCGCTTCCCTTTTGTTACGGAGTCTTGCTTTGGGCAAATTGTGAACTGCATAGTATGAGGGGAGGAGGTAGCCTAGAGTGCATCTGCCTCTCCATTTTGGGGGAATGTGCATATATATATATATATATATATATATATATATATATATATATATATATATATATATATATATATATATATATAATATGTATAGTACATATTATTTCGTTCTCTGTTCTGGTTATCACCCCATTGTTTATTGTAAACCGGCTTGATGTGATATTATCACGAATGCCTGTATAGAAAAAAATTAAATAAAATAAATAAAAATAAATATGCTCTACGCCCACATAACATCCAAATGTTCCCTATCTGGTTAGTGGACCAGCTATGGGGCTGTTTGACTTGTTGAACCATTTCAGATACATATTCACACAAGCCAAATTGCCCGTCTGAGAATTTTTCTCCTCTTTCACACCTATTTGTTTCTCCCATGGAGCATCCTGAGATCAGCCAATTGCACATATAGTGGGTAAAGCTATGCAAATATTCTGTGATATTCTGTGAGAACTCTGGGTGTGCTGTTACATTAGAGTACAATCTAATCATGACTTCTTCTGATACAATGGTTCAGCTACAATATGGATATTTCCCCACCTGAAGTTCCTCATCCTCCCTGGGATCATATTCCCATCACAATGCAGCAGTCTCTTGAATACGGCTACCGATGGGTATTATGGTATTGTCAATTGGAGAGTTAAGGGGATACCTTCCTCTTGGCCAAGGGTAAGTAGTCCATCCTCAGAAGGATGGACTACTTACCCTTGTAAGATTAAGTGGCACGGCGTGCATCATTAGACCTCCTTGAGTATGTGTTGGCATGTGTGTGCAAATCCAACAGTCTGTTTGGTTCATCAGGCGTGAGAAGTTCTGCGCATCAATGATGTACATGTTGTCTTGCCAGGGTCCTTCCTCAGGCGCCGGCGCCATTGCTGGAGAGATAAAGCAAAGCATGAGAATGCAGAACACAAGTGCTAGTGAGTTGGCATTTAGACAAGAAAAGGCAGCTAATAAGAAGTTCTCTGGAGTTTTCTCAAGGCCTTGCCGTTCCAAGAGTTGTGCAGATTGGTCAGATAGCGCTTTGATCTGCCCCCAGGTCATCTGGTGCTGCTTTTTGCGGGGAGTCCGGTCTCTGTCCTTCTGAGGGTTGTGGAGGCTCAGGGAGAAGTTTGGGATCGGGTTTTGTGGATCCAGACGCTTTTCCATCTTTCCATGGCTTGACACACCGACTGGGCCCCCAAATTGGGCCTGTGGGAGAAAGCACAGAAGCATACCCGCGCCCCCACATTAGTAGGGGGGCAGGGCCATGCCAGACAGGGTTAGGTAATATTTTGTACAAAACTGGCGGTTGTGGGTGACTAACTCTAGTCCCATAATGATTATCCACGGCTGTGGTCTGATTTGAAGTTGATATGTTTAGATGATTTAAAGTGAACAATACTTTGTTCAGCCAGTCCTGTTTAGGGGGGAGCCCAATGGCATTCCCTACTGTTTGTTTATGTTTATCCAGAGATGTTTTAGGGTGTGATTGGCTCTTTCCACAATGGCTTGCCCTGTGCAATTGTAAGGTATTCCAAATATGTGTTTAATGTTCCATTGTTGGCAAAATTCAGCAAAAGAATGGTTGCTGTAGGCAGGGCCATTATCAGTTTTCAGAACAGAGGGTAATCCCATTATAGAAAATGTTTTTATACAGTGATTGATAACATGCTAAGAAGTTTCCCCTTTTTGGGGCATAGCCCAAAGAAAATGTGAAAAGGTATCAATTGTCACATGTAAAAATTTCCAGGGGGCAAATGAGGGGTATTGGGTGAAATCCATCTGCCAGATTTCATTGGCACGTAAGCCTCGTGGGTTCACGCCCATGGAAGGGGCAGAGGTGACTTGTGAACACTGAGGGCATTGCTGTACAATAGCTCGGGCTTGCTCTAGTGGAATATTAAATTGTTTTGCCATGGATTTTGCGTTTTGATGGAACATGGTATGACTATTCCATGGTGTCACAGTAAGTACTGCTTGTTTTGTGGCTGCGTCTGCAACAGCATTACCTTCACAAATCCATCCAGGGAAAGGCTGATGGCTTCTGATGTGAGCGATGTGAAGTTGGTGTGTGCGGTGTTGGAGGGCTGACTGCAGGGTCAGAAAAAGGGATAGCAGGTTCTCATCTAATGAAGGAGTTACATATGCTCCAGGAAGAGAAGAAGCAACATTACAAACATACTGGCTATTGGAAATAATGTTTAAATCAGCATTCATAAAGCATTGCAACGCGAGAATAACTGCAGCTAGCTCTGCCCTCTGTGCTGACAGCTGGGGTGGCGTAATTTTGGTTATCCAATTTCCCTGTACTTGCCAGGCGACCACCCCCCACTTTGAGCCACCGTCAGTGAAAACAGTCTGTGCTTGTGGTAAGGGAGCGGGTGATAGGCCTGGATAAACGGAGAGTGGAACCTGATTGAATGCAAGGACACGGGGGTCTGCTGGAATGTGGTAGGAAACTTTTCCCACATAGTCTGTGAGCGCAGTTTGCAGTGCTGCAGATTGGCTTAGCATCCGTTCCCAGTCCTTTAAAGGTAAAGGGACAATGATATTTGTTACATCAAGTCCAAATAAAACTCTGCTAAGTTCTCGTCCTTTAAAGATTAATTCTGCCTGCATAAGCGATAATGTGCTAATTGTATGCGAAGGGCTGTGTGGTAAGTAGAGACATTCAATGATTAACGTTCTATTTTCTGTCTGCTTTTCGACTAACTGTGTTAAAATTGCTGTAGGCTGTTTTTTTGTTGGAATCAGAATTAAAGTGAGAGGGACATTTTCTGTGCATCTGTCTACCCATATTAATTTCAATGCTTCATTGACTTGTTGAAAAATCTTTTTCTGCTGTGGTGTTAACGTAATCAATTCTGCCGGATTTGTTCTGTTCCTTAAAGCGTCAAATAAAGGGCTTAGCAAATAAGTGGGCAGACCTATATAAGGGCGTAACCAATTGATTGATCCAAGCAATTGCTGTAATTGTACATATGTAACGGCATCGTTCACTTTCAGCTGTGGAATTTGAGGGCTAGAATAGGTCTGTAGCATTTTATGACCTAAATATAGAAATGGTTCACGTTTTTGCACCTTTTCAGGGGCAATATTTAACCCAGATTTGGCTAGTTCTGAGGATAGATGGGGCAGCCAGTAATCTGGGATTTTTGGCGCAGCCACCAAAATATCATCCATATAATGATATAGTAATGCTTGTGGGTAAAGTTTTCGAAACCCTTGCAATGCTTTGTCTACAAAGTATTGGCATAACGTGGGACTGTTCAACATTCCTTGTGGTAAAACAGTCCATTGATAACGTTTAGTTCGTCTATGATTGTTTAAAACAGGGACTGTAAAGGCAAAGAACTGTTTGTCCTTTTCACATAATGGTATGGTGAAAAAGCAGTCTTTTAGATCCACTATTAAAATTTGATAATCTCTAGGAATCATGTTTGGATTTGGAGTACCGCACTGAAGCGGACCCATAGGTTGCAGAATAGCATTCATGGCTCAGAGATCGTGGAGAAGTCTCCACTTCCCACATTTCTTTTTAATTACAAAAACAGGTGTGTTAAATGGACTGACTGTGGGTTCAATGTGACCAGCAGCTAATTGATCATGTACCAATTCATTGAGGGCCTGAAGCTTATCGTTAGGCAGGGGCCACTGCTCTACCCAGATGGGTGTGGTGGATTTCCAAGTTAATGGAAGAGCAGTGGGTTTACTGTGAAACATGCTTAATCTTCTAGTACAATTCGGGCTTGAAACTGACTTAGTAAATCTCTTCCCCATAAATTGATATGGATGGGAAGGATTACTGGTTTTAAGTTTGCTGTGCCTGAGCCGGAGGGATTTGTTACTGTTAGCCAGCGAGCACTGCGGCGGGCCAGCTGTTTCCCTCCTACCCCACACACGGAGGGAGAGTCTACGGTCGGCCAATCGGTGGGCCAATTATCTGTGGTTATGACTGAGACATCAGCTCCTGAATTTAAAATGCCTTCAAAGGGCTTACCGTCTAGCAAGTAGGTTCTCTTTGGTTTCTCTTTTCTGATTGCCTGAGTCACTGCTAAAATGCTAGGATGCAGTGCTGGGGCTCGGGCAGATCCGAAGCCGCTGAAACCTCTGGCAGTCTGCTGTTCTCCTACGGGCAAGACACAGGGGACCATGACTAGCTGTGCCCAGGAGTCCCCTTTGTGCAATGTGAGGGAGGATTTGGTTTCGAATTGGATCATAATAGTACCTTCATAATCAGAATCTACAACCCCTGGAATGACATAGATCCCTGCCTTGCCTGCAGTGGACCGGGGTAGAATCAGCCCGACAGTTTGTTCGGGCAGAGGGCCTGTGAGCTGAGAGGGCATCAGAGTGACCTGCCCTGGGAATGCTACAAATTTTGTATCTTGATTAATAAGATCTATGCCGGCACTGCCAATGACTTCCGCTGTGGTTGACTGCGCCCGGATCTTAGGGGCTGCGACAATTGGGCTGGGGCTTGTCGCTGGCCCGGAGTCTAGTTTCCCTGACTGGTACTTCGGCATTGATTTGCCCAGTGGAACCCTTTTTTACATTTTGGGCACACAGTTTTTGGTCGTGACCTAGAGACCCCTGCAGAATCGGTTCCTTTATACGCCCCGCCACCTGGGGCACAACAATGTTGTTTAAAATGGCCAGGTTTTTTACAGTTTAAACATGTGCCTTTGGGATTGTGAAATTGACCTTTCTGTAGGGCAACAGCGAGGGCATCCATCTGAAAAGCGTGGGTGCCCACATCTGCATAAGCCTTAAGCATGTCTGCTAGGCTGCAATCAGGTCTGCCAACTATGGACTGCAAAACCTTACGGCACTCGGCATTTGCATTTTCAAAAGCTAACTTTAGCAGGAGCTCTGTGCTCGCTTCTAGATTATCTACCTGTCACCTAATGGCTTCCTGTAAGCGATCAACAAATTGTGTGTAGGGCTCTGTCGCTGTTTGTCGGGTCATTATAAATGACTTTGTGACCTTTCCAGATTCAGGGACCTTTTTAAAGGCTTTGTTTACACAGCGGATAATTGCTGGATAGGCGACCGCTGGTATGCCAAGTGTTTGCTGTTCTATGGTGGCAAATTGACCTGATCCAAATAGCTGCTCTGGTAAGTAGGCACCACCTGAAGTGGTTCCTGCTATCAATGCTTCTCTTTGGTACTCAGATTCCCATACTACATACTGAGCTGGGGTGAGGAGCATACGGGACAAGTCTTTCCAATCTTGGGGAACTAATTTATAGCCATTAGACATTGCCTCAAGCAGCCCTCGGGTGTAAGAGGAGTGGAATCCTGTCTCTTTGATGCTTGTGCGGAGTTCCCTGAGAACACTATAGGGAAGGGCGGACCAATTCATTTCTCTCCCGCCCATATCATTGATCCTTTCTGTGATGGGAAAGGCTTGAAGTCCTTCTAACAGTTCTTCCCCTGTAAGGTTACCCTTTTGTTGTTCCTGGAGAAAACTCATTCGAACCGTACTGTGTGAGCCAGATTGTGGCTCGATTGTGCTTATGGGCTGTTTTTCTGAATAAGGCTGGGAGTCTGAATGGGCTGTGTCACGGGTTCTGGCATGGGAAGCTGAGGATACAGCGAAGTTGCTGTTCCTGAGGGATTTTGCAGATATGGTAGGGGATGAGTGTGTGTAGTAGTTGTGCTGACAGGCAGTCTGTCTGCTTCTTTACTGTCTGTGTCTAAGGACGCATGAACTGGAGGTGGTGCCTTGAGATTTTTAGTCCTGATGTGTTCTAGAGCCTCTGTACATTTTTGCCAGAGCAATAACTGCCTTATAGGGGCTCGTGGAGATGTATGAAGGCTATTACCTATCTGCACCCAATGATCAACATTCAGGGTTCCATATTCCGGGTACCAGGGACAACGGCAAGCTATTTCTTTTATCAATTTTTCCATGTCCCCCGATTTGATATGTGCTGTTTCTCCCTTGGTGACGAAATAATGATTCTTCACAATTTTCCTCAGCTCTTCCACATGCGTTTGCTGCTGAACTGAAATTTTACCTCCCATGCTCACGAATGTTTGGGAACAGACTTACTGAGAAAAAAAAACTTAAAAAATACTTACACTTGCAAGAGCAGGTCTGCTGAATACGGTGCATACCTTGGCTTTTGTCCAGCCGAATGAGCAGGGAGTTGTCACGTCTCGGGTCACTCCTTGGATCAGGACGTAAATCACGTTGGGCTCACCATATGTAGCAATGATAAAGACACATCAGGCAGGATTCGTGGTGAAGCACGTCCCCGGGAAGGTCACCTTTCTTTCCTCCTTCCCCGGGGCTCCTTTTTATTGTACATCATTTCATCACAAAGCATGGCATGCAGATTTGTCATAATGATAAAGACACATCATTGGGTCTTTGCAAATACATACATCATTCATTGGATGTTAAAAGTGACATTCCATAAATGTCCTTCCTGGCCTTTGTGCTGACTACGCGTAAGCTAGCAGGCCAGGAGGGTAAAGGTTCATAAGCTGGACATTGAGACAGTTTTAAGATATGTTAAACTAGCTGGCTAAGTGTAAGAGGAAGTAGGCAGAAAGCAGTTTCGGTTTGATACAGTGAGATCTATTCCTGGGGCAGGCCTGTCTGGAGCAGGTTGTTTATGAGACAGGTTTCCTGTCTCAGGGGCAGAAGGAAGCTTGCACAATTTGCTGTCTCCAGTGAATGCTGGAGAAAAAGGAGAGTTAGAGTTAACCCCTGAGATACTCCTTCAGGGGCTAAGTTTACGATACCACAGGCCCTAACAGAAGGGAAGCGGTAGGGACTAGGGATGTGCAGAGCAAAATTTTATGTTCATATTTTTTATGTCCGAAAGGGGGTCCCACTTGCGGCCAATATGGACATTAAAAAAATCCAATGAGTTGGGTATATGTACATATGTGCAAAAAAAAAATTTAAACCCCCTCACCCTCCTTAATCCCCCCCCCAGACTTACCACAACTCCCTGGTGATCGAGCGAGGAGTGAGGACGTCATTTCTGCAATCCTTGGCGAGAAGCATGTGATGTCGGTGGCACGTCGAGTGACGCGGCGTCACGTGATTCCCGGCTCGTTCGCGCCGGACGGCTCGTTCGGCCCAAAAAGAACTTTTGGCCAGCTTGGGGGGGCCTCCTGACCCCCCCAAGCTGGCCAAAAGTTCTTTTTGGGCCGAACGAGCCGTCCGGCGCGAACGAGCCGGGAATCACGTGGCGCCGCGTCACTCAGACGCGACGTCACGTGATTCCCGGCGAGTTCGCGCCGGACGGCTCGTTCGGCCCAAAAAGAACTTTTGGCCAGCTTGGGGGGGCCTCCTGACCCCCCCAAGCTGGCCAAAAGTTCTTTTTGGGCCGAACGAGCCGTCCGGCGCGAACTCGCCGGGAATCACGTGGCGCCGCGTCACTCAGACGCGACGTCACGTGATTCCCGGCGAGTTCGCGCCGGACGGCTCGTTCAGCCCAAAAAGAACTTTTGGCCAGCTTGGGGGGGCCTCCTGACCCCCTCAAGCTGGCCAAAAGTTCTTTTTGGGCCGAACGAGCCATCCGGCGCGAACGAGCCGGGAATCACGTGACGCCGGCGTCACTCGACGTGCCGCCGACGTCACATACTTCTCGCCAAGGATTGCAGAAATGGCGTCCTCACTCCTCGCTCCATCACCAGGGAGTTGTGGTAAGTCGGGGGGGGGGATTAAGGAGGGTGAGGGGGTTTATATTTTTATTTTGGCTCAACAATCGCGATTTCCCACATATCGAACATATCTATGTTCGATATGTGGGAAATCCGATCGTTTATGTCGAATCAATTTTTTAAGTAAAAAAAAAATATGAGTTGCGTTTTACTAATGCGGTCAATCCGAATGCACACCCCTAGTAGGGACCGCAACAACCGCATCTCAAAAAAGATATAGTTGCACTGGAGTAAGTGCAGAGAAGGGTAACCAAAATGATAAGGGGCATGGAATAGCTGCCTTATAAGGAAAGACTAATGACATTAGGGCTGTTCAGTTTGGAGAAGAGACAACTGAGGAGGTATATGATAGAGGTCTACAAAATCATGAAAGAACTTGAACAAGTTAATGTAAATCAGTTATTTAGGGCCTTATTTTCTAAGGCTATCACAAGCTTGCGCTAACAGCGCAAGCCTGCGATAGCTAGCGAAGGTAGCGCACGCCTGCGCTACCTAAATCGGGGTGGAGTCAGCCCCGGAAGAGAAGGAGTCGGGGCATCACCAGGGCTGACTCTGCAAAGATGACACCGACAGCGAAAAGGTAAGGGCCTTTTCGCTGCCTATTTCACGCCCAATAACTATACCTTCTATGGCGGCGCTATTGGGTACGAAACCGGCAGCGATCGCACCGTGGCAGTGCAATCACTGCCGGCTAGTGCAGGACTGCCCCCCCGTTTCGACACCCCGCCCCACATTAGCGTGATTTTCTAAAGTATCGCAGGCCTGCAATACTTTAGAAAATGAGGCCCTTAGTCTCTCAGATAATAGAAGGACTAGGGGGTACTCCATGAAGTTAGAAAGTAGCTCATTTAAAACAAATCAAAGAAAATTCTTTTTCACTCAGTGCATAATTAAGCTCTGGAATTCATTGCCAGATGATGTGCTTACACCAGTTAGTGTAACTGGTTTGGGTTAAGATCCTAGTACTAAAATTGGAGTAGATCTTCTTACCTGGTTAATTTAGGAGGATAAGTTTCACTAGGGGAGCTGTCTCCACCACATTTCTGATTCTGCTCCCCTAGTGAAACATTGGCGAGAATACAATCATACGGTAGAAGAACTCCGTTTTTTTGTACTTCAGAAGGTTACTGCCAGACGGGGTGGTAATATAAATAAAATATTATTACAGAAGGAACAGCGATGGATTTTCAATTTGCAGACCTTGTGGCAAAAAGGATTGAATGATAAGATCGATTGGGTAACATGTTTTTAGACCTTTTACCCGGGCTGCAAGGTTTTAGTAATTGATTTTCAGTGACTGTTTTGAATCTGGCGGGCTTAGGGGTGACAATTGTTTTGGAAGAGCAGTATTATTGATTGGTTTAGATTTAATTAATTTAAAGGGGCGGAGATAGCTTTAAGCTGAGCTCTGATTGGTGTAGCGTGGTTTAAAAGGCTGTAGGAGAAGAGTTTGATTACTTCCGTTGATTCATTCCATGGCGGCGTTTTTTTGAGATGAGGTGATGGCGGTTTCTCTGCCAAAGAAAAGGAAGGTAAGGATCCTTGGTTGTCTTGCATGTTGGTAAACTCCGGGGGGGAAAAAATGTTTTTCATTTGAATTTGTTCTTATTTCAGTCTAAATACATTTGAGAGATGTGTTGCTTGCTTTGAACAATTGACACGCTTTGAAATAAGAGTCGGGGATGTGCTGATCTGTACGTCTGGGCAAGTTCTTTGGGACGTGCAGGTATAGTAGTAATTTGGAAAACTTTATAAAGAATTAGTTTTATGAAAATTGTATAAATTTAATATCTATGAATTTTTGTGTGAATGTTTTAGAAAACCCTGTGGATAGATGTTGGATACATGAGCAGTGGGAGATTGTTTGAAAAAACTCTCCTGAAGAAGCCTGAGGGAAGGCGAAACATGTAGAGAGAATAAAAAGAGATTAAGAGGATTGACGTTTTTGTAACGCAAGAATTAATGTGCAATATAACTCTTTCTGCTTGAAAAATGAAATGTATCTACACTTGATGATGTGTTGATGAAGAAGATTTGTATTTAATGTTTAATTTGAATGTTTAGAAATTTGGGAATGGTTTTTATGAGGTTGAATGTAGAATGTATGTGTGACATGTGTTGTATGGGTGACGTATGAGAATTATGTAATGTTTTACAAAAATATGATATCTATTGTGTGGGGTATTATGGATTAATGTTGGATGTTTTATATGGAATTTTCACTAATAAAGATTATTGAATTGGATTGATGTCACAATATATGTATTGGTAGCCAATTGGTTTGTGATATATAAAAAATTGCCAGGATTGGGTATCCTGTCATATGACAGGGCAAAGGTAGAGCCGGCGCCATTTCTATTAACGCAGCCGTGGCCCGAGACTGGAAGATCACACCGGGACCCCCCCCCCCCACCCCCACTGGACCCCAGGTAATTTAAAACATTTTGGGGGGGTTCGGGAGGGTGGTGGATTTATTTTAAAGGGTTGGGGTGGGTTTTAGGGTTGTTTTAGTGTGCCGGTTTTCCCGCCCTCCCCCGATTTACGATTTAAACGATTAAAAAAAAAAAAACAAAACCGCAACAATCAGATTCCCTCCCCCCCCCCCGAGCCAAAATCGATCGTTAAGACTATCGATCACACGATTCACATCTCTAGTAAGTAGTGATACCTGTACCTATCTGGTTAAGCCAACTGGATTAGTTAGACCTGTGATAGAGCAGGTCTAACTTAGCTGGATATAGAAACATAGAAACATAGAAACATAGAAATGACGGCAGAAGAAGACCAAACGGCCCATCCAGTCTGCCCAGCAAGCTACGCACTTTATCCATTTTTTTCCCCTTTTTTTCTCTCCCACCTGTTACTATTGGCTTCCAGTACCCTCCAGCACTAATTCCCCTCCACCCCACCACCAATCTAGAGAGCAGCGCCGTATCTGCATCCAAGTGAACGTCCAGCTCAATTAGGGGTAGCAACTGCCGTAACAAGCAGGCCACACCCTTACCCCATACTCTTACCCACCCCTGTTTTTATTTTTTTGTTTGTTTTTTGTTTTTTTGGGTTTTTTTGGAGATAGCAGCCCTCCATCCTTCCGCTCCGTGAAGGTGGAACACCAGCTACTGGCCACTGGCATCCCGCTCCATGAATGCCTCTGTGGCTACTGCCGCTCCGTGCAGTGTTTTGCTGCCTCCTCATTATTCACGCCCTCTAGACTTAATGGATCCACAGTGTTTATCCCATGCCCCTTTGAAGTCGTTCACAGTTTTAGACAGTTTTAGACCCAGCTAAGTGGTGGTTTTTACAGAGATATTCAGCAGCATAGCCATGCTGTTGAATATCCCATGTAAGTTAGCCAGTTGTAGTTTTATCGGCTAACACATAAATGTTTAATTTTGAATATGTACCTTTTAGATCATAGACTCCTGGCTTCCTCTCAGGGATTAGGTATTTTCTAAACCTTAGATACATTTTCATGTAAAGTTTTGCAGCCTTAGCTGACTAGAAGTTATTCAATAAAAAGTATTCCATATATAGTATCATAAAATAAACAAAATCAAAAAAGGTTAACTAATATAAATCATTTTTTAACATACAGAAAAGTTAACCACACACACTATAAAGCAAAAAATGTCCTCTCTCTTTTCTATTTCTATTTTTTTACTTTTCTTCATCTCTCATCTAATCCTAACTGAAACCAAACCACCCATACTTCCTGGAATAGTTGCTCAAAATGTCATTGAATAAAGAGCCAAAAGTGCAGTAGGAAAAAGTTAGAATAAAGCTTTTGACTAAGTATTCCTCTTGCAAAACTTAGTGAATTCTTTGAAATTTTTAACTAAATACCAGGAAAAAATCAACAAAACAGATTCATGGTGTAATATTTAATTCCAAATTACTCTTTGAAACAGTAAAAATTTAATTATAGATCCATCTTTTGCCATTGTGAATAATTATGATTTTTCAAAAAAGTCCTGCCATAAATATGCCACATCTTTGTTAGATGAAATCAATAGATTAAAAACATAATTTTCAATTTGCTTACCAAAAAAGAATATAAAGAAAAAAAAAGGCAACCAAAATGGAACACTTTCAACTTAGTATCTAAACTTGAAATTAACAAATAATTACAAAAATAAAGTCTGCTAACCATACACTGGACCCAATACCTACAAGTTCCCTGAAAACAATAAACAGTGTAATCACGCCAACAGCCACAACCATAATCAACCATTCACTTTCAGAAAGACTGGTCCTCACTGGGGCAAAACAAGCTGTGATTAAACCAATCCTGGAAAAGAATTAGCAGAACTGATGATTTGGACAATTACTGACCAATATCCAACCTGCCATTCATTGCTAAATTACTAGAAAAAGCAGTGCTATAACAATTAGAAAGCCACCTAGAAGACAATAATATTCTATACCCAAACCAATTTGAATTCAGAAAACATTGCTTAAAAGAAACTCTACTTATTGTTATGGTTTAGTACCGTAGGCGAGGTAGTGGACCCGTAGGCCGACCTACCCAGAGTGACGGGGTAGGCCGGGCGGCGGAGCCCGAGGCTCGAGGTGTTCACCCGGGAACCAGGAACCCCCCAGGAGGAGCCCGTAGGGTTCTGGTACCTTGGGACTTGGACAGTCAAGAAGAGAGTCCAGTGAGTGGAAAGGCTCTAGGCCGGGCTAGAGAACAAGGCAGTCCAAAGGTGACAGAGTCTCTGCGGCAAGCGGGAACTGTGGCAGGCCTAGGCCTGAAGCAAGTCAGCGGCAAGCAGGAACTGGAGCAAGCTGGAACCTGAAACGGGGTCTGCAGCGTAAGGAAGTCCTGGGATACTAGGTAGGAGAGGAACCGGCTGTACAGGCCGGAGGCTGGCTGATGACAGGAAGCGGGCGGTGCGGAGACTGTAGCTAGCTGGGGATGGGGATGAGCTGAAGCAGGACTGAAGCAAGCTGGAACTGGAGAAAGCTGAAGCAGAGTCTGTAGCAAGCCCGGACTGGAGTAGACTACAGGCTGGAATGGAGTCTGTAGCAAGCTGGACCTTGAGGCAGGCTGAAGCCTGAAGCGGGACCGGAGACAAGCCAAGATCCGTGGCAAGCAGCAGGCAGCAGGCAGAGCGTAGTCAGGGACGAACCGGGTCAAGGCAGGCAGCAGGCAGAGCGTAGTCAGGAACGAACCAAAGTCAAGGCAGGCAGGAACACAGCACGATGAAGCGCAACTCAGAACTACAGGACTGTAGTGAACCTCGTTACAAGGCGGTGAGAGGACGTCCGGACGCCGGTTAAGACGGCCCCGAGGCGTGACGTCATCAGCAAAGGCGGGTCTTGACTTCCGGGGCTGCGCACCCAAAGTGAGCGTCCTCGCGCACGTGCGCGAGACCCCAAAGTAGGCAGGGCAGCCATGATGGCCGCCACTGGGAGCCCCGGCAGCGCGGAACGCCTCCAGCCGTGGAGGTAAGTCCGGCAGGGCCCGGGGAAGGAGGAAGGAGGAAGGAGGAAGGAGGAAGTGGCGGAGACCGCAACACTTATTTCCCTAAATGACCTTATACTACATGGGTTCGACAACGATGAATCCTATATCCTAATACCAATTGATCTAACAGCAGCCTTCGACACCGTAGACCTTTCTCTCCTATGCCATCAGTTGCAAAAAATAGGAATAGACAGAAATGTTTTCAAATGGTTCTCTTCCTTTCAGACAGAGAGGTCATTTCAAGTCAAACTAGGCAATCACATATCTGACACCTTCCCAATTGACACAGGAGTCCCCCAGAGTAAAGCACTCTCAGCTGCTCTATTCAACATATACATGCTGCCACTATGTACACTGTTAACAAAGCTAGGAATCAACTTCTTTTTATATGCAGACAATTCTACTTCCCATTCAACAAATCAATAGGGGTGTGCATTCGTTTTGAACGCATTTGCAATCCGCAACTTATTTTTTTTCAAACTTAAAAAAAGTGATGATGCGCAACGCATCGCAACTTCCAACTTATTCAATATAGCTCTGTTGAATATGTTGAACCGCGAGGCGCACGCTTTTCTCGCCGCCATTAGCTGCGAGCTCGGAAGCCCGGATTACCACAAAATGGCGGCGCCCCTGCGGTAACCATGCCGACCTGTCCGACCCTTTCTTGTGAGTCGCAGTGACTCACAGGAAAGGGTCGGACAGGTCGGCATGGATAACGGAACGCAGCGAATCTGCGTTCATGTTTTCAGAGAAGCACTGAATGCAGCGAATCGCGCTGTCATTCAGAGCTCTCTGAGGATTTTACTGACGAGCCAGCAGTATATAAGCAGCAGCACGAGGAGTCACACACATTTCCAGCGATTCTGTGGGGAGGTGGGCAGGGTGGCAGGCAGGCTGAGGCAGGCAGGCAGGCATAAATAGAATCAGAAGCAGAACCAGAAGCAGAACCAGAACCAGATTTGATAGACAACACAGAACAGATTCTGTGTTAGGCTAGCAAAAGAAAGAAAAATATTCCTGGTCTTGCATTAGTGGCAGGGGTCAGCTACAGTCACTAGTATTCCTATTCCTGTTTCTTTCAAGCAGTCTAGTGGTCTAGTCAGCTAGCACTGACCACTATTTACCATTGAGGGTGTTGGGCTGGCTTGGAGAGAGATATTAATATTTTCAATGTCATCCATGTTTCTGGAGTGACAAAAATTCCTGCTTTATTAAATTCCAATTACTTAGTCTGTCAGTGCAGTGGGCATTTTTAACAGACTGAACATAGTTCTTGAGTGGGTATGTTCATTTGGGCATTTTAAACAGACTGAACATTGTTCTTGAGTGGGTCTGTTCATTTTGGTATTTTTAAACAGACTTAACAACATTGTTACTGAGTGAGTCTGTTCATTTGGGAATTTTAAACAGACTGAACATTGTTATTGAGTGAGTCTGTTCATTTTGGTATTTTTAAACAGACTGAACATTGTTATTGAGTGAGACTGTTCACTTTGGTATTTTTAAACAGACTGAACATTGTTCTTGAGTGGGTCTGTGCTGGGAAGTGCCCGGGCCGGAGTACTCAGCCTCTTTTCTGCTTACAAGCAAGCTACTTCTGTGTGCACTGCACACACATGTGTGCACTGGCAGGCAGGCAGTGAGACAGTGGGCAGTGGGCATTCTTAACAGACTGAACATTGTTATTGAGTGGGTCTGTGCTGGGAAGTGCCCAGGCCGGAGTACTCAGCCTCTTTCTGCTTACAAGCAAGCTACTTCTGTGTGCACTGCACACACATGAGTGCACTGGCAGGCAGGCAGTGACACAATGGGCAGTGGGCATTCTTAACAGACTGAACATTGTTATTGAGTGAGTCTGTTCATTTGGGCATTTTAAACAGAGTGAACATTGTTATTGAGTGAGTCTGTTCATTTTGGTATTTTTAAACAGACTGAACATTGTTATTGAGTGAGACTGTTCACTTTGGTATTTTTAAACAGACTGAACATTGTTCTTGAGTGGGTCTGTGCTGGGAAGTGCCCGGGCCGGAGTACTCAGCCTCTTTTCTGCTAACAAGCAAGCTACTTCTGTGTGCACTGCACACACATGTGTGCACTGGCAGGCAGGCAGTGAGACAGTGGGCAGTGGGCATTCTTAACAGACTGAACATTGTTATTGAGTGAGTCTGTTCATCTGGGCATTTTAAACAGACTGAACATTGTTCTTGAGTGGGTCTGTTCATTTTGGTATTTTAAACAGACTGAACATTGTTATTGAGTGAGTCTGTTCATTTTGGCATTTTAAACAGACTGAACATTGTTATTGATTGAGTCTGTTCTTTTTGGTATTTTTAAACAGACTGAACATTGTTCTTGTGCTGGGAAGTGCCCGGGCCGGAGTACTCAGCCTCTTTTCTGCT
Source organism: Rhinatrema bivittatum (assembly GCF_901001135.1). Classification (NCBI taxonomy): domain Eukaryota; kingdom Metazoa; phylum Chordata; class Amphibia; order Gymnophiona; family Rhinatrematidae; genus Rhinatrema; species Rhinatrema bivittatum. Next base: position 494,204,733 of record NC_042617.1, read on the forward strand.
TACAAGCAAGCTACATCTGTGTGCACTGCACACACATGAGTGCACTGGCAGGCAGGCAGTGACACAGTGGGCAGTGGGCATTCTTTACAGATTGAACATTGTTCTTGAGTGGGTCTGTGCTGGGAAGTGCCCGGGACGGAGTACTCAGCCTCTTTCTGCTTACAAGCAAGCTACTTCTGTGTGCACTGCACACACATGAGTGCACTGGCAGGCAGGCAGTGACACAATGGGCAGTGGGCATTCTTAACAGACCGAACATTGTTATTGAGTGAGTCTGTTCATTTGGGCATTTTAAACAGAGTGAACATTGTTCTTGAGTGAGTCTGTTCATTTTGGCATTTTTTGAACAGACTGAACATTGTAATTGAGTGAGTCTGTTCATTTTGGTATTTTTAAACAGACTGAACATTGTTCTTGAGTGGGTCTGTGCTAGGAAGTGCCCAGGCCGGAGAACTCAGCCTCTTTTCTGCTTACAAGCAAGCTACTTCTGTGTGCACTGCACACACATGAGTGCACTGGCAGGCAGGCAGTAACACAGTGGGCAGTGGGCATTCTTAACAGACTGAACATTGTTATTGAGTGAGTCTGTTCATGTGGGCATTTTAAACAGACTGAACATTGTTCTTGAGTGAGTCTGTTCATTTGGGCATTTTAAACAGACTGAACATTGTTCTTGAGAGGGTCTGTTCATTTTGGTATTTTTAAACAGACTGAACAACATTGTTATTGAGTGAGTCTGTTCATTTGGGCATTTTAAACAGACTGAACATTGTTCTTGAGTGAGTCTGTTCATCTGGGCATTTTAAACAGACTGAACATTGTTCTTGAGTGGGTCTATTCATTTTGGTATTTTTAAACAGACTGAACAACATTGTTATTGAGTGACTCTGTTCATTTTGGTATTTTAAACAGACTGAACATTGTTCTTGTGCTGGCAAGTGCCCGGGCTGGAGTACTCAGCCTCTTTTCTGCTTACAAGCAAGCTACTTCTGTGTGCACTGCACACACATGAGTGCACTGGCAGGCAGGCAGTGAGACAGTGGGCAGTGAGCATTCTTAACAGACTGAACATTGTTATTGAGTGAGTCTGTTCATTTTGATATTTTAAACAGACTGAACATTGTTATTGAGGGAGTCTGTTCATTTTGGCATTTTAAACAGACTGAACATTGTTCTTGAGTGTGTCTGTGCTGGGAAGTGCCTGGGCCAGAGTACTCAGCCTCTTTTCTGCTTACAAGCAAGCTACTTCTGTGAGCACTGCACACACATGAGTGCACTGGCAGGCAGGCAGTGACACAGTGGGCAGTGGGCATTCTTAACAGACTAAACATTGTTATTGAGAGAGTCTGTTCATTTGGGCATTTTAAACAGACTGAACATTGTTCTTGAGTGAGTCTGTTCATCTGGGCATTTTAAACAGACTGAACATTGTTCTTGAGTGGGTCTGTTCATTTAGGTATTTTAAACAGACTGAACATTGTTATTGATTGAGTCTGTTCTTTTTGGTATTTTTAAACAGACTGAACATTGTTCTTGTGCTGGGAAGTGCCCGGGCCAGAGTACTCAGCCTCTTTTCTGCTTACAAGCAAGCTACATCTATGTGCAATGCACAAACATGAGTGCACTGGCAGGCAGGCAGTGACACAGTGGGCAGTGGGCATTCTTAACAGACTGAACATTGTTATTGAGTGAGTCTGTTCATTTGGGCATTTTAAACAGACTGAACATTGTTCTTGAGTGAGTCTGTTCATTTGGGCATTTTAAACAGACTGAACATTGTTCTTGAGTGGGTCTGTTCGTTTTGGTATTTTTAAACAGACTGAACATTGTTCTTGATTGGGTCTGTGCTGGGAAGTGCCTGGGCCAGAGTACTCAGCCTCTTTTCTGCTTACAAGCAATCTACTTCTGTGTGCACTGCACACACATGAGTGCACTGGCAGGCAGGCAGTGACTGGCAGTTGACATTCTTAACAGACTGAACATTGTTCTTGAGTGGGTCTGTGCTGGGAAGTGCCCGGGCCGGAGTACTCAGCCTCTTTTGCGCTTACAAGCAAGCTAGTTCTGTGTGCACTGCACACACATGAGTGCACTGCCAGGCAGGCAGTGACACAGTGGGTAGTGGGCATTCTTGACTGAACATTGTTCTTGAGTGAGTTTGTTCATTTGGGCATTTTAAAAAGACTGAACATTGTTCGTGAGTGAGTCTGTTCATTTGGGCATTTTAAACAGACTGAACATTGTTCTTGAGTGGGTCTGTTCATTTTGGTATTTTTAAACAGACTGAACAACATTGTTATTGAGTGAGTCTGTTCATTTGGGCATTTTAAACAGACTGAACATTGTTCTTGAGTGATTCTGTTCATCTGGGTATTTTCAACAGACTGAACATTGTTCTTGAGTGGGTCTGTTCATTTTGGTATTTTTAAACAGACTGAACAACATTGTTATTGAGTGAGTCTGTTCATTTGGGCATTTTAAACAGACTGAACATTGTTCTTGAGTGAGTCTGTTCATCTGGGCATTTTAAACAGACTGAACATTGTTATTGAGTGGGTCTGTGCTGGGAAGTGCCCGGGCCGGAGTACTCAGCCTCTTTTCTGCTTACAAGCAAGCTACTTCTGTGTGCACTGCACACACATGAGTGCACTGGAAGGCAGGCAGTGACACAGTGGGCAGTGGGCATTCTTAACAGACTGAACATTGTTATTGAGTGAGTCCGTTAATTTGGGCATTTTAAACAGACTGAACATTGTTCTTGAGTGAGTCTGTTCATTTGGACATTTTAAATAGACTGAACATTGTTATTGAGTGGGTCTGTGCTGGGAAGTGCCCGGGCCGCAGTACTCTGCATTCTATCAAGTTTGCAAGTAGCACATTTAAGACTAATAGGAGAAAATTATTTTTCACTCAACGGACAATTAAGCTCTGGAATTTGTTGCCAGAGGATGTGGTTAGTGCAGTTAGTGTAGCTGGGTTCAAAAAAGGTTTGGATAAGTTCTTGGAGGATAAGTCCATTAACTGCTATTAATCAAGTTACTTAGGGAATAGCCACTGCTATTAATTACATTAGTAGCATGGGATCTTCTTAGTGTTTGGTTAATTGCCAGGTTCTTGTGTCCTGGTTTGGCCTCATTTAGAAACAGGATGCTGGGCTTGATGGACCCTTGGTCTGACCCAGCATGGCAATTTCTTATGTCCTTATGTTCTTATGAGCCAATGAAAACAACCAAGAAAGGATCTTTAAACCAGTGTCATCCATCCAACCTTTTTTTCATACCAGATGTAAATTCTGAAGCTAAATTAATAATCCAGCGTTGTTCTTTATAATTTAATTGGGATCGAATATTTTCCCCTCTTTAGATATTTGAACCATGTCCAAGATTTGCTGAACCTGGCTACCACTCAGTGTGGTGTCCTCAGTTTGTGCAGGTGCACATGGGAGATCCTGGATTAGATCTGGAAGTATCTCCATTCGTATATCATTGCATAGAGCGAGATTAGTGAATACACAGCACAGCAGCATTATATCTCCTACTTTGGGTGGGGCATACATTAAATCTCCACCCACTTTGTCCAAACAGCAAAATCTACTTTTGAGAACTCCGAAGGTCCATTCTATGCAACAGCGGGTAAAACATAAGGCCTCATTGTTCCTAGACTTCGCTGGAATGTTGGGAATAGCAATGGACGTGAGAAGCCACGTCCTGCAACCGTAGCCAGAATCTCCTGCGGCAAAGACAGAATGTGGGTATCAATCACACCACAGTCATTTTGATATCTGGATGCCAAACCACAGCATGCTATAAGACACTTGAACTTAGCCTCTAGCTTAGAATGACCCTTAAAAGCCTATTTCCCTACACTAAGTGCATGCCACCTTTTCTGGGACACTATGGGGCAGATTTTCAAATACCTACGCACATAAATCAAGGAGAATTTATGCACGTAGGGGGGTTAACCGCGCCGGGCCTATTTTCAAAAGCCCTAGTGGTGCGCGTGTAAATCCTGGGGCTTGAAAAAAGGGGTGGGGCATGGCCAGAGGCTGTAAGAAGGCCTCTGGCCTGGGGATTGAACGCCGTTAGTCAGCCGGTGCGCTCAAGTTACACTGCCTCTGGCAGGTGTAACTTCACGGCTTGACTAACGGCTTATACTTCGGCCCGATTTCCGGTATAAGGAATTATGCGCGGCTCCTGGATATTTATTTATTTATTTATTTATTTATTTATTTAAAAGTATTTATATACCGCTTTTTAAAATAAAATTTTGTCAAAACGGTTTACAACAAGTTAAATAAAGTGAAAATAAAATATAACTAAAATAAACATAAAATACATAAATTTAGCTAAGTAGCTAGATAACTGCTAGCTAAAAAAGAAATTATTAACTAAAAAATAATAATAATGGTAACATGCCATGGGTAATCAGAATAGGGAAGGTAAAAGGGATGAAGGTGGGGGGGGGTGGCAAATTAACGGATTAAAATATCCTAAGAAGAAAGCAGATAGGATGATTGGGTGGAAAGTTGAGGTAATATGTGTCTGACGGGTGAAATTTAAGGAGATGAGAACTTCATTTTTGATCGGGGAAATGCTTAGATGGAGTATTAAATGCTTGTTGAAAAAATAATGTTTTTAAAGCTTTTTTGAAATGATAAGGATTTGATATTAAACGGAGAGGGTTGGGTAAAGAGTTCCAGAGAGATGGTCCCGCTACTGAAAAAGCTCTTTCCTGGTAATATCTAATCTAGCCTGTCGTGGTGATGGAATGTCTAAGAGATTTTTAGTAAGTGATCTTAAAAGTCGGGTGGGTTTGTAAATGCGGAGTAAGGTGCAAAGCCAGGTGGAGGAAGAGATAAATTAAGCTGTGAATGATTGAGAGTACTTTGTATTTTATCCTGTATTTTATGGGTAACCAGTGTAGAGATTGTAAGATAGGTGTAATGTGATTGCGAATGGAGGTACCGGATAATAAGCGAGCTGCACTATTTTGAACTAATTGTAGTGGGTGAATTGATGAATCAGATAGACCTAGATGAAGTGCATTACAATAGTCTAAACCAGAGAAGATTTAGATACCTGGCTACCATGTTGAGGATGGGTATTCCAGCGTCACAGACCAATAGCGCATGATGGAGTGGAAGAGCATTCTGTTGCGAAAGATCTCCTCCCTGTCATGGTGTTGGATGATGGTTATGTGAGTGCAGTTGATAGCTCCCAGAACATTGGAAAAGTTTGCGATGGTATAAGTCTCTCATAAATTCCATGAAGTCCTGCCTGTCCTGAGGAAATGCTATGTAGCAATTCATGCGATCAGATATAGCTGTTGTGACCTGGTCCAGGTAGCAGGAAAAAGTGGTTTGGGACCTTACCCCGAAGACCCCTACTGTCATTTGGAAGGAGCCACTTGCCATGAAATGCAGAGTCCAATAGTTTGGTAAGGAATGGCGTAGTGTGGGATCTTTCTGTGACCGGATCCAGATCCCCCTCAGATTTCTTCATATAATTCCAGGATAGCCTGAGAGCTGAGGCGATACCTGCTAATCATATAATACTAGTGCATGTCCAACAATTAGACTTGTGGAGGAAAGATGCACTCCCTAGGGATGTGCAATCGTTTTCAAAGAATGTGTAATCTGCAATGAATAGATCCCTGTTCATTTGATTTGTGGCTACACGAAACGCATGGCGATCCCGCACAAATGAAACATATCATAATAGTTTCATTCTTTGGTTTGCAGTGCTTTCTTAGCAGCCTTTTGAAATATGAGAAGACCACGTGGGAGTATCCAAAGCAACAACCAGCCCTTTCCTGTGAGTCATAAGTGACCTCAGCGCCCTGTCATAGAATGGGTCAGACAGGTTGGCATGGAGACCAGAATGCCAATGTATCAGAGCAAAGAATTTTTCTAATAAAATCAATCGCTGCTCTTAGTGCTCTGTGATGATGTTCCTGCAGTATTTCTACCTTAAACAAGCATAGCAATCACGCAGTGCACTTTCATCTTGGCCTCTGTCTGAGAAGGATGTAGCTCTTTGAGCTCTCTCCGAGTGTCTCAAATCTTTATTCAATTGCTTGCTAGTTTGCTAGTTTGCTACAATTAATTTTCCATTGCTGAAAAAGATATTTGTTCTTCTTTGCTGCTGTGCCAGCCAGGATTTTTTTTTACTGTACTTGTTTCTAATTGAACTCAGACTGTCTCTTTGTCTCTCCCACTAAGACAAGCTGCCAGCAGTGGCATTTTGCTACTGATCTTATCCCCTGGGGTAGGGGCAGGGTTTTGGTGGTGTGGGAGGAAGATAGTGTGAGAGTTGCAGTGGTTGTCTGGGAGTTTGTATTTTCAAACAACAAGCAGCATCACTGTAGGACCTGGGCTTGCTCAGGCTTCCAGTGTTTTATCTGTAGTTTCACACAGAGCAGATAGTGTGAGAGTTGCAGTGGCTGTCTGGCAGTTGGTATTTTCAAACAACAAGAAGCATCACTGTAGGACCTGGGCTTGCTCAGGCTTCCAGTGGTTTCTCTGGAGTTTCACACAGAGCAATCTCAGTTGTAGTGTACAGTAAAACACTGTACTGTGTATCTGTATGTGTGTTGTTTTCCAATAAAGAAATAATTCTTTTAATTGAAATCCCTAGTATGCAGTGATATAAATCCATGATGTCAGGGAATGGTAGACGTGGTCGAGTAATTGGGACTAGCAGAGGAGGCACTGGGAGAGGAGGCACTTCAAAAGGCAGTGCCAGTCCCCCATTAAAGTTAAAAAAGGAGCTGTTCCAATTTAAAATCTCTGGAGGGGCAGGCAGTTCCATCCAGAAAAAAAAAATGAAATTTAAAGATGATGCACCACCACCACCTATTTCTGACCCTTTTGTTTTGGAGGTGAAGATAAGAGTGAGACCCAAAAGCAGCAGTGTAACAGCAGACTCAAGTTAGTGCTGACGATGCAGCACAGGCACTGTTTGAATCTGATTCTGATGAAGAATCATCTTGTATAGGATTCCCTTAATCAGAAATGGAAAACTTCATAGCTGAAGAAGGTTTAGGAGGATTAGAAAGTTCTGTCATAGCCTCCACTTCAGTGATGGAGGGGGAGACATGACACTGATGATGATGAGGAGGAGGATGCGCAGTCAGTGCAGGTACAGAGTGTGACTGATGCCCCTGCTACTCTGCCTTGCTGCCATTCATCAGATGACTCACTCTACTCCTTGTTTTTTCTTTCCACTATCATGGTTCCTCAGTGTGTTGATGCTAGTCTTTCTTTGCTGTTTGTCCCTTTATCGGCGCCTTGTGGTTTTTTCTGACACCCTTCCTACCTGCTGTGTTCCCCCTTCATTGTGCTGTATGATGTTGATGCCATTTGTCTTGCCACTTTGCCTCTTGTGCTGCCTTTGAGGGTACATGCAACTGTTATTGTTGCTCTCTTTTGAAGCTGTGGTGTGTTCTTGACTCTCTTGATGCTGCTTTGCACCACTGTTAAAGCACTTTTGACAATCCTGGTACCCCTTTGCCCATTTGTAGTGCCTTAGGCTATTCATGCCACTGGTGCCACTTAGCCCTAGTCTAAGTACCTGGGAGCTTTTTCCCATTCTGATGATTGATCCCCTGAAGTTTCATCCGAACTGATAAGAAAACCCCAATTCTGCAGCCAAAAATCAGCTGCAAATACTTCCCCCATTAACTTTAATGGCAAACAAAAAACGAATGAAACTAATAAAACAAATTGGGGTTTTTTTCTATGAAACTAATAAAACAAATTGGGGTCCCCACGAAATGAAAATATGAACCAAAACATTTTTTCCTTCTGCACATCCCTAGCACTCCCTATTAGGGATGTGCAGAGCAAAAGTTTAAGTTCATATGTCCATATGTTCAAAGGGGGTCCCATTTGCGGTCAATATGGACATAAACAGAATTCAATGAGTTGAGTATATGTCCATATGTGCAAATAAAAATTTAAACCCCTCACCCTCCTTAATCCCCCCCCCCCAAGACTTACCACAACTCCCTGGTGGTCCAGCGGGGTCAGGACGCCATTTCTGACCAACTTTGCAAGGAGCACATGACGTCGGCGTCACGTTGGAGTGACGCGGCGTCACGTGATTCCCCGCGGGGTCGCTTCTGGGATCCTCGTTCGGTCCAAAAGGAACTTTTGGCCAGCTTGGGGGGGCCTCCTGACCCCCCTAAGCTGGCCAAAATTTCCTTTTGGGCCGAACGAGCGTTGCGGCGCGAACCCGCGGGGAATCACGTGACGCCGCGTCACTCCGACGTGGCGCCGACATCATGTGCTCCTCGCACAAGGATTTCAGAAATGGCGTCCTCACTCCTCGCTGGATCACCAGGGAATTGTGGTAAGTCTTTGGGGGAGGATTAAGGAAGGTGAGGGGTTTAAATTTTTATTTTGGATCAACAATCGCAATTTCCAACTTATTCAACATAGCTATGTTGAATAAGTTGGAAATCCAATCGTTTATGTCTCATCACTTTTTTAAATTAAAAAAAAAAAAAAGTAGCGTTTTACATTTATGTTCAAAACGAATGCACACCCCTACTCCCTATATCTCCTCCACAATACCTGCCTGCATGCCAGGTGCTGCTATGGGCCCAGACACTCTCCCTGCGGAGCCAGTGGCTTGGGCTCCAGTGCCTGGACTTCCCTGGGAGGGGTTGGAACAATCCTTGCCTATTCTTTTGGGTGGTATTGTTCCTCTTGATGTTATCTGCGGCGAGCCTCCTTGAGCATCCAGTATCCCCTAACAAGTAAACATACCACAATACATTATGAGCCGGATTTTAAAAAGGCCCGGCAGCGGGCATAAAGCCCCATAACACGTGTAAGTCCCGGGGCTTTACAAAAGGGGAGCCAGGTTTGGGGCGGGGCCAGAGGCCTCCGAACGGCCACTGGACCTGGGATCGCGTGCCATCAGTTGGCCAGTGCACAACTTCCTTCAGCCCCAGGGCTGAAGTAAGTTTTAAAACAAACAAAATAAGTAATCAAAGGTAGGGGGCAAAGGGCGGGGGAGGTAGGGAAAGGGAAAAAAAGCTGGGTAGGGAGGTAGGAAAGTTCCCTCCAAGGCTGCTCCAATTTCGGAGCGGCCTGGGAGGGAATGGGGGAAGGCAGCATGACTCGCAGCAAGCTTGGCGCATGCAAGGTGTACAATTGTGCACCCCCTTGCATGGGCCGACCCTGAATTTTATAACGGGTGCGCCTGCGTACGCATGTTATAAAATCGGGTGTACATGTGCGCGTGCCGTGTAGCTTGTGCGCGTGCCAAGTAATATCTCATGATATTATAGACCTCTATCATATCCACCTTCAGTTGTCTTTTTTTCAAGCCCTAACCTCTTTAGTATTTCCTCACAGGGGAGCCTTTCCATCCCCTTTATCATTTTGGTTGCCCTTTTCTGTACCTTCTCCAATGCAACTATATCTTTTCTGAGATGCAGGGATCAGATTAGTACACAGTACTCAAGGTACAGTCTCAACATGGAGTGATAGAGATGTATTATGACATTCTCCATTTTATTCAGCATTCCCTTCCTAATAATTCCTAAAATTCTTTTTGATTTTTTGACTGTCGCGGCCCACTGAGCCGACAATTTCAATGTATTATCCACTATGATGCCAAGATCTTTTTCCTCGATGGTAACTCCTAAAATGGAACCTAACATCATGTAACTACTGCAAGAGTTATTTTTCCCTATATGCATCACTTTGCACGTTTCCACATTAAATTTCATCTTCCATTTGGATGCACAATTTTCCAATATCGCAAGGTCCTCCTGCAATTTATCACAATCCGCTTGTGACTTAACTACTCTGAATAATTTTGCATCATTTGCAATCTTGATTATTTTACTTGTCATATTCCTTTCCAGATCATATGTAATATATTGAAAAGCACTGGTCGAAGTACAGATCCCTGAGGCACTCCACTGCTTACCACTGAGAAAATGTGCCTATTTATCCTAATCTCTGTTTCCTGTCTTTTAACCAGTATGTAACCCATGAAAGGACATCGCCTCCTATCCCATGAATTTTAGTTTTTTTAGAAGCTCATGAGGGACTGTTAAACGCCTTCTGAAAATGCAAATACTGAAAAAAAATATACATTGCAGTCACATACTACTTGTGCTACTTCTCAGGTAGTATACATTATTTTATGTTCTTGTAATTGTATATGTGTAGTTAAAACAATGTATGCTGTTAGAATAAGGATCGCTGAGCACTAAAGCTCGATTTGGTGCAATTGTATAGATGCACCGCTTACATTTCATTGGACAAATCAGGGTCTTTCAATTAGTGATTTAAGGCCTTTGGTACTGCAACAGGTCACTTTCTAATATGGAGGAGAACAAAAGTGGGAAATTTGAACTGGGTTCTCTTAGCCCTGTGGGCTTTAATAATAGAATGAAGTGGGAGTTTTCCTTTAAGGATTTATTATCAATAAGAGTGTTTCCATTTCTACCAATTCAATCGATGGGTTTGAATTTTTACATCAAGTATTGTTACGCTCGGCCAGCTGCATTCACGTCCCTCAGCTGGCTGCCCTCACCATCCTGCAGAGCCAATGTTACTTCCCAGAAGACATGGCCGACCTCCTAGAATGCTACCGTGTTGCGAAGGGACACTATGTGATCACCTGCTTAGGCGCACACGCATGCAGCAGTTGTGTCTTTAAATGGTCAGCGGCGGGGAAATCCTTCTTTAGATGCCTCAGCAACAGGTTCCTTGGACTCTGTCCTGAAGCTTGCTCCTGGATTGTCTTCTGATGTGTCCGGGTTTGCCCTTGCCTCTCTTCTTACTGTTTTCCGCCTGCCCTGAATTGGATTGTTTTTAGATCTATCTTGCTTGCTGCCTGTCCAGACCATGGTTTGCTTCTCGTCTTGCTGTTCACTGCCTGCCCTGACTTGGACTGTTCATCATCTCTCTTGCTTACCGTCTGCCCAGATCTCAGATCATCTCATGCCTTGCTTTCGACCAGCGATGCCTGCTGATGGTGAGGACCTTTGGGGTTCTTCTCCGAAGGTTGCACCAATCTCATCTCAGCCTAAGGGTTCACATGAATAACAAGTATTTAAGATCATGTGATTGTATGTTTTTCTGTAGTATACACTCAAAATGTCTATTACAAAGTATTATTACATTGTGGTTTTAATGAAAAAGTTAATAAAGAAAAAAATTATAAAAAAAGATCATGTGATATGGGTACCTGGCCAGTATCCTGTTGTTTGGATCATGTCTTACTCTTCTGTCTGTTCTCAACATCAGGAACAAGGATGACGAGCAAACTTGGGAAGTGATTTTTTTCTGTTGAACCAGAAGTCTCACCTGTGGAACGGACACGTTGCCCAGGACGTTTCCTGAACACTGAGGCTCCTGTTTTTGTCTGAAATACGGGGCTTCCCAGCCTGATGTTTGACGAGATGTGGTAAGGACTGTTTGTACATTAAAGTGCTCGGTGTTCTGGTGATGTGATAGCTGACGTCAGATTTCAGTGTTACATATGTACATCTATCTTATATCTGTATATACAATTATTTAGTTAATATAGTATTCTTTTCTATTGTGTGTATACTGTCTTTTGGCCATTAATTCTTGGTTGAAACATTTGGCTTAATTGGCAAGATGTCTTTATTTAGAAAGAAAGACAAAAAGACATGGGAAAAAACTAGTGAAGTATCGGGCCGATACAGTACAGTGCGCTCCAACCCTCTATTGGACATGCGTTTTCGACGAGCTAGCATTCCCCTTATTCAATAAGGGGCCGAAAACACGCTTCCAACCTCCCGAACCTAATAGCGCCCCCACCATGCAAATGCATGTTAATGGCCATATTAGGTATTCCCGCTTGATTCAGAAAACAAAATGTGCAGCCAAGCCGCACATTTTGCTTTCAGAAATTAGCGCCTACCCAAAGGCTTTTCTGTGCAGGGCAGTCTGCTGGCTGGCTGGCGATATTAAGTCGGAGGTCCGAAAAGTTACCAAAAGTAAAAATAAATAAATAAATAAAATTTGAAGTTGGCCCGCGGCTCACAGGTCGAAAACCGTACGCTCGATTTTGCCGGTGTCTGGTTTCCGAACTCGTGGCTGTCAGCGGGCTCGAGAACCGACACCAGCAAAATTGAGCCTCGGCTGTCAAACCCGCTGACAGCCGCAGCTCTGGCCCAAAAAGAGGCGCTAGGGATGCGCTAGTGTCCCTTGCACCTCCTTTTGCCTGTTATACCGCCGGGCCTAATTTGAATAGTTAATCGTGCGCACTAGAGAGCGGGCATTCTCCCGCTCTCCCATGGACTTTACTGTATCGACTCGTTAGTGAGGTAAAAGACTTCCTTGATATCCCGGGATAAGAGAATCAACCGTTTAAAATGTTAGCGGACAATGGGGTTGTAATACGGGTCTATGTAAAAACTGAGAATGGAAGGTGAAAGTTTATATGAGCCTTTGTGTCTCTTTTTCCCTTGATCTTTTAGTGTGAAGGACTGATTTGTTTATGTTGGGGACCATCTAGCTTGTGTTAAGAATTTTTCTTATATTCTGCAAAATGCAGGATAGAGCATAAGAAAACCTATTGAGTACAGAATATTCTGTGTGTATTTAACTTTAGCATTATGTGGCAACAGAAGGTGTCATTTGTTAAGAATACAGAATCGCGCACGCAGGGAGACCGGGCGTGCGCCTGCTCTCCCGTGGACTTTACTGAATCGGTCCGTTTGTATGTGAGAATTTTTTTTTTTTTTTACAGATTTAGAAGAATAAAAGCCTGGACTACCTCACAGGAGGGTAGTCCAGTGTAGCACTGTCCCCAAATCTCTCCCTCCACTCTTTTCCAGACCAGAGCCTCCAAGCCTCTACAGAGCCTGCACTTGTTCTCGGGAACTGCCTGGCAGCCAGTCCAGCCAAGCTCCCAGCAAATAAACACAAAAACAGTTTGTAGTCACAATGTATCAGTCTTTTCCTTTGCTATAGTTCCCACTGACGACCACAGGTGGGCCACAAAAACTCCCCAAGGGTTCAAACAGACACCCCACTGCACAGGGACAAACACTGTCTGGCTTCTCCAGCCAGCAAACCGCCCTGCCTGGGAGTTGCAAAACCCACTCCAACTCCCCTCAGTTGTGCAGCAGGTTGCGGCCTTCCTGTTCCTTTAACACAATAACATGGTGCAGCAAAATACAGTAAAAAATATCCCAAAACATACATAATTTCCCCCTCCCCTTCAGCAGTGTCACTCAATCTGTTTCCATGCTGGAGTCAGCGGCTTCCTCTGCTGGGGAATCAAGGTCCATCTCTTCCTCCTCCCTAATAGGACAATTAAGCTCTGGAATTTGTTGCCAGAGGATGTGGTTAGTGAGGTTAATGTAGCTGGGTTCAAAAAAGGTTTGGATAAGTTCTTGGAGGATAAGTCCATTAACTGCTATTAATCAAGTTACTTAGGGAATAGCCACTGCTAAATTGCATTAGTAGCATGGGATCTTCTTAGTGTTTGGGTAATTGCCAGGTTCTTCTTGCCTGGTTTGGCCTCTGTTAGAAAGAGGATGCTGGGCTTGATGGACCCTTGGTCTGACGCAGCATGGCAATTTCTTATGTCCTTATGTTCTTAAGAGCCAATGAAAACAACCAAGAAAGGACCTTTAAACCAGTGTCATCCATCCAACCTTTTTTTCATATCAGATGGAAATTCTGAAGCTAAATTAAAAATCCAGCGTTGTTCTTTATAATTTAATTGGGATCGAATATCTTCCCCACTTTAGATATTTGAACCATGTCCAAGATTTGCTGAACCTGGCTACCACTCAGTGTGGTGTCCTCAGTTTGTGCAGGTGCACATGGGAGATCCTGGATTAGATCTGGAAGTATCTCCATTCGTATATCATTGCATAGAGCAAGATTAGTGAATACATAGCACAGCAGCATTATATCTCCTACTTTGGGTGGGGCATACATTAAATCTCCACCCACTTTGTCCAAACAGCAAAATCTACTTTTGAGAATTCCGAAGGTCCATTCTATGCCACAGCGGGTAAAACATAAGGCCTCATTGTACCTAGACTTCGCTGGAATGTTGGGAATAGCAATGGATGTGAGAAGCCACGTCCTGCAACCGTAGCCAGAATCTCCTGCGGCAAAGACAGAATGTGGGCATCAATCACACCACAGTCATTTTGATATCTGGATGCCAAACCACAGCTTGCTATAAGACACTAGAACTTAGCCTCTAGCTTAGAATGACCCTTAAAAGACTATTTCCCTACACTAAGTGCATGCCACCTTTTCTGGGACACTATGGGGCAGATTTTCAAAGACCTACGCACATAAATCAAGGAGAATTTATGCACGTAGGGAGCTTATGCGCGCCGGGCCTATTTTCAAAAGCCCCAGTGGTGCGCGTGTAAGTCCTGGGGCTTGAAAAAAGGGGCGGGGCATGGGCAGGGCGGTATGGGGCTGGAGGAGGTATGGCCAGAGGCCTTCTTATGGCCTCTGGCCTGGGGATAGCACGCCGTTAGTCAGCCGGTGCGCTCAAGTTACACCTGCCTCTGGCAGGTGTAACTTGTGAGATAAAGTTACGGGTTTTTTTTTTTGGGGCTTGGGGCCGGGACAGGTAGGGGAAAGGAGGGGAAGGTGGGGGGGAAGGAAAGTTCCCTCCGAGGCTGCTCCAATTTCCCAGTGGCCTCAGAGGGAACGGGGAAAGCCAGCTAGTCTCCCCAAGGGCTCAGTGCGTGCAATATGCACTAGTGTGCACCCCCTTGCGCATGCTGACTCCTGATTTAATAACATGCATGCAGCTGCGCGAATATGTTATAAAATCGGCCATACATTTGTGCGCGTACCTTTTAAAATCTGCCCCTTTATGACCAGTATAGCATTAGCTGAATCTAGGTAAGATCTTCCTGACTAATAAACTATGTCTAGGAATTCCACCAAATATGTGGCAGCTCCTCACAACCAAGCTAAGGCTCCTCATTCTTAGCAGTCATTAAACCTTGAAGCAGTACATCAGAGCTGCTATACCTGTCCTAGCAGAAAAACCTCTAGCATGTAGTCTGAATGTTCTAGTCCCTGGCTGCTCTGCAGTATGTCTTCCAGAGATGCAAATTTGTCAGACCTGATACAGGGAATATGCTAGGCCCCAAAATGCACAGGCCACGACTTCTGGTTTACCTGTGTGATGGACAACACAAACTGTGCCTGACATCCTGGTTGTCCCATCACTAGCAGGCCACACCTGATCTATGAATACCAACATTGTTGATACGTAAAGGTTGTGATTAACCTGTGAGATTTCAACTGCTTGAAATGGGTGGATTGGAAAAGGCGACTTTTTAGAGTGAACCTGTAGAAAGTTTAGAGTGCCTGATCTCACATCAAGCTTTATGGCAATTGCATTGTTTGGCCTCACAAGATCTGCAGCCCTCTACAGAGGCATAGTGAGGGTCTTTGGTGCCCGAGGGCCAATTTTTATTTATTTATTTATTAGAATCTTATATTTGCAACTTCCTTGCTCAAAGCGTTCAGTGTTATCTTCCCTGCAGGTGTCCCTCCTTTCTCTTCTCCATCATCCACCACATAGCACCACCATGTGAGGTCTCTTCATTGGGGTGGATGGGAACCCCGCCAACGCATCACCACAGAGCACCACCATGCAATGCCAGTGCTAACTTTTCTACAGCTCTGTGCAAACAATTACTGATCTGTCCCCTCCTCATTCTGTTTTTTTTTTTTTAATTTATTTTTTTTTACCATTTAATTTGTATTATTTTACAAATCAGGGTCAGAGCAAGCGTATTTGCCACTCTTAGTGAATCTTACAGCTTTGTGCCCAGCCTTCCTCCTATCATGGCCCTTTCCACACACAAATTCAAATTAGCCATTTATAATAAAATATTTTACATGAAAAAACATACTCTAAGTTCAGCCTTTTGAAGTAAAAATATCACTATTGCACTGCTGTGGTGTCAACCAGAATACCCTGCATAAAAGCCAAAAACACACTTGTAACATATATGGGATTAGGACTATTGTAATGCATGTTGGATATAGGCTTTGTCTTCAGTAAGCCATATATATGCTGATTGTTCATCGCAAAATCAGCATAGAGAATGTGCTATTCTTGCAAATTCTTATATTGTGTTCCTGCACAGATGAGGGGAAGGGTGTCCCTCTGCTCATTTGCCATTGGATGAGGTCCACTGTCAGCTGCAGGGCCTCTCTCCCTGTTTTTTGTCTTCCGTTGGGAACAGGTTCACCGGCAGTTGCATGCAACTTCCCCCACGGTACAGAGCATCCCGATTCACTGCTGCTGGTGCCCCCCTGCTCTAGGTGGCCGAGGGCATCCTCCTCTTCTGCTTCCAGGTGGAATGAGCTTCCCCAGTGGCCGCAGGCCTTTTCTTATGCCACAAAGTACCCATACAGCTTGGCAGCCAGGACTTTGCCCCCCCCCATCCCAGGAATTTCCCCTCGCTATGCCACTAGGCCTCTGGAACATGTGGAGAGAAAGCCAGGCCCTGGTGCAATGGTGCCACATCTAACTTCACAAGCCACTTGCTATGTCAGCGATGCAGACACATCCACCGCAACCCCCACCAAGGCCATGCCATTTTCTGTAAACACATTGCCAGAGATGGAATAGAGAAAGAAGCATCTCTCTTACCTATGAGCCATCACCATAGATGCTGTCCTCAAAATTTTCATACAAGCCCGATTTCCTAAGTATAAGGAATTATGCGCGGCTCCTGGATACCTGGCTACCATGTTGAGGATGGGTATTCCAGCGTCACAGACCAATAGCGCATGATGGAGTGGAAGAGCATTCTGTTGCGAAAGATCTCCTCCCTGTCATGGTGTGGGATGATGGTTATGTGAGTGCAGTTGATAGCTCCCAGAACATTGGAAAAGTTTGCGATGGTATAAGTCTCTCATAAATTCCATGAAGTCCTGCCTGTCCTGAGGAAATGCTATGTAGCAATTCATGCGATCAGATATAGCTGTTATGACCTGCTCCAGGTAGCAGGAAAAAGTGGTTTGGGACCTTACCCCGAAGACCCCTACTGTCATTTGGAAGGAGCCACTTGCCATGAAATGCAGAGTCCAATAGTTTGGTAAGGAACGGCATAGTGTGGGAACTTTCTGTGACCGGATCCAGATCCCCCTCAGATTTCTTCATATAATTCCAGGATAACCTGAGAGCTGAGGCGATACCTGCTAATCATATAATACTAGAGCATGTCCAACAATTAGACTTGTGTAGGAAAGATGCACTCCCTAGGGATGTGCAATCGTTTTCAAAGAATGTGTAATCTGCAACAAATAGATCCCTGTTCATTTGATTTGTGGCTACACGAAATGCATGGCGATCCCGCACAAATGAAGCATATCATATTAGTTTCATTCCTTTGGTTTGCAGTGCTTTCTTAGCAGCCTTTTGAAATATGAGAAGACCACGTGGGAGTATCCATAGCTACAACCAGCCCTTTCCTGTGAGTCATAAGTGACCTCAGCGCCCTGTCATAGAATGGGTCAGACAGGTTGGCATGGAGACCAGAATGCCAATGTATCAGAGCAAAGATTTTTTCTAATAAAATCAATCGCTGCTCTTAGTGCTCTGTGATGGTGTTCCTGCAGTATTTCTACCTTAAACAAGCATAGCAATCATGCAGTGCACTTTCATCTTGGCTTCTTTCTGAGAAGGTTGTAACTCTTTGAGCTCTCTCTGAGTGTCTCAAATCTTTATTCAATTGCTTGCTACTTTGCTAGTTTGCTACAATTAATTTTCCATTGCTGAAAAAGATATTTGTTCTTCTTTGCTGCTGTGCCAGCCAGGATTTTTTTTTACTGTACTTGTTTCTAATTGAACTCAGACTGTCTCTTTGTCTCTCCCACTAAGACAAGCTGCCAGCAGTGGCATTTTGCTGCTGATCTTATCCCCTGGGGTAGGTTGCAGGCAGGGTTTTGGTGGTGTGGGAGGGAGATAGTGTGAGAGTTGCAGTGGTTGTCTGGGAGTTGGTATTTTCTTTTTTTTGTATTTGATATTTTTTATTGATAACTGCATAATGCATAACAAAATTGTCATAACGATGGTACAATATTATCAACTATTATCATAAATTGAGCACAGTAATATGCAGAATTATATAAAGGCATGTACATACCCCCCCTCCCCCCCCCCCTCACCTACAGGCTAGTAATAATCTGTTAGATTGTAATGGGTAATGCATAATTTATGAACAAAGCAGAACGATAAAGGGTGCATTCAAAATGAAAATGAAAAGAAGCATCAATCATAATGCAATACCCGGTGTAGTTCATACATATGAGATATGTAGTGAAATAGAAGGACGAGTTACTATGTCTACATAGGACTTCCGATAGAGAAAAATATAGAAAGAAAGAGAGAATGTAAAGGTGATTGCAATCAGGATAAAAATGGCAACTTAGAGGTTCTCTAAGCCCTGAGATGGATACCACACAGTGAACGGAGACCACACAGCCCTTTAGGCCGGAAGGCGTTTGTGCCGGATCGCTGTGATATACTCCAGTTGACGAAGATTATGAATCCGGGAAATAATGTTGGCAAGGGTAGGAGTGAGATGAGTCTTCCATTTGCTAGCCAACGCCAAACGGGCCAGTATAAAAACTTGCTGGCAAAACCTATCTAGAGATGTAGATAGAGAAGGGTTGGCCGCTCCCAAGAGTATGACAGTGGGATCCATTACAACAGGCTGTCCCAGAACCTGAGCCAGCCAGTCTGTAATCATTGTCCAGTAGGCAATCACTATTGGGCAAGACCACCAGATATGTAAGTAGGTTCCCATTTGACCGCAACCTCTCCAACACTCCCCCGAAGTCGCTGGGTACAATTTATGTAAATGCGCTGGTACATAGTGCCATTGGTATAACATTTTTAAGCAGTTCTCTTGTAAATGTGCTGATAGTGAGCATTTACGCCCTCTGGCGAATATCTCTTCCCAGTCTCCAATCTGCAGGGTGACCTGGAGGTCCCTTTCCCATATCAAGGAGCTCCGAAGTTTAGTGGACTGTGACCCCTGCAACAGCAAATAGATCTTAGATACTGCTCCCTTCACAACCCTAGGCTGGGCACACTATGTTTCAAATAGAGTATTAGTGAGGTTCACTCGATTGGCTGATAACTGCGACCGGAGGAAGTGATCCAATTGAGCATATTCTAAAAAAGGGAAATGAATCCCCGGGTAACGCTCTGAGAGAGAAGATAGAGACACTACTGTTGACTGAAGAAGCAGCTGTCCCAGTTTGGAGATACCCGCTTTTTTCCACGTCGGAAAAGCAGATCGAGGCAGACCCACGGCTAATTGCAAATTGTGAAATAAGGACGTGGATAAATGATAGGCGGAGTTTCCCACCAACTTTGTCTTCCATCGGGACCAAACTCTTAATGTGTTTTGAAGCGTTGGCGGTAAAGGATATGTCGATCTCCATGTCGATTTTGGTTGCCAGAACATCGCAGCAAGCGGCATATTTCCAGAGAAGTATTGCTCAATGTGCTGCCATGGCATTGTGCCCTGAGCACACCCATGTATTTGTAAAACAGATCGCAGTTGCGCGGCTGCGTAATACCATTCGAGATTAGGTACGCTCATTCCACCATTTACCTTGGGGCGATATAAAACAGTGCGGGGTACCCTGGGGGGACGTTTTCTCCAGATGAAAGCAAACAGCTTCTTCTGTGTGGATTTCAGAATTCGGGAAGCAAGATGAATCGGTAGGCTGATGAATAAGTAGAGAAGACGAGGAAGGACATTCATCTTTAGGATCGCTATTCGTCCCAACCATGAATGAGAGTCTTGATACCAGTGCAGGAGATCATCATCTATACGCTTCAGTAAGGGCACGTAATTCAAATTGTAGAGCTGGTCCACCTGAGCACTAATAAATACACCCAAGTATTTCAGTGGCTTTTTGGTCCAGCGAAAGGGCAATTGGTTTTGTAGGCTTCGTTCTTCTTCCTGTGTGATATGTATGGGAAGAATCTCAGATTTGTCTAAGTTGACCTTGTATCCGGAGACGGCGCTGAAGGCTTGAATAGCCCTAAGTACCGAAGGGAGTGACTTGCTCGGATGCGTTAATGTGAACAAAACGTCATCTGCAAATAAGTTCATTTTGTACTGTTGATCGCCTAAGAGGACCCCCATCACCTCCATATTAGAGCGTATTGCCGATGTAAAAGGCTTCAAAAAGAGTGCAAATAGTAGGGGTGAGAGTGGACACCCCTGACGGGACCCCGTAACCTCCATTCACCTTAACACACGTAGCTGGGTCATGGTACAGTTGTTGTATCCAGCGCAAAAAGCTGTCACCAAATCCCATTTTAGTGAGGGTTTTAAATAGGAAGGGCCAATGCACCATATCGAACGCTTTTTCAGCGTCTACGGCCAGAATCGCTCCCGGGGCTCTCTCCTTATGGATCCACCAGAGGAGATCGACGGTGCGGCATATATTGTCTGCTGCTGACCGATTAGGGATGAAGCCCGCCTGGTCCGGGTGCAACAGCTCCGGTAGAAAAAGATTGAGGCGCTCGGCTAGTATGTGAGCCAGCAGCTTCAAGTCCAGATTGATCAAGGATATGGGACGATATGAACCACACAAGGAAGGGTCCTTCCCAGGTTTGGCGATAATGGTGATACCAGCAGTGTTGGAATGAGGTCCCAAGGATGCTGTGGTCCTCAAGGCATTGAACGCTGATACTAAGCGCGGGGCAAGAACAGAAGAAAACGTTTTATAATACTTGCTAGTCAGACCGTCTAAGCCGGGCGCCTTAACCGGTTTGAGGGATTTAATGGCCTGTATGACTTCGACCAAAGTTACTGGGCCATCCAATCTAGTCTGTTGAGATGGCGATAAAGCAGGTAAATCCACAGCACTCAGGTATTCATCAATCGCCGAGGTGTTAATATCGGTTCGGGCAGCATAAAGGGAAGAGTAGAACTGAGTGAAACAGTCACTAATATCTGCAGAATTAGTTTGCATCACGCCAGAGGTATTCTTAATTTTAGCTATGTTGTTGCGAAGAAGTGTTTTCTTGAGGCGTCGTGCTAGGAGTCGACCCGCTTTATTCCCGCCCTCAAAGTAAAGCTGTTTAGTGATATTTAAGGCGTGGGCAATACGGTCTGCATCCAATTTCTGAAGTTCTAGCCGAGCCTCAGTGAGCTGCCGGTACACAGTGGAGGTGGGTTGGGTCATGTGCCACTTTGTTAGTTCCATGATGGATTGAAGGAGACGGGTTCTCCTCTCTTCCTTACGTTTTTTTGCAGTAAGTGGCACGAGAGATAAATTCCCCACGAATGAACGCTTTGGAACACTCCCAGATCGTAACGGCTGACGACTCTTGGGGATCCTGGTTTTGAAAATAGTCTTGTAGGGAACATTCAACCTTCTTGACATAATCCTCATCCTCCAATAGCTGCTCATTAAGTCGCCAGTACTGTACTCCCCTCGTCACATCTGGGATGGTGAAATCCACCCACACTGGAGCGTGGTCCGACCATGTGATAGGCTCTATTTCCACTCTAGTAACATAATTCTGAAGGCGTTTGTCGACCAAAATATAGTCTATGCGCATGTAGACCGAATGAGGGTGGGAATAGAAGGTATACTGACGTGACTGTGGGTTTCGCTGCAGCCATATATCCACCATATTCCAGTCATCCATGAGCCGAAGAAGCAGATTGCGCGCAGCTTTGGCGGTGGAAGCCCCGGCTTTGGACGTATCCAAATGTGGTCGAAGAGTGAAATTAAAATCTCCCCCTATTAATACATGGTGGTTGTCTGACTTAGACAATTGGTCTTGCAGATGGCATAGAAAAGGAACCTGGGTTGCATTGGGAGCATATATATTAACAAGTGTGAACAGTTCAGTCCCAATCCGTATAGTAAGTAATAACATACGACCTTCAGGGTCAGCGTATTCATGAATTACTTCGTGGACCACTGATGCAGAGATGAGGATCGCCACCCCAGCGTACTTGGCCCGTACAGAGCTGGATGTGAAATACTGACTGGGAAATCTGGAGTGATGAAGCAGTTTTTCATGTTGCGCTTTTAAATGGGTCTCTTGTAACATCACTATATCAGTATGGAGGGTAGTAAGCTCTTGGAAGAGGAGCTGCCGCTTCCAATATGTTTGCAATCCCTTTACATTTAAAGATAGTAATCTAACCATTGGATAGAGAGAAAAAAGCACCAGTAAAGCATAGATAAACTCGTACATTATCCTTGTTCATAACAGTGCAAAATAAGAATAAATGAGTAACATACGGAAGGGCGCTCTAGCGCAGCGATCAAAATGGCCGCCTAAGCGAATGCCTCCGCTCTCATCTTTCCAATAATCTGGGGAAACTATACTCCAAAATATTTTCCAGCGCTAATTTTCAGATCCTACAGCTCCTAAATCGTCACTGCACCTGATGGCAGTGAGCAAAGCCGGGAAAATAGAGGCAGCCTTTGCGGCGGCGGCCGGAACAAAAAGATCGAAGGCTGACCCTCCGTCACCAGGCGAGGCCCCGCCGGCGAAAGTCATGGCGTCCGCTGACGTTGTATTAATCGAGCTACGACAACTCAAAGACTTGATTAATATTAATATTGATGCCACTAACGCAATCCGAGGCGAATTGCAAGCGGTTTCCACCCAGCTTGACACGTATCGCTCCCGCCTCGACGATGTGGAAACTCAAGTCTCCTCCTTGTTACTAACAGCTACCTCCGTTCCCCAACTTACCAAGGAGGTGACACATTTACAAAATTCTCTGGAGGACCTTTCTAACAGAAATCGCCGCAATAACATACGGATTCTCGGTGTTGCAGAAGGCGAAGAAGGTAACGATATCGGCGGCTTTATCCTTAGACTGCTTAGCACTAGCCTCCATCTTGAGTTTCAGTATCCTGCAGAAATTGAAAGGGCCCATAGAGTGCCCGCTAAACCTCTTCATAACTCTAAATACCCGCGGCCCATTATTTTTAAACTGCTGCGTCATCCACAAGTTCTTCAAATACTGGCGGCTGCCAGGACTCAGGCACCTATTCAATATAAAGGCCATAATGTGCTTTTTGTTCCCGATTTAGCCAAAGAAACTGCTACGAGGCGTAAGGCCTTTCTCGCCCTCCGGCCACAGCTTCAGCGTGTAGGTGCGAAATATGGGCTACTCTATCCAGCGCAGATGAAGGTTACTCACCTTAATCACACCAGGATATATCAACAACCTCAAGACCTGGAGGTCTTCCTTCAATCCCTTGGAGATGGCCAAGACATGAATACCTGAATTGATACTGTATAGGGCTACACTTAGCCCTAAAGTGGCATTCTTTTTGCAATAGCTCTGATTAGAGCTGAAAGGCCGTCAACTTCGCTGGTACAGTTGACATTTTGGCTTCTTCCTTTCCCCTTTTTGATTGATCTCACTTTTTTCATATTCAGATGAGCGGAGCGGATCGTTTGGAAGGCCAGTGGTCCGCCTGGAAACCCATCACTAGTCCCTGTAGGGACTTTCTAGAATAGCATAGATAGTGCTAGCAATACTTGATATCTTTTTTTTTTCTCTTTTTTTTTTTTCTCATCTCTTCTCTTTTTCTCTTTGCTACTCTTCTCTATATTCTTTCTAACTCCCCTTCTAGCTTCTTCTTTATTCTTCTCTGTCAGCTTTTCCAATTTATCTTTCTTCTTGTTTGCTCTTATTTCATAAAATACAAGGCATACATCAGGTTATTTTTACATCGCTCCTCTTCCTAATTGCTCATGACTGCCGCCATTACCTCATTTACAGTGGTATCTCTCAACGACCAAGGATTCTCGCATCCCATCAAGAGGAAAAAAGTTCTCACTTATTTAAATTCCTTGCACGCAGATATCGCTCTCCTGCAGGAAACCCGTCTGACATCATCTGAATCCCTTAAACTGAAGCGACACTGGGTAGGTCAAATTTCATTCAGTCCTGCAGTTCATAAAAAACGGGAGACAGCTATACTTATCAATAAACGACTCGATGCCACGATTATTCAGCAATCTGCGGATCTTGATGGTAGATGGAATATCATTCAAGTTTCCATAAATAAAGAAGTATATTCTATTCTCAACTTGTATGCTCCGAATCAAGATAATCCTGTTTTTTTTCACACTGTGTTTTCCCATCTCCTGGCTAACGACTCTGCACAGATTATCATTGGAGGGGAATTTAATCAGGCCCTGGATCCCTTCATAGATCGGAAATCGACGGCACGCCTATCCATATCAAAATCAAGCAAAGCTCTCAAGCATCTCATGTCTTCATTTGGATTATCAGATCCTTGGCGTCTTCTTCATCCTGGAGACAGGGAATACACTTTCTTCTCTGCTCCACATTCCTCTTACTCTCGCATTGACTTCTTTTTAACATCTCATTCCTTAATCCCGCAAATCCTCTCAGCTGACATTGCCCCTATATTGGTCTCGGATCATGCTGCAATTATTATTCGATGTACTCTACAATCACCGATCATAACGGACAAAATATGGAGATTCAATTCTTCGCTTTTAGCAGACTCAGACTTTGTAGACCACATTCGTACTCATACTATAGACTATTTCTCTACTAATGACACTCCAGACATCTCGACCTCAACTCTCTGGGAGGCCTACAAGGCCACCATTAGGGGCATTATCATCAGCTACTCAGCGCATCAGCGGAAAACTAAACGAGCAGAATTAGCTAGACTTCAAAGCTCCGTTGCCTCTTTGGAATCCAAACACATTCAACGCCCGACCAGCACCTCTCTGGCAGCTGTAATAAAAGCAAAGTTCCAATATAATCAGCTTCTTAGCTCATCTGTTCACCTATCTACTTTTCACACGAATGCTACATATTGGGGCGGATTTTCAGAGCCCTGCTCGCCTAAATCCGCCCAAAACCGGGCGGATTTAGGCGAGCAGGGCCCTGCGCGCCGGGAAGCCTATTTTACATAGGCCTACCGGCGCGCGCAGAGCCCCGGGACTCGCGTAAGTCCCGGGGTTCTCCGAGGGGGGCGTGTCGGGGGGCGGGCCCGGTCGTCACGGCATTTCGGGGGCGTGTCGGCAGCGTTTTGGGGGCGGGTACGGGGGCATGGCTACGGCCCGGGGCGGTCCGGGGGCGTGGCCGCACCCTCCGTACCCGCCCCCAGGTCGCGGCCCAGCGCGCAAGAGGCCTGCTGGCGCGCGGGGATTTACGCCTCCCTCTGGGAGGCGTAAATCCCCCGACAAAGGTAAGGGGGGGGTTTAGACAGGGCTGGGCAGGTGGGTTAGGTAGGGGAAGGGAGGGGAAGGTGAGGGGAGGGCAAAGGAAAGTTCCCTCCGAGGCCGCTCCGATTTCGGAGCGGCCTTGGAGGGAACGGGGGTAGGCTGCGCGGCTCGGCGCGCGCCGGCTATACAAAATCCATAGCCTTGCGCGCGCCGATTCAGGTTTTTAGCAGATACGCGCGGCTCCGCGCGTATCTACTAAAATCCAGCGTACTTTTGTTTGCGCCTGGAGCGCAAACAAAAGTAGGCTATTCGCGCTCCTTTTAAAATCCGCCCCATTATGCGGAAAATAATAAATGTGGACACCTTCTGGCCTCTTACTTGAAGAAGAGGGTAGAAAAAAAACGTATCACTAAACTCACGTCTGCTTCAAATCAGGTTCTTACTCAACATGTGGATATTCTGCGTGAATTCCGAGACTTTTATGAAAAACTTTACCAGCAGGAAGTTCACATTTCGGAAGAAGAACTTCATTCTTTTTTCTCCACAATCTCCCACCCTTCGTTATCAGCACAACAAATTCAGGACCTTGAGTCTCCAATTACTTCACAGGAAATCGAATGTGCGATTCATGCTCTCCCAGCAGGGAAAGCCCCCGGTCCGGATGGCTTCACTACTGATTTTTATAAAACTTTTAGCAAGGAATTAGTTCCATATTTACAACAGTATTATTTGATTGCCCCGGATCAACCAGAACTCTTCTCCTCTTTCTCCACAGCATGTATTGTGGTTCTTCCAAAGCCAGGTAGAGATGCAACGGAAGTTGGCAACTACAGGCCCATATCTTTATTGAATACAGATTACAAAATTTTTACTAAAATACTAGCAACTCGACTATCCCATATAATGTCCAGTATTATTCACCCAGATCAATCTGGTTTCATTAAAAATAGGCTCATAACAAATAACACTAGACTTTTTTTTCATATTCACGAAGCGGTATCCTCTTCCCCCTCCCCGGTCATAGCTGTTTCTCTGGACGCCGAAAAAGCTTTCGACCGTGTGGAGTGGTCTTTTCTTTTTTCCACTTTACATAAATTTGGTTTTGGCCCCAGTTTCATTTCATGGATCAAACTCCTCTATTTTTCTCCCACTGCTTTTTTATATCTCAATAATCGTAGATCCCCAATTTTTTCCCTTCATAGAGGAACTCGTCAAAGATGTCCCCTCTCTCCTCTGCTCTTCAACCTGGCTTTGGAACCCCTTCTTCTTGCTATCTGACAGAATTCGTTAATTACAGGTGTGAAAATTGGTTCGGAAGAATATAAGTTATCAGCTTATGCAGACGATGTGTTGCTTTTTCTGTCTCATCCTGATTCCTCCCTTCCATACCTCCTCCAGCAAATTGCTTCATACTCTGCTCTCTCTGGTTATAAGATTAACTGGCACAAGACTGAACTCCTCCCCCTCAATACTTTAGGTTCATTGGTTGATCTCACGAATTCTACTATACAAAAAGTTCCTCATTGTATTAAGTATTTGGGAATTTATTTTTACTCCGAGCCCCAATTAACACTTTCTAATGCTGAAACTCGTATTCTCCAAGCGATTAAAGATCTCACTATCCACTGGTCTCCCCTACATCTCACATGGTGGGGACGGTTAGACACTATAAAATGGTGGTTGCCCCTAAAATCACTTATGCTTTATCAATGATTCCTATTTTCTTCTCCTGTGCTTTTTACAAGCAGATTGACCGGATATTATCTTCCTTCTTATGGAAGAATAAAACCCCCAGAATTGCTTTAACCAAACTCAAGCTCGTTAAGGCTGAAGGAGGTGTCAATTTCCCTAATTTCTATGCATACCATCAAGCTTTCATGCTTCAACAAGCTCAGCATCATTTCTCTCCCTCTGCTACTCAAGGGGAAAGACCTAGATGGCTAGATTTGGAATGCTCCCTAGTATCCCCTTTCCCACTTACTTGTTCCCAGGGATGAAAATATCCAAACAACTAGAATCTAATGCAATTTTACGCTCACTACACAAGGCGTACTCCCTTTTTGACTCCATCCGCCCCAAACATGTATGCTCTTGGAGTTATTCTAACATGGCCCCCATATGGCGTAACTCTAAATTGACTATTGACAAACACCCCCTCAATTGGCCGCTATGGCAGACAAAAGGCATCTGGTTCTTGGCCTCCATCTTGGAAGATGCTATGATACATACGTTTCCTCGCATGCGAGCAAAATATGGGCTACCAACCTCTCAATTTTTTGCATGGCTGCAATTACGAACTGTTATAGCTGCTTCCTCATACTCCTCCACTTCACTCAATACATCCCCATATCTATTACAAGTTTTCCAGGAACATGGGCTTCAGAGGCATTTAGCATCAAAACTATATAAAATTCTTGTTTCTACTGATGCTCATGTTCTTCGAAATGGGCTTTACTCCACCTGGACTAGAGAAATTGACACCCATATTGGTCAAACTACATGGCGACACCTCTGGTCCATAACAACTCGCATCACACTATCTTCCAGCCTGACGCAATCCTCCTTTTTCCTCATGCACAGAGCTCTTTGGACACCTTGGCGATTACATAGGGCCGGTTTACTTACCTCCCATCAATGCTGGTCATGCTCAGCACCCAAAGCGACTTTTGAACATATGTTTTTCTTCTGCCCATATGTACGAAAGTTTTGGCTCCAAGTTTGGTCAACGATCACTTCCATCATCCCCATTTCCCATCCCTTTACGTATGCTGTGTTTTTCCTCCGAGGCTCCAATCCTTCATTTCCCCTATCCCTTCCTCATCGGAAATTAATAGATTTCTTGTTCGCCATTGCTATCCACACAATACTATCCAACTGGAAGCGTAGTGATTTGCTTTCACAAGCCTGGTGGTGGAATTCAGTGTGTATGTATTATAAGTATGAAAAAGCAATGGCTATAAAGTGTAATCGGCTAGCTTCTTGGGCTTAAGTATGGAAACCGCTCGAAGAATATATAACCTCTCTATCTTGATAACCTGATACTTACTTGCATAATCCAATTTCTTCTCTGCCATCTCCACATGTCGCTCTCTCATACACTTTTGCCCTTCTCTCTTTATCTTTCCTCTCTCTTATTCCCTCTTTACCTTTTCGTTTTCGTCTCTTCTTTCTTACAGGATTCTCTTATAATGTACTTTATACTGTTATATAGACTCCTCCCCCCCCCATTATTATTGCTAATACAGAAGATGTGGCTTTTTTATTTGTTTGGAAAGTATGCTAATTTGAGTTCTGTAAACTGGATATCTATTGCACTGTGCTACTGTGTTTGAGATTCTTATATGCCGCTCTCCATTATGTTGAATCCTGTCTTTTTCTTTTATTTTGTACTCTCTCTGTTTAATGTTTAAAAAATGTTAATAAATCGTTTAAACATAAAAAAAAAAATGAGTAACATACAATGATGCTCGTTCTGTATGGTGAGATCCCAACTGAATCTGACAATCTGCCCAACCCATCCGGCAGATCAAACTCCTGCGCAGGGCGTATAAGCGCATGTGAAATGGTGTGTAGTAACCTTGAAACCCCCCCCCCCCTTCAAACCCCCCAACATACAGTGCGTACTTAATGACATAGCAACCTTACCCAGCAAAAATAACAGTAAAAGAAAAAATCATCGCATTCATATATAGTGCAATAGGGATGTGAATCGTGTGCCATATCGTCTTAACGATAGAAATCGTGTGGCAGGAGAAGAAAATCGTGTTAGACACAATTTTTTAGTTAAAAAATTGTTAAAAATCGTTTTTTCCGATTAGTGCGCACTAACGGGAGTTAGTGCACACTACCTCCCAGTTAGTGCGCACTAACTCCCGTTAGTGCGCACTAACAGAAAATGATACAATTTGACACTTTTCAGGTCAGTTAAGGTCAGTTTAGGAATGAATATGTATTCCTATTGGCTGCCCTCTTATTTATTCATGTTACCAAGGTTCCCACTGACAATATATGGGGGATGGGAAATGGAAATAGTTGGTAGCTTGACAAAAAAAGTAATGTGATCAGTCAATGTGACTAGAACTTGTGCCCTAACCCTGATACCAGGGGTGTTGTGATCTTCCTGCACACAGTGCCCTAACCCTGGCACCAGGGGTGTTGTGATCTTCATGTACACAGTGCCCTATCCCTATTAATACCAGGAGTGTTGTGATCTTCCTGCACACAGTGCCCTATCCCTATTAATACCAGGAGTGTTGTGATCTTCCTGCACACAGTGCCCTAACCCTGGCACCAGGGGTGTTGTGATCTTCATGTACACAGTGCCCTATCCCTATTAATACCAGGAGTGTTGTGATCTTCCTGCACACAGTGCCCTATCCCTAATACCAGGGGTGTTGTGATCTTCCTGCACACAGTGCAGCTCCCCCCTGTCTGTGAAGCCAGCCTCTCACTAGTAATGCAGGGAAGGAGCTGTTTCAGCCTCACCATCCTCCCCCCCCCCCCCCTCACCCACACACCATTCACTGGCTGGGACATGGGGGAAGTCAGGAGTGAGGGTCAGGCAGCTCCCCCCTGTCTGTGAAGCCAGCCTCTCACTAGTAATGCAGGGAGGGAGCTGTCTCAGACTGGTATCAGGGATAGGGCACTGAGTGCAGGAAGATCACAACACCCCTGGTATCAGGAATAGGGCACAGGTTCTAGTCATATTGACTGATCACATTACTTTTTTTGTCAACTACCAACAGTTTCCATTTCCCATCCCCGCAACCATCACCTCAGTTGGAACCTTGGTAACATCAATAGATAAGAGGGCAGCCAGCCAATAGGAATACATATTCATTCCTAACTGACCTTTACTGACCTGGAAAGTGTCAATAATTTGTATCATTTTCTGTTAGTGTTCCTGAGTTTCCATTTCCATTTCCCATCCCCCCAACCATCACCTCAGTGGAAACCTTGGTAACATCAATAGATAAGAGGGCAGCCAGCCAATAGGAATACATATTCATTCCTAACTGACCTTTACTGACCTGGAAAGTGTCAATTTGTATCATTTTCTGTTAGTGCGCACTAACGGGAGTTAGTGCGCACTAACACGATTTAACGATTTTTAACGATAAATCGTTAGAATTTCTATTGTATTGTGTTCTATAACGATTTAAGACGATATTAAAATTATCGGACGATAATTTTAATCGTTAAAAAACGATTCACATCCCTATAGTGCAACACAGACAGTAACAAGTCGCAAAGTACAGCAATAGCAAAAAGGACTAAATGCAAAACCTGGAGTAAGAATGCAATTGCTTATAAAGAAGATACAGTCAGCCTTGTTCGCTCATGGATTCGTTGCGTTCCGCAGTCTGACGACGGAGGCGACGGCGTCCATTTGTTGCTCTTTGCCAGCGGGCCTGAGAGTCTCGTGGCGGCAAAATGGCCATTTTCGCGGGCACTGTAAAAGAAAAAGGGATCCCCGCCTTTTTAAATGATTCTGCTGCCTCCTCCATCGATTTGACGCGGTATGTGACTCCCTGATATGTATAAGAGAGTCCCAACGGAAAGGTCCACCGGTAACGAACCTGGACATCCCTCAGAGCTCTTGTCGCCTCCCGCATCTCATACCGTTTTTTTAAAGTTGTGGGGGCCAGGTCCTGGAAGACGGAAATGTTGAGGCCTTCCCATGACCACTCGGCTTGCTGTCGGGACGCCGTGTAGATGGCAGCTTTCTGCGAATAATCGCGCAGACAGAAAATGATATCGCGGGCCCTATTATCCGCTCTAGGACCTAATGTCCTGTGAGCGCGATCTATCGCCACGTGCACGGTGCAATCAGGCGTAGCTGTAGTGGCATCCGGCGTCACCTTGGCTAAGAAAAAAAGACAGATTTTCCTCACTGTTGCCTCCACATCGTTAAACATTTCTGTTTCTGGAATGCCTCGGATACGTAAGTTGTTTCGCCTTAGGCAGTTCTCCAAATCCTCTAATTTATCATAAATCGCCATATTATCCGCTTGTAATGATTGGCATTGTGCTGTGCAAGATGCCACAGTGAGGGCTTGCCCATCAATAGACTGTTCCAAGTCGTCAACTCTATTGCCTAAGGCTGCCATATCCTCCCTAATGTCCGCAATACACGCAAGTAATTCACTGCGGTGGTTTTTCAAATCCGCCCGAATTTCCAGGAACCATCCCCGAAGCTCCTCTCGGCTAACGCTGTCTGTGAGGGCTAAGCTTGGGTCTGATTCTGGTGCGTGATCCCCGGACTCGGCGTCCTCGCGTATGTCCTTCTCTGGCAGTTCATTCTGCGGTGGCAGCTTTGCCGGTTGTTTTTGAAAGCCATAGTGCTTAAGATCTGCCGTTTTCCTCTTAGTCGCCATCCGACAGTTGTTGTTTTGCAAAATAGTAAAATATAATTTGCTGGATGATCTTCAAAGCGCTAAAAAACGGGGTTTGAAGGGCTCGAAGCTGGGAGCTCAGGAATCTCACGTCCATTTACCTCGTGCGCCGAACAGCGCCCCCGGGAGTTGGTATTTTCAAACAACAAGCAGCATCACTGTAGGACCTGGGCTTGCTCAGGCTTCCAGTGGTTTCTCTGGAGTTTCACACAGAGCAATCTCAGTTGTAGTGTACAGTAAAACACTGTACTGTGTATCTGTATGTGTGTAGTTTTCCAATAAAGAAATAATTCTTTTAATTGAAATCCCTAGTATGCAGTGATATAAATCCATGATGTCAGGGAATGGTAGACGTGGTCGAGTAATTGGGACTAGCAGAGGAGGCACTGGGAGAGGAGGCACTTCAAAAGGTAGTGCCAGTCCCCCATTAAAGTTAAAAAAGGAGCTGTTCCAATTTAAAATCTCTGGAGGGGCAGGCAGTTCCATCCAGAAAAAAATGAAATTTAAAGATGATGCACCACCACCACCTATTTCAACCCTTTTGTTTTGGAGGTGAAGTAAGGGGAGGATGAACCATGCAAGATAAGAGTGAGACCCAAAAGCAGCAGTGTAACAGCAGACTCAAGTTAGTGCTGACGATGCAGCACAGGCACTGTTTGAATCTGATTCTGATGAAGAATCATCTTGTATAGGATTCCCTTAATCAGAAATGGAAAACTTCATAGCTGAAGAAGGTTTAGGAGGATTAGAAAGTTCTGTCATAGCCTCCACTTCAGTGATGGAGGGGGAGATGACACTGATGATGATGATGAGGAGGATGCGCAGTCAGTGCAGGTACAGAGTGTGACTGATGCCCCTGCTACTCTGCCTTGCTGCCATTCATCAGATGACTCACTCTACTCCTTGTTTTTTCTTTCCACTATCATGGTTCCTCAGTGTGTTGATGCTAGTCTTTCTTTACTGTTTGTCCCTTTATCAGCGCCTTGTGGTTTTTTCTGACACCCTTTCTACTTGCTATGTTCCCCCTTCATTGTGCTGTATGATGTTGATGCCATTTGTCTTGCCACTTTGCCTCTTGTGTTGCCTTCGAGGGTACATGCAACTGTTATTGTTGCTCTCTTTTGAAGCTGTGGTGTGTTTTTGACTCTCTTGATGCTGCTTTGCACCACTG
This sequence comes from Rhinatrema bivittatum, assembly GCF_901001135.1. NCBI lineage: Eukaryota > Metazoa > Chordata > Amphibia > Gymnophiona > Rhinatrematidae > Rhinatrema > Rhinatrema bivittatum. The sequence continues at coordinate 494,237,516 of NC_042617.1, forward strand.
TTAAAGCACTTTTGACACTCCTGGTACCCCTTTGCCCATTTGTAGTGCCTTAGGCTATTCATGCCACTTTGGTGCCACTTTGCCCTAGTCTAAGTACCTGGGAGCTCTTTTCCCATTCTGATGATTGATCCCCTGAAGTTTCATCCGAACTGATAAGAAAACCCCAATTCTGCAGCCAAAAATCAGCTGCAAATACTTCCCCCATTAACTTTAATGGCAAACAAAAAACGAATGAAACTAATAAAACAAATTGGGGTCCCCACGAAATGAAAATATGAACCAAAACATTTTTTCCTTCTGCACATCCCTAGCACTCCCTATATCTCCTCCACCATACCTGCCTGCATGCCAGGTGCTGCCATGGGCCCAGACACTCTCCCTGCGGAGTCAGTGGCTTGGGCTACAGTGCCTGGACTTCCCTGGGAGGGGTTGGAACAATCCTTGCCTATTCTTTTGGGTGGTATTGTTCCTCTTGATGTTATCTGCGGCGAGCCTCCTTGAGCATCCAGTATCCCCTAACAAGTAAACATACCACAATACATTATGAGCCGGATTTTAAAAAGGCCCGGCAGCGGGCATAAAGCCCCATAACACGTGTAAGTCCCGGGGCTTTACAAAAGGGGAGCCAGGTTTGGGGCGGGGCCAGAGGCCTCCGCACGGCCACTGGGACCTGGGATCGCGTGCCAGCAGTTGGCCAGTGCACAACTACCTTCAGCCCCAGGGCTGAAGTAAGTTTTAAAACAAACAAAATAAGTAATCAAAGGTAGGGGGGAAAGGGCGGGGGAGGTAGGGAAAGGGAAAAAAAAGGCAGGGTGGGGGGTAGGAAAGTTCCCTCCAAGGCTGCTCCAATTTCGGAGCGGCCTGGGAGGGAATGGGGGAAGGCAGCATGACTCGCAGCAAGCTTGGCGCATGCAAGGTGTACAATTGTGCACCCCCTTGCTATGGGCCGACCCTGAATTTTATAACAGGTGCGCCTGCGTGCGCATGTTATAAAATCGGGTGTACATGTGCACGTGCCATGTAGCATGTGCGCGCGCCAAGTAAGATCTCATGATATTATAGACCTCTATCATATCCACCCTCAGTTGTCTTTTTTTCAAGCCCTAACCTCTTTAGTATTTCCTCACAGGGGAGCCTTTCCATCCCCTTTATCATTTTGGTTGCCCTTTTCTGTACCTTCTCCAATGCAACTATATCTTTTCTGAGATGCAGGGATCAGATTAGTACACAGTACTTAAGGTGCAGTCTCACCATGGAGTGATAGAGATGTATTATGACATTCTCCATTTTATTCAGCATTCCCTTCCTAATAATTCCTAAAATTCTTTTTGATTTTTTGACTGTCGCGGCCCACTGAGCCGACAATTTCAATGTATTATCCACTATGATGCCTAGATCATTTTCCTCGATGGTAACTCCTAAAATGGATCCTAACATCATGTAACTACTGCATGAGTTATTTTTCCCTATATGCATCACCTAGCACGTTTCCACATTAAATTTCATCTTCCATTTGGATGCCCAATTTTCCAATATCGCAAGGTCCTCCTGCAATTTATCACAATCCGCTTGTGACTTAACTACTCTGAATAATTTTGTATCATTTGCAATCTTGATTATTTTACTTGTCATATTCCTTTCCAGATCATATGTAATATATTGAAAAGCACTGGTCCAAGTACAGATCCCTGTGGTACTCCACTGCTTACCACTGAGAAAATGTGCCTATTTATTAGGGATGTGCAGAGCAAAAGTTTATGTCCATATGTCCATATGTCCAAAGGGGGTCCCATTTGCGGTCAATATGGACATAAACAGAATTCAATGAGTTGGGTATATGTCCATATGTCGCCCATTAAAGTCAATGGGGGAAGGAATTCCAGCCTATTTTTGGCTGCAGAATTGGGGTTTTCTTATCAATTGGCCCAGGAGAGAGTTCCCTTTCCTTTGTGCAGGGAAGGACTCCCTGGAAAGGGTCCACCCCTAGAGTTGGGTGTACCCGGTGTTTACATTGGCGTCCAGTGAATATCGTTGGCGTCTAGTGAATTCCGTTGGCATCTAGTGAATTCAGACTGTACTTACGCACTTCAGCTGATGACAAAGGAATTGGAGGATCTCTCAGAAATAAGAATACGTGTGGGAACACAAGGTCTGGATGAACAGGCAGGCACAGCAATGGAGTTAAAACACCAGTAGGAACACAAGGCCTGGATGAACAGGCACATCATTCGAGGACAGAGGTCAATTCCAGCTAGGGACACAAGGCCTGCATGAACAGGCACAGGAACTAGGTTAAAACACTGGTAGCTCGCCAGCATCTTTCTGATGCATGCTAGAATATTGGCAGCGGTATGGGCATGGTCCGTCAGGTGGGTGTGCAGTAAAGCCCATCTCCACCCTCATGCTTGTTCAGGGAAGGACTCCCTGGAACGGGTCCACCCCTAGAGTTGTGTGTACCCGGTGTTTACATTGGCGTCCAGTGAATATCGTTGGCGTCTAGTGAATTCCGTGGGCGTCTAGTGAATTCAGACTGTACTTACGCACTTCAGCTGATGACAAAGGAATTGGAGGATCTCTTAGAAATAAGAATACGTGTGGGAACACAAGGCCTGGATGAACAGGCACATCATTCGAGGACAGAGGTCAATCCCAGCTAGGGACACAAGGCCTGCATGAACAGGCACAGCAACCAGGTTAAAACACTTGTGGGAACACAAGGCCTGGATGAAGAGGCGCAGCAGTCGAGCACAGAGGTCAATCCCAGCTAGGGACATAAGGACTGGATGAACAGGAACAGCAACCAGGTTAAAACACTTGTGGGAACACAAGGCCTGGATGAAGAGGTGTAGCAGTCGAGCACAGAGGTCAATCCCAGCTAGGGACACAAGGCCTGGATGAACAGGAACAGCAACCAGGTTAAAACACTTGTGGGAACACAAGGCCTGGATGAACAGGCACAGCCACTGAGTTAAAACACCTGTGGGAACACAAGGCCTGGATGAACAGGCACCGCCACTGAGTTAAAACACCTGTGGGAACACAAGGCCTGGAAGAATGGGCACAGCAACTGAGTTAAAACACCTGTGGGAACACAAGGCCTGGATGAACACGCCACGGATACTCGGATAGTAATTTATTTTTTTTAATGTATTTATATTCTTATTCTAAAACGTTTCTAGCACTTCATACTTGATTACACTCAGGTGCTGTAGGTATTTCCCTATCCCCAGAGGAACACAAGGCCTGGATGATCACGGATACGCGGATAGTAAATTTTTGTTTTTAATGGATTTATATTCTTTTTTTAAAAAGTTTCTAGCACTTCATACTTGATTACACTCAGGTACTGTAGGTATTTCCCTATCCCCAGAGGAACACAAGGCCTGGAAGAACTATCAAACATAGGAATCAAAGGCACAGCTCTCAGTTGGTTCAAGTCGTTCCTAACAAACAGGTTTTACAAGATCAGAATTAACAACAAGGAATCTGACCCCATCCTATCAGACCAAGGCGTACCACATCCCTCTCTCCCACCCTGTTCAACATTTACCTCCTCCCCCTCTGCCATCTGCTATCACAACTCAAGCTTACTCATTACCTCTATGCAGATGACATCCAGATCCTCATCCCCATCACAGAATCAATTCAAAAAACCTTCGCCTTCTGGGAGAATTGTCTTCAACCAATTAAACAACTACTTTCCAACCTGAACCTGATTCTAAACTCCAGCAAAACAGAGATGCTACTTATTTCACACAACCCAAACACCTACTCACCTAGCCTTGCACAATCCACATCTTTAAACATGCATCTCTCTGCAGACGTCAGGAATCTAGGAGCATGGCTTGACAACCAACTTACCTTAAAAAAATTTGTAAACACCACCACCAAGGACTGCTTCTATAAACTACAAGTCCTAAAAAAGCTAAAACCACTCCTGCACTTCAATGACTTTCGCCTCGTTCTACAATCCATTATTTTTTCTAAACTCGATTACTGCAACGCAATCCTACTTTGCCTCCCCTCCACCAGGATCAAACCTGTACAGATGGTACAAAATGCCGCAGCCAGAATCCTAACTAACACTAATAAAAGAGACCATATCACCCCCATCTTGAGCAACCTCCACTGGCTACCCATCAAACAGAGAATCCTATTTAAAACCTTAACCATTATTCATAAAGCAATTCACAGCGTCGCACCTATATCACTACAAACTCAACTTCGTCCACACTTATCCTCCAGACCCATCAGAAGCGCCTACAAAGGCACCTTAGTCGCAACTCCAGCTAAATCAACACTAAGAAAAAGAGCACTCTCAACTGCGGGACCACACCAATGGAATGCTCTCCCACCAGACCTCCGCCTCGAACCCAGTCTACCAGAGTTCAAAAAAAAGTTAAAAACCTGGCTCTTCAGGCAAGCTTTCCAATTCCCAGAATGTAACAGAGTTAAAACACCTGTGGGAACACAAGTCCTGGAAGAACGGGCACAGCAACTGAGTTAAATCACCTGTGGGAACACAAGGCCTGGAAGAACGGGCACAGCAACTGAGTTAAAACACCTGTGGGAACACAAGGCCTGGATGAACACGGATACTCGGATAGTAAATTTTTTTTTTAATGGATTTACATTTTTTTTTTTTTAAGTTTATAGCACTTCATACTTGATGACACTCAGGTACTGTAGGTATTTCCTTATCCCCAGAGGAACACAAGGCCTGGATGAACAGGCACCGCCACTGAGTTAAAACACCTGTGGGAACACAAGGCCTGGATGAACCGACACCGCCACTGAGTTAAAACACCTGTGGGAACACAAGGCCTGGATGAACACGGATACTCGGATAGTAATTTTTTTTTTTTTAATGTATTTATATTCTTATTCGAAAACGTTTCTAGCACTTCATACTTGATTACACTCAGGTACTGTAGGTATTTCCTTATCCCCAGAGGAACACAAGGCCTGGATGAACAGGCACCGCCACTGAGTTAAAACACCTGTGGGAACACAAGGCCTGGATGAACCGACACCGCCACTGAGTTAAAACACCTGTGGGAACACAAGGCCTGGATGAACACGGATACTCGGATAGTAATTTTTTTTTTTTTAAATGTATTTATATTCTTATTCGAAAACGTTTCTAGCACTTCATACTTGATTACACTCAGGTACTGTAGGTATTTCCCTATCCCCAGAGGAACACAAGGCCTGGATGAACAGGCACAGCCACTGAGTTAAAACACCTGTGGGAACACAAGGCCTGGATGAACAGGCAGGCACAGCAATGGAGTTAAAACACCAGTAGGAACATGGATGAACACTGATATTCGGATAGTAAATTTTTTTTTTATGGATTTATATTCTTTTTTTAAAAAGTTTATAGCACTTCATTTATTTATTTTTCATTTTTATATACTGACATTCTTGTATTCAATGCAAATCATACTTGATTACACTCAGGTACTGTATGTATTTCCCTATCCCCAGAGGAACACAAGGCCTGGAGGAACGGGCACAGCAACGGAGTTAAAACACATGTGGGAACACAAGGTCTGGTAAACAGGCACATCGTTCGAGTACAGAGGTCAATCCCCGCTAGGGACACAAGGCCTGGAGGAACAGGCACATGAACTAGGTTAAAACACTTGTGGGAACACAAGGCCTGGATGAAGAGGCACATCATTCGAGGACAGAGGTCAATCCCACATAGGGACACAAGCCGCGGAGGAAAAGAAACTAACCAGGATTCCCTCAGTAAAGGCGAGTGAAGAGGGAAGAGCCCAGCGCCGAATCTCCGCCACTCCGGGATCGGGGATCTGAACCCGACTCCCTTTCTATCGGCCCAGGGCGACGGAGGCCATCGCCCGTCCCTTCCGAACGGCTCTCGCCTATCTCTTAGGACCGACTGACCCATGTTGAACTGCTGTTCACATGGAACCCTTCTCCACTTCGGCCTTCACAGTTCTCATTTGAATATTTGCTACTACCACCAAGATCTGCACCCGCGGCGGCTCCACCCGGGCCCTCGCCCCGGGCTTCCGTGCCCACCGCGGCGGCCCTCCTACTCGTCGCGGCTTAGCAACGTCGACCCATAAATATTCTGGGTTTGGTATGTTGATACATAAAGATTTCCATTTAGAACTGAAACAGTCTTAATAAAAATGGTTAATATAAAAAAAAAAAAACACTTGTGGGAACACAAGGTCTGGAGGAACAGGCACATCATTCGAGGACAGAGGTCAATCCCCGCTAGGGACAAAAGGCCTGGAGGAACAGGCACATGAACTAGGTTAAAACACTTGTGGGAACACAAGGCCTGGATGAACAGGCAGGCACAGCAATGGAGTTAAAACACCAGTAGGAACACAAGGCCTGGATGAACAGGCACATCGTTCGAGTACAGAGGTCAATCCCCGCTAGGGACACAAGGCCTGGATGAACAGGCACATCATTCGAGGACAGAGGTCAATCCCACCTAGGGACACAAGGCCAGGCCTGGATGAACAGGCACAGCAGCAACTGAGTTAAAACACTTGTGGAAACACAAGGTCTGGATGAACAGGCAGGCACAGCAATGGACTTAAAACACCAGTAGGAACACTAGGCCTGGATGAAGAGGCACATCATTCGAGGACAGAGGTCAATCCCAGCTAGGGACACAAGGCCTGGAGGAACAGGCACATGAACTAGGTTAAAACACTTGTGGGAACACAAGGCCTGGATGAACAGGCACATCATTCGACGACAGAGGTCAATCCCACCTAGGGACACAAGCCGCGGAGGAAAAGAAACTAACCAGGATTCCCTCAGTAAAGGCGAGTGAAGAGAGAAGAGCCCAGCGCCGAATCCCTGCCCGTCCGGCGGGCGCGGGAAATGTGGCGTACGGAAGACCGCCTCCTCGGCGCCGCTCGGGGGCCCAAGTCCTTCAGATCGAGGCTCAGCCCGCGGACGGTGTTAGGCCGGTAGCGGCCCCCGGCACACCGGGACCGGGTCTTCTCGGAGTAGGGTTGTTTGGGAATGCAGGCCAAAGCGGGTGTTAAGCTCCATGTAAGGCTAAATACCGGCACGAGACCGATCAAACAGCTAGTAGCAATAGGAATCTCTGGATTGGCGCTCGCCTGGTTCAAATCGTTTCTAACCAACAGAGGTTATAAGGTAAAAATCCAGAACAAAGAATCACCACGCCACGACTCGGCCATCGGAGTCCCACAAGGTTCCTCTTTATCCCCTACACTCTTTAATATTTACCTCCTACCACTCTGCCGACTCCTTACCAACCTCAATTTAATACACTTTCTCTATGCAGACGACATCCAGATCCTTATCCCCATCAAAGAATCATACTCGAAATCCCTCGAATACTGGGATTCCTGTCACCTAGAAATCAAAAGCCTCCTCAACAGTCTAAATCTGGTACTAAACTCCTCTAAAACTGAAGTATTACTCATAACTCCTGACAACAATCTCACAGCTTGTCTCCCAACCAACCAACCTACAAACTACTCATGTGAGGGATCTAGGTGTGCTAATCGACCATTAACTGAACTTCAAAGCCCACATCAATAAAACCACCAAAGACTGCTTCTATAAACTGCAAGTTTTAAAAAGGATAAGACCACTCTTCCTCGCCAATGACTTCAGAACCATCCTCCAAGCCCTCATTTTCTACTACTGCAACTCTACATTACTTGGACTCCCTTCCTCATACACAAAACCACTCCAAATGGTTCAAAACGCAGCAGCCCGTCTACTAACAAACACTAGGAAAAGAGACCACATTTCCCCAGTCCTAAAAGACCTCCACTGGTTACCAATTCAGTTCAGAGTCATTTACAAATCCATCACCTTCATATAAAAAATCATTCACCAACACACCATAATCGACCTACAAATTCCTCTCCGTTTATACAAATGCACAAGACCGACCAGGGAAGCCTACAGAGGATGCCTCCTTGTTCCACCCACCAAAACCACTAATCCCAGCACCTTAAGAGATCGAGCCCTTTCCACAGCAGGCCCACCGTTATGGAACTCCATCCCCCCAGATCTCAGAAATGAATCTTGCCTCCTAACCTTTCGTAAAAGACTCAAGACATGGCTTTTCAGGCAAGCCTTCCCGAACTCCACCTAACACGCACCATCAATAAATTCTCTGCTGAGAAGCTTTATATATATTGGACTCCATATTTATATTGTACTCTTGTATATTTATTAGGGATGTGAATCGTTTTAGGACGATTAAAATTATCGTCCGATAATTTTAATATCGTCTTAAACCGTTATGGAACACAATACAATACAGATTCTAACGATTTATCGTTATAAATCGTTAGAATCGTGAGCCGGCACATTAAAACCCCCTAAAACCCACCCCCGACCCTTTAAATTAAATCCCCCACCCTCCCGAACCCCCCCCCAAATAGCTTAAATAACCTGCGGGTCCAGCGGCGGTCCGGAACGGCAGCGGTCCGGAACGGGCTCCTGCTCCTGCATCTTGTCGTCTTCAGCCGGCGCCATTTTCCAAAATGGCGCCGAAAAATGGCGGCGGCCATAGACGAAAAAGATTGGACGGCAGGAGGTCCTTCCGGACCCCCGCTGGACTTTTGGCAAGTCTCGTGGGGGTCAGGAGGCCCCCCACAAGCTGGCCAAAAGTTCCTGGAGGTCCAGCGGGGGTCAGGGAGCGATTTCCCGCCGCGAATCGTTTTCAGTACGGAAAATGGTGCCGGCAGGAGATCGACTGCAGGAGGTCGTTCAGCGAGGCGCCGGAACCCTCGCTGAACGACCTCCTGCAGTCGATCTCCTGCCGGCGCCATTTTCCGTACGAAAACGATTCGCGGCGGGAAATCGCTCCCTGACCCCCGCTGGACCTCCAGGAACTTTTGGCCAGCTTGTGGGGGGCCTCCTGACCCCCACGAGACTTGCCAAAAGTCCAGTGGGGGTCCGGAAGGACCTCCTGCCGTCCAATCTTTTTCGTCTATGGCCGCCGCCATTTTCGGCGCCATTTTGGAAAATGGCGCCGGCTGAAGACGACAAGATGCAGGAGCAGGAGCCCGTTCCGGACCGCTGCCGTTCCGGACCGCCGCTGGACCCGCAGGTTATTTAAGTTATTTGGGGGGGGGTTCGGGAGGGTGGGGGATTTAATTTAAAGGGTCGGGGGTGGGTTTTAGGGGGTTTTAGTGTGCCGGTTTTTCGATTTTTCGATTTTTCGATTTTTAACGAATTTTAACGATTTTTCACGATATTTTACCCCCCCAAACGGCAACAATACGATTCCCTCCCCCTCCCAGCCGAAATCGATCGTTAAGACGATCGAGGACACGATTCACATCCCTAATATTTATATTGTACACATGTATATAATTTTTAACCTCCTCTATCTCTCTTTATTTCTTACACTCCCAGTACATTAGCCCCTGTTAATTGTAACTGCATCTCTTCACCACGTGTACTGTATTTATGTTTTAGGTTGTTTTCTTTGCACCCCCTGTTTTCTGTAAACCGACATCATGTGAACGATTTCATGAATGCCGGTATAAAAAAACCTTAAATAAATTAAATAAATAAGTAAGTACCACAAGGGAAAGTTGAAAACAACTTTGAAGAGAGAGTTCAAGAGGGCGTGAAATTGTAAAGAGGTAAATGGGTGGGGTCCGTGCAGTCCGCCTGCAGGATTCAAACCGGCGGGTTCGGTCGGACCGGGGTTTCGGCGGATCCCCCACCCACACCCCTTTCGCGGGGGTTGGGGGGGGGGGCGGGGAACGCCTCCCGGAGGGCCCCGGCCCACGCAGGGTGCATTTCCTCCGCGGCGGTGCGCCGCGACCGGCTACGGGTCGGCTGGGAAGGCCCGGGGGGGGCAGGTGGCCCGCCGCTCCGGCAGCTCGTGTTATAGTCCCCCCCCCCCCCCCCGGCAGCAGCTTCGCCGTTTCTCCCGGACAAGGGTCCACCTCCAAGTTCAACAATTTCTTCCTCTTTACTTTGTCTGTCGAGGCTTGACGTCTCTACAAGGGTTTGACCTCGATTGCTGTGCCCAGCGCCTGCTGATTAATACCGCTCTTGCCGTATTTCAAGAATGCCGGTATAAAAAAACCTTAAATAAATAAAATAAATAAGTAAAGTACCGAAAGGGAAAGTTGAAAACAACTTTGAAGAGCGAGTTCAAGAGGGCGTGAAAGTGTAAAGAGGTAAATGGGTGGGGTCCGTGCAGTCCGCCCGCAGGATTCAACCCGGCGGGTTCGGTCGGACTGGGGTTTCGGCGGATCCCCCACCCTCACCCCTTTCGCGGGGGTTGGGGGGGGCGGGGAACGCCTCCCGGAGGGCCCCGGCCCCTGCAGGACGCATTTTCTCCGCGGCGGTGCGCCGCGACCGGCTACGGGTTGGCTGGGAAGGCCCGGGGGGGCAGGTGGCCCGCCGCTCCGGCGGCGCGTGTTATAGCCCCCCCCCCGGCAGCAGCTTCGCCGTTTCCCCCGGACAAGGGTCCACCTCCAAGTTCAACAATTTCTTCCTCTTTACTTTGTCTGTCGATGCTTGACGTCTCTACAAGGGTTTGACCTCGATTGCTGTGCCCAGCGCCTGCTGTTTAATACCGCTCTTGCCGTATTTCAAGAATGCCGGTATAAAAAAACCTTAAATAAATAAAATAAATAAGTAAGTACCGTAAGGGAAATTTGAAAACAACTTTGAAGAGAGAGTTCAAGAGGGCGTGGAATTGTAAAGAGGTAAATGGGTGGGGTCCGTGCAGTCCGCCCGCAGGATTCAACCCGGCGGGTTCGGTCGGACCGGGGTTTCGGCGGATCCCCCACCCCCACCCCTTTCGCAGGGGTTGGGGGGGGCGGGGAACGCCTCCCGGAGGGCCCCGGCCCCCGCATGGCGCATTTCCTCCGCGGCGGTGCGCCGCGACCGGCTACGGGTCGGCTGGGAAGGCCCAGGGGGTCAGGTGGACCGCCGCTCCGGCGGCGCGTATTATAGCCCCCCCCCCCGGCAGCAGCTTCACCGTTTCCCCCGGACAAGGGTCCACCTCCAAGTTCAACAATTTCTTCCTCTTTACTTTGTCTGTTGATGCTTGACGTCTCTACAATGGTTTGACCTCGATTGCTGTGCCCAGCGCCTGCTGTTTAATACCGCTCTTGCCGTATTTCAAGAATGCCGGTATAAAAAAACCTTAAATAAATAAAATAAATAAGTAAGTACCGCAAGGGAAAGTTGAAAACAACTTTGAAGAGCGAGTTCAAGAGGGCGTGAAAGTGTAAAGAGGTAAATGGGTGGGGTCCGTGCAGTCCGCCTGCAGGATTCAACCCGGCGGGTTCGGTCGGACCGGGGTTTCGGCGGATCCCCCACCCCCACCCCTTTCGCGGGGGTTGGGGGGGTGGGGAACGCCTCCCGGAGGGCCCCGGCCCACGCAGGGCGCATTTCCTCCGCGGCGGTGCGCCGCGACTGGCTACGGGTCGGCTGGGAAGGCCCAGGGGAGGGGCAGGTGGCCCGCCGCTCCGGCGGCGCGTGTTATAGCCCCCCCCCCGGCAGCTGCTTCGCCGTTTCCCCCGGCGTTTCCTCCTTCCCCTTTGCCAACTGTTAACTTGTCTTAACCTCATTCACTACATCTATGCAGACGATGTTCAGATTCTTATTCCCATAACAGAATCTATTAAAAAGCTATCGCATTCTGGAACAGCAGCTTACAAGAAGCCATCACTAATGTCCTCAACAGTCTAAACCTGGTCCTCAATGCCTCTAAGACAGAACTCCTCTTCATTTCCTCCAACCAAGAAAACCTCCCGTCTCAGATCCATCACAAACACCTTCTCACCCACACTCATGTGAGAGACCTTGGAGTAATTATAGACAACCGTCTTCACCTAAAGAATATGATGAAAACCACAACTAAAGAGTGCTTCTACAGACTTCAGGTGTTAAAAGGACTCAAACCTCTCCTATATTTTCATGACTTCAGGACTGTTCTCAAATACCTAATATTTGGCAAAATTGACTACTGCAGCGCTCTCCTCATTGGCCTACCCAACTCTACAACCAAGCCCTTACAGATGATACAGAATGCCGCAGCGAGAATTTTGACAAGCACCAACCAGAGAGACCATATTACGCCCATCCTCCGTAATTTGCACTGGTTACCAGTCAGTCACAGGGCTCTACACAAAGCTATAACTCTAATTCACAAATCAATTCATAGCCTCCTCCATCTCGACCTCAAATTCCCACTCAAACTCCACACTTCCAACAGACCAATGAGAGAAACCTACAAAGGAGCACTACAAGCCCCACCATCTAAAGCCACACGACTCATCTCTACCAGAGACTGAGCTTTTCCTACAGCAGGTCCAGCCATCTGGAACCACCTTCCTGCAGAACTCAGAATGGAACCGTGCCTACCAACATTTAAAAACAAACTCAAAACTTGGCTCTTCTTACAAGCCTTCCCTGATCCTTCAAACTTTCACTAGATAAGTACAACTACTCTGTTTTGAATATGGAACTTTGCCCCTCCAATATTCTCCTCATTTACTAGTTTGCTACCCTACTTAATATGCACTTCAGCTGATGACAAAGGAATTGGAAGATCTCTCAGAAATAATAATACGTGTGGGAACACAAGGTCTGGATGAACAGGCAGGCACAGCAATGGACTTAAAACAGCATTAGGAACACAAGGCCTGGAGGAACAGGCACATTATTCGAGGACAGAGGTCAATCCCACCTAGGGACACAAGCCACATTGGAAAAGAAACTAACCAGGATTCCCTCAGTAACGGCGAGTGAAGAGGGAAGAGCCCAGCGCCGAATCTCCGGCACTCCGGGTTCGGGGATCTGAACCCGACTCCCTTTCGATCGGCCCAGGGCGACGGAGGCCTTCGCCCGTCCCTTCCGAACGGCTCTCGCCTATGTCTTAGGACCGACTGATCCATGTTGATCTGCTGTTCACATGGAACCCTTCTCCACCTCGGCCTTCAAGAAGAATGCTCAGTCTGTTTAAAATAACAAAATAACAGACCCACTCAAGGACCATGCTCAGTCTGTTTAAAATAACAACATGGAACAGCCCAGCTAGGGACACAAGGCCTGGAGGAACAGGCAGGCACAGCAATGGAGTTAAAACACCAGTAGGAACACAAGGCCTGGATGAACAGGCACACCCATGGAGTTAAAACACCTGTGGGAACACAAGGCCTGGATGAACGGGCACAGCAACGGAGTTAAAACACTTGTGGGAACACAAGGCCTGGATGAACAGGCACATCATTCGACGACAGAGGTCAATCCCAGCTAGGGACACAAGGCCTGGAGGAACAGGCACAACCATGGAGTTAAAACACCTGTGGGAACACAAGGCCTGGATGAACGGGCACAGCAATGGAGGTATAACACTTGTAGGAACACAAGGGCTGCACAGTAGACGCCGGTCAGGCACAGCGATTCACGTCAAGAACATGTGCTGCAGTGCTTACATTATCTTGAGCATAGGAGGCAATTGGAGCTGCTGCAAGGCTTTCAATAGCTTTTATTCATCTTGCCATTCACAAGGAAAATCTGGAAAGCCAAGCAATGGCAGGTTTACTTTCAAGAACACTAGCATTTCCATCAAGTCTGGTGACAGCCTTGAGCGGTGAGGGCTCATGATATCCCCTGTCATTGAAAAGACACGTTCACTGGGCACACTGGTTGGTGGACATGACAGATATCCTTCAGCCACTTTGGCTAGGTGTGGCCAGACAGTGGACTTGTGTGCCCAATATGCCAGCGGATCTGTCTGCGTGTTCTCTATCGGCTCTGAGAGATACCGTGTCACTGACAGCTGTGCTGCTGTCTCCTCCTGTGCTTGGGAGGGCTGAGAGTCACTCGATCCAGTTACTTTCTCTCTCGCCTGTTGCACAACTGATGAATCTTTATGGCCGACATGCCTTGGGCGTTCTGACGTGGAGGAGGAGGTACTAATAATACTATCTGTCGCTGACACAGTGCTTCTCCTGCCAGGGCTAGCAGCAGCACAACTCTGTGACGTGCCTGCTGTTTCCACCTCTGCTTGAAGCCTAATCTGTCTCCGCCTATGGCGCTCCTCATCACGGACCTTTGCTAACAACAGCTCCTTCACAAATGACAGACAATTGGTCTGTAGGGCGAGTTTACCTTTCACACGGGGATCACAGACAGAGGCGAGCATGTATGTGCTGTCCTCTGTTAAAGGCCTTAATCTGTCTTTCACCTGCTGCTGCAAAACGTCCACACACTGCAGCACCTCAGCAGTCATTCCCTCTTTGCGTTTAAAGCCCTCCAAATGGTCATCCAGGAATTTCACTATAGGGATAATGTCAGCCAAGGTGGAACTTCTGGAACTCAGCTCCTCCGTGACATCCTTGAAGGGCTGCAGGATTTGTACCAGCTGACTCATGACTAACCAATCGTGATGCCCTAGGGGATTCTGCACACCTATGCCTATTGTACCAGAAAGTTCATGAAGGGGTGTCTGCAGCTCCAGTAACCTCTCCAGCATCATAAAGGTGGAATTCCACCCGGTGGCAACGTCTTGAATGACACGCTTCTGAGGCATATCCAAATCAGTCTGCTTTTCTCGGGGAACCTGCCCCGCCCTGACACTTCTTTGGAAGTGTGCTGCTATGTTCCTGCACTTGTGTATTAACCTACGCAGGTATTCAGTCTCCTTGTCCTTGGACTCCAAGCCCAGACCTGACTTCACTACCAGATGCAGAGTGTGTGCAAAACATCGGATGTTCTTAAACCGCCCATCGCTTATTGCCTTAACCATGTTTGCACCGTTGTCTGTGACAAAAAAGCCTGCCCGCGTTTTACTGTCTCGCTGGTGTACTTGCCAGCTCGCCAGCATCTTTCTGATGCATGCTAGAATATTGGCAGCGGTATGGGCATGGTCCGTCAGGTGGGTGTGCAGTAAAGCCCACCTCCACCCTGATGCTTGTTCAGTAATAGAGCTACTGGCTGCCCCTGCCTCTGCCATGTCCCACCAGTGTGCTGTCAGAGAGAGGTAAGAGTGTGCAGCGTTCATGGCGGTCCAGATATCGCAGGTGAAATGCACTCTTCCGTCTGCCTTACCTAGCAGTGCTTGCAAGCGACTGAGACAGTGCTTGTACAGGCTGGGGATGACCTTTCTACTAAATGTGGTTCTGGAGGGGACTTTGTAATTTGGAAGTACGACCTTCAAAAAACGTTTGAAACCCACATTCTCCACTAACTGCAGGGGCTGGTCATCAAGGGCAATCATTTCCCCAATGCTCCTGGTTACAACTTTTGAGGCTGCCTGCCTCCTACCCCGGGATAGCGTTAGCGCACTCCACCCCATTTCCTCCATGGTGCATTGTCGCTTCTGCCACGTGTCAGTGGGTTGCTGGCCTGCCGCCTGACTGCTAGAAGGGTATGAGGGCGTGGGCTGACTCTGCTGCTTTCCTACCACTGCACCCTGGTTGGAAGGGGAAGGGGTCCCCCAACGGAAACTGGCACCATCCCCAGATGGCAGTAATCTTGTTGGGTGTTGCCTCTTTATATGATGCTCCATGCCAAAATTTGATAGATGTCCCAGTTGCTTGCCTCTGCTAATATCCCTGGCACAGTAATTACACCGAGCATAACGCGGGTCTTCCGTCACTTTAAAATGTGCCCAGATCGCAGATTTCTTTTGTGATCCTCCTCTCTTTCCTACCCTGGGGGTGGATGGTGGCACTGGAGTTGAGGTACTACTGGGTGTGGGTGGTGCACCCACTGCACCCGGCGAAGCAATGCCAGCGGGGGCAACAGTCACCCTCTGTCTCCCTTCTGACAGCTCTTCCTCCTCCTCGATATCAGTGGAATGTCTCCCCTGCCGCAGAATTCTGGAGGTGGAGGCTAAAACAGGACTAACTGACAATTCTACCGAAGATTGCTCAGGTATTACATCTTCCGTTTCTGATGAGAATCCCATCCAAGAAGATTCTTCTTCTGAATCAGAAGCTAACAGTGCCAGCGCTACCTTGTCAGCGTGAAGTTTTGCAGGACACTTCTGTCCCCTGGCTGCTCTTGGGTGTGTAACTTTTGTCTGGCTAGACTCTGCCTCCTCTTCACTCTCCTCCAAAACTAGTGCCAGAAACACGTGGTGGCAATTGCAAAGTTTCATGGTCTGATTTCTTTTTTTTTGCCATGGAACTGCCATCCCCTACAAAGACGTTTGATTGCAACAGTTGCCTTTTTAGCTGTACTGGTGGTGTTGCACTGGTGTCTTTTGCGGTGTCTCCGCTGCCATTCCCACTAAGTCGCTTGCATCTCTCTTTCCCTGACATTATGGATTTAATGTCAATGAGTACTAGTGGTAACACTGCCCACTGTCCCACAATAATAATGTTCAGTCTGTTTAAAATAACAAAATGAACAGACCCACTCAAGAATGCTCAGTCTGTTTAAAATAACAAAATTTAAAAGAACCACTCAAGGACAATGTTAAGTCTGTTTAAAAATAGCAAATTCAACAGACTGGCTGAAGGCCAATGTTCACTGTTTACAATGCCCACTGCCTGCCTGGCAATGCACGGAATGTCTCTATCTGTGTGCAGTCCACACACAGGTCACGTAGATATGAGGCAGAGTAGTGCCAGCCCTGGCACTGCCCACCCAGCTCAGAACCACTCAAGGACAATGCTAAGTCTGTTTAAAAATAGCAAATTCAACAGACTGGCTGAAGGCCAATGTTCACTGTTTACAATGCCCACTGCCTGCCTGGCAATGCACGGAATGTCTCTGTCTGTGTGCAGTCCACACACAGGTCACGTAGATATGAGGCAGAGTACTGCCAGCCCTGGCACTGCCCACCCAGCTCAGAACCACTCAAGGACAATGCTAAGTCTGTTTAAAAATAGCAAATTCAACAGACTGGCTGAAGGCCAATGTTCACTGTTTACAATGCCCACTGCCTCACTGCCTGCCTGCCAATGCACTGAATGTCTCTGTTTGTGTGCAGTGAACACAGAAGTAGCTTGCTTTTACGTAGATATGAGGCAGAGTACTGCCAGCCCTAGCAGCACTGCACACCCAGCACAGAACCAGTCAAGGACGTTTTTTTTTTTTTTTTACCTAACACAAAATCCGTTCTGTGTTGTCTATCAAATCTGGTTCTCTTTCTGGTTCAGTTCTGTGTTGTCTATCAAATCTGGTTCTGGTTCTGGTTCTGCTTCTATTTCTGCTTGCCTGCACCTGCCACCCAGCCCACCTCCCCACAGAATCGCTGACAATGTCCGTGAGCCCTCGTGCTGCTGCTGCTTTTATAGTGCTGGCTCGTCAGGAAATCCTCAGAGAAGCACTGAATGACAGCGCGATTCGCTGCATTCAGTGCTTCTCTGAAAACGTGAATGCAGATTCGCTGCGTTCCGGTATCCATGCCGACCTGTCCAACCCTTACCTGTGAGTCACTGCGACTCACAGGGAGGGGTCAGACAGGTTGGCATGGTTACCGCAGGGGCGCCGCCATTTTGAGGTAAGCCGGGGCTCCGAGCTCGCAGCTAATGGCGGCGAGAAAGCGCGCGCATGGCGGTTCGCCGTATCCAACATAGCTATGTTGAATATGTTGGAAATCCGCTCGTATACGCCCCATCACTTTTTTAAGTTAAAAAAAAAATATGCGTAGCGTTTTACATATGCGGTCAATACGAATGCACACCCCTACTATTTATCCTAATCTCTGTTTCCTGTCTTTTAACCAGTATGTAACCCATGAAAGGACATCGCCTCCTATCCCATGAATTTTAGTTTTTTTAGAAGCTCATGAGGGACTGTTAAACGCCTTCTGAAAATGCAAATACTGAATAGGAATAACCATTGCAGTCACATACTACTTGTGCTACTTCTCATGTAGTATACATTATTTTATGTCCTTGTAATTGTATATGTGTAGTTAAAACAATGTGTGCTGTTAGAATAAGGATCGCTGAGCACTAAAGCTCGATTTGGTGCAATTGTATAGATGCACCGCTTACATCTCATTGAACAAATCAGGGTCTTTCAATTAGTGATTTAAGGCCTTTGGTACTGCAACAGGTCACTTTCTAATATGGAGGAGAACAAAAGTGGGAAATTTGAACTGGGTTCTCTTAGCCCTGTGGGCTTTAATAATAGAATGAAGTGGGAGTGTTCCTTTAAGGATTTATTATCAATAAGAGTGTTTCCATTTCTACCAATTCAATCGATGGGTTTGAATTTTTACATCAAGTATTGTTACGCTCGGCCAGCTGCATTCACGTCCCACAGCTGGCTGCCCTCATCATCCTGCAGAGCCAATTTTACTTCCCAGAAGACATGGCCGACCTCCTAGAATGCTACCATGTTGCACCGGGACACTATGTGATCATCTGCTTAGGCGCACATGCATGCAGCAGTTGTGTCTTTAAATGGTCAGCGGCGGGGAAATCCTTCTTTAGATGCCTCAGCAACAGGTTCCTTGGACTCTGTCCTGAAGCTTGCTCCTGGATTGTCTTCTGATGTGACCGGGTTTGCCCTTGCCTCTCTTCTTACTGTTTTCCGCCTGCCCTGAATTGGATTGTTCTTTAGATCTATCTTGCTTGCTGCCTGTACCAGACCATGGTTTGCTTCTCGTCTTGCTGTTCACTGCCTGCCCTGACTTGGACTGTTCATCATCTCTCTTGCTTACCGTCTGCCCAGATCTCAGATCATCTCATGCCTTGCTTTCGACCAGCGATACCTGCTGATGGTGAGGACCTTTGGGGTTCTTCTCCGAAGGTTGCACCAATCTCATCTCAGCTTAAGGGTTCACATGAATAACAAGTATTTAAGATCATGTGATTGTATGTTTTTCTGTAGTATACACTCAAAATGTCTGTTACAAAGTATTATTACATTGTGGTTTTAATGAAAAAGTTAACAAAGAAAAAAATTATAAAAAAAGATCATGTGATATGGGTACCTGGCCAGTATCCTGTTGTTTGGATCATGTCTTACTGTTCTGTCTGTTCTCAACATCAGGAACAAGGATGACGAGCAAACTTGGGAAGTGATTTTTTTCTGTTGAACCAGAAGTCTCACCTGTGGAACGGACGCGTTGCCCAGGACTTTTCCTGAACACTGAGGCTCCTGTTTTTGTCTGAAATACGGGGCTTCCCAGCCTGATGTTTGACGAGATGTGGTAAGGACTGTTTGTACATTAAAGTGTTCGGTGTTCTGGTGATGTGATAGCTGACGTCAGATTTCAGTGTTACATATGTACATCTATCTTATATCTGTATATACAATTATTTAGTTAATATAGTATTCTTTTCTATTGTGTGTATACTGTCTTTTGGCCATTAATTCTTGGTTGAAACATTTGGCTCAATTGGCAAGATGTCTTTATTTAGAAAGAAAGACAAAAAGACATGGGAAAAAACTAGTGAAGTATCGGGCCGATACAGTACAGTGCGCTCCAACCCTCTATTGGACGCGCGTTTTCGACGAGCTAGCGTTACCCCTTATTCAGTAAGGGGCCGAAAACGCGCTTCCAACCTCCCAAACCTAATAGCGCCCGCAACATGCAAATGCATGTTGATGGCCCTATTAGGTATTCCCGTTTGATTCAGAAAACAAAATGTGCAGCCAAGCCGCACATTTTGCTTTCAGAAATTAGCGCCTACCCAAAGGATTTTCTGTGCAGGGCAGTCTGCTGGCTGGCTGGCGATATTAAGTCGGAGGTCCGGAAAGTTACCAAAAGTGAAAAAAATAAATAAATAAAATTTGAAGTTGGCCCGCGGCTCGCGGGTCGAAAATCGTACGCTCGATTTTGCTGGTGTCTGGTTTCCGAACTCGTGGCTGTCAGCGGGCTCGAGAACCGACACCAGTGCTAGGAGGCGCTAGGAGGCGCTAGGGATGCGCTAGTGTCCCTTGCACCTCCTTTTGCCTGTTATACCGCCGGGCCTAATTTGAATAGTTAATCGCGCGCACTAGAGAGCGGGCATTCTCCCGCTCTCCCATGGACTTTACTGTATCGACTCGTTAGTGAGGTAAAAGACTTCCTTGATATCCCGGGATAAGAGAATCAACCGTGTAAAATGTTAACGGAACAATGGGGTTGTAATACGGGTCTATGTAAAAACTGAGAATGGAAGGTGAAAGTTTATATGAGCCTTTGTGTCTGTGTTTCCCTTGATCTTTTAGTGTGAAGGACTGATTTGTTTATGTTGGGGACCATCTAGCTTGTGTTAAGAATGTTTCTTATATTCTGAAAAATGCAGGATAGAGCATAAGAAAACCTATTGAGTACAGAATATTCTGTGTGTATTTAACTTTAGCATTATGTGGCAACAGAAGGTGTCATTTGTTAAGAATACAGAATCGCGCACGCAGGGAGACCGGGCGTGCGCCTGCTCTCCCGTGGACTTTACTGAATCGGCCCGTTTGTATCTGAGATTTTTTTTTTTTTTTTTTTACAGATTTAGAAGAATAAAAGCTGCTGTACTGGACAAATTGTAAAACCTGACAAGTGTCATGGGTCATGTATGACGTCCCTCACAGGAGGGTAGTCCAGTGCAGCACTATCCCTGAATCTCTCCCTCCACAGGGATCTCCGCTGCTGGGCTCCGCTGTCCTTCGCTTTTCAAGACCAGACCCTCCAAGCCTCTACAGAGCCTGCACTTGTTCTGGGGAACTGCCTGGCAGCCAGTCCAGCCAAGCTCCCAGCAAATAAACACAAAAACAGTTTGTAGTCACAATATATCAGTCTTTTCCTTTTCTATAGTTCCCACTGACGACCACAGGTGGGCCACAA
Source organism: Rhinatrema bivittatum (assembly GCF_901001135.1). Lineage (NCBI taxonomy): Eukaryota > Metazoa > Chordata > Amphibia > Gymnophiona > Rhinatrematidae > Rhinatrema > Rhinatrema bivittatum. The sequence continues at coordinate 494,258,271 of NC_042617.1, forward strand.
AAACTCACCAAGGGTTTATTTATTTATTTATTTATTTATTTTCTTTTACTATACCGATGCTCAAGACCAGGTCTTATCATACCAGTTTACAATGTAACAGAGGGGAAACCAATTAACATCTAGTTAGAAAGTAAAGTTACATTAAACAGGGAGCATAAAACATGGGAGATGGAAGACAGGACAGAATTTAAACTAAAACTACTGGACAGTGATAAATATAATCAACAAAAAACTATATGTTAAAGATACATAAACAGAGATTTATCCTAGGCGATTATTAACATGGTAAGTCCAGTGGGAGAAGGAGAGGGGTGAGGTGAGTGGGGGGGGGGGAGGGGGAGAGGGAAATGAAGAGGGGGGAGGGATTAGGGAGGGGTGGAAGGGTGAGAGTCAGTGATGGTTGAAGGAGTTCCTTCAACGGTAGGCTTCTGCGAACAGCCAGGTTTTCAGTTTCTTTCTGAATGTTAGATGGCATTGTTCTTGGCGTAAGTCTTGGGGAAGTGAATTCCAATGTAGCGGACCTGCTGTTGAAAGTGCTCGCTTGTGAATAGAGTTGTGGACCGAGGATTTGTTGGGGGGGGGGGGGCGGCCTTGAGCGAACTTTTGTAGGCAGTTCTGATCGGCCTTGCGGAAGTATGTAATTTGAGTGGGAAGGTGAGTTGGAGTGTGGATTGCTGGTAGACGGATTTGTGGATGATGGTGAGGGCCTTGAAAAGTATTCTATATTGGATGGGCAGCCAGTGTAGGATTTTTAGGATTGTTGTGATATGGTCCTTGCGACGTGTGTTTATAAGGATCCTGGCTGCTGCGTTTTGCAGCATCTGAAGAGGTTTGGTAGACGAAGCGGGGAGACCGAGTAGTAGAGCGTTACAATAGTCGATCTTTGAAAACAGTATGGCTTGAAGCACTGAACGGAAATCCTTGAAGTGTAAGAGCGGGCTAAGTTGCTTCAAGACCTGTAGCTTGAAGAAGCATTCTTTAGTTGTAGCGTTAATGAATTTTTTGAAATTTATTCTAGAGTCAAGGGTGGCCCCAAGGTCTCTGACCTGGCTTGCTATTGGGATGAATGCATTATTGGCAAAGGGGTTGTTATCACTAGGGGAGATAACCAGGAGTTCCGTTTTGGAAGTATTTAGGACCAGGTTGAGACTCGAGAGAAGAAGGTTGATGGCATGTAAGCAGTTGTTCCAGAAATTTAGAGTAGAGGAGATGGGGTCCGAGATGGGAATTATGATTTGCACATCGTCCGCGTATATAAAATGGGTGAGGTTGAGGCTATTGAGTAGCTGGCATAAAGGGAGTAGATATATATATTGAACAGGGTAGGGGAAAGAGAAGAACCCTGAGGTACTCTTTGGTTTGATGGAATGGAGTGGGATTCTTTGTCATTTATTTTGACTTTGTAGTGCCTGTTGTTCAGAAAGGATGTGAACCAGAGCAGTGCAGAACCAGATATGCCTATTTCCATTAAACGGTTGATGAGGATAGAGTGGTTTACCGTGTCGAATGCTGCGGAAATGTCGAGTAGGGCTAGCAGGTATGATTGTCCCTTGTCGAGGCCCATCAGGATGTTGTCCGTTAGAGAAAGAAGGAGGGATTCTGTGTTTAGGCGTTTCCTGAATCCGAATTGAGAAGGGTAGAGAATATAGTGGGAGTCAAGGTAGTCTGTGAGTCGGATGTTGACAAGCTTTTCCATTAGCTTGGCTATAAAAGGTAGGTTTGCAATGGGGCGGAAGTTTGCAGGGTTGGCTGGATCCAGGTTGGGTTTTTTTAGTAAGGGTTTCAGTGAAGCAATTTTTAAGGAGTCCGGGACTGATCCTTGATTGAAGGAGCAATTTATGATGTCTGCCAGCGGTTTAGCAATGGTGTTAGGGATGGTGAGAAGGAGTTTGGTCGGTATTTGGTCCAATGGATGTGAGGAAGGTTTCATTTTCTTGATTATTGATTCTATTTCCAGGGAGGATGTCTGTTCAAGAGTTTCTAGTGTTGGTTTGTGGATAGTTGGAGGAGGGTTAGTGGTTGCGAGGCTTAGTGGTTCCGAAGGGTTTGGAGAAGTGTTAGTTGATGCCAGGGGGTCAAGTAGGTTTTTGATTTTGTTATCAAAGAAGATGGCCAACTCTGTGGATTTGTTATGGGCTTCTTCTTCTGGGATGGTAAGGGGCATAGGTGTGGTAAGGGCAGCGACATATGAGAACAGAGTTTTTGGGTCATATAAGAAGCCGTGTATTTTTTTGGCGTAGAAATCTCGTTTGGTGCGGGTAATGGATGTCCTATAGTGGCTAATTGCAGTTTTGTAAGAAGCCAGTGAGAAAGGGGAGGAATCTTTCCGCCAGCGTTGTTCTTTGTGTTGTAGATCCTGTTTGAGTTTTCTTAATTCAGTTGAGAACCAGGGTTTTTTATTCGTGCGGGCTGGGTTGATAACTTTTGAGGATACGGGGCAGATTCTGTTAGCTACTGAGTGTGTAATAGTTTGCCAGGAGCTCCTGGGGTCAGGAGGCCCCCCCAAGCTGGCCAAAAGTTCTTTTTGGGCCGAACGAGCCGTCCGGCGCAAACTCGCCGGGAATCACGTGACGCCGACGTCACGTGATTCCCGGCAAGTTCGCGCCGGATGGCTCGTTCGGCCCAAAAAGAAATTTTGGCCAGCTTGAGGGGGTCAGGAGGCCCCCCCAATCTGGCCAAAAGTTCTTTTTGGGCCGAACGAGCCATCCGGCACGAACTCGCCGGGAATCACGTGACGCCGCGTCACTCGACGTGCCGCCGACGTCACATGCTTCTCGCCAAGGATTGCAGAAATGACGTCCTCACTCCTCGCTCGATCACCAGGGAGTTGTGGTAAGTCTGGGGGGGGGGATTAAGGAGGGTGAGGGGGTTTAAATTTTTTTTTTGCACATATGTACATATACCCAACTCATTGGATTTTTTTTATGTCCATATTGGCCGCAAGTGGGACCCCCTTTCAGACATAAGAAATATGAACATAAAATTTTGCTCTGCACATCCCTGCTGGATGCTGGCGTGACTGGAAGATTGCTGGAAGAATGCTGGATGCTGGAGTGACTGGAAGATTGTTGGAAGAATGCTGGATGCTGGAGTGACTGGAAGATTGCTGGAAGAAGTGCTGGATGCTGGCGTGACTGGAAGATTGCTGGAAGAATGCTGGATGCTGGAGTGACTGGAAGATTGTTGGAAGAATGCTGGATGCTGGAGTGACTGGAAGATTGCAGGAAGAATGCTGGATGCTGGAGTGACTGGAAGATTGTTGGAAGAATGCTGGATGCTGGAGTGACTGGGTTCAAACAGAACTCCCCACTGCACAGGGAAAAACACTGTCTGGCTTCTCCAGCCAGCGAACCGCCCTGCCTGGGAGTTGCACAACCCACTCCAACTCCCCTCAGTTGTGCAGCAGGTTGCGGCCTTCCTGTTCCTTTAACACAATAACACGGTGCAGCAAAATACAGTAAAAAATATCCCAAAACATACACAATTTCCCCCTCCCCTTCAGCAATGTCACTCAATCTGTTTCCATGCTGGAGTCAGCGGCTTCCTCTGCTTGGGAATCAATGTCCATCTCCTCCTCCTCCCCTGAGGATCTCAGCTTTTCTGGCCACATGAACCACTCTAGCACGCCTTCTTCCTCTACCACCATTGGTTCGGGTAAGTCTGAATCACTGGAGCTCAGCTCAGCTGCCTGATCAGCGTCCTCCCTTGCCCATTGGCTCAGCTGTGCCTCCATCAATCTGGGAGTTGTAGTCCTTTTTCTGCCCCCAGGTGCCCTCTGCTGCTTAAATCGGCTACGGGTTCTCCAAGCATTAATCCAGCCTGGATTTTCCTACCTCAAAGCTGGCTGCACTTCATCACATAAGTAATACACATTGGGGCAGATTTTAAAAAGGTTACGCGCCAATTTTAAAAAGGCCCAGCGTCGCGCATATAGCCTGGGTACGTGTGTAAGTCTCAGGGCTTTACAAAAGGGGTGGTCGGGGATGGGGTCAGAGGCCTCCCACGGAGTGGCCATTGCTGCTGTGTGAGATGATCGCGTGCCGGCAGGCTGCCGGCGTGCACAACTTGCGCCTGCCCAGAGGCAGGCACAATAGCTAAGAGAAAGGACGGGGAGGTTAGAGTAAGGCTAGAGGGAGAAAGGTTAGGGGAAAGGGTGGAAGGTCAGGCTAGGGGGAAGGGAATTTTCCTCACAGGCTGCTCCACAAGTTATAAAATCGGGTGTACATGTCCGCCTGCTGGGTAGCACGCACACATGTATGTCCACGCGCACCTTTTTAAAATCTACACCATTGTTCTGATGAATGTTTACACCAATATAAATATAGATTTGGAAACTTTTCATTCAGCAAGTATTGGTGTGAAAACTCTGAATCCAGGGGTAGAATATTTGGACTTTTTGCTGAGGGTATGGATTCAGAGTTTTCACTCAGACACAGAGTAGTTTGAAGGCCTGCAGAGCTGTTTCTGAAAATTGATAAGAACTCAGAGGGAGGGAAGCTGTTATTTCACAAGCATTTTTAGTGTATAAGGGGAGTCAAGGAGAAAGAGGGTAGAGAGAGAATAGGCTGTGCTTTTCCTCTTTACTTTGTACATTGCAGACAAACATTGTTTGAACTGCTTGTCTGTAATGAGAATGAATCCACAAGCCCTGACTAAGTAGAAATGCAAAAGACATTCTATACTGCATATTCTTGTTCTATTTTTGGCATCATTTGATTGCTTTAACATGCCATGCAAACATGTAGTAAGTTAGAAATAATTTACATGTGAATTGTTTATTTCCTCTTTCAGATAATAGAAGGACTAGGGGGTATTCTATGAAGTTAGCAAGTAGCACATTTAAGACTAATAGGAGAAAATTATTTTTCACTCAACGGACAATTAAGCTCTGGAATTTGTTGCCAGAGGATGTGGTTAGTGCAGTTAGTGTAGCTGGGTTCAAAAAAGGTTTGGATAAGTTCTTGGAGGATAAGTCCATTAACTGCTATTAATCAAGTTACTTAGGGAATAGCCACTGCTATTAATTGCATTAGTAGCATGGGATCTTCTTAGTGTTTGGGTTATTGCCAGGTTCTTGTGGCCTGGTTTGGCCTCTGTTAGAAACAGGATGCCGGGCTTGATGGACCCTTGGTCTGACCCAGCATGGCAATTTCTTATGTCCTTATGTTCTTATGAGCCAATGAAAACAACCAAGAAAGGACCTTTAAACCAGTGTCATCCATCCAACCTTTTTTTCATACCAGATGGAAATTCTGAAGCTAAATTAAAAATCCAGCGTTATTCTTTATAATTTAATTGGGATCGCATATCTTCCCCTCTTTAGAAATTTGAACCATGTCCAAGATTTGCTGAACCTGGCTACCACTCAGTGTGGTGTCCACAGTTTGTGCAGGTGCACATGGGAGATCCTGGATTAGATCTGGAAGTATCTCCATTCGTATATCATTGCATAGAGCGAGATTAGTGAATACACAGCACAGCAGCATTATATCTCCTACTTTGGGTGGGGCATTCATTAAATCTCCACCCACTTTGTCCAAACAGCAAAATCTACTTTTGAGAACTCCGAAGGTCCATTCTATGCCACAGCGGGTAAAACATAAGGCCTCATTGTACCTAGACTGCGCTGGAATGTTGGGAATAGCAATGGACGTGAGAAGCCACATCCTGCAACCGTAGCCAGAATCTCCTGCGGCAAAGACAGAATGTGGGCATCAATCACACCACAGTCATTTTGATTTCTGGATGCCAAACCACAGCATGCTATAAGACACTAGAACTTAGCCTCTAGCTTAGAATGACCCTTAAAAGCCTATTTCCCTACACTAAGTGCATGCCACCTTTTCTGGGACACTATGGGGCAGATTTTCAAAGACCTACGCACATAAATCAAGGAGAATTTATGCACGTAGGGGGGTTATGCACGCCGAGGCTATTTTCAAAAGCCCCAGTGGTGCGCGTGTAAGTCCTGGGGCTTGAAAAAAGGGGCGGGGCATGGGCAGGGCGGTATGGTGCTGGAGGAGGTATGGCCAGAGGCCTTCTTATGGCCTCTGGCCTGGGGATTGCACGCCATTAGTCAGCCGGTGCGCTCAAGTTACACCTGCCTCTGGCAGGTGTAACTTGTGAGATAAAGTTACGGGTATTTTTTTTTGGGGGCTGGGGGCCGGGACAGGTTGGGGAAAGGAGGGGAAGGTGGGGGGGAAGGAAAGTTCCCTCCGAGGCTGCTCCAATTTCCCAGCGGCCTCAGAGGGAACGGGGAAAGCCAGCTAGTCTCCCAAGGGCTCAGTGCATGCAATATGCACTAGTGTGCACCCCCTTGTGCATGCTGACCCCTGATTTAATAACATGCATGCAGCTGCGCGCACATGTTATAAAATTGGCCATACATTTGTGCGCGTACCTTTTAAAATCTGCCCCTTTATGACCAGTATAGCATTAGCTGAATCTAGGTAAGATCTTCCTGACTAATAAACTATGTCTAGGAATTCCACCAAATATGTGGCAGCTCCTCACAACCAAGCTAAGGCTCCTCATTCTTAGCAGTCATTAAACCTTGAAGCAGTACATCAGAGCTGCTATACCTGTCCTAGCAGAAAAACCTCTAGCATGTAGTCTGAATGTTCTAGTCCCTGGCTGCTGTGCAGTATGTCTTCCAGAGAATCAAATTTGTCAGACCTGATACAGGGAATATGCTAGGCCCCAAAATGCACGACTTCTGGTTTACCTGTGTGATGGACAACACAAACTGTGCCTGACATCCTGGTTGTCCCATCACTAGCAGGCCACACCTGATCTATGAATACCAACATTGTTGATTCATAAAGGTTGTGATTAACCTGTGAGATTTCAACTGCTTGAAATGGGTGGATTGGAAAAGGCGACTTTTTAGAGTGAACCTGTAGAAAGTTTAGAGTGCCTGATCTCACATCAAGCTTTATGGCAATTGAATTGTTTGGCCTCACAAGATCAGCAGCCCTCTACAGAGGCATAGTGAGGGTCTTTGGTGCCCGTGGGCCAATTTGTATTTATTTATTTATTAGAATCTTATATTTGCAACTTCCTTGCTCAAAGCGTTCAGTGTTATCTTCCCTGCAGGTGTCTCTCCTTTCTCTTCTCCATCATCCACCACATAGCACCACCATGTGGGGTCTCTTCATTGGGGTGGATGGGAACCCCGCCAACACATCACCACAGAGCACCACCATGCAATGCCAGTGCTAACTTTTCTACAGCCCTGTGCAAACAATTACTGATCTGTCCCCTCCTCATTCTGTTTTTTTTTATTTGTTTTTTTTTTTTACCATTTAATTTGTATTATTTTACAAATCAGGGTCAGAGCAAGCGTATTTGCCACCCTTAGTGAATCTTACAGCTTTGTGCTCAGCCTTCCTCCTATCATGGCCCTTTCCACACACAAATTCAAATTAGGCATTTATAATAAAATATTTTACATGAAAAAACATACTCTAAGTACAGTCTTTTGAAGTAAAAATATCACTATTGCACTGCTGTGGTGTCAACCAGAAAACCATGCATAAAAGCCAAAAAGACACTTGTAACATAAATGGGATTAGGACTATTGTAATGCATGTTGGGTATAGGCTTGGTCTTCAGTAAGCCATATATATGCTGATTGTTCATCGCAAAATCAGCATAGAGAATGTGCTATTCTTGCAAATTCTTATATTGTGTGCCTGCACAGATGAGGGGAAGGGTGTCCCTCTGCTCATTTGCCATTGGATGAGGTCCACTGTCAGCTGCAGGGCCTCTCTCCCTGTTTTTTGTCTTCCGTTGGGAACAGGTTCACCGGCAGTTGCATGCAACTTCCCCCACGGTTCAGAGCATCCCGATTCACTGCTTCTGGTGCCCCCCTGCTCTAGGTGGCCGAGGGCATCATCCTCTTCTGCTTCCAGGTGGATTGGGCTTCCCCAGTGGCCGCAGGCCTTTTCTTATGCCACAAAGTACCCATACAGCTTGGCAGCCAGGACTTTGCCCCCCCCCCCATCCCAGGAATTTCCCCTCGCTATACCACTAGGCCTCTGGAACATGTGGAGAGAAAGCCAGGCCCTGGCGCAATGGTGCCACACCTAACTTCACAAGCCACTTGCTATGTCAGCGATGCAGTCACATCCACCACAACCCCCACCATGGCCATGCCATTTTCTGTAAACACATTGCCAGACATGGAATAGAGAAAGAAGCATCTCTCTTACCTATGAGCCGTCACCATAGATGCTGTCCTCAAAATTTTCATACAGGCCCGATTTCCTAAATATAAGGAATTATGCGCGGCTCCTGGATACCTGGCTACCATGTTGAGGATGGGTATTCCAGCGTCACAGACCAATAGCGCATGATGGAGTGGAAGAGCATTCTGTTGTGAAAGATCTCCTCCCTGTCATGGTGTGGGATGATGGTTATGTGAGTGCAGTTGATAGCTCCCTGATCATTGGAAAAGTTTGCGATGGTATAAGTCTCTCATAAATTCCATGAAGTCCTGCCTGTCCTGAGGAAATGCTATGTAGCAATTCATGCGATCAGATAAAGCTGTTATGACCTGGTCCAGGTAGCAGGAAAAAGTGGTTTGGGACCTTACCCCGAAGACCCCTACTGTCATTTGGAAGGAGCCACTTGCCATGAAATGCAGAGTCCAATAGTTTGGTAAGGAACGGCATAGTGTGGGATCTTTCTGTGACCGGATCCAGATCCCCCTCAGATTTCTTCATATAATTCCAGGATAGCCTGAGAGCTGAGGCGATACCTGCTAATCATATAATACTAGAGCATGTCCAACAATTAGACTTGTGGAGGAAAGATGCACTCCCTAGGGATGTGCAATCGTTTTCAAAGAATGTGTAATCTGCAACGAATAGATCCCTGTTCATTTGATTTATGGCTACACGAAACGCATGGCGATCCCGCACAAATGAAACATATCATATTAGTTTCATTCTTTTGGTTTGCAGTGCTTTCTTAGCAGGCTTTTGAAATATGAGACTGTCTCTTGGTCTCTCCCACTAAGACAAGCTGCCAGCAGTGGCATTTTGCTGCTGATCTTATCCCCTGGGGTAGGTTGCAGGCAGGGTTTTGGTGGTGTGGGAGGGAAATAGTGTGAGAGTTGCAGTGGTTGTCTGGGCGTTGGTATTTTCAAACAACAAGCAGCATCACTGTAGGACCTGGGCTTGCTCAGGCTTCCAGTGTTTTATCTGTAGTTTCACACAGAGCAGACAGTGTGAGAGTTGCAGTGGCTGTCTGGCAGTTGGTATTTTCAAACAACAAGAAGCATCACTGTAGGACCTGGGCTTGCTCAGGCTTCCAGTGGTTTCTCTGGAGTTTCACACAGAGCAATCTCAGTTGTAGTGTACAGTAAAACACTGTACTGTGTATCTGTATGTGTGTAGTTTTCCAATAAAGAAATAATTCTTTTAATTGAAATCCCTAGTATGCAGTGATATAAATCCATGATGTCAGGGAATGGTAGACGTGGTCGAGTAATTGGGACTAGCAGAGGAGGCACTGGGAGAGGAGGCACTTCAAAAGGCAGTGCCAGTCCCCCATTAAAGTTAAAAAAGGAGCTGTTCCAATTTAAAATCTCTGGAGGGGCAGGCAGTTCCATCCAGAAAAAAATGAAATTTAAAGATGATGCACCACCACCACCTATTTCTGACCCTTTTGTTTTGGAGGTGAAGTAAGGGGAGGCTGAGCCATGCAAGATAAAAGAGTGAGACCCAAAAGCAGCAGTGTAACAGCAGACTCAAGTTAGTGCTGATGATGTAGCACAGGCACTGTTTGAATCTGATTCTGATGAAGAATCATCTTGTATATGATTCCCTTAATCAGAAAAGGAAAACTTCATAGCTGAAGAAGGTTTAGGAGGATTAGAAAAGTTCTGTCATAGCCTCCACTTCAGTGATGGAGGGGAGACATGACACTGATGATGATGAGGAGGAGGATGCGCAGTCAGTGCAGGTACAGAGTGTGACTGATGCCCCTGCTACTCTGCCTTGCTGCCATTCATCAGATGACTCACTCTACTCCTTGTTTTTTCTTTCCACTATCATGGTTCCTCAGTGTGTTGATGCTAGTCTTTCTTTGCTGTTTGTCCCTTTATCGGCACCTTGTGGTTTTTTCTGACACCCTTTCTACTTGCTATGTTCCCCCTTCATTGGGCTGTATGATGTTGATGCCATTTGTCTTGCCACTTTGCCTCTTGTGCTGCCTTCAAGGGTACATGCAATTGTTATTGTTGCTCTCTTTTGAAGCTGTGGTGTGTTTTTGACTCTCTTGATGCTGCTTTGCATCACTGTTAAAGCACTTTTGACACTCCTGGTACCAATTTGCCCATTTGTAGTGCCTTAGGCTATTCATGCCACTTTGGTGCCACTTTGCCCTAGTCTAAGTACCTGGGAGCTCTTTTCCCATTCTGATGATTGATCCCCTGAAGTTTCATCCGAACTGATAAGAAAACCCCAATTCTGCAGCCAAAAATCGGCTGCAAATACTTCCCCCATTAACTTTAATGGCAAACAAAAAACGAATGAAACAAATAAACAAATTGGGGGTTTTTTTTCTATGAAACTAATAAAACAAATTGGGGTCCCCACGAAATGAAAATATGAACCAAAACATTTTTTCCTTCTGCACATCCCTAGCACTCCCTATATCTCCTCCACCATACCTGCCTGCATGCCAGGTGCTGCCATGGGCCCAGTCACTCTCCCTGCGGAGCCAGTGGCTTGGGCTCCAGTGCCTGGACTTCCCTGGGAGGGGTTGGAACAATCCTTGCCTATTCTTTTGGGTGCTATTGTTCCTCTTGATGTTATCTGCGGCGAGCCTCCTTGAGCATCCAGTATCCCCTAACAAGTAAACATACCACAATACATTATGAGCCGGATTTTAAAAAGGCCCGGCAGCGGGCATAAAGCCCCATATCACGTGTAAGTCCCGGGGCTTTACAAAAGGGCCAGCCAGCTTTGGGGCGGGGCCAGAGGCCTCCGCACGGCCACTGGGCCTGGGATTGCGTGCCAGCAGTCGCCAGTGCACAACTTCCTTCAGCCCCAGGGCTGAAGTAAGTTTTAAAACAAACAAAATAAGCAATCAAAGGTAGGGGGGAAAGGGCGGGGGAGGTAGGGGGAGGTAGGGAAAGGGAAAAAAAGGCAGGGTGGGAGGTAGGAAAGTTCCCTCCAAGGCTGCTCCAATTTCGGAGCGGCCTGGGAGGGAATGGGGGAAGGCAGCATGACTCGCAGCAAGCTTGGCGCATGCAAGGTGTACAATTGTGCACCCCCTTGCATGGGCCGACCCTGAATTTTATAATGGGTGCGCCTGCGTGCGCATGTTATAAAATCGGGTGTAAATGTGCGCGTGCCGTGTAGCATGTGCGCGCGCCAAGTAATATCTCATGATATTAAAGACCTCTATCATATCCACCCTCAGTTGTCTTTTTTTCAAGCCCTAACCTCTTTAGTATTTCCTCACAGGGGAGCCTTTCCATCCCCTTTATCATTTTGGTTGCCCTTTTCTGTACCTTCTCCAATGCAACTATATCTTTTCTGAGATGCAGGGATCAGATTAGTGCACAGTACTCAAGGTGCAGTCTCACCATGTAGTGATAGAGATGTATTATGACATTCTCCATTTTATTCAGCATTCCCTTCCTAATAATTCCTAATATTCTTTTTGATTTTTTGACTGTCGCAGCCCACTGAGCCGACAATTTCAATGTATTATCCACTATGATGCCTAGATCTTTTTCCTCGATGGTAACGCCTAAAATGGAACCTAACATCATGTAACTACTGCATGAGTTATTTTTCCCTATATGCATCACTTTGCACGTTTCCACATTAAATTTCATCTTCCATTTGGATGCCCAATTTTCCAATATTGCAAGGTCCTCCTGCAATTTATCACAATCCGCTTGTGACTTAACTACTCTGAATAATTTTGTATCATTTGCAATCTTGATTATTTTACTTGTCATATTCCTTTCCAGATCATATGTAATATATTGAAAAGCACTGGTCCAAGTACAGATCCCTGAGGCACTCCACTGCTTACCACTGAGAAAATTTGCCTATTTATCCTAATCTCTGTTTCCTGTCTTTTAACCAGTTTGTAACCCATGAAAGGACATTGCCTCCTATCCCATGAATTTTAGTTTTTTTAGAAGCTCATGAGGGACTATTAAACGCCTTCTGAAAATGCAAATACTGAAAAGGAATAACCATTGCAGTCACATACTACTTGTGCTACTTCTCAGGTAGTATACATTATTTTATGTCCTTGTAATTGTATATGTGTAGTTAAAACAATGTGTGCTGTTAGAATAAGGATCGCTGAGCACTAAAGCTCGATTTGGTGCAATTGTATAGATGCACCGCTTACATCTCATTGGACAAATCAGGGTCTTTCAATTAGTGATTTAAGGCCTTTGGTACTGCAACAGGTCACTTTCTAATATGGAGGAGAACAAAAGTGGGAAATTTGAACTGGGTTCTCTTAACCCTGTGGGCTTTAATAATAGAATGAAGTGGGAGTGTTCCTTTAAGGATTTATTATCAATAAGAGTGTTTCCATTTCTACCAATTCAATCGATGGGTTTGAATTTTTACATCAAGTATTGTTACGCTCGGCCAGCTGCATTCACGTCCCTCAGCTGGCTGCCCTCACCATCCTGCAGAGCCAATGTTACTTCCCAGAAGACATGGCCGACCTCCTAGAATGCTATCGTGTTGCGCCGGGACACTATGTGATCATCTGCTTAGACACACGCATGCAGCAGTTGTGTCTTTAAATGGTCAGCGGCGGGGAAATCCTTCTTTAGATGCCTCAGCAACAGGTTCCTTGGACTCTGTCCTGAAGCTTGCTCCTGGATTGTCTTCTGATGTGACCGGGTTTGCCCTTGCCTCTCTTCTTACTGTTTTCCGCCTGCCCTGAATTGGATTGTTCTTTAGATCTATCTTGCTTGTTGCCTGTCCAGACCATGGTTTGCTTCTCGTCTTGCTGTTCACTGCCTGCCCTGACTTGGATTGTTCATCATCTCTCTTGCTTACCGTCTGCCCAGATCTCAGATCATCTCATGCCTTGCTTTCGACCAGCGATACCTGCTGATGGTGAGGACCTTTGGGGTTCTTCTCCGAAGGTTGCACCAATCTCATCTCAGCCTAAGGGTTCACATGAATAACAAGTATTTAAGATCATGTGATTGTATGTTTTCCTGTAGTATACACTCAAAATGTCTGTTACAAAGTATTATTACATTGTGGTTTTAATGAAAAAGTTAACAAAGAAAAAAATTATAAAAAAAGATCATGTGATATGGGTACCTGGCCAGTATCCTGTTGTTTGGATCATGTCTTACTGTTCTGTCTGTTCTCAACATCAGGAACAAGGATGACGAGCAAACTTGGGAAGTGATTTTTTTCTGTTGAACCAGACACGTTGCCAGGGACTTTTCCTGAACACTGAGGCTCCTGTTTTTGTCTGAAATACGGGGCTTCCCAGCCTGATGTTTGACGAGATGTGGTAAGGACTGTTTGTACATTAAAGTGCTCGGTGTTCTGGTGATGTGATAACTGTTAGCTGACGTCAGATTTCAGTGTTACATATGTACATCTATCTTATATCTGTATATACAATTATTTAGTTAATATAGTATTCTTTTCTATTGTGTGTATACTGTCTTTTGGCCATTAATTCGTGGTTGAAACATTTGGCTCAATTGGCAAGATGTCTTTATTTAGAAAGAAAGACAAAAAGACATGGGAAAAAACTAGTGAAGTATCGGGCCGATACAGTACAGTGCGCTCCAACGCTCTATTGGACGTGCGTTTTCGACGAGCTAGCGTTACCCCTTATTCAGTAAGGGGCCGAAAACGCGCTTCCAACCTCCCGAACCTAATAGCGCCCGCAACATGCAAATGCATGTTGATGGTCCTATTAGGTATTGCTGCTTGATTCAGAAAACAAAATGTGCAACCAAGCAGCACATTTTGCTTTCAGAAATTAGCGCCTACCCAAAGGCTTTTCTGTGCAGGGCAGTCTGCTGGCTGGCTGGCAATATTAAGTCGGAGGTCCGGAAAGTTACCAAAAGTAAAAAAAATAAATAAATAAAATTTGAAGTTGGCCCGCGGCTCGCGGGTCGAAAACTGTACGCTCCATTTTGCCGGTGTCTGGTTTCCGAACTCGTGGCTGTCAGCGGGCTCGAGAACCGACACCAGCAAAATTGAGTCTCGCTGTCAAACCCGCTGACAGCCACCGCTCTGGCCCAAAAGGAGGCGCTAGGGATGCGCTAGTGTCCCTTGCACCTCCTTTTGCCTGTTATACCGCCGGGCCTAATTTGAATAGTTAATCGCGCGCACTAGAGAGTGGGCATTCTCCCGCTCTCCCATGGACTTTACTGTATCGACTCGTTAGTGAGGTAAAAGACTTCCTTGATATCCCGGGATAAGAGAATGAACCGTATAAAATGTTAGCGGAACAATGGGGTTGTAATACGGGTCTATATAAAAACTGAGAATGGAAGGTGAAAGTTTATATGAGCCTTTGTGTCTGTGTTTCCCTTGATCTTTTAGTGTGAAGGTCTGATTTGTTTATGTTGGGGACCATCTAGCTTGTGTTAAGAATTTTTCTTATATTCTGCAAAATGCAGGATAGAGCATAAGAAAACCTATTGAGTACAGAATATTATGTGTGTATTTAACTTTAGCATTATGTGGCAACAGAAGGTGTCATTTGTTAAGAATACAGAATCGCGCACGCAGGGAGACCGGGCGTGCGCCTGCTCTCCCGTGGACTTTACTGAATCGGCCCGTTTGTATGTGAGATTTTTTTTTTTTTTTTTACAGATTTAGAAGAATAAAAGCTGCTGTACTGGACAAATTGTAAAACCTGACAAGTGTCACGGGTCATGTATGACGTCCCTCACAGGAGGGTAGTCCAGTGCAGCACTGTCCCCGAATCTCTCCCTCCACAGGGATCTCCGCTGCTGGGCTCCGCTGTCCTTCTCTTTTCCAGACCAGAGCCTCCAAGCCTCTACAGAGCCTGCACTTGTTCTGGGGAACTGCCTGGCAGCCAGTCCAGCCAAGCTCCCAGCAAATAAACACAAAAACTGTTTGTAGTCACAATGTATCAGTCTTTTCCTTTTATTTATTTATTTATTTATTTATGGATTTTTATATACCGCAGTACGTATAGCTATACATCACCTCGGTTTACAGTAAACAATAACTTAGCAACAGCCTTTACATACAACAGGTTAAACAATAAGTCAACAAATAACAGCCACAGGCTTTACAATTAACGGGTTTCAGGAGTACATACAATAACTCCTTTAACTATAATAACCAATGTATATTCTATTTTAACAACGATGCAGTACAGAAAAATAGCCATTAACTTGTTAATTGCCAAATCGAATGTCGAGTTAATGACAAGTCATAGATATTGCACATAGGGAGAGAAGGAGTAAGTGGAGAACGGATAAATTAGCATATTAAGATAGACATGGGGAGTGATGATGAACAGGGAGCTGGTGAAAAATTATACAGGAATATTGCATTTCAGATTAGTCAATGATCATTGAGTGAAAGCTTGTTCAAACAACCAGGTTTTGAGGTTTTGTTTGAACGTTTTATGGCAGGGGTTCAAACAGAACTCCCCACTGCACAGGGACAAACACTGTCTGGCTTCTCCAGCCAGCAAACCGCCCTGCCTGGGAGTTGCACAACCCACTCCAACTCCCCTCAGTTGTGCAGCAGGTTGCGGCCTTCCTGTTCCTTAACATAGGCACTCGAGACCTTCGTTCCGGCAGCCTCGCTTCCTCCCCCCCTTGCAAATAATACTACATAACAACTGTATGGTGATAAACAAAAGGCCGCAGTTTATTGAACCTAACCCGAGCCAACATCAACATAAATGCAAATAACATCCCCTCCTCCACCACCTCTGCCGCATCCCCATCTTCACTTACACCGCGGCCTGGTGGTAAGCTAGCATTTTACCCCCCTTTCCCCCTACTTACCCCGTCGCGTCACCAGCGAGGGTAAGCTTGCGGCCTGAGCATCGGCCCCCCCTTGCTCTTTAGGCCTTCCCATGTAGCGGCCCCAAGCTACACAGGCATTCCTCCCCCCCCCTCCGAACATTCCATTACAATGTCACAATATACAATACAACATATGGCTCGAGTTTTCCGCCGCCACTGCGACATGTAAAACTTCACACAAGCAATACACATTGTAGCCAAGGGAGGGAGGGCGGGTAGAAAACCCTCTGCTTGCTACGCTGCCTGGGTCTCAACTGACTGGCTCCCTACGCTTTCCCCCTACTGCCCTACCTGTCCACCAATGGCTGTGCAGCATTCAAATTTGCTGCCTCCCATTGGTGTCTTTCTGACTCTACTCCACCCCCCCCCCCCTGCTCCCGCCCCTGCTCGCCCCGTCCGAGGCTCGCGCCCATGTTATGGGCGGCGACCCCGGACAAGCCTGGATCGCCTCCACTAACATAGGGACTCGAGACCTTCGTTCCGGCAGCCTCGCTTCCTCCCCCCCTTGCAAATAATACTACATAACAACTGTATGGTGATAAACAAAAGGCCGCAGTTTATTGAACCTAACCCGAGCCAACATCTTAACATAAATGTAAATAACATCCCCTCCTCCACCACCTCCGCCGCATCCCAATCTTCACTTACACCACGGCCCGGTGGTAAGCTAGCATTTTACCCCCCTTTCCCCCTACTTACCCCGCCGCGTCACCAGCGAGGGTAAGCTTGAGGCCTGAGCATCGGCCCCCCCCTTGCTCTTTAGGCCTTCCCGTGTAGCGGCCCCAAGCTACACGGGCATTCCTCCCCCCCCCCCCCCTCCGAACAGTCCATTACAATTTCACAATATACAATATAACATATGGCTCGGGTTTTCCGCCACCAACAAAGACCTAGCTACAGTCTTTGTGCCCCCACTGCGGCCCCTGAACCTATCTGCTGACGGAGCCCATCTTCCAAGGCATTATTAAACAGGTCAATACCAACGTCAGAAAGGTGGACCCCGTCCCCTAGAAAATAACCACCCAAAAGCTCCCATGACCACTGATGCCGAATCCAAAAGCCACCCTCCCGTACCAACCATTTGCCAATTTGGCGGGTCAATTTTTTAACTCCATGACGCCATATCGGCTCCCCTTGGTGTTTAAGGCGAATGATCATGTCCGACCAACCCAATTTGGTGTGGGGCAATCTATTCAGAAGAGACGCAAAATCCTTGCGCATGATTTTTATTAATTTGCGACATGTCAGCTTGCCGACATCGTTTCCGCCCAAATGAATGATAATCCATCTAGAGAAACCCCAGCGATCAATATTGCCTTGTAAAATGTCACATAAGTCTCCCCATTTCATCCCCCCTTTGCCGATCCAGCGCACTCGGACGTGCTAGCGATCAAGGTTCAAATTCTCGCCATAAGGCCTCTTCTTAGCCCGTCGATGGGCACGGTGAATAAAGGAATGACCCACGATCCAGGCACATTCCCTGCTCGATGCCTCCCAGACCCGATCTGCAAAACAAACAACCCAGTTACTAAGCAGCCATGGAATATAACCTCCTGCTACGTCCGCACGTAAGCCCTGAACACCTCCGACTTCCATCTCCCCAACGCCTTGATCCCCGCCGCGGACCAGCCCATTTCCGCCGCAGTGGTAGCCGCACCGATGCGAAAGGAATGCGACGTGTAGCGGCTCACCTCCCACCCGAAGCATCCCACCACTCGACGCAAAACTGTGACAAACTGATACCTAGTGAGGGGAGAGCCGTCCGCATGAACTAGGAAATGGCCCTCCACCGCCGGCCGTACCGATACGTATGCCAACGCCAAACGCACCAGACATACCCTCCCGCATGTCGCCCGGATTAAGGAAATCCAGGCACCTTTGCCATTCTGGTCCGTTTTGGACCGTCGAATCCGAAGCGTTACTCGCTCCGCATACACGCACACATCTCCGACCTGCAAACCCGTCGGCCCTCCGTCCCCCTTGGACTTTGCAACTAATTCCCCTATGCGAAGGGCACCAAAGAAGGCCCATGAAAAAGCCAAACGAAATAACGACCACTCATACTCTGAGCCGCAAACCCCCTGCAATCCTGAGGCCAACGCAATCAAATCTCCATACCGAATCGGTCGTCGTTTATCCGTGCGGACGCCCTCCCCCCTATCCCAGCCTGCCAGGAGTTTCTTAACTAAAAAACTACGCAAAGGATTCACATGACCCTCCAACTTACGAAAAAAAACAAAGCCCGCCAATTGACTCCTTATGGAAGCCAGGGAAAACCCCACGCCTCTCGCCCACAGGATGAACTGGACAACCGCCGAATCCAGCACCCTCCCCCCCGCCCACCCCCTGGATAATAAAAAAACGCTGCACAGTAGCATTCCCTGCCACATAAGATCTCCAGGTCGCCGGGGCCACGGAACACCGGATCGTCCCTGATGTCGTCAGGCCAAGGTTCCACAAGTGTGCAGGGACCCGCTCGCCCAGCCGTTCTGCCTGAGCGCCGCCGCCCGGAAGGTGTCCCACTTAAAATGAGAGAGAGCAGCAGCTATGAGATTCAACGACCCTGGGACATGGTGCGCTCGCAAATTGACATTCAACTGTAGGCATAACAAGACCATGACTCGCAAGAGAGCAGATACTTTGGGGCACTTAGCAGACTGTCGGTTTACAACCTGGACGACTGCTAAATTATCACACCACCACACGATCTGCCTATTAGCCAAGTCCTGCCCCCATATGGTCAACGCCATAATAATCGGGAAAAGTTCGAGGAAGGTAATGTTCTTCACAATACCTCCAGCAAACCAGGAGTCCGGCCAGGGCTCAGCACACCAGCGGCCACGAAAGTAGAGGCCCAAACCCGACGCCACCGCTGCATCCGAATACAATTCCAGCTCCTCAGTGGACACTTCCGGCTCCATCATTATGCAGATACCGTTAAAAGATTGCAAGAAGGCCTCCCATATCGCCAATTCCTCTTTTACCAGCCGTGACATGCGAATGAAGTGATGACCAGACCGAATCCCAACCGTCCGTGCCGACAAGCGACGAATGAACGCTCGCCCCATGGGTATTACGCGACACGCGAAATTTAAGGAACCGATCAACGATTGCAACTGCCTCAGGGTAACTTTGACCGCTCCCTTAACCGCGTGGACCAGCGACCTCAGCTGTTGCACTTTAGGCAGCGGCAAGCGACAAATCATCGCCACAGTATCCAATTCGATGCCCAGGAAATTCAGCTGGGTTGTGGGACCTTCCATCTTGTCCTGCGCGATAGGCACGCCAAAACGCTCAGCCGTGCGTAGAAAACCGCATAACTGCCGCTGACAGGCATCCGAACCGCCCGGGCCCACAAAGAAAAAATCATCCAGGTAATGCAGCGAATCCGCGCACCCGTTATGTCGAATCGCAGCCCAATGTATAAATGTGCTGAACGCCTCAAAAAAAGCGCACGACACCGCACAGCCCATCGGCAAGCAACGATCAATGAAGTAACCACCCTTGAAGTAGAAGCCTAACAACGGGAAACAAGACGGGTGGATTGGCAGCAAACGAAAGGCAGACTCGATGTCCGCTTTCGCCATCAAAGCTGCTGGCCCTGCTTTACGCATTAACGCCACCGCCTCATCAAAGGATGCATACTTCACCGCACACGCAGCTTTCGGGATAAAATTGTTAACCGACCCCTCGTCCGGATGCGACAAATTCAGAATCAGTCGGAATTTACCTGCTACCTTTTTGGGAATGACAGCCAACGGGGATAAGTGCATCCGCTCAAATGGCTTACCTGGAAAAGGCCCGACTATTCTCCCCAACCCAAGTTCCTCCTGTAATTTAGCCTTGGCCACTTGTGCCAAGTGATAAACGGACCTAGAATTTCTAGCCCTGCCCCCATGCCACGGACCCTTATAGGGAATACGAAAACCTTCGCTAAACCCATCCCGCAAGAGAGCAGCGACCACCCTATCCGGATAATCGCGCAAACCCGCAATCACTTCAGGCACCAGAATAGGGGAGTCCGCCTTGCACGTCAACAGGTACCTATTTGGGTCCCTTAGGGACCCCGCCTCCCGCTCCCTGCGAACACTTAAGGGCTGAGTGAGCTCCCCCGCAGGTAGCGCAAGCATGCCGGAACTTACACTGCGGAAACAAACACGTGAGTTTGTTGTAGTGCCAACAAACGTCCGCTGCCCCACCCGCGCTCCTTGAGTCTGCCCCCCCAGTTCGCGCCCCTCCGGCGCGAAAGGAATGCCCGCTACCTCCTACTGCAAGCAACGCACCCCCCGGAACGGGAGCCCCTCCACCTAGTTGACTAGGCCATACGGACCCTGCGCTCTAGTTAGTCATCTGTGTCAACCACAGATGAATGTCCTGGGAACCCCAGGACATATACTTATTCCCTGCCATCTTGTCCCAGAATTTCTCATCATAGTTGAGCCATGCCCAACCGTCATAGTCCCGGAAAGCACCCAAAATGCTGTCCGCATAGGACAGCAAAGCCGCATACTGGGAGGGCTCAAAGTGACTAACTACGCTGGCTAACCGTAAAAAACCCCGCATCCAATTAACTATGTTCTTCGCAATGTGCGGGCCCGAACCACTTTTCCTAAGGTGTTTCTTCGCCTTCTTAGATAACTTCTTCCCACCCCGCCTACCCTCCAGGAGCTTAAATATATTAACGAATTTCCTCTTCCGAATACGCTTAACCAAGCGAGTAGGGACCTCTTCCCACAATTCCGAAAGGAATGCCGAAGCTGGGTGACCCGCCTCGCATTTGGGGCCTTCCCCTAAAACCACCCGCTTGCGCGGCCGATCTTTGCTAGAGCTCGAGGCCGAAGTTGAAGAACTGACGCTGGACTCCCCCCGAGACCTCCGTCTCTTCCCCTTACGGTCCCCGCCCACTCGCAGCGGCTCGTTCTTACCCATTTCGGTGTGCGCGCTGAGAGCTCCGGCAGTCTGTATTCCCGTGGGCTCCTTGCCCCTTGCGTCCGACCGCTCGCCTCCGCCGTCCAAGGCTCAGACGGGGCACCAGAGCCCGGGATCTCCTGGTTCCTCCAGGCATCGCGACTGGACGGGCCAGGGAGATCCTCTTCGTCAGCTTCTGAGAAAAAACCCCGCATAGTGCTGAACCCCCCCTAACCTCCCGGCGCAGCGCCGCACCAGCACTCATGTGCCTGAGGTGCCCCGCGTGCCCAATCGCACCGGAAGAGCCGCCAGCCGGGCCCAGACCTGCTGGGAAAAATTGATCACTCGGCGACATGCCGGACGCTGTCAGCCACCCGCCAAAATTCGGGCGACCCCGCACGCTGCTCTCGCTATGTCCCTGGACAAATTGGTACCCCGATCTGGCCATATGGCTCAAAACGTCAGCAATTAGCGCCGCCGTTGCAGCTGTGCCATGCTCAGGAGGGAGAAGGGGGGGTGGGGAAGAGTGGGGGGGGGGCGGGCAACAGGTCCCGGGGGAGGGGGCATGAGTGCCGCGGGGGGGGGGGCACACCTGCCTCTGGGGGGGGCTACCGAGGGCGGCTCTGGGAAGCCCCGACCAACCGTGCTCCTGCGCCTGCCCGACTGGCCTGTGCAGGGACGAGCCAGGGCAGGGGCAGGCCTATAGCTGGTGAGGGCCTCAGCAAGGCCTGGCTCCGGCTGCTCTCCATGTGGGAGATGATCGGGGCAGGTCCCCGGAACAATGGTGGAGGGCAGAACGGCAGAGGAGTGGACCGGAGGAGAAACGGCACCAACGGGGGAGAGGGGGGTACAGGGTGAACGCGGCTGGAGCACGCCGACAAAGGAAACGCGGCAGGAGCCGGGCCAACGGGTAAGGGCGGTGCAAACCGCGTGTCGAAGGCCGAGACAAGGCCAAAATAGGAACCAGGGCTGAAAGTAGGAGGAGGGCTGTCCAGCTCCGGTCCGCTTTCCCCAGAGTCCACCAGCAGAGGAGCAGGTACAAGCGGCGCATGGAGGGAGGGAGGGGGGTCGAATATAGGAGGGACCGGGGGAGGGGGGGCGGAGTGCACAGCAGGACTCACCGCTTGGGGGAGATCTGGGGCTCGCGAGACGCTGGCCACATCCGCAACTCGCCGCCGACTAGATCCAGCCCCCGGCGCCGCCGAACGAGAAGACCGGGACCGCGGTTTCGCCGCCGATTGCGCCTTGGAACGCCGCATTATTCCCGACCCACGCGCCACCAAGGAAAAAAGAAGCAAAACGCCTAAAGCAAGCGCCCCGGGCAGTTGGGAATCAGGCACGCAGAAAACAGAAAACCCTCTGCTTGCTACGCTACCTGGGTCTCAACTGACTGGCTCCCTACGTTTTCCCCCTACTGCCCTACCTGTCCACCAATGGCTGTGCAGCATTCAAATTTGCTGCCTCCCATTGGTGTCCTTCTGACTCTACTCCACCCCCCCCTGCTCCCGCCCCTGCTCGCCCCGTCCGATGCTCGCGCCCATGTTATGGGCGGCGACCCCGGACAAGCTCGGATCGCCTCCACTTAACACAATAACACGGTGCAGCAAAATACAGTAAAAAATATCCCAAAACATACACAATTTCCCCCTCCCCTTCAGCAGTGTCACTCAATCTGTTTCCATGCTGGAGTCAGCGGCTTCCTCTGCTGGGGAATCAATGTCCATCTCCTCCTCCTCCCCTGAGGATCTCAGCTTTTCTGGCCAAATGAACCACTCTAGCATGCCTTCTTCCTCTACCACCATTGGTTCGGGTATGTCTGAATCACTGGAGCACAACTCAGCTGCCTGATCAGCGTCCTCCCTTGCCCATTGGCTCAGCTGTGCCTCCATGAATCTGGGAGTTGTAGTCCTTTTTCTGCCCCCAGGTGCCCTCTGCTGCCTAACTCGGCTACGGGTTCTCCAAGCATTAATCCAGCCTGAATTTTCCTGCCTCAAAGCTGGCTGCACTTCATCACATAAGTAATACACATTGGGGCAGATTTTAAAAAGGTTACGCGCCTATTTTAAAAAGGCCCAGCGTCGCGCATATAGCCCGGGTACGTGTGTAAGTCCCAGGGCTTTACAAAAGGAGTGGTCGGGGATGGGGTCAGAGGCCTCCGACGGAGTGGCCAATGCTGCTGTGTGAGATGATCGCGTGCCGGCAGGCTGCCAGGGTGCACAACTTGCGCCTGCCCAGAGGCAGGCACAATTGCTAAGGGAAGGAAGGGGAGGTTAGAGTAAGGCTAGAGGGAGAAAGGTTAGGGGAAAGGATGGAAGGTCAGGCTAGGGGGAAGGGAATTTCCCTCACAGGCTGCTCCGCAAGTTATAAAATCGGGTGTACATGTGCGCGTGCCGGGTAGCGCGCACACATGTATGTCCACGCGCACCTTTTTAAAATCTACCCCATTGTTCTGATGAATGTTTACACAAATATAAATATAGATTTGGAAACTTTTCATTCAGCAAGTATTGGTGTGAAAACTCTGAATCCAGGGGTAGAATATTTGGACTTTTTGCTGAGGATATAGAGGTTAGGCCGTATGGATTCAGAGTTTTCACCCAGACACAGAGTAGTTTGAAGGCCTGCACAGCTGTTTCTGAAAACTGATAAGAACTCAGAGGGATGGAAGCTGTTATTTCACAAGCATTTGTAGTGTATAAGGGGAGTCAAGGAGAAAGAGGGTAGAGAGAGAATAGGCTGTGCTTTTTCTCTTTAGTTAAGGTACTTTGTACATTGCAGACAAACATTGTTTGAACTGCTTGTCTGTAATGAGAATGAATCCACAAGCCCTGACCAAGTAGAAATGCAAAAGGCATTCTATACTGCATATTCTTGTTCCATCTCTGTTTTTGGCTTCATTTGATTGCTTTAACATGCCATGCAAACATGTAGTAAGTTAGAAATAATTTACATGTGAATTGTTTATTTCCTCTTTCAGATAATAGAAGGACTAGGGGACATTCTATGAAGTTAGCAAGTAGCACATTTAAGACTAATAGGAGAAAATTATTTTTCACTCAACGGACAATTAAGCTCTGGAATTTGTTGCCAGAGGATGTGGTTAGTGCAGTTAGTGTAGCTGGGTTCAAAAAAGGTTTGGATAAGTTCTTGGAGGATAAGTCCATTAACTGTTATTAATCAAGTTACTTAGGGAATAGCCACTGCTATTAATTGCATTAGTAGCATGGGATCTTCTTAGTGTTTGCTTAATTGCCAGGTTCTTGTGGCCTGGTTTGGCCTCTGTTAGAAACAGGATGCTGGGCTTGAGGGACCCTTGGTCTGACCCAGCATGGCAATTTCTTATGTCCTTATGTTCTTATGAGCCAATGAAAACAACCAAGAAAGGACCTTTAAACCAGTGTCATCCATCCAACCTTTTTTTCATACCAGATGGAAATTCTGAAGCTAAATTAAAAATCCAGCGTTGTTCTTTATAATTTAATTGGGATCGAATATCTTCCCCTCTTTAGATATTTGAACCATGTCTAAGATTTGCTGAACCTGGCTATCACTTAGTGTGGTGTCCTCAGTTTGTGCAGGTGCACATGGGAGATCCTGGATTAGATCTGGAAGTATCTCCATTCGTATATCATTGCATAGAGCGAGATTAGTGAATACACAGCACAGCAGCATTATATCTCCTACTTTGGGTGGGGCATACATTAAATCTCCACCCACTTTGTCCAAACAGCAATATCTACTTTTGAGAACTCCGAAGGTCCATTCTATGCCACAGCGGGTAAAACATAAGGCTTCATTGTACCTAGACTTCGCTGGAATGTTGGGAATAGCAATGGACGTGAGAAGCCACGTCCTGCAACCATAGCCAGAATCTCCTGCGGAAAAGACAGAATGTGGGCATCAATCACACCACAGTCATTTTGATTTCTGGATGCCAAACCACAGCATGCTATAAGACACTAGAACTTAGCCTCTAGGTTAGAATGACCCTTAAAAGCCTATTTCCCTACACTAAGTGCATGCCACCTTTTCTGGGACACTATGGGGCAGATTTTCAAAGACCTACGCACATAAAGAGAATTTATGTACGTAGGGGGGTTATGAGCGCCAAGCCTATTTTCAAAAGCCCCAGTGGTGCGCTTGTAAGTCCTGGGGCTTGAACAAAGGGGCGGTATGCCTCTGGCAGGTGTAACTTGTGAGATAAAGTTACGGGTATTTTTTTTTTTGGGCTGGGGGCCGGGACAGGTAGGAGAAAGGAGGGGAAGGTGGGGGTGAAGGAAAGTTCCCTCCGAGGCTGTTCCAATTTCCCAGCGGCCTCAGAGGGAACGGGGAAAGCCAGCTAGTCTCCCCAAGGGCTCAGTGCGTGCAATATGCACTAGTGTGCACCCCCTTGCGCCTGCTGACCCCTGATTTAATAACATGCATGCAGCTGCGCGCACATGTTATAAAATCGGCCATACATTTGTGCGCGTACCTTTTAAAATCTGCCCCTTTATGACCAGTATAGCATTAGCTGAATCTAGGTAAGATCTTCCTGACTAATAAACTATGTCTAGGAATTCCACCAAATATGTGGCAGCTCCTCACAACCAAGCTAAGGCTCCTCATTCTTAGCGGTCATTAAACCTTGAAGCAGTACATCAGAGCTGCTATACCTGTCCTAGCAGAAAAACCTCTAGCATGTAGTCTGAATGTTCTAGTCCCTGGCTGCTCTGCAGTATGTCTTCCAGAGATGCAAATTTGTCAGACCTGATACAGGGAATATGCTAGGCCCCAAAATGCACGACTTCTGATTTACCTGTGTGATGGACAACACAAACTGTGCCTGACATGCTGGCTGTCCCATCAATAGCAGGCCACAACTGATCTATGAATACCAACATTGTTGATACGTAAAGGTTGTGATTAACCTGTGAGATTTCAACTGCTTGAAATGGGTGGACTGGAAAAGGCGACTTTTTAGAGAGAACCTGTAGAAAGTTTAGAGTGCCTGATCTCACATCAAGCTTTATGGCAATTGCATTGTTTGGCCTCACAAGATCAGCAGCCCTCTACAGAGGCATAGTGAGGGTCTTTGGTGCCCGTGGGCCAATTTTTATATATTTATTTATTAGAATCTTATATTTGCAACTTCCTTGCTCAAAGCGTTCAGTGTTATCTTCCCTGCAGGTGTCCCTCCTTTCTCTTCTCCATCATCCACCACATAGCACCACCATGTGGGGTCTCTTCATTGGGGTGGATGGGAACTCCGCCAACGCATCACCACAGAGCACCACCATGCAATGCCAGTGCTAACTTTTCTACAGCCCTGTGCAAACAATTACTGATCTGTCCCCTCTTCATTCTGTTTGTTTGTTTTTTTTTACCATTTAATTTGTATTATTTTACAAATCAGGGTCAGAGCAAGCATATTTGCCACCCTTAGTGAATCTTACAGCTTTGTGCCCACCCTTCCTCCTATCATGGCTCTTTCCACAGACAAATTCAAATTAGGCATTTATAATAAAATATTTTACATGATAAAACATACTCTAAGTACAGTCTTTTGAAGTAAAAAGATCACTATTGCACTGCTGTATTGTGTCAACCAGAAAACCCTGCATAAAAGCCAAAAAGACACTTGTAACATATATGGGATTAGGACTATTGTAATGCATGTTGGGTATAGGCTTGGTCTTCAGTAAGCGATATATATGCTGATTGTGCATTGCAAAATCAGCATAGAGAATGTGCTATTCTTGCAAATTCTTATATTGTGTGCCTGCACAGATGAGGGGAAGGGTGTCCCTCTGCTCATTTGCCATTGGATGAGGTCCACTGTCAGCTGCAGGGCCTCTCTCCCTGTTTTTTGTCTTCCGTTGGGAACAGGTTCACCGGCAGTTGCATGCAACTTCCCCCACGGTTCAGAGCATCCAGATTCACTGCTGCTGGTGCCCCCCTGCTCTAGGTGGCCGAGGGCATCCTCCTCTTCTGCTTCCAGGTGGAATGGGCTTCCCCAGTGGCCGCAGGCCTTTTCTTATGCCACAAAGTACCCATACAGCTTGGCAGCCAGGACTTTGCCCCCCCATCCCAGGAATTTCCCCTCGCTATGCCACTAGGCCTCTGGAACATGTGGAGAGAAAGCCAGGCCCTGGCGCAATGGTGCCACACCTAACTTCACAAGCCACTTGGTATGTCAGCGATGCAGTCACATCCACCACAACCCCCACCATGGCCATGCCATTTTCTGTAAACACATTGCCAGAGATGGAATAGAGAAAGAAGCATCTCTCTTACCTATGAGCCGTCACCATAGATGTTGTCCTCAAAATTTTCATACAGGCCCGATTTCCTAAGTATAAGGAATTATGCGCGGCTCCTGGATACCTGGCTACCATGTTGAGGATGGGTATTCCAGCGTCACAGACCAATAGCGCATGATGGAGTGGAAGAGCATTCTGTTGCGAAAGATCTCCTCCCTGTCATGGTGTGGGATGATGGTTATGTGAGTGCAGTTGATAGCTCCCAGAACATTGGAAAAGTTTGCGATGGTATAAGTCTCTCATAAATTCCATGAAGTCCTGCATGTCCTGAGGAAATGCTATGTAGCAATTCATGCGATCAGATATAGCTGTTATGACCTGGTCTAGGTAGCAGGAAAAAGTGGTTTGGGACCTTACCCCGAAGACCCCTATTGTCATTTGTAAGGAGCCACTTGCCATGAAATGCAGATAGTTCCTTACACACTATGCCGTTCCTTACCAATAGTTTGGTAAGGAACGGCATAGTGTGGGAACTTTCTGTGACCGGATCCAGATCCCTCTCAGATTTCTTCATATAATTCCAGGATAGCCTGAGAGCTGAGGCAATACCGGCTAATCATATAATACTAGAGCATGTCCAACAATTAGACTTGTGGAGCAAAGATGCACTCCCTAGGGATGTGCAATTGTTTTCAAAGAATGTGTAATCTGCAACGAATAGATCCCTGTTCATTTGATTGGTGGCTACACGAAACGCATGGCGATCCCGCACAAATGAAACATATCATATTAGTTTCATTCTTTTGGTTTGCAGTGCTTTCTTAGCAGCCTTTTGAAATATGAGAAGACCACGTGGGAGTATCCATAGCAACAACCAGCCCTTTCCTGTGAGTCATAAGTGACCTCAGCGCCCTGTCATAGAATGGGTCAGACAGGTTGGCATGGAGACCAGAATGCCAATGTATCAGAGCAAAGATTTTTTCTAATAAAATCAATTGCTGCTCTTAGTGCTCTGTGATGATGTTCCTGCAGTATTTCTACCTTAAAAAAGCATAGCAATCACGCAGTGCACTTTCATCTTGGCTTCTGTCTGAGAAGGTTGTAGCTCTTTGAGCTCTCTCCGAGTGTCTCAAATCTTTATTCAATTGCTTGCTACTTTGCTAGTTTGCTACAATTAATTTTCCATTGCTGAAAAAGATATTTGTTCTTCTTTGTTGCTGTGCCAGCCAGGATTTTTTTTTACTGTACTTGTTTCTAATTGAACTCAGACTGTCTCTTTGTCTCTCCCACTAAGACAAACTGCCAGCAGTGGCATTTTGCTGCTGATCTTATCCCCTGTGGTAGGTTGCAGGCAGGGTTTTGGTGGTGTGGGAGGGAGATAGTGTGAGAGTTGCAGTGGTTGTCTGGGAGTTGGTATTTTCAAACAACAAGAGCATCACTGTAGGACCTGGGCTTGCTCAGGCTTCCAGTGTTTTATCTGTAGTTTCACACAGAGCAGACAGTGTGAGAGTTGCAGTGGCTGTCTGGCAGTTGGTATTTTCAAACAACTAGAAGCATCACTGTAGTACCTGGGCTTGCTCAGGCTTCCAGTGGTTTCTCTGGAGTTTCACACAGAGCAATCTCAGTTGTAGTGTACAGTAAAACACTGTACTGTGTATCTGTATGTGTGTAGTTTTCCAATAAAGAAATAATTCTTTTAATTGAAATCCCTAGTATGCAGTGATATAAATCCATGATGTCAGGGAATGGTAGACGTGGTCGAGTAATTGGGACTAGCAGAGGAGGCACTGGGAGAGGAGGCACTTCAAAAGGCAGTGCCAGTCCCCCATTAAAGTTAAAAAAGGAGCTGTTCCAATTTAAAATCTCTGGAGGGGCAGGCAGTTCCATCCAGAAAAAAATGAAATTTAAAGATGATGCACCACCACCACCTATTTCTGACCCTTTTGTTTTGGAGGTGAAGTAAGGGGAGGCTGAACCATGCAAGATAAAAGAGTGAGACCCAAAAGCAGCAGTGTAACAGCAGACTCAAGTTAGTGCTGACGATGCAGCGCAGGCACTGTTTGAATCTGATTCTGATGAAGAATCATCTTGTATAGGATTCCCTTAATCAGAAATGGAAAATTTCATAGCTGAAGAAGGTTTAGGAGGATTAGAAAGTTCTGTCATAGCCTCCACTTCAGTGATGGAGGAGAGACATGACACTGATGATGATGAGGAGGAGGATGCGCAGTCAGTGCAGGTACAGAGTGTGACTGATGCCCCTGCTACTCTGCCTTGCTGCCATTCATCAGATGACTCACTCTACTCCTTGTTTTTTCTTTCCACTATCATGGTTCCTCAGTGTGTTGATGCTAGTCTTTCTTTGCTGTTTGTACCTTTATCGGCGCCTTGTGGTTTTTTCTGACACCCTTCCTACCTGCTATGTTCCCCCTTCATTGTGCTGTATGATGTTGATGCCATTTGTCTTGCCACTTTGCCTCTTGTGCTGCCTTTGAGGGTACATGCAACTGTTATTGTTGCTCTCTTTTGAAGCTGTGGTGTGTTTTTGACTCTCTTGATGCTGCTTTGCACCACTGTTAAAGCACTTTTGACAATCCTGGTACCCCTTTGCCCATTTGCAGTGCCTTAGGCTATTCATGCCACTGGTGCCACTTAGCCCTAGTCTAAGTACCTGGGAGCTCTTTTCCCATTCTGATGATTAATCCCCTGTAGTTTCATCCGAACTGATAAGAAAACCCCAATTCTGCAGCCAAAAATCAGCTGCAAATACTTCCCCCATTAACTTTAATGGCAAACAAAAAACGAATGAAACTAATAAAACAAATTGGGGGTTTTTTCTATGAAACTAATAAAACAAATTGGGGTCCCCACGAAATGAAAATATGAACCAAAACATTTTTTCCTTCTGCACATCCCTAGCACTCCCTATTAGGGATGTGCAGAGCAAAAGTTTAAGTTCATATGTCCATATGTCCAAAGGGGGTCCCATTTGCGGTCAATATGGACATAAACAGAATTCAATGAGTTGAGTATATGTCCATATGTGCAAATAAAAATTTAAACCCCTCACCCTCCTTAATCCCCCCCCCCCCCAAGACTTACCACAACTCCCTGGTGGTCCAGCGGGGTCAGGACGCCATTTCTGACCAACTTTGCAAGGAGCAAATGATGTCGGCGTCACGTCGGAGTGACGCGGCGTCACGTGATTCCCCGCGGGGTCGCTTCCGGGATCCTCGTTCGGTCCAAAAGGAACTTTTGGCCAGCTTGGGGGGGCCTCCTGACCCCCCCAAGCTGGCCAAAATTTGCTTTTGGGCCGAACGAGCGTTCCGGCGCGAACCCGCGGGGAATCACGTGACGCCGCGTCACTCTGACGTGGCGCCGACATCACGTGCTCCTCGCACAAGGATTTCAGAAATGGCGTCCTCACTCCTCGCTGGATCACCAGGGAATTGTGGTAAGTCTTTGGGGGAGGATTAAGGAAGGTGAGGGGTTTAAATTTTTATTTTGGATCAACAATTGCAATTTCCAACTTATTCAACATAGCTATGTTGAATAAGTTGGAAATCCAATCGTTTATGTCTCATCACTTTTTTAAATTAAAAAAAAAAAAAGTAGCGTTTTACATTTATGTTCAAAACGAATGCACACCCCTACTCCCTATATCTCCTCCACCATACCTGCCTGCATGCCAGGTGCTGCTATGGGCCCAGACACTCTCCCTGCGGAGCCAGTGGCTTGGGCTCCAGTGCCTGGACTTCCCTGGGAGGGGTTGGAACAATCCTTGCCTATTCTTTTGGGTGCTATTGTTCCTCTTGATGTTATCTGCGGCGAGCCTCCTTGAGCATCCAGTATCCCCTAACAAGTAAACATACCACAATACATTATGAGCCGGATTTTAAAAAGGCCCGGCAGCGGGCATAAAGCCCCATAACACGTGTAAGTCCCGGGGCTTTACAAAAGGGGAGCCAGGTTTGGGGCGGGGCCAGAGGCCTCCGAACGGCCACTGGACCTGGGATCGCGTGCCATCAGTTGGCCAGTGCACAACTTCCTTCAGCCCCAGGGCTGAAGTAAGTTTTAAAACAAACAAAATAAGTAATCAAAGGTAGGGGGGAAAGGTCGTGGGAGGTAGGGAAAGGGAAAAAAAGCAGGGTAGGGAGGTAGGAAAGTTCCCTCCAAGGCTGCTCCAATTTCGGAGCGGCCTGGGAGGGAATGGGGGAAGGCAGCATGACTCGCAGCAAGCTTGGCGCATGCAAGGTGTACAATTGTGCACCCCCTTGCATGGGCCGACCCTGAATTTTATAATGGGTGCGCCTGCGTGCGCATGTTATAAAATCGGGTGTAAATGTGCGCGTGCCGTGTAGCATGTGCGCGCGCCAAGTAATATCTCATGATATTAAAGACCTCTATCATATCCACCCTCAGTTGTCTTTTTTTCAAGCCCTAACCTCTTTAGTATTTCCTCACAGGGGAGCCTTTCCATCCCCTTTATCATTTTGGTTGCCCTTTTCTGTACCTTCTCCAATGCAACTATATCTTTTCTGAGATGCAGGGATCAGATTAGTGCACAGTACTCAAGGTGCAGTCTCACCATGTAGTGATAGAGATGTATTATGACATTCTCCATTTTATTCAGCATTCCCTTCCTAATAATTCCTAATATTCTTTTTGATTTTTTGACTGTCGCAGCCCACTGAGCCGACAATTTCAATGTATTATCCACTATGATGCCTAGATCTTTTTCCTCGATGGTAACGCCTAAAATGGAACCTAACATCATGTAACTACTGCATGAGTTATTTTTCCCTATATGCATCACTTTGCACGTTTCCACATTAAATTTCATCTTCCATTTGGATGCCCAATTTTCCAATATTGCAAGGTCCTCCTGCAATTTATCACAATCCGCTTGTGACTTAACTACTCTGAATAATTTTGTATCATTTGCAATCTTGATTATTTTACTTGTCATATTCCTTTCCAGATCATATGTAATATATTGAAAAGCACTGGTCCAAGTACAGATCCCTGAGGCACTCCACTGCTTACCACTGAGAAAATTTGCCTATTTATCCTAATCTCTGTTTCCTGTCTTTTAACCAGTATGTAACCCATGAAAGGACATCGCCTCCTATCCCATGAATTTTAGTTTTTTTAGAAGCTCATGAGGGACTGTTAAACGCCTTCTGAAAATGCAAATACTGAAAAGAAATATACATTGCAGTCACATACTACTTGTGCTACTTCTCAGGTAGTATACATTATTTTATGTTCTTGTAATTGTATATGTGTAGTTAAAACAATGTATGCTGTTAGAATAAGGATCGCTGAGCACTAAAGCTCGATTTGGTGCAATTGTATAGATGCACCGCTTACATTTCATTGGACAAATCAGGGTCTTTCAATTAGTGATTTAAGGCCTTTGGTACTGCAACAGGTCACTTTCTAATATGGAGGAGAACAAAAGTGGGAAATTTGAACTGGGTTCTCTTAGCCCTGTGGGCTTTAATAATAGAATGAAGTGGGAGTTTTCCTTTAAGGATTTATTATCAATAAGAGTGTTTCCATTTCTACCAATTCAATCGATGGGTTTGAATTTTTACATCAAGTATTGTTACGCTCGGCCAGCTGCATTCACGTCCCTCAGCTGGCTGCCCTCACCATCCTGCAGAGCCAATGTTACTTCCCAGAAGACATGGCCGACCTCCTAGAATGCTACCGTGTTGCGCCGGGACACTATGTGATCATCTGCTTAGGCGCACACGCATGCAGCAGTTGTGTCTTTAAATGGTCAGCGGCGGGGAAATCCTTCTTTAGATGCCTCAGCAACAGGTTCCTTGGACTCTGTCCTGAAGCTTGCTCCTGGATTGTCTTCTGATGTGTCCGGGTTTGCCCTTGCCTCTCTTCTTACTGTTTTCCGCCTGCCCTGAATTGGATTGTTTTTAGATCTATCTTGCTTGCTGCCTGTCCAGACCATGGTTTGCTTCTCGTCTTGCTGTTCACTGCCTGCCCTGACTTGGACTGTTCATCATCTCTCTTGCTTACCGTCTGCCCAGATCTCAGATCATCTCATGCCTTGCTTTCGACCAGCGATGCCTGCTGATGGTGAGGACCTTTGGGGTTCTTCTCCGAAGGTTGCACCAATCTCATCTCAGCCTAAGGGTTCACATGAATAACAAGTATTTAAGATCATGTGATTGTATGTTTTTCTGTAGTATACACTCAAAATGTCTGTTACAAAGTATTATTACATTGTGGTTTTAATGAAAATAAAGAAAAAAATTATAAAAAAAGATCATGTGATATGGGTACCTGGCCAGTATCCTGTTGTTTGGATCATGTCTTACTCTTCTGTCTGTTCTCAACATCAGGAACAAGGATGACGAGCAAACTTGGGAAGTGATTTTTTTCTGTTGAACCAGAAGTCTCACCTGTGGAACGGACACGTTGCCCAGGACTTTTCCTGAACACTGAGGCTCCTGTTTTTGTCTGAAATACGGGGCTTCCCAGCCTGATGTTTGACGAGATGTGGTAAGGACTGTTTGTACATTAAAGTGCTCGGTGTTCTGGTGATGTGATAGCTGACGTCAGATTTCAGTGTTACATATGTACATCTATCTTATATCTGTATATACAATTATTTAGTTAATATAGTATTCTTTTCTATTGTGTGTATACTGTCTTTTGGCCATTAATTCTTGGTTGAAACATTTGGCTTAATTGGCAAGATGTCTTTATTTAGAAAGAAAGACAAAAAGACATGGGAAAAAACTAGTGAAGTATCGGGCCGATACAGTACAGTGCGCTCCAACCCTCTATTGGACATGCGTTTTTGACGAGCTAGCATTCCCCTTATTCAGTAAGGGGCCGAAAACATGCTTCCAATCTCCCGAACCTAATAGCGCCCCCAACATGCAAATGCATGTTGATGGCCATATTAGGTATTCCCGCTTGATTCAGAAAACAAAATGTGCAGCCAAGCCGCACATTTTGCTTTCAGAAATTAGCGCCTACCCAAAGGCTTTTCTGTGCAGGGCAGTCTGCTGGCTGGCTGGCAATATTAAGTCGGAGGTCCGAAAAGTTACCAAAAGTAAAAATAAATAAATAAATAAAATTTGAACTTGGCCCGCGGCTCACAGGTCGAAAACCGTACGCTCGATTTTGCCGGTGTCTGGTTTCCGAACTCGTGGCTGTCAGCGGGCTCGAGAACCGACACCAGCAAAATTGAGCCTCGGCTGTCAAACCCGCTGACAGCCGCAGCTCTGGCCCAAAAAGAGGTGCTAGGGATGCGCTAGTGTCCCTTGCACCTCCTTTTGCCTGTTATACCGCCGGGCCTAATTTGAATAGTTAATCGTGCGCACTAGAGAGCGGGCATTCTCCCGCTCTCCCATGGACTTTACTGTATCGACTCGTTAGTGAGGTAAAAGACTTCCTTGATATCCCGGGATAAGAGAATCAACCGTTTAAAATGTTAGCGGACAATGGGGTTGTAATACGGGTCTATGTAAAAACTGAGAATGGAAGGTGAAAGTTTATATGAGCCTTTGTGTCTCTTTTTCCCTTGATCTTTTAGTGTGAAGGACTGATTTGTTTATGTTGGGGACCATCTAGCTTGTGTTAAGAATTTTTCTTATATTCTGCAAAATGCAGGATAGAGCATAAGAAAACCTATTGAGTACAGAATATTCTGTGTGTATTTAACTTTAGCATTATGTGGCAACAGAAGGTGTCATTTGTTAAGAATACAGAATCGCGCACGCAGGGAGACCGGGCGTGCGCCTGCTCTCCCGTGGACTTTACTGAATAGGCCCGTTTGTATGTGAGAATTTTTTTTTTTTTTTTTACAGATTTAGAAGAATAAAAGCCTGGACTACCTCACAGGAGGGTAGTCCAGTGTAGCACTGTCCCCAAATCTCTCCCTCCACTCTTTTCCAGACCAGAGCCTCCAAGCCTCTACAGAGCCTGCACTTGTTCTGGGGAACTGCCTGGCAGCCAGTCCAGCCAAGCTCCCAGCAAATAAACACAAAAACAGTTTGTAGTCACAATGTATCAGTCTTTTCCTTTTCTATAGTTCCCACTGACGACCACAGGTGGGCCACAAAAACTCCCCAAGGGTTCAAACAGACACCCCACTGCACAGGGACAAACACTGTCTGGCTTCTCCAGCCAGCAAACCGCCCTGCCTGGGAGTTGCAAAACCCACTCCAACTCCCCTCAGTTGTGCAGCAGGTTGCGGCCTTCCTGTTCCTTTAACACAATAACATGGTGCAGCAAAATACAGTAAAAAATATCCCAAAACATACATAATTTCCCCCTCCCCTTCAGCAGTGTCACTCAATCTGTTTCCATGCTGGAGTCAGCGGCTTCCTCTGCTGGGGAATCAATGTCCATCTCTTCCTCCTCCCTAATAGGACAATTAAGCTCTGGAATTTGTTGCCAGAGGATGTGGTTAGTGCAGTTAATGTAGCTGGGTTCAAAAAAGGTTTGGATAAGTTCTTGGAGGATAAGTCCATTAACTGCTATTAATCAAGTTACTTAGGGAATAGCCACTGCTATTAATTGCATTAGTAGCATGGGATCTTCTTAGTGTTTGGGTAATTGCCAGGTTCTTCTTGCCTGGTTTGGCCTCTGTTAGAAAGAGGATGCTGGGCTTGACGGACCCTTGGTCTGACGCAGCATGGCAATTTCTTATGTCCTTATGTTCTTAAGAGCCAATGAAAACAACCAAGAAAGGACCTTTAAACCAGTGTCATCCATCCAACCTTTTTTTCATATCAGATAGAAATTCTGAAGCTAAATTAAAAATCCAGCGTTGTTCTTTATAATTTAATTGGGATCGAATATCTTCCCCACTTTAGATATTTGAACCATGTCCAAGATTTGCTGAACCTGGCTACCACTCAGTGTGGTGTCCTCAGTTTGTGCAGATGCACATGGGAGATCCTGGATTAGATCTGGAAGTATCTCCATTCGTATATCATTGCATAGAGCAAGATTAGTGAATACATAGCACAGCAGCATTATATCTCCTACTTTGGGTGGGGCATACATTAAATCTCCACCCACTTTGTCCAAACAGCAAAATCTACTTTTGAGAACTCCGAAGGTCCATTCTATGCCACAGCGGGTAAAACATAAGGCCTCATTGTACCTAGACTTCGCTGGAATGTTGGGAATAGCAATGGACGTGAGAAGCCACGTCCTGCAACCGTAGCCAGAATCTCCTGCGGCAAAGACAGAATGTGGGCATCAATCACACCACAGTCATTTTGATATCTGGATGCCAAACCACAGCTTGCTATAAGACACTAGAACTTAGCCTCTAGCTTAGAATGACCCTTAAAAGCCTATTTCCCTACACTAAGTGCATGCCACCTTTTCTGGGACACTATGGGGCAGATTTTCAAAGACCTACGCACATAAATCAAGGAGAATTTATGCACGTAGGGAGCTTATGCGCGCCGGGCCTATTTTCAAAAGCCCCAGTGGTGCGCGTGTAAGTCCTGGGGCTTGAAAAAAGGGGCGGGGCATGGGCAGGGCGGTATGGGGCTGGAGGAGGTATGGCCAGAGGCCTTCTTATGGCCTCTGGCCTGGGGATTGCACGCAGTTAGTCAGCCGGTGCGCTCAAGTTACACCTGCCTCTGGCAGGTGTAACTTGTGAGATAAAGTTACGGGTATTTTTTTTTAGGGGCTGGGGGCCGGGACAGGTAGGGGAAAGGAGGGGAAGGTGGGGGGGAAGGAAAGTTCCCTCCGAGGCTGCTCCAATTTCCCAGTGGCCTCAGAGGGAACGGGGAAAGCCAGCTAGTCTCCCCAAGGGCTCAGTGCGTGCAATATGCACTAGTGTGCACCCCCTTGCGCATGCTGACCCCTGATTTAATAACATGCATGCAGCTGCGCAAATATGTTATAAAATTGGCCATACATTTGTGTGCCTACCTTTTAAAATCTGCCCCTTTATGACCAGTATAGCATTAGCTGAATCTAGGTAAGATCTTCCTGACTAATAAACTATGTCTAGGAATTCCACCAAATATGTGGCAGCTCCTCACAACCAAGCTAAGGCTCCTCATTCTTAGCAGTCATTAAACCTTGAAGCAGTACATCAGAGCTGCTATACCTGTCCTAGCAGAAAAACCTCTAGCATGTAGTCTGAATGTTCTAGTCCCTGGCTGCTCTGCAGTATGTCTTCCAGAGATGCAAATTTGTCAGACCTGATACAGGGAATATGCTAGGCCCCAAAATGCACAGGCCACGACTTCTGGTTTACCTGTGTGATGGACAACACAAACTGTGCCTGACATCCTGGTTGTCCCATCACTAGCAGGCCACACCTGATCTATGAATACCAACATTGTTGATACGTAAAGGTTGTGATTAAACTGTGAGATTTCAACTGCTTGAAATGGGTGGATTGGAAAAGGCGACTTTTTAGAGTGAACCTGTAGAAAGTTTAGAGTGCCTGATCTCACATCAAGCTTTATGGCAATTGCATTGTTTGGCCTCACAAGATCTGCAGCCCTCTACAGAGGCATAGTGAGGGTCTTTGGTGCCCGAGGGCCAATTTTTATTTATGTATTTATTAGAATCTTATATTTGCAACTTCCTTGCTCAAAGCGTTCAGTGTTATCTTCCCTGCAGGTGTCCCTCCTTTCTCTTCTCCATCATCCACCACATAGCACCACCATGTGAGGTCTCTTCATTGGGGTGGATGGGAACCCCGCCAACGCATCACCACAGAGCACCACCATGCAATGCCAGTGCTAACTTTTCTACAGCCCTGTGCAAACAATTACTGATCTGTCCCCTCCTCATTCTGGTTTTTCTTTTTTAATTTATTTTTTTTTACCATTTAATTTGTATTATTTTACAAATCAGGGTCAGAGCAAGCGTATTTGCCACCCTTAGTGAATCTTACAGCTTTGTGCCCAGCCTTCCTCCTATCATGGCCCTTTCCACACACAAATTCAAATTAGCCATTTATAATAAAATATTTTACATGAAAAAACATACTCTAAGTTCAGCCTTTTGAAGTAAAAATATCACTATTGCACTGCTGTGGTGTCAACCAGAAAACCCTGCATAAAAGCCAAAAACACACTTGTAACATATATGGGATTAGGACTATTGTAATGCATGTTGGATATAGGCTTGGTCTTCAGTAAGCCATATATATGCTGATTGTTCATCGCAAAATCAGCATAGAGAATGTGCTATTCTTGCAAATTCTTATATTGTGTTCCTGCACAGATGAGGGGAAGGGTGTCCCTCTGCTCATTTGCCATTGGATGAGGTCCACTGTCAGCTGCAGGGCCTCTCTCCCTGTTTTTTGTCTTCCGTTGGGAACAGGTTCACCGGCAGTTGCATGCAACTTCCCCCACGGTACAGAGCATCCCGATTCACTGCTGCTGGTGCCCCCCTGCTCTAGGTGGCCGAGGGCATCCTCCTCTTCTGCTTCCAGGTGGAATGAGCTTCCCCAGTGGCCGCAGGCCTTTTCTTATGCCACAAAGTACCCATACAGCTTGGCAGCCAGGACTTTGCCCCCCCCCCCATCCCAGGAATTTCCCCTCGCTATGCCACTAGGCCTCTGGAACATGTGGAGAGAAAGCCAGGCCCTGGTGCAATGGTGCCACATCTAACTTCACAAGCCACTTGCTATGTCAGCGATGCAGACACATCCACCGCAACCCCCACCAAGGCCATGCCATTTTCTGTAAACACATTGCCAGAGATGGAATAGAGAAAGAAGCATCTCTCTTACCTATGAGCCATCACCATAGATGCTGTCCTCAAAATTTTCATACAAGCCCGATTTCCTAAGTATAAGGAATTATGCGCGGCTCCTGGATACCTGGCTACCATGTTGAGGATGGGTATTCCAGCGTCACAGACCAATAGCGCATGATGGAGTGGAAGAGCATTCTGTTGCGAAAGATCTCCTCCCTGTCATGGTGTGGGATGATGGTTATGTGAGTGCAGTTGATAGCTCCCAGAACATTGGAAAAGTTTGCGATGGTATAAGTCTCTCATAAATTCCATGAAGTCCTGCCTGTCCTGAGGAAATGCTATGTAGCAATTCATGCGATCAGATATAGCTGTTATGACCTGCTCCAGGTAGCAGGAAAAAGTGGTTTGGTACCTTACCCCGAAGACCCCTACTGTCATTTGGAAGGAGCCACTTGCCATGAAATGCAGAGTCCAATAGTTTGGTAAGGAACGGCATAGTGTGGGATCTTTCTGTGACCGGATCCAGATCCCCCTCAGATTTCTTCATATAATTCCAGGATAACCTGAGAGCTGAGGCGATACCTGCTAATCATATAATACTAGAGCATGTCCAACAATTAGACTTGTGGAGGAAAGATGCACTCCCTAGGGATGTGCAATCGTTTTCAAAGAATGTGTAATCTGCAACGAATAGATCCCTGTTCATTTGATTTGTGGCTACACGAAACGCATGGCGATCCCGCACAAATGAAACATATCATATTAGTTTCATTCCTTTGGTTTGCAGTGCTTTCTTAGCAGCCTTTTGAAATATGAGAAGACCACGTGGGAGTATCCATAGCTACAACCAGCCCTTTCCTGTGAGTCATAAGTGACCTCAGCGCCCTGTCATAGAATGGGTCAGACAGGTTGGCATGGAGACCAGAATGCCAATGTATCAGAGCAATGATTTTTTCTAATAAAATCAATCGCTGCTCTTAGTGCTCTGTGATGATGTTCCTGCAGTATTTCTACCTTAAACAAGCATAGCAATCACGCAGTGCACTTTCATCTTGGCTTCTTTCTGAGAAGGTTGTAACTCTTTGAGCTCTCTCTGAGTGTCTCAAATCTTTATTCAATTGCTTGCTACTTTGCTAGTTTGCTACAATTAATTTTCCATTGCTGAAAAAGATATTTGTTCTTCTTTGCTGCTGTGCCAGCCAGGATTTTTTTTTACTGTACTTGTTTCTAATTGAACTCTGCAGGAGGTCGTTCAGCGAGGCGCCGGAACCCTCGCTGAACGACCTCCTGCAGTCGATCTCCTGCCGGCGCCATTTTCCGTACGAAAACGATTCGCGGCGGGAAATCGCTCCCTGACCCCCGCTGGACCTCCAGGAACTTTTGGCCAGCTTGGGGGGGGCCTCCTGACCCCCACAAGACTTGCCAAAAGTCCAGCGGGGGTCCGGAAGGACCTCCTGCCGTCCAATTGTGTTCGTCTATGGCCGCCGCCATTTTTCGGCGCCATTTTGGAAAATGGCGCCGGCCGAACACAACAAGATTCAGTAGCAGGAGCCCGTTCCGGACCGCTGCCGTTCCGGACCGCCGCTGGA
The DNA here is from genome assembly GCF_901001135.1 of Rhinatrema bivittatum. NCBI lineage: Eukaryota > Metazoa > Chordata > Amphibia > Gymnophiona > Rhinatrematidae > Rhinatrema > Rhinatrema bivittatum. Next base: position 494,298,773 of record NC_042617.1, read on the forward strand.
CCCGCAGGTTATTTAAGTCATTTTGGGGGGGGGTTCGGGAGGGTGGGGGATTTAATTTAAAGGGTCGGGGGTGGGTTTTAGGGGGTTTTAGTGTGCCGGCTCACGATTCTAACGATTTATAACGATAAATCGTTAGAATCTCTATTGTATTGTGTTCCATAATGGTTTAAGACGATATTAAAATTATCGGACGATAATTTTAATCGTCCTAAAACGATTCACATCCCTATCATAAATTGAGCACAGTAATATTCAGAATTATATAAAAGCATGTACATACCCCCCCCTCCCCCCCCCCTCACCTACAGGCTAGTAATAATCTGTTAGATTGTAATGGGTAATGCATAATTTATGAACAAAGAACGATAAAGGGTGCATTCAAAATGAAAATGAAAAGAAGCATCAATCATAATGCAATACCCGGTGTCGTTCATACATATGAGATATGTAGTGAAATAGAAGGACGAGTTACTATGTCTACATAGGACTTCCGATAGAGAAAAATATAGAAAGAAAGAGAGAATGTAAAGGTGATTGCAATCAGGATAAAAATGGCAACTTAGAGGTTCTCCAAGCCCTGAGATGGATACCACACAGTGAACGGAGACCACACAGCCCTATAGGCCGGAAGGCGTTTGTGCCGGATCGCTGTGATATACTCCAGTTGACGAAGATTATGAATCCGGGAAATAATGTTGGCAAGGGTAGGAGTGAGATGAGTCTTCCATTTGCTAGCCAACGCCAAACGGGCCAGTATAAAAACTTGCTGGCAAAACCTATCTAGAGATGTAGATAGAGAAGGGTTGGCCGCTCCCAAGAGTATGACGGTGGGATCCATTACAACAGGCTGTCCCAGAACCTGAGCCAGCCAGTCTGTAATCATTGTCCAGTAGGCAATCACTATTGGGCAAGACCACCAGATATGTAAGTAGGTTCCCATTTGACCGCAACCTCTCCAACACTCCCCCGAAGTCGCTGGGTACAATTTATGTAAATGCGCTGGTACATAGTGCCATTGGTATAACATTTTTAAGCAGTTCTCTTGTAAATGTGCTGATAGTGAGCATTTACGCCCTCTGGCGAATATCTCTTCCCAGTCTCCAATCTGCAGGGTGACCTGGAGGTCCCTTTCCCATATCAAGGAGCTCCGAAGTTTAGTGGACTGTGACCCCTGCAACAGCAAATAGATCTTAGATACTGCTCCCTTCACAACCCTAGGCTGGGCACACTATGTTTCAAATAGAGTATTAGTGAGGTTCACTCGATTGGCTGATAACTGCGACCGGAGGAAGTGATCCAATTGAGCATATTCTAAAAAAGGGAAATGAATCCCCGGGTAACGCTCTGAGAGAGAAGATAGAGACACTACTGTTGACTGAAGAAGCAGCTGTCCCAGTTTGGAGATACCCGCTTTTTTCCACGTCGGAAAAGCAGATCGAGGCAGACCCACGGCTAATTGCAAATTGTGAAATAAGGACGTGGATAAATGATAGGCGGAGTTTCCCACCAACTTTGTCTTCCATCGGGACCAAACTCTTAATGTGTTTTGAAGCGTTGGCGGTAAAGGATATGTCGATCTCCATGTCGATTTTGGTTGCCAGAACATCGCAGCAAGCGGCATATTTCCAGAGAAGTATTGCTCAATGTGCTGCCATGGCTTTGTGCCCTGAGCACACCCATGTATTTGTAAAACAGATCGCAGTTGCGCGGCTGCGTAATACCATTCGAGATTAGGTACGCTCATTCCACCATTTAACTTGGGGCGATATAAAACAGTGCGGGGTACCCTGGGGGGACGTTTTCTCCAGATGAAAGCAAACAGCTTCTTCTGTGTGGATTTCAGAATTCGGGAAGCAAGATGAATCGGTAGGCTGATGAATAAGTAGAGAAGACGAGGAAGGACATTCATCTTTAGGATCGCTATTCGTCCCAACCATGAATGAGAGTCTTGATACCAATGCAGGAGATCATCATCTATACGCTTCAGTAAGGGCACGTAATTCAAATTGTAGAGCTGGTCCACCTGAGCACTAATAAATACACCCAAGTATTTCAATGGCTTTTTGGTCCAGCGAAAGGGAAATTGGTTTTGTAGGCTTCGTTCTTCTTCCTGTGTGATATGTATGGGAAGAATCTCAGATTTGTCTAAGTTGACCTTGTATCCGGAGACGGCGCTGAAGGCTTGAATAGCCCTAAGTACCGAAGGGAGTGACTTGCTCGGATGCGTTAGTGTGAACAAAACGTCATCTGCAAATAAGTTCATTTTGTACTGTTGATCGCCTAAGAGGACCCCCATCACCTCCATATTAGAGCGTATTGCCGATGTAAAAGGCTTCAAAAAGAGTGCAAATAGTAGGGGTGAGAGTGGACACCCCTGACGGGTCCCCCTAGCAATAGGAAAACGGACCCCGTAACCTCCATTCACCTTAACACACGCAGCTGGGTCATGGTACAGTTGTTGTATCCAGCGCAAAAAGCTGTCACCAAATCCCATTTTAGTGAGGGTTTTAAATAGGAAGGGCCAATGCACCATATCGAACGCTTTTTCAGCGTCTACGGCCAGAATCGCTCCCGGGGCTCTCTCCTTATGGATCCACCAGAGGAGATCGACGGTGCGGCATATATTGTCTGCTGCTGACCGATTAGGGATGAAGCCCGCCTGGTCCGGGTGCACCAGCTCCGGTAGAAAAAGATTGAGGCGCTCAGCTAGTATGTGAGCCAGCAGCTTCAAGTCCAGATTGATCAAGGATATGGGACGATATGAACCACACAAGGAAGGGTCCTTCCCAGGTTTGGCGATAATGGTGATACTAGCAGTGTTGGAATGAGGTCCCAAGGATGCTGTGGTCCTCAAGGCATTGAACGCTGATACTAAGCGCGGGGCAAGAACAGAAGAAAACGTTTTATAATACTTGCTAGTCAGACCGTCTAAGCCGGGCGCCTTAACCGGTTTGAGGGATTTAATGGCCTGTATGACTTCGACCAAAGTTACTGGGTCATCCAATCTAGTCTGTTGAGATGGCGATAAAGCAGGTAAATCCACAGCACTCAGGTATTCATCAATCGCCGAGGTGTTAATATCGGTTCGGGCAGCATAAAGGGAAGAGTAGAACTGAGTGAAACAGTCACTAATATCTGCAGAATTAGTTTGCATCACGCCAGAGGTATTCTTAATTTTAGCTATGTTGTTGCGAAGAAGTGTTTTCTTGAGGCGTCGTGCTAGGAGTCGACCCGCTTTATTCCCGCCCTCAAAGTAAAGCTGTTTAGTGATATTTAAGGCGTGGGCAATACGGTCTGCATCCAATTTCTGAAGTTCTAGCCGAGCCTCAGTGAGCTGCCGGTACACAGTGGAGGTGGGTTGGGTCATGTGCCGCTTTGTTAGTTCCGTGATGGATTGAAGGAGACGGGTTCTCCTCTCTTCCTTACGTTTTTTGCAGTAAGTGGCACGAGAGATAAATTCCCCACGAATGAACGCTTTGGAACACTCCCAGATCGTAACGGCTGACGACTCTTGGGGATCCTGGTTTTGAAAATAGTCTTGTAGGGAACATTCAACCTTCTTGACATAATCCTCATCCTCCAATAGCTGCTCATTAAGTCGCCAGTACTGTACTCCCCTCGTCACATCTGGGATGGTGAAATCCACCCACACTGGAGTGTGGTCCGACCATGTGATAGGCTCTATTTCCACTCTAGTAACATAATTCTGAAGGCGTTTGTCGACCAAAATATAGTCTATGCGCATGTAGACCAAATGAGGGTGGGAATAGAAGGTATACTGACGTGACTGTGGGTTTCGCTGCCGCCATATATCCACCATATTCCAGTCATCCATGAGCCGAAGAAGCAGATTGCGTGCAGCTTTGGCGGTGGAAGCCCCGGCTTTGGACGTATCCAAATGTGGTCGAAGAGTGAAATTAAAATCTCCCCCTATTAATACATGGTGGTTGTCTGACTTAGACAATTGGTCTTGCAGATGGCGTAGAAAAGGAACCTGGGTTGCATTGGGAGCATATATATTAACAAGTGTGAACAGTTCAGTCCCAATCCGTATAGTAAGTAATAACATACGACCTTCAGGGTCAGCGTATTCATGAATTACTTCGTGGACCACTGATGCAGAGATGAGGATCGCCACCCCAGCGTACTTGGCCCGTACAGAGCTGGATGTGAAATACTGACTGGGAAATCTGGAGTGATGAAGCAGTTTTTCATGTCGCGCTTTTAAATGGGTCTCTTGTAACATCACTATATCAGTATGGAGGGTAGTAAGCTCTTGGAAGAGGAGCTGCCGCTTCCGATATGTTTGCAATCCCTTTACATTTAAAGATAGTAATCTAACCATTGGATAGAGAGAAAAAAGCACCAGTAAAGCATAGATAAACTCGTACATTATCCTTGTTCATAACAGTGCAAAATAAGAATAAATGAGTAACATACGGAAGGGCGCTCTAGCGCAGCGATCAAAATGGCCGCCTAAGCGAATGCCTCCGCTCTCATCTTTCCAATAATCTGGGGAAACTATACTCCAAAATATTTTCCAGCGCTAATTTTCAGATCCTACAGCTCCTAAATTGTCACTGCACCTGATGGCAGTGAGCAAAGCCGGGAAAATAGAGGCAGCCTTTGCGGCGGCGGCCGGAACAAAAAGATCGAAGGCTGACCCTCCGTCACCAGGCGAGGCCCCGCCGGCGAAAGTCATGGCATCCGCTGATGTTGTATTAATCGAGCTACGACAACTCAAAGACTTGATTAATATTAATATTGATGCCACTAACGCAATCCGAGGCGAATTGCAAGCGGTTTCCACCCAGCTTGACACGTATCGCTCCCGCCTCGACGATGTGGAAACTCAAAGTCTCCTCCTTGTTACTAACAGCTACCTCCGTTCCCCAACTTACCAAGGAGGTGACACATTTACAAAATTCTCTGGAGGACCTTTCTAACAGAAATCGCCGCAATAACATACGGATTCTCGGTGTTGCAGAAGGCGAAGAAGGTAACGATATCGGCGGCTTTATCCTTAGACTGCTTAGCACTAGCCTCCATCTTGAGTTTCAGTATCCTGCAGAAATTGAAAGGGCCCATAGAGTGCCCGCTAAACCTCTTCATAACTCTAAATACCCGCGGCCCATTATTTTTAAACTGCTGCGTCATCCACAAGTTCTTCAAATACTGGCGGCTGCCAGGACTCAGGCACCTATTCAATATAAAGGCCATAATGTGCTTTTTGTTCCCGATTTAGCCAAAGAAACTGCTACGAGGCGTAAGGCCTTTCTCGCCCTCCGGCCACAGCTTCAGCGTGTAGGTGCGAAATATGGGCTACTCTATCCAGCGCAGATGAAGGTTACTCACCTTAATCACACCAGGATATATCAACAACCTCAAGACCTGGAGGTCTTCCTTCAATCCCTTGGAGATGGCCAAGACATGAATACCTGAATTGATACTGTATAGGGCTACACTTAGCCCTAAAGTGGCATTCTTTTTGCAATAGCTCTGATTAGAGCTGAAAGGCCGTCAACTTCGCTGGTACAGTTGACATTTTGGCTTCTTCCTTTCCCCTTTTTGATTGATCTCACTTTTTTCATATTCAGATGAGCGGAGCGGATCGTTTGGAAGGCCATTGGTCCGCCTGGAAACCCATCACTAGTCCCTGTAGGGACTTTCTAGAATAGCACAGATAGTGCTAGCAATACTTGATATCTTTTTTTTTTCTCTTTTTTTTTTTTCTCATCTCTTCTCTTTTTCTCTTTGCTACTCTTCTCTATATTCTTTCTAACTCCCCTTCTAGCTTCTTCTTTATTCTTCTGTCAGCTTTTCCAATTTATCTTTCTTCTTGTTTGCTCTTATTTCATAAAATACAAGGCATACATCAGGTTATTTTTACATCGCTCCTCTTCCTAATTGCTCATGACTGCCGCCATTACCTCATTTACAGTGGTATCTCTCAACGACCAAGGATTCTCGCATCCCATCAAGAGGAAAAAAGTTCTCACTTATTTAAATTCCTTGCACGCAGATATCGCTCTCCTGCAGGAAACCCGTCTGACATCATCTGAATTCCTTAAACTGAAGCGACACTGGGTGGGTCAAATTTCATTCAGTCCTGCAGTTCATAAAAAACGGGGGACAGCTATACTTATCAATAAATGACTAGATGCTACGATTATTCAGCAATCTGCGGATCTTGATGGTAGATGGAATATCATTCAAGTTTCCATAAATAAAGAAGTATATTCTATTCTCAACTTGTATGCTCCGAATCAAGATGATCCTGTTTTTTTTCACACTGTGTTTTCCCATCTCCTGGCTAATGACTCTGCACAGATTATCATTGGAGGGGACTTTAATCAGGCCCTGGATCCCTTCATAGATCGGAAATCGACGGCACGCCTATCCATGTAAAAATGTTATTACTAATGTAAATACCTATACCTAATGTTATTCTCTTTCTTTTCTTCTCTCCTCCCAGTTCTATTACCTTGTTATTTGTAACTGCTTCCTTCTACACAAATAGGTTATTGAATTGTTTACTGTACACCCCTGTTATATGTAAACCGGCATGATGTGTTTGCAACATGAATGCCGGTATATAAAAATTTTAAATAAATAAATAAATAAAATATCAAAATCAAGCAAAGCTCTCAAGCATCTCATGTCTTCATTTGGATTATCAGATCCTTGGCGTCTTCTTCATCCTGGAGACAGGGAATACACTTTCTTCTCTGCTCCACATTCCTCTTACTCTCGCATTGACTTCTTTTTAACATCTCATTCCTTAAACCCGCAAATCCTCTCAGCTGACATTGCCCCTATATTGGTCTCGGATCATGCTGCAATTATTATTTGATGTACTCTACAATCACCGATCATAACGGACAAAATATGGAGATTCAATTCTTCGCTTTTAGCAGACTCAGACTTTGTAGACCACATTCGTACTCATACTATAGACTATTTCTCTACTAATGACACTCCAGACATCTCGATCTCAACTCTCTGGGAGGCCTACAAGGCCACCATTAGGGGCATTATCATCAGCTACTCAGCGCATCAGCGGAAAACTAAACGAGCAGAATTAGCTAGAGTTCAAAGCTCCGTTGCCTCTTTGGAATCCGAACACATTCAACGCCCGACCAGCACCTCTCTGGCAGCTGTAATAAAAGCAAAGTTCCAATATAATCAGCTTCTTAGCTCATCTGTTCACCTATCTACTTTTCACACGAATGCTACATATTATGCGGAAAATAATAAATGTGGACACCTTCTGGCCTCTTACTTGAAGAAGAGGGTAGAAAAAAAACGTATCACTAAACTCACGTCTGCTTCAAATCAGGTTCTTACTCAAGATGTGGATATTCTGTGTGAATTCCGAGACTTTTATGAAAAACTTTACCAGCAGGAAGTTCACATTTCGGAAGAAGAACTTCATTCTTTTTTCTCCACAATCTCCCACCCTTCGTTATCAGCGCAACAAATTCAGGACCTTGAGTCTCCAATTACTTCACAGGAAATCGAATGTGCGATTCATGCTCTCCCAGCAGGGAAAGCCCCCGGTCCGGATGGCTTCACTACTGATTTTTATAAAACTTTTAGCAAGGAATTAGTTCCATATTTACAACAGTATTATTTGATTGCCCCGGATCAACCAGAACTCTTCTCCTCTTTCTCCACAGCATGTATTGTGGTTCTTCCAAAGCCAGGTAGAGATGCAACGGAAGTTGGCAACTACAGGCCCATATCTTTATTGAATACAGATTACAAAATTTTTACTAAAATACTAGCAACTCGACTATCCCGTATAATGTCCAGTATTATTCACCCAGATCAATCTGGTTTCATTAAAAATAGGCTCATAACAAATAACACTAGACTTTTTTTTCATATTCACGAAGCGGTATCCTCTGCCCCCTCCCCGGTCATAGCTGTTTCTCTGGACGCTGAAAAAGCTTTCGTCCGTGTGGAGTGGTCTTTTCTTTTTTCCACTTTACATAAATTTGGTTTTGGCCCCAGTTTCATTTCATGGATCAAACTCCTCTATTTTTCTCCCACTGCTTTTTTATATCTCAATAATCGTAGATCCCCAATTTTTTCCCTTCATAGAGGAACTCGTCAAGGATGTCCCCTCTCTCCTCTGCTCTTCAACCTGGCTTTGGAACCCCTTCTTCTTGCTATCTGACAGAATTCGTTAATTACAGGTGTGAAAATTGGTTCGGAAGAATATAAGTTATCAGCTTATGCAGACGATGTGTTGCTTTTTCTGTCTCATCCTGATTCCTCCCTTCCATACCTCCTCCAGCAAATTGCTTCATACTCTGCTCTCTCTGGTTATAAGATTAACTGGCACAAGACTGAACTCCTCCCCCTCAATACTTTAGGTTCATTGGTTGATCTCACGAATTCTACTATACAAAAAGTTCCTCATTGTATTAAGTATTTGGGAATTTATTTTTACTCCGAGCCCCAATTAACACTTTCTAATGCTGAAACTCGTATTCTCCAAGCGATTAAAGATCTCACTATCCACTGGTCTCCCCTACATCTCACATGGTGGGGACGGTTAGACACTATAAAAATGGTGGTTGCCCCTAAAATCACTTATGCTTTATCAATGATTCCTATTTTCTTCTCCTGTGCTTTTTACAAGCAGATTGACGGGATATTATCTTCCTTCTTATGGAAGAATAAAACCCCCAGAATTGCTTTAACCAAACTCAAGCTCGTTAAGGCTGAAGGAGGTGTCAATTTCCCTAATTTCTATGCATACCATCAAGCTTTCATGCTTCAACAAGCTCAGCATCATTTCTCTCCCTCTGCTACTCAAGGGGAAAGACCTAGATGGCTAGATTTGGAATGCTCCCTAGTATCCCCTTTCCCACTTACTTGTTCCCAGGGATGAAAATATCCAAACAACTAGAATCTAATGCAATTTTACGCTCACTACTCAAGGCGTACTCCCTTTTTGACTCCATCCGCCCCAAACATGTATGCTCTTGGAGCTATTCTAACATGGCCCCCATATGGCGTAACTCTAAATTGACTATTGACAAACACCCCCTCAATTGGCCGCTATGGCAGACAAAAGGCATCTGGTTCTTGGCCTCCATCTTTGAAGATGCTATGATACATACGTTTCCTCGCATGCGAGCAAAATATGGGCTACCAACCTCTCAATTTTTTGCATGGCTGCAATTACGAACTGTTATAGCTGCTTCCTCATACTCCTCCACTTCACTCAATACATCCCCATATCTATTACAAGTTTTCCAGGAACATGGGCTTCAGAGGCATTTAGCATCAAAACTATATAAAATTCTTGTTTCTACTGATGCTCATGTTCTTCGAAATGGGCTTTACTCCACCTAGACTAGAGAAATTGACACCCATATTGGTCAAACTACATGGCGACACCTCTGGTCCATAACAACTCGCATCACACTATCTTCCAGCCTGACGCAATCCTCCTTTTTCCTCATGCACAGAGCTCTTTGGACACCTTGGCGATTACATAGGGCCGGTTTACTTACCTCCCATCAATGCTGGTCATGCTCAGCACCCAAAGCGACTTTTGAACATATGTTTTTCTTCTGCCCATATGTACGAAAGTTTTGGCTCCAAGTTTGGTCAACGATCACTTCCATCATCCCCATTTCCCATCCCTTTACGTATGCTGTGTTTTTCCTCCGAGGCTCCAATCCTTCGTTTCCCCTATCCCTTCCTCGTCGGAAATTAATAGATTTCTTGTTCGCCATTGCTATCCACACAATACTATCCAACTGGAAGCGTAGTGATTTGCTTTCAAAAGCCTGGTGGTGGAATTCAGTGTGTATGTATTATAAGTATGAAAAAGCAATGGCTATAAAGTGTAATCGGCTAGCTTCTTGGGCTCAAGTATGGAAACCGCTCGAAGAATATATAACCTCTCTATCTTGATAACCTGATACTTACTTGCATAATCCAATTTCTTCTCTGCCATCTCCACATGTCGCTCTCTCATACACTTTTGCCCTTCTCTCTTTATCTTTCCTCTCTCTTATTCCCTCTTTACCTTTTAGTTTTCGTCTCTTCTTTCTTACAGGATTCTCTTATAATGTACTTTGTACTGTTATATAGACTCCTCCCCCCCATTATTATTGCTAATACAGAAGATGTGGCTTTTTTATTTGTTTGGAAAGTATGCTAATTTGAGTTCTGTAAACTGGATATCTATTGCACTGTGCTACTGTGTTTGAGATTCTTATATGCCGCTCTCCATTATGTTGAATCCTGTCTTTTTCTTTTATTTTGTACTCTCTCTGTTTAATGTTTAAAAAATGTTAATAAATCGTTTAAACATAAAAAAAAAAAATGAGTAACATACAATGATGCTCGTTCTGTATGGTGAGATCCCAACTGAATCTGACAATCTGCCCAACCCATCCGGCAGATCAAACTCCTGCGCAGGGCGTATAAGCGCATGTGAAATGGTGTGTAGTAACCTTGAAACCCCCCCCCTTCAAACCCCCCAACATACAGTGCGTACTTAATGACATAGCAACCTTACCCAGCAAAAATAACAGTAAAAGAGAAAATCATCGCATTCATATATAGTGCAATAGGGATGTGAATCGTGTGCCATATCATCTTAACGATAGAAATCGTGTGGCAGGAGAAGAAAATCGTGTTAGACACGATTTTTTAGTTAAAAAATCGTTAAAAATCGTTTTTTCCGATTAGTGCGCACTAACGGGAGTTAGTGCGCACTACCTCCCAGTTAGTGCGCACTAACTCCCGTTAGTGCGCACTAACAGAAAATGATACAATTTGACACTTTTCAGGTCAGTTAAGGTCAGTTTAGGAATGAATATGTATTCCTATTGGCTGCCCTCTTATTTATTCATGTTACCAAGGTTCCCACTGACAATATATGGGGGATGGGAAATGGAAATAGTTGGTAGCTTGACAAAAAAAGTAATGTGATCAGTCAATGTGACTAGAACTTGTGCCCTAACCCTGATACCAGGGGTGTTGTGATCTTCCTGCACACAGTGCCCTAACCCTGGCACCAGGGGTGTTGTGATCTTCATGTACACAGTGCCCTATCCCTATTAATACCAGGAGTGTTGTGATCTTCCTGCACACAGTGCCCTATCCCTATTAATACCAGGAGTGTTGTGATCTTCCTGCACACAGTGCCCTAACCCTGGCACCAGGGGTGTTGTGATCTTCATGTACACAGTGCCCTATCCCTATTAATACCAGGAGTGTTGTGATCTTCCTGCACACAGTGCCCTATCCCTAATACCAGGGGTGTTGTGATCTTCCTGCACACAGTGCAGCTCCCCCCTGTCTGTGAAGCCAGCCTCTCACTAGTAATGCAGGGAAGGAGCTGTTTCAGCCTCACCATCCTCCCCCCCACCCCCCTCACCCACACACCATTCACTGGCTGGGACATGGGGGAAGTCAGGAGTGAGGGTCAGGCAGCTCCCCCCTGTCTGTGAAGCCAGCCTCTCACTAGTAATGCAGGGAGGGAGCTGTCTCAGACTTCACCATCCTCTCCCCCCCCCCCTCACCCACACACCATTCACTGGCTGGGACCTGGGGGAAGTCAGGAGTGAGGGTCAGGCAGCTCCCCCCTGTCTGTGAAGCCAGCCTCTCACTAGTAATGCAGGGAGGGAGCTGTCTCAGGCTTCACCATCCTCCCCCCCCCCCCCCCCTCACCCACACACCATTCACTGGCTGGGACATGGGGGAAGTCAGGAGTGAGGGTCAGGCAGCTCCCCCCTGTCTGTGAAGCCAGCCTCTCACTAGTAATGCAGGGAGGGAGCTGTCTCAGACTGGTATCAGGGATAGGGCACTGAGTGCAGGAAGATCACAACACCCCTGGTATCAGGAATAGGGCACAGGTTCTAGTCATATTGACTGATCACATTACTTTTTTTGTCAACTACCAACAGTTTCCATTTCCCATCCCCCCAACCATCACCTCAGTTGGAACCTTGGTAACATCAATAGATAAGAGGGCAGCCAGCCAATAGGAATACATATTCATTCCTAACTGACCTTTACTGACCTGGAAAGTGTCAATAATTTGTATCATTTTCTGTTAGTGTTCCTGAGTTTCCATTTCCATTTCCCATCCCCCCAACCATCACCTCAGTGGGAACCTTGGTAACATCAATAGATAAGAGGGCAGCCAGCCAATAGGAATACATATTCATTCCTAACTGACCTTTACTGACCTGGAAAGTGTCAATTTGTATCATTTTCTCGTGCGCCGAACAGCACCCCCGGGAGTTGGTATTTTCAAACAACAAGCAGCATCACTGTAGGACCTGGGCTTGCTCAGGCTTCCAGTGGTTTCTCTGGAGTTTCACACAGAGCAATCTCAGTTGTAGTGTACAGTAAAACACTGTACTGTGTATCTGTATGTGTGTAGTTTTCCAATAAAGAAATAATTCTTTTAATTGAAATCCCTAGTATGCAGTGATATAAATCCATGATGTCAGGGAATGGTAGACGTGGTCGAGTAATTGGGACTAGCAGAGGAGGCACTGGGAGAGGAGGCACTTCAAAAGGCAGTGCCAGTCCCCCATTAAAGTTAAAAAAGGAGCTGTTCCAATTTAAAATCTCTGGAAGGGCAGGCAGTTCCATCTAGAAAAAAATGAAATTTAAAGATTATGCACCACCACCACCTATTTCTGACCCTTTTGTTTTGGAGGTGAAGTAAGGGGAGGATGAACCATGCAAGATAAGAGTGAGACCCAAAAGCAGCAGTGTAACAGCAGACTCAAGTTAGTGCTGACGATGCAGCACAGGCACTGTTTGAATCTGATTCTGATGAAGAATCATCTTGTATAGGATTCCCTTAATCAGAAATGGAAAACTTCATAGCTGAAGAAGGTTTAGGAGGATTAGAAAGTTCTGTCATAGCCTCCACTTCAGTGATGGAGGGGGAGACATGACACTGATGATGATGATTTATTTACGGGTTTTTTATATACCGAGGCACGTTTGCAAAACATCACCTCGGTTCACAATGTAACATAACTGAGCAACAGGCTTTACAATAATAACGTTTTTTAACAGGGAGGGGGTAAACATGGACAGGAGTAGATGATATGAGAATTATATACATATATACATGTTAGTTTTTACAAGGGCGTTCATCAATGTAATCAGGGTAATTAGCAGGGGAAAGAAATAAGGGAGGGGAGGGGGAGAATATTCACAGTGGGTGGGAGGAGGGGAGAGTAAGTAGGAAGGGCAAGCGTCAGTCGGGAGGTCATGTCGCATCTTTGGAAGGAGTCAATTCGTTAGTCCGGGTACGCTAGTTTGAACAGCCATGTTTTAAGATTGTGCTTGAATTTTTTGTGGCAAGGTTCCTGGCGTAGTTGAGAAGGCATTTTATTCCAGTGGGTAGTGCCTGTAATGATGAATGATCGCTCTCTGAAGGTGGTGTGTTTCATGAGCTTAGGAGAGGGAGTCTGAAGTTTGGCCTGGTGATGCGTTCTTGTGGGTCTGGTCGGAGTGTGAAGCAGGAGATGTTCTGGGAACCATTGCATGTCATGGTTATGAATGGCTTTGTGTATGAGCGTGAGTACTTTATATACTATCCTGGAGGTTACAGGAAGCCAGTGTAGTGATTGGAGGACGGGAGTGATGTGTTCATGACGGTGAGTATTGGTAAGGATGCGTGCAGCAGCATTTTGTAATAACTGTAGTGGTTGTAGAGTACTTTTTGGTAAGCCTAGGAGAATAGCGTTGCAATAATCAATTTTGGATAGGATCATAGCTTGCAGTACTGTGCGGAAGTCAGAGGAATGAAGAAGAGGTTTGATTCTCTTCAAGGTGTGGAGTTTGAAGAATCCGCTTTTTATGGTGGCCGAAATGAATTTTTTGAGGTTAAATTGGTTATCTATCATAATTCCAAGGTTACGGACTTGTAAGGTAGGAGGGCAGCTGGGGGGGGGGGGGGGGGGGGGGAGAGATTTCGTGAGGGGTTGTTAGGAGGAGAAAGAATGAGTAGTTCTGTTTTGTTGGTGTTGAGAGCAAGGAAATTTTCGGAAAGTAGTTTATTTATCTCAGATAGTGCAGCGTTCCAGATCTTCATTGCATTTGTAATGGAATCACTAATGGGAATGAGTATCTGCACGTCGTCAGCATATATAAAGTGCTGGATACCCAGTTTAGAGAGGAGATGGCAGAGGGGGAGGAGGTATATATTAAAGAGTGTTGAAGAGAGGGATGATCCCTGTGGTACTCCTTGAGATAGTTTGACAGGGTTGGATTTGTTACAACCAATTTTTACACTGTAGCTTCTGTCGCTAAGGTATGATTGGAACCATAGTAAGGCTGTGCCAGCAATGCCAATTTCCATGAGTCGTTTGATGAGTGTGAGGTGATTGACTGTGTCGAATGCTGCAGATATGTCTAACAGTGCAAGGATGTAGGATTGTCCGTTGTCCATGGCTTTAAGTATGGATTCTGAGAGTGTGATGAGTAGCGTTTCGGTGCTATGGTGTTTGCGAAAACCATATTGGGATGTGGAGAGTATGTTGTGTTCATCAATGTATTCGGTGAGTTGTTTGTTGATAATCTTTTCCAGTATTTTGGAGAGGAATGGGAGGTTTGATACTGGGCGATAGTTAGCTAGTTCATTAGGATCCAAATTAGTTTTTTTAAGGGTAGGTTTGATAATGGCATGCTTGAGTTGCTTCGGGACTTGGCCTAGGGTAATGGATTTGTTCAGGATGTTTGCGATGTGTTTGGCTGTGGTAGCTGGGCTCGTGAGTAGTATGTTGGTGGGCAGGTTGTCTGAGGGGTGATAGGCTGGTTTGATTTTTTTGAGGGTATTTTCAATTTCTAGTGCAGATGTGTTTTCGAATTTCAGTAGTGAAGAGTTTGGGTTCTTTGTGTGTGGGTGTGATTGTATGCTTTGATTGGTGTAGTCTATTGGGGTGTTTTTAGTTGCTGATGTGTTCGGGGAGCCAGAATGAGCTGTGAAGCGTGCCATAATGGTTTCCACTTTAGAAAGGAAGTAAGATGCTAGATTCTCGCATTTGGTTTCATCATCATTGTCGGGGTTGCATCTGTCTGGAGATGTAATGAGGCTGTTTACGTATTGGAAGAGGGCTTGTGGGTTGAACTGGAATTGATGGATTCTTGTGGCATAGAAATCTTTCTTTGCTTTTTCTGTGGCCTTCCTGTAGGTGTGTAGATGGGTGCGAAACTGAAATAAGGTGGTTGGGAGGCGGTTCTTTCGCCAGGTTTTTTCTAATTTACGAAGTTTCAGTTTCATGGTTTTAAGCTCATTTACATACCATGGTTTTTTGTTATTCTTTTCTAAGTTGATTTTTTTGGTTTGAGAGGGGCAGAGTCTATCTGCTATGTTGGTGGTGATTTGGAACCATGAGGAGGTAGCAGAGTTAGCATCTGTAAGGTCTAGGTTAGGTAGTTCCTCTGAAAGGGCCTCTATGATATCTTCGGTTTTAGCCTGTTTGCGAAAACTAATTGTTTTTGTAGGTTGGGAGGATTGGGGGGAATCTTGTATAGTGCAGCATGTGTCAATACGATAGTGATCTGACCAGGGAATGGGCGTACAAAAGGGGTGATCAGCTTGGATTAAGGTGTTAGTAAATATCAGGTCAAGGGTATGACCCGCTTTGTGCGTGGGGTTAGTCACGATCTGTTTGAATCCCAGGGCATTCATAGCTAACAATATAGTTTCGCATGAAGTGGAGAGGGGGTTGCAATCGACATGGAGATTGAGATCTCCAAGAATGATGGCTGGGTTGGCAATATTTATGTTTTTTGAGATGTATTCTATGAGGGGGGAGGGGTTCTTTTCTAGGATGCCAGGGGGGGCATAGATTAAGCAGAGTTGGAGAGAGTTGGATCTAAAGATGCTGATCTCCAATTTGGGTGGAGGGAGGGTAGATTGGAGTGAGAATTTGAGTCTCTTTTTGGCGGCAAGGAGTAGACCACCCCCTTTCTTTTTAGGTCTAGGAATGGAGAAGATGCTATATGTGTCTGTGGGGAGTTGGTTGATTAGAGCAGTGTCGGTATCCTTTAACCAGGATTCTGTGATGGCACATATGTCAGGGGATTCGTCAGTAAGTATGTCAAATAGGAGAGTGGTTTTCTTTACAATAGATTGAGCATTTAGAAGAAGAATAGAGAAGGTCATTAAGCCTATCATTTGTGTAAGGGGAGAGGTCATTATGGGTATGATTGATCTGTGTTGTATGGTTTGGTCGGTGTCTCGGAGTCCTTTGTATGAAGTGTAGAAGTGTGTGATGGTAGGAATGTGTTGGACGTGTTGATAACCCATGATGCTGAGTAAAGGAAGGGTTACAGTATGGTAGCTGGATGATAGGTGTGAGTCGTAAGATTGTTCACTGCAAGGGGGTGGGATGTTAGTGAAACATAAACATAGATGATTCAATTTTAAAATTGAGATATCAGCATGGAGACATTAGCATAGGGAACGTAATAGAGTGATGTTTTGGGGTAGGAGGAAAGAGAAGTAGGAGGCAAGTTGAAATTATGATTCAAAGGTATTGTGGTCGATATACTTATTCTTAAACAGTCTAGTAGTATAGATAGAAGGGTAGCAATTCTAGTGGAACATATACATGTGTCAAGTGGTTCCAGGGAGACAATCGAGAGAGGTGAACGGTTGCAATTGACTCACTGTTAGTCTCGTTGCTATTTGTACCGTCTATAGGTCCTCCTTGGGGCTAGGCTTAGGTGAAGCGGCAGTAGGTTAGTTGGGTTTCCGGTAATTGTGGTTTTCCCCAGGTGGGTGGTGTCATCTGTATGGAGACTTTGTTTATTTGTGGGTATTCCTCGGGAGAGGGTCGGGGCTCCTCGGGGCTGCAACGAAGGGGCGAGACAAAGGGGCAGGCCCCTTTGACGCGCTCCTTCGGCGCGTGACGCACGGCGCGTGGCGCCTAGAGAGAGTGAGAGTTTAAAGGAACCGCTAAATGGCTTGTGATTGGTTGCCTTGCAGCGGTCGGCTGATTGGCCGGTTCTCGGTGGGGGGCGGGCTTCGGTCGCGAGGGTAGCAGGCCTGTAGCAGTGCCTGGTGTGGTCGCGCTGTCGGCGGTGGCCCCGTCCGGGTAAGAGGTGGTTAAAGAAAGGCCTTACCCCGATGGGACGCCGGCGCCGATCGCGCAGGCCTTGCAGCAGGAGCAGCAGCGTTCTTCAGCAGGTAAGCCGGAACAGAAGGAGGATGCGCAGTCAGTGCAGGTACAGAGTGTGACTGATGCCCCTGCTACTCTGCCTTGCTGCCATTCATCAGATGACTCACTCTACTCCTTGTTTTTTCTTTCCACTATCATGGTTCCTCAGTGTGTTGATGCTAGTCTTTCTTTACTGTTTGTCCCTTTATCGGCGCCTTGTGGTTTTTTCTGACACCCTTTCTACTTGCTATGTTCCCCCTTCCTTGGGCTGTATGATGTTGATGCCATTTGTCTTGCCACTTTGCCTCTTGTGCTGCCTTCGAGGGTACATGCAACTGTTATTGTTGCTCTCTTTTGAAGCTGTGGTGTGTTTTTGACTCTCTTGATGCTGCTTTGCACCACTGTTAAAGCACTTTTGACACTCCTGGTACCCCTTTGCCCATTTGTAGTGCCTTAGGCTATTCATGCCACTTTGGTGCCACTTTGCCCTAGTCTAAGTACCTGGGAGCTCTTTTCCCATTCTGATGATTGATCCCCTGAAGTTTCATCCGAACTGATAAGAAAACCCCAATTCTGCAGCCAAAAATCAGCTGCAAATACTTCCCCCATTAACTTTAATGGCAAACAAAAAACGAATGAAACTAATAAAACAAATTGGGGTCCCCACGAAATTAAAATATGAACCAAAACATTTTTTCCTTCTGCACAACCCTAGCACTCCCTATATCTCCTCCACCATACCTGCCTGCATGCCAGGTGCTGCTATGGGCCCAGTCACTCTCCCTGCGGAGCCAGTGGCTTGGGCTCCAGTGCCTGGACTTCCCTGGGAGGGGTTGGAACAATCCTTGCCTATTCTTTTGGGTGCTATTGTTCCTCTTGATGTTATCTGCGGCGAGCCTCCTTGAGCATCCAGTATCCACTAACAAGTAAACATACCACAATACATTATGAGCCGGATTTTAAAAAGGCCCGGCAGCGGGCATAAAGCCCCATAACACGTGTAAGTCCTGGGGCTTTACAAAAGGGGAGCCAGGTTTGGGGCGGGGCCAGAAGCCTCCGCACGGCCACTGGGCCTGGGATCGCGTGCCAGCAGTCGGCCAGTGCACAACTTCCTTCTGCCCCACGGCTGAAGTAAGTTTTAAAACAAACAAAATAAGTAATCAAAGGTAGGGGGGAAAGGGCGGGGGAGGTAGGGAAAGGGAAAAAAAGGCAGGGTGGGGGGGTGGGAAAGTTCCCTCCAAGGCTGCTCCAATTTCGGAGCGGCCTGGGAGGGAATGGGGGAAGGCAGCATGACTCGCAGCAAGCTTGGCGCATGCAAAGTGTACAATTGTGCACCCCCTTGCATGGGCCGACCCTGAATTTTATAACGGGTGCGCCTGCGTGCGCATGTTATAAAATCGGGTGTACATGTGCGCGTGCCGTGTAGCATGTGCGCGCGCCAAGTAATATCTCATGATATTATAGACCTCTATCATATCCACCCTCAGTTGTCTTTTTTTCAAGCCCTAACCTCTCTAGTATTTCCTCACAGGGGAGCCTTTCCATCCCCTTTATCATTTTGGTTGCCCTTTTCTGTACCTTCTCCAACTATATCTTTTCTGAGATGCAGGGATCAGATTAGTACACAGTACTCAAGGTGCAGTCTCACCATGGAGTGATAGAGATGTATTATGACATTCTCCATTTTATTCAGCATTCCCTTCCTAATAATTCCTAAAATTCTTTTTGATTTTTTGACTGTCGCGGCCCACTGAGCCGACAATTTCAATGTATTATCCACTATGATGCCTAGATCTTTTTCCTCGATGGTAACTCCTAAAATGGATCCTAACATCATGTAACTACGGCATGAGTTATTTTTTCCTATATGCATCACCTTGCACGTTTCCACATTAAATTTCATCTTTCATTTGGATGCCCAATTTTCCAATATCGCAAGGTCCTCCTGCAATTTATCACAATCCGCTTGTGACTTAACTACTTTGAATAATTTTGTATCATTTGCAATCTTGATTATTTTACTTGTCATATTCCTTTCCAGATCATATGTAATATATTGAAAAGCACTGGTCGAAGTACAGATCCCTGAGGCACTCCACTGCTTACCACTGAGAAAATTTGCCTATTTATCCTAATCTCTGTTTCCTGTCTTTTAACCAGTATGTAACCCATGAAAGGACATCGCCTCCTATCCCATGAATTTTAGTTTTTTTAGAAGCTCATGAGGGACTGTTAAACGCCTTCTGAAAATGCAAATACTGAATAGGAATAACCATTGCAGTCACATACTACTTGTGCTACTTCTCAGGTAGTATACATTATTTTATGTCCTTGTAATTGTATATGTGTAGTTAAAACAATGTGTGCTGTTAGAATAAGGATCGCTGAGCACTAAAGCTCGATTTGGTCCAATTGTATAGATTAGTGATTTAAGGCCTTTGGTACTGCAACAGGTCACTTTCTAATATGGAGGAGAACAAAAGTGGGAAATTTGAACTGGGTTCTCTTAGCCCTGTGGGCTTTAATAATAGAATGAAGTGGGAGTGTTCCTTTAAGGATTTATTATCAATAAGAGTGTTTCCATTTCTACCAATTCAATCGATGGGTTTGAATTTTTACATCAAGTATTGTTACGCTCGGCCAGCTGCATTCACGTCCCACAGCTGGCTGCCCTCACCATCCTGCAGAGCCAATGTTACTTCCCAGAAGACATGGCCGACCTCTTAGAATGCTACCGTGTTGCGCCGGGACACTATGTGATCATCTGCTTAGGCGCACATGCATGCAGCAGTTGTGTCTTTAAATGGTCAGCGGCGGGGAAATCCTTCTTTAGATGCCTCAGCAACAGATTCCTTGGACTCTGTCCTAAAGCTTGCTCCTGGATTGTCTTCTGATGTGACCGGGTTTGCCCTTGCCTCTCTTCTTACTGTTTTCCGCCTGCCCTGAATTGGATTGTTCTTTAGATCTATCTTGCTTGCTGCCTGTCCAGACCATGGTTTGCTTCTCGTCTTGCTGTTCACTAGGGATGTGCAGAGCAAAATTTTATGTTCATATTTTTTATGTCCGAAAGGGGGTCCCACTTGCGGCCAATATGGACATAAAAAAAATCCAATGAGTTGGGTATATGTACATATGTGCAAAAAAAAAATGTAAACCCCCTCACCCTCCTTAATCCCCCCCCCAGACTTACCACAACTCCCTGGTGATCGAGCGAGGAGTGAGGACGTCATTTCTGCAATCCTTGGCGAGAAGCATGTGACGTCGGTGGCACGTCGAGTGACGCGGCGTCACGTGATTCCCGGCTCGTTCGCGCCGGACGGCTCGTTCGGCCCAAAAAGAACTTTTGGCCAGCTTGGGGGGGCCTCCTGACCCCCCCAAGCTGGCCAAAAGTTCTTTTTGGGCCGAACGAGCCGTCCGGCGCGAACGAGCCGGGAATCACGTGGCGCCGCGTCACTCAGACGCGACGTCACGTGATTCCCGGCAAGTTCGCGCCGGACGGCTCGTTCGGCCCAAAAAGAACTTTTGGCCAGCTTGAGGGGGTCCCCCCAAGCTAGCCAAAAGTTCTTTTTGGGCCGAACGAGCCGTCCGGCGCGAACTTGCCGGGAATCACGTGACGTCGGCGTCACGTGATTCCCGGCTCGTTCGCGCCGGACGGCTCGTTCGGCCCAAAAAGAACTTTTGGGCCAGCTTGGGGGGGCCTCCTGACCCCCCCAAGCTGGCCAAAAGTTCTTTTTGGGCCGAACGAGCCATCCGGCGCGAACGAGCCGGGAATCACGTGACGCCGGCGTCACTCGACGTGCCGCCGACGTCACATGCTTCTCGCCAAGGATTGCAGAAATGGCGTCCTCACTCCTCGCTCCATCACCAGGGAGTTGTGGTAAGTCGGGGGGGGGGGGCTTAAGGAGGGTGAGGGGGTTTATATTTTTATTTTGGCTCAACAATCGCAATTTCCCACATATCGAACATATCTATGTTCGATATGTGGGAAATCCGATCGTTTATGTCGAATCAATTTTTTAAGTAAAAAAAAAATATGAGTTGCGTTTTACTAATGCGGTCAATCCGAATGCACACCCCTACTGTTCACTGCCTGCCCTGACTTGGACTGTTCATCATCTCTCTTGCTTACCATCTGCCCAGAGCTCAGATCATCTTATGCCTTGCTTTCGACAAGCGATACCTGCTGATGGTGAGGACCTTTGGGGTTCTTCTCCGAAGGTTGCACCAATCTCATCTCAGCCTAAGGGTTCACATGAATAACAAGTATTTAAGATCCTGTGATTGTATGTTTTCCTGTAGTATACACTCAAAATGTCTGTTACAAAGTATTATTACATTGTGGTTTTAATGAAAAAGTTAATAAAGAAAAAAATTATAAAAAAAGATCATGTGATATGGGTACCTGGCCAGTATCCTGTTGTTTGGATCATGTCTTACTGTTCTGTCTGTTCTCAACATCAGGAACAAGGATGACGAGCAAACTTGGGAAGTGATTTTTTTCTGTTGAACCAGAAGTCTCACCTGTGGAACGGACGCGTTGCCCAGGACTTTTCCTGAACACTGAGGCTCCTGTTTTTGTCTGAAATACGGGGCTTCCCAGCCTGATGTTTGACGAGATGTGGTAAGGACTGTTTGTACATTAAAGTGCTGGGTGTTCTGGTGAAGTGATAGCTGACGTCAGATTTCAGTGTTACATATGTACATCTATCTTATATCTGTATATACAATTATTTAGTTAATATAGTATTCTTTTCTATTGTGTGTATACTGTCTTTTGGCCATTAATTCTTGGTTGAAACATTTGGCTCAATTGGCAAGATGTCTTTATTTAGAAAGAAAGACAAAAAGACAATGGAATAAACTAGTGAAGTATCGGGCCGATACAGTACAGTGCGCTCCAACCCTCTATTGGACGCGCGTTTTCGACGAGCTAGCAGCTAATAGCGCCCGCAACATGCAAATGCATGTTGATGGCCCTATTAGGTATTTCCGCTTGATTCAGAAAACAAAATGTGCAGCCAAGCCGCACATTTTGCTTTCAGAAATTAGCGCCTACCCAAAGGATTTTCTGTGCAGGGCAGTCTGCTGGCTGGCTGGTGATATTAAGTCGGAGGTCCGGAAAGTTACCAAAAGTAAAAAAAATAAATAAATAAAATTTGAAGTTGGCCCGCGGCTCGCGGGTCGAAAATCGTACGCTCGATTTTGCTGGTGTCTGGTTTCCGAACTCGTGGCTATCAGCGGGCTCGAGAACCGACACCAGTGCTAGGAGACGCTAGGAGGCGCTAGGGATGCGCTAGTGTCCTTTGCACCTCCTTTTGCCTGTTATACCGCCGGGCCTAATTTGAATAGTTAATCGCGCGCACTAGAGAGCGGGCATTCTCCCGCTCTCCCATGGACTTTACTGTATCGACTCGTTAGTGAGGTAAAAGACTTCCTTGATATCCCGGGATAAGAGAATCAACCGTTTAAAATGTTAGCGGAACAATGGGGTTGTAATACGGGTCTATGTAAAAACTGAGAATGGAAGGTGAAAGTTTATATGAGCCTTTGTGTCTGTGTTTCCCTTTATCTTTTAGTGTGAAGGACTGATTTGTTTATGTTGGGGACCATCTAGCTTGTGTTAAGAATGTTTCTTATATTCTGCAAAATGCAGGATAGAGCATAAGAAAACCTATTGAGTACAGAATATTCTGTGTGTATTTAACTTTAGCATTATGTGGCAACAGAAGGTGTCATTTGTTAAGAATACAGAATCGCGCACGCAGGGAGACCGGGCGTGCGCCTGCTCTCCCGTGGACTTTACTGAATCGGCCTGTTTGTATCTGAGATTTTTTTTTTTTTTTTTACAGATTTAGAAGAATAGAAGCTGCTGTACTGGACAAATTGTAAAACCTGACAAGTGTCACGGGTCATGTATGACGTCCCTCACAGGAGGGTAGTCCAGTGCAGCACTGTCCCCGAATCTCTCCCTCCACAGGGATCTCCGCTGCTGGGCTCCGCTGTCCTTCGCTTTTCAAGACCAGACCCTCCAAGCCTCTACAGAGCCTGCACTTGTTCTGGGGAACTGCCTGGCAGCCAGTCCAGCCAAGCTCCCAGCAAATAAACAGAAAAACAGTTTGTAGTCACAATATATCAGTCTTTTCCTTTTCTATAGTTCCCACTGACGACCACAGGTGGGCCACAAAAACTCACCAAGGGTTTATTTATTTATTTATTTATTTTCTTTTACTATACCGATGCTCAAGACCAGGTCTTATCGTACCGGTTTACAATGTAACAGAGGGGAAACCAATTAACATCTAGTTAGAAAGTAAAGTTACATTAAACAGGGAGCGTAAAACATGGGAGATGGAAGACAGGACAGAATTTAAACTAAAACAACTGGAGAGTGATAAATATAATCAACAAAAAACTATATGTTAAAGATACATAAACAGAGATTTATCCTAGGCGATTATTAACATGGTAAGTCCAGTGGGAGAAGGAGAGGGGGGAGGTGAGTGGGGGGGGGGGGAAGGGGGAGAGGGAAATGAAGAGGGGGGAGGGATTAGGGAGGGGTGGAAGGGGTGAGAGTCAGTGATGGTTGAAGGAGTTCCTTCAACGGTAGGCTTCTGCGGACAGCCAGGTTTTCAGTTTCTTTCTGAATGTTAGATGGCATTGTTCTTGGCGTAAGTCTTGGGGAAGTGAATTCCAATGTAGCGGACCTGCTGTTGAAAGTGCTCGCTTGTGAATAGAGTTGTGGACCGAGGATTTGTTGGGGGGGGGGGGGGGGCCTTGAGCGAACTTTTGTAGGCAGTTCTGATCGGCCTTGCGGAAGTATGTAATTTGAGTGGGAAGGTGAGTTGGAGTGTGGATTGCTGGTAGACGGATTTGTGGATGATGGTGAGGGCCTTGAAAAGTATTCTATATTGGATGGGCAGCCAGTGTAGGATTTTTAGGATTGGTGTGATATGGTCCTTGCGACGTGTGTTTGTAAGGATCCTGGCCGCTGCGTTTTGCAGCATCTGAAGAGGTTTGGTAGACGAAGCGGGGAGACCGAGTAGTAGAGCGTTACAATAGTCGATCTTTGAAAACAGTATGGCTTGAAGCACTGAACGGAAATCCTTGAAGTGTAAGAGCGGGCTAAGTTGCTTCAAGACCTGTAGCTTGAAGAAACATTCTTTAGTTGTAGCGTTAATGAATTTTTTGAAATTTATTCTAGAGTCAAGGGTGGCCCCAAGGTCTCTGACCTGGCTTGCTATTGGGATGAATGCATTATTGGCAAAGGGGTTGTCATCACTAGGGGAGATAACCAGGAGTTCCGTTTTGGAAGTATTTAGGACTAGGTTGAGACTCGAGAGAAGAAGGTTGATGGCATGTAAGCAGTTGTTCCAGAAATTTAGAGTAGAGGAGATGGGGTCCGAGATGGGAATTATGATTTGCACATCGTCCGCGTATATAAAATGGGTGAGGTTGAGGCTATTGAGTAGCTGGCATAAAGGGAGTAGATATATATTGAACAGGGTAGGGGAAAGAGAAGAACCCTGAGGTACTCCTTGGTTTGATGGAATGGAGTGGGATTCTTTGTCATTTATTTTGACTTTGTAGTGCCTGTTGTTCAGAAAGGATGTGAACCAGAGCAGTGCAGAACCAGATATGCCTATTTCCATTAAACGGTTGATGAGGATAGAGTGGTTTACCGTGTCGAACTCTGCGGAAATGTCGAGTAGGACTAGCAGGTATGATTGTCCCTTGTCGAGGCCCATCAGGATGTTGTCCGTTAGAGAAAGAAGGAGGGATTCTGTGTTTAGGCGTTTCCTGAATCCGAATTGAGAAGGGTAGAGAATATTGTGGGAGTCAAGGTAGTCTGTGAGTCGGATGTTGACAAGCTTTTCCATTAGCTTGGCTATAAAAGGTAGGTTTGCAATGGGGCGGAAGTTTGCAGGGTTGGCTGGATCCAGGTTGGGTTTTTTTAGTAAGGGTTTCAGTGAAGCAATTTTTAAGGAGTCCGGGACTGATCCTTGATTGAAGGAGCAATTTATGATGTCTGCCAGCGGTTTAGCAATGGTGTTAGGGATGGTGAGAAGGAGTATGGTCGGTATTTGGTCCAATGGATGTGAGGAAGGTTTCATTTTCTTGATTATTGATTCTATTTCCAGGGAGGATGTCTGTTCAAGAGTTTCTAGTGTCGGTTTGTGGATAGTTGGAGGAGGGTTAGTGGTTGCGAGGCTTAGTGGTTCCGAAGGGTTTGGAGAAGTGTTAGTTGATGCCAGGGGGGCAAGTAGGTTTTTGATTTTGTTATCAAAGAAGATGGCCAACTCTGTGGATTTGTTATGGGCTTCTTCTTCTGGGATGGTAAGGGGCATAGGTGTGGTAAGGGTAGCGACATATGAGAACAGAGTTTTTGGGTCATATAAGAAGCCGTGTATTTTTTTGGCGTAGAAATCTCGTTTGGTGCGGGTAATGGATGTCCTATAGTGGTTAATTGCAGTTTTGTAAGAAGCCAGTGAGAAAGGGGAGGAATCTTTCCGCCAGCGTTGTTCTTTGTGTTGTAGATCCTGTTTGAGTTTTCTTAATTCAGTTGAGAACCAGGGTTTTTTATTCGTGCGGGCTGGGTTGATAACTTTTGAGGATACGGGGCAGATTCTGTTAGCTACTGAGTGTGTAATAGTTTGCCAGGAGTTAATAGCGGTATCAGCATCGGAGAGGTCCAGTTTAATTAGGTCTTTGGCCAGGCTGTTGTTGAGAGTGTCCATGGAACAAGGTTTCCTGAACTGGATCGAGGATTTAGTAGCAATAGGGGTCAGTTTTTGTTTTATAGATAATTTTGTAGTTATCATCGAGTGATCTGACCAGGGGATGGGGGTGCAAGAAGGTGGGGAGATGGGCGAGATGGTTTTGTTAGTGAATATCAGGTCAAGCGTGTGGCCTGCCTTGTGTGTGGGATTGTTTATAATTTGTTTGAATCCCATAGCCTGGAGAGATGAGAGAAGGGCTTCGCAGTTAGATGATGGGGTGGGGGAGTCAACATGGAGGTTGAAATCTCCTAAAATAATAGCAGGTGAGTTAGTGTTGATGTATTTGGCTATGGTTTCGATGAGTGGAGAAGGGTCGGATTCTAGGAGCCCCGGGGGGCGTAAATAAGGCAGATTTGAAGCTGGGAGGATTTGAATAGTCCGATTTCTAATTTGGTTGTCGATTTGAAGGCTTGCTGGGACAGTCTCAGTTCTTTTTTTGCTATTAACATTATTCCACCCCCTCTTTTTTTAGGTCTGGGGATAGAGAAGATGCCATATTGTTGTGTTGGCAATTGGTTAATTATGGCGGTGTCTGTGTTTTTCAGCCATGTTTCGGTAATGGCACAGATGTCCGGTTGGGTGTCCAGGAGGTGGTCGTTGAGCATGTGAGATTTTTTTGAGAGCGACTGCGAGTTGAAAAGGGTTAAGGTGATTAAAGATAAGCCTAGGAATTGTGTTAGAGGGGAGATCATGATTGGAATCAGGGATCTCTTTGAGCGTAGATTGAGCACGGGTGTATTAGCTCTGTGGGGGAGTAGGCGAGGGATAATCGGTATGGGGAAAGTTTGTAGCATGCTGTCTTTTTGGAAGAAGTTGCTGGTGGAGAAGATTATTGGATGACTGCAGGGTGATGGAGTGAATTGATGAGTGCTGGATGCTGGCGTGAGTGGAAGATTGCTGGAAGAATGCTGGATGCTGGAGTGACTGGAAGATTGTTGGAAGAATGCTGGATGCTGGAGTGACTGGAAGATTGCTGGAAGAAGTGCTGGATGCTGGCGTGACTGGAAGATTGCTGGAAGAATGCTGGATGCTGGAGTGACTGGAAGATTGTTGGAAGAATGCTGGATGCTGGAGTGACTGGAAGATTGCAGGAAGAATGCTGGATGCTGGAGTGACTGGAAGATTGTTGGAAGAATGCTGGATGCTGGAGTGACTGGGTTCAAACAGAACTCCCCACTGCACAGGGACAAACACTGTCTGGCTTCTCCAGCCAGCAAACCGCCCTGCCTGGGAGTTGCACAACCCACTCCAACTCCCCTCAGTTGTGCAGCAGGTTGCGGCCTTCCTGTTCCTTTAACACAATAACACGGTGCAGCAAAATACAGTAAAAAATATCCCAAAACATACACAATTTCCCCCTCCCCTTCAGCAGTGTCACTCAATCTGTTTCCATGCTGGAGTCAGCGGCTTCCTCTGCTGGGGAATCAATGTCCATCTCCTCCTCCTCCCCTGAGGATCTCAGCTTTTCTGGCCACATGAACCACTCTAGCACGCCTTCTTCCTCAACCACCATTGGTTCAGGTAAGTCTGAATCACTGGAGCTCAGCTCAGCTGCCTGATCAGCGTCCTCCCTTGCCCATTGGCTCAGCTGTGCCTCCATGAATCTGGGAGTTGTAGTCCTTTTTCTGCCCCCAGGTGCCCTCTGCTGCCTAACTCGGCTACGGGTTCTCCAAGCATTAATCCAGCCTGGATTTTCCTGCCTCAAAGCTAGCTGCACTTCATCACATAAGTAATACACATTGGGGCAGATTTTAAAAAGGTTACGCGCCGATTTTAAAAAGGCCCAGCGTCGCGCATATAGCCTGGGTACGTCTGTAAGTCCCAGGGCTTTACAAAAGGGGTGGTCGGGGATGGGGTCAGAGGCCTCCGACGGAGTGGCCATTGCTGCTGTGTAAGATGATCGCGTGCCGGTAGGCTGCCGGCGTGCACAACTTGCGCCTGCCCAGAGGCAGGCACAATAGCTAAGAGAAAGGACGGGCAGGTTAGAGTAAGGCTAGAGGGAGAAAGGTTAGGGGAAAGGGTGGAAGGTCAGGCTAGGGGGAAGGGAATTTTCCTCACAGGCTGCTCCACAAGTTATAAAATCGGGTGTACATGTCCGCCTGCCGGGTAGCGCGCACACATGTATGTCCACGCGCACCTTTTTAAAATCTACCCCATTGTTCTGATGAATGTTTACACCAATATAAATATAGATTTGGAAACTTTTCATTCAGCAAGTATTGGTGTGAAAACTCTGAATCCAGGGGTAGAATATTTGGACTTTTTGCTGAGGGTATGGATTCAGAGTTTTCACTCAGACACAGAGTAGTTTGAAGGCCTGCACAGCTGTTTCTGAAAATTGATAAGAACTCAGAGGGAGGGAAGCTGTTATTTCACAAGCATTTTTAGTGTGTAAGGGGAGTCAAGGAGAAAGAGGGTAGAGAGAGAATAGGCTGTGCTTTTCCTCTTTACTTTGTACATTGCAGACAAACATTGTTTGAACTGCTTGTCTGTAATGAGAATGAATCCACAAGCCCTGACTAAGTAGAAATGCAAAAGACATTCTATACTGCATATTCTTGTTCCATCTCTATTTTTGGCTTCATTTGATTGCTTTAACATGCCATGCAAACATGTAGTAAGTTAGAAATAATTTACATGTGAATTGTTTATTTCCTCTTTCAGATAATAGAAGGACTAGGGGGTATTCTATGAAGTTAGCAAGTAGCACATTTAAGACTAATAGGAGATAATTATTTTTCACTCAACGGACAATTAAGCTCTGGAATTTGTTGCCAGAGGATGTGGTTAGTGCAGTTAGTGTAGCTGAGTTCAAAAAAGGTTTGGATAAGTTCTTGGAGGATAAGTCCATTAACTGCTATTAATCAAGTTACTTAGGGAATAGCCACTGCTATTAATTGCATTAGTAGCATGGGATCTTCTTAGTGTTTGGGTAATTGCCAGGTTCTTGTGGCCTGGTTTGGCCTCTGTTAGAAACAGGATGCTGGGCTTGATGGACCCTTGGTCTGACCCAGCATGGCAATTTCTTATGTCCTTATGTTCTTATGAGCCAATGAAAACAACCAAGAAAGGACCTTTAAACCAGTGTCATCCATCCAACCTTTTTTTCATACCAGATGGAAATTCTGAAGCTAAATTAAAAATCCAGCGTTATTCTTTATAATTTAATTGGGATCGCATATCTTCCCCTCTTTAGATATTTGAACCATGTCCAAGATTTGCTGAACCTGACTACCACTTAGTGTGGTGTCCTCAGTTTGTGCAGGTGCACATGGGAGATCCTGGATTAGATCTGGAAGTATCTCCATTCGTATATCATTGCATAGAGCGAGATTAGTGAATACACAGCACAGCAGCATTATATCTCCTACTTTGGGTGGGGCATTCATTAAATCTCCACCCACTTTGTCCAAACAGCAAAATCTACTTTTGAGAACTCCAAAGGTCCATTCTATGCCACAGCGGGTAAAACATAAGGCCTCATTGTACCTAGACTTCGCTGGAATGTTGGGAATAGCAATGGATGTGAGAAGCCACATTCTGCAACCGTAGCCAGAATCTCCTGCGGCAAAGACAGAATGTGGGCATCAATCACACCACAGTCATTTTGATTTCTGGATGCCAAACCACAGCATGCTATAAGACACTAGAACTTAGCTTCTAGGTTAGAATGACCCTTAAAAGCCTATTTCCCTACACTAAGTGCATGCCACCTTTTCTGGGACACTATGGGGCAGATTTTCAAAGACCTACGCACATAAATCAAGGAGAATGTATGCACGTAGGGGGGTTATGCATGCCGAGGCTATTTTCAAAAGCCCCAGTGGTGCGCGTGTAAGTCCTGGGGCTTGAAAAGGGCGGGGCATGGGCAGGGCGGTATGGTGCTGGAGGAGGAATGGCCAGAGGCCTTCTTACGGCCTCTGGCCTGGGGATTGCACGCCGTTAGTCAGCCGGTGCGCTCAAGTTACACCTGCCTCTGGCAGGTGTAACTTGTGAGATAAAGTTACGGGCATTTTTTTTGGGGGGCTGGGGGCCGGGACAGGTTGGGGAAAGGAGGGGAAGGTGGGGGGGAAGGAAAGTTCCCTCCGAGGCTGCTCCAATTTCCCAGCGGCCTCAGAGGGAACGGGGAAAGCCAGCTAGTCTCCCAAGGGCTCAGTGCATGCAATATGAACTAGTGTGCACCCCCTTGTGCATGCTGACCCCTGAATTAATAACATGCATGCAGCTGCGCGCACATGTTATAAAATTGGCCATACATTTGTGTGCGTACCTTTTAAAATCTGCCCCTTTATGACCTGTATAGCATTAGCTGAATCTAGGTAAGATCTTCCTGACTAATAAACTATGTCTAGGAATTCCACCAAATATGTGGCAGCTCCTCACAACCAAGCTAAGGCTCCTCATTCTTAGCAGTCATTAAACCTTGAAGCAGTACATCAGAGCTGCTATACCTGTCCTAGCAGAAAAACCTCTAGCATGTAGTCTGAATGTTCTAGTCCCTGGCTGCTCTGCAGTATGTCTTCCAGAGATGCAAATTTGTCAGACCTGATACAGGGAATATGCTAGGCCCCAAAATGCACGACTTCTGATTTACCTGTGTGATGGACAACACAAACTGTGCCTGACATCCTGGTTGTCCCATCACTAGCAGGCCACACCTGATCTATGAATACCAACATTGTTGATACATAAAGGTTGTGATTAACCTGTGAGATTTCAACTGCTTGAAATGGGTGGATTGGAAAAGGCGACTTTTTAGAGTGAACCTGTAGAAAGTTTAGAGTGCCTGATCTCACATCAAGCTTTATGGCAATTGCATTGTTTGGCCTCACAAGATCAGCAGCCCTCTACAGAGGCATAGTGAGGGTCTTTGGTGCCCGAGGGCCAATTTGTATTTATTTATTTATTAGAATCTTATATTTGCAACTTCCTTGCTCAAAGTGTTCAGTGTTATCTTCCCTACAGGTGTCTCTCCTTTCTCTTCTCCATCATCCACCACATAGCACCACCATGTGGGGTCTCTTCATTGGGGTGGATGGGAACCCCGCCAACACATCACCACAGAGCACCACCATGCAATGCCAGTGCTAACTTTTCTACAGCCCTGTGCAAACAATTACTGATCTGTCCCTTCCTCATTCTGTTTTTTTTTTTTTACCATTTAATTTGTATTATTTTACAAATCAGGGTCAGAGCTAGCATATTTGCCACCCTTAGTGAATCTTACAGCTTTGTGCTCAGCCTTCCTCCTATCATGGCCCTTTCCACACACAAATTCAAATTAGGCATTTATAATAACATATTTTACATGAAAAAACATACTCTAAGTACTGTCATTTGATGTAAAAATATCACTATTGCACTGCTGTGGTGTCAACCAGAAAACCCTGCATAAAAGCCAAAAAGACACTTGTAACATATATGGGATTAGGACTATTGTAATGCATGTTGGGTATAGGCTTGGTCTTCAGTAAGCCATATATATGCTGATTGTTCATCACAAAATCAGCATAGAGAATGTGCTATTCTTGCAAATTCTTATATTGTGTGCCTGCACAGATGAGGGGAAGGGTGTCCCTCTGCTCATTTGCCATTGGATGAGGTCCACTGTGAGCTGCAGGGCCTCTCTCCCTGTTTTTTGTCTTC
This sequence comes from Rhinatrema bivittatum, assembly GCF_901001135.1. Lineage (NCBI taxonomy): Eukaryota > Metazoa > Chordata > Amphibia > Gymnophiona > Rhinatrematidae > Rhinatrema > Rhinatrema bivittatum. Next base: position 494,330,364 of record NC_042617.1, read on the forward strand.
CGTTGGGAACAGGTTCACCGGCAGTTGCATGCAACTTCCCCCACGGTACAGAGCATCCCGATTCACTGCTGCTGGTGCCCCCCTGCTCTAGGTGGCCGAGGGCATCATCCTCTTCTGCTTCCAGGTGGATTGGGCTTCCCCAGTGGCCGCAGGCCTTTTCTTATGCCACAAAGTACCCCTACAGCTTGGCAGCCAGGACTTTGCCCCCCCATCCCAGGAATTTCCCCTCGCTATACCACTAGGCCTCTGGAACATGTGGAGAGAAAGCCAGGCCCTGGCGCAATGGTGCCACACCTAACTTCACAAGCCACTTGCTATGTCAGCGATGCAGTCACAGCCACCACAACCCCCACCATGGCCATGCCATTTTCTGTAAACACATTGCCAGACATGGAATAGAGAAAGAAGCATCTCTCTTACCTATGAGCCGTCACCATAGATGCTGTCCTCAAAATTTTCATACAGGCCCAATTTCCTAAGTATAAGGAATTATGCGCGGCTCCTGGATACCTGCTACCATGTTGAGGATGGGTATTCCAGCGTCACAGACCAATAGCGCATGATGGAGTGGAAGAGCATTCTGTTGCGAAAGATCTCCTCCCTGTCATGGTGTGGGATGATGGTTATGTGAGTGCAGTTGATAGCTCCCTGATCATTAGAAAAGTTTGTGATGGTATAAGTCTCTCATAAATTCCATGAAGTCCTGCCTGTCCTGAGGAAATGCTATGTAGCAATTCATGCTATCAGATATAGCTGTTATGACCTGGTCCAGGTAGCAGGAAAAAGTGGTTTGGGACCTTACCCAGAAGACCCCTACTGTCATTTGGAAGGAGCCACTTGCCATGAAATGCAGAGTCCAATAGTTTGGTAAGGAACGGCATAGTTTGGGATCTTTCTGTGACCGGATCCAGATCCCCCTCAGATTTCTTCATATAATTCCAGGATAGCCTGAGAGCTGAGGTGATACCTGCTAATCATATAATACTAGAGCATGTCCAACAATTAGACTTGTGGAGGAAAGATGCACTCCCTAGGGATGTGCAATCGTTTTCAAAGAATGTGTAATCTGCAATGAATAGATCCCTGTTCATTTGATTTGTGGCTACACGAAACGCATGGCGATCCCGCACAAATGAAACATATCATATTAGTTTCATTCTTTTGGTTTGCAGTGCTTTCTTAGCAGCCTTTTGAAATATGAGACTGTCTCTTTGTCTCTCCCACTAAGACAAGCTGCCAGCAGTGGCATTTTGCTGCTGATCTTATCCCCTGGGGTAGGTTGCAGGCAGGGTTTTGGTAGTGTGGGAGGGAGATAGTGTGAGAGTTGCAGTGGTTGTCTGGGAGTTGGTATTTTCAAACAACAAGCAGCATCACTGTAGGACCTGGGCTTGCTCAGGCTTCCAGTGGTTTCTCTGGAGTTTCACACAGAGCAATCTCAGTTGTAGTGTACAGTAAAACACTGTACTGTGTATCTGTATGTGTGTTGTTTTCCAATAAAGAAATAATTCTTTTAATTGAAATCCCTAGTATGCAGTGATATAAATCCATGATGTCAGGGAATGGTAGAAGTGGTCGCGTAATTGGGACTAGCAGAGGAGGCACTGGGAGAGGAGGCACTTCAAAAGGCAGTGCCAGTCCCCCATTAAAGTTAAAAAAGGAGCTGTTCCAATTTAAAATCTCTGGAGGGGCAGGCAGTTCCATCCAGAAAAAAATGAAATTTAAAGATGATGCACCACCACCACCTATTTCTAACCCTTTTGTTTTGGAGGTGAAGTAAGGGGAGGCTGAGCCATGCAAGATAAAAGAGTGAGACCCAAAAGCAGCAGTGTAACAGCAGACTCAAGTTAGTGCTGATGATGTAGCACAGGCACTGTTTGAATCTGATTCTGATGAAGAATCATCTTGTATAGGATTCCCTTAATCAGAAATGGAAAACTTCATAGCTGATGAAGGTTTAGGAGGATTAGAAAAGTTCTGTCATAGCCTCTACTTCAGTGATGGAGGGGAGACATGACACTGATGATGATGAGGAGGAGGATGCGCAGTCAGTGCAGGTACAGAGTGTGACTGATGCCCCTGCTACTCTGCCTTGCTGCCATTCATCAGATGACTCACTCTACTCCTTGTTTTTTCTTTCCACTATCATGGTTCCTCAGTGTGTTGATGCTAGTCTTTCTTTGCTGTTTGTCCCTTTATCGGCGCCTTGTGGTTTTTTCTGACACCCTTTCTACTTGCTATGTTCCCCCTTCATTGTGCTGTATGATGTTGATGCCATTTGTCTTGCCAGTTTGCCTCTTGTGCTGCCTTCAAGGGTACATGCAACTGTTATTGTTGCTCTCTTTTGAAGCTGTGGTGTGTTTTTGACTCTCTTGATGCTGCTTTGCACCACTGTTAAAGCACTTTTGACACTCCTGGTACCCCTTTTCCCATTTGTAGTGCCTTAGGCTATTCATGCCACTTTGGTGCCACTTTGCCCTAGTCTAAGTACCTGGGAGCTCTTTTCCCATTCTGATGATTGATCCCCTGAAGTTTCATCCGAACTGATAAGAAAACCCCAATTCTGCAGCCAAAAATCGGCTGCAAATACTTCCCCCATTAACTTTAATGGCAAACAAAAAACGAATGAAACTAATAAAACAAATTGGGGTTTTTTTTTCTATGAAACTAATAAAACAAATTGGGGTCCCCACGAAATGAAAATATGAACCAAAACATTTTTTCCTTCTGCACATCCCTAGCACTCCCTATATCTCCTCCACCATACCTGCCTGCATGCTAGGTGCTGCCATGGGCCCAGACACTCTCCCTGCGGAGCCAGTGGCTTGGGCTCCAGTGCCTGGACTTCCCTGGGAGGGGTTGGAACAATCCTTGCCTATTCTTTTGGGTGGTATTGTTCCTCTTGATGTTATCTGCGGCGAGCCTCCTTAAGCATCCAGTATCCCCTAACAAGTAAACATACCACAATACATTATGAGCCGGATTTTAAAAAGGCCCGGCAGCGGGCATAAAGCCCCATAACACGTGTAAGTCCCGGGGCTTTACAAAAGGGCCAGCCAGGTTTGGGGCGGGGCTAGAGGCCTCCGCACGGCCACTGGGCCTGGGATCGCGTGCGAGCAGTCGCCAGTGCACAACTTCCTTCAGCCCCAGGGCTGAAGTAAGTTTTAAAACAAACAAAATAAGTAATCAAAGGTAGGGGGGAAAGGGCGGGGGAGGTAGGGAAAGGGAAAAAAAGGCAGGGTGGGGGGTAGGAAAGTTCCCTCCAAGGCTGCTCCAATTTCAGAGCGGCCTGGGAGGGAATGGGGGAAGGCAGCATGCCTCCAGCAAGCTTGGCGCATGCAAGGTGTACAATTGTGCACCCCCTTGCATGGGCCGACCCTGAATTTTATAATGGGTGCGCCTGCGTGCGCATGTTATAAAATCGGGTGTACATGTGCGCGTGCCGTGTAGCATGTGCGCGCGCCAAGTAATATCTCATGATATTATAGACCTCTATCATATCCACCCTCAGTTGTCTTTTTTTCAAGCCCTAACCTCTTTAGTATTTCCTCACAGGGGAGCCTTTCCATCCCCTTTATCATTTTGGTTGCCCTTTTCTGTACCTTCTCCAATGCAACTATATCTTTTCTGAGATGCAGGGATCAGATTAGTACACAGTACTCAAGGTGAAGTCTCACCATGGAGTGATAGAGATGTATTATGACATTCTCCATTTTATTCAGCATTCCCTTCCTAATAATTCCTAAAATTCTTTTTGATTTTTTGACTGTCGCAGCCCACTGAGCCGACAATTTCAATGTATTATCCACTATGATGCCTAGATCTTTTTCCTCGATGGTAACTCCTAAAATGGAACCTAACATCATGTAACTACTGCAAGAGTTATTTTTCCCAATATGCATCACCTTGCACGTTTCCACATTAAATTTCATCTTCCATTTGGATGCCCAATTTTCCAATATCGCAAGGTCCTCCTGCAATTTATCACAATCCGCTTGTGACTTAACTACTCTGAATAATTTTGTATCATTTGCAATCTTGATTATTTTACTTGTCATATTCCTTTCCAGATCATATGTAATATATTGAAAAGCACTGGTCCAAGTACAGATCCCTGAGGCACTCCACTGCTTACCACTGAGAAAATTTGCCTATTTATCCTAATCTCTGTTTCCTGTCTTTTAACCAGTTTGTAACCCCTGAAAGGACATCGCCTCCTATCCCATGAATTTTAGTTTTTTTAGAAGCTCATGAGGGACTATTAAACGCCTTCTGAAAATGCAAATACTGAAAAGGAATAACCATTGCAGTCACATACTACTTGTGCTACTTCTCAGGTAGTATACATTATTTTATGTCCTTGTAATTGTATATGTGTAGTTAAAACAATGTGTGCTGTTAGAATAAGGATCGCTGAGCACTAAAGCTCGATTTGGTGCAATTGTATAGATGCACCGCTTACATCTCATTGGACAAATCAGGGTCTTTCAATTAGTGATTTAAGGCCTTTGGTACTAGGGATGTGAATCGTTTTAGGACGATTAAAATTATCGTCCGATAATTTTAATATCGTCTTAAACCGTTATGGAACACAATACAATAGAGATTCTAACGATTTATCGTTATAAATCGTTAGAATCGTGAGCCGGCACACTAAAACCCCCTAAAACCCACCCCCGACCCTTTAAATTAAATCCCCCACCCTCCCGAACCCCCCCCAAATGACTTAAATAACCTGCGGGTCCAGCGGCGGTCCGGAACGGCAGCGGTCCAGAACGGGCTCCTGCTACTGAATCTTGTTGTCTTTGGCCGGCGCCATTTTCCAAAATGGCGCCGAAAAATGGCGGCGGCCATAGACGAACACGATTGGACGGCAGGAGGTCCTTCCGGACCCCCGCTGGACTTTTGGCAAGTCTTGTGGGGGTCAGGAGGCCCCCCCCAAGCTGGCCAAAAGTTCCTGGAGGTCCAGCGGGGGTCAGGGAGCGATTTCCCGCCGCGAATCGTTTTCGTACGGAAAATGGCGCCGGCAGGAGATCGACTGCAGGAGGTCGTTTAGCGAGGGTTCCGGCGCCTCGCTGAATGACCTCCTGCAGTCGATCTCCTGCCGGCGCCATTTTCCGTACGAAAACGATTCGCGGCGGGAAATCGCTCCCTGACCCCCGCTGGACCTCCAGGAACTTTTGGCCAGCTTGGGGGGGGCCTCCTGACCCCCACAAGACTTGCCAAAAGTCCAGCGGGGGTCCGGAAGAACCTCCTGCCGTCCAATCGTGTTCGTCTATGGCCGCCGCCATTTTTCGGCGCCATTTTGGAAAATGGCGCCGGCCGAAGACAACAAGATTCAGTAGCAGGAGCCCGTTCCGGACCGCTGCCGTTCCGGACCGCCGCTGGACCCGCAGGTTATTTAAGTCATTTGGGGGGGGGTTTCGGGAGGGGGGGGATTTAATTTAAAGGGTCGGGGTGGGTTTTAGGGGGTTTTAATGTGCCGGTTTTGCGATTTTACGTTTTTTCGATTTTTCACGATTTTTCACGATATTTTACCCCCCCAAACAGCAACAATACGATTCCCTCCCCCTCCCAGACGAAATCGATCGTTAAGACGATCGAGGACATGATTCACATCTCTATTTGGTACTGCAACAGGTCACTTTCTAATATGGAGGAGAACAAAAGTGGGAAATTTGAACTGGGTTCTCTTAGCCCTGTGGGCTTTAATAATAGAATGAAGTGGGAGTGTTCCTTTAAGGATTTATTATCAATAAGAGTGTTTCCATTTCTACCAATTCAATCGATGGGTTTGAATTTTTACATCAAGTATTGTTACGCTCGGCCAGCTGCATTCACGTCCCACAGCTGGCTGCCCTCACCATCCTGCAGAGCCAATGTTACCTCCCAGAAGACATGGCCAACCTCCTAGAATGCTACCGTGTTGCGCCGGGACACTATGTGATCATCTGCTTAGGCGCACACGCATGCAGCAGTTGTGTCTTTAAATGGTCAGCGGCGGGGAAATCCTTCTTTAGATGCCTCAGCAACAGGTTCCTTGGACTCTGTCCTGAAGCTTGCTCCTGGATTGTCTTCTGATGTGACCGGGTTTGCCCTTGCCTCTCTTCTTACTGTTTTCCGCCTGCCCTGAATTGGATTGTTCTTTAGATCTATCTTGCCTGCTTCCTGTCCAGACCATGGTTTGCTTCTCGTCTTGCTGTTCACTGCCTGCCCTGACTTGGATTGTTCATCATCTCTCTTGCTTACCGTCTGCCCAGATCTCAGATCATCTCATGCCTTGCTTTCGATCAGCGCTGCCTGCTGATGGTGAGGACCTTTGGGGTTCTTCTCCGAAGGTTGCATCAATCTCATCTCAGCCTAAGGGTTCACATGAATAACAAGTATTTAAGATCATGTGATTGTATGTTTTCCTGTAGTATACACTCAAAATGTCTGTTACAAAGTATTATTACATTGTGGTTTTAATGAAAAAGTTAATAAAGAAAAAAATTATAAAAAAAGATCATGTGATATGGGTACCTGGCCAGTATCCTGTTGTTTGGATCATGTCTTACTGTTCTGTCTGTTCTCAACATCAGGAACAAGGATGACGAGCAAACTTGGGAAGTGATTTTTTTCTGTTGAACCAGAAGTCTCACCTGTGGAACGGACACGTTGCCCAGGACTTTTCCTGAACACTGAGGCTCCTGTTTTTGTCTGAAATACGGGGCTTCCCAGCCTGATGTTTGACGAGATGTGGTAAGGACTGTTTGTACATTAAAGTGCTCGGTGTTCTGGTGATGATAACTGTTAGCTGATGTCAGATTTCAGTGTTACATATGTACATCTATCTTATATCTGTATATACAATTATTTAGTTAATATAGTATTCTTTTCTATTGTGTGTATACTGTCTTTTGGCCATTAATTCTTGGTTGAAACATTTGGCTCAATTGGCAAGATGTCTTTATTTAGAAAGAAAGACAAAAAGACATGGGAATAAACTAGTGAAGTATCGGGCCGATACAGTACAGTGCGCTCCAACCCTCTATTGGACGCGCGTTTTCGACGAGCTAGCGTTACCCCTTATTCAGTAAGGGGCCGAAAACGTGCTTCCAACCTCCCGAACCTAATAGAGCCCGCAACTTGCAAATGCATGTTGATGGCCATATTAGGTATTCCCGCTTGATTCAGAAAACAAAATGTGCAGCCAAGCCGCACATTTTGCTTTCAGAAATTAGCGCCTACCCAAAGGCTTTTCTGTGCAGGGCAGTCTGCTGGCTGGCTGGCGATATTAAGTCGAAGGTCCGGAAAGTTACCAAAAGTAAAAAAAATAAATAAATAAAATTTGAAGTTGGCTCGTGGGTCGAAAACCATACGCTCGATTTTGCCGGTGTCTGGTTTCCGAACTCGTGGCTGTCAGCGGGCTCGAGAATCGACACCAGCAAAATTGAGCCTCGGCTGTCAAACCCGCTGACAGCCGCCGCTCTGGCCCAAAAGGAGGCACTAGGGATGCGCTAGTGTCCCTTGCACCTCCTTTTGCCTGTTATACCGCCGGGCCTAATTTGAATAGTTAATCGCGCGCACTAGAGAGCGGGCATTCTCCCGCTCTCCCATGGACTTTACTGTATCGACTCGTTAGTGAGGTAAAAGACTTCCATGATATCCTGGGATAAGAGAATCAACCGTATAAAATGTTAGCGGAACAATGGTGTTGTAATACGGGTCTATGTAAAAACTGAGAATGGAAGGTGAAAGTTTATATGAGCCTTTGTGTCTGTGTTTCCGTTTATCTTTTAGTGTGAAGGACTGATTTGTTTATGTTGGGGACCATCTAGCTTGTTTTAAGAATGTTTCTTATATTCTGCAAAATGCAGGATAGAGCATAAGAAAACCTATTGAGTACAGAATATTCTGTGTGTATTTAACTTTAGCATTATGTGGCAACAGAAGGTGTCATTTGTTAAGAATACAGAATTGCGCACGCAGGGAGACCAGACGTGCGCCTGCTCTCCCGTGGACTTTACTGAATCGGCCCGTTTGTATGTGAGATTTTTTTTTTTTTTTTTTTACAGATTTAGAAGAATAAATGCTGCTGTACTGGACAAATTGTAAAACCTGACAAGTGTCACGGGTCATGTATGACGTCCCTCACAGGAGGGTAGTCCAGTGCAGCACTGTCCCCGAATCTCTCCCTCCACAGGGATCTCCGCTGCTGGGCTCCGCTGTCCTTCTCTTTTCCAGCCCAGAGCCTCCAAGCCTCTACAGAGCCTGCACCTGTTCTGGGGAACTGCCTGGCAGCCAGTCCAGCCAAGCTCCCAGCAAATAAACACAACAACAGTTTGTAGTCACAATGTATCAGTCTTTTCCTTTTCTATAGTTCCCACTGACGACCACAGGTGGGCCACAAAAACTCCCCAAGGGTTCAAACAGAACTCCCCACTGCACAGGGACAAACACTGTCTGGCTTCTCCAGCCAGCAAACCGCCCTGCCTGGGAGTTGCACAACCCACTCAAATTCCCTTCAGTTGTGCAGCAGGTTGCGGCCTTCCTGTTCCTTTAACACAATAACACGGTGCAGCAAAATACAGTAAAAAATATCCCAAAACATACACAATTTCCCCCTCCCCTTCAGCAGTGTCACTCAATCTGTTTCCATGCTGGAGTCAGCGGCTTCCTCTGCTGGGGAATCAATGTCCATCTCCTCCTCCTCCCCTGAGGATCTCAGCTTTTCTGGCCACATGAACCACTCTAGCACACCTTCTTCCTCTACCACCATTGGTTCGGGTATGTCTGAATCACTGGAGCTCAGCTCAGCTGCCTGATCAGCGTCCTCCCTTGCCCATTGGCTCAGCTGTGCCTCCATGAATCTGGGAGTTGTAGTCCTTTTTCTGCCCCCAGGTGCCCTCTGCTGCCTAACTCGGCTACGCGTTCTCCAAGCATTAATCCAGCCTGGATTTTCCTGCCTCAAAGCTGGCTGCACTTCATCACATAAGTAATACACATTGGGGCAGATTTTAAAAAGGTTACGCGCCTATTTTAAAAAGGCCCAGCGTCGCGCATATAGCCCGGGTACGTGTGTAAGTCCCAGGGCTTTACAAAAGGGGTGGTCGGGGATGGGGTCAGAGGCCTCCGACGGAGTGGCCAATGCTGCTGTGTGAGATGATCGCGTGCAGGCAGGCTGCCGGCGTGCACAACTTGCGCCTGCCCAGAGGCAGGCACAATAGCTAAGAGAAAGGACGGGGAGGTTAGAGTAAGGCTAGAGGGAGAAAGGTTAGAGGAAAGGGTGGAAGGTCAGGCTAGGGGGAAGGGAATTTCCCTCACAGGCTGCTCCGCAAGTTATAAAATCGGGTGTACATGTGCGCGTGCCGGGTAGCGCGCACACATGTATGTCCACGCGCACCTTTTTAAAATCTACCCCATTGTTTTGATGAATGTTTACACCAATATAAATATAGATTTGGAAACTTTTCATTCAGCAAGTATTGGTGTGAAAACTCTGAATCCAGGGGTAGAATATTTGGACTTTTTGCTGAGGATATAGAGGTTAGGCCGTATGGATTCAGAGTTTTTACTCAGACACAGAGTAGTTTGAAGGCCTGCAGAGCTGTTTCTGAAAACTGATAAGAACTCAGAGGGAGGGAAGCTGTTATTTCACAAGCATTTGTAGTGTATAAGGGGAGTCAAGGAGAAAGAGGGTAGAGAGAGAATAGGCTGTGCTTTTCCTCTTTAGTTAAGGTACTTTGTACATTGCAGACAAACATTGTTTGAACTGCTTGTCTGTAATGAGAATGAATCCACAAGCCCTGACCAACTAGAAATGCAAAAGACATTCTATACTGCATATTCTTGTTCCATCTCTATTTTTGGCTTCATTTGATTGCTTTAACATGCCATGCAAACATGTAGTAAGTTAGAAATAATTTAACCCATGGGATATTATTGGCTTTTCTTAATATTTCTTAATTACACCATTCAGTAAACATATGTCTCTGGACTATATTGCCCACCAGTGATGCTTCCTATTTCAAGGTGATTGGTCCTCAGGTGTTGTATGTTGTAACATCAACTAACATTGGGTTATCAATATCCTTACCATTTTGTGGATGTGTTTATAATGTTACTACATTTACCTGGTACAATGATACATATGTCCTATCACCAATTAGACAAATATCTAAAGACCGGACTTATCAATATGATATTAAATGGATACAAAGTTTAAGATGCAATCTCCCTTTGAGAAAAGTATATCAGTTGATGAACAATACCATTGTACTTGAGAGACATACTGGCATTATTAACGGTTGCATGAGATGCAAGCGATTATTGTCAAGAATTAGTTAATTAAATTAACAACTAAAACTGCTGCTGATACTGCTCACCATTGATGGGATATCTTTACTGGCAAATCTAGAACTGCAGATAACATGTTTTGGACTTTAATACATCTCATTCTAATATTGTTTATTGGTTTATGTATTATAACCTTAATAACAATCATGTATTTTAAAATTCAACACATGTTTAATGTATTAAGATCCAGTCTATGAATGGTACATACATACTGTTACATATAGTGGTGCGTAAACAATCGAGGAAGTTCAAGGGCCAAATGAAACAGCATGAAAAAATACATAGTTTTGTAAACCAGAGGTGAGCTTTCTGATTGTTAATAATTGGCAGGACAGAGGATGTTGATCCAGATCGTGTCTTACTGTTCTTTCTGTTCTCAACATCAGGAACAAGGATGACGTGGAAACTTGTTTTTGCTGTGTTATTTAGGGAAGGGATTTTTTCGGCTGAGCCAGAAGTCTCACCTGTGGAGCAAACGCATTGCCTGCCACTTTTTCTGAACACTGAGGCTCCTGTCTTTGGCTGCAATACGGGGCTTCCCAGCCTGATTGGGATTTTGGTAAGGACTGTTTGTACATTAAAGTGCTTGGTGTTCTGGTGATATACATTTATTTAGTTAATAATGTCATCTTTTCTATTGTGTATATACTGTCCTTCGGTCATTAATTCTTGGTTGAAATACAGTGATACATTTGGATATCTCTCTCAGCATGATTTAAATCAGTTTTCAAACAGGAACATAAGAACATGCCATACTGGGTCAGACTAAGGGTCCAGCATCCTGTTTCCAACAGTGGCCAATCGAGGCCATAAGAACCTGGCAAGTACCCAAAAACTAAGTCTATTCTAAGTTACCGTTGCTAGTAATAGCAGTGGCTATTTTCTAAGTCAACTTAATTAATAGCAGTTAATGGACTTCTCCTCCAAGAGCTTATCCAATCCTTTTTTAAACACAGCTATACTAACTGCACTAACCACATCCTCTGGCAACAAATTCCAGAGTTTAATTGTGCGTTGAGTAAAAAAGAACTTTCTCCGATAAGTTTTAAATGTGCCACATGCTAACTTCATGGAGTCCCCCTAGTCTTTCTATTGTCTGAAAGAGTAAATAACGGATTCAAATCTACCCATTCTAGACCTCTCATGATTTTAAACACCTCTATCAAATTCCCCCTCAGCCATCTGTTCTCCAAGCTGAAAAGTCCTAACCTCTTTAGTCTTTCCTCATAAGGGAGCTGTTCCATTCCCCTTATCATTTTGGTAGCCCTTCTCTGTACCTTCTCCATCGCAATTATATCTTTTTTGAGATGCGGCGACCAGAATTGTACACGGTATTCAAGGTGTGGTCTCACCATGGAGCGATACAAAGGCATTATGACATTTTCTGTTTTATTCACCATTCCCTTTCTAATAATTCCCAACATTCTGTTTGCTTTTTTGACTGCCACAGCACACTGAACTGACAATTTCAATGTGTTATCCACTATGACGCCTTGATCTCTTTCTTGAGTTGTAGCACCTAACATGGAACCTAACATTGTGTAACTATAGCATGTGTTATTTTTCCCTATATGCATCACTTTGCACTTATCCACATTAAATTTCATCTGCCATTTTGATGCCCAGTTCTCCAGTCTCACAAGGTTTTCCTGCAATTTATCACAATCTGCTTGTGATTTAACTACTCTGAACAATTTTGTGTCATCTGAAATTTGATTATCTCACTTGTCGTATTTCTTTCCAGATCATTTATAAATATATTGAAAAGTAAGGGTCCCAATACAGATCCCTGAGGCACTCCACTGCCCACTCCTTTCCACTGAGAAAATTGTCCATTTAATCCTACTCTCTGTTTCCTGTCTTTTAGCCAGTTTGCAATCCATGAAAGGACATCACCACCTATCCCATGACTTTTTACTGTTCCTAGAAGCCTCTCATGAGGAACTTTGTCAAATACCTTCTGAAAATCCAAGTATACTACACCTACCGGTTCACCTTTATCCACATGTTTATTAACTCCTTCAAAAAAGTGAAGGAGATTTGTGAGGCAAGACTTGCCTTGGGTAAAGCCATGCTGACGTTGTTCCATTAAACCATGTCTTTCTATATGTTCTGTGATTTTGATGTTTAGAACACTTTCCACTATTTTTCCTGGTTCTGAAGTCAGGCTAACCGGTCTGTAGTTTCCCGGATCACCCCTGGAGCCCTTTTTAAATATTGGGGTTACATTAGCTATCCTCCAGATTTCAGGTACAATGGATGATTTTAATGATAGGTTACAAATTTTTACTAATAGGTCTGAAATTTCATTTTTTTAGTTCCTTTAGAACTCTGGGGTGTATACCATCCGGTCCAGTTGATTTACTACTCTTTAATTTGTCAATCAGGTTTATTACATCTTCTAGGCTCACTGTGATTTGATTCAGTCCATCTGAATCATTACCCATGAAGACCTTCTCCAGTACGGGTATCTCCCCAACATCCTCTTCAATAAACACCAAAGCAAAGAAATCATTTAATCTTTTCGTGATGGCCTTATCTTCTCTAAGTGCCCCTTTAACCCCTCGATCATCTAACGGTCCAACTGACGCCCTCACAGGCTTTCTGCTTCAGATATATTTTAAAAAGCTTTTACTGTGAGTCTGCTTCTACAGCCAACTTCTTTTCAAATTCTCTCTTAGCCTTTCTTATCAATGTCTTAATTATTTATTTATTTTATTTAACATTTTTTATATACCGACAACCGTTTGCACATCGTATCGGTGTACATTTAACTCAGAACTAATAGGCGGAGCCTTTACATGGAACAGTAACTATAAAATTAGAGTTAATAGGTATTACAAGAGACAAAGTAAACAAAATTAATAATAATTGTGAACTAATGTACAATATATTTACAAGAGAGTCAACAGTCATATGGACAAATGGTTTTCATACATCATGTGGAGGGAGGAGAGGGAGGGTAGGCTTGTTGAAAGAGCAATGTTTTTAGTTTCTTTTTGAATTTTGGTGTGGATGTTTCTGTGCGGAGATCTGGAGGGAGGGAGTTCCAAGGAGTGGGGGCGGCGAGGGAGAATCCTCTATTCATTGTATAGATTAGCTTATAGGGTTTCATAGAAGGGGAACGGAGTGTTCCTTGGAGGGCAGGACATGTGGATCTAGTGGGGGAGCGAGGAAGGAGGGGGGGGGGGCAGAACCAATTGAAGTTTTCATTGGTGATACTTTTGTGAATGAGGGATAGAGTTTTGAACAGGATACGTGATTGGATTGGTAGCCAGTGGAGTCTTACATTTAACTTGCCAACATTTATGCATTATCCTATTTTCTTCTGTTGGATCCTTCTTCCAATTTTTGAATGAAGATCTTTTGGCTAAAATAGCTTCTTTCACCTCCCCTTTTAACCATGCCGGTAATCGTTTTGCCTTCTTTCCACCTTTCTTAATGTGTGGAATACATCTGGACTGTGCTTCTAGAATGGTATTTTTTAACAATGACCACACCTCTTGCAGACTTTTTACTTTTGTAGCTGCTCCTTTCAGTTTTTTTCTAACAATTTTTCTCATTTTATTAAAGTTTCCCTTTTGAAAGTTTAGCACGAGAGCAATGAATTTGCATACTGTTCCTCTTCCAGTCATTAATTCAAATTTGATCATATTATGATCACTATTGCCAAGCGGCCCCACTACCGTTACTAGGGATGTGAATCGTGTGCCCTATCGTCTTAACGATTGAAATCGTCTGGCAGGAGAAGAAAATCGTGTTTGACACGATTTTTTAGTTAAAATATTGTTTTTTCCGATTAGTGCGCACTAACCATTGTTAGTGCGCACTAACAGAACATGATACAATTTGACACTTTTCAGGTCAGTTAAGGTCAGTTTAGGAATGAATATGTATTCCTATTGGCTGCCCTCTTATTTATTCATGTTACCAAGGTTCCCACTGACAATATATGGGGGATGGAAAATGGAAACAGTTGGTTGCTTGACAAAAAAAGTAATGTGATCAGTCAATGTGACTAGAACTTGTGCCCTAACCCTGATACCAGGGGTGTTGTGATCTTCCTGCACACAGTGCCCTAACCCTGACACCAGGGGTGTTGTGATCTTCCTGCACACAGTGCCCTATCCCTATTAATACCAGGAGTGTTGTGATCTTCCTGCACACAGTGCCCTAACCCTGATACCAGGGGTGTTGTGATCTTCCTGCACACAGTGCCCTATTCCTGATACCGGGGGTGTTGTGATCTTCCTGCATACAGTGCCCTATCCCGGTTACCGGGGGTGTTGTGATCTTCTTGCACACATCCCGGTATCAGGGATCCTGGGAGTATGTTAGGTCGGTTCTGTGTCTGTTACAGAGATATTTTAATAGCATTTAAGTGTTTTATCAGTCATATTTGTTGCGTTTTCTCAAGAGGACATGCATTGGTGGTAAACTGCTGTCTTTTCATAAGTAGGGCTATTGAGCCTGAAAGTAGAAGGAGTTTGAGTTGCTGTTACTGAGATGACACCAGAACCAGAATATCTTTTTTGTAGGGTGAGTTGTATGGGGAATGTCATAATTCTGCTTTACATCCATTATTGTGGATCAGGGGGGTTCCCGTGGATGCAAACTGTACATTTACATCTAGCCCTGTGACGATCATGGGTCAGTGTGTCACGCATGTGAGAATCATCTGTCAGGTGTGTCCCAACAGAAAAAAGGTTGAGAACCACTGCCCTAGAGCATGGAACCGTCCCGAATTTTCTCAAACTACCGGTAGTGAAACCGCTCCTCAAAAAACCCAATCTTGACCCTGCCACCCTATCTAATTACAGACCTGTTTCCAACCTCCTAGCCAAAATCCTTGAAAAACTAGTTAACTCTCGCCTTTCCGATCACCAGAACAATACAATATACTCCCGTCCACACAACATGGTTTCAGGAAGCATTTAAGTACTGAAACCTTACTGCTCTCACTCTACGACACACTCATCAGAGGTACCGACTCTGGATCATCCTATTTGATTGCCATGCTTGACATCTCCGCGGCTTTTGACACTGTCAATCACGCTATCCTCCTCAACATCCTCAAGAGTATTGGGATCACTGGTAATGCACTCGCCTGGATACAATCATATCTCCAAAATCGCTTCTTCACTATCTTAGTGGATAACAACCAATCTGATCCCATCAGTCTCCCACAAGGGGTGCCCCAAGGCTCTTCCCTCTCCTCCACCCTCTTTAATATATACATGCTTCCCCTTACCACTCTCCTCACCAACCTTCACATAAAGCATTTCATCTATGCTGACGATGTGCAAATCATATTCCCCTTTTCTGACTCCCTACAAGCTGCTATACAAAAATGGGAATCCTGTCTTTCCTCCATCAATCAACTCCTCTCAGACATGCACCTGGCTCTAAATCCCAACAAGACTGAGCTATTAATCATCTCTAATAAGCAGCCGCTGCCTGCCATCCCACTCTCATATGCATCTACTAGGGATGTGCAGACCAAAAGTTTATGTTCATAAGTCCATAAGTTGAAAGGGGGGGTCAATTTCGGTCAATATGGACATATGGAGAATTCCATAAGTTGAGTCTATGTCCATATGTGCAAATAAAAATGTAAACCCCTCACCCTCCTTAATCCCCGCCCCCCCAAGACTTACCAAAACTCCCTGGTGGTCCAGCGGGGAGTCAGGACGCCATTTCTGAACTCCATTGCGAGGAGCATGTGACGTCGGCGTCACGTCGGAGTGACGCGGCGTCACGTGATTCCCCCCGCGTTCGCTCCGGGACCCTCGTTGCACCCAAAAGGAACTTTTGGCCAGCTTGGGGGGGTCAGGAGGCCCATAGCTATGTTGAATAAGTTGGAAATCCGATCGTTTTTGCCTCATCACTTTTTTAAGTTAAAAAAAAAAATAAGTTGCGTTTTACATTTAAGTTCAAAACGAATGCACACCCCTAGCATCTACCACTTTCCCCGCACACATTCGCAATTTAGGTGTCCTAATTGACAATCACCTTACTTTTAAACCATTTATTAAATCTATCATAAAGGAATGCTATTTTAAGCTACAAACTATAAAAAATCTCAGATCCCTACTACACTTTTCTGATTTCCGTACAGTACTTCAATCTATTATTATGTCTAAAATTGACTACTGTAACGCACTCCTCCTTGGCATCCCCGCAACACATACCAAACTGTTACAACTATTACAAAACACCGCCGCCCGCATACTGTCAAACTCTAAAAAAAGAGACCATATCACGCCCACACTTATCGAATTACATTGGCTCCCAATACACTCACAAATACTTTATAAAGCACTCTCCCTCATCCATAAAGTCTGTTAAACTCAAATCTCAATTGGATCAACCCCCCTCTCCTCCCCCGTACCTCTAATAGACCCACCCGCCCAGCCCTCCAAGGAACACTATGTTCCCAATCCATCAAATCTTTCAAACTCTCCTCCACTATAAGCAGAGCTTTCTCACTCGCCGGTCCCACCATATGGAACTCCTTGCCTCATGATATACGCATGGAGACCTCCACTCCCAAATTAAAAAAAAACCTGAAAACCTGGCTTTTCCGGCAAGCCTATCCTACATCTCCTCCCACTACAGGAAATTTCCCTGTTAAGCCGCCACTGAATTTTGACTAAGGATGCCTTTATAACTGCTGATTCTTGTACATTGTTATTATGTTATAGTTGTTATATTTACTCAATAAGTATTAATTTTGTTATCCTTGTACAGTATTATCCTCTTCCCCTGTTATTTGTATTTCTCGGTTACTTGTAAGGGCCCTGCCCATAAGTTCTTGTTTTTTGTGAACCGATACGATGTGCGAACGGCTATCGGTATAGAAGAGACTATAAATAAATAAAATAAATAAATAAATATTTCTTTCTTTATTTTTTTATTTATTGAATTTTCAATCTTATATTACACACAAGGTTTAACTTGTATCCAGAAACAATACAGAATACAACAAGAGAAAAGAAAAATGGATTTGTCCAGTTTAAAGAAGCTTTCTGAGAAAATATATTGCCATCTATTGAATATTGAAAGAAGCAAGGACTAGATGGCAAAATGAGTAGGTTGGACTATAAGTTTAAGACCCTCCGGCTTTCAAACAAAAATAATATGGTTTGAATACTGATGTATTTTTTGTGTAAGATTTGGATTAAAGGTTATTTTTGAAAGAAATATTTTTTCATTGGAATGTGATTTTCTGTGTGATTATTGTGATATCTTTATTGTGTATGTGTGTCTGAAGAATGAATGGTTGTATAATTTTGAGTCCAATGTAATGGGTACAATTTGAGAAATGTGCTGTTGATAGAATGGGTTGTTTTTAAATAGCCACTAGGTGATATTTGTAAATTGATTTTTCTAAAAATGTCTTGTAAAATTATTTGAGGTAGATGCCTTATTGAAGGAAATAAAATGTTTTATGATATGAATTGCTGAATTTGTGCCAAGCATTCACATTTTTTGCGATATTGTGTATTTATCCTGATTTTCAAAGCTATTTGCATGCCTAAAATCATGTGCATAAATTTATGTGCCTAAATGGCTGTTATACAATAGCTCGTGGCTCAGTGTGCATACAAGAATCCATGTAACCTGGTTGCATGCATATTAATATGTTCACTGGAATTTGCATGTATCCTATTGTATGTTACAAAATATGCATCTAAATTCATCCAAACAAGTTATGCCCATGATACAGCAGGCATAACTTCGTGCCTGTACCTAGACACTGACCTAGAGATTTTCAAAATGAAAGTTTGCACATAAATTTTCTTTGAAAATATGAGATTATCGTCTATGTAAAACATGTATGCAGACTTCATCACTACCAGCACAGTTATAAAATTAACCCCTTTGAGGTCTAGGAGTATTTTATTAGGATTTTCAGACCAGGTAGCTGCTACTTGATCCCAAATGCAATGATAATGTTTTAATGAGAATTTGACAGGACAATTGTTATGGTTCTGGCCGCGAGCGCCGTGACTAGCCCCTTACCTCCATGTTTCTGGACCTGTTACCGCCTCTGTTGGCCTAGTTCGTGGCCTGTTCGGCGGCGTCCCCACGAGGGCCATGCCTGGGAAGCCTCCCATGGACGCCCTGCCTCTAGGCACGCCCACGCGCCACTTGGGTGCTTTTCTAGGCCGGTTCCTGCCAGTGGTGACTCCGCCCAGTTCCTGATGTCAGACGCCGCGGCCTTGATAAGCCGGCCGTGGACACCCAGTCTTTGCCTTGCAAAGGGCTTACCAACCAGTTCCCTGTTGCTCCATGCCCCGGAGTGAATTGCCTTCGGAACTCGCTCCATTCCTGCTTGCCTGCTACAGTACTTGCTTAGTTCCTGCTTGCCTGCTACAGTTCCTGTCTGGTTCCAGTACCCGAGTCTTGCTACAGTTCCTGCCTGGTTCCAGTACCCGAGTCTTGCTACAGTTCCTGTCTACTGTTCCAGTCTGGTTCCAGTTCCCTCTCCTGCTCACCAGCCTGCCCACTCTAGTCTCAAGATCATCTACTCGCCTAAGTCCCAGCGGCCGGGCTCCTACGGTCTCCTCCCAGGGGGGCTTCGGCTTCCAAGGGTGAAGCCTTACCTAAGTCCCAGGGGCTGGGCTCCTACAGGCTCCTCCCGGGGGAGCACCATCTTCCAGGGTAAAAGACCATCTCTACGTCCTGCCTGAACATCTGACTCCCGGCCTGCGGCATACCAGAGACATTGAATACCTTTCCCAGTCTCTTGCAGATCGGCCCAAGGGTCCACTAAATTGAGACTCCTTAATAGGGATGTGAATCGTTTTTTGACGATTTAAAATATCGTCCGATATATTTTAAATCGTCAAAAATCGTTAGGGCCACGATACAATGCCAATTCCCCCGATTTATCGTCAAAAAATTGTAAATCGGGGGAAGGGGGAAGGGGGAGGGCAGGAAAACCGGCACACTAAAACACCCTAAAACCCACCCCCGACCCTTTAAATTAAATCCCCCACCCTCCCGAACCCCCCCCCCCCAAATGCCTTAAATTACCTGGGGGTCCAGTGGCGGTCCGTAGCTAAATCGGGGGAAGGGGGAGGGCAGGAAAACCGGCACACTAAAACACCCTAAAACCCACCCCCGACCCTTTAAATTAAATCCCCCACCCTCCCGAACCTCCCCCCAAATGCCTTAAATTACCTGGGGGTTCAGTGGCGGTCCGGAACGGCCTCCTGCAATTGAATCGTGTTGTCTTCAGCCGGGGCCATTTTGCAAAATGGCGGCGCAAAATGGCGGCAGCCATAGACCAACACGATTCGACTGCAGGAGGTCGTTCCGGACCCCCGCTGGACTTTTGGCAAGTCTTGTGGGGGTCAGGAGGCCCCCCCAAGCTGGCCAAAAGTCCCTGGGGGTCCAGCGGGGGTCCGGGAGCGATCTCCTGCCGCAAATCGTTTTCCGTACGGAAAATGGCGCCGGCAGGAGATCGACTGCAGGAGGTCGTTCAGCGGGGGTGTGTTTTAGGGTGTTTTAGTGTGCCGGTTTTCCTGCCCTCCCCCTTCCCCCGATTTAGCTACGGACCGCCGCTGGACCCCCAGGTAATTTAAGGCATTTGGGGGGGGGGGTTCGGGGGGGTGGGGGATTTAATTTAAAGGGTCGGGGTGGGTTTTAGGGGGTTTTAGTGTGCCGGTTCACGATTTTAACGATTTTCACGATACTCTAAACACCCAAATGGCGACGATACGATTCCCCCCCCCCCCCCCTCCCAGCCGAAATCGATCGTTAAGACGATCGAGGACACGATTCACATCTCTACTCCTTAACAACAATAGGGGTCACATAGTACCTGGTCTTTTCAAATCGAATTAATACTTGCAAACTTACATCCTCACTGAAGATGGGGCATGTTTGTGATGCCACATTGCTTCTGTATTAGAACTACAATTGTATTACTCTGTTTCAAAATTGCATTGGGTAATTATTGTTTTGCTATTCATGACACTTCCAAATATCTTATGCTGTGCAATCAATCAAAAATTCAAAGTCAACATCCTGTGCTGCACCTCTATAAACAAACATCTGTAATGTAATGTAATCCAGTTAATTGGTGAGCATGGGGAAGCGTTTGTGAACACGTCCATAGCCCTCAGGGCTTTATAAAAAGCTTCATTCTGAAACACACATCCAGGGCCATCCTTTAGGGGGAGGAGAGAATCAAGAAAACAGTCCTGGGCCCCATGCTTTGGAGGCCACATTCAGAATAGAACTAAAGTCCTCAGTCAGGTCAGCCCACATTGTTGAAGAAAAGGTGTCATCAGCAGTCTGTGTTATCAGTTGGTGCTGCTTTTGCCTTCTCCCCTCCCCCACCGCAGCATTAGCTCAGCATCTAAAAAGGGCTCACAGGATCATAGGCTAACAGGACACCTTGATCACTGGAGTCTTCAGTTTGCGAAGCAAGTTCACAACATGCAGAGAATTTGAGAAGAGGACAGAGATATCAGCCTTCATGGGCAAGACGGTAGAAAGTACTGAGCAGCAAATCAGGTGCCAGTGGGGTTCAGAGGCTGAGTCTGCTTGCTGGGGACTTGGCGGGAGGCAGAAATAGGGGATAATATTTGCTGGCGGCTTGGGCGCAAAAAAAAGGAAGAATACTTTATGGGGTTTGGGGTGGAAAAGGGGGGAGTGCTTGCTGGGTTTTGCCATGTATCATACATACAGAGGATAGAGCAGCAGTGGGCTAATATCACATGATCTGGACAGACCTCCCTTACTATTCAGTTCTCAATGGGGTCCTGCTCTGGCTGATTCAATCTGGGTCCTGCAACCCTGCAGACATCGAATGTTAGAGGAATTACAGTCAATGAAATAACTCTCTCATTACTTCCTATTTTCCCCTACAATATTAAACTACAGATCATACTGTTAGCAGCGTCGGCCGCGGCAAGCCGCGACTGGGACCAGGTGTCATGGCCGCCCGCCGTGGCCGACCGCGACTGAGGCCAGGCCGACGGGCGCAACAAACATAGCTTACCCGAGTCGCTGGGTATGGTCGTGGGTGCCTGCAGTGGCAGGCAGCCCTTTCCTCTTTCTTCTCCTGACCGCTGCCATTGCGGAGTTCGGCAGTGTGGCTCCGCGATCATCCTCCTCTGCTCCTCCCCCTCTGCTCTTAGGAGCCACGCGCGCGGCTGAGGGAGATTCTTAAAGGAGCCATGACAGGAAGTGTCATGGCTCCCCTTGAAGCTCCTCCCCTGGCTTCCTGTACTTAAGGCAAGGGCTGAGCATTCATTCCTTGCCTTGGTATTGAGGTTCCTGCTTGAGTGTGTTCCTGGTTCTTCGTTCTTCATCCTGCTCTGCTCCCCTGCTCCATGGATTGATTCTTGGCTTCGGACTTCTGGACTGGTGGACGTGTCTTCTCATGGCTTGATCCTGGTACGGCGTTGGACCCTTCCCCTGGCTTGATCCTGGTATGGTGTTGGACCCTTCTCCTGGCTTGATCCTAGTACGGCTTTGGAACCTTCTCCTGCTTTCGACCCTGGACTGGACTCGGACCCCGCTTGTGTATCGAACCTTGGACCGGCTTTGGACTCTTCTATGACTCCGTCCTCAGACTGCTGCGACCTGTTGGAGGCGCCAGCCATCTGGAACCCACAACCTGCAGGAGGCGCCTGCATCCAGACCTTCCTACAGTCTTCAGAGGAGTCGCCTAAATCTCAGTGGCTGGACCCCTACAGGCTCCTCCTGGGGGGGGGGGGGGGGGGGTTGCATGATTCCAGGGTGAAGTCTTCTATCAAGCCTCTTCAGTCCAAGAGGCCTCGCCCTTCGGCAGCTATATACCTCGAAACAGGGGTCCACTTTCATAACAGAATACCAAGGCCATGGACCCGGCAGAGGCCTCGGCTCGGCAAGCCATTCTAGGACTAGCCCAGAAGGTCATGGAACAATAACGCATACTGGAATCCATGGCAGCCTCCCTAGAGCAACTTAACACACGGCTGGACTCTATGGCAGCTGCCCTAGTTGCTTCTTCAGTAGTGCCAGTGCTTATGTCAAACACCTCCCGGACTGTAATTCCGCTACCAATACCTCCACGCTATGCAGGGGATCCTCAGCAGTGTCAGGGATTCTTCGACCAGTGCAGCATGCATTTCCAACTTCAAGCCTCTTCGTTCCCGGACGACCTTACTAAGACCACTTATATTCTATCGCTCTTGGAAGGGAAAGCCCTGGCATGGGCTTCTCCCTATTGGCAATGATCAGACCCAGTCCTGCAAGATCTTTAAAAGCTTTTGGAACTATTCCTTGCTGTTTTCGACGATCCGGGGAAGCAGGTAGTAGCCAGTTCTAAACTTTTGCAACTTCGGCAAGGGAACCGTGCTCTCGCAGACTACACCATAGAGTTCAGAACACTGGCTTCAGAGCTTCACTGGGAGGAGAATTGTTTGCGTTCCATATATCTGGAGGGTCTGTCATCTAAGATTAAGTACGAGATGGCAGCTCGTGAACTACCAAGGTCCATGTACTCTATTATAGACCTAGTAACTCGGATAGGCTGTCAACTACAAGAAAGAGCTCATGAAGGAGCTAATTTTAGAAGAACCACCTCATGGAACTCTCCTCGTCCAGCACCGACCATCTCACGAACTACCTCTGTGTCCGAGGGAAGTGCAGAAGAACCTATGCAACTGGGGCGTGGTCCTCTTTCTCCTGAGGAATGACAAAGATGCCATCATGCAGGTCTCTGTATGTATTGTGGAGGAACGGGTCACCTCATCACCTGTTGCCTGATCCGTCCAGGAAACTTCAAAGACTAGGCTCCGGTGGGGGAGTAACCCTAGGCATTACATCCCCAGCTCCCCCACTCACTTTACGGATCTCTTTGGAACTGAAGGACCTCCAATTTTCTACCATGGCCTTAGTAGACTCTGGTGCAGGTGGGAGTTTTATCCTTCAAGATATCGTGGAGAAACTCCATAATCCTCTTCAACCTTGCCCCAGGCCATTGATCATATCCTCTATTCATGGAGATCCTCTACCAGGAAGGATAACTCATCAAATTGTTCCTCTGGTGTGTCACATCGCTCCCAGACATTCTGAACAAATTTCATTTTATGTCATCCAGAAAGCCATACATCCCGTGGTATTGGGTATCCCCTGGTTACAATGTCATAACCCTCAGTTTGATTGGACAACCTTGAAACTTCTGCAATGGGGAGCCACTTGTCAAGAGACTTGTCTACAAGGAATTACACCAACCAACAGCTACGTTTGCACCGCACGGCTTGAAGGTCTGCCCACACAGTATAGTCAATTCACAGATGTTTTTTCCAAAAAGGCCGCTAATATCTTGCCTCTGCATCGAGAGTTTGACTGTGCCATTAATTTAGTCTCAGGGGCCTCACCTCCCCGAGGGAATGTCTATGCATTATCCGCTTCAGAGACTCAAGCGATGACCAGCTACATTCAAGAGAATCTACAGAAGGGATTCATTCGACGCTCTACTTGCCAGCCAGAGCTGGTTTCTTCTTTGTGGGAAAAAAGGATGGGATACTGCAGCCATGTATTGATTTCCGTGGACTCAACGCAATCACCATCAAAGATCGCTACCCATTGCTTCTTATCGCTGAACTTTTTGATCGTTTACAGGGGGCCCAGATTTTTTCCAAATTAGATCCCCGAGGGGCCTACAATCTAATCAGAATTTGTGAAGGTGATGAATGGAAAATGGCTTTCAATTAGGGATGTGAATCGTGTCCTCGATCGTCTTAACGATCGATTTCGGCTGGGAGGGGGAGGGAATCGTATTGTTGCCGTTTGGGGGGGTAAAATATCGTGAAAAATCGTGAAAAATCGTGAAAAATCTAAAAATCTAAAAATCGCAAAACCGGCACATTAAAACCCCCTAAAACCCACCCCCGACCCTTTAAATTAAATCCCCCACCCTCCCGAACCCCCCCCAAATGAGTTAAATAACCTGCGGGTCCAGCGGCGGTCCGGAACGGCAGCGGTCCGGAACGGGCTCCTGCTCCTGAATCTTGTTGTCTTCAGCCGGCGCCATTTTCCAAAATGGCGCCGAAAAATGGCGGCGGCCATAGACGAACACGATTGGACGGCAGGAGGTCCTTCCGGACCCCCGCTGGACTTTTGGCAAGTCTCGTGGGGGTCAGGAGGCCCCCCACAAGCTGGCCAAAAGTTCCTGGAGGTCCAGCGGGGGTCAGGGAGCGATTTCCCGCCGCGAATCGTTTTCGTACGGAAAATGGCGCCGGCAGGAGATCGACTGCAGGAGGTCGTTCAGCGAGGGTTCCGGCGCCTCGCTGAACAACCTCCTGCAGTCGATCTCCTGCCGGCGCCATTTTCCGTACGAAAACGATTCGCGGCGGGAAATCACTCCCTGACCCCCGCTGGACCTCCAGGAACTTTTGGCCAGCTTGTGGGGGGCCTCCTGACCCCCACAAGACTTGCCAAAAGTCCAGCGGGGGTCCGGAAGGACCTCCTTCCGTCCAATCGTGTTCGTCTATGGCCGCTGCCATTTTTCGGCGCCATTTTGGAAAATGGCGCCGGCTGAAGACAACAAGATTCAGGAGCAGGAGCCCGTTCCGGACCGCTGCCGTTCCGGACCGCCGCTGGACCCGCAGGTTATTTAACTCATTTGGGGGGGGTTCGGGCGGGCGGGGGATTTAATTTAAAGGGTCGGGGGTGGGTTTTAGGGGGGTTTTAGTGTGCCGGCTCACGATTCTAACGATTTATAACGATAAATCGTTAGAATCTCTATTGTATTGTGTTCCATAACGGTTTAAGACGATATTAAAATTATCGGACGATAATTTTAATCGTCCTAAAATGATTCACATCCCTACTTTCAATACTAGAGATGGACATTAAGAATATCTCGTTATGCCATTTATATTAACTAATGCCCCTGCAGTGTTTCAACACTTTATTAATGAAATATTCTGAGACCTACTTTATATCTGTGTTGTGGTCTATTTGGACGACATTCTTATTTTCTCGGCCAGTTTGCAATCCCACAGACAACACGTCCTTCAGGTGTTACAATTCCTAAGGGAGAACAGATTGTATGCTAAGCTTGAAAAATGTATCTTTGAAAAAGAGTCATTACCCTTCCTGGGTTATATCATATCTAAGCAAGGGTTTCAAATGGATCCCGCAAAGCTGAAATGCATTAAAGAATGGCCTCAGCCTAATGGATTGCGTGTGCTCCAACGTTTTCTAGGATTTGCGAATTATTATCGCAGTTTTATCCAGAATGTTTCTAAATTAGCCGACCCTCTGACTGCGCTGACTCGCAAAGGAGCCAACATCAAGGCATGGCCTGTGGAGGCTGAGGAAGCATTTCAAGCACTCAAAAACTCTTTTCTTCGACAACCATGTCTTCGGCATCCCGACCCCAAGCGCCCATTTATCGTTGAAGTTGATGCATCAGCTGAAGGAGTTGGAGCTGTTCTGAGTCAGACGACTACATCAGGAACATCACATCCTTGTTCATACTTCTCCAAGAAATTCTCAGCGGCAGAACGTAATTACTCCATTGGAGATAAGGAACTCCTTGCTATCAAGATGGCACTAAAAGAATGGCGACAGTGGTTGGAAGGAGCACAACATCGCATAACCATCTTTACTGACCACAAAAATTTAACATATCTGCAACAAGCTCAACGGTTAAACCCGCGTCAAGCCCATTGGGCCTTCTTTTTTACTCGCTTCAACTTTGAATTACGATATCGCCCTGCTGACAAGAACATTAAGGCTGACGCCTTATCTCGATCGTTCTCCACAGAGGATACTGAGGATCCTGAACAACACATCATTGATCCAGCTCGTATCATCTTGTCTGCTACCTTCACGGTATCACCAGGGAAGACTGTGGTGCCTAAACGGCTTCACAATAAAGTCTTGGCTTGGGGTATTGATTCCAGATTGGCAGGACACCCCGGACGAATGCGAACGCAACCTCTCTTACAGCAGTATTATTGGTGGCCAGAGATGCATAAAGATAAACGAGCATATGTAGATTCATGTCCAGTCTGCACACAACATAAAGTCCTCACCGGGAAAACTTGGGGCCAGTTACAACCCTTACCTATTCCCACTAGACCATGGACATACATCTCCACAGATTTTATAGTAGAACTTCCTCCATCTGATGGCATCACGGTGATATGGGTAGTGGTAGATCGTTTTTCAAAAATGGCTCATTTTATTCCACTCCCCTCCCTCCCGTCTGCTCCACGACTGGCTCAATTGTTCATGCTCCACATCTTTCGCCTACATGGACTGCCTCAACACATCACCTCGGACCAGACTAATACATGTGTGTTTATTATTCCTTCAGGTAAACATGACACCTAATCCGTATGGTTAAGTTAATTCAGGAATCTGCATATTACAACTGGAATTTTCAGTAAGAGCTGCAACATGGTGCTTATTGTCAGAACATTCAAAAAGGATATCAATCAGATGTATTTGCATGCATGCAATCCGGTGGCATAGCCAGAATTGATTTTTTGGGTGGGCACAAGCTTAACATGGGTGGGCTGTAGGCATGCGGGTCTGAGACCTACTAGTTGTTAGGGGTGTGCATTCATTTTCGCAGTATTGGCAATCTGCAACGTATATGTCCCTATTCATTATATTTGTGGGGAGGCGAAAAGCATCGCGACTCCCAACGAATATAACCTGGCGATAGTTATCTCTGTTACCTGTGAACCGGAGTGATATGTATTGTATACAGGAACTTCCGGTATATAAAAACCAAAAATAAATAAATAAATAAACTTACTAGCTGTGCCCGGCCACACGTTGCAGTGGCAAAGTCAGGTTCTTTTCCCCCCCTCCCCCTTGCTCATATACCTCAGTCACACATCGCCCTCCCCCTTGGTCACTCACCCCCCCTTTCCTCCCCTGTCCCCACTCCAGCTCTCTCCCCTCACACTTACCCCTCCCCCTTCGGTCACTAACCCCCCCCCCCCTTCACTCCCCTGTCCCCACTCCAACTCTTACCCCTCACACTCACTTCTCCCCTCTGTGTCTCTCCACTGACACTCACTGCCCCATTCATTCACCCTCCCCTCACTGTCAACTCTCCCCGCCTACTCCCTACCCTTTTGTCAGTGATACCGCACCCTCTCTCAATCTCCTTCCTTGATTCTGATCCCCTCCGGCCGCAATGCCCTCCCAGCTGCACCCCCCCCCCATCCCTCTCCCTCTTGTGCGGTTCTGCGTGGCCCGCTCCCAAAGGCGAGAGGTCAGCGAGGATCCTTCCCTGTCGTGCACGTGAGCCATACCAGATCGCCGCTGCAGCTCCTCCCAGGTGTCGAATTTCGGCCGGCCGACACCACCACGCCCAATATTGCCGCCGGTACACCGCTGCTGCTCCTCCCAGCTCCATGTTGGTCCCGCTGTGCGCGACGTGCACCGCTGCTGCCCCTCCTAGCACCATGTTGGTCCCGCTGTACCCGACGTGCGCTCCCGCCCGTGCATGCGCAGTACAGCAGCTTCATTTCCCAAGGTAGATAGCATGTGTTGCATGTCTGTCCAACAGGTGTCGCTGTTTTCCCCACATACATGTAAAAACATGTTTTTTTCTGTAACCGTGTGACATCTATGTAATCTAGATAGAGAAGAACCTTGCCGAAAGTGAAAGCAAGGTTGTGTCCAAATTTGAAAGCAATTGGTGCAGTAGCTGAGCCTGGTTAAGTTGAAAAAACAGAACAGAGCAGTAAAGGTTACAGTTTGTGTTTTTTATTTATTTTTTTTACCCCAAATGAACAGCACCAGCAAAGAATAGTTTAAATATGCAAGCACGCCTTCCTGGCCCCCTCACCCGCAACCCGGCGAAATAGAGCAACCCACGCTACAGCCCCCCTCTCGGGAGATGTGGAGAATCAGTGCCCCCCCCTGTGAAAAACGTGCGGCGGAAAATAAGAACGGTCCCCCACCGTGCTCCTCCCGGCTACATGTGTAAACTGCCAGCCGGTGGCGAGGGTGTGTGCTAGGGTTTGTTCCACCAGCTGCCATGTCACAAAACTTCACTGGTGAAAGTGGTGCATCATGATTCCTGACCTACAGGTCGATACTGTAAGACCGCGGGAGAGCGGACGAACGCCCGCTCTCCCGGCACGCGCACCGGCCCCTCGCCGGTGCGGGCAATTCTGTATTTAAATGAGGCGACGCGGGAAAAACGGGGAAAAGGAGGCGCTAGGGACACTAGCGCGTCCCTAGCGCCTCCTTTTTCTCAGGAGCGGCGGCTGTCAGCGGGTTTGACAGCCGACGCTCAATTTTGCCGGCGTCGGTTCTCGAGCCTGCTGACAGCCACGGGCTCGGAAACCGGACGCCGGCAAAATTGAGCGTCCGGTTTTCGGCCCGACAGCCGCGGGCCGAATTCAAATTTTTTTTTTACTTTTTTTTACTTTTGGGGACCTCCGACAATATCGCTATGATATTAAGTCGGAGGGTGCACAGAAAAGCAGTTTTTACTGCTTTTCTGTGCACTTTCCTGGCGCCGGAAGAAATTAGCGCCGACCTTTGGGTCGGCGCTAATTTCTTAGAGTAAAATGTGCGGCTTGGCTGCACATTTTACTTACTGGATCGCTCGGGCATACCTAATAGGGCCATCAACATGCATTTGCATGTTGAGGGCGCTATTAGGTGCCGCAGGTGGGCCGCGTGTTTTCCTCCCCTTACTGAATAAGGGGTAAGGGAAAACACGCGTCCAGAGCAGGCTGACAGTGCGCTCCGACGGAGCACACTTTACTGTATCGACCTGCTAGTAAGGGCAAATTTCCGCTGAGGATATGGCGCCGACGGGCTGTTGCCCTTACTATGTCACATGGTGTACCGACGTCATTGTTGTCTCCGTATAGCATAGTAAGGGCAAGGTCCGCCGGCGCCATTTTGGTTGCTGGCATCTGACAGCCCTACTGAATGCGATGTGTCCCGGACCGTTCCTGTGGTGCCGGCGGAGAAGCACGGAATTGTATCAGGTGTAGTGTGTGATCGGCGTGCAGTGCGTGGGTGGGTGGAAGAGGGTACTTTAATTTAAATTCGGAGGGTGTGTGAGATACGTGGCTTCCCATTGTAGCAGCCAGGAATTCATGTTTTGGTGTGTTTTGGGAGAGTGGGTAAAGTAAGTGACATTGGCAGGCGTGTGGGTGGGGGTGTGTGGTGTGATGAGTGTGGATTTCTGTGTGTTATGAGGGAGTGTGAATGAAAGACAATAGCCCTGTGTGGGGGTGGGGTGGGGTGTGGTGTGTGTGTGTGAAAGGTGTAAGAGGTTGCGCTTGTGCTGACGGCCACCAGATGTCACTGTTTTGTGTATGCAATTTTAAAACTTGTATTACCTGTCACAGGTGTGACCTATATGTAATGTAAGTGTATAAGATCCTTCCCGTATGGGACGTGAATGTTGTGTGCAAATTTGATCGCATTCGGTTAAGCGGTTGGCGAGATTAGCGATGATGTACAAACTATTTAACATTTTTATTTATATAGATCATCCGTTTTATCCGTTGCACGGCGCACAGCGCGGACACTTTTCTTCGCCGCCATTTCCAATCAAAGGATGCCATTTTGCTGTATCCACTATCCAGAGCCAAAAAACTGCCCTTTCCTGTGAGTCATCGGTGACTCAGAGGAAAGGGTCAGACAGGTTTGGCACAGATACCGGAATGCAGCGTATTAGCGCTTACATTTTTTTTCATTCACCCTCTGGGTTAGGCTGCAAGCAAACATAATTTGGGTGTTGTGG
Organism: Rhinatrema bivittatum; assembly: GCF_901001135.1. NCBI lineage: Eukaryota > Metazoa > Chordata > Amphibia > Gymnophiona > Rhinatrematidae > Rhinatrema > Rhinatrema bivittatum. The sequence goes on from NC_042617.1 coordinate 494,360,449, forward strand.
CTGGGAGAGATATATTCAATTGTGCTAGAATTTGCATGGGAAAATATATTTCATCGATTTTCCTGCTGTGCCAAGAATTCCAGCTTTTTAAAACTGAGTTTGTTTAATTCAACTCATTCACAGGCCGATTCAGTAAAGGCCACAGGAGAGCGGGCGGCGCGAGCACCGGCGAGTGGCCGGTGCACGTGATTCAGTATTTAAATTAGGCCCGGCAGTAAAAACGTGCAAAAGGAGGTGCTAGGGACAGTAGCACATCCCTAACGCCTCCTTTTTGACAGGAGCGGCGGATGTCAGCGGGTTTGACAGCCGATGCTCAATTTTGCCGGCGTTGGTTCTCGAGCCCGCTGACAGCCACGGGCTCGGAAACCGGACACTGGCAAAATTGGGCATCCGGTTTTCGACCCGACAGCCACCGGCCGACTTCCAATTTTTTTTTAATTTTTTTTTTTAACTTTTTTCACGGTGCCGGAAGAAATTAGCGCCTACCTTTGGGTAGGCTCTAATATCTGAAAGTAAAATGTGCGGCTTGGCTGCACATTTTACTTTCTGAATCGCATGCAAAGACCTAATAGGGCCATCAACATTCATTTGCATGTTGAGGGCACTATTAGGTTTGGCGGGTTGGACGCACGTTTTCTTCTCCTTACTGAATAAGGGGTAAGGGAAAATGTGCGTCCAATAGCAGGATAACAGTGCGCTCCGTCGGAGCGCACTGTACTGTATCGGCCTGCCAATCTCTGTGTGCACTGGGCTTCAGTGGGCAGTGGGTAGTTTAACAGACTGAACTTTATTATTGGGACGGTCTGTGCAGTGAAATCCCCAGTCAGCCTCTTTTGTGCTTACAAGCAAGCTCCATGGGTGTGCACACCACACACGTTATATTAGTGCCTAGCTAGGCACCGTGACAGTGGGCAGTGGGTAGTTTAACAGACTGAACTTTATTATTGGGACGGTCTGTGCAGTGGAATCCCCAGTCTGCCTCTTTTGTGCTTACAAGCAGGCAGTGTGTGTGTGCACACCACACACGTTACATCAGTGCATAGTAAGGCACGGTAACAGTGGGCAGTGGGTAGTTTAACAGACTGAACTTTATTATTGGGATGGTCTGTGCACTGAAATCTCCAGTATGCCTCTTTTGTGCTTAGAAGCAAGCTGCATGTGTGTGTGCACCACACATGTTACATTAGTGCATAGCAAGGCATCGTGACAGTGGGCAGTGGGTAAACAGACTGAACTTTATTATTGGGATGGTCTGTGCACTGAAATCACCAGTCTGCCTCTTTTGTGCTTACAAGCAAGCTCTGTGTGTGCACACCACACACATTACATTATTGCATAACAAGACACAGTGACAGTCGGCAGCCAGTAGGCACTAGGCAGTGACATTAAATCCATAATGTCAGGGAAAGCTAGATGTAGTCGAGTGATTGGGACTGGCAGTGGAGGCACTTCAAAAGACACTAGTGCTACTCCCCCATTAAAGTTAAAAAGGCACCTGTAGCAATCTAAACTCTTTTTAGGGGCAGGCATTTCCATCCTGAAAAAAATGAAATCTGACCATGATGCATCGCCATCACCACCACCTGTTTCTGGCCCTGTAGTTTTGGAGGTGAGGGAAGGGGAAGCTGAGTCATGCGAGACAAAATGTCGACACCCAAAAGCAGCAGTCACTGTTTGCTTCTGATTCAGATGAAGAATCATCTTGTGTGGGATTCTAATCTGAAACAGAAACAGAAACAGAAACAGAAACAGAAACAGAAGAAGTAATAGCTGACGAAGCTTTAGGAGGATCAGTTAGTCTTGTCTTAGCCTCCACCAGTGCAGCAGGGGAGAGATGAAACTGAGGAGGAGGAGGAGGAAGAAGAGCAGTCAGCGCAGGCACAGAGGATGACTGAGGCCTCTGGCATTGCTTCTAAGGGTGCACCCACTACCTCAGCTCCAGTGCCAGCATCCACCCCCAAGGTTTTAGAGAAAGGAGGATCACGAAAAACATCTGTGATCTGGAGCCACTTTAAAGTGACAGATGACCTGTGTTTTGTTCAGTGTAATTACTGTGGCAGGGATATTAGCAGAGGCAAGCAAATGGGACATCTATCTAATTTTGGCATGACGCATCATATGAAGAGGCAACACCCAACAAGTGTACTGCCATCTGGGGATGGTGACAGTACCAATCAAGGGACCCCTTCCAAGCAGTGTAAAGTGGTTCAAAAGCAGCAGAGTCAGCCCACGCCCTCATCCCCTTCTAGTAGTCAGGTGGCAGGCCAGCAACCCCCTGACATGTGACAGAAATGACAACCCACCATGGAGGAACTGGGGTGGAGTGCGGTAATGCTCTGCCGGGGTAGGAGGCAGGCAGCCTCAAAGGTTGTAACCAGGATCATTGGGGAAATGATTGCCCTTGATGACCAGCCCTTGCAGTTAGTAGAGAATGTGGGTTTCAAGTGCTTTCTGAAGGTCATAGTTCCAAATTACAAAGTCCCCTCCAGAACCAGATTTAACAGAAAGGTCATCCCCAGCCTGTACAAGCAGTGTCACAGTCGCATGCAAGAGCTGCTAGCTAAGGCAGAGGGGAGAGTAAATTTCACCTGCGATATCTGGACCCCCATGAAGGCTGCACACTCTTACCTCTCCCTGACAGCACACTGCTGGGACCTGGCTGAGGCAGGGGCAGGCACCAGCTCTATTAGTGAAGAAGTATCAGGGTGGAGGTGGGCTTTACTGCACACCCACCTGACGGACCAGGCCCATACTGCAGCCAATATTCTAGCATGCATAAGACAGATGCTGGAGGGCTGGCAACTACACCAGCGAGACAGGAATCCACAGGCAGGATTCTTTGTCACAGACAATGGTGCAAACATGGTTAAGGCAATAAACGATGGGCACTTTAAGAACATCTGATGTTTTGCACACATTCTGCACCTGGTAGGGAAGTCAGCTCTGGGGTTAGAGTCCAATGACAAAGAGAATGAATACCTGCATAGGTTAATACAGAAGTGCAGGAACATAGCAGCGCACTTCCACAGAAATGTGAAGGCGGGGAAGATTCTCCGACAAAAGCAGACTGATTTGGAGATGCCTCACAAGCGTCTCACTCAAGACATTGCCACCCGGTGGAATTCCACCTTTATGATGCTGTTGCGTTCATGCCTGTTCTTGCCCTCGCTCCACCCTCTCTACCTTTGTGGCAACTCCCTTCGGGTCTGACGGACAGATGCTGCCACGGCTTCTCCTCGCATCTTTGCCCCGGAGTTCCCGGGCTGGCCTGATGCTATGGATCTTCCATGTTCCTGATGATGTAAGGGCATGCGTGCGTGCTCCAGACTTTGTACCAGCAAGGGCGCGAACCTCGGGGGCATTCCCCCGTAATGACGTCATCTGCTTCCAACATAAAAGGTCTTTGCTTGCAACTACGAATCAGCAACTCAGAGATCATAATTCCAGTATCTGAGGGCACATCAGCTCACTACTGCCAACTCTAGTGGTTCTACTTCCAGTCTAATAAAGAACTATCTGTGTTTGTCTCCAGCCTAGCCGGTGGTCCCTCTCAGGATCTCCTCTAGGGGGCGCTGTCATCTGCCATCAGCCCAGGGATTCACCATTTCTAGTAAGTGTTTATTCCTTACACTGATAGAGTGGTATTATATCAACTGCCACTCTGTGGGAGCCAACCCACATCAGATCACTAACTCTGCCTAAGGAGTATCACCAATTGTTAACTCCTCCCTTTGGGGGAAGCAGATCCATAACAGATTGTTATTTTCGTACAGAGATTATAATCAGGGTGAGCCATAACAGGTTGCTAATGCCCCGCGGAGATTATAATAGATTGCTAACTCTGCCCTCCTGGCGGAAGAGCGCTGTCATATTGCTAACTCCTCCCCTTGGAGGAGCCGAGCACTAACATATTGCTAATTCCGCCCTCCAGATGGAGTGAGCGCTAACAGATGCTGGAGAGGTTAATGGAGCTGCAGACACCCCTTCATGAACTTTCTGGTACAATGGGCATAGGTGTGCAGAATCCCCTAGGGCATCATGATTGGTTAGTCATGAGTCAGCTGGGAAAAATCCTGCAGCCCTTCAAGGATGTCACAGAGGAGCTGAGTTCCAGAAGTGCCACCTTGGCTGACATCATCCCTATAGTTAATCTCCTGGATGAACATTTGGAGGCCTTTAAACAGGAAGAGGGAATGACAGTTGAGGCGCTGCATTGTCTGGACATTTTGCAGCAGCAAGTGCAAGAGAGATTAAGGTCTTTAACAGAACAGAAGACATACATGCTCGCCACAGTCTGTGATCCCCGTGTGAAAGGGAAACTCGCCCTACAGTACGATTGTCTCTTATTGGTGAAGTACCTGGTGTTAGCAAAAGTCCATGAAGAGGAGCCCCATAGGCAGAGACAGATTAGGCGTGAAGCAGAGGTGGAAACAGTGGGCACTTCAGAGAGTTGTGCTGCTAGCCCAAGCAGGAGCAGCACTCTGTCAGCAACAGATAGTACCTCCTCCTCCACTTCAGAATGCCAAAGGCATATTGCCCATAAAGATTCATCTGTTGTTCGACGGGAGAGAGAGAAAGCAGCTGGCATGAGTGACTCTCAGCCCACCCAAGCAAAGGAGAAACCAGCACAGCTGTCAGTGACATGGTATCTCTCAGAGCCGACAGAGAGCATGCAGACAGATCCGCTGGCATATTGGGCACACAAGTCCACTGTCTGGCCACACCTAGCCAAAATGGCTCAGCATTATCTGTCATGTCCACCAACCAGTGTGCCCAGTGAATGTGTCTTTTCAATGACAGGGGGTATCATGAGCCCTCACACTCACGGCTGGCAACAGAGATGATGGAAATGCTAGTGTTTTTGAAAGTAAACCTGCCTTTGCTTGGGTTTCCAAATGTTCCCTGTGAATGGCAAGATGAAAAAAAGCAATTGAAAGCCTTATAACAGCTCTAACTGCCTCCTATGCTCCAGATAATATAAGCACTGCAGCACATGTACCTGACCTGAAATGCTGTATCTGTCTGTCCACTGTCCAGGCCGTACTTCTCTATAAGGGCCTGACCTCTAACGCTGTACCTGACCGTCCACTGTCTAGGCTGTATGTCCCTACAAGGGCCTGACCTCAAATGCTGTGCCTGTCCGTCCACATTTGGAATGTAAGAACATAAAAAGCTGACAACATATTTGGAGCTTTCATATTTCATATGCTCAATATTTCTCAAGACCTTGCCAACAGTAATGTTTCTAGTACTATTGAAAACTGGTGGTAGTTGTACTCTAGTTCATCCTCTCTGTTCCCATTGTTTACAGAGGTACTGTGTAAACCACAAAGTCAACATAGGTTGATATTGTAGATTTTGACTTGAATAGTGGTTTCCTTATTTCTGAGAGCTCTTTCTGTTCCTTTGTCATCAGCTGAAGTGCATAAGTACAGTTAATAGCTTCTGGGTATTCAAAAGTAATCTCCAGCTCAGTTCTTGCTTCACAAATGGCAGTCTCTATTGCTCTAAAAGCATCCTCTGTTGAATTATCTTTCAGAAATGAAAAAGATGCCATTTTCTTCTCGCAGTGAACCAGTTCAGGAAGAAGTGACAGGTCAAACTGAGGATGAACCTCAGTCTGCTTCACTTTTTGAAGGAGTTAATAAACATGTGGGTAAAGGTGAACCGGTAGATGTAGTATACTTGGATTTTCAGAGGGTGTTTGACAGAGTTCCTGATGAAAGGCTTCTAGGAAAAGTAAAAAGTCATGGGATAGGTGGCAATGTCCTTTCGTGAATTGCAAACTGGCTAAAATACAGGAAACAAAGAGTAGGATTAAATGGACAATTTTCTCAGTGGAAGGGTGTGGGCAGTGGAGTGCCTCAGGGATCTGTTTTGGGACCCTTACTTTTCAATATATTTATAAATGATCTGGAAAGAAATACGATGAGTGAGAAAGTCAGATTTGCAGATGATACAAAATTGTTCAGAGTAGTTAAATCACAAGCAGATTGTGATAAATTGCAGGAAGACCTTGTGAAACTGGAAAATTGGGCATCTAAATGGCAGATGAAATTTAATGTGGATAAGTGCAAGGTGATGCATAAAGGGAAAAATAACCTAATCTATATTTACACAATGTTGGGTTTCATATTGGGTGCTACAACCCAAGAAAGAGATCTAGGCGTCATAGTGAATAACACATTGAAATCGTCAGTTCAGTGTGCTGCGGGAGTCAAAAAAAGCAAACAGAATGTTGGGAATTATTAGAAATGGAATGGTAAATAAAATGGAAAATGTCATAATGCCTCTGTATCGCTCCATGGTGAGACTGCACCTTGAATACTGTGTACAATTCTGGTCGCCGCATCTCAAAAAAGGATATAATTGTGATGGAGAAGGCACAGAGAAGGGCTACCAAAATGATAAGGGGAATGGAAAAGCACCCCTATGAGGAAAGACTAAAGAGGTTAGGACTTTTCTGCTTGGAGAAGAGACGGCTAAGGGGGGGGTTTGATAGAGGTGTTTAAAATCATGAGAGTTCTAGAACGGTAGATGTGAATCGGTTATTTACTCTTTCGGATAATAGAAAGACTAGGGGGCACGCCATGAAGTTGGCATGTGGCACATTTAAAACTAATTGAAGAAAGTTCTTTTTTATTCAACACACAATTAAACTCTGGAATTTGTTGCCAGAGGATGTGGTTAGTGCAGTTAGTATAGCTGTGTTTAAAAGAGGATTGGATAAGTTCTTGGAGGAGAAGTCCATTACCTGCTATTAATTAAGTTGACTTAGAAAATAGCCACTGCTATTTCTAGCAACAGTAACATGGAATAGACTTAGTTTTTGGGTACTTGTCAGGTTCTTATGGCCTGGATTGGCCACTGTTGGAGACAGGATGCTGGGCTTGATGGACCCTTGGTCTGATCCAGTATGGCATGTTCTTATGTTCTTAAACCACAACATACCTGCACAAAGGAAATCCTCTATTGCTGTGCTTGTCCGTCCAGGCCTTATGTTCCTAGGTGGGATTGACTCCGTCCTGTATTGCTGTGCCTACATCAAGGTCTTATGTCCCTAAAAGGGTTTGGCCTCGAATGCTGTGCCTGTCCATCCAGGCCTTATGTCCCTAGGTGGGCTTGACCTCAGTCCTCGACTGCTTTGCCTGTCCGTCCAGGCCATATGTTCCTACAAGGGTTTGACCACGATTGCTTTGCCTGTCCATCCAGCCTTATGTCCCTACGTGGGATTGACTCTGTCCTCGAATGCTGTGCCTGTCCATTCGGGCCTTTTGTCCCTACAAGGGTTTGACCTCGATTGCTTTGCCTGTCTCTCAGTATGTTTGATATTTGATTTGTTATATCTCAGATAGTAAAGTTTGTATGTCAGCAGCTGTGCCATAAGCCTGGCCCCAGGAGCAAGCATCTTCACACCCTTTTCGTGTTTCCTTTCTGGAGTGGATAATGCCCGTCAGTCTCTGATTTGCATAGCAAACTGGGCAGCCGTCTCACACTGCTATCACTTTGCATTGTTTGGCCACCGCCTGATGATTATGGCAGACCTGCTGCATTGGGGGGGGGGGGGGTTTGATGTTTTCAGTATCATATTGGGAGGTCAGGTGGGACTGTAGTGCTGCCCAGCTTAGGTGGGAGTGCTCTGCTCGAGCGTCGACTGAATACTGCTCGGGCTGTTCAGAGGCCCAGAGATGAAATACCAAGACAGCACTAGTTGATTACGTCAAAGATTTTTTTGTAGTTGGTTTTTATGTGCACCATTACAGCTCTGCAATGCCCAGGCAGGTGATGCCAGATCATGAGGCAAAACCAGAAATAGTAGCAGATACTGTTGTGCTTATTTTGACATAAATATTAAATAAGTCCTGACTAGTACTGCAGCAAGAGGCACCATAAAAGCAAAATGGGAAGAACCCTCCCCCCCCCCCCTCCACAGATATTACTCATCTTCCAAAAGTATTGTCAACATGTTTGTAAACAGCACCCCTTTTTGGTTTTTTTTTATAACTTACTAACTAAATGACTTGGTGGGGGGGGGGGGGGGGTGTCCTAGCAGAACCCTCATTGCAAAGGGAAATCTCAGTCTCTGGCAATTCAAACTAGTAATCCTTCACAGCATGGATCCTTAAATAAAGCAAACAGTTTTCTTTAGTTTCAGTGCAGAGAAGAGAACTTCCTCCGTCTTGCTTATGAAGTCGTGATCTGTTTGCAAATGCTTAAATCCTAACAATTTGTACCATTATACACTCTGTGGGCCAACCCATTCCAGGGAGCCGTTTCCTGCTCAAAGGAACGGGAACTCTCCCCATTGTTGCAGCCTATCACTTACCACCTGTTGACCCCTGTTCAGAACAAGAAAAGATCTCCGAAGTACTTAGACTGTGCCAAACATAACACAGTGAGACCATGCTCCCAGTGAGATCCTGCTCCAGGTCGCCACGTTTTGAAGGCTCGTGCTCCATTTTAGGGGCCAACACATTCCTATTGCTGTGCCTGTCTGTCCAGGCCTTATGTCCCTAGGTGGGATTGACTCTGTCCTGTATTGCTGTGCCTGTTCTTCCAGCCTTATGTCACTACAAGGGTTTGACCTCGAAAGATGTGTCTGTCCGTCCAGGCCTTATGTTCCTAGGTGGGCTTGACCTCTGTCCTCGACTGCTTTGCCTGTTCGTCCAGGCCTTATGTCCCTACAAGGGTTTGTTTGTTTGTTTATTTATTTATTTATTTATTTAACATTTTTATATACCGCAATTCATGTAGCAAATATACATATCATTTCGGTTTACATAATAACAATAACAGGCATGTAAGAATGCAATTACATTAAAACAGGGGAGTGAAGTAGGATAAGAGTGAACAGGGTAAAAAACCATAGCTTATAAAATCATAGTTATATTGTGAGTCTTTTGAGCGATTGGCCATAGCTCTGGGTGAGAAATGGGTTAATAAATTTTACGGACTATGGATCATTTATTTGTGATGAGGAAAAAAGAGATGGAGTGTTATTCTAATATGTAAACAGGTTAATAGACTGGTGGGTAGTCTGACGGATTGTAAAGTAAGGTAAGAGTAATTGCTTGGCGTTAATTGAATGCTTGCTCGAATAACCAGGTTTGACCAAGATTGCTGTGCCTGTCTGTCTAGGCCTTATGCTCCTACAAGCGTTTGACCTCGATTGCTTTGCCTGTCCATCCAGGCCTTAAATCCTAGGGGTGTGCATTCGTTTTGAACTTAAATGGAAAACGCAACTTATTTTTTTTTTTTTACTTAAAAAAAAGATGAGGCTTAAACGATCGGATTTCCAACATATTCAACATAGCTATGTTGAATAAGTTGGAAATCGCGATTGTTGATCTAAATAAAAATTTAAGCCCCTCACCCTCCTTAATCCCCCCCCCAAGACTTACCAAAGCTGGCCAAAAGTTCCGTGAGGGTCCGGGAGCGGACGCGTGGGGAATCACGTGATGTCCGCGTCACGTTGGAGTGAGGCGGCGTCACGTGATTCCCCTCGGGTTCGCTCCTGGACCCCTCGTTGGGCCCAAAAGGCACTTTTGGCCAGCTTGGGGGGGGGGGGGGACAGGAGGCCCCCCCCAAGCTGGCCAAAAGTTCCTTTTGAGCCCAACGAGGGGTCCGGGAGCGAACCCGAGGGGAATCACGTGACGCCGCCTCACTCTGACGTGACGCCGACGTCACGTGCTCCTTGCAAAGGAGTTCAGGAATGGCGTCCTGACCCCGCTGGACCACCAGGGAGTTTTGGTAAGTCTTGGGGGGGGGGGGATTAAGGCGGGTGAGGGGTTTAAATTTTTATTTGCACATATGGACATAGACTCAACTTATCGAATTCTCCATATGTCCATATTGACCGCAAATGGGACCCCCTTTTGACTTATGGACTTATGAACTTAAACTTTTGGTCTGCACATCCCTATTAAATCCCTAGGTGGTATTCACCTCTGTCCTCGACTGCTGTGTCGGTCCATCCAGGCCTTATGACCCTATGTGGGATTGACCTCTGTCCTCAATTGCTGTGCCTGTTCGCCCAGGTATTATGTGCCTATAAGGGTTTGACCTCAATTGCTGTGCCTTTCTGTCCAGGCCTTATGTCCCAAGGTGGGCTTGACCTCTGTCCTCGACTGCTTTGCCTATTCGTCCAGGCCTTATGTCCCTATAAGGTTTGACCAAGATTGCTGTGCCTGTCTGTCCAGGCCTTATGTTTCTACAAGTGTTTGACCTCAATTGCTTTGCTTGTCCATCCAGGCCTTATGTCCTTACGTGGGATTGACTCTGCCCTCGATTGCTGTGCCTGTCCATCCAGGCCTTATGTCCCTAAAAGGGTTGGACCTCAATTGCTGTGGCTGTCTGTCCAGGCCTTATGATCCTACAAGTATTTGACCTCGATTGCTTTACCTGTTCGTCCAGGCCTTATGTCCCTATGTGGGATTAACTCTGTCCTTCACTGATGTGCCTGTCTGTCCAAGCCTTATGTCCCTAGGTGGGATTGACTCTCTCCTGTATTGCTGTACCTGTTTGTCCAGGCCTTATGTCCCTACGTGGGATTGACTCTGTCCTCGATTGCTGTGCCTGTTCATCCAGGCCTTATGTCCCTACAAGGGTTTGACCTCGATTGCTGTGCCTGCCTGTCCAGGCCTTATGTTCCTACAAGTGTTTGACCTCGATTGCTTTGCCTGTCCATCCAGGCCTTATGTCCCTAGGTGGGATTGTCTCTGTCCTGTATTGCTCTGCCTGTTCATCCAGGCCTTATGTCCTTTCAAGCGTTTGACCTCGATTGCTGTGCCTGTTCGTCCAGGCCTTATGTCCCAACATGGGATTGACTCTGTCCTGTATTGCTGTGCCTGTCTGTCCAGTCCTTATGTTCCTACAAATGTTTGACCTCGATTGCTGTGCCTGTTTGTCCAGCCTTATGTCCCTACGTGGGATTGACTCTGTCCTCGATTGCTTTGCCTGTCCGTCCATGCCTTATGTCCCTACGTGGGATTGACTCTGTCTAGATTGCTGTGCCTGTTCATCCAGGTCTTATGGCCATACAAGGGTTTGACCTCGATTGCTGTGCCTGTCTGTCCAAGCCTTATGTTCCTATAAGTGTTTCACCTCGATTCCTTTGCCTGTCCATCCAGGCCTTATGTCCCTATGTGGGATTGACTCTGTTCTATATTGCTGTGCCTGTCCATCCAGGCCTTATGTCCCTACAAGGGTTTGACCTTGTTGCGTCCGTCGCTGCTCGATGCCCCCACTCCACCCTCTTTACCTCTGTGGCGACTCCCTCCAGGTCTGATGGACAGTTAGCTGCCGCAGCATCTCCTTGCCGTCTCTTTCCGTCATCCACGGACCGGCTGGACGCTGCTGATCCGCCATGTTGCCTGATGACGTAGGGTGCGTGCGCACGCTCCGATTGATGTACCAGCAATGGTGTGAACCTTGTGGGCGTTCCCCTGAGTTGACGTCATCCGCTTCCAATATAAAAGGTCTTAGTATTCTCTAACGAATCAAGTTAGCAAGGAGAAGGGGATTGAATTGGACTCGCTTGTCTCTCTACGCTACTCTGCCTTCTCGGACTTACCAGGGGTACCCACTCCTCGGGGGCCTCGCGCTCTTTTCTTTATTTCAGATTGCAGATAGTAACCGGTACTCGCTCCTCGAGGGCCCATGTTCGTGGACACTCTGAAGATTCTCTACTGTCTGGAAGCTATCACAGATACAGACATTTGTGAGTTACCATCGCTCTCTCAGAGCTTTCCCTGGAACCAGGTACTCGCTCCTGAAGGGCCTAACCCTTTCCAGCTACTGAGCTTCCTTAAGACCTTATGTGAGTTTTGTCATCTAGTTCTGGCTATGAGCACAGCATACCCTGACTAATCACTATTTATAGTTTCTCTGCAGCTCAGTTATCCTGGGATCACTGTTCCAATACCTGAGGGACATCAGCCCTGGCAGGCATATCAGCTCACTACTGCCATCTCTGGTGATTCTACTAACCTGTCTAATAAAAGAATTATCTGTGTCTGTCTCCATACTCAAGCCTAGCCGGTGGTTCCTCTCAGGATATCCTCCTGGGGGCGCAGTCATCTGCCATCGGCCCAAGGATCCACCTATCTACATTCCTCTACAGCTGAGTGCTCTCTACAAGTACTCCGCTGGTAGCAGATTGCTACTCTTTCCCCATCAGGAGTCTTCAGCATCAGATCCATAACAGATTGCTATCTCCGCAGTCTAACCCTAACAGAATGCTACTCCTCTCTCTACAGGAGCTGAGCTTATCAGATTGCTAACTCCTTCTTCCAAAAGAGCCAGTCATAACAGATTGCTAACTCCTCCTTCCTCAGGAGCAGATTCATTACAGATTGCTAGCTCTTCCTCCATCAGGAGTATCCAGCATCAGATTCATAACAGATTGCTAACTCCTCCTCCAACAGGAGTATCCAGCATCAGAGTCATAACAGATTGCTAACTCTAGTGGATCTGGCTTTAAATTGGAGAAGCAGTACTCCTGGGAATCCAGCTTAAGGTATGGGATGTCAGTAACCCCATGGACCTGGCGCACCTCTCCGCCTTGCAGGCTATACCGGCCTGGCTCAACGCATCTCAGAACAGCAAGAAACCTTGGAGAAACGTACTGCAGCATTTCATCAGCTTCACACACAGAAGATACAAGGCACAGCTTCTACCCAAGAAGGTCAGTTACAGGAGGTATCTTTAAAGACTGCTGTTCCACTGGCGGCACCTATTCGCTTCTTTGGAGAACTCCAGAAGACTCGGGGCTTTTTGAACCAGTGCAGCATGCATTTCACCTTACAGCCTTCATTGTTTCCCACGGGCCTCTCTATGACCGCCTACATCTTGTCATCCTTGGATGGGAGAGCCTTGTCGTGGGCATCTATCTTGTGGGAATGCAAGGACCCTATTTTACAGGACATAGAAAGATTTATGGACTTGTTTAAATCCGTTTTTGATGACCCTGCTCGTATGTCTGTTGCCGGGTTTGCTTTAGTGGACTTGAAGCGAGGCAACAGATCATTGACTGAATTTGCCATAGAATTCAAGATTCTTGCAGCGGAACTTCGCTGAGACCCCAGATGTCTCAAGACTCTCTTCTGCAGAGGCCTGGATACCCACTTGAGAGACGAGCTGGCCACTCACCAGACACCTGACTCGCTGGAAGAATTGATAGCCTTAGCTACTCAATTGATTGTCGGCTCTGAGACAAGGTGAAGGAACTCTGGCCTAAGGTGATAACTGGGTTGAAACAGGCCAGCACCCCTGTACCTCAGATGGGTCCAGCAGTTCATGCTGTTGATAAAGATGGACCGATGCAACTTGGTCATGGTCACTTGACCTAAAGGGAGAGAAGATTTCGGAAGAAACGTGGCCTGTGTCTGTACTGTGGTCAGCCTGGCCATGATGTCTCTACATGCCCCATTCGTCCGGAATATGGACAGGACTAAGTCCCACGGGAAGACTGTTCTTGGGCGATACTGCATTATCTCCTCTGCTTTCTCATTCAGTCTCTGTGACCTCTGAACCAGCTACAGTTCAGACCCCTGCCCTAGTGGACTCAGGGGAAGGATGCAACCTTATTCTCAGACGTCTTGTGGAAGACCTGAGGAGTCCCTTCGTCAAATTAGAAGATCCATTATTGCATCACAACTTGAAGTGGGCTTTGGACGTTCCTTTAAATCGCCACTTCTCTTGAGGATCTTAATGACGTTCACAGCAGTTCTACTCTTGGCTGCTGATATTGATAGCCATGGCTAGATGGCGCTCTACATCTTTACCGTCTTCACGGACTATAACTTAGAGATATTTGCTAAGCTTATTTCACTCGGAAGTCGTGCCTGAAGTACTACAGCACAAGTTGATCCGAAGAAGATATCTCTGGCTACCAGCCTGTTTGATTTGCTGGTGCTGCCACCATTTCTCTTCCAGCATTCTACGGAAGAGTTATCCAGAAGTGGGTTTTGGTCATACTCCAACTTTGCCACTTCTGTTGAAGTTTCAGTGCTGTCCATAGCAGCTAAGCTATTCCTGCTGAATTCTACTATTCATACAGTTACATTACGGAAGAAGTTACCCTTAGAAGTGGGGTTGGATGCTGAAGGCTCAGTGATGTCTTAGTAGCTGAGCTATTGCTGCTGAACTCAACTCCTCATCCTGTTACTTACTGAAGAGTTACCTTTAGAAGTGGGGTTGTATGTACCCTAACATCACCACTTCCGTTGAAGTCTCAGTGGCATCTATAGCAGTTAGCTATTACTGCTGAATACTACCATCTCTCATCCATAGCTCCCTGCTTCAACAGCAGGGGAGAAGAAAAACTGATACTTCACGCATATCCAGCATAGCTCTCTGCTTCAACGGCAGGGGAGAAGAAAAACTGATACTTCACGCATATCCAGCATAGCTCTCTGCTTCAACGGCAGGGGAGAAGAAAAACTGATACTTCACGCATATCCAGCATAGCTCTCTGCTTCAACAGCAGGGGAGAAGAAAAAAGGATTCGCACTCACACAGCGGGGAGTAGCTGGCTTGTTACGGCGGTTACTACCCCAAACCAAATAAGCCTGATACTTCACTTTCAATGCATATCCTGCTTCAACGGCAGGGGAGAAGAAAAACTGATACTTCACGCATATCCAGCATAGCTCTCTGCTTCAACGGCAGGGGAGAAGAAAAACTGATACTTCACGCATATTCAGCATAGCTCTCTGCTTCAACAGCAGGGGAGAAGAAAAAAGGATTCACACTCACACAGCGGGGAGTAGCTGGCTTGTTACGGCGGTTACTACCCCAAACCAAATAAGCCTGATACTTCACTTTCAATGCATATCCTGCTTCAACGGCAGGGGAGAAGAAAAACTGATACTTCACGCATATCCAGCATAGCTCTCTGCTTCAACGGCAGGGGAGAAGAAAAACTGATACTTCAAGCATATCCAGCATAGCTCTCTGCTTCAACGGCAGGGGAGAAGAAAAACTGATACTACAAGCATATCCAGCATAGCTCCCTGCTTCAACGGCAGGGGAGAAGAAAAACTGATACTACAAGCATATCCAGCATAGCTCCCTGCTTCAACGGCAGGGGAGAAGAAAAACCACCAATAAGGGCTGAATAACACAGTCTGGGTAAAACAAATAAGCATGGGTGTAGCTTGCTTATTGCGGCGGTTACTTCCCCTACTACCCATAACTAATCAAGCTTGATATTTCACTTGGTTGCAGCTCCATCACTGCTCTCTACATTAATGGTGGGGGTGGAAGGGAAATAGAACCAAAGAGCTAAGAGAAACAGATAAGTATGAAAAAAAAATGTGAAGCTTGCTGGGCAGACTAGATGGGCCATTTGGTCTTCTTCTGCCGTCATTTCTATGTTTCTATGTTTCTATCCAGCATCTTCTACTGGAGAGTCATCTTTAGAAGTGGATTTTGGACATTCATCAACATTGCCACTTCCACTGAATTCCTCAGTGACGTCCACAGCATCTCTACCCATTGCTGCTATCATCAATAACACTCTGAAAAATTCTTCCAAATCTCAAGATCCATCTGTCACCTTTGCAGAAGATGACTTAGAAATTAAGATCAAAGAGATTCTGGATGTTCATAACAGAGACAAGATCTTTGAATACCTTCTGATTTGGGAAGGCTTCAGCCCCGATTTAATCACTTGGAAGCCTCAGTCCAATATCTAGGATAAAGAGATACTTCATCAGTTTCACCTCTAACATCCTTTGAAACCTAAGCCTGGTACCCGAAGAGGAGATCGCCCTTTGAAGGGGGGTACTGTTGCATCCGTCACTGCTTGATGCCCTCACTTTACCCTCTTTACCTCTGTGGCGACTCCCTCCGTGTGTGATGGACGGTTAGCTGCTGCGGCGTCTCCTTGCTGTCTCTTTCCACAGTCCCTGGACCGGCTCGATGCTGTGGATCCGCCATGTTGCATGATGATGTAGGGCATGCGCGTGTGCGCGCACTCCGATTGATGTACCAGCAAGGGCGCGAACCTCGGGGGCGTTCCCCTGAGTTGACGTCATCCGCTTCCAATATAAAAGGTGTCAATATTCGCTAACGAATTGAGTTAGAAAGGAGAAGTCTTCGCTTCAAGCGGGGATAGGACTCACTTGTCTCTCTAAGTTACTCTGCATCCTCGGACTTACCAGGGTTACCCACCCCTCGGGGGCCTCATGATCTTTTCGTTATTTCAGATTGCAGAAAGGAACCAGTAGTCGCTCCTTGAGGGCCCATGTTCCTGGACACTCTGAAGATTCTCTACTGCCTGGAAGCTATCGCAGATACAGACATTTGTGAGTTACCATCGCTCTCTCATAGCTTTCCCTGGAAACAGGTACTCGCTCCTCGTGGGCCTAAACCTTTCCAGCTACTGAGCTTCCTTAAGACCTTATGTGAGTTTTGTCATCTAGTTCTGGCTAAGAACACAGCAAACCCTGTCTACTCACTATTTATAGTTTCTCTACAGCTCAGATACCCTAGGATTGCTGTTCCAGTACCTGAGAGACTTTAGCCCTGCCGGGCATATCAGCTCACTATTGCCAACTATGGCGGTTCTACGAACCTGTCTAATAAAATAATTATCTGTGTCTGTCTCCACACTCAAGCATAGCTGGTGGTCCCTCTCAGGATATCCTCCTGTGAGCGCAGTTATCTGCCATCGGCCCTAGGATCTACCTATCTACATTCATCTACAGCTGAGTGCTCTCTCCAAGTACTCCGCTGGTAGCAGATTGCTACTCTTTCCCCATCAGGAGTCTTCAGCATCAGATCCATAACAGATTGCTATCTCCGCAGTCTAACCCTAACAGATTGATACTCCTCTCTCTACAGGAGCTAAGCATATTAGATTGCTAACTCCTCCTTCCATAGGAGCCAGTCATAAGAGATTGCTAACTCCTCCTTCCTCGGAGCAGATTCATTACAGATTGCTAGCTCTTCCTCCAACAGGAGTATCCAGCATCAGATTCATAACAGATTTCTAACTCCTCCTCCAACAGGAGTATCCAGCATCAGAGTCATAACAGACCTCGATTGCTTTGCCTGTCCATCCAGGCCTTATGTCCCTACGTGGGATTGACTGTCCTCGATTGCTGTGCCTGTTCGTCCAGGCCTTATGTCCATACAAGGGTTTGACCTCGATTGCTGTGCCTGTCTGTCCAGGCCTTATGTCCCTACATGGGATTGACTCTGTCCTTGACTGCTGTGCCTGTCCATCTAGGCCTTATGTCAGGGCAGAGAAGAGAACTTCCTCCGTCTTGCTTAAGAAGTCATGATCTGTTTGCAAATGCTTAAATCCTAACAATTTGTACCATTATACACTCTATGGGCCAACCCATTCCAGGGAGCCCTTTCCTGCTCAAAGGAACAGGAACTCTCCCCAGGTGTAGCCAGCCTGTATCTACCCTCTGCCGTTGGCAAGTTAAATGTAAGACATTGATAAGACAGGCTACGAGAGAATTTGAAAAGAAGTAGGTCGTAGAGCAAAAACTCACAGTAAAAACTTTTTAAAATATATCCGAAGACTGTGAGTCAGTCAGTTGGACCATTAGATGATTGAGGGGTTAAAGGGGCACACAGAGAAGATAAGGCTATCGCAGAAAGAACCCATACTGGAGAAGGTTTTCATGGGTAGTGATTCAGAGGGACTGAATCAAATCACGGTGAACCTAGAAGATATGGTAGTCCTGATTGACAAACTGAAGAGTAGTAAATCACCTGGACCAGATGGTATACACCCCAGATTTCTTAAGGAACTAAAAAATGAAATTTCAGACCTATTAGTACAAATTTGTAACCTATCATTAAAATCATCCATTGTACCTGAAGACTGGAGGATAGCAAATGTAACCCCAATATTTAAAAAGGGCTCCATGGGCGATCCGGGAAACTATAGACCAGTTAGCCTGACTTCAGTGCCAGGAAAAATAGTGGAAAGTGTTCTAAACATCAAAATCACAGAACATATAGAAAGACATGGTTTAATGGAACAAAATCAGCATGGCTTTACCCAAGGCAAGTCTTGCCTCACAAATCTGCTTCACTTTTTTGAAGAGGTAATAAACATGTGGTTAAAGGTGAACCGGTAGATGTAGTATACTTGGATTTTCATAAGGCATTTGACAAAGTTCCTCATGAGAGGCTTCTAGGAAAAGAAGAATGTCATGGGCTAGGTGGTGATGTCCTTTCGTGGATTGCAAACTGGCTAAAAGACAGGAAACAGAGTATGATTAAATGGACAATTTTCTCAGTGGAAGGGAGTGGGCAGTGGAGTTGTTATGCTCAGGCTTGTGGACCCTTGGGCCGATGGGAGGATGGAACACCTTGGGATGATGGTCCGTAGGTTCTCCCGTCGGGTGGCGAGGCAGGAACAGAAGAAGTGACCCACTGGCCCTCAGCACAGGAGACCGAGGCGACTGTGAAGGCAGATGAAGAGTTTTGAGATGAAGAAAGGAAGTGTGTTTTCACCACTGGAAGTCTGCGATCCCCCCAGGAGGAGCCCGTAGGGACTCAGACCGCTGGGACTTAAGTAGACCTTTGAGAGGTCAAGGAATTGATGCAAGGGCTGACTGGAGCTTTGCCCTGGAAGCCCGCGGTCCCCCCAGGAGGAGCCCGTAGGGACCTGGACTGCTGGGACTTAGACGGGCCCTTGGAGACGGTAGTCCGGAAGAAGTCCAAGGTCAGTGCCAGAGGGTCATCACTCACCAGTCCGAAGTCACGCACCGAGGGATCACCACTTGCCAGTCCAAATTCACACACCAGAGAATCACTGTAAGCCAATCAGAAGTCAGGAACCAGGAGCACCAAGATGAAACAAGAACAAGGATCCGAAGCACAATGAACTCACCGAAGCAAGCAGAGTAGACAGCACTGGAGAATGTTGCTAAGTCAAGGAATGGTCAGAGGAAGTCTCCTTTTATACTTCCTCTGGCCCTGTGGATAGGAATCAGCTGAGAGCACTTAAAGGGACGAGGTCCCTTTAAATCTGGTGAGGAGGCACGGCCTCGTGCCTAAGATGGCGGGTGGCCATCTTGGATCCCGGACCGTGGAGGAAGGCAGCAGCTGCCATGAGGGTGGAGCAGAGATGGCTCCAGACCCGGCGGCTAGCCTGGAGGCCCATGCCGACACACGGGGGCACTGGGCCCGGACGCAGGGCAGTCTGCCCAAATGCTGCCTCCGGCAGCCCGGTCACGAGGATGAGGTAGGGGGTCGTGCCTGTGGACGGCCGTGGACGCGGGACACAACAGTACCCTCCTCTTTAGATTGCCTCCCTGAAGGCCTGGGCTTAGACAGGTGGTCTCTGTGGAATTGCTCCAGCAGAATCCGGTCCAGGATGTTAGCCAATGGTTCCCAGGAGTTTTCCTCGGGGCCGAAGCCCTCCCACGCGATCAGGTACTCTCACTTCTTCCGATGTTTCCTCACATCTAGGACCTCCTGGACCTGATGGTGAGGTCATCTTCGGAGGCAACAGGTTGAGGCATTGGAGGTGTACTGGAAGGCCACGACAATACCAGAGACTTCAGGAGGGAGGCATGGAATGTGTTGTGTATCTTGAGGGACGGGGGAAGACGAAGTTGATACGAGACTGCACCCACCTGCCGGACGATGGGAAACAACCCAATGAATCGCGGGGCCAGTCGAGATGATGGCAGCTTCAAGCGGATGAACTGCGTGCTCAACCAAACCTTTTGGCCCAGCCTGAGAGGCGGGTACGGTCTTCTGCGCTGGTCAGCAAACCTTTTCGCTGCCTGGCCATCCTTGATCAGGGCACGTTGCGTGAATATCTACAGGCGGTGCAACTCTTCAGCAGAGAGCTGAGCTACCGGAGACGTAACTGTAATGGGAATAGGCAGTGGCGGACGTGGCTGTTTTCCATACACTATCTGAAATGGGGAGGATCCCGTAGCTGCAGAGATATGAGAATTTAGCGCGAATTCGGCTCAGGGTAGCAGGATAGCCCAGTCATCTTGTTTCTCATTTACATACAGATGAAGGAATTGTTTCAAAGTCTGGTTTGTTCTCTCTGTGAAACCATTGGTCTGTGGATGGTAAGCGGACGTATAGTCTAAGGTGACATCGAACTTCTGGCAGAGGATCCTCAAGAACTTGGCAGTGAATTGAGGCCCTCGATCTGACAGGATGCCTTTAGGTAGGCCATGTAGACTGAAGATGTGCTGGACGAACAGCTGAGCCAGCTGTGGTGCAGACGGCAATCCTGGCAAAGGCACAAAGTGTGCCATTTTGCTAAAGCAGTCGACGACCAACCATATTAATGTTTTGCCACTGGACAGTGGCAGGTCAACCACGAAGTCAGTTGCCACATGGGTCCATGGTTCAGAAGGCACAGGTAATGGCTGAAGTAAGCCTGGGGTCGAACCAGAGATCCTCTTGTGGCAAGCACAGGTCTGGCAGGACTCCACATACACTCGGACATCCTTATTTACCTTTGGCCACCAGTAGTACCGGCGCACGGTCTGCAGCGTCCAGGATTGCCCTGGATGACCGGAACAGCGGGAATCGTGAGCCCATGCCAGCACTTGTTTCCGCATGTGCGGCAAGATAAGAGTTTTCCCAGGAAGGATGGTCATGGTAGCAGACAAAAGGATACGAGATGGCTCAATGATGTACTGTGGTTCCTCAGAACACTCTGTGGATTCAAATACTTGCGACAGGGAGTCGGCCTTGATATTTTTCCCTGCCAGTCTGTAACGAAGCACAAAGTTAAACCGAGTAAAAAACAGAGCCCAGCGCGCCTGCCGTAGG
The DNA here is from genome assembly GCF_901001135.1 of Rhinatrema bivittatum. Classification (NCBI taxonomy): domain Eukaryota; kingdom Metazoa; phylum Chordata; class Amphibia; order Gymnophiona; family Rhinatrematidae; genus Rhinatrema; species Rhinatrema bivittatum. The sequence continues at coordinate 494,381,227 of NC_042617.1, forward strand.
TTCAGCCGCTGCGCTCGGTGCAGGTATTCGAGATTCTTATGGTCTGTATAGACCGTGAATTGGTGCTGTGCCCCCTCTAGACAAGGACGTCATTCTTCAAGGGCGAACTTGATCGCTAAGAGCTCTTTGTCGCCTATGGTGTAGTTTCACTCCGCCGGGGAGAACTGGCGAGAGAGGAAGGCACACGAGTGTAGTTTATGGCTTTCAGAAATCTGACTCAGAATGGCGCCTATGCCTTCTGAGGAGGCGTCTACTTCAATAACAAACGGCTGCTGCGGGTCCGGGTGCCGAAGGCACGGTTGTTGCAGGAATGCCTTGTTGAGGTGATGAAAGGTGGTCTCCGCTCCCGGAGGCCACTTCTTGGGGTCCGCACCTTTCCGGGTCGGGGGGGCGGTCATCGGGGCCACTATGGACACATAGCGTGGGATGAATGACCAGTAATAATTTGTGAAACCCAAGAATCACTGGAGTGCCTTTAATCCGGAGGGCTGGGGCCATTTGTGAATGACTTTCAATTTCTGGGGGTCCATACAGAACCCTTCACTGGATATGATATATCCCAGGAAGGGAAGGGACTCCTTCTCAAAGAAGCACTTTTCCAGTTTTGCGTAAAATGGCGCCGGCAGGAGATCGACTGCAGGAGGTTGTTCAGCGAGGCGCCGGAACCCTCGCTGAACGACATCCTGCAGTCGATCTCCTGCCGGCGCCATTTTCCGTACGAAAACGATTCGCGGCGGGAAATCGCTCCCTGACCCCCGCTGGACCTCCAGGAACTTTTGGCCAGCTTGTGGGGGGCCTCCTGACCCCCACGAGACTTGCCAAAAGTCCAGCGGGGGTCCGGAAGGACCTCCTGCCGTCCAATCGTGTTCGTCTATGGCCGCCGCCATTTTTCGGTGCCATTTTGGAAAATGGCGCCGGCTGAAGACAACAAGATTCAGGAGCAGGAGCCCATTTCGGACCGCTGCCGTTCCGGACCGCCGCTGGACCCGCAGGTTATTTAACTCATTTGGGGGGGGTTCGGGAGGGTGGGGGATTTAATTTAAAGGGTCGGGGGTGGGTTTTAGGGTGTTTTAATGTGCCGGTTTTGCGATTTTTAGATTTTTAGATTTTTCACGATTTTTTCACGATTTTTCACGATTTTTCACGATATTTTACCCCCCCAAACGGCAACAATACGATTCCCTCCCCCTCCCAGCCGAAATCGATCGTTAAGACGATCGAGGACACGATTCACATCCCTAATAGTTACACAATGTTAGGTTCCATATTAGGTGCCTCAACCCAAGAAAGAGATCTAGGCATCATAGTGGATAACACATTGAAATCGTCAGTTCAGTGTGTTGCGGCAGTCAAAAAAGCAAATAGAATGTTGAGAATTATTAGAAAGGGAATGGTGAATAAAAAGGAAAATGTCATAATGCCTCTGTATCACTCCATGGTGAGACCGCAACTTGAATACTGTGTACAATTCTGGTCGCCGCATCTCAAAAAGGATATAATTGCGATGGAGAAGGTACAGAGAAGGGCTACCAAAATGATAAGGGGAATGGAACAGCTCTCCTATGAGGAAAGACTAAAGAGGATAGGACTTTTCAGCTTGGAGAAGAGACAGCTGAGGGGGGATATGATAGAGGTGTTTAAAATCATGAGAGGTCTAGAATGGGTAGATGTGAATCAGTTATTTACTCTTTCGGATAATAGAAGGACTAGGAGGCACTCCATGAAGATAGCATGTGGCACATTTAAAACTAATTGGAGAAAGTTCTTTTTTACTTAACGCACAATTAAACTCTGGAATTTGTTGCCAGAGGATGTGGTTAGTGCAATTAGTATAGCTGTGTTTAAAAAAAGGATTGGATAAGTTCTTGTAGGAGAAGTCCATTACCTGCTATTAAGTTGACTTAGAAAATAGCCACTGCTATTACTAGCAACGGTAACATGGAATAGAATTAATTTTTGGGTACTTGCCAGGTTCTTATGGCCTGGATTGGCCACAGTTGGAAACAGGATGTGGGGCTTGATGGACCCTTGGTCTGACCCAGTATGGCATGTTCTTATGTTCTTATGTTCTCTGTGCCTTGCTGCCATACACCAGATGACTCACTCAACTCCTTGTGGTATTCTGGCCACTATCATGGTTGCTCAGTGTGTTGGTGCTAGTCTTTCTGCTTGCTATGTTCCTCCTTCCTTGTGCTGTAGGATGTCGATGCCACTTGTCTTGCCGCTTTGCCTGTCGTGCTGCCTTCAAGAGTTCATACATCTCTTATTGGTGCTCTCTTTTGAAGCTGTTGTGTGTTTTTGACACTCTCACTGCTGCTTTGTGCCTCTATTAAAGCACTCTTCTTGCCACTCCTGGTACCCCTTTGCCCCTTTAAAGTACCGTAGGTTATTCATGCCACTTAGGTTCCACTTTGCCACAGTCTAAGTACCTTGGAGCTGTTTTGTTGTTCTGATGATTACTCCCCAGAAGTTTCATCAAAATTGATAATAAAACCCCAATTCTGCAGCCCAAAATAGGCTGCAAATACTTCCCCCATTGACTTTAATGGGAACCAGAAAACGAATGCATGTATCAACTTATTGAGACGCCATTGAACGAATGCAACGTATATTGGCCCCGACGTATACGTATCCCGAATGCAACAAATACTTTCTGGCTGCACATCCCTACTAGTTGTTTTCTTATTGATAAATAATGCCATATACCGCACCCTAGGATGGCTTTCTAAGTAATTTGCAACAGCCATTAGGCATCATGCGTGAAACTTTAAAACTTTTTACCTCAATTATTTCAAGCCCTTACCAGCATTAAAAATTCCTTATTAATCAGAATTTATTTTATATTTATTGCAGTTTATAAATGCACAAGTATAGAAAACAATCAGATCCAATCATGTAATAAAACAAAAATGAATGTATTCTTTCATGAACCATCTTTGCAGAAAACCAGAAATCTTCATAAATACAATAAAATATAATTAATCATCAGAACAGGTGCAGTGCAGAGCTAGGGCAATTCACATTACAACTAACATGAAAAAAAAATTCAGATTCTGGTGTCACCTCAGCAAAAAATAACCCTCCACTGCTATTTTGTGAAGTAACACAAACTCTTGCAAAGAAAGAAGCATCTAGAACCTTGCCATACAGTCACAGCACCTACTCTCAGGATTCAAATAACAGCAAGCTTATGAAAAAGCAGCAATGGAAATAGGCCCTAGAGCATTAATCCATCACCTACGGGAATAACAGCTAGACTACTACTACAGAGAAACTACACGCTAGCAGAAATACTGCATTTCAGTCACACACACAGGCAGAGACCAATCTTTACCTAATATAGAAATAAGAGACCACAAATCAGAAACAGAAACATGCAGATAAAACCAAAATAGAAAACCTGAGAAACTAAAGTCTCTGAACAGTAGAATAATTAAGAAAGAGCAAAATACAAACATATAAGAAATGCACATTCCCAAAGATGGCATGTCTAACATCTCAAAATATATATATATTTTTTATCTTTGTTGTCTGATCTTTATATTTTTCTAATCAGTTGGTCCTGGTTTCTTTTTCCTATTTTTTCCCTTGTTGCTCATTTCCTAATTCCTTTTCAATGTCTTTCTTCTACTACTGTCTTCTTCCCTTCCACACACACACATACACGCTTTCTCTCACAGACTCCCTCACACACACAAGCTCTCACTCACATATGCTCTCCCCCCCACACACACACACAAACTCACATTCTCTGCAGACACATATACAAGCTCTCATTTTCTCACCCCTCCCAGGCTTACATTCTTATGCACACACAGATGCACATCCAGGAACCCATTCTCACCCACACACTCAAACCCAGACTCCCATTCTCACCTACAAACCGATGCTCCTATTCTCACCCACATATACACACATTCAAGCACCCATACCCACCTCCACACACAAACCCAGACTCCCATGCTCACCCACACATACTCACATTTAATGTCCCATTCACACCCACATATACACATTCAAGCACCCATTCTTACTACATATTGAAGCTCCCATCTCACCCACACACAAACCCATGCTCCCATTCTCACCTACATATTCAAGCTTCCATTCTCAACCACACGCAAACCCAGGCTTCTGTTCTCACCCACACATACATACATTCAAGCTCCCATTCTCATCCACACATACATACATTAAAGTTCCCATTCTCACCCACACATGCACATTCAAGTCTGCGTACATCTTCCGTTTCCTCCCTCTACCAAGCAGGAAGATCAGTTGGCCTCCTGCTGCCATCGGCCTCCTGCTATCTTTGGGCTGTACGCCCCACAGATCTTCCTGCTTGGGGGACGAGGGGGAGGAAGCAGAAGCTGTGTGCGGTGCTTCTCCCTTCCCCCCTCCCCCCAAAATAGGAAGATCGGTGGGCCATACGGCTGCAGGATCGCTTCCCCATGTGTGCTGTACAAATACACGGAATGGCGCGCCGGCCCTGGGTCCTCCTCTTTGCTGTGCAGAGATGGGATCCCGTGACGGGCTTGCAGGTCCGGTGCTCCACTTCTGGTTCCAGTTGGGTGGCCTCGGTCCAAATTGGGTGGGCAGCTGCCCACCCAGGCCCACCTGTGGCTATGCTACTGATGAAATCCAATAACAAGGATAATTTTGCATAGGTTGGTTACACTGAAAACTGGACTTGTTTGTGACCTTCCAGTCCTGGAGTTGAGAACCCCTGAATTTTGTTATCAAGCTCAAACCTGGAAGTTTTCAGTCTGCTTCAAGTTTTAAAACATTATACAGATTTCCCTGAAATATGCTGGAAAATATGGGAGATCTCATATGGAGCCAAGGTGGATCTACATATATGTAGAATCGCTCACCAAATTAAGTTCAGATCTGTGTCATATTTCCACAGATCTGTATTGTATAGGCCACTCTAAAAGAGGTCAATTGAACTAATCAATGAAAATGAAAGATTTTCTGCAGTTTCTTCCAATTAACTTCAGAGCCTTCTTCTAAAAGGTTTGAATGTTCCCACATTAGCTACTGGTTACAGGGCCAAGTCATAACCACCCTGTATGAGATGAATGATAGCTCAAACATCAACTCTATCACATTATCATATAGCTTATACTCCAAAAATCCCTAAGGCTATATTTTAAAGTCAGATATATTCATCATAAAATATTTCTGGAACTCACTAAGAGGCAGATTTTAAAGATCCGGTGGCACACGTAAAGCCCCGGGAGACGTGTAAGTCCCGGGGCTTGAAAAAATGGGTGGTCCAGGGGGTGGGGCGGGGCAGGGATGTGGCCAGAGGCAGGCATAACTTCTGAAATAAAGGTGCACGGGAGGATTTCAGGCTGGGGGGGGGGGGGAGAATGGGACAGGGAGGGGAAGGTGGGGGGGGGGGAAGGAAAGTTCCCTCCAAGGCCGCTCCAATTTTAGAGCGGCCTCAGAGGGAACGGGGAAAGCCCGCTGGTCTCCCCGAGGGCTCAGCTCAAGCAAGGTGCACTAGTGTGCACCTCCTTGCACGCGCTGACCCTTGATTTTATAACATGCGCACGGCGTACATTTGTGCACTCCGGGTAGCGTGCCCAAATGTACCCCACGCATTTATGTTTTAAAATCCGGCCCTATGGCTTAAAATCTGAAAAAATTATTGAATGTAATTAATTGAATATTTGGCTATTGAGCCTATAATAATTTTCTCATGTTGCAAAAGAAATATTTGAGCCAACTCAAAATGTATTCATATACATGCCCCATGTAGGTACATGCCAATGTGTATTATTTGCACACCTTCATATTTTCTAAATAATCATATATGACTCTTGCTATGCACCTAGAAGATTTGGGGGCATGAGAATGGTCTATTTTTAATTGAGTGAAATCCATTTATCCTATCCTACTAAAGTATGTAAATTGTATAGTATCTGTACCAATATAACTTCACTGTCAGTATTTTATTGGCCTAAGATGTTTTGTGATCAATCATATTAAAATGGACTTGGGGAAAGGGGGAGAAGAGGAAATTGAGACTGTCAATTGATTTTCTTTGAATAGTTATAAACTTCTTATATGGAGTCAGTGTAACATTTAGGTGTAAAGAGTGCAATATGATGGAGTTTCCACCTAATTATTTTATATGATTGATATTTAACATTCATAAGATGAAAAGTTTTGACATTATTTATTTCCAATTCATCGTATTACATGAATGGAATACAGATAAAAGAGAGAGAATGGGAAAAGTAAACAATGATTATTTATTTATTTATTTATCGGGTTCTATACCGTCACTCAGAATCCATCGTAACAGTTTACAGGAAAAGATTAATTGTATAAACTTCTTCACATCCAATCAAAATTAAAAATGGGATTTTAACTTTAGAGGATCTTTTTTGAAAATGGGTGTGTTTTCCTTAGATAAAATCAATGAGAAATTACTATTTGGTAGATGTGGAATGGATGTGAATTGGCACTATGAGGTAGATTTTAAAAGCATTGCTCATGCAAAAATGGCCACATATGTGCAGCAGTCACGCAAATTTTAAGAATCTGAGAAGAGCACGCATACATGCATGTATGCGCACCCAGAATAAGGAGGCAGAAAACAGTGCAAGTCAAGGGCATTCCACAGGCGGGCCCAACACTGATGCACGTAATCATAAATTTTGCCCAGGCAACACATGTATGTTGCCTGTGTAACTTTGCTGTTGCTCCTCATGAGGCAAGAGAGAGAGAGAGAGAAAGAGTGCTTTTGTATAAAGTCACTCTGATACTCTCTATATATGGAACACTCTAGAGAGGCACTTTGAATCAGGGTGGATACTCTCTCTCTCTCTTTCTCTCTCTCACAAGAAGCTGTAGCAAAGTCACATAGGCAGCATGCGTGTGTTGCCAGGGCAAAATATGTGATTATGTGATTATTACCCGTCTCCAAAATGCCCATGACCTGCACCTTGTTATGCTCCGCGGTCGCAGGCGACTGTGACCTCTGTTGCTTACCTCCTTCTTTTCAGCTTTGGCTCCTCTCGTTGGCCCTCCTCCCTTCGTTCCGTGGCGTTTCAGGGCAGCATGGGCGCTGCCAACTGCCATCTTGGCCTCAGGGTCCTCTAGGTGTGCGCGCACACATCCAGGTTAGCATTAACCACGTCATGGCACAAACCTCAGGGGCAACCCACTCAGATGATGTCATCCAACTCGGGTATTTAAACCTGCAGCTCCAGACTACCTACGACTTGGCAACGAGTTCACCTAGATGATTTCTCCTCATCGCTTCAGTTTCGTTCTGGTTCCCGTTCCGTGGCATGAGATTTCCAGGTGCCCACTCCTCGGGGGCCTCTCCTGACTCTCGACTATCCACTACTTGGAGGGCATTTGCCCAGATTCCTGCCTGCCTGCTTCCAGAGGCCTTCTCCGGAATTACTTTCTCATCTCCAGCTACTGTGAGTACCTCACTGAGAACTACTGCTGTGAAACCTACTGTGATCTCCTCTCTGGTTTACCCCGCGCTGTGAGCCACTACCACGTTATCGCTAAGAGAGCTCAGCGGTGCACCCTGCCCTGCGGGCCATCTCAGGACATCACTAGATGAGTCTTTCCGGGTATTCCCTGTTCTACGGACCTTTGGTGTGCTGTCATCTACTCAAGACCTCGCCGGTGTATCCCGCTCTGTGGACCAGTGCCGCGATTCCTAGAGGAGCCTCGATGGTGTACCCCACTCCGCGGATCATTACCGTGCAACCCACCGAGGTATCTGCTTGTGTTTCACCTCTAGGGACCAGTGTAACCACAGTGACTGTATTGGGCCTCCCGCTTCTCGGGTAGCCCGCTCCTATCATCACAGACCCCAGGAATCTCTACCTGAGTTCTACGTCAGCCTGGAATTGCCATCCCATGACCCACCTCCCATGACCCACTGCCATCCCATGACCCACCCCACTCTTGTTCATGTTCTCTCCTTGAACAACCTCTGTTGTAATACATCCTGTTGCCGAGACCTAGTCTATCCGATGGTGAGGCCCTGAGGGGCTCCTGCCCTGGGCTATCCAAACTCTCACCTCGGCCTTAGGGTTCACATGCATGCATCTACCTTCAGATGCCGACGGCCTGAGCCCAGGAGATTACTCCAGGACACTCCCTGGACCACCAAGGGACTTTTGGCAAGTCTTGGAGGGGATATGACCCAGACTGGGTCCTGGATCTGACCCAGGAGGGGTCCTGGAGTGATCTCCTGGGCTCGGGCCGTCGGCTGCCAGTATTCAAAATGGCGCCGATAGCCTTTGCCCTTACTTTGTCACAGGGGCTAACGGTGCCATTAGTCGGCTCCTGTGACATGGTAGGAGCACAAGATGGCGCCGGCCATTCATTGCTCCTACCATGTGACAGGGGCCAACCAATGGCAGCCAACGGCCCCTGTGACATAGTAAGGCTATGGCTATCGGTGCCATTTTGGGGTGAGGCAGGCCCGACAGCCTGACGGCACAGAGAGAGAAATTGCTGGACCCCGCTGAACCACCAGGGATGTTAGTATGTCTTCTGGAGGGTTCAGGATGGTGGGGGAAGTTGTATTGTAGTAACCTTTAATGCTTGGGGTGGTTTTTTATTTAAAAAAATAAAATGTGCCCCTCCCCCCGTACAAACCCAAAAAAGAAATTTTCCCCGAAGTTCGGGGAAAATCCGTTTCGGGGTTCGGGGCCACCGAACCTCAATGAATTAGGCAATTTTGTTGAAATTGCCTAATTCATCATAAACAAAGGCACATCTCTATAATAGATGTTACAAATTATATACAAGGTTTGTGAGCACATGTAGGTATTGTAAATACAAATAAGAATTGCAAGTACATCTCAGTGTTTTCGGTATTCATGTCCATAATCGTGATAGTATAATATGTTTAAAAACCATATAGGTCCCTTCTTTAGATATACATCTGATGAGAGATCTTATGGGGTCTCAAAAGCACCTGGAACAGAACATCTTTTGATTGTTTTTAAACTGGTCAAATAAAAAGTATCACTATATGGAAAAAATTCAATAAAATATGAAATTCTGGTATTGCTTAATCTACAATATAAATGGGCTCTGACTGGCCCGCAAATGCTCAGTAGGGAGCAGCTCTACCGCGTATGCACGGGCGAGAGAGCACGTTGGTCAGAACGGAGCAACATGGCGCTGGGAGGAAATGGAGCCATGTGAGGGCTGCCTTGGAAGCGGCGGGGAAGAGCAGCGGTGGCAGTATGCAAGCGTTGGGTGGTCCAGCAACAAGCCTGGTGGTGAGGCGTGTGCAAGAGAGAGACCCCCGGAGACCTCCCATCTGCACCGTCCAGCGGGCCACGCTTAACGGGACCCTGGGGTGGCGGGCAAGCGGCTGAGGGAGAAGGAAGGGGTTGTGGAGCAGGTGAGAGGGGAAGGAAAGGGAAGATGAGAGGGGATGGAAGGAAGAGGATGTGAGTTAGTAAGTGGGAAGGGTAAGACGTTCTAGAGAAGAGAAAAAGGGTGAGTGGAGGAAGGCTGAGGGAGAGGGAAGGGTTGTGGATGAGGTGAGAGGGGAAGGAAAAGGAAGATGAGAGGGGATGGATGGAAAAGTGAAGAGGATATGGGTAGTAAGTGGGAAGTGGGAAGGGTAAGAAGTTGTGGAGAACAGAAAGTCTCTAACCGTGCCGGTCTGACCAATGGAATCTCACCTGTTTTAACGGGCTTAACGACTTGTATAATATAATGCATTTATCTAGTACTAATGAAAAAACTTTGTAATTTAAATATATCTTAGTCAGGCAACATCACCAAAATTATAAACCTTCCATGTTATCAACATTAAATAAGCTTTAATTAATTACATTTAATAAACATAATTTTGTGATTTAAATTAGCTCATAGTTGCACAGCACATCATGCTGAGAGAACACTCACAGTGATGACGTTTCTAAATAGTTTAGAAGAACAAATCATAAATCTGCTGCCCTTAAATCACAACATGCATATGAAAGTGAACAAAACAGGTAGTATATGATAAGAACACTATATATGTACATATAGTAATGCAATTTTATTCTGAAATCTTTCCATAGATAGTAGATGCCTGACAGCAACCTGACCATGAAAGGTAAGAAATACACTTGTTTTTTGGTAATGCAAGTCACATTTTAAAGTAGCATATTATGGGCCACATGTTAAATGGATTTCTTCTATTTTATGCTTATGGGAAAAATGATCAGTGCCTCTATCACTATGAGCTTTTATTCATTTAAATCCTATAAAACAATTGTTTTAAATGTTGTATTTATATTAGGGCAAAGTTTTTGTACATTTTCCTTGTTATTCAGTTGATATTATTGATCTTGCACACTGCAGATATGAAATTCTATAATTAAAATCTGCTGGGGTTTTGAATACTGGTAGAACCCTTGGTTGGATGTGGTGGCAGATGGGAGATAAGGGGGGAGAGGGGAGATTTCTTGGGACCGATGTTCAACCACTTTTCTTCTTCTGTTTGTATAAGCTATGGAGATGGGTGGGGGTTTGCTATGGGGAGAAAAATGTAAATTACATCTGTATTACATCTGTCCTGGTGTGCATAAGAAACAACTGCACACTGGGTGTTATTTCTATGGTTCTTGTGTTATATAATTAAAAGATATAAAGAAAAATAAGCATTAGCAAGAGGACTAGGTGTCAAGACAAATGGACAGGATAACATACCTTTTACTTCTAGGTCAATAGTTAAACTTAACTCAGGTTGGGAGAGACCAAATGCCATTACTATATGTAAGTTATTTGGTGGTCGTATTGAAAAAACTGGTGGTCTCAGCTCTGCGTCAAGTGGTTAGACATCCAGATTACTAAAATGGTCATTATAAATTGATACTATTTTACATTGCTTATTTAAATGATTGAATTTATAAGCCATTTCCATATCCAAAGCTTCACTCCAAGCAGGGAGGCCAAAATTATAGGATCAATGAGCATAGGTGGAATTTAGTAGGGTGTGGTGGTAGAAATGCTCCCTCAAATATAAGAGACCAGTCTGAGGCTGGATTGTGTTGCCAGCAGGAGCTCATTATTAAAACATTTGGTCCAGAGACTAAGCTAGCATGCTCCTGTCAAACTCTGGCCCCATCCCTCCAGGCTTCTGTATGGACCTGGAAGAGAACAAACTAATTCAGTTTCTAGCCATCTGCCTTCAAAATGAGTTACTGTTGCTGAAACAACTGGGCTAGAGATTTCCTCTGCTCTGAAATAAAAAGGTACCCAGAGCAAGGGAGATTGCTGCCTATCAGGTCGATACAGTAAAGTGTGCTCCGTCGGAGCGCACTGTCAGCCTGCTCTGGACGCGTGTTTTCCCTTACCCCTTATTCAGTAAGGGGAGGAAAACACGCGGCCCACCCGCAGCACCTAATAGCGCCCTCAACATGCAAATGCATGTTGATGGCCCTATTAGGTATTCGCGTGCGATTCAGTAAGTAAAATGTGCAGCCAAGCCGCACATTTTACTCTAAGAAATTAGCGCCGACCCAAAGGTCGGCGCTAATTTCTTCCGGCGCCAGGGAAGTGCACAGAAAAGCAGTAAAAACTGCTTTTCTGTGCACCCTCCGACTTAATATCATGGCGATATTAAGTCGGAGGTCCCCAAAAGTAAAAAAAAGTAAAAAAAAATAAATAAATAAATTTGAATTCGGCCCGCGGCTGTCGGGCCGAAAACCGGACGCTCAATTTTGCCGGCGTCCGGTTTCCGAGCCCGTGGCTGTCAGCGGGCTCGAGAACCGACGCCGGCAAAATTGAGCGTCGGCTGTCAAACCCGCTGACAGCCGCCGCTCAGGGCTAAAAGGAGGCGCTAGGGACGCGCTAGTGTCCCTAGCGCCTCCTTTTCCCCGTTTTTCCCGCGTCACCTCATTTAAATACTGAATCGCCCGCACCGGCGAGGGGCCGGTGCGCGCGCCGGGAGAGTGGGCGTTCGTCCGCTCTCCCGCGGTCTTACAGTATCGACCTGTATAGAAGATGGGGGGAGGTAGATGGAGAAATGGAGAAGAGTAAGTGGCTTTTTTAATTTTTGAAAATTGGTAACTCTATACCCACTGTTTCTCAATCATCATGGTGGCAAACATGGGTCTTTATATATATACACATGTATACATATATTCATATAGTCATATATGTATATATTTATTATTTATTTATTTATTTAAAGCTTTTCTATACCGGCATTCATGATACAATCATATCATGCCGGTTTACAAATAACAGGGGGTGCAATAACTTTGTTCTTTTAACCTAACCAGTGCAGAGAAAGCAAAAAAGTTACATTATAACAGGGTTGTTGAAACTGGGGGAGGAAGGAGACAAGAATAGACAAGAATAATATAATCTTTACAGAGGTGGGTTATTTACATTGTGCAGTGAGGTCTCTCAATGGATATTAGACTCGGGAGAGGCTTGATTGCGGTAGGGTCTCCCCTGGGTATTAGACTCGGAAAAGGCTTGTTTCAAAAGCCAAGTCTTAAGCCTTTTTCTGAATGTCAATAAGCAAGGTTCAAGTCTAAGTTCAGGTGGTAAGGTATTCCAAAGAGCGGGGCCCGCTGTGGAGAAGGCCCGGTTTCTGAGTACAATATGGAGTGTAGATTTAGTTGGGGGAACAATCAGGGACTTGTGTAGGAGCACTGGACTGCCAGCCATCCAGTGCTCCTACCATGTTACAGGGGCTGGCCAATGGCACGGATTCCCTGTCACATGGTAAGGGCAAAGGGCCATCGGCGGCATTTTTATTAACGCAGCCGATGGCCAGAGAGCGGGAGTTCATTCCCCGTGCCCCCACTGGACCACCAGGTAACTTTAAAACGTTTTTTGGGGGTTCGGGAAGGTGGGGGAGGGTTTTTTTGTTATCGGATCGGGCACAGCCGATAACAAAAAAAAAAATCGAGCCGGACGATAAAATTTTTAAGATTTGGATCAGAACCGGAACCGATCCGATTCCAGTTCCGATTCACATCTCTAGTTGGCAGCCAGTGTAGATTAATTAGAATGGGAGAGATGTGGTCTCTTCTTCTGGAATTTGTCAGGATTCTGGCTGCCGCATTCTGGAGCATCTGAAGTGGTTTGATGGATGAGGACGGGAGACCTAGCAAGATAGAGTTGCAATAATCTATCTTGGAGAATATTACAGATTGTAGGACTGTTCTGAAGTTATGCAAGTGTAAGAGTGGCTTCATTCTTTTGATTACCTGCAGCTTGTAGAAGCCGTTCTTGGTTGTATTGTTAATGAAAGTTTTTAGATTCAGGTGTTTGTCTATTACTACCCCTAGGTCTCTTGCTTGTGTAACAATGGTGTTAATTGGAGCAATTTGTGGGGAGTTGCTGTTTTCGGGGTTGATGAGGAGGAGTTCCGTTTTGGCAGAGTTTAGAATCAGGTTTAGGTTTGCGAGGAGTCCGTTGATCTCTTGGAGGCAGTTTTCCTAGTATTTGAGGGTTTTTGTGATAGATTCTTATATATATGTGTATATATGTATCTGTATATGTGTATACATATAAATGGGTCTATACATACATACATATAGTCTATATATGTATATATGGGCATATATATGTATGTATATAATGGTCTATACATACACATATATAGATACATATATACATATATGTATATATGAATATATGTATAAATGTGTATATATGTAAAGACCCATGTTTGCCACCATGATGATTGAGAAACAGTGGGTATATATACATAGAAACATAGAAATGACGGCAGAAGAAGACCGAACGGCCCATCCAGTCTGCCCAGCAAGCTACGCACTTTATCTTTTTTTTTTTTTAATCTTTTTCTCTAACTCACCTGTTACTATTGGCTTCCAGTACCCTCCAGCCCTAATTCCCCTCCACCCCAGCACCAATGTAGAGAGCAGCGCCGGATCTGCATCCAAGTGAACATCCAGCTCAATTAGGGGTAGCAACCGCTGCAACAAGCAGGCCACACCCCTGCCCCATACTCTTACCCACCCCTGTTTTGTTTTTTTTTTTGGAGATGGCAGCCCTCCATCCTTCCGCTCCGTGAAGGTGGAACACCAACCACTGGCCACTGGCATCCTGCTCCGTGAATGCCTCTGTGGCTACTGCCGCTCCGTGCAGTGTTTTGCTGCCTCCTCTTTATTCACGTCCTCTAGACTTGATGGACCCAGAGTGTTTATCCCACGCCCCTTTGAAGTCCTTCACAGTTTTAGACTTCAAAACTTCCTCCGGAAGGGCATTCCAGGCATTCACCACCCTTTCCGTGAAGAAATACTTCCTGACATTGGTTCTTAGTCTTCCTCCCTGGAGCCTCAGCTCATGACCTCTGGTTCTGCTGATTTTTTTCTGATGGAAAAGGTTTGTCGTAGTCTTTGGATCATTAAAGTTTTTCAAGTATCTGAAAGTCTGAATCATATCACCCCTGCTCCTCCTTTCCTCCAGGGAGTACATATTTAGATTCTTCAATCTCTCCTCGTATATCATCCGATGAAGACCCTCCACCTTCCTGGTCGCCCTTCTCTGTACCGCTTCCATCTTGTCTTTGTCTCTTTGTAGATACGGTCTCCAGAACTGAACACAGTACTCCAGGTGAGGCCTCACCAAGGACCTGTACAAGGGGATAACCACCTCCCTTTTCTTACTCGATATTCCTCTCTCTATGCAGCCCAGCATTCTTCTGGCTTTTGCTATCGCCTTGTCTCATGGTTTCGCAGACTTCATATCATTAGACACTATCACCCCAAGGTCTCTCTCCTGCTCTGTGCACATCAGCCTTCCCCCCCCCCCCCCCCCCCATCTATATATATATAGAGAGAGAGAGACACACACAGGCAATCAATCTATAACCTAAAGTGATTCAATATAGACAAATGCTAAACTAAGCACGACAATAAACAATAATGAAAACAAATATTTCTATTTAAATAAAAAAAGTATACATCTTTTGTTTTTTAACATACAGTAAACACATTAGTCAATGACTCTTTCCTACAAATGTCTTTGAAAAAATCTTTAAAAATGTCCATATTTATTAAACATGTAAAAACAAAGTAAATGTGAAAATCAAGTGAATGTCTTAAATCAATAATCCAATCCACTGTTAGCCTCCAAATAAAAGTCCTTGCACAACCACTTTTGGCTCTTTAAAGTTATTGTCATCTGAACACCCAAATCTTCTTTTCATATGCAGATGGTTAGATGATATATCAGAGATCTTGTTTGAATCATCCCTCACATGTAGCTGATACTGAAATGTCACTTGATTTGTTTGGTGAGATTTGAAGCTCCATCTATTGTTGGCTGTTGGTAAGCCTGCCAGGGTGTTGGCCTTTGATCCTAGCCCCCTTCTGGGAGGATGGGAGGGGCTGCTCCCTCTGCCTGTCCCCTGCTGTATTGGGAGGTGCAGGTATGTGTGTGTGTTTAGTGAGAGACTAGGGCTGTATTTAGAATCTAACACCTCTGCTCTTCCCATGCCTTAAACATTTCCTGAGGTTCTGCTAAACTCTCCCCATCTTGAAAAAAAGGCTGATTGTGGCTCTGTGTTGTGCACCCCCACCGATCCTTAGGGTGGTGTGGGGTAAGGGATACTGCTTGAGTTGTGATTGGATATTCTGATGTCTGCACACTCAGCTTTGGAGAGACAGGATTTAGCATTACATTAGCTAGTTTTTCCAATAATTGGATCATATTTTGGGACAGTTGCAATTGGTACCTAGATTCTTTTAAATCAGATATCAATTCTTGGTTTTCTTGCTCTAACTTTAAATTGTCTTCATGTAACTTTAAATTCTTCCTGGAGCGGGTAAGGATGAGCTACATATGTTTACTTTCCTTGTCTGCAGAGAGCTTCTAATCCTCATTTGAATCTCTGCAAGATGGATTAATTTTTTATTTACAGCTTTTAGCAATTCAACCTCAGTAAGATGTGTCTCCTGAAGAGACAGGCTTTGGACTTCAAGCTGTTGGATTATTTGATCCTTCTGACTATTTTGGCTATCAGTTGCAGCTAATTGTGGTTTAAATTCTGTCAACTGATTTTCTAAAGACTTAATCTTTATTTCTGATTCTTCTTTCTGCATTTTAATAGCTCTAGAAATTCTATAAATCACAAGTAGCTCAGAAGCTTAATCACACAGACAGTTTAAGATACCAAACACAGAGTTCCCACTTTATAGCCTCATCCCATAGCTGACAAATGTTTGCATGTCGAGTTATGTATCTGTACTTTTTCTCTCACATACAGGTCAATACAGTACAGGACAATACAGTACTGTTAACCCACGTTTGGATGTGCGTTTTTGACGCGCTAGCTTTACCCCTTATTTAGTTAGGGGTCGAAAACGTGCGTCCAACCCTCCCGAAACTAATAGCACCTGCAACATGCATGTTGATGGCCCTATTAGTTATTCCCACGCGATTCAGAAATTAGCACCTACCCAAAGGTAAGCATTAATTTCTGCCGGCACCGGGAAAATGTACAGAAAAGCAGTAAAAACTGCTTTTCTCTACACCCTCCAACTTAAAATCATGGCAATATTAAGTCGGGGGTCCCAAAAGATAAAAATAATTAACTAATTAAAAAAAAAAAATTAAAATCGGCCCGTGGCTCGCGGGTTGAAAACCGGACACTCAATTTCGCCTGCGTCCGGTTTCCGAACCCGTGGCTGCCAGCAGGTTTGAGAACCGACACCGGCAAAATTGAGCGTCGGCTGTCAAACTTGCTGATAGCCGCCGTTCCTGTCAAAAAGAGGCGCTAGGGATGTGCTAGTGTCCCTAGCACCTCTTTTTACCGCGGGCCCTCATTTAAATACTGAATTGCGTGCACAGGAGAGTGGCCTGTGCGCATGCCGGGAGAGTGGGTGCTCGCCCACTCTCCCGCGACTTTTACTGAATCGGCCTGTTAGACATGCAAAGATATTGCTGACAGCACAGCTGACATCAGTGCTCACTTAGAAAGCCTTCACGTACAGCCTTTACTGAAGCATCTATGCAACAATTATTGCATTCCCACATTGGTCACAGGACCTTACAAGCTCTTTGTGCTTGCGTGCACCCATACACAGATGCTCCGTGCTACACCTACCTCAACTAATTGTCAAATATCATGTCCGATGGTGTGGTCCTTGGCAGTTGGAATGTCATGTTGGTGAGGTAAGCTTCTTGGGGAGGCAGCACAAGGATGCTGGGCATACTATTTGAATACAGGATTGTGAATCAGATGCTGTCATTCCTTGACTAGGGATGTGCAGCCAAAAGATTTTCATTGCATTCGTGATACGTATTCGGGGGGCATTTCCGTTGCATTCGGACGTATGGCGCCCCCGATACGTTGATATGTGAATTTGTTTTCCGGTTCCCATTAAAGTCAATGGGGGAAGGATTTCCAGCCTGTTTTTGGCTGCAGAATTGGGGTTTTATTATCAGTTTTGATGAAACTTCTGGGGAGCAATCATCACAACAACAAAAGTGCTGCAAGGTACTTAGACTGTGGCAAAGTGGCACCAAAGTGGCATGAATAGCCTAAGGCACTGTAAAGGTGCAAAGGGGTACCAGGAGTGGCAAGAGTGCAGTAAGAGTGTAAAAAACACACCACAGCTTCAATAGAGAGCACCGATAACAGATGCATGAACCCTCGAAGGCAGCATGACAGGCAAAGCGGTAAAACAAGTGGCATTGACATCCTACAGCACAATGAAGGGGGAAAATAGCAAGCAGAAAGACTAGCACCAACACACTGAGGAACCATGATAGTGGCAATAACACCACAAGGAGTTGAGTGAGTCATCTGGTGATTGGCAGCAAGGCAGAGTGGCAGAAAGTTGATAGGGGCAAGACAGGCTGGCAGAGCCGAGGTAGTCAGTTCCCTGTGGTTTGATAAGGGAAAGACAAGGAGGCAAGACAAGACGAGGCTCAGCATGTGGTGGGACTGTCAACTGTGCATACTGTGCACCCAAACCTTCTTGAAACAGGGACCAGGGAGTCTAACACGAGTGCTAGGACCTGAAACATGATGAACTATGCCTGGGTGGATTGGATCATCTGCGGGTGCCGATTTTGGTGGTAGTAGCAAATATTCAAACAAGAGCCCTGGGGAGAGTTCCCTTTCCTATGAGCAGGAAAGGGCTCCCTAGAATGGGTTCGCCCCTAACATGGAGTGTTTCCATTGGCGTCCAGTGAGCTCTCGCTGGTCTTTTAAAATCCGGTGGATGTAGCTGATATACAAACGAGAGTTTTCAAGGCCGAGACAGAGGAGGGTGAATGTGAACAGCGGTGCAACATGGGTCAGAGGGTAGAAACAGGCAGGCTATACCTGGGGAGAGTTCCCTTTCCTATGAGCAGGAAAGGGCTTCCTAGAATGGGTTTGCCCCTAAAGTGGGGGGTTTCCATTGGGGTCCAGTGGGCTCTCGCTGGTCTTTTAAAATCAGGCTGGCTGCACCTGAGATTCCCAGGGACTGTAGGGTAAGAATATCCTTGACAAAAGACAGGTAGGCCGGAAAGCAGTCAGAGTACAGCTTGGCATAGAAAGAGGCTGATTTCAAAATGGAACAGCGGTTCACCATGGGTCAGAGGGTAGAACCAGGCTGGCTACACCCGGGGAGAGTTCCCTTTCCTACAAGCAGGAAAGGGCTCCCTAGAATGGGTTCGCCCCTAAACAGTGGTTCAACATGGGTTGGAGGGGAGAAAAAGGCAGGCTACACCCGGGTAGAGTTCCCTTTCCTATGAGCAGGAAAGGGCTCCCTAGAATGGGTTCACCCCTAAACAGCAGATCAACATGGGACAGAGGGCAGATACAGGCAGATTAAACATGGGACCCCGAGGGACTGTAGTGTGAGAATACCCTTGACAAAAGACAGGTAGGCCGGAAAGCAGTCAGCTTGGCATAGAAAGAGGTTGATTTCAAAATGGAAGAAACGACTGGAGGTAAAACACTAATAAAAAGGACTTCATCACGTGAAGTAAAATCCCAAATGCCAGCTGTTGATTTAGTAGAAACAGAGGCTTTGAAGAACTTTACTATTCCGAAGCTAAGAAGAAGTACTAATAAAGGGGTAGATTTTCAAAAAGCGCGAATAGGCCTACTTTTGCTTGCGCATCAGACTCAAGCAAAAGTACGCCTGATTTTAGTAGATACGCGCGGAGCCGCGCGTATCCACTAAAATCCCTGGATCGGCGCGCGCAAGGCTATTGATTTTGTATAGCCGGCGCGCGCCAAGCCGCGCTGCCTACCCCGTTCCCTCCAAGGCCGCTCCGAAATCGGAGCGGCCTCGGAGGGAACTTTCCTTTGCCCTCCCCTCACCTTCCCCTCCCTTCCCCTACCTAACCCACCCCCTTACCTTTGTCGGGGGATTTACGCCTCCCGGAGGGAGACGTAAATCCCCGCGCGCCAGCGGGCCTCCTGCGCGCCGGGCCGCGACCTGGGGGCGGGTACGGAGGGCATGGCCATGCCCCCGGACCGCCCCGGGCCGTAGCCACGCCGCCGTACCCGCCCCCCAAACGCTGCCGACACGCCCCCGAAACGCCGCGACGACCGGGCCCGCCCCCGACACGCCCCCCTCTGAAAACCCCGGGACTTACGCGAGTCCCGGGGCTCTGCGCGCGCCGGTAGGCCTATGTAAAATAGGCTTACCGGCGCGCAGGGCCCTGCTCGTGTAAATCCGCCCAGTTTTGGGCGGATTTACGCGAGCAGGGCTCTGAAAATCCGCCCCGAAGTGTGCTTGGCACCTAGCAACACAGATAGAAGAGGAGGAATTGCCTAGTGGTTAGAGCAGTGGACTATGAACCAGGAGACCAAGGTTTAAGTCCCGCTGTCGCTCCTTGTGACCTTGGACAAGTCACTTTACCCTACATTGCCTCAGGTACAAAAACTTAGATTGTAAGCCCTCTGGGGATAGAGAAATACCTACAGTACCTGAATGTAAACCGTGTGATGTCTCAATTGAGATGAATGTCGGTATATAAAATAAATACAATAATTAAGAGAGTACATAGAGATGAAGTATACTTTAGAAGAATCAAGATTTGATATGTGCTATCATCTGCACTCTTCCTGGCATTTTGGTGATATGAAACTTGAATATACATACGACAATCGTCAGTGCCGAGGCGGAGGAGGTTACCATGTAAACAAACAGCGGTTCAACATGGGTCAGAGGATAGATAGATACAGGCAGGCTATACCCGGGGAGAGTTCCATTTCCTTTGAGCAGGAAAGGTCTCCCTAGAATGGTTTTGCCCCTAAACAGCAGTTCAACATGGGTCAACAGGTCCTAAGAGATAGGCTGCAACAGTGGGGAGAGTTCCCTTTCCCAAGAACAGGAAAGGACTTCCTTGGAATGGGTTGCCCTTAGAGTGGAGCACAAGCCTTCAAAGCGTGGTGACAGGGAGTAGGGTGCCATGTGAACAGCGGTTAAACATGGGTCAACAGGTCCTAAGAGAGAGGCTGCAACACCGGGGAGAGTTCCCTTTCCTAACTGCAGGAAAGGGCTTCCTTGGAATGAATTGGCCACTAGAGTGTATAATGGTACAAATTGTTCAGATTAAATCATTTGCAAACAGATCATGACTTCATAAGCAAGACAAAGGAAGTTCTTTTCTCTGCCCTGAAACTAAAGAAAACTCTGTTTTATTTAAGGATCAATGCTTTGAAGGAGTACTAGTTTTAATTGCCAGAGACTGAGGTTTCCTTTTGCAACGAGGGTTCAGCCATTAGGACTGGACATAAGGCCTGGATGTACAGGCAGAGCAATTGAGGTCAAACACTTGTAGGAACATAAGGCCTGGACTGACAGGCAAAGCAGTCGAGGACAGAAGTCAATCCCACCTAGGGACATAAGGCCTGGACGGACAGGCACAGCAATCGAGGTCAAACACTTGTAGGAACATAAGGCATGGACAGACAGGCAGAGCAATCTAGGTCAAACACTTGTAGGAACATAAGGCCTGGACTGAGAGGCACAGCTTTCAAGGTCAAACACTTGTAGGAACATAAGGCCTGGACAGTTGACGGTCAGGCACAG
Organism: Rhinatrema bivittatum; assembly: GCF_901001135.1. NCBI lineage: Eukaryota > Metazoa > Chordata > Amphibia > Gymnophiona > Rhinatrematidae > Rhinatrema > Rhinatrema bivittatum. The sequence goes on from NC_042617.1 coordinate 494,402,244, forward strand.
CGTTTGAGGTCAGGAACATGTGCTGCAGTGCTTATATTATCTGGAGCAGAGGAGGCAGTTGGAGCTGCTGCAAGGCTTTGAATTGCTTTTATTCATCTTGCCATTCACAGGGAAAATTTGGAAACCCAAGCAAAGGCAGGTTTACTTTAAAAACACTAGCATTTCCATCAACTCTGGTGCCAGCCTTGAGCGGTGAGGGCTCATGATATACCCTGTCATTGAAAAGACACGTTCACTGGGCACACTGGTTGGTGGACATGACAGATATCGCTGAGCCACTTTGGCTAGGTGTGGCCAGACAGTGGACTTGTGTGCCCAATATGCCAGCGGATCTGTCTGCATTTTCTCTATCAGCTCTGAGAGATACCGTGTCACTGATAGCTGTGCTGCTGTCTCCTCCTGTGCTTGGGCGGGCTCAGAGTCACTCAAGCCAGCTGCTTTCTCTCTCGCCCGTTGCACAACTGATGAATCTTTATGGCCAACATGCCTTGGGCGTTCTGACGTGGAGGAGGAGGTACTATCTGTCGCTGACACAGTGCTACTCCGGCTTGGGCTAGCAGTACAACTCTCTGATGTGCCTGCTGTTTCCACCTCTGCTTAAAGCCTAATCTGTCTCCGCCTATGGCGCTCCTGTTCACGGAGTTTTGCTAACAGCAGCTCCTTCACAAATGACAGACAATTGGACTGTAGGGCGAGTTTCCCTTTCACACGGGGATCACAGACTGAGGCGAACGTGTATGTGTGGTCGTCTGTTAAAGGCCTTAATCTGTCTTTCACCTGCTGATGCAAAACGTCCAGACACTGCAGCATCTCAACTGTCATTCCATCTTCCCGTTTAAAGGCCTCCAAATGTTCATCCAGGTAATTAACTATAGGGATGATGTCAGCCAAGGTGGCACTTCTGGAACTCAGCTCCTCCGAGACATCCTTGAGGGCCGCAGGAATTTTACCAGCTGACTCATGACTAACGAATCATGATGCCCTAAGGGATTTTGCACACCTATGTCCATTGTACCAGAAAGTTCATGAAGGGGTGTCTGCAGCTCCAGTAACCTCTCCAGCATCATAAAGGTGGAATTCCACCGGGTGGCAATGTCTTGAATGAGACGCTTGTGAGGCATATCCAAATCAGTCTGCTTTTGTTGGAGAACCTGTCCCGCCTTGACACTTCTGTGGAAGTGTGCTGCTATGTTCATGCACTTCTGTATTAACCTATGCAGGTATTCATTCTCTTTGTCATTGGAATCTAACCCCAGACCTGGCTTCACTACCAGGTGCAGAGTGTGTGCAAAACATCGGATGTTCTTAAAGAGCCCATCGGTTATTGCTTTAACCATGTTTGCACCATTGTCTGTGACAAAGAACCCTGCCCGCGTTTTCCTGTCTCGCTGGTGTAGTTGCCAGCCCTTCAGCATCTGTCTGATGCATGCTAGAATATTGGCTGCCGTATGGGCCTGGTCCGTCAGGTGGGTGTGCAGTAAAGCCCACCTCCACCCTGATACTTCTTCAGTAATAGAGCTGCTGGATGTCCCTGCCTCTGCCATGTCACACCAGTGTGCTGTCAGAGAGAGGTAAGAGTGTACAGCATTCATGGCGGTCCAGATATCGCAGGTGAAATGCACTCTTCCCTCTGCCTTAGCTAGCAGTGCTTGCATGGAACTGTGATACTGCTTGTACAGGCTGGGGATGACCTTTCTACTAAATGTGGTTCTGCAGGGGATTTTGCAATTTGGAAGTACGACCTTCAAAAAACCCTTGAAACCCACATTCTCCACTAACTGCAAGGGCTGGTCATCAAGGGCAATCATTTCCCCAATGGTCCTGTTTACAACTTTTGAGGCTGCCTGCCTCCTACCCCGGGATAGCGTTACCGCACTCCACCCCATTTCCTCCATGGTGGATTGTCGCTTCTGCCACATGTCAGGGGGTTGCTGGCCTGCCACCTGACTGCTAGAAGGGGATGACTCTGATGTTTTCATACCACTACACACTGGTTGGAAGGGGGTCCTCTGACTGGTACTGCCACCATGCCCAGATGGCAGTAATCTTGCTGGGTGTTGCCTCTTCATATGATGGTTCATGCCAAAATTAGATAGATGTCCCATTTGCTTGCCTCTGCTAATATCCCTGGCTCAGTAATTACACCGAGGATAATGTGGGTCTTCCGTCACTTTAAAGTGTCTCTAGATTGCAGATGTCTTTCGTGATCCTCCCCTCTCTAACACCTTGGGGGTGGATGCTAGCACTGGAGCTGAGGTAGTGGGTGCACCCTGAGAAGCAATGCCAGAGGGGACCTCAGCCTCCCTCTGTGCCCGTGCTGACTGCTCTTCCTCCTCCTCGTTATCACTTTCATCTCTCCCCTGCTGCACATTTGTGGAGGCTAAGACAGGACTAACTGATTCTACCGAAGATTCGTCAGCTATTACTTCTTCCGTTTCTGATGAGAATCCCACACAAGAAGATTCTTCATCTGAATCAGAAGCAAACAGTGATTGTGCTACCTTGTCAACGCTAAGTGTTAGTCAAGACTTCTGTCGACCTGCTGCTTTTGGGTGTCTTCATTTTGTCTGGCATGACTCTGCCTCCCCTTCCCTCACCTCCAAAACTACAGGGCCAGAAACAAGTGGTGGTGATGATGATGCATCATGGTCAGATTTCATTTTTTTTGGCATGGAGCTGCCATCCCCTACAAAGAGTTTAGATTGCGACAATTTCTTTTTTAGCTGTACTGGTGGTGTTGCACTAGTGTCTTTTGAGGTGCCTCCTCTGCCAGTCCCAATAACTCGACTACTTCTCTCTTTCCCTGACATTATGGATTTAATGTTACTGAGTAGTAACACTACCCACTGTCACGGAGCCTGGCTGTGCACTAATGTGTATGGCGTGCACACAGAAGCTGCATGCTTGTAAGCACAAAAGAGGCAGACTCCCTGGGCACTTGACTGCACAGACCCACCCAATAGTTTAGGTTCAGTCTGTTAAATTTTCCCACTGCCACGGTGCCTGGTTGTGCACTAATGTGTGTGGCGTGCACAAAGAAGCTGCTTGCTTGTAAGCACAAAAGAGGCAGACTCCCTGGGCACTTGACTGCACAGACCCACCCAATAGTTAGGTTCAGTCTGTTAAAACTACCCACTGCCCACTGTCACGGTGCCTGGCTGTGCACTAATGTGTGTGGCATGCACACAGAAGCTGCTTGCTTGTAAGCACGAAAGAGGCAGACTCCCTGGGTACTTGACTGCACAGACCCACCCAATAGTTAGGTTCTGTATGTTAAAACTACCCACTGCCCACTGTCACGGTGCCTGGCTGTGCACTAATGTGTCTGGCGTGCACACAGAAGCTGCTTGCTTGTAAGCACAAAAGAGGCAGACTCCCTGGGCACTTGACTGCACAGACCCACCCAATAGTTAGGTTCAGTCTGTTAAACTGCCCAGTGAAGTCCAGTGCACAGAGAGATTAAGTAATTTGAATTAAAAAAAATCAGTTTAAAAAAGCTGGAATTTTTGTCACTCCAGAAAAATGGATTAAATTGAAAATAATCTCTCTCTCCAAGCCAGCCCAACACCCTAAATTGTGGTCAATGCTAGCTGACCTAGCACAGCTTCTCTTCTCAGTCAGAGATCACCAAAATAAACAGCTTGAAAGAAACAGGACTAGCTGGCCCTGGCACTGCAGCAAAACAATGAATAATTAGCTTTTTCTTTCCTTAACTAGCCTATCTCTCAGTGCAGCCTTCTCTTACACACAGCCCACCTCCCCACAGCATCGCTGGAAATAAGTGTGTGGCTCCTCGTGCTCATGTTTATATAGTGCTGGCTCATCAGTAAAATCAACAGAGAGCACTGAATGACAGCGCGATTGGTTGCATTCAGTGCATGTCACAAAATGTCAGCGCGGATACGCTGCATTCCGGTATCCATGCCGACCTGTCCGACCCTTTCCTGTGAGTCACTGTGACTCACAGGCATGGGTCAGACAGGTCGGCATGGATACCAGAATGTAGGGCATGGGCGCTGCCATTTTGTGAAAATCATAGGTAGCTAGTAGCTAATGGGGGCGATGAAAAGCGCGCGTCGCTGGGCACACCGAATTAAACTGATAATAAGTTAAATACGTGGGGAGTCGCGATGCGTTTTGCTTCCCCACGTATTTAACGGATAGGACAAAATATGTTGCGGATCGCCAATACGTCGAAAACGGATGCACACCCCTAGCCTTGACTTATATTTGCAAGTCTGCTCAGAAATGTCAACATCACAGTATAGTTTCTAATAACTCTAAAAGCACCCAAATGTCTCCTAAGAAAGGTTTACATCATTGAATTGAACACAAAGCTGTGTTATAAGCTAGTTGCCTCACTTGTCGCTGGTAGCCTTAGTCAGATATGGAGATGTCACAGTGCTGCAAGGTTGTTGGCCAGTCAAGCTCAGGGCTAGTCATGTGGTGCTGTTGTATGTATGTACCTAGAAAATAATGCGGAGTACTTTGCTTGTTGCATTAGCGAATATCAATTACCATCCTTATGCTATCTGTGGCACATAGGATGAAGACTCCTGAGTCAAACTGCTTGCAGAATGATTCAATTCCAAGGTTGGTCACCACTTATTGGGGGTTTTATAATTGCTGGCCGTTACTAATCCACATGGCTAAGAGGACTTGGGGCCAAACAGGAAAAGTTGCTGTCTTAAAGGCTGTTCCTCATGTGTTGTTTGTCATAAGAACATAAGAAATTGCAATATTGGGTCAGACCAAAGGTTTATCAAGCCCAGCATTTGGTTTGCAACAGTAGCCAATCCAGGCTACAATAACCTGGCAAGTACCAAAATACTAAGTAGATCCCATGCTATTGATTCCAGTAGTAACAGTGGCTATTCTTTAAGACAATTTGATTAATAGCAGTTAATGGACTTCTCCTCCAAGAACTTATCCAAACCTTTTTTAAACCCAGCTACACTAACTGCACTAACCACATCCTCTGGCAACAAATTCCAGAGTTTAATTAAGCACTGAGTGAAAAATAAATTTTTCGATTAGTTTTAAATGTGCTACTTGCTAACTTCATGGAGTACCCTGTAGTCCTTCTATTATCCGAAAGAGTAAATAACCTATTCACATTTACCCATTCTTTACCTATCATTATTTAAAAAACCTCTATCATAGCCCCACTCAGCCATCTCTTCTCCAAGCTGAACAGCACTAACCTCTTTAGCCTTTCCTCTTAGGGGAGCTGTTCCATCCCCTTTAACATTTTAGTCACCTTTTACAGTTAGTGTTAAGCAGGACAGGTGTGCTGATAAGACTCTCAATAATCAGCTCTGTGTATGGCACAAAGGGTAGACAAGTTGTTGACAGCTGATGACTTCAGGGGCCCATAACATGCCTCATTGGGAAACCTGTCATTGGTGCTGAATGTCTGGGCAACTGCTCCCAGAGGTGTCATGGAGTTGTCATGATGGCTTATATACTTTCTTTGTTGGTCTCTTTCAAGTCAAGCATTTCCTGCCTTCTGAAGGCTTGAAGGGCCCATATCAGTATTTCTAATAAACGGGCCGATACAGTAAAGTCCGAATGCCCGCTCTCCAGATGCGCACACAGGCCACTCTCCTGAGCACGCGATTCACTATGCAAATTAGGCCCGGTGGTAAAAACAGGGAAAAGGAGCGGAGGCTGTCAGCGGGTTTGACAGCCAATGCTCAATTTTGCCTACCTTTGGGTAGGCGCTAATTTCTGAAAGCAAAATGTGTGGCTTGGTTGCACATTTTGTTTTCTGAATCACACGGGAATACCTAATAGGGCCATCAACATGCATTTGCATGTTGCGGGCGCTATTAGGTTCGAGGGGTTGGACGCGCGTTTTTGGCCCCTTACTGAATAAGGGGTAATGCTAGCGCGTTGAAAACGCACGTCCAACAGAGGGTTAACAGTGCGCTCTGTTGCCACATCTATGCATACCCCAGAGTAGGCAGTGTGTGTATATCCATTTTGCACAGACTGTCTTCCATCACAGGGGATCCTATGCTTCCACTGTTTAGAACAGAGGCCACAGAGATGGAGAGAAAATAGGCTCACAGTTATTCAAAGATCATTCAACCTATGGCTCACACTCTTTATTCCTTGTGTTGAGGGGGTGGGGATCTGAAACTTAACAGTGTCAGACCTCAGATATGCTGTGTCACATTTCTGGATGAATAGATATCTGCCTGTAGTGTACCCATTCTACCCTCCCAAAGCCTGATGCTTTTCCACCTAATACTTGGAGTGGGCCTACATTTCCTGTAATTTGGGGGTGTACACAGGTCCAAGACAGTGGCGTAGCCAGAAATGAATTTTTGGCTGGGCCCAAGGTTAACATGGGTGGGCACTAAACAAAGTCTGAGCCATGGAATTCATATTCTTATTGATAAATACTTTCACACACACACCTGACAATAGATTTCTAAATAATCTGCTACAGCTGTTATACTTTTAATATAAAGTAAAGTCCTGATATGACCACCTCTATGCTTGTCGATTTGGTACTGTGCACTAATTCTGTATATAGTTTTGTTGTAAATAGTTTTGATGTAAGGGCTCCCCCCTAATTTCAATTATATGTTTCCTAGTTCAGTATATTATCTGTTTTATGTAAGGGCCCTGCCCAATGGTTTTGTGTTCACTGTAAACCGATGCGATGTGCGAACGGTCATCGGTATAAAAGAAACGTTAAATAAATAAATAAATACATATTTTAAACTCAATTACTTCAAGCAGCTACCAATGCTAAACCTAATATATAGTTATGGAAGCATTTCAATTATACTTAGAGATCTCAAGTGGCAGTATCTCATAACTTACAAAGAACCATATACTAGTCTACTATAAAGACAGATATCTCATCATGCATCACAGTATTCTGTTTTAAAACCCTCTGGAATGTTGTACCAAAATATTTATAGCACACTATCACCGAATATACTTATGTGAGACCCTCTATTCACGAGCAGGCAATTATATTATCAACTCGTTTGTCATAGGGGTCTATATTACTTTAATTATCAATCCTCCGTCTATTTTGTTTTCTTAATTTTTTAGTTTTTTTAAAAAGTTACCACGAAAATTATAGGGAAAATCCCAACTGAACAAGTCACATGGGTAATATTAGAACGGATACTTATCCACGCTGAAAAGGTCCCAGATAACCCGACATGGCCATGTTTCGGACAGCAGTCCTGCTTCAGGATCTGCACGGACAAAATCGCCGCAAGAAGATGGATTGTTGAATTGGTTTCTGCTTTTCCCCTGAAGCAGGACTGCTGTCCGAAACATGGCCATGTCGGGTTATCAAACAGTTTAGCCTGGGACAAGCTGGGTAAAGCAGGGCACTACTGGACTGTTGTCTTTGCCTTTTGGTCAATTCTTTTTTTAAAAAAACAGTCTTTATGCCCCAGTTTTTTAGTTGTGCCAGCTAACCCCAAACTAGAGAGATTTTCCCAGTTTAAAAGCTTATAGCTTTGCAGACAGGAAATAATCAACAGAAGCTTTCTACACAAGCTTCTACACAAAATGAAACAGACTAGAAAGAAGTTAAAACACAGGCAGTAAATAATCACAGAAGCTTTCTACACAAGCTTCTACACAACTTCAGATCAATAAGCAAAAAGAAGTAAAAATAAGCAGAAAATACTTAGCCAGAATGAAGATTTTGCAATGCAGTTAAACAGTTCCACCAGAGAAATCCCTTAGCATGTGCTCAGGACAACAATGGCTAACAATGGCTCCCTTCCTTGCTCTGATTACCTTGCACAGGTCTGAGCCACACCCAATTTAGTTAGATTACGTCACTTCTGGACTGTTGTCTTTGCCTTTTGGTCAATTCTTTTTTTAAAAAAACAGTCTTTATGCCCCAGTTTTTTAGTTGTGCCAGCTAACCCCAAACTAGAGAGATTTTCCCAGTTTAAAAGCTTATAGCTTTGCAGACAGGAAATAATCAACAGAAGCTTTCTACACAAGCTTCTACACAAAATGAAACAGACTAGAAAGAAGTTAAAACACAGGCAATAAATAATCACAGAAGCTTTCTACACAAGCTTCTACACAACTTCAGATCAATAAGCAAAAAGAAGTAAAAATAAGCAGAAAATACTTAGCCAGAATGAAGATTTTGCAATGCAGTTAAACAGTTCCACCAGAGAAATCCCTTAGCATGTGCTCAGGACAACAATGGCTAACAATGGCTCCCTTCCTTGCTCTGATTACCTTGCACAGGTCTGAGCCACACCCAATTTAGTTAGATTACGTCACTTCTGGACTGTTGTCTTTGCCTTTTGGTCAATTCTTTTTTTAAAAAAACAGTCTTGACCTATTTACTCTCCTCTCTATAGAACAGATTCTGGACACTCCACAACAGACCACATCCTTTGTGCCTTACTCTGCCAGCTGAATGGGCATGTGTAGCTCGATATGTTGAGTGTGCATACATAGAAGTGGTGGCACATTTCTGCAGTTGAATTTTGGGGACTGGGTTAGCGATTTTCCCAGCATGACTAGACTGTATACAACCTGTGAATTATACACCTCTGTCTATTTGCTGATTGCTCTAACACCATATCAGCAGCTGTGTGACAACTGAGGAGGAGTGATGGAGTTATTTAGGTAACATCAACACCACAGCATAAGAGCAGACAGCTCAGGTGCCTGCTGTTGCTTGAGAGCAAGCAGACTTCCACAGACTGGCTGCCTCCCCTGTATTGGCCTGGCATGTGGATCTGAATAATACTTGTTAGCTAAGGCTGATATTTTGTCAAGATTGCCTTTTATGTAAAGTGAAGACCCTAGTAAGGTTTCCAATGTAAAGTCTTGTGGGGGTGATTAATTGCCCTTAACACCACTCAGGTTTTACATTTACAGTATTTACTAGGGATGTGAATCGTTTTTTGACGATTTAAAATATCGTCCGATATATTTTAAATCGTCAAAAATCGTTAGGGCCACGATACAATACCAATTCCCCCGATTTATCGTCAAAAAATCGTAAATCGGGGGAAGGGGGAGGGCAGGAAAACCGGCACACTAAAACCCCCTAAAACCTACCCCCGACCCTTTAAATTAAATCCCCCACCCTCCCGAACCCCCCCCCCAAATGCCTTAAATTACCTGGGGGTCCAGCGGCACACTAAAACACCCTAAAACCCACCCCCGGCACACTAAAATCCCCTAAAACCCACCCCGACCCTTTAAATTAAATCCCCCACCCCAAATGCCTTAAATTACCTGGGGGTCCGTAGCGGCGGTCCGTAGCTTAAATTACCCCCGGGTCTGTAGCTAAATCGGGGGAAGGGGGAGAGCAGGAAATCCAGCACACTAAATCGTAGTGTCTTCAGCCAGCGCCATTTTGCAAAATGGCCGCCGCAAAATGGCGGCGGCCATAGACCAATACGATTCAACGCAGGAGGTCGTTCCGGACCCCCGCTGGACTTTTGGCAAGTCTTGTGGGGGTCAGGAGGCCCCCCCAAACGAGGGTTCCGGACCCCCGCTGAACGACCTCCTGCAGTCGATCTCCTGCCGGCGCCATTTTCCGTATGGAAACGATTCGCGGCAGGAGATCGCTCCAGGGCCCCCGCTGGACCCCACAAGACTTGCCAAAAGTCCAGCGGGGGTACAGAATGACCTCCTGCATCGAATCGTATTGGTCTATGGCCGCCGTCATTTTGCGGCGGCCATTTTGCAAAATGGCGCCGGCTGAAGACACCACGATTTAGTGTGCCGGATTTCCTGCTCTCCCCCTTCCCCCGATTTAGCTACGGACCCGGGGGTAATTTAAGCTACGGACCGCCGCTACGGACCCCCAGGTAATTTAAGGCATTTGGGGTGGGGGATTTAATTTAAAGGGTCGGGGTGGGTTTTAGTGTGCCGGGGGTGGGTTTTAGGGGGTTTTAGTGTGCCGCTGGACCCCCAGGTAATTTAAGGCATTTGGGGAGGGTGGGGGATTTAATTTAAAGGGTTGGGGGTGGGTTTTAGGGGGTTTTAGTGTGCCGGTTCACGATTTTAACGATTTTAACGATACTCTAAACACCCAAACGGTGACGATACGATTCCCTGCCCCTCCCAGCCGAAATCGATCGTTAAGACGATCGAGGACATGATTCACATCTCTAGTATTTACTCTCTGTCCATGACACCTGTAGCTGCATATTTCTGTTCCCTAGAGATAAAACACACCTAGGGATTTATGTCATTTTCAAGTAGCCCTCTGACTGAAGACTTATGTCATGATAGTATTTGGTGCCAGAGCCAGAGAGAAGGGTCATTGCTTGGACAGAGGTAATATATTAGGGATGTGCATTCATTTTCATGCATTGGCAATCCGCAACACATAAGTCCCTATTTGTTGTATTTGTGGGTTCGTGAAATGCATCGCGATCCCCCACAAATACAACATATCATATTAGTTACATTCTTTTGGCTCACAGTGATTTATTAGCGGCCGTTTGAAATAGGAGATAGCAAAAACCAGCCCTTTCCTGTGAGTCATAAGTAACCTCATAGCCCTGTCATAGAGTGGGTCAGACAGGTTGGCAAGGAGACCAGAATGCAATCTATCAGAGCTAAGCATTTTTCTAATGCAGCCAATCACCGCTTTCACACAGTGCTCTGTGACGCTATTCCTAATGACGCAGCACTATTTATAAGTTAAGCACGCAGCGTGCCATGCACTTTCTTTGCGGGGATGGTCTGGGGAGGTGGTCCGGGGAGGTGGCTACACTGAGAGCTAGTCTGAGTGTCTGAAATCTGTATTCAATTGCTCGCTACTTTGATAGAATTTTCCATTGAAAAAGATATTTCTTCGATTTGGCTGCAGTGCCGCAGCTATCCATACTTTATTTGACCACACTTTTTTTTTTTTATTTAACTCTGGCTGTCTCTCTGTTTGAGCCACTGAGACAAGCTGCTAGCAGTGGCATGTTGCTGGTTATTTTTATATTTTACCCCCTGGGGTAGGTTGCAGGTAAGATTTGGGTGCTGTGGGTGGGAGATATATTCAATTTTTAGCTAGTTTGATAGAGTTTTCCATTGAAAAAGATAGTCCTTCTTTTTTGCAACTGTGCCAAGCAGGCCATTCTTTTTATTTAACTGCAGTTTTTTTTTTTTTAAATTTAACTCAGGCTGTGTCTTTGTGCTCTTTTAAGCCAAGAAGACAGTGAGTAAACTCACTGGGCATCAGTGGGCACTGGGCAGTTTTGCATACTCACACATATGACATACTGACACCCCAATCAGTCGACACAGTCTGTCAATTTCACTCCCATTATGTCTCTTAATCAATTTCGCTCCTATTATGTTTCTTAGTCATCTTTCCCCTCACTTTCCCTAAGATGCCAAGTTATGTTATGATATGTCTGGTTATGTTATGCTGTCTATCCTAAGCGCACTTCTAAGACACCTTGTCTGTTTCAAAATATGACGATAAGTTGAGTTATACGATAAGTTAAGTTATAGTTATGATATGTTACGATATGTTATGTTATGTTACGATATGTTAAGCTATATGATATGACAAGACACAGTTACGATATGTTAATTTATAACTTGTTTCTTATTTAATCGCCTCACTATTCTATGTAATGCTCCTTAGCGAATTTTTGTAGTTACATTGTAAACCGGTGTGATTTGTATTCTTACAGGAACATCGGTATAGAAAAATAAAAAATAAAAAATAAATAAATAAATATTTTATTGGGACAGCAGTGCTCTCTGAAACCAAATCCCCAGTGGGCCTCTTTTGTAGTTACAAGCTTGGTGTGTGCACAATTCAGCGGTCCCAGTTTTAGTGTACATCCAGGCACAGCCTCATGGACCAGTGGGCACTTTTGCAGACTCACATATATTGGGACAGCAGTGCTCTCTGAAGCCAAATCCCCAGTGGGCCTCTTTTGTAGTTACAAGCTTGGTGTGTATGCATACAGCGGTCCCAGTTTTAGTGTATATCCAGGCACAGCCTCATGGGCCAGTGGACATAAGTAATTGCCATGCTGGGTCAGACCAAGGGTCCATCAAGCCCAGCATCCTGTTTCCCACAGAGGCCAAACCAGGCCACAAGAACCTGGCAACCACCCAAACACCAAGAAGATCCCATGCTACCGATGCAATCAATAACAGTGGCTATTCCCTAAGTAAACTTGACTAATAGCTGTTAATGGACCTCTTCTCCAAGAACTTATCCAAATCTTTTTTGAACCCAGCTACACTAACTGCACCAACCACATCCTCTGGCAACAAATTTCAGAGCTTTATTGTGCGTTGAGTGAAAAAGAATATTCTCCGATTAATCTTAAATGTGTTACTTGCTAACTTCATGGAGTACCCCTTAGTCTTTCTATTATTCAAATGTATAAATAACCGATTCACATCTACTCGTTCAAGACCTCTCATGATCTTAAAGACCTCTATCATATCCCCCCTCAGCCATCTCTTCTCCAAGCTGAACAGCCCTAACCTCTTCAGCCTTTACTCATAGGGGAGCTGTTCCATCCCCTTTATCATTTTGGCACTTTTGTAGACTCACGTATATTGGGACAGCAGTGTTCTCTGAAGCCAAATCCTCAGTGGGCCTCTTTTGTAGTTACAAGCTTTGTGTGTGCACAATACAGCGGTCTCAGTTTTAGTGTACATCCAGGCACAGCCTCGTGGGCCAGTGGGCACTTTTGCAGTCTCACGTATATTGGGACATCAATGCCCTCTGAAGCCAAATCCCCAGTGGGCCTCTTTTGTAGTTACAATTGTGGTGTGTGTGTGCATACAGCGGTTCCAGTTTTAGTGTACATCCAGGCATAGCCTCGTGGGCCAGTGGGCACTTTTGCAGACTCATGTATATTGGGACAGAGGTGCTCTCTGAAGCCAAATCCCCAGTGGGCCTCTTTTGGAAATAATTCTTTTAATTGAAATCCCTAGTAGGCAGTGACATTAAATCTATAATGTCAGGAAAGCTAGACATGGTCGAGTGATTGGGACTGGCAGAGGAGGCACTTCAAAAGGCAGTGCCAGTCCCCCATTAAAGTTAAAAAGGGACCTGTTCCAATCTAAAATCTCTGGAGGGGCAGGCAGTTCAGTCTGTAAAAAAATTAAATTTAAAGATGATGCATGATTACCACGTGTTTCTGATCCTGAAGTTTTGGAGGTGAGGGAAGGGGAGGCTGAGTCATGCCAGAGAAAATGGCGATACCCAAAAGCAGCAGTGCGACATCAGACTCGACTTAGCATTGATAATGTAGCACAAGCACTGTTTACTTCTGATTCCGATGAAGAATCATCTTGTGTAGGATTCTCATCATAAGAAATGGAAGAAATAATAGCTGAAGAAGATTTAGGAGGATTAGTTAGACCTGTCTTAGCCTCCACTTCAGTGCAGCAGAGGAGAGATGAAACTGATGATGATGAGGAGGAAGAACAGTCACCGCAGGCACAGAGTGTGACTGATGCCCCTGGCATTGCTTCTCAGGGTGCACCCACTACTTCAGCTCCAGTACCAGCAACCACCCCAAAGGATATAGAGAAGGGATCACGAAAGAAATCTGCAATCTAGAGCAACTTTAAAGTGACGTAGGACCACATTTTGCTCATTGTAATTACTGTGCCAGGGCTATTAGCAGAGGCAAGCAAATGGGACATCTATCTACATAGAAACATAGAAACATAGAAATGATGGCAGAAGAAGACCAAATGGCCCATCCAGTCTGCCCAGCAAGCTTTTGCACTTTTTTTTTCCTCTCTCATCTGTTACTCTTGGCTCTTAGTAACCTTTTTTATTCTATTTTCCTTCTACCCCTGCATTAATGTAGAGAGCAGTGTTTGAACTGCATCTAAGTGTTAGACTCGTGGACCCTTGGGCCGGTCGAAACCAGAAGGTGAACTGCTGAGCGAGGTGGCAGCAGGGGTTCCGACCGGGAGGAGGCAAGGACGGAGTTGTGGATGGCCGAAGGAGGACCCTAGGAAACCCTATGCGACCAAGGGCTTTGGCAAGGAAGAAGGAAATGGTGGAACTGGCACAGTGGTGAGAAGATCTTTGCCCTGGAAGCCGAGCCTCCCCCGAGAGGAGCTCGTAGGAGTTTGGCCGCTGGGGCTTAGGAGATTCACCCTGGAAGCCGGAGTCCCCCCAGGAGGAGCCCGTAGGAACCCAGCCGCTGGGACTTAGGAGGGCCCGCGGGGGCTGAGTCAGACGGAGTCCAAGGTCGAGTGCCAGAGGGTCGTTGCTCACCAGTCTAGAGTCGTGTACCAGAGAATCGTTGCTTGCCAGTCCAGGGTCGTGTGCCAGAGGAAGGTCGCTTGCCAGTCCGGGATCAGAAACCAAGGGAATGCCGTAAGCCAAACCGAGGTCAGAAGCCAGAGAGTCGTCGTAAGCCAGTCCGGGGTCAGAAGCCAGGGAACACCGTAAGCCAGTCCAGGATCAGGAACCAAGAAGACTAAGAGAACACAGGAATGCAGCAACTGAAGACAGGAACACCTGGGAACCTCGTTGCAAGGCAGGGAATGGCTGCAGCTGCAGGGCTTAAGTAGCCCTGCAGCGTCTGACGTCATCCAGGGCTGATTTGAGCCTTTCCCGTGCTGGGCCCTTTAAATGCAGGGCAGGAACGCGCGCCTAGGGGGGCGGAGCCAACCGCGGGGAACGCCGGCAGTGAGAGAGAGGCCGAGGCGCGGTGCCTGAGGGCCCTGCAGGCCCGGGAGAGCTGGCCACGCGCTGGGGACGCTGCGACCGAGGTCCCTGCAGCCCCGGGGCGCGGGAGACAGAAACGGGACCGCGGCGGGGTGAGTGCCTATCCCGGGGCCGTACCGGGATCGCAACAGTACCCCCCCCTCCTACGCCCCCTCCCGGGGGGCCGCGGCTTATCCAGATGTGCCACATGAAATTGGCAAAGGAGATCCTTATCCAGAATGTGGGCGGAGGGTTCCCACGAGTTCTCCTCAGGACCGTATCCCTCCCAAGAGAGAAGATATTCCCAGCGATGACGACGGAACCGAACATCCAACACCTCCTTAACCATGTACGTGGCCCCGGTTTCAGACGCAACCTCGGAGGGCTCCGGAGGCAGAGGTCGGAAGCGAGAGAGGACCACCGGCTTGAGGAGGGAAACATGGAAGACGTCGTGTATCCGAAGGGTGGATGGAAGACGTAAGTGGTAGGAAACCGCTCCAACTCGCTCGGCCACCCGGAAGGGTCCAATGTAACGGGGCGCTAGCCTCATGGAAGGAGTCCGAAGCTGGATGTTTTTGGTACTCAACCATACCCTAGATCGGGGCAGAAATACTGGATCGGGTCGCCGAGTCCTATCCGCGTAAGCCTTGAACCGGGCGGCGGACCGGTGAAGCTTCTCCTGTGTGGAGTGCCAAAGCTGCTGAATCTGGCTGGCCGTCAGTTGCGCTGCTGGTGAGGAGGTAGACACTGGTAACGGTAGAGGAGGTTTGGGAACCTTCCCATAAACCAACTGGAAGGGAGACTGTAGCGTGGCGGAGTGTCGATGGCGATTGTAAGAGAACTCGGCCCACGGAAGGAGAGCGACCCAGTTGTCCTGCTGCTCCCCTACAAAGGCTCGGAGGAATGTTTTTAGAGTTCGATTCGTGCGCTCAACTTGACCGTTGCCCTGGGGGTGAAAGGCCGTGGTTAAGTCTAGCTGAACCCCAAATTTCCTGCAGAGCGCCCGCCAGTACTTTGCCGTGAATTGGGGCCCTCGGTCCGAGGCAATATGTAGAGGCAAACCATGCAGTCGGAAGACATGCTGGATAAACAGTTCGGCCAACTCAGGAGCCATAGGTAACTTGGCAAGTGGCACAAAATGGGCCATTTTTGAGAAGCAGTCCACAGTGACACAAACCACAGTCTTCCCCTGGGATGGGGGCAACTCCACCACAAAATTCGTGGAGATGTGAGTCCACGGTTCCGCGGGTACAGGGAGTGGTTGGAGGAGACCCCAGGGGCGGCCTGGTAACGGCTTCTGCTGCGCGCAGGTGGGACAGGACTGGACATATAGGCGAACATCCTCCCTCACCCGTGGTCACCAATAGAATTCTGTTAGTAGCCCAAGAGTCCGGGCGATCCCGGGATGGCCAGCCGTCAGGGAGTCGTGTTCCCAAGCTAGGACCTTCCTCCTTGAGCGTACGGGGACTATCGTCCTCCCCGCTGGTGCAAGTTCGGTGGCAGTCAATTGGACCTTCGCCGGATCCAGGATGTACTGAGGGGTTTCAGAAGTGTCCTCAATCTCAGTAGTGCGTGAGAGGGTGTCTGCCCTAACATTCTTCGCCGCCGGTCGATATCGAAGGGAGAAATTGAACCGACTGAAAAAAAGAGACCAGCGGGCCTGCCGGGGGTTGAGCCTTTGCGCATGGGATAGATACTCCAAATTTTTGTGGTCCGTGTAAACTATGATTGGATGTTGGGCCCCCTCCAGCCACTGGCGCCATTCTTCAAAGGCTAGTTTGATGGCAAGTAGTTCCTTGTCCCCGATACCGTAGTTCTTTTCGGCAGGTGAAAACTTACGGGAGAAATAGGAACATGGACGAGTTTTACCATCCTTGGAGATATGGGACAGGACAGCCCCAACAGCCACATTGGAGGCATCCACCTCCACTATGAACGGGTGTACGGGATCTGGGTGTCGGAGACAGGTGTCCTGAAGGAAGGCCTCCTTAAGATCCTGGAAGTCCTGCACGGTGGTTGGAGTCCAGTTTCGGGCATCGGCACCCTTACGTGTGAGAGCTGTTAGAGGCGCCACCAGGGTGGAGTACTGCGGGATGAAGTGGCGGTAAAAGTTGGCGAAGCCTAAGAAACGCTGGAGTGCTTTTACTCCCATCGGTTGTGGCCAGTTCCGGATAGTGGCGACTTTATCGGGATCCATGCGGAAGCCGGTAGAGGAGACGATGTACCCCAGGAAGGGTAAAGATTCCTCCTCGAACTGGCATTTCTCCAGCTTGGCATACAGTCGGTTCTCTCTTAGCTTTAGCAAAACCTGGCGCACATGTTGACGATGTTCCTCAAGGTCCCGGGAGTATATTAATACGTCGTCCAGGTAGACAATGACTGAGGTGTAAAGGAGGTCGCGAAGCACCTCGTTCATTAGATTTTGAAACACAGCTGGGGCGTTACAGAGACCGAATGGCATGACGAGGTACTCATAATGACCGTCCCTGGTATTAAAAGCGATCTTCCACTCGTCTCCTGGTCGGATCCGTACGAGGTTGTACGCCCCTCTAAGGTCCAGCTTGGTGAAGATGCGGGCCCCTTGCAGACGATCCAGGAGTTCCGGAATCAGGGGCAATGGATAGCGATCTCGTCAGGTGATCTGGTTCAGGCCCCGGTAATCAAAACAGGGCCGAAGAGACCCATCCTTTTTGGCCACAAAGAAGAAGCCGGCTCCCACCGGGGAGTTGGATGGTCTTATAAACCCTCGGTCCAGGTTCTCCTTAATGTAGGCAGACATGGCCTTGGTCTCTGGTAGAGGCAGAGGGTAAACTCTACCGCGAGGTGGCGTGATATCCGGCAGCAACTCAATCGCACAGTCGAAGGGGCGATGCTCAGGTAGTAATTCAGCCTTCTCTTTAGAGAATACATCCCGGAAGGCCTGGTACTGAGGTGGCACCGTCAGTGGGGCTGCCAGAAGCGGAAGTATCTGTAGCGGACGAGCAGGAAGACAGCGATGGGAGCAGGCTGGCCTCCATGACGTGATCTGAAGCGAGTCCCAGTCTATCACCGGGGAATGTTTCCGTAGCCAGGGCAGTCCTAAGATGAGCGGGTGAATGGATCTCTCGAGGATGAGAAAAGAGATCTCCTCCTTGTGAAGAAGCCCGACCTGAAGCTGGAGCGGATGCGTACGAGTGGTAATGGCCCCTGGGAGGGGAATCCCCTGGATGGACGATACCCGCAAAGGTGGTTCCTGAGGCAAGACCTCGAGCTGCAGTTGTTGTACCAGATCTCGGAGGATAAAATTCCCCCCGGACCCGGAGTCAAGCAGTGCCATAGTATCGAATCCTCCTCCTGGAAGACAGAGTTTCACCGGGACTGTACATGGGGAGTTCGGAGAGGTACTGCCTAGAATCAACTCCCCACTAGACTCTAGGTTCGGGCGTTTCCCGGACACTCTGTGCAGCGAGCCAGAAAGTGCCCCTTTCCACCACAATAGAGACATAATCCCTGTGAGCGTCGACGCCTCCGTTCTTCGGCAGAGAGAGGGCCCCGGCTCAGTTGCATGGGTTCTTCAGGCGGTCCGTGGAGAATTGTGCAGGCAGAAGGTCAAAGCGGATATAGCATTGGTTGAGAAATCCCCGACACGCCTTCGGATCTCCAGAATACCGGGGCGGTGATGGCATCTGTACCGGGGCAGAGGTACCCGCATTGGCCTGGGACGAGGGTGCTGTGGAACGGGTTGCAGAGGCCCCCTCAACCCGATCCGCCAGGCGTTGGACGGTTGACATCAAGGTCTCGAGGCAGGTTTGTTGTTGTTGTAGCTTCTGGGCGATGCCCGGAATTGCCTTAAGGCCGGCTAGGTCCGCCGGGTCCATGGCCTTGCAATCTGTTAGACTCGTGGACCCTTGGGCCGGTCGAAACCAGAAGGTGAACTGCTGAGCGAGGTGGCAGCAGGGGTTCCGACCGGGAGGCGGCAAGGACGGAGTTGTGGATGGCCGAAGGAGGACCCTAGGAAACCCTATGCGACCAAGGGCTTTGGCAAGGAAGAAGGAAACGGTGGAACTGGCACAGTGGTGAGAAGATCTTCGCCCTGGAAGCCGAGCCTCCCCCGAGAGGAGCTCGTAGGAGTTCGGCCGCTGGGACTTAGGAGATTCACCCTGGAAGCCGGAGTCCCCCCAGGAGGAGCCCGTAGGAACCCGGCCGCTGGGACTTAGGAGGGCCCGCGGGGGCTGAGTCAGACGGAGTCCAAGGTCGAGTACCAGAGGGTCGTTGCTCACCAGTCCAGAGTCGTGTACCAGAGAATCGTTGCTTGCCAGTCCAGGGTCGTGTGCCAGAGGAAGGTCGCTTGCCAGTCCGGGATCAGAAACCAAGGGAACACCGTAAGCCAAACCGAGGTCAGAAGCCAGAGAGTCGTCGTAAGCCAGTCCGGGATCAGAAGCCAGGGAACACCGTAAGCCAGTCCAGGATCAGGAACCAAGAAGACTAAGAGAACACAGGAACGCAGCAACTGAAGACAGGAACACCTGGGAACATCGTTGCAAGGCAGGGAATGGCTGCAGCTGCAGGGCTTAAGTAGCCCTGCAGCGTCTGACGTCATCCAGGGCTGATTTGAGCCTTTCCCGCGCTGGGCCCTTTAAATGCAGGGCAGGAATGCGCGCGCGCGCCTAGGGGGGCGGAGCCAACCGCGGGGAACGCCGGCAGCGAGAGAGAGGCCGAGGCGCGGTGCCTGAGGGCCCTGCAGGCCCGGGAGAGCTGGCCACACGCTGGGGACGCTGCGGCCGAGGTCCCTGCAGCCCCGGGGCGCGGGAGACAGAAACGGGACCGCGGCGGGGTGAGTGCCGATCCCGGGGCCGTCCTGGGATCGCAACACTAAGTGAAATAGCTTAATTAGTTAGAGGTATTAACCACCGCAATATGCAAGCTACACCCATGCTTATCTGTTTATCCAGACTATGTAATTCAGTCCTTGTTGGTTGTTGCCTGAATATAGATCCACATTTCTTCATTCCCGCCCCCCCACCCCATGCTGTAGAAGCAGAGAGCCATGCTGGCTGTGCATTGAAAGTGAAGTATCAGTCTTGCTCCCCTGCCGTTGAAGCAGAGGGCTATGCTGGATATGCATGAAGTGTCAAACTTTCTCCCCTGCCGTTGAAGCAGAGAGCTA
This sequence comes from Rhinatrema bivittatum, assembly GCF_901001135.1. Lineage (NCBI taxonomy): Eukaryota > Metazoa > Chordata > Amphibia > Gymnophiona > Rhinatrematidae > Rhinatrema > Rhinatrema bivittatum. The sequence goes on from NC_042617.1 coordinate 494,422,058, forward strand.
TGCTGGATATGCGTGAAGTGTCAGACTTTCTCCCCAGCCATTGAATCAGAGAGCTATGCTCGATATGCATTGAAAGTGAAGTATCAGGCTTATTTGGTTTAGGGTAGTAACCGCTGTAACAGGCAAGCTACTCCCCGCTTTTTTGTGAATGCAAATCTTTATTTCCACATTTCCTCATTGCCGCTGAAGCTTAGAGCAATGTTTGAGTCATATTAACCGTGTGTATGTTTATTGAATAAGAGTATTATCACCAGGTAGTAGCCTTCATTCCCGTGACCCACCCACTCTTTATTCACATCCTCTAGACTTTATGGATCCACAATGTTTATCCCACGCGCCTTTGAAATCCTTTACAGTTTTGGTCTTCACCACTTCCTCCGGAAGGTCATCCAGGCATCCACCACCCTCTCCGTAAAGAAATACTTCTTGACATTGGTTCTGAGTCTTCCTCCCTGGAGTTTTAAATCGTGAACCCTGTTTCTGCTGATTTTTTCCAATGGAAAAGATTTGTCGTTATCTTTGGATCATTAAAACCTTTCAAGTATCTGAAAGTCTGTATCATATCACCCTTGCTCCTCCTTTCCTCCAGGGTGTACATATTTAGATTCTTCAGTCTCTCCTCATAAGTCATTCGATAAAGACCATCCACCTTTTTGGTCACCCTTCTCTGGACCACCTCCATTTTGTCTCTGTCTCTTCGGAGATATGGATTGTAGAACTGAGCGCAGTACTCCAGGTGAGGCCTCACCAAGGACCTATACAAGGGGATCATCACTTCCTTTTCTTACTCGATATTCCTCTCTCTCTATGCAGCCCAGCACTCTTCTGGCTTCAGCTATCGCCTTGTCACATTGTTTCGCCGATTTCAGGTCATTAGACACTATTACCCCAAGGTCTCGCTCCAGCTCTGTGAACATCAGCCCTTCATCCCCCATTGAATACTGTTCTTCCAGATTTCCACATCCCATGTGCATGTCTCTGCTCTTCTTGGCATTGAATCTCAGCTGCCATATCTTTGACTACTCTTCCAGCTTCTTTAAATCCTCTCTCATTCTCTCTACTCATTCTGGTGTGTCCACTCTGTTGCAGATCTTAGTGTCATCCGCAAACAGACAAACCTTAACTTCTATTGCGTCCACTATGTTGCTCACATAGATATTGAACAGGACCGGTCCCAACACCAATATTTGCGGCACTCCGCTTAACACCGCTCTTTCTTCAGAGTAAGTTCCATTTATCATCACACATTGTCTTCTGTCCATCAACCAGTTTATAATCCAGGCCACCATCTCGGCACTCATGCCTAAGCTTCTCATTTTATTCACCAGCCTCCTGTGTGGGACCATATCAAAAGCCTTGCTGAAATCCAAGTAGATGACGTCGCGCGCTCTTCTTTGATCCAACTCCCTAGTCACCCAGTCGAAAAAGTCAATCAGATTTGTCTGACAGGATCTTCCCCTGGTGAATCCATGCTGCCTCTGGTCCAGCAATTCTCCTGACTGTAGATAGTTCACTATTCTCTCTTTCAGCAGCGTCTCCATCACTTTTCCCACCACTGAGGTGAGGCTATGTGGCCTATAGTAACCAGCCTCCTCTCTGCTACTACTCTTGTGAAGCGGGACCACCACCGCTCTTCTCCAATCACTCAGCACCACTCCCATTTCTAGGGATCTATTGAACAGGTCACACAGCGGTCCCGCCAGCATGTCTCTGAGCTCCCTTAGTATCCTGGGATGAACCTCATCAGGCCCCATGGCTGTGTCAGTCCTTCTCCTGGGTCCTCTTTAGTGAACACTGAACTGAAGTATTTGTTTAATATTTCTGCCATTTCTTTGTCTCTCTCTACCCATTGATCCTTTTCACCTTTCAATTTCACTATACCACTTTGAACTTTTCTCCTTTCTCTGATGAATCTGAAAAATGTTTGTTCACCTCTCTTTATCTCTTTGGCAATCCTTTCTTCCGCTTGACTTTTTGCCATCTTGATTACTTTCTTCGTCTCTCTCAGTTGTACCATATATACTTCTTTGTGCTCCTTCCTTTTAGCTTTTATTTTGTCAGCCACCTCCTCTGAGAACCAGATAGGTTTCATTTTCCTTTTGCTTTTATTACTAATCTGACATATAGATTAGTTGCCTTGTTGATTGCTCCTTTTAGATTGGTCCACTGTTGGTCCACATCTTTCTCGTTCTCCCAGCCTCTTAGTTATTCCTCCAGGTACTTCTCCATTTCATCAAAGTCCGTATTTTGAACTGCAAAACTCGGGTCTTCGTACTTCTTCTACATAACATGTGTGTGATATGAAACCATACCATTTGATGATCACTGGTGCTGAAGTGGGCACCCACCTGAACATCAGAGACATTATCTCCACTTGTGAGCACTAAATCGAGTATAGCTACCTCTCTCGTGGGTTCCATTACCATTTGTTTGAACAAAGCCCCTTGCAGGGCATCCACTATTTCTCTACTATTGTTAGATTCTGCAGAAGGGATTCTCCAGTCTACATCCAGCAAATTAAAGTCCCCAACGATCACCACTTCTCCTCTTTTTCCCATCTTTTGGATGTCTTCAACCAGATCTCTGTCATGCTCTCCCTTATGGTTTGGAGGCCTGTAAACCACTCCAATATAAATGAATGCTCCATCATCTTTTCTTAGGTCGGCCCATAGTGCTTCTTCATTGCCCCATCTTCCTTGCAGCTCACATGCTTGGATATTGTTTTTGACATAAAGAGCCACACCTCCCACTTTCATAACCACTCTGTCCTTCCTTAACAAGTTAGAGCCTGGTATTGCCGTATCCCAATCATGAGATTCTGTGAACCACGTCTCTGTGATAATTTTGGCATGAATCATCATATGAAGAGGCAACACCCAACAACAATACTGCTATCGGGGGATGGTAGCAGTACAAGTCAGGGGACCCCTTTTTCTAGGCAGCGTAAAGAGGTTGAAAAGGAGCAGTCACCCCATGCCCTCAGCCCCTTCTAGCAGTCAGGTGGCAGGCCAGCAGCCCCCTGCCATGTGACAGAAGCGACAACCCAACATGGAGGAAATGGGTTGGTGTGCGGTAACGCTATCCCAGGGTAGGAGGCAGGCAGCCTCAAAAGTTGTAACCAGGAGCACTGTGGAAATGATTGCCCTTGATGACCAGTTCTTGCAGATAGTGGAGAATGTGGGTTTCAAGCATTTGCTGAAGGTCTTAGTTCCAAATTACAAAGTCCCCTCCAGAACCACATTTAGCAGAAAGGTCATCCCCAGCCTGTACAATCAGTGTCGCAGTCACATGCAATCACTGCTAGCTAAGGCAGAGGGGAGTGTGCATTTCACTTGCAATATCTGGACCACCATGAATGCTGCACACTCTTACCTCTCCTTGATAGCACACTGGTGGGACCTGGCTGAGGCAGGGGCAGGCAGCAGCTCTATTAGTGAACAAGTATCAGGGTGGAGGTGGGCTTTACTGCACACCCACCTGACGGACGAGACCCATACCTCAGCCAATATTCTAGCAGGCATTAGATAGATGCTGGCGGACTGGCAACTTCACCAGCGAGACAGGAATCCTCAGGCAGGGTTCTTTGTCACAGACTGGTGTAAACATGGGTAAGGCAATATATGATGGGTGCTTTAAGAACATCCAATGTTTTACATGCACTCTGCACCTTGTAGTGAAGTCAGCTCTGGGGTTGGAGTCCAATCACAAAGATAATGAAAACCTGCATACATTAATACACAAGTGCAGGAACATAGCAGTGCACTACCACAGTACTGTGAAGGCGGGGAAGGTTCTCCAACGTAAGCAGACTGATTTGGAGATGCCTCACAAGCGTCTCATTCAAGACATTGCCACCCAGTGGAATTCCACCTTTATGATGCTGCAGAGGTTAGTGGAGCTGTAGACACCGCTTCATAAACTTTCTGGTTCAATGGAAATAGGTGTGCAGAATCCTCTAGGGCATCATGATTGGTTAGCCATGAGTCAGCTGGTAAAAATCCTGCAGCCCTTCAAGAAAGTCATGGAGGAAATGATTTCCAGAAGTACCACCTTGGCAGACATCATCTCTATAGTTAATTACCTAGATGAAAATTTGGAGGGCTGCATTGTCTGGACTTTTTGCAGCAGCAGGTGCAAGAGAAATTAATAGGGATGTGAATCATTTTTGAACGATTAAAATTATCATCAGATAATTTTAAAATGGTCCAAAATCGTTAGAGTGCACGATACAATACAAATGCCCCCGATTTATTGTCAGGGGCATTTGTATTGTATCGTTAAATAGGGGGCGGGAAAACCGGCACACCAAAACAACCCTAAAACCCACCCCGACCCTTTAAAACAAATCCCCCACCCTCCCGAACCCCTCCCCCAAATGTTTTAAATTACCTGGGGTCCAGTGGGGGGGGGGGGGGTCCCGGACGCGATCTCCCGCTCTCGGGCCACGACTGCGTTGAGAAATGGCGCCGTGGCCCTTTGCCCTTATCATGTGACAGGGCAAAGGTAGCGCCAGCGCCATTTTGGTTCCTTGCTCCTGACGTGACGCGTGCAGGAGATCGCTCCCGGATCTCCGCTGGACCCCCAGGGACTTTTGGCCAGCTTGCGGGGGCCTCCTGACCCCCACAAGACTTGCCAAAAGTCCAGCGGGGGTCCGGGAGCAACCTCCTGCACGCGGGCCGTATTGCCAATCTTCAAAATGGCGCCGGCGCTACCTTTGCCCTCACTATGCCCGTATGATTACATTCTGCAAGACAAAGAAATATAATTTCACATGACATTTTAACTTAAATGAATAGCACATTGCTTGAAGACCTCTGCATATATTTTTACAAATGGCAAAAGTACATATACAGTATTTGCATCTTATCCTTTTGCACAATCATGATTACATCAAAGAACATAGGAATTGGAAGTGGCACCCCGGTAGCTACAGTACAGCTCTAATGTTAGAGCTGATAGCAGCACAACTAGGTGATGTAAACCAAAAGGTTTCCAGATAGTCCATGTTGAAAGAACACACTCAAATGGGGACAGTCTAAGGGCCAAAGTCAAACAGGGGGTGCCAGAGCAAGAACAGGCTGAAGCCTGAATAGGCCAAGTCCAGGACATAGAACTGAAGAGGTATCGTAGAGCAAGCTAGAGTCAGGGCAGGCAGCAATCATGAGGTCCTGGCAAGACAATGACAAGGAGAGAGTCAATAGCATAGTCAAGCAATGCAGCGGCCCTGGATTGGAGAGAATCAATGGTGTAGTCAGGCAAAGCAGAAGTCTTATCCAAGGAAGCAATCCAAAGGGAGGATAGGAATCAAGAATGCAGGAACAAAGGAAACCAGGAACAGGAACTTACGAGGAACAGGAGCGCAGGAGGATCACCAGGAGGCAACGAGTACATGACCAGCATGAAGACCTGTTGCAAAGGCAATTTTTGGGAGCTGGGCCCGGCCTTAAGTATCGGAGCTCCGGCGATGTCATCATCTGGGGCCGTGGTCAAGTTCCCACTGTGGGCCCTTCATAAGAGTCAGTGATGCGCATGCGCCTAGGGAGGGGCGTGGCGCTGGACGGCAGCGTCTCTCCATGGGCCATGTGAAGAGGTCCAACGAGGAGCACAGAAATATGTAACTGAAGTTGAGGCACCAGGGGTGGCCCAAGGACAGAGCCGTAAGTCCACCACCGCCAAGGATGAGGAACCAGGCAATGGATTAACCAAAGAGAGGTGAGGGGACTGAGCTGCAGGTCTGCCGTGGCCGGCACATGTATCACACCACAGCTTGAAATCAGGAACACCAGGAGAAGACACAGCATCATGGAGGCAGGAGTTCCAGGCAAATAGATCGCAGCATGGAAGTAGCAGCCTGAGGAGAAGACGCAGCAGCATGGAGGTAGCAGCAGCATGAGATGAGATGATATGAGACACTGCAGCATGGAGGTTGCAGCAGTATGAGATGAGATGAGACATCAGCATGGAGTCAGCAGCAGGATGCGATGAAATGAGACATACACCAGCATCAGGAGCAGGCAATGAGACAAGATGTGAAGAGGCAGTATAAGAACATAAGAAATTGCCATGTTGGGTCAGACCAAGGGTCCATCAAGCTTAGCATCTTGTTTTCCACAGAGGCCAAACCAGGCCACAAGAACCTGGCAAGTACCCAAATACTAAGAAAATCCCATGCTACTGATGCTGAACCATGACTGGAGACTGCATCAAGGAGGCTGGAGTATGGGCAGAGCATCAAGGAGGGCTTTAGAACTAGGCAGCAGGACAACAGTGGCAGACAGAAGACCATCCCCTTCAGCAAGCTGGCACACGAACTCTGTAGTGATTATGGGCCTAGCTGTTTCTTTTCCATCTTGCTGGCACAGAAACTCTGTAGGGTGGATGGGCTCAGCAGTCTTCTTCCATCTAGCCGGCACAAGAACTCTTTTGAGAGTCCCGGTCAAGCTTGTTGAGCAAGCCTTGTTTCTAGGCATTCCAGGACATCATTTGTGAATGTTCATGGTCCTTTGCCACACCGTGGATTCTTGGAATGCTGTGGAAAGCACTGGTGGAGGCTCTGGCATTCTTTGTAGAATCTGTTAGGACACTGGTGAGGTTATTTAAATACATTGCCACTGTGGAGAGAGCTTGTGTGTGGGCTACCATCTAGTCACACATGTCCTGGATCTGCACATCGACAGGCCTCCTAAGGTGAAGTAGCTCTGCCAGTATGTGATGCAGATGGACACTATGGCTCCTTTCCAGCTGCTCATGTATTGAGACCTCGCTTGGTGCCAGCATTAGTGCTGGAGTTGATGCTGTGTTGATCATGGGCAGAGTGGAGATTTGAGCCTCTAGAAATGGCATTAGAGGGATGGTGGGTTGCTCTGTCTCTATCTGTACTCCCTCATGCTGGCCATGTGGTTGCTGGAGCAAGGTTGCGCTGGCTCAACTGTATGCTACTACAGGCTGGGTTCTTCCATGAAGCTGGAAAGATTTAGGCTCACACTGAGTGGGCTTGCTGAGCCAAGGGCTTGCAGGTTCTGGCTGTGCTATGTAGGGGTGTGATTTGGCCGAACCTTTTGTTTCGGCCTTCGTTATTTATCCACCACGGGAAATTTCATTTCCCATGGTTCAGGCTGATTTTTTTTCAGCTGACCAGAACTGAAAAATAAAATAAAACCACCCCAACCCTTCACATTTAATTAATTACAACCCCCCACCATCCCGACCCCCCCCCCCCAAAACTTGCCAAAAGTCCCTGGTGGTCCTGCGGGGCTCCCGGGAGCGATCTCCTGCTCTCTGGCCATCAGCTGCCAGTAAACAAGATGGCGCCAGTGGCCCTTGCCCTTATCATGTCACAGGGACTAATGGTGCCATTGGCCGGCCTCTGTCACATGGTAGGAGTAATGGATGGCTGACGCCATCTTAATTGCTCCTACCATGTGACAGGGGCCGACCAATGGCACTGATAGCCCTTGTCACATGGTAAGGGCAAAGGGCAATCGGCGCCATTTTTACTAGTGGCAGCTGACGGCCCGAGAGGGTAAGATTGCTCCTGAGCCCCCACTGGACTACCAGGGACTTTCGGTAAGTCTTGGGGGGGGGGGGGGTCAGGCAAGTCTTGGGGGGTCAGGAGGGTGCGGGTTGCAATTAATTACATTTGAATGATTGGGGTGGGTTTGGGTTTTTTTGTTTTTTTTTTAATGTTACCTTTCTCTCCCCCAAAAATGATAGGAAAACCACACAAAATTACCTGGGTTTTCCTATTGTTTCGGCGATCCCCCCGAACCACAAGAAATAAGAAATATCATCTATATTTCCTATTTCGTCGCAAATGAATGCACATACCTAATGCTGCTGCTACTCCTTCTCTTGCTCTTCCTCGCTGAACTGTGTCTCAGTGTCCATAAGCAAGGGGACATGGAAAAGTGCTGCTACATGGCGAGTCCTAGCTCTTCACTGCTGGTCTCTGGGGCTTCACTGTTGATCTCTGGGACTGCACGGCTGGGGCCAGCAGAGTCTTGGGTGAGAGCTGTGGAAACAAAGAAGAAGTCATAAGTTCCAAAGCCAAAGGTACACACATGGACCGTTGGCATGAGATGCACACTTTGCATGTCAATCAATGTGTGCATATTATGCCAAATGATGTCCACAACTGTAGCAGCCTTGGCATTTATTTTATTTATTTATTTTATTCTGAAGCTTTTATATACCGATGAACGTTGGGAACATCTCATTGGTTCACAATAAACGAAATGCAGCTAAAAGAGCTTTACAGTGAAACAGAGAACAAATTGCATAAAAATTAAGGTAACAATGAACTAAGGAACATAATGTATGTGAATAAATGAATACAGGTAAAATGAAAGAAAAGTAAAACTGAATGATTAATAAATTATATGGCATAAAGTATAACTAATTACAAGAAGTATGTCATAGAAGTCAGTGGAGAAAAGGAGTCAGCGGGGGGAAGTGAACTGTTAGGAGTATACTTGTTTGAAGAGGCAGGTTTTCAGGTTCTGTTTAAAAATTTTTAGGCATGATTCTTGACGTAAGGAGGATGGGAGCTTGTTCCATAGGGTGGGTCCTGCCAGGGATAGTGCCCGAGCTTTAGTGGACCCAAGCTTAGACTGTTTGGGTGAAGGTGTAAGTAGTGTTGCTCTGTGTTGCTGTCTTGTAGGTCTGTTTGTGTTGTGAAAAGTGAAGTGTTCATTGAATCAGTGCATATCTTGGTTGTGGAGGACTTTGTAGATGAGAGTGAGAGATTTGTATGTTATTCTTTCAGTGACTGGTAACCAATGGAGGTGTTTTAGTACAGGGGTGATGTGGTCGCTTTTGTGAGTGTTAGTGAGGATCCGTGCAACAGCATTTTGGAGTAATTGAAGCGGTTGCAGCATGCTTTTGAGTAAGCATAGGAGTAAGGCGTTGCAGTAGTCAATTTTGGATAAAATGAAGGCTTGTAGAATGGTGCGAAAGTCGCTGAGGTGTACAAGGGGTTTACGTTTTTTGAGGGAGTGTAGTTTGAAATAATAGTCTTTGAGAGTGTTATTAATACATTTTTTGAAGGTAAGATGGTTGTCGATAGTGATGTCAAGGCTGTGCACATGATGGTTGAAGGCAGTGGAGGAGTGGGGAGTGTTGCCCTACTGAAGGGAGGGGAAATGTTTTGTGGTGCGATATATAATAGCTCTGTTTTGGCAGTGTTGAGTGCAAGGAAGTTGCTTATCAGGCGTGAGTTAATGAGTGATAGCGTGGAGTTCCAGGTCTCCATGGCTTTGTGAAGTGTGTCAGTTACAGGTATAAGGATTTGCACATCATCAGCGTAAATGAAGTATGGGAGGCCTAGTTTGGATAGAAGGTTGCAGAGAGGGAGGATGTAAATGTTGAACAATGTGGAGGAGAGGGAGGAACTTTGAGAAACACTTTGTGCGAGGGGGATAGGTTTGGAAGTACAATCGCCTATTGGGACACTGTATTGTTTGTCCTGTAAGTAGGATTGGAACCTTTGAAGGGCTGATCCTGTAATGCCAATATCAGTGAGGCGCTTTGCTAATATTTTATGGTTGACAGTGTCAAAAGCAGATGATATATCAAGGAGGATCAGGATATGTGAGAGACCTTTGTGGAGGCTTTTGAAAATGTAATCAGACAGAGAGGTGCGAACATAAGAAAATGCCATACTGGGTCAAACAAAGGGTCCATCAAACCCAGAATCCTGTTTCCAACATTGGCCAATCCAGGCCATAAGAACCTGGCAAGTACCCAAAAACTAAGTCTATTCCATGTTACCATTGCTAATGGCAGTGGCTATTCTCTAAGGGGCGGATTTTAAGAGCCCTGCTCGCGTAAATCCGGGCTGATTTACGCGAGCAGGGCCTTGCGCGCCGGTGCGCCTATTTTACATAGACCTGCCGGCGCGCACAGAGCCCCGGGACTCGCGTAAGTCCCGAGGTTTTCCGAAAGGGGCATGTTGGGGGCGGGGCCGATCGGCGCGCCGTTTCCGGGGCGGGACGCGGCATTTTGGAGGCGGGCCTGGGGGCGTGGTTTCGGCCTGGGGTGGTCTGGGGGCGTGGCCGCGCCTTCCGGAACTGCCCCCGGGTTGTGTCTAGGCGCGCCAGCGGCCCGCTGGCACGCAGGGATTTACTTCTCCCTCTGGGAGGCATAAATCCCCAAACAAAGGTAGGGGGGGGGGGGTTTAGACAGGGCCGGGGGGGTGGGTTAGGTAGAGGAAGGGAGGGGAAGGTGAGGGGAGGGCGTTAGTGAATTCCCTCCGAGGCCGCTCCGACTTCGGAGCGGCCTCAGAGGGAACGGAGGTAGGCTGCGCGGCTCGGCGAGCGCCGGCTACATTAAATCGGTAGCCTTGCGCACGCCGATCCAGGATTTTAGCAGATACGCGTGGCTACGCGCGTATCTACTAAAATCCAGCGTACTTTTGTTAGCGCCTGATGCGCCTACAAAAGTATGCAAGGGTGGCCTTTTTGAAAATCTACCCCTAAGTGAACTTAATAGCAGGTAATGGACTTCTCCTCCAAGAACTTATCCAATCCTTTTTTAAACACAGCTATACTAACTGCACTAACCACATCCTCTAGTAACAAATTACAGTTTAATTGTATGTTGAGTAAAAAAGAACTTTCTCCGATTAGCTTTAAATGTGCCCCATGCTAACTTCATGGAGTGCCCCCTAGTCTTTCTACTATCCGAAAGAGTAAATAACCGATACACATCTACCTGTTCTAGACCTCTCATGATTTTAAACATCTCTATCATATCCCCCCTCAGCCATCTCTTCTCCAAGCTGAAAAGTCCTAACCTCTTTAGTCTTTCCTCATAGGGGAGCTGTTCCATTCCACTTATCATTTTGGTTTCCCTTCTCTGTACATTCTCTATCGCAATTATATATTTTTGAGATGTGGCGACCAGAATTGTACACAGTATTCAAGGTGCAGTCTCACTATGGTGCGATACAGAGGCATTATGACATTTTCCGTTTTATTCACCATTCCCTTTCTAATAATTCCCAACATTCTGTTTGCTTTTCTGACTGCCGCAGCACATTGAACCGACGATTTCAATGTGTTATCCACTATGACACCTAGATCTCTTTCTTGGGTTGTAGCACCTAATATGGAACCCAACATTGTGTAATTATAGCATGGATTATTTTTCCCTATATGCATTACCTGCACTTATCCACATTAAATTTCATCTGCCATTTGGATGCCCAATTTTCCAGTCTCACAAGGTCTTCCTGCAATTTATCAGAATCTGCTTGTGATTTAACTTCTCTGAACAATTTTGTGTCATCTGCAAATTTGATTATCTCACTCATCGTATTTCTTTCCAGATCATTTATAAATATATTGAAAAGTAAGGGTCCCAATACAGATCCCTGAGGCACTCCACTGTCCACGCCCTTCCATTGAGAAAATTGTCCATTTAATCCTACTCTCTGTTTCCTGTCTTTTAGCCAGTTTGCGATCCACGAAAGGACATCGCCACCTATTCCATGACATTTTACATTTCCTAGAAGCCTCTCATGAGGAACTTTGTCAAACGCCTTCTGAAAATCCAAGTATACTATATCTACCGGTTCACCTTTATCCACATGTTTATTAACTCCTTCAAAAAAGTGAAGCAGATTTCTGAGGCAAGACTTGCCTTGGGTAAAGCCATGCTGACTTTGTTCCATTAAACCATGTCTTTCTATATGTTCTGTGATTTTGATGTTTAGAACACTTTCCACTATTTTTCCTGGCACTGAAGTCAAGCTAACCAGTCTGTAGCTTCCAGGATCACCCCTGGAGCCCTTTTTAAATATTGGGGTTACATTTGCTATCCTCCAGTCTTCAGGTACAATGGATGATTTTAATGATAGGTTACAAATTTTTACTAATAGGTCTGAAATTATTTTTTAGTTCCTTCAGAACTCTGGGGTGTATACCATCCGGTCAGGTGATTTACTACTCTTAAGTTTGTAAATCAGGCCTTCCACATCTTCTAGGTTCACCGTGATTTGATTCAGTCCATCTGAATCATTACCCATGAAAACCTTCTCCATTACGGGTACCTCCCCAACATCCTCTTCAGTAAACACTGAAGTAAAGAAATCATTTAATCTTTCCACGATGACCTTATCTTCTCTAAGTGCCCCTTTAACCCCTCGATCATCTAACGGTCCAACTGACTCCCTCACGGGCTTTCTGCTTCGGAAATATTTTAAAAAGTTTTTACTGTGAGTTTTTGCCTCTACAACCAACTTCTTTTCAAATTCTCTCTTAGCCTGTCTTATCAATGTCTTACATTTAACTTGCCAACGTTTATGCTTTATCCTATTTTCTTCTGTTGGATCCTTCTTCCAATATTTGAATGAAGATCTTTTGGCTAAAATAGCTTCTTTCACCTCTCCTTTTAACTATGCCGGTAATCGTTTGCCTTCTTTCCACCTTTCTTAATGTGTGGAGTACATCTGCACTGTGCTTCTAGAATGGTATTTTTTAACAACGACCACGCCTCTTGGACATTTTTAACTTTTGTAGCTGCTCCTTTCAGTTTTTTTCTAACAATTTTTCTCATTTTATCAAAGTTTCCCTTTTGAAAGTTTAGCACGAGATCCTTGGATTTGCACACTGTTCCTCTTCCAATCATTAAATCAAATGTGGTCATATTATGATTACTATTGCCAAACAACCCCACCACCGTTACCTCTATCACCAAGTCCTGTGCTCCACTGACATTAGATCTAAAATTACTCCCTCTCTCGTCGGTTCCTGAACCAATTGCTTCATAAAGCTATCATTTATGCCATCTGGGAACGTTATCTCTCTAGCGTGTCCCGATGATATATTTACCCAGTCAATATTGGGGTAATTGAAGTCTCCCATTACTACTGCACTATCAATTTGGTTAGCTTCCCTAATTTCTCTTAGCATTTCACTGTCTGTCTCACCATCTTGACCAGGTGGACGGTAATTTACGCCTATCACTATAGTCTTCCCTGACACACAAGGGATTTCTACCCATAAAGATTCAATTTTGTATTTAGTCTCATGCAGGATGTTTATCCTGTTGGACTCTATGCCATCCCAGACATAAAGCGCCACACCTCCTCCCGGGTGCTCCTCTCTGTCATTGCGATATAATTTGTACCCCAATATAACACTGTCCCATTGGTTATCCTCTTTCCACCATGTCTCTGAGATGCCAATTAAGTCTATGTCATCATTCACTTCTAAACATTCTAATTCTCCCATCTTACAAACATTTCAAAGTTTGTTTTTTGTTTGTATTTTCATTCTGCTTTTTAATTGAGAGGGATAAGTTAGAATTTTTTAGCTCAGGTGAGTTTTTAGTTACAGGCACTTGGACTATTTTTCTAATTATTGGAACCTCACTGTCGGGATGCCCTAATTCTAATGCATCATTAGTATCCTTTGAAGATACCTCTCTCCGAACCATGTGTTGCTGAGCGACTGTCTGCTTTCCCCTTTGTTCTAGTTTAAAAGCTGCTCTATCTCCTTTTTAAAGGTTAGCGCCAGCAGTCTGGTTCCACCCTGGTTAAGGTGGAGTCCATCCCTTCGGAAGAGACCCCCCCTTCCCCAAAAGGTTCCCCAGTTCCTAACAAAACTGAATCCCTCTTCCTTGCACCATCGTCTCATCCACGCATTGAGACTCCGGAGCTCTGCCTGCCTCTGGTGACCTGCACATGGTACAGGGAGCATTTCAGAGAATGCTACCCTGGAGGTTCTGGATTTAAGCTTTCTACCTAAGAGCCTAAATTTGGCTTCCAGAACCTCCCTCCCACATTTTCCTATGTCGTTGGTGCCCACATGTACCACGACAGCCGGCTCCTCCCCAGCACTGTCTAAAATCCTATCTAGGTGACGCGTGAGGTTCGCCACCTTCGCACCAGGTAGGCATGTTACCAGGCGATCCTCACGCCCACCAGCCACCCAGCTATCTACATTCCTAATAATCGAATCACCAACTATGACAGCCGACCTAACCCTTCCCTCCTGGGCAAGGTAAGTAAAGTCTCAGTGCTGTGATGTCGTCAGAAGCCGTATTGTGACTGTGAGAGAATGTTGTGTTCGTCTCGGTTATCAGTCAATTGTCGGTTGACTGACTTTTCAAGGATTTTAGCTATAAGGGGTAGGTTCCAGATGGGACGAAAGTTGGTGAGGTCGGATGGATCAAGAGTAGGTTTTTTCAAAATGGGTTTCATAATGGCATGTTTAAGATTTTTGGGAGCGATGCCAAGTGTGATGGATCTGTTGATGATATTCAAAATAGGTTTGGCGATGATGTTTGGGATGGTGAGGAGGGTTTTAGTTGGGATGGTGTCTGAGCGGTGTGTGCATGGCTTCATTTTTTTTAAGATGGATTCAATTTCCACTGAGGAAGTGGTTTCAAGTGCAGGGAGCCTTGCAGTGTTGTTATCCAACTGGAAGTCAGTGGAGGCTTGTGTGGAGGGGAAATGAGACATGATGTCATTTATTTTCCTGTGGAAGAATGTAGGTAAGTCTTCGCATTTGCCCTGTTCATTTGAATCTTGTGTGAAATTTGGACTGGGTTTTGTTAGGCTATTTACTAATTCGAATAGGGCTCGAGAATTGAATTGGAGGTGGTGGATTCTGCGAGCGTAGAAGTCTCTTTTTGTTTTATCGATGGCTGTTCTTATGTATAGAGGTAAGATCTGAAGGTACTTAGTAGTGCAGGGGTGGGATTTTTACGCCAGCTTCTCTCAAGTTTTCTGAGGTTGTGTTTCATGGATTTTAGCTCAGTGGTATACCAGGGTTGTTTTTTCCTTTTAGCTGGGTCGATCACGCGCGACTGCACGGGGCAAAGCTCGTCCACTATTGAATTGGTACAGTGGTTCCAAGAGTCAAGGGCAGTTTCTGCGCCAGTTAGGTCGAGTTTGTTGAGTTCCATTGTGAGGGCTGTTACTAGGTCTTCTTGTTTGCAGTTACGTCTGAAATGAATGGTATTTTTGGATTGTATGGGTGTAGAGGAGTTATTTATGAAGCAGGTAATGTCAATACGGAAGTGATCAGATCATGGAATAGGGGTGCATGTGGGTGAGTTGGTTTCAATTTGGGTATTGGTGAATATGAGGTCCAAGTTGTGGCCTGCTCTGTGTGTGGGGCTAGAGATGAGTTGCTTGAAGCCTAGAGCATCTAATGCAGTTAAGATGGCCTCACAGGGAGGTGTGAAAGGTGTAGCATCAACGTGGATGTTGAAATCTCCGAGGATAATAGCTGGAAAGTGAATGTTTATGTGTTTGGAAATGTACTCTATGAGGGAGGGGTTCTTTTCAATAAGACCTGGGGGGGGGGGGGCATAAGCTAGTCAGATTTGCAGGTTGGGTGTGGTGAATAGGCTGATTTCTAGTTTGTGTGGTGGAGGAATGGATTTGTACGAAATTTTAAAGGCCTTTTTAGCTCCTAGGAGGAGACCTCCTCCTTTTTTGGGGGGGTCTGGGGGTAGAGAAGATATAATATGTTTCCACAGGTAATTGGTTGAGAAGGGCAGTGTTGGAATCCTTTAGCCATGTTTCAGTGATGGCTAGTATGTCAGGTTTGCCATCTGTGAGGATGTCATTGATTAGGGGGGGGTTTCTTGGAGATGGAGTATGCATTAAGCAGGAGAATTGTGAAGGTAATGAGACCGATAATTTGTGTGAATGGAGTGGTCATGATGGAAAGAAGGTTTCTGTGCCGTTCCAGTGTGTAATTGGGGAGGGGGTTATGGGGTGCTATGGTATAGTGCTTGATGGTGGGAATGAAGAGCGTGTGCATAATTAAAGCACAGAGGGAAAGACGATAGCTCAATTAAGAGAGGAAGCAAAGGTATTGCAGGGGGGCAGGGGGGAAATTGGAGGGTAGTTGGGAGGGACCAAGAGAATGTCTTTAGATGGCGGAGGGGGTCGAGGGGGGACAGAGGGGGGGGGGTGCCTCAGAGTGCATGTGGTAGTGGGAGGTAAGGGGAAGTGGGAATATCTCAAGAGGTACAAGAATAGGAGTACTCCTAGAGGGTTTATGGTGAATTGATGTAGTAAGAGTCCTTCTCAGTGGAGCATTAAGAGGGTGGTGATGAACCCCGTGGAGTCGTGAACTGCAGAGGGTGGTGGGTTTGTGGATCCTGATCCTGTGTTGGCTCCGCTGTCTTGGGTCAAGTGGTGCCGGTGAGTTGGGGCCGTCACAGATAGTGTTGAGTAGGCCCAAAGTGGACGCACGAAGGGGCGCATTAAGGGGCAGGCCCCTTAGGTCACGCTCCTTCGTGCGCGCGGCGCCACAGTAGCAAGCCTGAGTTTAAAGGGCTGCTAGGCCGTCCTCTCAGGCGTCGACGTAGACATAAGAACATAAGAAAATGCCATGCTGGGTCATACCAAGGGTCCATCAAGCCCAGCATCCTGTTTCCAACAGTGGCCAATCCAGGCCATAAGAACCTGGCAAGTACCCAGGAACTAAGTCTATTCCATGTTACCATTGTTAATGGCAGTGGCTATTCTCTAAGTGAACTTAATAGGAGGTAATGGTCTTCTCCTCCAAGAACTTATCCAATCCTTTTTTAAACACAGCTATACTAACTGCAGTAACCACGTCCTCTGGCAACAAATTCCAGAGTTTAATTGTGCGTTGAGTAAAAAAGAACTTTCTCTGACTAGTTTTAAATGTGCCCCATGCTAACTTCATGGAGTGCCCCCTAGTCTTTCTACTAGGGATGTAAATCGTTTTTTGACGATTTAAAATATTGTCCGATATATTTTAAATCGTCAAAAATCGTTAGGGCCACGATACCATACCAATTCCCCCGATTTATCGTTAAAAAATCGTAAATCGGGGGAAGGGGGAGGGCAGGAAAACCGGCACACTAAAACCCCCTAAAACCCACCCCCGACCCTTTAAATTAAATCCCCCACCCTCCCGAACCCCCCCCCCCCAATGCTTTAAATTACCTGGGGATCCAGTGGTGGTCCAGAACGGCGGCGGTCTGGAACGGCCCCCTCAATTGCATCGTGTTGTCTTCAGCCGGCGCCATTTTGCAAAATGGCCGCCGCAAAATGGCGGCAGCCATAGACGAAAACGATTCGCCGCAGGAGGTCGTTCCGGACCCCCGCTGGACTTTTGGCAAGTCTTGTGGGGGTCAGGAGGCCCCCCCAAGCTGGCCAAAAGTTCCTGGGAGTCCAGCGGGGTTCCGGGAGCGATTTCTTGCTGCGAAATCGTTTTCCGTACGGAAAATGGCGCCGGCAGGAGATCGACTGCAGGAGGTCATTCAGCGGCGGTCCGGAACCCCCGCTGAATGACCTCCTGCAGTCGATCTCCTGCCGGCGCCATTTTCCGTACGGAAAACGATTCACGGCAAGAAATCGCTCCCGGAACCCCGGTGGACTCCCAGGAACTTTTGGCCAGCTTGGGGGGGCCTCCTGACCCCCACAAGACTTGCCAAAAGTCCAGCGGGGGTCCGGAACGACCTCCTGCGGCGAATCGTTTTCGTCTATGGCTGCCGCCATTTTGCGGCGGCCATTTTGCAAAATGGCGCTGGCTGAAGACAACACGATGCAATTGAGGGGGCCGTTCCGGACCGCCGCCGTTCTGGACCACCGCTGGATCCCCAGGTAATTTAAAGCATTGGGGGGGGGGTTCGGGAGGGTGGGGGATTTAATTTAAAGGGTCGGGGGTGGGTTTTAGGGGGTTTTAGTGTGCTGGCTCACGATTTTAACGATTATCACGATAGTTTACACACCCAAACGGCAACAATACGATTCCCTCCCCCTCCCAGCCGAAATCGATCGTTAAGACGATCGAGGACACGATTCACATCTCTACTTTCTACTATCCGAAAGAGTAAATAACCAATTCACATCTACCCGTTCTAGACCTATCATGATTTTAAACATCTCTATCATATCCCCCCTCAGTCGTCTCTTCTCCAAGCTGAAAAGTCCTAACCTCTTTAGTCTTTCCTCATAGGGGAATTGTTCCATTACGCTTTTCATTTTGGTAGCCCTTCTCTGTACCTTCTCCATCGCAATTATATCTTTTTTGAGATGCGGCGACCAGAATTGTACACAGTATTCAAGGTGTGGTCTCACCATGGAGCGATAAAGAGGCATTATGACATTTTCTGTTTTATTAACCATTCCCTTTCTAATAATTCCCAACATTCTGTTTGCTTTTTTGACTGCCACAGCACACTGAACCGACGATTTCAATGTGTTATCCACTATGACACCTAGATCTCTTTCTTGGGTTGTAGCACCTAATATGGAACCCAACATTGTGTAATTATAGCATGGATTATTTTTCCCTATATGCATTACCTTGCACTTATCCACATTAAATTTCATCTGCCATTTGGATGCCCAATTTTCCAGTCTCACAAGATCTTCCTGCAATTTATCTCAATCTGCTTGTGATTTAACTACTCTGAACAATTTTGTGTCACCTGCAAATTTGATTATATCACTCGTCGTATTTCTTTCTAGATCATTTATAAATATATTGAAAAGTAAGGGTCCCAATACAGATCCCTGAGGCACTCCACTGCCCACTCCCTTCCACTGAGAAAATTGTCCATTTAATCCTACTCTTTGTTTCCTGTCTTTTAGCCAGTTTGCAATCCACGAAAGGACATCACCACCTATCCCATGACTTTTTACTTTTCCTAGAAGCCTCTCATGAGGAACTTTGTCAAACGCCTTCTGAAAATCCAAGTATACTATATCTACCGGTTCACCTTTATCCACATGTTTATTAACTCCTTCAAAAATGTGAAGCAGATTTGTGAGGCAAGACTTTCCCTGGGTAAAGCCATGCTGAGTTTGTTCCATTAAACCATGTCTTTCTATATGTTCTGTGATTTTGATGTTTAGAACACTTTCCACTATTTTTCCTGGCACTGAAGTCAGGCTAACTGGTCTGTAGTTTCCCGGATCGCCCCTGGAGCCCTTTTTAAATATTGGGGTAACATTTGCTATCCTCCAGTCTTCAGGTACAATGGATGATTTTAATGATAAGTTACAAATTTTTACTAATAGGTCTGTAATTTCATTTTTGAGTTCCTTCAGAACTCTGGGGTGTATACCATCCGGTCCAGGTGATTTACTACTCTTCAGTTTGTCAATCAGGCCTACCATATCTTCTAGGTTCACGCGGCTCTCACTTCCTGATTGAGGGCTCGGGAGCTCAGGGAGGGTAGTTGGGCGGTGCGTTGGCTGCAGCGTCTTCCTTACTTTTCTTCTCTTCTCTTCTCTCTCTTTCCCTGTCGATGGTTCCGGTTCGGTGTCTTTCCTACTTTTACTCCCTCCACGGGGTCTCTCTCTTTCTCTCCCAGTGGTGTCTCTCTTTCTCTCTTGCGGTGACTCCGGGTTGGGTCCTCGTCGATTGGAGCAGGCCTCGGGTCAGCCTAGAGTCAGTTGCGACAGTAGCAGTGCTCAGAGGGGGCCCCAGCACGATGGTGGCGGCTGTTGAGTACACTGGAGGCAGCAGGCTAGAACCCCGGTCAGGTAGGCCATGCGAAAGAAGCGCCGCAGTAGTGAGCCCAAGTTTATAGGGTTGCTAGTCCGTCCTCCCAGGCGTCGACATAGACGCGGCTCTCGCTTCCTGATTGGAGGCTCGGGAGCTCAGGAAGGGTAGTTGGACGGTGCGTCGGCGGCGGTGTCTTCCTTACTTTTCTTCATTTACTTTTCCTTACATTTACAGGTGAGATGAACATACTGGCTGCAGCTTGCATGGTGTCCAGCAGCTCTGCTATTCCCTTGAACACATCTAGCCCCAACTGTTGCACAAGTTGCTCTTCTATGGGCATTGGCGCAATTGGACATGGGGCTCTGATGCTGGTTTGCTGGATGTAACTGTCGCAGTTCATCCCCTTGGTCTTTAATTGGGCCTCTGTGTCCCAGTGTTTGTGGACCACCTGCTCCCCATTACATCTCACACTGCTGCGCCTTAAGATTCCCTGGGTGATGGTATGCTAGATCTGACCCTTGGCTGCCCTCGAGTTCTTGGCTGCATGGTTACCGAACAGCATGGCATAATTTTCCAGGACCCTGGCAATGATCATTTCTTTTCTGCCGGGCTGAACTTCAATGCCCTGGGATGAACACACCCTGCTGCCTGAAGGGGGTACCACTTCTTCTTCTGGAGAGGTGTCCTCCATTTCCTCAATCTTGTTCCTACTCCTCTTTCCCTTCCCCCCCTGCTCCTGCACCTGCCCTACTGACTCCCTTCTCCTCTGCTTATCCCTAGCCTGTTGTCTTCCTCCCACCAGACTTGACTGCCTATCCCTTTCTAGTCCAGTCTCTTCCTATCTCTTGCCCCTCCCTATCTCTACTCCTGTTCCTGTTCCTACTTCTACTCTTTCCCCTAGCACTCCTGTCCTTTTCCTTCCTCCCCCTCTCTTTCCTCCTCTCCTCTCCCTGCCTTTCATGCTCCATCCTCTCCACTCAACACCACCACACCTCACCACTCTTCCTCTACCTCACCACCACAACTCACTAGTCCTCCTCACCATGCCTCACTACTGCTCGTCATCATCATCACGGCTCGTCACCACTCCTCCTCTGCCTCACCCAAACATAAAGACAGAAAGCCAAAAAGGAGAAGCTAACAAAAACTTCCACTCACACAGATCAAGACAATAGACCAAGGGAAAAGGAAATAAAGAAGCCACAGGACACCGCACTCTGATATCATAACTACCTCCAAGCAACTACTGCAGTGCGTGCTGACACAAATTGGAATGCAATGAATCCGCCATGTGTAAATTGCCAATGTGATGTGGTAGACAGGAATATAGCCTAACCACGCCTATTTCTTTTTACTGCGGGAACTATTTTGTTAATATTTATAGCAATTTGATGAATCTAGGCCTTAGAATGTAGGTGTAAACATTCATGTGACCATTTACATTCATATATCTGAAAATCATAAGGTGCATGTTATTTCCTTGCATACAACCAAGGGCAATTTACAAAAGCCTACTTGCATGCATATTTTGAAAATAATCCTCAAATTGTTTAGTTTACAATTTACCATCTACCATGTAGCCCTTCTTTTCTAGTTGCTGCATTGGATCCTATCCACTTCCGCAAACAATTCATACTTCTCTTACTCTACACAAACATCACCCTTTGGCTCCTCTTTATATATGTAGAGTATGGAGACAAAGAACACACATGAGGCAGCTCTCATGGCAGGCAGGTCAAAAGGGCTGAGCACAATGTAGTAGGGATGTGAATCGTGTCCTCGATCGTCTTAACGATCGATTTTGGCTGGGAGGGGGAGGGAATCGTATTGTTGCCGTTTGGGGGGGTAAAATATCGTGAAAAATCGTTAAAAATCGAAAAATCGAAAAATCGAAAAACCGGCACATTAAAACCCCCTAAAACCCACCCCCGACCCTTTAAATTAAATCCCCCACCCTCCCGAACCCCCCCCAAATAACTTAAATAACCTGCGGGTCCAGCGGCGGTCCGGAACGGCAGCGGTCCGGAACGGGCTCCTGCTCCTGCATCTTGTCGTCTTCAGCCGGCGCCATTTTCCAAAATGGCGCCGAAAAATGGCGGCGGCCATAGACGAAAAAGATTGGACGGCAGGAGGTCCTTCTGGACCCCCGCTGGACTTTTGGCAAGTCTCGTGGGGGTCAGGAGGCCCCCCACAAGCTGGCCAAAAGTTCCTGGAGGTCCAGCGGGGGTCAGGGAGCGATTTCCCGCCGCGAATCGTTTCCGTACGGAAAATGGCGCCGGCAGGAGATCGACTGCAGGAGGTCGTTCAGCGAGGGTTCCGGCGCCTCGCTGAACGACCTCCTGCAGTCGATCTCCTGCCGGCGCCATTTTCCGTACGAAAACGATTCGCGGCGGGAAATCGCTCCCTGACCCCCGCTGGACCTCCAGGAACTTTTGGCCAGCTTGTGGGGGGCCTCCTGACCCCCACGAGACTTGCCAAAAGTCCAGCGGGGGTCCGGAAGGACCTCCTGCCGTCCAATCTTTTTCGTCTATGGCCGCCGCCATTTTTCGGCGCCATTTTGGAAAATGGCGCCGGCTGAAGACGACAAGATGCAGGAGCAGGAGCCTGTTCCGGACCGCTGCCGTTCCGGACCGCCGCTGGACCCGCAGGTTATTTAAGTTATTTGGGGGGGGGGTTCGGGAGGGTGGGGGATTTAATTTAAAGGGTCGGGGGTGGGTTTTAGGGGGTTTTAGTGTGCCGGCTCACGATTCTAACGATTTATAACGATAAATCGTTAGAATCTGTATTGTATTGTGTTCCATAACGGTTTAAGACGATATTAAAATTATCAGACGATAATTTTAATCGTCCTAAAACGATTCACATCCCTACAATGTAGCGCTCTCTTTTATTGTACATTCATACAAAGGCAGATGATGTGTCATTACATGATTGGCTACTTTCCCATAGCAACAGACGAGTCCTTACACTATTGGCTTTGGCTCAGGGGGTGTGCACGGATCATTTCATTGGCTGCTGAAATCTATACCTCCTGACTTTTGTCCTGCCTCTGACTAGGGAACACCCAGCCCCTTCCCCAGGAATTCAGGGCCAACAGGTATCCTTTCCCAGGCAGAGACTTAAGCACAAGTGATGCTTTTATTCAGGCAAATGTCAGGGAGAAGGGAAGTTAGTGTTTAAACCTGATGAAATGGCTTGCTGGCAAGCGCATATTTCCCACATCTCACCCTTTCTGTTTTTGTTTAGGTAGCTCAGTAAAGCTTTAGACCCTTACTGAAATCTGTTATGTCTTGGTATGGGCTGGAAATAGGGGAAGGGGGATTATGGAGAGAAGAAAGCTGATTCGGCGTGGTGTGCCAGCTGCCGATGAGCTCCTGAATCTCCATATCACCCAGAGCTGGTGCAGGTGGTGTGCCAACGCTGCAGGGCTCAAGATTCCCTATTAAGCAGCATACAAGACATCTTTATATCTGGGCTGAGAGCAAGGTTTCAGTATGGATATGAGGTTGGGTATGCACTGAATACAGCAGCACAGGCAAATAATTAAGACAATTACAGTAATTATAATAGAAATCACCCTTTTGAGACCAGAAATATCAGGGAGCCAGGACCATAGCCAGTCCCATGGAGAAGTAGGTATTCTGCCTGAAAATGGTGCATCAGCAACCATGGTTTCTATCTGCTCTATGGTATGTGTGAGGTTTGCTTTATAGTCTGATATGTACACACAGCAATGAGATCCAATTAATGCACAAACACCACCCTTTGATGCTAAAATGGTGTCTAAGGAATAGCGGTTCTGTAATGCTACTTCTCTGATCTGAGAAACTTCTGTTGTGAGTAGTTTTAATGCATGGACTGTCTGATTAAATAGGGCAGTCGTCCAGTTAGCTAGGATGTGTAAGTCCCTGTAATTCATAGCTGTTCCCATTGGAGGAAACAGGCTTCTAGCTACCTGAGTTTCTGTAAACTTTTCTATGGGATTATTTATCGCCTCCCTTTTGTTACAGAGCCTTGCTTTGGGTAAATTTTTGACTGCATAGTATGAGGGGAGGATGTAGCCTAAGGTGCATCTGTCTCTCCATCTTGGGGAAATGTACATATATGCTCTACGCCCACATAACATCCATATGTTTCCTAACAGATTAGTGGACATGTCATTGGTTATCATTTGGGCTATATAACTACAAAGGGTAAATCCTTCATCCCCTCTATACTTTCTGTACCTGCTTGGGTCTCCCACTGCACATCCTGAAATCTGCCAATTGCATACATATATGTGGTATAACTATGCAAGTGTTCAGTGATTAATACAAAAGTTCGGTTACAATATGGATATTTCCCACCTGAATCCCCTTTCCATCCCCTGTATCATAGTCCCAACAAAGAGCGGCAGTCTCTTGAATACGGCTACCAATGTGTAGTATGGTATTATTAACTGGAGAGTTAATGAAAACCTCTCTGTAAAGGATAATTAGTCCATACTGTAAGGTTAAATGGTACAGCATGCATCAGTAGTTCTCCGCAGGCTTGGGTTGGCATGTGTGCGCAGATCCAACAGTCTGTTCGATTCAACAGGTGTGAAAAGTTCTGATTTGAGGATGTACATGTTGTCCTGTCAGAGTCCTTGTTCTGAATTCGCCATAGCTGGAGAAATAAGGCAAAGGAGGAGGGTGCAGAACACAATTGTTAATGAGTTGGCATTCAGGCAAGAAAAAGCAGCTAATAAGTTCTCTGGAGTTTTCTCAAGGCCTTGCTGTTCTAAGAGTTGTGCAGATTGGTCGGATAGGGCCTTGATCTGTCCCCAGGTCATGTGGTGCTGCTTTTTGCAAGGAGTTCGGTCTCTGTCCTTCTGAGGGCTGTGGAGGCTCAGGGAGAAGTTGGTGATCGGGTCCTGTAGACCTGGACACCTTTCCATCTCTCCACGGCTTGATACCTGTGGAAGCAAGCAGAGAAACATATCCTCGTTCCCCATTTTAAGGGAACGGGACCGTACCAGACATCAAATATTCTATACAAAACTGATGGCTGTGGGTGACTAACCCTAGTCCCATAATGATTACTCATGGCTGTGGTCTTAAATTTGAACCTGATATGTTTAGATGATTTAAAGTAAACAATACTTTGTTCAGGGGGAAAATCCAGGGGCAATCCCCCCTTTTTCTTTTTGTTTGGTCCAGAGCTCTTAAGGGTATGATTTGCTCTCTCCACAATGGCTTGCCCTGTGGTGTTGTAGGGGATGCCAAATAAGTATTTAATGTTCAATTATTGACAAAATTCATGCAAAGGAATGGCTGCAGTAAGCAGAGCCATTTTTAGTTTTCAGAACGTAACCCCATTATCAAGAAAGTTTTTATGCAGTGATCAATTTTTATTCAGAAAAATAGCAATAAATGTAAATTAATCGTTTAAAGGAAAAGTCATTTGCTGTAAGCTGAATCAAATGACAAGTATATTAGACATTACATTAAACATATGTTACACAAGACTGACATATTCATTCATCCTGCAAATATTCATTCATAGTCTGCTTGGCATCAAGACAGACAACAGATAACACATAATATGAGCTAAAAATCTTATCAAAAAGTTATCAAAAACAAAATTAGATCAAGGATCAAAAATCAAAAGTCAAAAGGCGTTAGAAAAATGTTAAAATAAACTGCAAAGTGTTCACCTTCACATCTCCTCATGGCAGGAAGGCTGTAAATCTGGAAAATATTAAAAACTGGCATACAGCAAAAATTTTATTAAGGTAAGGATAAAAGTGAGATTCTTACTTTTTTTTTTTTTTAACCTTGAAGAAATCAATTCTATTATTCAATTTAATAAAATCAATTTGGATTTGCAAGAAAAGGTTTGGGAGGGATTGCTTTAGATGTAGCAACCTCTGTCAGTAAAAATTATAAGGTTCAGAATTCTGTAAAAATTTGTGAAAAAGAAAATAAAACTGAAGTTTCCTTAATACAGAAGGTCTGTAGGCCTGAAAAATAAAAACTATTATACAACAGAATTATTAAAACAATAATATAATATAACTTGTAGAATAACTTAGCGCCTCCTAGTGGAGACACCATCATTACTTTATAGAATGCAACTATTGTGCCAGGTTGCAATCAATAATACTCTGAGCTTACTTTCAATGTGGAATATCAGAATAGAATTTCTTCTTATAATTATTAGAATAGGAATTTAAACACGCTGTTTGCTCAGCTCTGTCTGCTGCATGCTAAAGTGACTGTAACTACTATTAATCTGTCTGAGTTATAGCATATATAAACTAGAGAGAGAAACTGCAGTACTAAGTCCAGTTTTTTTTTCTTTCTTTTCAAAAGTTCTCCCTCCCTCCCCCATGAGTGGCAAGCAAGAGTTACAGAAAAGGGGGGGAGGAGCAGTGTTTCTCAAAAGAAAAGAACTGCACCCAAGGAGTTAATCCTTCAGTCAATAGGAACTTGAAGATAGCATTGTTTAACAATTGATAACATCGACCACAGACAATGGCTTGGCAAGGATTTGCTGATTCCTTGCAGACAGATACTATTTTAATTTACTTTTGTCCTGAAAGGGAGAATTACAATAAAAATATAAGTTCTGTGTGCTGGCAATTCAAACTATAAACTTAAATCTCAGAGAAATGGAGTCATTTTTAAATGTGAGCCAAATAAACTTTGCAAAAGGGAAACTTTCACATGTAATTTACACAGAATATTATTCAAATTTCAGTACAGTTTTAACATAAGACTCTGCATACACTTTCTGGGGGAAAATACTCTCAAAGTATGCAGATTTTTTGTAACTGAATATCAAAGACTAATAGAAACCATTTTTTCCAAATTTGTACTGTCTGCACAGTTACTTTGCCGCCTAATCTGGTCTGCAATAGGTCATTGAAGTGTATAATTAAATCATTTTTTTTTCATAGTGATATTTTCTTTGCTTGTAACGCAGGAGTCTAATTAAATCCTTTTTTTAGCATTAATGGCTCGGAGATCGTGGAGGAGTCTCCACTTTCCCAATTTCTTTTTTATTACAAAAACAGGTGTATTAAATGGACTAACAGTGGGTTCAATATGACCAGCAACTAATTGATCATTTACCAACTCATTGAGAGCCTGAAGTTTATCGTTAGGCAGGGGCCACTGCTCTACCCAGATGGGTGTGGTGGATTTCCAAGCTAAGGGGAGAGCAGTGGGCTTACTGTGAGACATGCTTAATCTTCTATTACTAGCCGGGCTTGAAACTGACTCATCAAATCTCGTCCCCAAAGGTTAATATGTATGGGGAGAATTACAGGTTTTAAGTTTGCTGTGCCTGAGCCAGAGGGATTTGTCACAGTTAGCCAGCGAGCACTGCGGTGAGCCGGCTGCCGTCCCCCTACCCCCCCACACCGAGGGGGAGTCTACTGTTGGCCAGTCAGTGGGCCAGTTATCAGCGGTTATGACTGAGACATCGGCTCCTGAGTCTAAAATGCCTTCAAAGGGCTTACCATCTAGCAAGTAGGTTCTCTTCGGTTTCTCTTTTTTGATTGCCTGAGTCACTGCTAGGATACTAGGGTGCAGTGCCGGGGCTCGGATAAATCCGAAGCCGCTGGATCCTCTGGCAGTCTGCTGTTCTCCTACGGGCAAGACACATGGAACCATGACTAGCTGTGCCCAGGAGTCCCCTTTGTGCAATGTGAGGGAGGATTTTGTTTCAAATTGAATCATAAGAGTACCCTCATAATCAGAATCCACAACTCCTGGGATAACAAAGATCCCTGCTTTACTTGCAGAGGATCGAGGTAGAATTAACCCGATGGTTTGTTCAGGCAAAGGGCCTGTAAGCTGAGAGGGCATCAGGGTGACCTGCCCCGGGAATGCTACAAATTTGGTGTCTTGATTAACAAGATCTATGCCGGCGCTGCCGACTGTTGCTACTGCGGCTGGCTGTACTCGAATCATGGGGGTGGCAACAATTGGGCTGGGGCTTGTCGCTGGCCCGGAAACTAGTTTCCCTGACCAGTACTTCGACATTGATTAGCCCAATGGAACCCTTTTTTACATTTGGGGCATACAGTTTTTGGCCGTGATCTGGGGTCCCCTGCAGAGTCGGTTCTCTTATACGCTCCGCCACCTGGGGCTCGACAATGTTGCTTAAAGTGGCCAGGTTTCTTACAATTAAAGCATGTACCTTTGGGTTGGCATTTCTGCAGGGCGAAAGCGAGGGCATCCATTTGAAAAGCATGGGTACCTACATCTGCACATGCTTTAAGCATGTCTGCTAGGGTGTAATCAGGTCTGCCAACTATGGGTTGTAAAACCTTACGGCAGTCGGCATTTGCATTTTCAAAAGCTAACTTTGTTATGAGTTCCACACTTGCTTCTGTATTGTCTACCTGTCGCCGAATGGCTTCCTGCAAGCGATCAATAAATTGTGTATAGGGCTCTGTGGCTGCCTGGCGGGTCATTGTGAATGACTTTGTAACCTTCCCTGAATCGGGGACCTTTTTAAAGGCTTTATTCACGCAGCGGACTAACGCTGGATAAGCGACCGCTGGTATGCCAATTGCTTGTTGTTCCATGGTAGCAAATTGACCTGACCCATATAGCTGTTCTGGGAGGTAGGCGCCACCCGAATTGGCTCCCGCTATTAATGCTTCCCTTTGGTATTCAGATTCCCATACTACATACTGGGCTGGGGTGAGAAGCATGCGGGATAAATCCTTCCAATCTTGGGGAACTAATTTGTAGCCATTAGACAAACCCTCTAACAAACCTCGGGTGTAAGAGGAATGGAAACCTGTCTCCTTAATGCTTGTACGGAGTTCTCTGAGGATACTATAGGGAAGGGGGGTCCAATTATATTATGTCCCGCCTTGATCATTGATCCTTTCTGTAATGGGAAAGGCTTGAAGCCCTTCTAATAATTCTTCTCCTGTAAGATTTCCTTTCTCTTGCTCCTGCTGAAACCCCATGCGGACCACCCCTCCCATGCCAGGTTGTAGCTTAATTGTGCCCAAGAGCTGGTTTTCTAAAGAGGGCGGAGATGTGTGAATGGCTTGTGCCTTGGGTGTAGGTATGGGGAGCTGAGGATACAAAGAATTTGCTGGCTCTGAGGGATTTTGAAGATAGGGTGGGGGAAGGGTAGGTGAATGGAGTGTATTGCCTGCCTTTTTACTGTCTGCTTCTAAAGGCACATGAGTTGAAGATTGTTGGAGACTTTTTATCCCCATGTGCTCAATGGCCTCTGTACATTTTTGCCATAACAATAACTGCCTGATTGGGGACCTTGGAGCAGTATGAAGACAATTGCCTATTGAAATCCAATCCTGGATATTTAAAGTTCCTGTATCTGAATACCAAGGGCAGCGGCAAGCTATTTCACTTATTAATTTTTCTAAATCCCCTAATCTGACTTGTGCTATTTCCCCCCTGGTAACGAAATAATGATTCTTGATGATTTTCTGCAGCTCCTTGGCATGTAGCCTCTGCTGCATAGATAAATCACCTCCCATTGCTCACGAGTGTGGGGAACAAACTTGCTAAAAAATACTTAAATATACTAAAAAGTACTTTAATATACTTACGATTAGCAAATCTGTTGAACGATGCACATCTAAGCTATGTCCAGCCGAATGAGCAGAGAGTATCACAGGCAGGGTCACCAGATGTAGAGTATGGAGGCAAAGAACACACTTGAGGCAGCTCTCATGGCAGGCAGGTCAAAAGGGCTGAGCACAATGTAGCACTCTCTTTTATTGTACATTCATACAAAGGCAGATGATGTGTCATTACATGATTGGCTACTTTCCCATAGCAACAGACGAGTCCTTACACTATTGGCTTTGGCTCAGGGGGTGTGCACGGATCATTTCATTGGCTGCTGAAATCTATACCTCCTGACTTTTGTCCTGCCTCTGACTAGGGAACACCCAGCCCCTTCCCCAGGAATTCAGGGCCAACAGGTATCCTTTCCCAGGCAGAGACTTAAGCACAAGTGATGCTTTTATTCAGGCAAATGTCAGGGAGAAGGGAAGTTAGTGTTTAAACCTGATGAAATGGCTTGCTGGCAAGCGCATATTTCCCACAATATATCCTATCTTCTCTCTTCCTATGCCCTCTTTGTGAACTCCATTCACAGGGCAATTTACTCTTATCTTGTTCCTTCTTACTCATTATCAATGCCCAACTCTGCACTTTTCACCTTGCTGTAAAATATGCATGAACAATACTTCCTAAGCTGCTTCCACTTTGGCCATATTCAAATCCAGCCTAAAAATTTGTTTTTGTGAAGCTACTTTTAAATCCTAGCCACTTCTCTACAATAATTACTTCCCATAGACTATTATTGTCAAACAAGTTTGTCTTGATAAGATTAAAAACTCCATGGAGAAGGCACTAGATATTTCAGTTAGCTCTTTAGAAATGATAAATAGTAGTAGGTGAAATAATAGGTGAATCTTATATCCCATATAGAACAGTAGGCCATAGCAGTTTTAAATTTTATAACAAGAAAGAAAAATTCAAAATTAGAAAATTAATAAAAATAATAAAATTGAACAACATAAAAATGTATTTATTTATACTGTTTTAAATGAAAAATAAAACTTTTTAGTGCTTACTGGAAATATTGTGTTCTTCTTTTTCAGGAATAATCAGAGTGACAGCTTTTCTGTGTATGGTGATGTTGCTGCAGCTTTCACTTGTAGAGGTACGTACTGTACTTTAAAAAAACTATCTTTATTTATGCTTACAGATTTTATGGACTATATATATGCTTACACACATTCTTAAGCCCACTGTATATTTGGTCTTCGGTTTCCAAATTTTCTGTGGGAGTCAGGGCAGATATTTTGGATGCTGCAGAGTTGGAGAATTTTTTTTTAATAATAGACAATTCCTCTGAATCAGTCTACTCCTTTTTTATTGTAAACAGCTGAAGGCAAACAGGACAAGCCATGAGCTTCTAGATGGTTTTCCTTTGTTACTTTGAAAAGTAGCCATTATGTTGATGATTTTATATAGAAGACCAGTAGTGTGATATGGAGTTTCTAAATACATATTATTTAGTTACTACTCTAGGTTAGTTTAATTAAACCTTGTCAAATGTGCCCTAGGGCTGGCTATATAAGGAAAACAAGGTTGGAGTGGTGAGAGATGGCATAGGGTGGCAGTGTTTTTAAGTGTCCAGGCACTTTAAATCCAAAACTAACTTGCTTGAGTGCTACCCCAAAAAGCCCTTTTTCAAAAGAATGAGCAAGGAGACAATATACAAAACACATTAATTCCCCTACAGCAAATTCTATATAAAAGTAGGCCTAGCTTTTTTTAATGCACTTATTTAAATAGGAACAAGAGCAAAAGGTTTTCTATAGCACACAAAAAGCAGAAAAAAGGGAAATCAGCCAACAGTTTTAGCAGTAATATTTCCACAAACACAGATTAAGAAATTATATTTCAAAAAGCAGGGAGAGATTATGAAATATTATTAGCAATATTTAAACAAACTGCTCAGATTAAGAAATTCTATTTCAGAAGCAGAGCTTAAGAAAAATATTAAATAAAGCAAGTAAATCAAAGTTTAGTTTTTCTAGAGTAAGTTTGATCTTTATGTGGGAACACAGATAGTAATTTAATATAAGATTTGATTTAAAATTCTTCTCTTAAGACCATACATAGTAATGTAGTAATGAAGGCAGAAAAAGACCAAAATGGTCCATCTAGTCTGCCAAGCAAGCTTCCCAAGGTAGTAACTGCCGTTCCGTGCAGTTTACCCCCATGTTTCTCTTAAGGGTAGTAACTGCCGCTCCATGCAGGTTACCCCACCTGCAATTGAAGCTCCATTATTATAAATCTTATAGAGACCTGACATCAAACCAAGCTGCACTCCTGAGATGGAACTGAGTCACACTCTGGATAGAGCAGGGGTGGCCAAATCTGGTCCTTGAGAGCCATAAGCAGGTCTGGTTTTCATGATATCCTTGTACACGTGGTACCCGACGTGTGCACATGGACATGCCAATTTTATAGCATGTGCACGCCTGCACACACATTATAAAATCTGATAGCTGCACGCACATATACGCCAGATTTTAACTGGCACACATGTGCGGGTGGGCATGCACAGGGGGAGAAAATTTTCAGTTAATACATGCAACAACACAATCAGCCTTCCCCCAGGTCCCTCCCAGTCTGCTTCAATTAAGGAGCAGATTGGAACTTCCCTACCCCCCTAGCTAAACTCCTTCCCTCTTCCCCTTGCCTCCCCACTCACTAAACCCTTCATTTCAACTTACATTGTTTTTATTTTATTACTTACTGCTCCTCTGGAGCAGAAGTAATCTGCGCATGCCAGCCGGATGCCGGTATGTGCTTCCCCAGGACAGCATAGAATGGCACTGTCCTGGCGTGCTCTCGCCCTGCCCTGCCCATACCCCATCTCTGTCTCAGCCCTTTGGAGATGCCCAGCACTGGTGTGCATAACGGGGTTTACGTCATGGCGGGGCCTGTTTTAAAATGTGCGTGGCGTGCACAAAGCAATTTAAAATCCGGGCTTTAATGAATATGCATGAAATATATTAGTATACAACAGAGGTAGTGCAAAAAAATCTATCTCTTGCATATTCATTATGGATATCCTGATAACATGGGCTGTTTGTGCCACTTGAAGACTTGAATTGGCCACTCTGGGCTAGGGTATTCTCTATGGAAAAGTCCACTTGAGGGATATTTTGCTGCTAGATCTTTTGTATACTCTTGATTAATCTTTATTCAGAAAGTGGCTTAAGACATGGCTGTTTTCTTAGCTAGAAACCAAATACTTTTCTTCTGAATTAGGGGCAGGATATGTAGCCTGTTTTCCACTAAGATCTGTCTATTGATGATTAAAATGGGAGGAAGTTTAGCTGATGGTGAGAGAAGGTAGAGATGTGAATCATGTGATCGATCATCTTAACGATCGATTTCGGCTGGGAGGGGGAGGGAATCGGATCGTTGCCGTTTGGGTTTTTTAAAAATCGTGAAAATCGTGAAAATCGAAAACCGGCACACTAAAACATCCCTAAAACCCACCCCGACCCTTTAAAATAAATCCCCCACCCTCCCGAACCCCCCCCACAAAATGCCTCAAATTACCTGGGGTCCAGTGGGGGAGAGGGCGGGAAAACCAGCACACTAAAACAACCCTAAAACCCACCCCGACCCTTTAAAATAAATCCCCCACCCTCCCGAACCCCCCCAAAATGCCTTAAATTACCTGGGGTCCAGATGAAGGGTCCCGGTGTGATCTTTTACTCTCGGACCTCCGGTGCTTGTAGAAATGGCGCCGGCGCTACCTTTGCCTTGTCATATGACAGGTCAAAGGTAGCGCCGGCGCCATTTTGTTTTTTGTCCCCCGAGGTCAGGAGCGTAGGATATCGCTCCCGGACCCCCGCTGGACCCCCAGGGACTTTTGGCCAGCTTGGGGGGGCCTCCTGACCCCCACAAAACTTGCCAAAAGTCCAGCAGGGGTCCGGAACGACCTCTTGCAGTCGAATCGTGTTGTCTACGGCCAAAATGACCCCCGCTGGACTTTTGGCAAGTCTTGTGGGGGTCAGGAGGCCCCCCCAAGCTGGCCAAAAGTCCCTGGGGGTCCAGCGGGGGTCCGGGAGCGATCTCCTGCCGCAAATCGTTTTTCCGTACGGAAAAACCAAAGGTAGTGCCGGCGCCATTTCTACAAGCACCGGAGGTCCGAGAGTGGGAGATCACAGCGGGACCCTTTCTCTGGCCCCCTGTAATTTAAGGCATTTTGGGGGGGGGGTTCGGAAGGGTGGGGGATTTATTTTAAAGGGTCGGGGTGGGTTTTAGGGTTTTTTTTAGTGTGCCGGTTTTTTTCGCCCTCCCCCTTCCCCCGATTTACGATTTTTTGACGATAAATCGGGGGAATTGTTATTGTATCGCGGCTCTAACGATTTTTGACGATTTAAAATATATCGGACGATATTTTAAATCGTCAAAAAAACGATTCACATCCCTAAGAGAAGGGAAGGGAAATTGAGTTAATCAATGTTGTATACTGATGTATAGTTGAGGTTTACCTTCATGAGTAGATGTGCTGAGAGGTATGAATTTTAAGTTATAGTTTAGTTCATTGCTCTGATCATACTGTCTTTCAGGGCAAATCAAAGTGGTTTACAATAAAACATATTAATCAATAAAAAGTATGACAACAAAAAACAAATAAAATGTAACAAAATCAAATGAACCTAAAAACAAAAAGATTCAGTAATAATTACGGTACAATTAGATTCAGAACTTTAAAATCAGGTAATAAAATAAAATCATGTAGGATTGAATCTGGGAAGCTGGGTATTATTCTGGGGAAATTTGAGGGAGAATAGGATATGGAATAAGGAAAATGAATAGAGATTGTATTGTTTGTGTTTTCATTACTGATGTAGGCAGAGTATAGAGATGTACAATCATTTTTATCAAATGAGCAAAATGCAATGAATGAGGCCATTTTCAGTGCATATGAATGATATGAACTGAAAGTAGGCCTTGGACAAAAATACCTGAAAATTGTCAGGTATTTTTGTATTGGTGAACTAAAAAAAAAAAGATAAGCGGGCCTCTGGCAGTGGCAGGAGCAAGTCTTGGCCACATCCTCTCCATAGGCCCTGCCCATGGATGGGTCCTTGTCTCCGAGGCCCAGGCCTAGACTAGGTCTGATACCAAGGCTCAATAAAACACGGATCCTTTTGTCAAGGCATAGGCCGGGATGTAGACAAAGGACTGAAGCTGGGGCCAGGTCCAAGGCTGAGACCCAGATCTAGGCATGAGTCCAATGCCAGGGCCTAGCTAAGGTTGAGTTCTATCGCTAAGCCTGGGTCCCATCATCTAGGCCAGGGTCTTGGCCTATTGCTAAGTCAACCATGAGGGCAAGACCCAAGGATTGATCCCAGTTGATGAGATCCAAACCTAAGCCTGGATCTGATGCCAGGGCCTGGGTGAGGTAGAGTCCCATTGCTGAGGGATTAGTCTATGCTAAGCCTAGATTCAAAGCTGGGGCCAGGTCCAAGGCCTGATCCTGGTCACCAAGACCCAGGTCTAAGCCCAAGTCCAACACATAGGCCTAGCCAAGGACAGGTCCCATTGATGAGCTCCGGGCCTGGGACTTGGCCTAATTCTGTTGTCAGGGTCCTGTCTGAGGCCAAGTCATTGTCAACAAGGCCCAGGTCCAACATTGAGGGAAAACCAAAGGCCAAGTCCCAGTCGATGACATTACTGCAGTGCCAGCTCAAGCAGATGGCACCAATTTTTAAACAAGCATACAAATGTAGAATTGTATGGATACATAACAAAATTGCACTATCCTATCTAGAAGAAGGCACTACAGTAATATCATTGTGCATGTCCTCCTGGTTGAAGATTTCTTTTTAATCACTGGATTAAGAAATAATATGCCAGAAGGCCTACCCTTGGGCCTCTTGGCTGAGGCCAGGGACCTGGCCCTAACCTTGGCCTGGGCTTTGGTAACGAGACCTGGCCATGGTCCCATCATTGCATTCTTGTTGCGACCGTCGCTGCCTGATGTCTCCACTCTGCCCTCTTTACCTCTTTGGCGACTCCCTCTGTGCTTGTTGGAAGTCTGACTGCTGCGGTGTCATCGTGCTGACCCTCTCCGGAATCCCCGAACCGGCTAGATGCTGCACACCGACATGATTCCCAGAAGCCTAAGGGCGTGCGTGCAGCGTGGCCCCGACTGAAGTACTAGCAGTGGCGCGGATGACGTCATCTCAGGGGTGTTCCCCTGAGATGACGTTATCCGCACCGGATATTTAAGGTCTCTGAAATTGCTAACTAATTGAGTTAGCAAAGGTTGCCCTACCTAAGCTACTCTGCCTCCTCGGACTTTCCAGGGGTACCCGCTCCTCGAGGGCCTCGCTTCTCTTTGCTTTTCAGGTCAGTCTGGAACCGGTACTCGCTCCTCGAGGGCCCTCATTCCCAGACTTGTTTCTGAATACCACTTCTGCCAGGAAGTCATTGCTGCCTACAACACCAGTGAGTTACCATCTCTCTCTCAGAGCTTTCCCTAGAACCAGGTACTCGCTCCTCGAGGGCGTAATTCATTCCAGCTACTCGGCTGCTTCTATGAGACTATTGTGTGAGTGTTACCATCAAGGTTCTGTACTTGAACTCTGCATACCCTGCTTACTCGCTATATTCAGTTTCTCTACAACTCAGCCATCCTGGGATCGCTGTTCCAGTATCTGAGGGACTACAGCCCAACTGGGCACTTCCAGCTCACTACTGCCACCTCTGGTGGTTCAATATACTGTTTAATAAAAGAACTAGTGTGTGTCTGTCTCCAAACTCTGAGCCTGACCGGTGGTCCCTCTCGGGATCTTCCCCCGGGGGCTTGGTCATCTGCCACCAGCCCAAGGATCCACCCATACTTATCCCAAATAACAACAGATTGCTAACTCCATGGATCCAGCACAACTCAATGCCTTGCAGGCCATACCGGGCCTGGCCCTGTGCATTGTGGAGCAGCAAGATGCCTTGGAGAAACTTACTTCAGCGTTTCATCAGCTACACACACAGAAGGTTCAAAGCACAGCTTCCAACCAAGAAGGTCAGTTACAGGAAGTAACTTTGAAGACTGCTGTACAACTGGCGACTCCAATCCGCTTCTCCGGAGAAATCCAGAAGACCCGGGGCTTTTTAAACCAGTGCTGCATGCATTGTGCCTTACAGCCATCTTTATTTCCTATGGCTCTCTCCAAGACTACCTACATCCTTTCATACCTGGATGGTAGAGCTTTGTCTTGGGCATCCACCTTGTGGGAACACAAGGACCCCATTTTGCAGGACATAGAAGGATTTATGGACATTTAAATCCGTCTTCAATGATCCTGCTCAAACTTCTTTAGCCAGTTCTGCTTTAGTTGAATTGAAGCAAGGCAACAGATCATTGGCTGAATTTGCCATAGAGTTCAAAACTCTTGCAGCAGAACTCCGCTGGGACCCCAAATGTCTCAAGACTCTCTTTTTCAGAGGCCTGGATAACCGTTTAACGGATGAGCTGGCTACTCACCAAACACCTGACTCGCTGGACGAATTAGTAGCTTTGGCCACTCGGATTGATCACCGGCTCCAGGACAAGGTGAAGGAACTCCGGCCTAAAGCGTTCCCTGGGAAGAAACAGGCTAATGCTATCTATGCACCTCAGATGCTGCTGCTACAGATGAACCAATGCCACTTGGTCATGGACGTTTGACTTCCAAAGAAAAGAGATTTCGGAAGAAGCACGGCCTTTGCATGTACTGCCGTCAGCCCGGCCAAGATGTCTCTACATGCTCCATTCGTCCGTAAAACAGACAGGCCTAAGTCCTGCAGGAGGACTGTTCTTAGGCCATACTGAGCCTTCTCCTCCGCTGTC
Organism: Rhinatrema bivittatum; assembly: GCF_901001135.1. Lineage (NCBI taxonomy): Eukaryota > Metazoa > Chordata > Amphibia > Gymnophiona > Rhinatrematidae > Rhinatrema > Rhinatrema bivittatum. The sequence goes on from NC_042617.1 coordinate 494,458,906, forward strand.
TCTCCCAGTCTCCTTGACCTACGGACCAGTCATGGTTCAGACTCCTGCCCTGGTGGATTCAGGGGCAGGAGGCAACTTCATTCTCAAACGTCTAATGAAGACTTGGAGTCCCCTCATCAAATTGAAGGATCCACTACTGCGTCACATTTGAAGTGGGTTTTGGACGTTCACCAACACCACCACTTCCACTGAAGATCTCAGTGATGTCCCCAGCAGCTCAATCCATTGCTGCTGACATCCATTACATTTTCTACCTTTCACTTCTGAAACCACTCATATGCAGTGAATTTTCTTCCAAAACTCAAGAACCACCTGTCATCAATGCAGAAGACGACTTAGAATTCAAAGTCGAAGAGGTTCTGGATGTTCGTAAAAGAGGCAATACTTTTGTATACCTTCTAAAGTGGGAAGGTTTCGGCCCCGAAGAAAACTCTTGGGAGCCTCAGACCAATATCCTGGACAAAGAGATGCTTCGTCAGTTCCACCTCGCTCATCCTTCAAAACCCAAGCCAGGTACCTGAAGAGGAAATCACCCTTTGAAGGGGGGTACTGTTGCGACCATCGATGCCCGACATCTCCACTCCGCCCTCTTTACCTCTTTGGCGACTCCCTCTCTGCTTGATGGAAGTCTGGCTGTCGTGGAGTCATCTTGCTGACCCTCTCCGGCGTCCCCAGACTGGCTAGACGCTGCACACCGCCATGTTTCCCAGAAGCCTAAGGGCGCGCGTGCGGTGTAGCCCCGACTTAAGTACCAGCAGTGGCGCAAACCTCAGGGGCGTCCCCCTGAGATGACGTCATCCGCACCGAATATTTAAGGTCTCTGAAATTGCTAACTAATCAAGTTAGCCAAGGTTGCCCTACCTAAGCTACTCTGCCTCCTCGGACTTTCCAGGGGTACTCGCTCCTCGGGGGCCTTGCTTCTCTTTGCTTTTCAGGTCAGTCTGGAACCGGTACTCGCTCCTCGAGGGCCCTTGTTCCCGGACTTGTTTCTGAATACCACTTCTGCCAGGAAGTCATCGCTGCCTACAACACCAGTGAGTTACCATCTCTCTCTCAGAGCTTTCCCTGGAACCAGGTACTCGCTCTTCGAGGGCGTAATTCATTCCAGCTCCTGGGCTGCTTCTATGAGACTATTGTGTGAGTGTTACCATCAAGGTTCTGTACTTGAACTCTGCATACCCTGCCTACTCACTATATTCAGTTTCTCTACAGCTCAGCCATCCTGGGATCGCTGTTCCAGTATCTGAGGGACTACAGCCCAACTGGGTGCTTCCAGCTCACTATTGCCACCTCTGGTGGTTCAATATACTGTTTAATAAAAGAACTAGTGTGTATCTATTTCCAAACTCTGAGCCTGACCGGTGGTCCCTCTCAAGATCTTCCCCCATGGGCGTGGTCATCTGCCACCGGCCCAAGGATCCACCTACACCTATCCCAAATAACAACAATTCTGCATTGAAAATTCTATTAGTGATCCCTATTCACAAACAGATTTGAGTAACAGAATCTCATGAATTAATGTTTGGTGTTAATCATTGTGGAATCACCTTGACCAGATAGTATACATCCCAGAGTGCTGAAAGAATTGTGAAATGAAATTGAAAACCTGTTATTGGAAATGTGTAAACTATCAGTAACATCATCTATGGTACCTGAAGTCTGAAGGGTTGCCATGTAATGCCAATTTTAAAAAAGAGATCAAGCGGTAATCCAGGAATCTACAGAGCAGTGAGTCTGGTGTCCGTGCCAAGCAAAATGGTTGAAACTTTCCTAAAGAATAAAATTGCTGAATATATAGATAGGCATAGTTTAATGGAAAAAAGCCAACACCAACATGGAATTAGCCAAGTGAAATCTTGCCTTACAAATTTGCTACATTTTTTTGAGGGCATAAATAAACATGTGGATAAAGGTGAGCCAAATGAGATAGTATATCTGAATTTCCATAAAGCATTTAACAAAGTCCCTCTTGAGAGAATTCTTAGGAAAAGAAAAAGTCATGGGATAGGGGGCAGTGTCCTATTGTAGATTGCCAACTGGTTAAAAAATAGAAAACAGAGTAGGGCTAAATGGTAAAATTTCCCAGTGGAGAAAGGTGAATAGTGGAGTGCCCCAGGATCTGTTTTGGGCCACTGCTTTTTAATATATTTATAAATGACCTGGAAATGCAGGCAACAAGTAAGGTGAACAAATTTGCAGATGACAGAAAATTATTCAAATTTATTAAATCACAAGTAAATTGTGAGAAATTGCAAGAGGACATTGCAAAACTGGGAGAATGGTCATGTAAATGACATATGAAATTTAATATGGACAAGTGTAAAACAATGCACTTAGGGAAGAGTAACTCAAATTATGGCTACACAATGCAAGGTTCTACATTATGAGTCACCAATCATGAAAAAGATCTAGGTGTCATTGTTGAAAATATAATGAAATCTTCTGTTCAGTGTGCAGCAGCAGCCAAGAAAGCAAATAGAATTCTAGGGATTATTAGGAAAGGAATGGAGGACAAATCAGAGAATTTCATAAGTATTGCTCCATGATGTGTCCTCATCTTGAAAAGATACAGTAAAATTAGAAAAGGTACAGAGAAGGGCAACCAAACAGATAAAAAGGAAGGGACAAATCCCCTATGAAGAAAGGCTAAAGAGGTTAGGACTCTTCAGCTTGGCGAAGAGACAGCTGAGGGAAGATATGATGGATGTCTATAAAATGAATGGAATGAGTAAACAATCATTTTACTTTTTTTGAAAAGTACAAAGACCAGGGGACACACAATGAAGTTACTGGGTAATACATTTAAAACTAATAAGAGAAAATATTCTTTTACTTAATGCATAATTAAGCTCTGGAATTTGTTGCTAAAGGATGTGGTGAAAGCTATTACTGTAGATGCGACTAAAAAAGGCTTGGACAGGTTAATGGAGGAAGAATCCATTAGGGATATGCAAAGCCCAAACCTATCGGTTCAGGCTTCGTTTTCGGCCCGCCATGGGAAATCTTGTATTTCCCACGGTTTGGGCCTTTAAAATTCGGGGAGACCTGAATTTCGGTTTAGTGCACACTAACGGGGTTTCAGGCTCCCCGATCCAGGATGAATACACATCCCTAGAATCCATTAACCATTATTAAGGGAGAGTTGCAGAAATCCACTGCTTATTCTTGGGATAAGCAGCTTGGAATCTATCCATATCTTGTGATTATGATAGATACTGTTCCCTCCAAGGAGTGATTAGGTGTGTGCAAATTTTTTTTGTGTTAGCAACAAATGTTTTAAACCAACAATTTTTGAGCACCAGTATTAGTGTTGCATTTCTCTACATAGCACAAAGAAAAATTTATGAGTGACCATATAAAACCTGTGTACAATGCTCTGAAATAAATGACTAATTGCTCACATGCTCAGCTTAGAGGGAACTATGCTTGGGAGCTGCATTAGCTACTGTTGGAAACAGGATACTGGGTTTGATTGTCCTTTGGTATGACCCATATGTTCTTATGTCTTAGTAACCAGATTTTCTCAAAGCTTCAAAAAATGTATATGTTAGGAAATTATTGAAAACATAGCTTTTTGCCTCTGTATTTTCTACTTGATTATACCGAGGAGTCTTTTAAAGTTATGCTTTATTTCTATTCCTTAGCTGGCTTGCAATTTATGACTGGTGTTGGTGGGTAACATTAACTGTTATATGGTCTGTGTTGTTTTATGACTCTGTTTCTGTTTTAAAGTGGTTTCTTTGTTTATGTGTTTTAAAAATTGTCTGTGCATTCTTGTAACCTGTTGAGCTCTGTGGATCAACGTGGTAAATTTGATAAAAAAATAAAAAAATAAATGTTTTGTTGTTGGACCCAGGCTGGTTTGAGATGACTGGGACATGTCCTCGAACCCAGCCATGGCATCAGGTATAGGCCTTGGCCCAGTCCCATACCTAGAACTCAGCAAGGGGACTGGGCATCAGATCCAGGCTTAGGTGTCAGGTCTAGTCTGGTCTTTTGTGTATAGAACCATTCCTCATGCCAGACCCCAGCATCAGCCTGGGCTTAGGCCTAGGCATTGGTGACTCGCTTCTCCTCAGCTTTGGAGCTTGGCCTGGTCCTCAGTGACTGAAACACAGTCTTGAATAAGGCCCCTTGCACCTTGGCTAGGTTTATACCTAGGATTGGGCCTTAGTGTTGGAACCCAGCCTTGGACTTTGACCTGGTCATCAATGACTGTGACCCAGCCTAAGTCCAGGCCCCACTGTCAAGCCTAAGTCTGGGTTCAGGATCAAGTCTTTGGATCAATATCCAGCCTTGGGCCACAAAGTCAGACCTACACCTAGGCTTCAGACCTAGGCCAGGGCGTCAATGACCAGGACCCAGACTCAGACCAGGCCCCAACTTCAGACCTATGCCTAAACCCTAGTTCAATCCTCAGGTTTAGGACCTGTGTTTGTCAGGGCCCCAATATCGGACCCAGGCCTAGACTTGGGCTTCAGCAACTGGGATCCTGCATTAGGCTGGCCCAGGAGTTAAGCCTAGCCCAAGGCCAAGGCCCAAGCTTCATCACTGGAACCCAGCTTCATCTGAATCCTGGCATAAGACTAGTTCTAGGCCTCAGATCTAGGCCTGGGCCTCAGCCTTGATCTCAAAACTTGATTTCTGCCAGGCCCTTCCATTGGATCCAGACCTAGGCCTTGCGAACTGAAATCAGGTGTCAGACTGGGCCTTGACTTTGGTCTACACCTAGGCTTGATTACAGCACCCAGCATCAGAACTGGGCCTAGGTTTCAGGCCTACACTGAGCCGTGTCAACGGGATCCAGACTCAGTCCAGGTCCCAGTGTCAGGCCTGCACCCTGACCTGTTTTTCTTTTATATTAAAGTCAATGGTGCTTTCCCCCTTCATGGCTGTTTTGCAAATTCTACACTGACATTTATACTTCTGATCATCCTAACACCCAATCGAACCTTCAGCCATAATCACAAAAAATAACTTGTCTCCAACCAACACCAAACAAGCCCTGTATATTTTCTAGACTGGTAATGTTTAACCTCTGTTTTATATGCATCCTGTTATACCTTTTCTCAATTGTTAAGAAAATTACAATGTGAATCTTGTAAACCATTATGATGGCTTCACTGAATGACAGTATATAAAACTCAACAAATAAATAAATAAATAAAAAAAATAATAATTTCTCCCTTGGACCCAGGCACCAGGGGTTTCAAAACAGATGTCTTATAAGATTATGAACAAAACAAGGATCTCAACAGAAAAATTAATGGAAAGAAATTTTATAAGAAAAAAAAAAATAATAAAAAAAAAAAAAATATATATATATATATATATGTTTTTTAACATGAGTGGCACTGTGTAGATGCAGCTGGTAAACTGTGGTTTACTTCTGCCCGAGATCACAGTAAGCATAGTTAGTTGGAAAGCTTCTGGAGTCAGACAAAATGATGAGTCTAAAATTAGGTGAATAATTCTTATGAGGTAGTTCTGAGAGGAGCTGACAGTGTTAAGGAAATGCCCGTGATGGCCTGTTTCTAAACCAGTCAATGAAAAAAATCACAAGAGCATTAATAACCATGCATTATGAAATCTGGAGTGTCACCACAAAATTAAGTGGCTTCTAACACATCAATTTTTTTGCCATGGTTTTATATTTAAAGCATTATAAAAATGTAACCATTCAGACTCACTTTTGAATTCTAAATTTACAAACCAAGAGACAACCATTGCTCCTAACATATCACACTGCCAACTCAGACAAATTCATCACTTTTATTTATGCAGTTTTTAGAAAGGAAATTATATGTTATGCAATTTTTTAAAGATTATGTTAGAAGCAAATGAAAAATTAGATTGCACTGCAGGACCAATTTAGAGTAAAATATTTCCATGTTTAAATATTTTATTTATTTATTTATTTATTAACTTTTATTTACCGACATTCGTGAAACACATCATGCCGGTTTACATAGAACTCAATTGGGAAATACAGTATAACAATATAACAATATAACAGTATGACATTGAAACAATAGGATGTTACTAAAACGAGAAGCAACAAACAGAAAAACCAAAAGCAAAATACAACAAAATAAATAATGTTAAAGGAAAACGAGGAGTGTAGGTTTGAAAGAAGGGTAGGCAGGGGGGTAGGGCGAGACTCTATAGCTCCATACAGAATTAGTATCTGCAAACAACAAAATGCAAAACCAGATCTCACACCTGATTATGTTTTACTTTTTGCAGGCTGGTGTTTCACTTGGTTCTTTCTTAATTGGTGACAATGTAAGAATCAGAAGAGCTCTTGTACATAACTCATCAGGGAGACAAGTGAATTTTTCTACTAGCGACATACTAAAAATGGTAAGAGTAAATGCTTTTATTATGATGATTGAAATTAATGTACTATTTTAAAGCAGCAGCTCTGGATCATTTTTTACAACTATTTTGTGGAATACATTACTGTAAATACGGGTATAGAGATCTTATTAAACTATTTGCATGCCACACAATCTGTTTGTTTCTCCCCAAAATTACTGAATCAGTCAATGTGATTGAATGAGCCTTATTTTATTACTAAGTAGGGCCTAGATTTATCAAATTGCTGTAAATATCACATGTGGTAGAAAAAGAGGTGTGTTTTATGGTAGTTTCCTAATTATCACAATGTGGGCTTTGCATAGGTATTACTGCAAAGTGCATTAATTTTTTGCCACTGCAGAGCAAGGGAGAGAGAGACTATATTAGGGATGTGAATCGTTTTTTGACGATTTAAAATATCGTCCGATATATTTTAAATCGTCAAAAATCGTTAGAGCCGATATATAATAGGAATTCCCCCGATTTATCGTCAAAAATCGTAAATCAGGGGGAGGGGAAGGGGGAGGGCGGGAAAACCGGCCCACTAAAACAACCCTAAAACCCACCCCGACCCTTTAAAATAAATCCCCCACCCTCCCGAACCCCCCCAAAATGTCTTAAGTTACCTGGGGTCCAGTGGGGGGGTCCCGGTGTGATGTTCCACTCTCGGGCCACGGGTGCATTTGATAGAAATGGCGCCGGCGCTACCTTTGCCCTGTCATATGACAGGGCAAAGGTAGCGCCGGCGCCATTTTGGTTCCTGTCCCCCGACGTCGCGAGCGTGGGAGATTGCTCCCGGACCCCTGCTGGACCCCCAGGGACTTTTGGCCAGCTTGGGGGGCCTCCTGACCCCCACAAGACTTGCCAAAAGTCCAGCGGGGGTCCGGGAACGATCTCCTGCACTCGAATCGTGTTGCCGTAATGCAAAATGGCACCGGCCGTATGGCCATATTGCCGTACTGCAAAATGGCGCCGGCCATACCGCCATACGGCCGGCGCCATTTTGCATTACGGCAACACGATTCGAGTGCAGGAGGTCATTCCCGGACCCCCAGGGACTTTTGGCCAGCTTGGGGAGGTTCGGGAGGGTGGGGGATTTATTTTAAAGGGTCGGGGTGGGTTTTAGGGTTGTTTTAGTGTGCCCGAGAGTGGAAGATCACACCGGCTCCACTCTAACTCCTCTGGTCGGATCATCACCTTATCTCCTATACCCTAAAACTGTTAAAAATTATCTCAAATCCAAAACACAATACTACAGTAAAGAAAAGGAAATTTGTATCTTCAGAATCTTTCATTGAGTCTTTTATTCTGATTATGCCTTTTTCGTCTGTCACTAATATTAATGACACAGTTACAGCTTGGAACACCACCATAACTACAACTCTAGACTCTATAGCTCCATTAAAAGTCTTTCACATCAGGAAGAAGCCAAGTGCCTCTTGGTACTCAAGCTCTTTTCACTCCTTTAAAATCTTAGGGTCGGATTTTCAAAGGGTTACAGGCACTGAGCCTATTTTCAAAAGGTCCAGCGACGCATGTAAAGCCCTGGAACTGATGTAAGCCCCGGGGCTTTACTAAAGGGGTGTGAAGGGGCGGGATGTGCGCAGGGTGGGGGCGGGGTCAGAGGCTCCCTGCAAAGTGGCCATTTGCCTCTGTGCGGGGGATCGCGCACCAGCAGTCGGTCGGCGCACGCAACTTACTTCAGCACCACGTAAGTATGTACCTTGGGAATTGCTAATGGCAAAAGTTTATTTTGTTCACATCTGAAAGATCTTTACTGCTTACATATCATTATTTGTTATGGAAATCTTCTTTATTTCAAAATGTAATATATTGATATTTATTCCCATAGGTGGTTTGGAACAGTTCTTCTAAGGTGGGATGTGCATTTGTCAAGAGCATCAACAGTGAATCTCCGGTTTATTATTATGTTTGCAACTACTACCCCATGTATGTATCAATTAGGATTATATTTATTTTATATTATCAACACTTTCTTAACAGTTTCTTTAAATTGTTCACATTTGAAATACTTGTAACAGTGACTAGAGTAAAATATAACTTAGGTAAATTTTTCCGACAAGAGTAAAATATAACTCAGGTTAATTTTTCACATATATTTTTGCTAATTCACTTGAATTTTAGATATGTAATAATTCTGGCCGGCATATTGAAAATGCATTTAGTGCTAGATAGTCGGATAAGTAGAACCTCAGGCCTGGGTCTGGGCCAAGTCCATTGCATTGGAACCCGGTCTCCGGACGGGGTTACAGCATTGGGCCTGGGCCCTGGCTAGGCTGAGGTCCCAGCATCAGTACCTGGCCTCTGGGTCGGGTCACAGTGCGGCGCCTGGGTGTAGGTTGATGCCCTGGCATAGGGACCAGGCATCTGGGTTGGATTGTAGCATAGGACCTGGGTGCAGGCTGAGGCTCTGGTGTTGGGACCCAATCTCCGGACTGGGTTGTGGCATCTAGTCTGGGCCCAGGCCTTAACCCTGGGCCTTGCATAGACCATAGGCCAAGGTCACAGTGACCATCCTGACGCTTAGGCCCAGGCTTAAGCCTCAGTCTTGTGTAGGCATACGCTGTGGTAGCTCTCTGCAATCTCAGACTATGCTGTATGCAAGGCCCAGACGTTGGCCTGGCCCTAGGCTTAGGATCCACCCCAGACCAGGTAAGTGGAGGATGGAGAGGTTCATGGCCCCAGAATTTCTTTCGGAGGGATGGGTGGGGGGTTTCGGAGGCCTCAGGAGGCCCCATTTCTTCTTCTTTTTTTCTTTAAATGCTTATTTCATTTTTTTAATTAAATAAACAAAATAAACATTTGATAAAACAAACTTTGTGGAATATCAAACGCCCAAAAACAAATGAAAAGCAAAATGAAAATGTTTCTTCTTCCCCCCCTCTTAAATATTTACCCTCCCTATAATTCTAATTAAGAACTTCTTTCAGTAGTTCTACATAATTGCAGAAACAAATAACTATCAGTTCCAAAGAGATAACGGCATTCTCAGTTATCTGTGAACCGAGATGATGTTCCCAACGTATCCCGGTATACAAAAACACTTAAATAAATAAATAAATAAATTCTTTTAAAATTCAGAGAAGACCACTTGTTCCAAATGGAACAACACCACAGCTTAGCCATCTCAAGAAATAACTCATGATGGCAGCTCCAAAACTCAGAGCTGTCAATTTTTCAGAGGTCCCAAGCAGCTGAAAGCGCCCCATAAAAAGAGTGAAAAATGCCCAGGCGTCTTGAGTAACTCCCCCATATCACACTGCCCTTTCTGCCATCTCTAGAGGCAATCCCAATACAATAAAAAGTTTTAAAAATTCAAATTCAAATTGCAGGCAAAGACCCCTTTCTTCCCATCCCTGCCCTTTTATAAAATATTCCTTCTCTGGCCTTCAACACCCCCCCCCCCCAAGGCCTCTGGATTCCCAGTCAGGCCTCAGGACCACCCTTCTCCACCATATCCCAACCCCCTGGTGGGCTAGTGGGTCATGGAGGTCCCTCCGGACTCCCGGCCCTGTTCTGTCTAAATAAAATAGCCCAGTCAGTCTACAAAAATATAATATATGAAAGATAAATATTTGGCTGTATAAACAAAAGGCAGGTGACAACTTTATCACATGTTTGAGATAGAAAACAGCAAAATGTGAATGTAGCCCACTGAATTATGAACCTATTCAGAATAATCTAGTCCTTGATATAGCCAATAAGAGCATATGTCACCATCTTTTGAGAGAACAAGACTTAAATTTGAATAATTTTATTTTAAATAGATAGAAAATCAGGCAACTAACAGAACTTTGTGTGTTTTTAATTCCCAACCTCCCACCTCTCTCCCATCCACTCCTAGCTCATCCTTTAATTTATAGGCAGGTGCCACTTTAACAATTAAAATAAAAATACAATTAAAAAAAATAAAAATGAATCAGCCCTTTAGCTTAAACTCAGAAGGGGGGGTCACGTGATGCGATGTAGCTGAACGGGCGTCTTTGCTTCAGCTCCGTACCCCACCCTTCCATAATCATCGATCATCTCCTCAAATCCTCCATCAAAGAGTGCACCTTCCATCGGACACCAACACTTAATGTCTATTGATCAATTTATGCTGAAAAGTACGAGTAGTATGCCCTTAAAGGGAAGCAAGAAAGAAAAGGAAAAATCGGGCCCGACACCGCTCAAAATGGCGGACGCTCTGAGCAAACCGACGCCACCTCACACGTCGAACTCAACAACATCACAAGCAGACCTCACTCTTAATGTCACCAACGCTGTGGTAGCCACTTTGGAAGGGCGGTTCACTAACCTATTTACACAGCTTAAGGAACTGAAAGAATCCTTCACCGAACTCCCACCGAGACTAGCGGAAATAGAAACGAGGGTTTCTGAACTAGAGGACACCTCCTTAACTACGAAGAGCCGCATACAGGTCCTAGAATCGACAGTGGCAGCGCAAACAGAGAAAATTGACGACTTAGAAAATCGGGCCAGGTGCAACAACGTCCGATTCTCTGGTTTTCTGGAGTCTGCGGGAGAGACTAACTTAGAATCTCTCTTGGAAGCATGGCTTCCCGACACACTGGACCTACCTGAGCTAGGCCAAACCTTTCGCATCGAGTGAGCACACAGGCTTGGAAGAATGCGAGAAGGAGACCCTCGACTATGTCTTATAATAGCCAAATTGCTAAATTGGTCCCAGAAAAAGAAAATTTTACAGGCATATCGAGCCAAACAGATATTGAAATATAAAGAGGCAGATGTACGGATGTACCAAGATTTCTCTGCGACACTGACTCAGAAGCGCAAGCAATTTAGCCCCATTGGTACAGATCTCTTCAAAAAAAAACATCCACTTTCAGCTAGCATATCCTGCAATCTTGAAATTTAAGCATAGAGGTAAGGAGCATGATTTTACAAATGCAGAGCAAGCGAAAGAATTCATGGCAGCTCTGTAATATAAAATATATGTTTTTCCTTGTTCCGGTTACTGGCCCAGATATTGATATTGAACATGTTTGAAACAACTGAGCCTCACTACCTTAGGTTGCATGCCTAGTGCCCACTTATCCTCTGAGGGAACTTTCACTCACGCTGATGCTGCAGTGGCAGTTTGCTAAAGCGATCAATGGTGACCCATATAGTGTTGTTGCCATTGGATACTGGAAGGTCGACCACAAAATCTGTGGCTATGTGTGTCCATGGTTCACTAGGTAGAGGCAATGGTTGGAGAAGTCCCCAGGGATGACCAGCTGGAGGTTTTTGTCTAGCGCAGGTCGAACATGACTCCACATAGGCCTTTACGCCCTTTTTCACCGATGGCCACCAATAGTATCTCTCAATGATGGCTAAAGTTCGAGATTGGCCTGTGAGCAGGTAATCGTGAGCCCACTTGAGAATTTTTCTCCTGAGGTTTCGAGGGACCACCATCTTCCTGGTGGGAACTAAGTGAGTAGTAGACAGTAATACCTTGGCAGGGTCAATTATATGATGCAGATCATCTGGCATGTCGTCGGTGGCAAATGAGCGTGAAAGCGCATCCGCACAGGTATTCTTATCTGCCGGTCTGTATTTCAGCAAAAAATCAAAACGATTAAAAAATAAGGACCATCGGGCCTGCCGGTCATTCAGGCATTGTGCATGGTGCAGGTATTCCAAATTTTTGTGGTCCGTGTAAACAGTTATTTGATGTTGTGCGTTTTTGAGCCAAGGGTGCCACTCTTCAAAAGCTAACTTGATGGCAAGTAGCTCTGTATCCCCAATTCCATAATGCTTCTCAGCCGGGGAAAAACGTCGGAAAAAAAAATATGGACACAAAGTATGAGCGTCATTATGTTGGCTTAGAACAGCTCCTACTCCAACATCAGAGGCCTCCACCTTGACTATGAATGGACATCAGGGATCTGGGTGGTGGAGTCACGGCTCCTGGAGAAAAGCTTTTTTCAACTTTTGGAAGGCCTCTACTGCTTCAGGGGACCATTGAGATGGATTGGTTCCTTTTCGCGTCATGGCAATCAATGGTGTGAACAATGTAGAATAATGTTTGATGAATGAATGATATTAGTTCATGAAGTCTAAGATGCAACTTAAAGCCTTGAGACTGGTAGACTGGGGCCAGACTTTGACAATTCTGGTCTTTTGTGGCTCCATCTTGAAACCCCGGCTGGATACCACATAACACAAAAAGAGTACTGACTCCTGATGAAAGGAGCACTTTTCCAGTTTGGCGTATAGTCGGTTTTCCCGCAGTCTCTGTAATACTTCAGTGAAAACTCTCTTTGATGGCTCTGGAGGTCTTGCGAAAAAACCAGCATATGATCCAGGTATTCTGTATCGAAATGTGGTAGTATGTCTCGAAGGAATTCATTCATCAGATTTTGGAATACGGCAGGGGCGCTGCAAAGGCTGAAGGGCATGACCAAATATTCAAAATGGCTGTCGTGGGTATTAAATAGAGATGTGGTTCGTTTTTCGCCCTATTTAGGAAATTGAACGAAATTTCCTAATTTGTTGTTGTTTCGGAGTCCACGAAACACAACATAAACGGTGTTATTTCGGAGTCCCCGAAACCGGAAACGAAATTTTCCCCGACAGTCGGGGGAAAATTCGTTTTCGGGTTTGCCTGGGGAGAGGGGGCACAAATTTTTTTTTTTATTAAAAACCACCCCAAACCACCCCAAACTTTTAATTTAACTATAATACACTACCCCCCGATCCCTCCCCAAGACTTATGAAGATCCCTGGTGGTCCAGCGGGGTCCCGGGTTCCATTTGCCCTCCTGACCCCCCCAAGGCTTGCCAATAATCCCTGGGGGTCCAGCAAGGGTCCAAGAGCGATTTCGTTTTCGGCTGCCAGTAACCAAAATGGCACCGATAGCCTTTGCCCATACTATGTCACAGAGGCTTCGGCGCCATTGGTCAGCTCCTGTCACATGATAGGAGCACAAGATGGCGCCGATGGCCATGTGACAGGGGCTGACCAATAGCGCCGAAAGCCCCTGTGACATGGTAGTTTGGGCTATTCAGCACCATTTTGAGGCGCACGGCTTGCAGTAGCACACCGGGCACGGAGGGCAAATGGAACCCGGGACCCCGCTGGACCACCAGGGATCTTCGTAAGTCTTGGGGAGGGATCGGGATGGGGGGGGGGTTGCATATATGTACGAAAATGCTTCAAAATGTTTTTAAATGCTTGGGGTGGGGTTTTTTTTTTAGCTTCGTTTCCCGATTCGTTTTTCGGTCCGGTTTCGGGTTTCTCGTTTCGTTTTCGGACAAACGAACAGAAAACGAAACGAGAAGACCCGAATTATACCACGAAGTATTCGAACCGAAAAACGACCCGGTAGAAAAAAACGAAGCACATCTCTAGTATTAAATGCCGTCTTCCATTCATCTCCTTTACGAATGTGTACCAGGTTGTATGCATTGTACCCTAAGGTCCAATTTTGTGAAAATCGTGGCTCCCTGGAGCCTATCAAAAAGCTCGGAAATCAGAGGTAGGGGATAGTGATCCTTCACAGTTATTTCATTTAGACCACGGTAGTCTATACACAGGCAAAGGGATCCATCCTTCTTCCCCACAAAAAAGAACCCGGCTCCTGCCGGTGATTTAGATGGACGAATAAACCCCTTTTCCAGGTTCTCCTGAATGTAAGCCGACATGGCCTTGGTCTCGGCTAAGGAGAGTGGGTACACCCTTCCCCTGAGTGGCTCAGTCTTGGGCTTCAAATTAATAGCACAGTCAAAAGATCTGTGCGGCGGAAGCTCATTGGCTGCTTTCTTGGAGAACATGTCTTGGTAAGCTTCATATGGTGGCGGTAGGCTTGGAAGGGTAGCAGTGGTCGTCATACATGGTATAGGTTTAACTTTCTTCAGACACTTCTCGTGCAAATGGGTCCCCATTGAGACAGCTCTAGGGTACTCCAAACAAACTCAGACTGATGAGTCTGAAGCCATGTTAGCCCGAGTACCACCGTATGTATCGCCTTATCCAACAATAAAATGAGAGGGTCTCTGAATGAAGAGAGCCTTGTGAGTAGGTGGATGGGTTGAGTGGAGAGGGAGACCTCACCCGGCAGTGGCTCACCATGTATGGAGGACAGCAGCAATGGAATAGGAGTCCCAATGGTTGTGATACGTAGGTGTTCCACTAATTGCCTGAGGATGAAGTTGCCACCGGCACCAGAATCCACTAATGCCAAGGTTTGAAACTCCAGGATATCCAGGATTATCGAGACTGGGAGTGTGAGTGGAGGAGTAGGAGAGTTTATCCCTAGGAAGAGTCCTCTGACAGATCCTAGGTCTGCAGGTTTCCTGGACAGATAGGGCAGGAGTGGACAGCATGGCCTGGTTCGCTACAGTACATACAGAGGCCCAGTCTTTTGAGGTGACATCTCTCTTTGGGCAATAGGCTACTGCGGCCTAATTGTATAGGCTCTTCTTTCTCTATACTGGATGCTGTTGTGGTCTGAGTAACAGGCATAGAACAAGGACGAGGAATTCCAACAGTAGGCTTTTTATTTCCCTTTAGCTCTTGTGCTCTCTCCCATAGACGATGATCGATTCATCCTGCAAGATCCGTGAGAGCATCCAGGGTCTTGGGTAGCTCCCATGCTGCCAACTCATCCTTAAAGCGATAATTGAGACCTTCAAGAAAAATAGTTGTGAGGCAACCCAGGACCCAATGCAGTTCCAAAGACAGAGTCTTAAACTCAATGACAAAGTCAGTCAAAGGTTTGGTACCTTGCTGTAGGTAGCAGAGCAGATCCAGTTTCAGTCTTGCGAGCGGTGTCATCAAACACTGACCGAAAGAGTGCAAGGAATCCTGTCAAATCACTGAGAATAGGATCGTTCTGCTCCCAGATAGGTGAAGCCCATGCCACAGCTCTTGCGTCTAAAAGAGACAGGATGTACGTTGTCTTAGATACCTCATTTGGAAAGTAGGTGGGTTGTAGCAAAAAGTGCATGAGGCACTGATTCAAAAAAACCTTAACTTGCAGGGGTCTCCTAAAAAGCGAGTAGGAGCAGGCAAGGGCACGGAAACTCATGCAGGTAGCCCTTGAGGTGAGGTAGTGTCCTTGACTGGTGATAGGGGGGCATTCAGCCGAGAATTTAACTGGTCGAAAGACGTTGCCAAAGTCTCCAAGGTCCTTTGTTGTTCTGCAAACGTTGGGCCAGGCCTGGGATGGCTTGGAAGGCTGAGAACGGAGCCGGGTCCATGGAGTTAGAAATCTGTTATGAACTGGAGTAGTTGTGAACCCTTTGGCTGAGGTGAGAGCTGATTCCGCTCACAGAGAGGAGCCCTGTGGGCCTCACCATAGGCAGCCTTGGCCTGACCACCAGCATACCCTAGTGGAGAAACTTTATTATGGAGAAAAGTCAGAACCTGCAGAGCGGGAACTAGAGAGACACAGTTCTGTGCAGTAGGGAATACCCCAATGATGCTGTAGAAGATGGTATCCTGGTTGTGGCAGCAGAAAGGGTAAGCCAGGCATTCCCACAGGTGCTGGACCGACCTCGGGTTGCACCTCCGGTAGCAGCCCACAGAGCGGAGTACTCCGAGGAGTCTGTGTTGGTACAAGACTGAAGTAGGAGCCCAAGGAAACTATAGCAGAATGAGACAGGAACAGCTGCGCAGAGTGAAGAGGTGCGGTAGTGTCCCAAGGAACGGGGTACGCCACAGATGAGTCCAGAAAGCAGAGTAGTAGAAGGCAATGAAGTACTCCCGGAGGAATCCAGGAAGCTCTGAGGCAGTGGGTAGCAGAAGACGCAGGCAGGAAGGCCCTCTGAAGAGCGGATAACCAGAAATGCCGGTGAGCCCCCGAGAAGTGGGTACTCAGCGTCTAACCCACAGAGAGACAGAAAATCCAAATAGAGCGGAATTAGGCAAGAAGGCAATCCTTGCTAACTTGTCTTAGCCAAGGGATGGTCAGGTTAAGTACCAAAGGCATCTGATGTGATCGGGAGTAGACGCCCCCGAGGTTCCCACCATGTCGTGTACTTAGGAGGCCCTTGCATGCGTGCACGCGCTTAGGTAATCCCCGACTCAAGATGGTGGTTGGTTGTGCCCTCGCTAGGGGTGTGCATTTGTTTTCGCCGTATTGGCGATCCGCAATTTATATTGCACTATTCGTAGTATTCGTGGGGAAGCAAAACATATCGTGATTCCCCATGAATACACAAATCTTCGCCGAATTATACGGCCACCTAAATAAAAATTTAAACAACCCCCCCAACCTCCTGAACCCCCCCAAGACTTACCAAAACTCCATGGTGGTCCAGCGGGGGGTCCGGGAGCCATCCCCTGCACTCACACCCTTGGTGCCGGTTTCATTATGGCGCCGATAGCCTTTGTCACAGGGGCTACCGGTGCCATTGGTCAGCCCCTGTCACATGGCCATTGGCGCCATCTTGTGCTCCTACCATGTGACAGGGGCTGACAAATGGCACCGGTAGCCCGTGACATAATATGGGCAAAGGCTATCGGCGCCATTTTCAGTACTGGCATCGGATGGCCGGAGTGCAGGAGGTCGCTCGGGCACCCTCGTTGGACCCCCAAGGACTTTTGGCCAGCTTGGGGGGGGGGCTCCTGACCCACACAAGACTTGCCAAAAGTCCAGCGGGGGTCCGGGAGCAACCTCCTGCACGCCGGCCGTCCAATGCCAGTACTCAAAATGGCGCCAATCGCGTTTGCCCTCACTATGTCACAGGTACCGACGGTCGGCCCCTGTGACATAGTGAGGGCAAAGGCGATCGGCGCCATTTCGATCGATGCCATTTTGAGTACTGGCATCGGACGGACGGCATGCAGGAGGTCACTCCCGGACCCCCGCTGGACTTTACGCAAGTCTTTTGGGGGTCAGGAGGCCCCCCAAGCTGGCCAAAAGTCCCTGGGGGTCCAATGGGGGTCCCAGAGCGACTTCATGCACTCTGGCTGTCCGATGCCAGTACTCAAAATGGCGCCAATAGCCTTTGCCCATATTATGTCACAGGGGCTACCGGTGCCATTGGTCAGCCCCTGTCACATGGTAGGAGCACAAGATGGCGCGGATGACCATGTGACAGGGGATGACCAATGGCACCGATAGCCCCTGTGACAAAGGCTATCGGCGCCATAATGAAACCGGCACCAAGGGTGTGAGAGTACCGGGGATGGTTCCCAGACTCCCCGCTGGACCACCAGGGAGTTTTGGTATGTCTTGGGGGGGTAAGGAGGGTGGGGGGTTGTAGTTAATTTTAATTTTAGCTGGGACACGAATAGAAATCGCTGTATTAACGCATCGGGGCGCCATACGGCCGAATGCAAAGTATCTGCTCCCCGACGAATCCGAATCATGAATGCAACGTATGGCGTCCCTCTGCACATCCCTAGCCCACGCTGCTCTGGAGATACCACGGAAGTCAGCGTTGACTCGCAGAGGCTGCCACTTGTCCCAATGAGGCAGACACAGGGAGAAATGAGGTGAGCATCAGTGGTCACTGCCATCTGCAACCGACGGGCACAACATTGATGTTGCCTACCTGCAAGTTTCATTACAATACCTCAGTTTTCAAAACCAAAATAGTATGCATTCCTTCCATGATTAATTTTAATAAGAAACAAATTAATAAAAGAAATAGATAAATACATTTTTTTTGTTATTTTTTTTTATTTGAATTATGATGATCCCCTTTGCCAAGTGGCTTTTATCACCATTATCCCTTGAGTATCCTGAATATTGGATCTACTTCCCTTGTTATCAATTCAATCTCTTGCCTCCTCTTAACTGTCATGGATTTGAAAACATTTAAGAATTAAAGTACCCAGAAATCTGTATTACATTGAGAACTAGATCTAAAGTAGCCCAACTCTCATTATTTCTAGGACAAGTTGTTCAAAACATAGTAATTTATGGCATCTATAAACCTCACTGGCATGCCCTAATGAAACATTCACCCAGTCAATAGTGGGATAATTCAAATCTCCCATTATTATTATGTTCCCATGTTTAGTAGCTTTTCTAATATTTGTTAGCATATGCATCACCTGAATAGGTTTTTGCTACAGGATCACTATATTTTAGAGATGTGAATCGTGTCCTCGATCGTCTTAAAGATCGATTTCGGCTGGGAGGGGGAGGGAATCGTATTGTTGCCGTTTGGGTGTGTAAACTATCGTGAAAAATCGTTAAAATCGTGAGCTGGCACACTAAACACCCCTAAAACCCACCCCGACCCTTTAAATTAAATCCCCCACCCTCCCGAACCCCCCCCCCCAATGCTTTAAATTACCTGGGGGATCCGGAGGTGGTCCAGAACGGCGGCGGTCCGGAACGGCCCCCTCAATAGAATCGTGTTGTCTTCAGCCGGCGCCATTTTTCAAAATGGCCACCGCAAAATGGCGGCGGCCATAGACAAAAACGATTCGACGGAGGAGGTCGTTCCGGACCCCCGCTGAACGACCTCCTGCAGTCGATCTCCTGCCGGCGCCATTTTCCGTACGGAAACGATTTGCGGCAAGAAATCGCTCCCAGAACCCCGCTGGACTCCCAGGAAACTTTTGGCCAGCTTGGGGGGGCCTCCTGACCCCCACAAGACTTGCCAAAAGTCCAGCGGGGGTCCGGAACGACCTCCTCCGTCGAATCGTTTTTGTCTATGGCTGCCGCCATTTTGCGGCGGCCATTTTGAAAAATGGCGCCGGCTGAAGACAACACAATTCTATTGAGGGGGCCGTTCTGGACCGCCGCCGTTCTGGACCACCGCCGGATCCCCCAGGTAATTTAAAGCATTGGGGGGGGTTCGGGAGGGTGGGGGATTTAATTTAAAGGGTCAGGGGTGGGTTTTAGGGGGTTTTAGTGTGCCGGTTTTCCTGCCCTCCCCCTTCCCCCGATTTACGATTTTTTAACGATAAATCGGGGGAATTGGTATTGTATCGTGGCCCTAACGATTTTTTGACGATTTAAAATATATCGGACGATATTTTAAATCGTCAAAAAACGATTTACATCCCTACTATATTTACCATTTATCACTTACCATTGTAAACTGCGGCAAGTTTAGTCCCACAGTTTCATGAATACTCTATTACCACAGCCAGCTGATCCAAGAATCCCCTTTATCTTGAATGGGAGTTAATGGTAATTAATTTTGTTATACCAATATTTGACAAGCCACCTAACCAGTTTACAATAAAATGTAAAATCATGCATCATATATAATAAAAAGTTAGACATCATAATCAAACATTATAAAAAATAATCATCTTAATTAAAATAAAAACTAATAAAACTCAAGCTTAAAATACCAATAACCCAAGCAATTAATCAAAAACCTGAGTAGACAGCAATCAATTTCCTAAATTTTAAGTAATTTATTTCACTACATAAAACTAATGGCAAAGAGCTCCAAAGTACTAGAGCTTGAAATTGAAAAGCTCTCAATTTAGTACCTTTAAGAAATATCTCATGAAGTGAAGGTATTTGCAACAGCTTATTCTGAGAGAAACTCAGTAACCTTACTGGTTTGTAAGGTAACAGAAGTTTTGCTAAATATTCTAGTTTAGCATTAGAAAATAGGGATGTGAATCGTTTTTTGACGATTTAAAATATCGTCCGATATATTTTAAATCGTCAAAAATCGTTAGAGGCGATATTTAATAGGAATTCCCCCGATTTATCATCAAAAATCGTAAATCGGGGGAAGGGGGAGGGCGGGAAAACCGGCACACTAAAACATCCCTAAAACCCACCCCGACCCTTTAAAATAAATCCCCCACCCTCCCGAACCCCCCCCCAAAATGCCTTCAATTACCTGGGGTCCTGTCATATGACAGGGCAAAGGTAGCGCCGGCGCCATTTCTACAACGCACCGGAGGCCCGAGAGTAAAAGATCACACCGGGACCCCCCCCCTCTGGACCCCAGGTAATTGAAGGCATTTTGGGGGGGTTCGGGAGGGTGGGGGATTTATTTTAAAGGGTCGGGGTAGGTTTTAGGGATGTTTTAGTGTGCCGGTTTTCCCGCCCTCCCCCGATTTACGATTTACACGATATTTAAAAAAACAAAACCGCGACAAATCGATTCCCTCCCCCCCCAGCCGAAATCGATCGTTAAGACGATCGATCACATGATTCACATCTCTATTAGAAAATGCTTTGTGAGTAAGATACAAAACTTTAAACACAATTCTGCATCGGACTGAGAGTCAATAAAGTTTATTTATTTATTTTATTTAACACTTTTTTTATACCGACCTTCATAGTAATAACCATATCGGATCGGTTTACATAGAACAAGGGTATAACTGAAGCAATAAATAAAGTAATTAACAATAGAAGTGAATAAGGCAAAGTAACATTTAACAAGGAGTAAAAAACTTGGAAGCTTAAATAGCTGGAAGAAAGATAAAGGCAGGAGGTAATTGTAACATAATACAATAAAGAATATGGGTTAAAGCTTAAGGTGCTTTATTTATTTATTTATTTAAAAGTATTTATATACCGTTTTTCAAAACAAGGTTTTTTTTGTCAAAACGGTTTACATTGTAAAATAAAAATAAAATAAATAGAGTTAAAAATTAAAGATGAAAATAAAATAAAATTAAAATACAATAACTGGTATATACCTCATGGTAACAAAAAATCTAATTAAATAAAAGTAAAAGTGGAGCTGGGCCATAAAAGATGTTTTATGGAAGGGAAAAGGTAGGAAAAATTGAAAGGGGAGGAGGGAAGGCGTAAGGTGGAAACATGAGTGATATTGAGGATGTGGAAGGGATTGTTAGGTTACTGAGTGTTGATTATTTGAAGTAGTGTGTTGTGGATGGATATTAAATGCTAATTGAAATAAATATGTTTTTAGTGTCTTCTTAAATTGTTGGGTATTGGATATTGAACGAAGTAAATTGGGTATAGAGTTCCAAATGGTGGGTCCTGCTACAGAAAATGCTCTTCTTCTGGTAATATCAAGTCTGGCCTGTCGTGGAGAGGGGATGTCTAATAAGTTTTGAGTTAGTGATCTTAAATGACGGGTGGGTTTATAAATGCGGAGTAATGAGCAAAGCCATGTGGAAGATGAGTTATGTAGTAAGCTTTAACCTGGAAGTGCCAGAGTCCGTTTACATAGTAAAGTTTACATAGTAAAGGAGAGAGAGATCAAATTTAGAAACTCTGAAAATAATTCTAGTGCAGCATTTTGAAGGATTTGCAGCTGCTTACTGTTACGCCATCCTGCATTGACTCCTCTGGGTAGACTGGCGGCCTCCGCCAGCTATCGCCGGCCTGTACGCACTAGTTCCCGGGCCTCCTTGGACGACATGGATGATACTGACCCCCATCTTGCCCTCGGAGTTCCTTAGGCGTGCACTCGCTCTCGGGCCAGTCTTATACACATCATGGCGGGAACCTGGGGGCATCCCCCTCGGATGACATCATTCATCATGGACATTTATGCCGGCTGGCCCTGCCTGCCTATCACTTGGCACGAGTTCCCTCATTGCTGGGTACCAGCTCCTCGGGGGCCTTATCTGTCTCTGGCTATGCACTCCTTGGAAGGCCTTGCACCTTGGACTGCTACCTGCCCCATTCCCCGAGGCTTCCTCTGGGACCTTAGCTCTGCTTCAGTGAGAAACCCACTCTGTGAATCATTGCTGTACCTTCACTTCTGAGGAGCCCTCACCAGTGTACCCCGCTCTGAGGACCATTGCTGTACCATCTCTATTGAGGACCCCTCTTTGGTATATCCCGTTCTACGGACCACTGCCGTACCATCCCTGCTGAGGACCCCTCACCGGTATACCCCTCTCTGTGGACATTCTAGCTAGAATGGACATCTGCTCCCCATACTGACGCTCTATTGTTCCAACACCTGGGATCACCCTCTTTAGTTCTTCTGCCCTTTCTTCTCCACTCTCTCTCTCTCTCTCCAGCTGTGTTCTATGCACCCCATAGCTGAGACCTCGCCTCCCAATGGTGAGGTCCAAGGGGCTCCTCCCCGTGGGCAGTACCATCTCTCACCTCAGCCCAGGGCCCACTTACTCAAAAATCCTAACATATAGCCAAGTCCATGGACCCGGCACAGGTCTCGGTGCTCCAGGCCATCCCTGGCCTGGCCCAGTGAATTACAGAACAACCAAAGAGTCTGGAGACTTGGCTAATGTCATAAATCAATTAAGCAATCAGCTAGATTCCATCTCTATGCCTGCCAAGACAAGCCCAGCTTCACCTGCATCAACATTCTGGCCTACAGAGCCTTTGCCAGCACCTCCTCGTTTTGCAGGTGACACCCTATTGTGTAGGGGCTTCTTGAACCAGTGCTACATGCACTTTTCTTTACAACCTGCATGTTTTCCTGACATAGTTTCCAAGACAACATACATCTTATCCCTCCTGGATGGAAAAGCGTTGGCCTGGGCGTAAACCCTTTGAGAGCGAACGGATCTGATTCTTCAGGACCTGTCGGGCTTCCTCATCCTATTTCGCTCTGTATTCGATGACCCAGGTTGAAAGGTCATCTCCGGGTGTGGACATTTCAGTTTATATAATGAAGGGTGCAAGATGGCTTCTATGGAAAAGGATGGGATGATTTCTGAAATCAATGACACATGGCATATACAGTTCTCTCGGTATGGTATATTGTTTTTTGACAGCTCCTGCATCTGCAACAAGGTTCCAGATGTCTGACCGATTACATCATCGAGTTTAGGACCATTTCATCTGAATTTCACTGGGACCTGGGCTACCTGTGTGTTATATTCCTCAAAGGCCTGATCCCACATATCAAGGATGAATTAGCAGCCAGAGAACTCCCTGAGGCATTGGATTCTATTATTGATCTCGCCGGGCGCATTGACTGCCATCTTCATGAGCATTCACACGAGACCAGAGGATCCAAGAAGGTCTCAGTGCTCCAGGGATGGCCTGAAGCACCGAGACCTGTGCCGGGTCCATGGACTTGCCAATATGTTAGGATTTGTGAGTAAGTGGGCCCTGGGCTGAGGTGAGAGATGGTACCGCCCTCGCAGTCACCCCACGTTGTCCGCCCTGACCGCTTCTACACAAGGCACCAAGGAAGAAGAACGGTTGCAAATAGGCCACAGTCATCTATCTTCAAAGTAGAAGCATAGATGTCAAAGATCTGGCCCCTGCCTGTATTGTGGCCAACCGGATCATGCGGTACCCTCCTGTCTACTCTGTCCGGGAAACTCCCAGGCCTAGGTTCTGCTGGAGGATACCTCCATTAACTCTGCCTATATCAATTTACCAGGACGCTCAAAAATTTCACACCTTGGCATTGGTAGACTCTGGGACCAGTGGAAATTGTATCCTAAGACAACTTGTGGAGCATCTTCATATCCCCAGAGTCCGTATGCCAACACCCATTATTGCTCTTCTCCATTCATGGCGAGCTGCTACCAGGCGATATTACTTTCTTCACGGTTCCCATTTGACTACGAACTGGATCTCTGCGCATGGAAACCATTTCCTTTTTTTGTACTGGACAAGGCTATATACCCTGTGGTCCTTGGATTACCATGGTTAAAACTACAAACTCCACAATTCGATTGGAGTACTCTACAATTGTCCCAATGGGGCAACTCTAGCCATGGGAGATCATGTCCTCGATGCCTTGCCTGGTTACCGCAACATCCCTTCTGGGTATGCCACCACAGTACTCCTCCTTCACGGATGTGTTCTCCAAGAAGGCTGAGAACACCCTACCTCCTCACCGATCATTTGTGCTATAATCTTATTGCCTGACACTGAGCCTCCTCGCAGAAGGGTTTACCCACTTTCACTAACTGAGATACAGGCTATGTCCAAATATATACAAGAAAATTTGGCAAAGGGCTTTATTCGGCCTTCCAAATCTTCTGTGGGGGCAGGGTTCTTTTTTGTGGGAAAGAAGGATGGTTCCCTCCGGCCGTGCATAGATTACCGTGGCTTAAACGAAATTACCCAGAAGGACCGTTACCCCTTGACATTAATCTCTGAACTCTTCGACAGGCTCCAGTTTGCCAAAATATTTACTAACTTGGCCCTCTGGGGAGCTTACAATCTGGTCAGGATCCATCTCAGCGATGAATGGAAAACCGCATTTAACACCCGCAATAGCCATTTTGAATATATGGTAATGCCGTTTGGCCTCTGCAGTGCCCCAGCGGTGTTTCAGAATATGATGAGTGAGATCTTCAGAGACATGCTCTATAGCTGTGTTGTGGTCTACCAGGACAACATCCTAGTATTTTACCAAGACCTCCAGAGCCACCACCAGGATATCGCCAATGTCCTGCAATGCCTAAGGGACAACAGTAAAAAAGAAAGACCAGCGGGCCTGCCTGTGATTGACGCATTGTGCATGGTGCAGATACTCGAGGTTCTTGTGGTGAGTATATACCGTGATCTGGTGCTGTGCTCCCTTGAGCCAGGGACACCAGTTCTTGAAAGCCAGTTTAATTGCCAGCAAATCCTTGTCCCCGATTCTATAGTTACGCTCAGCTGGGGAGAAGCGTTGAGAGAAGAAGGAGCACGGGTGCAAGGTGTGATTGGTTGAATGTTGGCTGAATACCGCGCCAACACCAACATCCGAAGCATCAACTTCGAGGAAGGGTCATCGGGAGGGAGGGGGATGATGCAAACATGGTTACTGTAGGTATGCCTCCTTGAGCTCCTGAAAGGCGGTCACAGCTTTAGGTGACCACTGAGAAGGATTTTCTCCCTTATGAGCCATGGCTGTGAGTGGGACGGTCATTGTTGAATAGTGATGGATGAACGACTTGTAATAGTTCATAAAACCAAGAAATCTTTGGAGCGCCTTAAGACCCATAGGTTGAGGCCAGTCGCGTATGTTCTTGGTCTTTTGTGGATCCATTTGGAAACCCTGACTAGATACCACATAGCCTAAAAATGGGACAGACTTCTAGTCAAAAGAGCATTTCCCCAGCTTGGCATACAACTGGTTGTCCCTTAGGCATTGCCAGATGCTGGCAATGTCCTGGTGATAGCTCTGAAGATCTTGTGAAAAGACCAAGATGTCAGCCAGATAGACCACAATGCAAGTGTAGAGAATCATATTCTGAAACACTGCTGGAGCATTGCAGAGGGCCCACGACATTACCAGATATTCAAAATGGCGTTGCGGGTGTTAAATGTGGTTTTCCATTCATCACCGCAATGGATCGTGAGCAAATTGTAAGCTCCCTGGAGGTCCAATTTGGTAAATATCTTGGACCCCTGGAGCCTGTCGAAGAGTTCAGAGATTAACAGCAAGGGGTAATGGTCTTTCTGGATTATCTTGTTTAAGCCTCTATGATCTATGCACGGCCAAAGGGAGCCATCCTTCTTTCCTACAAAAAGAAACCTGCTCCAGCAGGAGATTTGGAAGGCTGAATGAAGCCCTTTGCCAAATGTTCTTATATATATCTGGACATAGCTTTTGTCTCTGTTATCGTAAGTGGGTAGACCCTTCCACGGGAAGGCTTGGTGTTAGGCAATAAGTTTATAGCACATTCAAATGATCAGTGAGGAGGTAGATTGTTCGCAGCTTTTTTTTTTTAAACACGTCCTTGAAGGAGGAGTACTGTGGTGGGAGACCCAGAAGGGACATTGCGGTAACCAGGTAAGGCATTGTGGACACAACCTCCAAGTGTTGCATTTGTGCCTGTTCTTCACCCTCGCTCCACCCTCTCTACCTTGGTATGACTCCCTCCGGGCCTGAAAGACAGCTTGTTGCCGCAGCATCTCCTTCGCACTTCTTCTCGGAGTCCCCGGGCTGGCCTGATGCTGCGGATCCGCCAGGTTCCCGATGACGTAAGACGCGCACTCGCACGTTCCCACGTTTGTACCAGCTAGGGCGCGAACCTTGGGGGCGTCTCCCCGTAGTGACATCATCCGCTTCCAACATAAAAGGTCTTTGCTTATGCTTACTAATCGAGTTAGCAAGGACCACGATTCGGACTCGTTCTTGCTTACGAATCCATCCAAGCTACTCTGCCTCCTCAGACTTACCAGGGTTACCCGCTCTTCAGGGGCCCAGCTCGCTCTTCTTGATTTCAGATTCTAAAACAGGATCCGGTACTCGCTCCTCGAGGGCCTACGTCCCTGAACGCTCAGAAGACTCCTTATTGCCTGGAAGCGATTGCAGACGTGAACATTGTGAGTTTCTATTTCAGATTACCAATAGGAACCAGTACTCGCTCCTCGAGGGCCCATGTTCCTAGAACACTGAAGATTCTCTTCTGTCTAGACGCTATGGCAGGTATGGAGATCGTGAGTTCTTATTTCAGATTGCATATTGGAATCAGTACTTACTTAGAAGCTCTTGTTCCTGAATATACTGAAGATTCTCTATTGCATAGAAGACATCTATATAAATAAAAATGTTAAATAGTTTGTACGTCGTCGCTAATCTCACCAACCGCTTAACCGAATGCGTTCAAATTTGCACACAACATTCACTTCCCATACGGGAAGGATCGTATACACTTACATTACATACTGGTCACACCTGTGACAGGTAATACAAGTTTAAATATTGCTTACACAAAACAGCGACATCTGGTGGTCGTCAGCGCAAGCGCAACCTCTTACACCTTTCACACACACTCACACACCACACCACACCACACCCCCACACAGGGCTATTGTCTTTCATTCACACTCCCTCATAACACACAGAAATCCACACTCATCACACCACACACCCCCACCCACACGCCTGCCAATGTCACTTACTTCACCCACCCTCCCAAAACACACCAAAACACGAATACCTGGCTGCTACATTGGGAAGCCACGCATTTCACACACCCTCCGATTTTAAATTAAAGTACCCTCTTCCACCCACCCACGCACTGCACTCCGATCACACAGTACACCTGAAACAAAGCCGTGCTTCTCTGCCGGCACCACAAGAACAGTCCGGGACACATCGCATTCAGTAGGGCCGTCGGATGCCAGCAACTAAAATGGCACCGGTGAACCTTGCCCTTACTATGCTATACGGAGACAACAATGACGTCGATACACCATGTGACATAGCAAGGGCAAGAGCCCGTCGGCGCCATATCCTCAGCGGACATTTGCCCTTACTAGGTCAGGAATCCTGATGCACCACTTTCACCGGTGAAGTTTTGCGACATGGCAGCCGGCGGAACAAACCCTAGCACACACCCTCGCCACCGGCTGGCAGTTTACACAGGTAGCCGGGGAGGAGCACAGTGGGGGACCGTTCTCATTTTCTGCTGCACGTTTTTCACAGGGAGGGGGCAATTCATTCTCCACATCTCCCAGGAGGGGGGCTGTAGCGTGGGTTGCTCTATTTCGCCGGGTTGGGGGCGGGGGGCCAGGAAGGTATGCTTGCATATTTAAACTATTCTTTGCTGGTGCTGTTCATTTGGGGTAAAAAAAAAAACAAAAAACACACAAACTATAACCTTTACTGATCTCTGAAAGCTAGCGGATTAGCCTTCCAAAAGAAACTTCTCTACAGACACATTACTAGGTGGATTAGGCACTCCCCTATTTTTATCCCTAAGGATCACAACCTCCCACTGACTGACCACGTTTATACACACCAATTCATTTCTTATCTATCAGCGTCATAACTGCTTTTTAAGGTCTGGATCCTCTTACCTAAGAAGGCATTAATTTTTGCCCTGTGCATTTCTCTTGCTCTTTGGACATTACAGTCCCATTTCCCTTGATCCTTTTACACACCATTCATACATCTCTTGCAATTCACCAAATTGATGCCTCGCAGAAAATCTAACTTACGTCGGTGTACAACGCCTTAGAACTAGGCGCACGGAGGAGGAACGGACAGCAAAATAACTGCACAACAAGGAAAGAATAGCTGTAGGAAGACAGCAGGAAGCGGCCGAGCAACGTGCATCCAGACTGCTAGAGGCACGCTTGCAATCACGGCAAGCACGTTCCGCTGCTCACAATCTCCTTCGTTCACAACACCATGCCCATGAAACGCTGACAGTGGCTGAAATCCCTCTAACCCCGACAGCACCTCAACATCAGCCATGGATCCCATATCAACTGGCCAAACATTATAATCGACTTGCTTTCCGATACAACCCACATCAGGATTATACTTTCATACGGCATGTTCTCATTGGCTCTATGACACACGTGTGTCCATACTGTAAGGCTATGAAATTTCTGGGAGAAACAAAGGGGATGTGTTGCTATCAAAAATTTAAGGACCAATATCATAGAAGCTACAATCTTGACAGGACCTTTCAAAGGTGAAGATGTACTCATTCCTCGCATCCCTATCATTCCAACAGATATGCCATTTCAATTTAAAAGATTGTAATTCCCAATTAGATTGGCATTTGCAATAACCATCAACAAAGCTCAAGGACAATCTTTACACCTCTGCGGTTTACATCTACAAACCGATTGCTTCTCACATTGCAATTGTATGTTGCATGTTCACGAATAGGCAAACCTGACAATTTGTATATCTGCACTAAATTAAACATATTACAGATATCCCCTGGCTCTGTTCTGTTTTTTCAACTTAACAACACAACAACGCGTGGCAGGGTACAGCTAGTTACAGATATATCTATGTGAGTGTATCATCTACTACTGGGTTATGTATCCAGCATACCCTGTCTACTCACTATCTATAAGTTTCTTTCTACAGCTCAGCAAACCCAGAGATTGCAGTTCCAGTATCTGAAGGACTTCAGCCCTACCGGGCACATCAGCTCACTGCTGCCACCTTTGATGGTTCTACTACCTGTCTAATAAAGAACTATCTGTGTCTGTCTCCATACTCCAGCCTAGCCGGTGGTTCCTCTCAGAGTTTCCTCCTGTTGGTGCTGTCATCTGCCATCGGCCCAAGGATTCACCTATTCACATTAAAGTGTTCATTCCTCATACTTCAAGAGCTGACTCCTCCTCCCTGGGGAGTAAGTTACATAACAGATTGCTAACTCCAGTGAATCCGGCTGTAAAGAAAAGAATTTGGAATCCAGCTAGGTTGGAGGTCAGTAGCCATGGACCCGGCTCACCTTTCTGCCTTACAGGCTATTCCAGGCCTGGCTCAGCACATCTCAGAACAGCAGGAAACCTTGGAGAAACTTACTGCAGCATTTCATCAGCTTCACACACAGAAGATACAAGGCACAGCTTCTACACAAGAAGATCAGTTACAGGAGGTAACTTTAAAAACAGCTGTTCTGCTGGTGGCGCCTATTCGATTCTCTGGAGAACTCCAGAAGACTCGGGGCTTTCTGAACCAGTGCAGCTTGCATTTCACTTTACAACCTTCATTGTTTCCCACGGGCCTCTCTAAGACCAGCTACATTTTGTCTTATTTGGATGGGAGAGCCTTGTCGTGGGCATCTACCTTGTGGGAACACAAGGACCTATTTTGCAGGACTTAGAAGGATTTGTGGACTTATTTAAATCTGTTTTTGATGATCCTGCTCATATATCTGTTGCTAGATTTGCTTTGGTGGACTTGAAGCAGGAAAACAGATCCCTGGCTGAATTTGCCATAGAATTTAAAACTCTTGCAGTGGAACTTCACTGGGGCCCCAGATGTCTGAAGACTCTCTTTTGCAGAGGCCTGGATAACCGCGTAAAGGACGAGCTGGCTGCTCATCAGACACCTGACTCGCTGGAATAATTGATAGCCTTAGCTACTCGGATTGACTGGCAGCTTCGAGACAAAGTGAAGGAACTTCCGCCTAAGGTTTTACCTGGGTTGAAACAGGTTAATACCCCTGCCTTTCAGATGGGTTCAGCAGTTCCTGCTGTTGATAAAGAAGAACCGATGC
The DNA here is from genome assembly GCF_901001135.1 of Rhinatrema bivittatum. Lineage (NCBI taxonomy): Eukaryota > Metazoa > Chordata > Amphibia > Gymnophiona > Rhinatrematidae > Rhinatrema > Rhinatrema bivittatum. The sequence goes on from NC_042617.1 coordinate 494,489,050, forward strand.
AACTTGGTCACGGTTGCTTGACCTCTAAAGAGAGAAGATTCCAGGGAAAAGATGGTCTGTGCATGTACTGTAGTCAGTCTGGTCACAATGTCCCTACATTACTTGGAGAACAGATGAATTCTAGTCCGGCGGAAAGACTGTTCTTGGGACTTACTGCATCTTCTCTTCCACTTTCTCTTCCAGTCTCCCTGACCTATGGACCAGTCACGATTCAGACTCCTGCCTTGGTGGATTCAGGGGCAGGAGGTATCGTCATTACTAGATGGTTAGTGGAATGTTTAAAGATTCCTCTCATCAACTTAAAAAATCCACTACTGTTGTCTTCCAATCATGGGGAGCCCCTGCCAGGCGACGTGACTTGCGAGACCGTACCAGTTACGCTTCGTACTTGAGCACTTCATACAGAGATGATTTCCTTCTTTGTTCTAGAAAAGGCCATGTACCCTATTGTTCTGGGGTTACCTTTGCTGCAGTTGCATCAACCCCAATTTAACTGGGCTTCCATGGACCTTTCACATTGGGGCCCGGAATGTCACAAGAAATGCTTTAAGGAGGTTTTGTCTATGAATTGTATGGCTACAACTCCAGCGGTGCCAGGACTGCTTTCTGGATGTATTCTCCAAAGAAGCGGCTGATATTCTTCCTTCACGTAGGCCTTATGACTGTGCCATTAGATTAAAGCCCAATTCAGAACCTTCAAAAGGAAGCATGTACCTTCTCTCAGCTTTAGAGAACAAGGCTATGTCTGAGTACATCAAAGAAAATCTCCAGAAAGGGTTTATTCGACCTTCTAAATCGCCAGCCAGCGCAGGCTTTTTCTTTGTGGGGAAAAAAATGACCATACCCTACATCCATGTATCGATTACCGAGGTGTAAATGAGATAACATTCAAAGACCATTACCCCCTGCCGTTAATCTCGAAGCTGTTTGATAGGCTGCAAGGGGCCAAGATATTTTCTAAGCTTGACTTGAAGGGGGCCTACAACCTCATCTGCATTCGAAGTGGTGATGAATGGACAACGGCCTTCAATACGCGAGACGGCCATTTTGAGTACCTTGTAATGCTATTTGGGTTGTGCAATGCACCTGCTACATTCCAAAATATGATGAATGACATCTTGCAGGACCTGCTATGCAAGAACGTGGTGGTCTACCTGGATGACATACTAATCTTCTCCCAGGATTTGGAGACCCACATTGCAGATGTCAAAGCAAGTGCTTCACCATCTCCACGAACATCGGCTGTACGCCAAACTCTCAAAGTGTGAATTTCACAAAGACTCAATGCCTTTTCTAGGCCTCATCGTGTCTAAGGTGGGTTTTCACATGGACCCTCACAAACTAGAAAGTATCCAAATTTGGTCTCAACCCACCAGCCTGAAAGCCTTGAGGAAATTCCTGGGGTTCACCAATTACTATCAATGCTTTATAAAGAACTATTCTTCCTTAACCGTACCCTTGACTGCAATGACTCACAAGGGTGCCAACGCTTCAAAATGGTCTACGGAGTCTATTTCCACGTTCGAGAGATTGAAGACTACCTTCTCCACTGAACCGCGCTTGTGGCATCCAGACCCCCAACAAGCCCTTTATCATTGAAGTTGATGCTTCAGATGAGGGGGTAGGGGCTGTGTTAAGCCAAACAGGAGACTCGAAAGCCTTCTGACCCTGTTCTTTCTTCTCACAAAGGTTTTCTCCAGCTGAGAAAAACTACGGGATCGGCGATAATGAGCCCTTGGGTATAAAGCTTGCATTCGAGGAATGGCGGCCTTGGCTGGAAGGCGCTGAACGTCAACCATATTCATGGATCATAAAAATCTTGAGTATCTCTGCCACATGCAACGTCTGAACTACAGACAGGCCAGATGGTCCCTCTTTTTCAATCGTTTCGATTTTGTGCTCAAGTACCGACCTGGAGATAGAAACACTAGAGCAGGCGCACTGTCTCTTTCATTTCACTCTGAAGATGTGCCTGATGAACCACAGCACATAATAGATCCGAAGAAGATAGTTCTAGCAACTAGCCAGTCCATTTCCACTGGTGATACTATCAACTCCCATCTAGCTCCATCTACTGGAGAATCATGTTTAGGAGGGGATTGCAGACATTCCTTTTCACCACAATTTCCACAGAATTTCTCAGAGTCCTCAGCCGCTTCATCCCAGGCTGCTGATGTCACTAACAAGTTACACTCGCAAGTTTCTTCCAAATGTCAAGATCCACCTGTCCTTGCATTGAAAATGAAGTTAAACTCAAGATCAAAGAAATTTTGGACGTTCGTAATAAAGGCAAGAATTTTGAATACCTTCTGGTTTGGGAAGGCTTTGGCCCTGATTTGATCACTTGGGAGCCTCAGACCAATATCCTGGATAAAGGGATGCTTCTTCATTCCACCTTGCGCATCCTTTGAAACCTAAGCCAGGTACTCGAAGAGGAGATCACCCTTTCAAGGGGGGTACTGTTGCGTTCATGCCTGTTCTTCACCGTCGCCCCACCCTCTCTACCTCGGTGGCGACTCCCTCCAGGCCTGAAGGACAGCTTGCTGCCACGGCATATCCTTGCTGCTTCTTCTCGGAGTCCCCGGGATGGCCTGATGCTGCGGATCCACCATGTTCCCAATGACGTAGGATGCACGCGCGTGTTTCCAAGTTCGTACAAGCTAGGGTGCGAACCTCGGGGGCGTCCCCCCGTAGTGATGTCTTCGGCTTCCAACATAAAAGGTCTTCGCTTACGCTTACTAATCGAGTTAGCAAGGACCACGATTCGGACTTGTTCTTGCTTACTAATCCGTCCAAGCTACTCTGCCTTCTCGGACTTACCAGGGGTACCCGCTCCTCGGGGGCCGCACTCTCTCTTCTTGATTTCAGATTCCAAAACGGGACCTGGTTCTCGCTCCTCAAGGGCCTACAACCCTAAACGCTCAGAAGACACCTTATTGCCTGAAAGCGACAGCAGATGTGAACATTGTGAGTTTCTATTTCAGATTACCAATAGGAGCCAGTACTCGCTCCTCGAGGGCCCATGTTCCTAGAACATTGAAGATTCTCTTCTGTCTAGATGCTATCGCAGGTACGGAGATCGTGTGTTCTTATTTCAGATTGCATATTGGAATCAGTACTCGCCTAGATGCTCCTGTTCCTGAATAAACTGAAGATTCTCTATTTTCATTTCACAAGTGACCCCTTATGGACCGGTGCTTTTCAATATATATATATAAATGATCTGGAAAATAATATGATGAGTGAGGTTATCAAATTTGCGGATGATACAAAATTATTCAGAGTAGTTAAATCACAAGTGGATTGTGATACATTACAGGAGGACCTTGCAAGACTGGAAGATTGGGCATCCAAATGGCAGATGAAATTTAATATGGACAAGTGCAAGGTGTTGCATATAAGGAAAAATAACCCTTACTGTAGTTACAAGATGTTAGGTTCCATATTAGGAGCTATCAACCAGGAAAAAGATCTAGGCATCATAGTGGATAATACTTTGAAATCTTCGGCTCAGTGTGCTGCAGCAGTCAAAATATCAAACAGAATGTTAGGAATTATTAGGAAGGGAATGGTTAATAAAACGTAAAATGTCATAACGCCTCTATATCACTCCATGGTGAGACCACACCTGGAATACCGTGTACAATACTGGATGCCGCAGCTCAAAAAAGATATAGTTGCGATGGAGAAGGTACAGAGAAGAGCAACCAAAATGATAAAGGGGATGGAACAGCTCCCCTATGAGGAAAGGCTGAAGAGGTTAGGACTGTTCAGCTTGGAGAAGAGACGGCTGAGGGGGGATATGATAGAGGTCTTTAAGATCATGGGAGGTCTTGAACGAGTAGATGTGAATCGGTTATTTACACTTTCGAATAAGAGCAGGACTAGGGGGCTTTCCATAAAGTTAGCAAGTAGCACATTTAAGACTAACCGGAGAAAATTATTTTTCACTCAATGCACAATAAAGCTCTGGAATTTGTAGCCAGAGGATGTGGTTAGAGCAGTTAGTGTAGCTGGGTTCAAAAAAGGTTTTGATAAGATCTTGGAGGAGAAGTCCATTATTGGCTATTAATCAAATTTACTTAGGGAATAGCCACTGCTATTAATTGCATTAGTGGCATGGGATTTTCTTAGTGTTTGGGTAATTACCAGGTTCTTGTGGCCTGGTTTTGCCTCTGTTGGAAACAGGATGCTGGGCTTGATGGACCCTTGGTCTGACCCAGCATGGCAATTGCTTATGTTCTTATGTAGGGGCTTCTTGAACTGTTGCAACATGCACTTTGCCGTACGCCCTGCCTACTTTCCTGATGTAGTTTCCAAGACAACATACATCCTATCCCTCCTGGATGGAAAAGCATTGGCCTGGGCATCAACCCTTTGGGAACGAATGGATATGATCCTCCAGGACTTGCTGGGCTTCGTTGCTCTCTTTTGGTCCAACCCCTGGCTCAAGGACTCGCCTCACTTCCGCATATCCACCCGTCCAACCAGATCCTCCCTCGCAGGTACCCTTCATACTCCCTCCCTTAAAATTGCTCATCTCACATCCACGAGAGAAAGGGCCTTCACTATAGCCGGCCCTACACTCTGGAACTCCCTTCCCACTTTTCTCCGCCTTGAACCCTCCCTGGCCACCTTCAAAAACGGTCTCAATACCTGGCTTTTCAGAAAGGCCTATCCGGAAACCAACCAAACCTAGACGTACCCACCTAGCCCTCCCCCTCCTAATCTCCCCCGCCCGACCTTCCCTCACCCTAGGCATCCCCCCTCCGCCCTCTCATTCCATCGTATTACAATTTTACAAGAATGTTTTAATTAAACTAATGTAATCTATGGCAAATAGTTCTAATGTAAATACATACCTCTGTAAATAAGTTCTATCAACGTTAACGGTTGCCCTTTTCTTTCTCATGCTACCTATCTCTTCCCTCTCTTCTCCTGTCTCCCCTTCCCTTCTCCTCTTTCTGGCCTGCTCCAATCCCTTGTTCCCTGTTCATTGTAATTTCCTCCTATATTTGAGTTACCTGTAAACCGGCGTGATGTGCCATACGAATGTCGGTATATTAAAAGTTGTTAAATAAATAAATAAATAAATAAATAAATATTCAATGACCCAGGTCGAAATTCCATCTCTGGAACTACACTCCTGCATTTGCAACAAGGTTCCAGATCCCTGACCGATTATGTGATCGAGTTTAGGACTCTCTCCTCTGAATTACACTGGGATCTGGGCTGCTTGCATGCTATATTCCTTGAAGGTCTGAGCCTGCTTATTAAGGATGAACTAGCAGCACGAGAACTCCCTGGGAAGTTGGATTCTCTTATTGACCTTGCCGGTCGCATCAACCGTTGTCTTCATGAACGGTCGCACGAAACCAGAGGATCCAAGAGGATGACTTCAGAGGCTCCACATAGCCGTCCAACATCATCCGCTCAGTCCGCTACCTCACAAGGCATCGAGGAAGAAGAACCTATGCAAATGGACCACAGTCATCTATCCTCAAATGAAAAGCGTAGACGTTAAAAATCTGGCCTCTGCATGTATTGTGGCCAATTGGGCCATGTGGACCCTCCTGTCCACTCTGGGAAACTCCCAGGCCTAGGTTCTGCTGGAGTACTTCTCTTAGGCCTGACTTCACCCTCTCCTCCATTGATGCTGCCTGTCTCCATTTACTTGGATGCTCAGGAATTTCACACCCTGGCATTGGTGGAATCTGGAGCCGGTGGAAATTTTATCTTAAGGCAACTTGTGAAACACCTTCGGATTCCCACCGTCCATATGCCAATGCCATTACTGCTCTCCCCATTCATGGCAAGCAATTGCCTGGAAAAGTTACCTTCTCCATAGTGCCCATTCGACTCCACACTGGATCTCTGCATATGGAGACCATCTCTTTTTTAGTGTTGGACAAGGCTATACTCCCTGTGGTCCTGGGATTACCGTGGTTAAAATTACACACGTCACAATTTGACTGGAGCACTCTACAATTGTCCCAATGGGGCAAGTCCTGCCATAAGGGATGCTTGGTGTTATGGAACTGACTCCACAGTGGGGAGGAGTCAGCTCTTGAAGTGTGAGGAATGAACACTTTAATGTGAATATGTGAATCCTTGGACCGATGGCAGATGACAGCACCCTCAGGAGGAAACTCTGAGAGGAACCACCAGCTAGGCTGAAGCATGGAGACAGACACAGATAGTTCATTATTAGACAGGTAGTAGAACCACCAGAGGTGGCAGTAGTGAGCTGATGTGTCCGGCAGGGTTGAAGACTTCAGATACTGGAACTGCAATCTCTGGGTTTGCTGACCTGTAGAGAGAGACTTATAGATAGTGAGTAGACAGGGTATGCTGGATACATAACCAGTAGTAGATGATACTCTCACAAAGATATATCTGTAATGTCTTCTATGCAATAGAGAATCTTCAGTATATTCAGGAATAGGAGCCTCTAGGCGAGTACTGATTCCAATATGCAATCTGAAATAAGAACTCACAATCTCTGTACCTGTGATAGCATCTAGACAGAAGAGAATCTTCAGTGTTCTAGGAACATGGGCCCGCGAGGAGCAAAATGAGGAGGTGCTGGTAGAGGCACGTAGGCCGGAATGGTGACGCATGTGAAGCAAGATTAGGCTTGGCAGGCATTGAGGCGGAGTCCAGCCAATTGTTCAATAGGCTGATGGCATTAGCCAAAGTCTCCAGAATCTTTTGTTGTTCTGTAATTTGCTCGACCAGGCCAGGGATGGCCTGGAGCGCCAGGACCTGTGCCGGTTCAATGAACTTGGTGATCTGTTAGGATTTGTGGGTATTTGGGCCTCTGGGCCAAGGTGAGATATGGCACCACCCATGGGGAGGAGCTCCATGAGCCTCACCGTTGGGAGGTGAGGTCTCAGCTGTGAGGTGTGTAGAGCAACAAGTGCTGGAGAGAGAGAGAGCAGAGATGACAGGCAGAGGAAGCTAGAGAGAGTGACCCCAGGTGGTGGAGTCATGGAATGTCAGTGCAGGGAGCTGACATTATACTAGCTTGAGAGTCCTTGAATCTTTATTAAGAAGCAGAGTAACACTGCCCGCGGAGCGAGGAGTGTGGTAGATAGACACACAGGCACTGGGGTGCCCCAGAGTCTGAGGAGTGGGGGTATACTCATGGAGGAGTCCTGTGTAGCAATGGTCCGCAGGGAAGGGTACACCAAAGAAGGTTCCTCTATAGCAATGATACGGTAATGGTCCACAGAGCAGGGTACACCGAAGAGGATTCCTCTGTAGCAATGGTATGGCAATGGTCCGCAGAGCGGGGTACACCAAAGAGGGTTCTTTTGAAGCAGCTTAGCAGTTACATAGAAGGCTCTGGGGAATGGAGCAGGCAGAAGTCGTAGGCAGAAGGCCCTCCGAGGAGCGGATAGCCAGAGACAGTAGGGGGCCTCTGAGGAGCGGGTACCTGTAATGTCTCACTACACGGAACAGGAGCTGGAACAAGTGTCTGTAGCAAGCAAAGTGGATTCAGCAAAGAGGGAACACATTGCTACGTCATAGGTAGGCAGGGCCAACCGGCTTAAGAGTCCATGATGAATGATGTCATCTGAGGGGGACACCCCCAAGGTTTCCGCCATGATGTGCATAAGACTGGCCAGATAACGCGCACCTAAGGGACTCCGAGGGCAAGATGGCAATCAGCAGTGCCCACGCCGTGCAGGAGGGTCTGGGAACCAGGGCGTGCAGGCTGGTGATAGCTGGCAGAGGCCGCGAGTCAACCCAAAGGAGTCAAAGTAGTCAAAGAAGAGGTGAGCAGCAGCGATCATAGCCGTCTACGACCGACGGGCATAACACTAAATTGAGTGATATAAGAAAAGGGTATTAATGTAAGTTATAAAATGGTATCTATCAAGAATACTTGGAGAAAGGCATTAAGCACATTATTGAAAATATCTTTCTAATTATGACTTTAGATTGCAAGAATAAAAGGTTTTGATACATGAAGGATAATTTAGATTTTAAATATTGTATCTATCTTTCATCAATTTAGCGGAAATATTCAATCACAGATTAACAAACCTTACGAGTCAGGAGCACCATGTCTTGATTGTCCTAATGACTGTGTCAATGGACTATGCAGTAAGTTTCCAATTGAGCAATCTTAAATTAGTTGCCTGACAACCTGAATTTGTATGGATGGCTACATGTAATCTGGCTAGTCCATTTTACCTACTGAATCATGAAGTAGAAACATAAAAGGATTGATTTCTCTTATATGCACTTAGTTATATTTATTTGAAGTTTTCACATTCACCATAACTGTTGGTTATTCTGCATTTCTGCTGTTTGAAACAAAACAGGATATAGCCAAGTAAATTGGGGTTGATTTTAAAACAAGCGCGGCTCTCCATGTGCGTGTGGTTCCCAGCACGCACACATGGACGCAGCTATTTTATAACATGCGCACGTCGGCGCACGCATGTTATAAAATACGATTCCCAAGCACATGTGTGCTGGATTTTAATATCCAAGCACGCATGAGTGGTCGGGTGGGATCTTCAGTATGAAGGGGGGGATTTTGTAACGTATACGCGGCGATGCGATCGGGCCTTTTGCCCATTTCTCTCCCAGTCTGCTCCTGAACTGGAAGGGAACTTCCCTACCCCTCCTACCTCTCCTACCTAACCTTCCTCCCTTTTATCCCTCTCTTCCCCAACCCTTAAATTAACCCTATCTATCCTTTTTTTGTTGTTTTCATACTGACTGCTCCTTTGAAGCAGAAGTAACTTCGGTGTGCCGGCCTGCTGCCAGCACACAATTACACGGGACAGGGCCTTACCCATTCACAGCCATGGGTTATTTATTTATTTATTTAACAGTTTTATATACCGAAGTTCTGGTAACAAAGTTACTAATCACTTCGGTTTACATTACAACAATAGATTGACAGTATAAAGAATAATGTCTTACAATGAACAGGGTAAATAGAACTTGGAAAAAATAGGAAAATGGATGCTTGTAATTTATGCTTCCATTATCATGACTCTTGCACAGCCACTTTTCTGGGGTGCCCGATGTCGAGTATGCACTAGGGATGCACAATTTCCCTTAGCACCTCCTTTTGAATGCTGTGGCTCATTAACCTACTGCACTGCATGCTTGGGAGAGGTGGATGGGCGCGCATTAGGAAAACAGTTAGTCAATCATTAGTGCTGGTATTTCCCACGCAGATATTGCATCAGCCTGAAACTGAGTTAAGCACATACATTTTCATGCACAAGCCCCTGATTCATTTTCAAAAGTAGATTTACACAAAAATGTGTTTGAAAATTACCCCCTTAGAAAATTGAACTCCCTGTATACAGATAAACTTAATATGAGGTATTCATAAAGACATAGAAGTACAGAAACATGATGACAGAAAAAGAAAATATGGGCATCTAGTCTGGCCATCCATTCAATTAGGTTAGCATTATAAGTCCCATCACTTCCTTAGAAATTCCCTATACTTATTCTATACTTTCTTGAATTCAGATATTGTTTTTGTCTCTACTGCCCCTTTTCCTGTTGAAAATGTAGGTATATTTGCCAGCAAATAGGGGAGGACAATTCTAAAAATGCCCTTCTTTATGGTTAAACTTATTTTTACCTGTAGGGAATCCCTTTGATAATTACCTCCATTGAGTAAGGAGTGACCAGAGGAAGAGTACATGTCCACCCGATTTTATAAACCATCCCTATGCATACACAACTCTAGGGGTGTGCATTCGGATTGACCGCATTAGTAAAACGCAACTCATATTTTTTTTTAACTTAAAAAATTGATTCGACATAAACGATCGGATTTCCCACATATCGAACATAGATATGTTTGATATGTGGGAAATCGCGATTGTTGAGCCAAAATAAAAATATAAACCCCCTCACCCTCCTTAATCCCCCCCCCCCGACTTACCACAACTCCCTGGTGATGGAGCGAGGAGTGAGGACGCCATTTCTGCAATCCTTGGCGAGAAGCATGTGACGTCGGCGGCACGTCGAGTGACGCCGGCGTCACGTGATTCCCGGCTCGTTCGCGCCGGACGGCTCGTTCGGCCCAAAAAGAACTTTTGGCCAGCTTGGGGGGGCCCCCCCATGCTGGCCAAAAGTTCTTTTTGGGCCGAACGAGCCGTCCGGCGCGAACGAGCCGGGAATCACTTGGCCCGCCGCGTCACTCAGAAGCGACGTCACGTGATTCCCGGAAAGTTCGCGCCGGACGGCTCGTTCGGCCCAAAAAGAACTTTGGCCAGCTTGGGGGGGTCAGGAGGCCAAATAAAAAATATAAACCCCCTCACCCTCCTTAATCCCCCCCCCCCGACTTACCACAACTCCCTGGTGATGGGGCCCCCCCAAGCTGGCCAAAAGTTCTTTTTTGGGCGAACGAGCCGGGAATCACGTGACGCCGACGTCACGTGATTCCCGGCAAGTCGCGCCGGACGGCTCGTTCGGCCCAAAAAGAACTTTTGGCCAGCTTGGGGGGGTCAGGAGGCCCCCCCAAGCTGGCCCAAAAGTTCTTTTTGGGCCGAACGAGCGTCCGGCGCGAACTCGCCGGGAATCACGTGATGTCGCGTCTGAGTGACGCGGCGCCCGTGATTCCCGGCGAGTTCGCGCCGGACGGCTCGTTCGGCCCAAAAAGAACTTTTGGCCAGCTTGGGGGGGCCTCCTGACCCCCCCAAGCTGGCCAAAAGTTCTTTTTTGGGCCGAACGAGCCGTCCGGCGCGAACGAGCCGGGAATCACGTGACGCCACGTCACTCGACGTGCCGCCGGACGTCACATGCTTCTCGCCAAGGATTGCAGAAATGACGTCCTCACTCCTCGCTCGATCACCAGGGAGTTGTGGTAAGTCTGGGGGGGGGATTAAGGAGGGTGAGGGGGGTTTAAATTTTTTTTTTTGCACATATGTACATATACCCAACTCATTGGATTTTTTTTATGTCCATATTGGCCGCAAGTGGGACCCCCTTTCGGACATAAGAAATATGAACATAAAATTTTGCTCTGCACATCCCTGCACAACTCCCAATGCATACATATTGAGCACTGTATCCTGGGATTGGGCTTTCCCATCTTCAAGTTGACTTAGCAAACTTTCAGGACGGAAGCAAACACATCCTGCTGGGTAGCTATCTTCACAGAAATGTTCGCTCTAGCAGCCATTACTGTTCATTTAAAAAGAAAATACTTTAGCTGGTGTTATAAATTTCATTTTTAGGAGCTATAGTCCCAGATATCTTCATCACATGAAGGTTGGTGTAGATGGCTAAATAACTGACAGATGGGGGAATGTGGTAACTGCCTGCATAAGAAAGTCGGCAAATATGCACATTAGCCAATTTTTAAAGTGAATTGATGTGTGTAAGTTGCTTTGAAAATTATGCCACAACAATTACTCATACACGAATATACCTGCAAATTTGTGCACATAAATTATACAGAGGAATTTATGCACATACTTTTTGAAAATTAAAAAATATGTGAATAAGTCCAAACACCTCCTCAGATCCGTCCCTAGAAACACCTTCAGTTAGTCCAGATAAATTAAAGCACATACAGGATATATGCACTTAAGTTTACCTGCATATTGTGTAGGCAATTGTATAGCAAGCCATTTCTGAGGGTTAAAGTATCATTTTACCATCGGCAATGCCTTTGAAAATCACCCTGCCTCTGAAATATGCACATTTTTGCATTTTATTAACAAGTATTTTTTTTATTTCAGCCCAATTCGTACCATGTAAAGATTGTCTCACAAATTGTCCTGAATTGAAACGAAACTTGGCTGCACGATGTTTCTACAATTGATTTGCCCTGCTGCCTGCCAAGTGTGTTACAGAAATAAAATAACACCATCGTAAATCCATTTCCATTCCAGCTGTCAGCTGGAATATTTAAGAAGATGAATCTAAGAATTAATTGATATGCTTCATATACTATTATTCTCTATCCATGCAAATATCATGTAAGAATTTTTTTCCTGCATAGTTGAAACAGTACATAATACAACTGTTTAACCATGAATGAAACAGTACTTCTACAATCAATTAAAATGCTTATCATATCTTTCCTCATATATTTATTTATTTATTTGATTTTTTTTTCTATACCGACATTCCTGTAAAAATACAAATCATATCGGTTAACAATGAAACTTCAATTTCGCTCAAGGGCGGTACAAGGAACAAATATGCCAGTTAACAGTGAAAAACATGAAAAAAAATCATTTTGATATAACTTGAAAACTCATGAAACTCATCTTAACAAGAAATGAAATAAATAAATTAACTAAGGTTAAATAATCAATCATATCGGGGGGCAAGCAAGAAGAAAGGGGCAAACAATAAGATGCTTGGGCAAACAATAAGATGCTGGGGCAAACAATAAGATAGGGGGTATATAGGGGTTACTAGCTGGAGAGTTCGTTAGGGGAGAATTAGGTTATGTGCAATGTGAGATCAGGTGTCCTGAAAGGCTTGGCTAAAAAGCCATGTTTTTAGTCTCTTTTGAAGACATGAAGGGCAGGATTCACGTCTAAGGTCGGAGGGTAACACATTCCATTGGTGAGGACCAGCTGTCGAGATGGCGCGTTTTCTGATTGATGTTTTTGCTTGTGGAGCGTATAAGGTGTCTTGGTAGGCTTTCCTGATAGGTCTGGAAGAGGTATGTGGTTTTAGCTGGGTGGAAATGTTGAGGGTGGTGTGGTTGTGGATAGCTTTGTGGATAATCGTGAGTGCCTTGAAAAGGATCCTGAATTTGACGGGGAGCCAGTGAAGGTTCTGAAGAGTAGGAGAGATGTGTTCCCTTTTTTTGCTATTGGTAAGGAGCCTGGCTGCAGAGTTCTGCACCATCTGGAGGGGTTTTATGGAGATGGCTGGAAGACCAAGTAGCAAGGAATTGCAGTAGTCCAGTTTTGATAATATGATTGATTGAAGTATTAGTCTGAAATCTTGGAAGTGCAGGAGTGGTTTTAGGTTTCTGAGAACTTGGAGTTTGAAGAAGCACTCCTTGGTGGTGGTGTTCACGAACTTCTTCAGGTTGAGGTGGTTATCCAGAGTGACACCTAAGTCTCCGACGAAAGAAGAGTTTGATTGTTGGAGTGGTTGGTTGCGAGGCTGACGGTGAGGTGTGGAGGGTGGTGAGGTCGTCTTGAGAGATGATGAGGATCTCTGTCTTGTTGGTGTTCAAAACTAGGTTGAGAGATGTGAGTAGGTGGTTAATTGCTTGAAGACAGTTGTTCCAGTGATTTATGGTTTTTTGTAGTAATTCAGTGATATGAATGATTTTTTGGATGTCATCTGCATAAGGTAATGGGTAGGTTTAGCTTTGTAAGTAAGTGCCATAGCGGAAGTAGGGTAAATGTTGAAGAGGGTGGGTGATAGCGAGGATCCTAGGGGTACACCCATGTTGGAGCTGACAGCGGGGGATTCTTTGTTGTTGATCTTGACTTTGTATCACCTGATGGAAAGGAAGGACTTGAACCAGCTGAGCACTGATCCCTTGATGCCTATATCTGTTAATCGTTCTATAATATAGAACGATTCGTTCTATATAACTTAAACTTATTTTTTTTAAATTCTTAATAAACAAATCCTCTTGGTCACAATTTGACACCGTAGCAACAACTGAAATAGAAACCATCATTAATACAACTAAACCCACCTCCCAACCACTAGACCCCATCCCCATCAAAACCTTAAAGCTCAGTAGCAAACTCATCTCCAAACCCATAACTGACATTATCAACCTTTCACTTGAACAAGGATTATTCCCCGACAAACTCAAAAACGCCCTGGTCAAACCTATTCTCAAAAAACCTCAGCTAGACAAATCTGACCCAGCAAACTACAGACCAATTTCCAACCTCCCATTCCTAGCCAAGATCCTCGAAAAAACAGTCAACAACCAACTCACCGACCACCTTGAAAACCATAACGGAGCGGGATGCCAGTGGCCAGCAGTTGGTGTTCCACCTTCACGGAGCGGAAGGATGGAGGGCTGCTATCTCCCAAAAAATAAAAAATAAATAAATAAAAACAGGGGTGGGTAAGAGTATGGGGTAAGGGTGTGGCCTGCTTGTTACAGCAGTTGCTACCCCTAATTGAGCTGGACGTTCACTTGGATGCAGATACGGCGCTGCTCTCTAAATTGGTGGTGGGATGGAGGGGAATTAGGGCCGAAGGGTACTGGAAGCCAATAGTAACAGGTGGGAGAGAAAAAAAAGGGGAAACAAATGGATAAAGTGCGTAGCTTGCTGGGCAGACTAGGTGGGCCATTTGGACTTCTTCTGCCGTCATTTCTATGTTTCTATGTTTATGTTCTATAACATCCTGCTACCCTGCTCAACATGGCTCAGAAATATGTTCAGCATGGAACCCTCCTTATCTCTCTAACCAACACCATCATCAGAGGACTTGACCAAGGCCAATCATATCTCCTGATACTCCTCAACATTTCTGCCACCTTCGATACCATTAACCACAAAACACTCCTACTCAGACTCAAATAAATTGGACTCCGAGACACTACAATCAAATGGTTCGAATCATACCTCACTGGCAGATCCTTCACCATAAAGATAAATACATCAGAATCATCCCAAATTCCACTCACGCATGGCATCCCACAAGGATCCTCCCTCTCCTCCACCCTATTCAACTTTTACCTTCTCCCTCTATGCAAATTCCTCTCAGAAGCAAACATCACCCACTTTGTCTACGCCGACGACATACAAATATTACTCCCCATAAATAAAACTATCAAAGATGCTCTAAACAATTGGAACCAACTCAGCATGAAAATTACTCTTCTACTGCCACAACTATCCCTCTGCCTCAACCAAAACAAGACCGAGATCCTACATATTAGGGATGTGAATCGTTTTTTGACGATTTAAAATATCGTCCGATATATTTTAAATCGCCGGCCATACGCTGTATGGCCGGCGCCATTTTGTACGGAAAAACAATTCGTGTGCAGGAAGTCGTTCCCGGACCCCCGCTGGACTTTTGGCAAGTCTTGTGGGGGTCAGGAGGCCCCCCCAAGCTGGCCAAAAGTCCCTGGGGGTCCAGCGGGGGTCCGGGAGCGATCTCTTATGCTCCTGACGTCGGGGGAGAAAAACCAAAATGGCGCTGGCGCGACCTTTGACCTGACAGGTCAAAGGTAGCGCCGGCGCCATTTCTACAATGCACCGGAGGCCCGAGAGTAAAAGATCACACCAGACCCTTCTTCTGGACCCCAGGCATTTTGGGGGGGGTCGGGGGGGGGGGGGGATTTATTTTAAAGGGTTGGGGTGGGTTTTAGGGTTGTTTTAGTGTGCCCGAGAGTGGAAGATCACACCGGGACCCCCCCCACAACTGGACCCCAGGTAATTTAAGGCATTTTGGGGGGGTTCAGGAGGGTGGGGGATTTATTTTAAAGGGTCGGGGTGGGTTTTAGGGATGTTTTAGTGTGCCGGTTTTCGATTTACACGATTTACACGATATTTAAAAAACCCAAACTGTGACGATCCGATTCCCTCCCCCTCCCAGCCGAAATTGATCGTTAAGACGATCGATCACACGATTCATATCTCTACTACATATATCAAACGATCACTCTACAACCCTCCTCAACAATGATATATGCAACAATGATACACACAAAAATGGAGAAGCGCATTTTACCAATAAAATAAAAAATCTGGGAGTGATTATTGACCATGAACTCAACCTCAAACACAACATCTCCAACCTGGTGAAAATCGGTTTCTTTAAGCTACAAATACTGAAAAAGCTTAAACCCCTTCTCCACACCCATGATTATCGAACTGTTCTCCAAACAATAATCTTCTCCAAACTTGATTACTGTAATACAGTACTCCTCGGACTCCCCGAATCCTCCATCAGACCCCTGCAGGTATTGCAAAATGCCGCCGCCATATCTATCATGAACATAAAGAAATGCAACCAAATCTCCCCCACACTCAAAGCACTACACTGGCTTCCCATTAACCAAATAATCCAATATAAAACCCTCAACCTCATCCACAAAAAATAAATAACAATGAGATGAACTGGCTAAATGCTGCCATTGACCATACACCCCACAAAGATCTCTCAGATCCTCGGACACCGGTCTCCTCATTGTTCCCAACTCCAAAGCAGCGCACCTGTCCTCCACCCGAAAGCGAGCCATATCTGTTTGCTGGCCCCTCCCTATGGAACTCTCTCCCACCCCACCTCAGAAATGAACCTTCCACGCAAATCTTCAAGAAACAACTCAAAATCTGGCTCTTCAGAAAAGCCTTCCTGCCGGACACATAACCCCCTCCCCCTGCCCGGGCCATCCTCGCCCTTAATCCTCGCCCAACATCCTCATGCCACCCACCTGCCCCTACACCCTTGGCAATACCTCTCTCCCCTCCCCCACCCCCTCACTTCCTCCTTCCCCAGCCTCATGCTAATTTGCTACCATCTAATGGATCCCCCTCCATTTATCCATTTTATGCCCCTATGTAGATTCTCAGTGTTAAACTTGCCTCTCATGCTAAAGTGTTCACATTGTTTTACACTGCAACATATAGATAGCTCTGTTTTAATTTATTATTCCTATGTTATTTAACTATTACTATGTTACAATGTCAAAATGTTTCAATCATTTTATTTAAATATATCCCTTCCACCAAGTTAACTTGTTGCAATGTAAAAATAAGCAGTTCATGCCTTATTTGTTATGTTTCAATGTAAACTAATGTGATATTTCGATCGAATGTCGGTATATAAAAACAAATAAATAAAAGTAAATAAATAAATAAATAAATAAATAAATCTTGGTATTATAGAATGCTAATTTTTTTGAATTTTTAATCATATAATAAAATAAATGAATGCTGAAGCCTTAGCTTTTATACTATGATTCTTTCATAAACTGATTAAATAACTTAATTCTGTTTTCCTTTTTTAGAGCAGAAACGTATTGTGTATTGTTTATGGGCACCAGCTTTGTAGATGCTCTGGGACCTTGAGCAACCCGAATATTGGATCTTCTTCCCTTGTTATCAGTTCAATCTCTTGCTTCCTCTAAACTGTCATGGATTTGAAAAGATTTAAGACAAAGTACCCAGAGCATTCCTGGAAATGGCACTAAGCATTTCAAAAGATTGTGAAATGCTACCAAATATTATAAAAGCTACTAAACATAGGAACATAATAATAATGGGAGATTTGAATTATCCTACTGTTGACTGGGTGAATGTTTCATTAGGGCATGGCAGTGAGGTTAAGTTTATAGATACCATCAATTACTATTTTTGGAACAACTTGTTCTAGAAACAATGAGAGTTGGGCTACTTTAGAGCTAGTTCTCACTGTAATACAGAGTTCTGGCTACTTCATTTCTTAAATGTTTTCAAATCCATGACAGTTAAGAGGAGGCAAGAGATTGAATTGATAACAAGGGAAGTAGATCCAATATTCAGGATACTCAAGGGATAATGGTGATAAAAGCCACTTGGCAAAGGGAATCATCATAATTCAAATGAAAAAATAACAAAACAAATGTATTTATCTATTTCCATTATTAATGTGTTTCCCATTAAAATTAATCATAGAAGGACTACATCCTATTTTGGTTTTGAAAACTGAGGAATTATAATTAAACTTGCAGACAGACAACCTCAAATGTTGGAAGAACATTCCAAGGCACCAAGAATGTGCCAAAGTAGCCCTGAAAATGGGATTAAATGGTCCAAGGTACCAAGAAAAGGCAAAATAGCTCAAACAGATGCAGCCACACTCCAAGGCACTGTGAGAAATTTGATACACTCACTAGGAATGGCTACTCCAAATGTCAAGTACCCACCGCTATTGGGAAAGGGTTTGTCTTTTTCTAAGTATTGTTGGTGTGTATTCCTTTTTTCACTATTTACACATGCTGCCAGTATATTGTAGTAGTGGTACTATTTTATCTATAGATGAACCCATATTATTGAAAAAAATGTACATCACCACATACACAGGGCTGGATTTTCAAAAGGTTACTCGCACCGGGCCTATTTTCAAATGCCCCGACGACATGCGTAAAGCCCCGGGACGCATGTAAGTCCCGGGTCTTTAATAAAGGGGCAGGAAGGGGGCTGGCATTGGGCAGGGCATGGCGGTCTGGGGGTGGGGGCAAGGTCAGAGGCTCCAGGCACAGTGGCCATTTGCCGCTGTGCCAGTTATCACGCACTGGCAGTCAGCTGGTGCACAAAGCTTACTTTAGCCCCCGGGCTGAAGTAAGTATTGGAACAAAACAAAGAAAATAAAAGGTAGGGGGGAAGTGCAGGGAGAGGTAGGGGAATGGAAAGAAAGCTGGGATGAGGTAGAGAAGTTCCTTCCGAGACCGCTCCAATTTCAGAGTGGCCTTGGAGGGAATGGGGAAAGGCAGCGTGGCTCAACGCAGGCTTGGCGCATGCAAGGTTAGGGGTGTGCATTCGTTTTGAACGGATTTGTAATCCGCAACGTATTTTTTCCAAACTTAAAAAAAGGGGGGATGCGCAACGCATCGCGACTTCCAACGTATTCAACATATTTATGTTGAATACATTGAACCGCGAGGCGTGCGCTTTTCCTCGCCATTAGCTGCGAGCTCGGAGCCCCGGATTACAACAAAATGGCGGCGCCCCTGCGGTAACCATGCCAACCTGTCTGACCCTTTCCTGTGAGTCGCAGTGACTCACAGGAAAGGGTCGGACAGGTCGGCATGGATACTGGAATGCAGCGAAAACACGTTAAACGTTTTCAAAGAAGCACCGAATGCAGCGAATTGCACTGTCATTCAGTACTCTCTGAGGATTTTACTGACGAGCCAGCAGTATATAAGCAGCAGCACGAGGAGCCTCACACTTATTTCCAGCGATTCTGTGGGGAGGTGGGCTGGGTGGCAGGCTGAGGCAGAGGCAGAGGCAGAAGCAGAACCAGAATTGATAGACAACACAGAACAGATTCTGTGTTAGGCTAGCAAAGGAAAGAAAAATATTCCTTGTCTTGCATTAGTGCCAGGGGTCAGCTACAGTCACTAGTATTCCTGTTTCTTTCAAGCAGCCTAGTGGTCCAGTCAGCTAGCACTGACCACTATTTACCATTGAGGGTGTTGGGCTGGCTGGAGAGAGATAAAGATATTATTTTCAATGTCATCCATGTTTCTGGAGTGACAAAAATTCCTGCTTTATTAAATTCCAATTACTTAGTCTGTCAGTGCAGTGGGCATTTTTAACAGACTAAACATTGTTCTTGAGTGGGTCTGTTCATTTAGTATTTTAAACAGACTGAACATTGTCCTTGAGTGTGTCTGTTCATTTGGGCATTTTAAACAGACTGAACATTGTCCTTGAGTGGGTCTGTTCATTTGGGCATTTTAAACAGACTGAACATTGTCCTTGAGTGGGTCTGTTCATTTGGGCATTTTAAACAGACTGAACATTGTCTTTGAGTGGGTCTGTTCATTTGGGCATTTTAAACAGACTGAACATTGACCTTGAGTGGGTCTGTTCATCTGGGCATTTTTAACAGAACATTGTTCTTGAGTGGGTCTGTTCATTTGGGCATTTTAAACAGACTGAACATTGTCCTTGATTGGGTCTGTTCATTTGGGCATTTTAAACAGACTGAACATTGTTCTTGAGTGGGTCTGTTCATTTGGGCATTTTAAACAGACTGAACATTGTCGTTGAGTGGGTCTGTGCTGGGAAGTGCCCGGGCCAGAGTACTCTGCCTCTTTTCTGCTTACAAGCAAGCTAGTTCTGTGTGCACTGCACACAAATGAGTGCACTGCCAGGCAGGCCGTGAGACAGTGGGCAGTGGGCATTTTAAACAGACTGAACATTGACCTTGAGTGGGTCTGTTCATCTGGGCATTTTAACAGAACATTGTTCTTGAGTGGGTCTGTTCATTTGGGCATTTTAAACAGACTGAACATTGTTCTTGAGTGGGTCTGTTCATTTGGGCATTTTAAACAGACTGAACATTGTCCTTGAGTGGGTCTGTGCTGGGAAGTGCCCGGGCCGGAGTACTCTGCCTCTTTTCTGCTTACAAGCAAGCTAGTTCTGTGTGCACTGCACACACATGAGTGCACTGCCAGGCAGGCCGTGAGACAGTGGGCAGTGGGCATTTTAAACAGACTGAACATTGTCCTTGACTGGGTCTGTTCATTTTGGCATTTTAAACAGACTGAACATTGTCTTTGAGTGGGTCTGTTCATTTGGGCATTTTAAACAGACTGAACATTGTCCTTGAGTGGGTCTCTGCTGGGAAGTGCCCGGGCCGGTGTACTCAGCCTCTTTTCTGCTTACAAGCAAGCTAGTTCTGTGTGCACCGCACACACATGAGTGCACTGCCAGGCAGGCAGTGAGACAGTGGGCAGTGGGCATTTTAAACAGACTGAACATTGTCCTTGAGTAGGTCTGTTCATTTGGGCATTTTAAACAGACTGAACATTGTCCTTGAGTGGGTCTGTTCATTTTGGCATTTTAAACAGACTGAACATTGTCCTTGAGTGGGTCTGTTCATTTGGGCATTTTAAACAGACTGAACATTGTCCTTGAGTAGGTCTGTTCATTTGGGCATTTTAAACAGACTGAACATTGTCCTTGAGTGGGTCTGTTCATTTGGGCATTTTAAATAGACTGAACTTTGTCCTTGAGAGTGTCTGTTCATTTGGGCATTTTAAACAGACTGAACATTATTATTGTGGGACAGTGGGCAGTGTTACCACTCAGTGACATATTGGGAATGGCAGCGGAGGCACCGCAAAAGACACTAGTGCAACACCACCAGTACAGCGAAAAAGGCAACTGTTGAAATCTAAACTCGTTGTAGGGGATGGCAGTTCCATGGCAAAAAAACCCGAAATCGGATCATGATACTTTGCCATCGCCACCACTTGTTTCTGGCCCTGTAGTTTTGGACTAGAGGGAAGGGGAGGCAGAGTCATGCCCGACAAAATTTAGACACCCAAGAGGAGAAGGGTGACAGAAGTCTCGACTAAGACTTAGCAGTCACAAGATAGCACTGGCACTGTTAGCTTCTGATTCAGAAGAACAATTGTCTTGGGTGGGATTCTCATCAGAAACGGAAGAAGTAATAGCTGACGAATCTTCGGTAGAATCAGTTAGTCTGTCTTAGCCTCCACCTCCAGAATTGTGCAGCAGGGGAGAGCTTACAGTGATATTGAGGAGGAGGAGGAAGAGCTGTCAGAAGAAAGACAGAGGGTGACTGGTGCCCCCTCTGGCATTACTTCTCAGGGTGCACCCGCTAGTACCTCAACTCCAGTGCCAGCATCCACCCCAAAGGTGTCACAGAGAGGAGGATCACAAAAGAAATCTCTGATCTGGAAACATTTTAAAGTGACAGAAGACCCGCATTATGCTCAGTGTAATTACTGTGCCAGGGATATTAGCAGAGGCAAGCAAATGGGACATCTATCAAATTTTGGCATGAACCAACATATGAAGAGGCAACACACAACAAGATTACTGCCATCTGGGGATGGTGGCAGTTTCAGTCGGGGGACCCCTTCCAACCAGTGTGCAGTGGTAGGAAAGCAGCAGAGTCAGTCCACGCCCTCATACCCTTCTAGCAGTCAGGCGGCAGGCCAGCAACCCACTGACATGTGGCAGAAGCGACAATCCACCATGGAGGAAATGGATGGAGTGCGGTAACGCTATCCCGTGGTAGGAGGCAGGCGGCCTCAAAAGTTGTAACTAGGAGCATTGGGGAAATGATTGCCCTTCATGACCAGCCCTTGCTGCTAGTGTAGAATGTGGGTTTCAAGTGTTTCTTGAAGGTTGTACTTCCAAATTACAAAATCCCGTGCAGAACCACATTTAGTAGAAAGGTCATCCCCAGCCCTTACAAGCAGTGTCGCAGTCGCTTGCAAGCACTGCTAGGTAAGGCAGACGGAAGAGTGCATTTCACCTGCGATATCTGGACCGCCATGAATGCTGCACACTCTTACCTCTCTCTGACAGCACACTGGTGGGACATGGCAGAGGCAGGGGCAGCCAGCAGCTCTATTACTGAAGAAGTATCAGGGTGGAGGTGGGCTTTACAGCACAACCACCTGATGGACCAGGCCCATACCGCTGCCAATATTCTAGCATGCATCAGAAAGATGCTGGAGGGCTGGCAACTACACCAGCGAGACAGGAAAATGCGGGCAGGGTTTTTTGTCACAGACAACGGTGCAAACATGGTTAAGGGAATAAGCGATGGGCGGTTTAAGAACATCCGATGTTTTGCACACACTCTGCACCTGGTAGTGAAGTCAGCTCTGGGCATGGAGTTCAATGACAAGGAGAATGAATACCTGCATAGGTTAATACAGAAGTGCAGGAACATAGCAGCACACTTCCACAGAAGTGTCAAGGCGGGGCAGTCTCTCCGACAAAAGCAGACTGATTTGGATATGCCTCAGAAGCGTCTCATTCAAGACATTGCCACTGGTGGAATTCCACCTTTATGATGCTGGAGAGGTAACTGGAGCTGCAGACACCCCTTCATGAACTTTCTGGAACAATAGACATAGGTGTGCAGAATCCCCTAGGGCATCAGGATTGGTTAGTCATGAGTCAGCTGGCAAAAATCCTGCAGCCCTTCAAGGATGTCATGGAGGAGCTGAGTTCCAGAAGTGCCACCTTGGCTGACATCATCCCTATAGTTAAATTCCTGGATGACCATTTGGAGGCCTTTAAACGGCAAGAGGGAATGACTGATGAGGTGCTGCAGTGTCTGGATGTTTTGCAGCAGCAGGTGAAAGACAGGCCTTTAACAGACGACAGCACATACATGCTCGCCTCTGTCTGTGATCCCCGTGTGAAAGGTAAACTCGCCATACAGACCAATTGTCTGTCATTTGTGAAGGAGCTGCTGTTAGCTAAGGTCCGTGAACAGGAGCGCCATAGGCGGAAACAGAGTCAGATTAGGCTTGAAGCAGAGGTGGAAACAGCAGGCACGTCACAGAGTTGTGCTGCTAGCCCAGGCAGGAGCGGGACTGTGTCAGTGAGATGTAGTACCTCCTCCTCCACGTCAGAACGCCCAAGGCATGTTGGCCATAAAGATTCATCAGTTGTGCAACGGGCGAGAGAGAAAGTAGCTGGATTTAGTGACTCTGAGCCCTCCCAAGCACAGGAGGAGACAGCAGCACAGCTGTCAGTGACACGGTATCTCTCAGAGCCGATAGAGAACATGCAGACAGATCCGCTGGCATATTGGGCACACAAGTCCACTGTCTGGCCACACCTAGCCAAAGTGGCTGAACGATATCTGTCATGTCCACCAACCAGTGTGCTCAGTGAACGTGTCTTTTCAATGACAGGGGATATCATGAGCCCTCACCGCTCAAGGCTGGCACCAGAGTTGATGGAAATGCTAGTGTTTTTGAAAGTAAACCTGCCTTTGCTTAGCTTTCCAAATTTTCCCTGTGAATGGCAAGATGAATAAAAGCTATTCAAAGCCTTGCAGCAGCTCCAATTGCCTCCTATGCTCCAGATAATGTAAGCCCTGCAGCACATGTTCCTGACATGAATCGCTGTGCCTGACCGTCTATTGTGCTGGCCTTGTGTTCCTACCAGTGTTTTACCTCGACTGCTGCGCCTGTTCATCCAGGCCTTGTGTCCCTAGGTGGGATTGAACTCTGTCCTCGACTGCTGCGCCTGTTCATCCAGGCCTTGTGTCCCTAGGTGGGATTGACCTCTGTCCTCGGCTGCTGTGCCTGTTCATCCAGGCCTTGTGTCCCTAGGTGGGATTGACCTCTGTCCTCGACTGCTGCGCCTGTTCATGCCTTGTGTTTCTAAAAGTGTTTGACCTTGATAGCATGTGCCTGTTCATCCAGGCCTTGTGTTCCTAAAAGTGTTTGACCTTGATAGCATGTGCCTGTTCATCCAGGCCTTGTGTTCCTACTGGTGTTTGACCTCGACAGCTGTGCCTGTTCATCCAGGCCTTGTGTCCCTAGGTGGGATTGACCTCTGTGCTCGACTGCTGCGCCTGTTCATCCAGGGCTTGTGTCCCTAGGTGGGATTGACCTCTGTCCTCGACTGCTGTGCCTGTTCATTCAGGCCTTGTGTTCCTAGAAGTGTTTGACCTCTATGGTGCAAAGGTTGATATTGCAGATTTTGACTTGAGTAGCAGTATTCTTATTTCTGAAAGATCTTCCATTTCTTTTGTCATCAGCTGAAGTGCATAAGTACAGTCAGAATTCACTAGACGCCAACGGAATTCACTAGACGCCAACGATATTCACTAGACGCCAATATAAACACCCCACTCTAGGGGTGAAACCGTTTCAGGGAGTCTTTCCCTGCACAAAGGAAAGGGAACTCTCTCCTGGGCCAGCCTGTCTTTCCCCTATCAAAACCCACAGGGACCAGACTACCTCCACTCTGCCAGCCTGTCTTGCCCCTATCAACTTTCTGCCACTCTGCCTTGCTGCCATACACCAGATGACTCACTCAACTCCTTGTGGTTTTATTGAAACTATCATGGTTCCTCAGTGTGTTGGTGCTAGTCTATCTGCTTGCTATGTTCCCACTTCATTGTTCTGTTGGATGTCAATGCCACTTGTCTTGCCGCTTTGCCTGTCGTGCTGCCTTCAATGGTTCATGCATCTGCTATCGGTGCTCTGTTTTGAAGCTGTGGTGTGTTTTTGACATTCTCACTGCTGCTTTGTGCCTCTGTTAAAGCACTCTTGCCACTTCTGGTACCCCTTTGCACCTTTCCAGTGCCTTAGGCTATTCATGCCACTTAGGTGCCACTTTGCCACAGTCTAAGTACCTTGGAGCTCTTTTGTTGTTGTGATGATTGCTCCCCAGAAGTTTCATGAAAATTGATGATAAAACCCCAATTCTGCAGCCAAAAATAGGCTGGAAATCCTTCCCCCATTGACTTTAATGGGAATCGGGAAACGTATCGACTGATCGGCAACTTATGGAATTCTCCATACTTCCATATTGAACGGAATCGACCCTCAACGAAAACGTATCACCGATTCAACGAAAACGTTTTGCCTGCACATCCCTATGCAAGGTGCACAATTGTGCACCCACTTGTGCTTGCCGATCCCCAATTTTATAACATGCGCATGCATGTTATAAAATTGGGTGTACATGTGTGCGCGCTTGGTAGTCAGCACACATGTATGCCACACATGCTCCTTTTAAATCTACTTCACAAAGTTTGCAAACTTTCCCACTCCAACATGAGACTCAGAGAAGCAAAAATCCAAGCCTGTTTACTTTGCTCTGTTTTCTTAGTTTATATCCTGTGGTACATTTCTGTAATTTAAAAAAAATCTGTGTCAGTACACTTCTGTAAGGATATCTCAGGTGGGAGATCTTACAATAGATTATCATATTTAACCAACAACATTATGATACAAATTCATTAGCTTGAGGGAGAAGATCCAGACACTTTTATGAAGTAATCAATTAGTTTATTAGCACCATACATGGAAAACAAGAGTAATATGATACAATTATTTTTTGATTTTGATTTGTTACAGTTTCAGTTTTAGTTTTACAGTGTAAACATTGTCATGTAAGACAAGCAGAGAATAAAGGTTATCTAAGCTTAACATGCACTTAAAATTACACAATTGCCATCTAATTTATGCCAGCTATAAAGTAATTTGAGCCAGTGTTCTCACACTTCAAGCAGTGCATCAGTTCAGGGTCACTCCTGCATCAGGATTCTGTCTGACACCCAGGGATGGATCCTTATCCCTTTAGTGTCTGACAGATAAACCCCCAAAGTCTCACAGAGGTATGACAGCATTAAAAATATAAAAATCACTGAGTTGCCAAATATACTTCCAGAGTAAATCTGGCAAATAGTTAATCTAGGAAACTAAAGACCAGTAAACCTGACTTCAGTGCCAGGAAAAATTATAGAACCTGTTATAAACAATACGATCTCAAAATATTTAGATATACATGTTTTAATGGGACACAGCCAGGATGGATTTACCCAAGGGAAGTCTTGCCTCACAAATCTCCTACATTTTATTAAAAGGGTTAATAAACATTTGGACAAAGTTGAACCTGTAAATGTAGTGTATTTGGATTTTCAGAAGGTGATCAACAAAGTCCTGCATGAGAGGCTTTTAAGAAAACTAAAATGTCATGGGATAAAAGGTGATATCCTTTTGTGGATTGCAAGCTGCGTAAAAGACTGGAAACAGAGAGTAGGATTAAATGGTCAATTTTCACAGTGGAAAAAGGTAAACAGGGGAGTGCCTCAGGGGTCTGTACTTGGACCAGTGCTTTGTAATATATTTATAAATGATATGGAAAGGGGCATGATGAGTGAGTTGACTAGATTTGTGGATGAGATAAAATTATGCAAAGTAGTTAAGTCTCAAGAGGATTGTGATAAATTGCAGGAGGACCTTGCAAGACAGGAAGATTGGGCTTACAAATGCAAATGAAATTTAATGTGGACAAGGGCAAAGTGTTGCATGTAGGGGAAAATGATAGGGATGTGCAGACAAAAGGTTTGCGTTGATAAGTTGAAGTTGAGGGTCGATTTCGTTCAATATGGACATATGGAGAATTCCATAAGTTGAGGGTCTGTCCATACGTTCACCGGTTCCCTAAATAAAAATTTAAACCCCTCACCCTCCTTAATCCCCCCCCAAGACTTACCAAAACTCCCTGGTGGTCCAGCGGGGAGTCAGGAAGCCATCCATGTATTCCTTTGCGAGGAGCACGTGACGTCGGCGTCACATCGAGTGACGCCGACGTCACGTGCTGCTCCGCGCCTCCGCTCCCGGACCCCCGCTGGACCCAACCAGAACTTTTGGCCAGCTTGGGGGCAGCTTGGGGGCAGCTTGGGAGCAGCACGTGACGTCGGCGTCACGTCGGAGTGACGCGGACGTCACA
The DNA here is from genome assembly GCF_901001135.1 of Rhinatrema bivittatum. Taxonomy (NCBI): domain Eukaryota; kingdom Metazoa; phylum Chordata; class Amphibia; order Gymnophiona; family Rhinatrematidae; genus Rhinatrema; species Rhinatrema bivittatum. Next base: position 494,515,950 of record NC_042617.1, read on the forward strand.
CGCTCCACCGCGCCTCCGCTCCGGGACCGCCGCTGGACCCAACCGGAACTTTTGGCCAGCTTGGGGGGGGTCAGGAGGCCCTCCCAAGCTGGCCAAAATTTCCGGTTGGGTCCAGCGGGGGTCTGGGAGCGGAGGCGCGGAGCAGCACGTGACGTCGGCGTCACTCAACGTGACGCCGACGTCACGTGCTCCTCGCAAAGGAATACAGGGATGGCTTCCTGACTCCCCGCTGGACCACCAGGGAGTTTTGGTAAGTCTTGGGGGGGTCAGGAGGGTGGGGGGTTTAAGTGTTTATTTAGGTTCAACGTATTCATCATAGCTATGTTGAATAAGTTGAAAATCGCGATGCGATGCGGATCATCACTTTTTTAAGTTAAAAAAAAAAAGTTGCGTTTTACATATGCGTTCAAAACGAATGCACACCCCTAGAAAATGACCCTTGCTGTAGTTACACAATTTTAGGCTCTATCATAGGAGTAACCACCCAGGAAAGAAATCTAAGCATCATAGTTGATAATTTATTATTTTTATATACTGGCATTCAATCTGAGATATCACATCAGTTTACATTCAGATATTGAGGGTATTTCCCTATCTCCAGAAGCCTTACAATCTAAGCTTTGTACTGGAGGCAATGGAGAGTAAATTGACTTGCCCAAGGTCACAAAGAGTGACAGCAGGACTTGAACCTTGCTCTCCTGGTTCGTAGCCCACTGCTCTAACCACTATCGGGTCGATACAGTAACGTGCAGTTAAAGATTCCCCGTCTGTAACGTGCTGGGAGCGCACAATACAGACGAGTAAGGCGATCCAGCGATACAGTCTCCAGTTTCACGCGTCTTTAGCGCTTCCTAAAATAGACACATAACCCTTTCCGCACCCAGCATGTAAATGAACGAAAAAGCTGTATAATGAAGGAATTAGCTATTCCCCTCCGATACTGTGACAGGCGCTGATATTATCTCCTCAGTAACCTACTGTTTTGCCGTGGCCTTAACGTGTTAGTTTACCGCCTCCCCCTAGTAGGAGTTAGTGAAGTGTAAAAAACATTGCTTACCTGCCCTGGTCCCGTCCGGTCTCCGGTCCAGCCCGTCCGGTCTCCGGTGTAGCCCCAGTCCTGTCTCCTGCAGCCCCGTCCGGTTCCCTCCTCCCGAAGCAAAAAAAAAAAAAAAGAAAAAGTAGCAAGGCTCGGGCCCACTACGGCAGTCCCTTCTCCCTTCCTCCCGATTTTGCACTGGCATCCATCCAGGCAGAGGGAGCCGGCGGCGAAACAGCCTCCGGTTCCCTCTGCCTGGATGAACGCATGGCCCCCGCCGGAATGAATGCCCGTGCGATTTTGGCGCTCATGCCATGAGCGCCAAAATCGCACGGCCATTCATCCAGGCAGAGGGAGCCGGTGGCGAAAATGGCCTCCGGTTCCCTCTGCCTGGATAAACGCACGGCCCCCGCCGGAATGAATGGCCGTGCGATTTTGGCGTTCATGCCATGAGCGCCAAAATCGCACGGCCATTTATCCAGGCAGAGGGAGCCGGTGGCGAAAACGGCCTCCGGTTCCCTCTGCCTGGATAAACGCACGGCCCCCGCCGGAATGAATGGCCGTGCGATTTTGGCGCTCATGTCATGAGCGCCAAAATCGCACGGCCATTCATCCAGGCAGAGGGAGCCGGTGGCGAAAACGGCCTTCGGTTCCCTCTGCCTGGATGAATGCACGGCCACCGGCAGTGAAGGAATGGCCGTGCGATTTCAGCGCTGAAGGCAGTCACATGCCGTGACGTCGTGACGTCACGGCATGTGACTGCCTTGAGCACCGAATCGCACAGGCGCGCATTCATTCACTGCCGGAGGCTGCTTTCGCCACCGGCTCCCCCGCCTGGATGAATGCGCGCCTGTGCGACCCGGCCCGTGGCCTACCCGCCCGATAGAACACGCGCCTACCCGCCCCCCGGATCCCGCCGCCTACCCGCCCGATCGAGCACGCGCCTACCCGCCCGATCGAACATGCGCCTACCCGCCCGCGGCCCGCGGCCTCGATCGAACACCCGGCTCCCGCCGCTGCTCGCCGGCCGCCTGGACCGGCCAGTATCGCCTGGACCCACGCGGCCCTCCGGCTCCCGACGCTGCCTGGATGACCGCACGAAACTGACAGGTATTTAAAAAAAATTTTTTTAACACTCAGGTTTTTACATATTTTTGTTTTTTTGTTTTTTTTTTTACACTTCCTGGTGCCTGTCATTTCAAATGTCATTTGAAATGACAGGTACCAGCACACCCAGGTTACTGTATAGGCGCTGTATTAAGCGCCTATACAGTAAAATGGGTTGCGCGGGCATAACCCTTCCCTAACGCTTCACAGCCGCGGCATGCATTTGCATGCAATTAGAAGAGAGTATCAGGCGCTAGGTCAAGAGAACTGTGCGTGCGGGGAGGAAGGGTGCGCCTGACACTGCCGCACTGTTTCTACCGCGGCCTTACAGTATCGACCCGTATGTTATTCCTCTTTCCTCCACTGCTCTAACCACTAAAATCATCAGTTCAGTGTGCTGTGCTGTGCTGTTCAAAAAAGCAAACAGAATGTTAGGAATTATTAGGGAGAGAAAGACAAATAAAATAATGTATCATAATGCCTCTGTATCGTTCCATAGTGAGACCACATCTTGAATACTGTGTGAAATTGTGGTCACCACATCTCAAAAAAGATATAGTTACACTCGAGAAAGTGCAGAGAAAGGCAACCAAAATGATAAGGGGCATGGAATGACTGCTCTATGAGGAAAGACTAAGGAAGTTAGGGCTGTTCAGTTTGGAGAAGAGATGACTGAGGAGGTATATGATAGAAGTCTACAAAATTATGAAAGAACTTAATTTAATTCGCACTTGCCCACGACCGCCTCCGTCACCGACCACGAGGCAGCACCGTCCGCCCTCAGCAGACGCCATCCAGCCTGTCCTCCGCTTCCTGCGACGTCAGCCAGCACACGCAGACCAGCCAATCAGGGGACAGCCCTGATTGGCCTTTAAATCCGCGCAGCTCCTGGACGGAGCCCTTTCAGCCCAGACGCACCTGGACGAGGGGGAGACCTTGAAGCAGTGCAGGGCCTGCGCGATCGGCGCCAGAGACTTGCCGGGGTAAGGCCTATTTAATTCGCACTTGCCCACAACCGCCTCCGTCGCTGACCATGAGGCAGCCCCGTCCGCCCTCCGCAGACGCCATCCAGCCTGTCCTCCGCTTCCTGCGACGTCAGCCAGCACACGCAGACCAGCCAATCAGGGGACAGCCCTGATTGGCCTTTAAATCCGCGCGGCTCCCGGACGGAGCCCTTTCAGCACAGACGCACCTGGACGAGGGGGAGACCTTGAAGCAGTGCAGGGCCTGCGCGATCGGCGCCCGAGACCCGCCGGGGTAAGGCCTATTTAATTCGCACTTGCCCACGACCGCCTCAGTCGCCGACCACGAGGCAGCCCCGTCCGCCCTCCGCAGACGCCATCCAGCCTGTCCTCCGCTTCCTGCGACGTCAGCCAGCACACACAGACCAGCCAATCAGGGGACAGCCCTGATTGGCCTTTAAATCCGAGCGGCTCCTAAGCGTCGCGCCGAAGGTGCGCAACAAAGGGGCCTGCCCCTTTGTGCGCCCCTTAGTGCAGCCCCTGCTGGGCAACCCTGCCGGGAAACTATCTATCCAGACCATACGACGTATAGACTTCTTTGGTGACGACCAGCGAGGAAAAAGGAAGTCATATAAGAGCCTTTTAAACCTCGGGCTCTAACTCCCGGCATACGCCCCTTCATACAGCTCCACTGCCATACGTCACCGTCGCAGACCTACCAGGGCCAGGGGCCCGCACCGTCCAGCCCACCCAGATCTCACCGAAAGACTGGCTGAACTTTCTTCAGGACCACTCCTCTCTCCACAGTTTGTAACTATCCTCTTTGATCAGTTGAACTAGTGACTCTGTAGCTAATACTGCTGATACGAATACCTACTGCCTCCTTTCCCTCATCTTATAGTGTCTCTACTCAGCATTTTAGATACTACACCTATTGTCTACAATAAGTAGCTACTGTCTATTACAATTAATAGCCTTTGTTAATTACTACTTATTGCCATTTACTACTGTTCATTACTGTTTACTACTGCCTATTGCCATTTACTACTGTTTATTTCCATTAGCATTCCCTGTGCACCCTAACTGAATCCCTATGTGGCTCTCCCCAACCTCACCCCTCCAGTGAACCAGCTCCACTTACCCCCAATGGAGTCATACCCTATCCCGCACATTCACACTCCCTTCCACAGATGCCTTCCCCTCAACTTTCACTACCCCAACCCCCCACCTCGCAAATCCCTAATCCCCATTCTAATCTCTCCTCTGACTCACCTCCTCAGCCTCACCACCCTCTCCATAATACTCTTCAATGCACAATCCCTATCCAAAAAGACACCTATTTTAATGACCTTCTCATCGACTGCAAGCCCGACATCTGTGCTGTTATGGAGACTTGGCTTAAAGACTCCGATACTGTCCTCATTAACCAACTCCCCACGTCCTCATATGAATTCTTCTCAATCCACAGACCCAAAAAAAGAGGAGGAGGCCTCCTGGTAGCGGCCAAGAAATGTCTAAACCTCAAACCCATCCCCATAGCCACCCCGCCCAGGTTAGAAATAGGCCTCTTCAGGTCAGCCACCTTGCAAATCTGTTTGATATATGCCCCCCCCCCCCTCTTACCTAGAAGCTAACCCTTCTCCCCTAATCAAATTCATCGTAGATTGGATAAAACCTGACATCCCCTCCTTCATCCTTGGAGATTTTAACCTCCATGTTGACTCCCTCCCTCAAACTACCTCATGCGAATCCTTACTACAATCCCTACATGCTTTAGGATTCCGGCAAATCATAACATCCCCCACACACAAAGCCGGACACACTTTAGACTTAATGTTTATCAATTCTGCTATCCGAGCCACCAACCATCCCACCTCCACCCCTATACCATGGTCTGACCACTTCCTGATAGAAGGCCTTTTCTCCATCAACACCCCTCCCCCTAGCAACAACAATAACAGTAAGACCATAATATTCAGAAAATTCTCCCCTAGTACCGACCTAGCGAATACACTAACCACCTCACTACCCAACTTAAATTGTTCAGATCCGGATACAGCACTTGCATCCTGGAATAATCTCACAGGAGACATTGCCAATAAACTCTGCCCAGTCTCCAAAAAAGTTATAAGGAACTCCTCAAAACCCACCAACCCATGGTACACTCCAGAACTCAGAAGCTTAAAAACTACTCTAAGGCAAAAGGAGAGACAATGGCGCAAAGACCAGACCCCTCAAAACTCCGCCATCTTCAAATTAGCTCTCCACAGCTACAGAATCTCCACCCAAAAACATAAACGAGATTACTACGCTAAAAAAATCCATGAATTCAGATTCAACCCCAAAATACTCTTTTCCTACGTCTCGTCTTACCACTTCTATCCCTCCTACCACACCTGACTATGATGCACCAGCCAAATGCGAGGAACTAGCCAACTACTTCTTCAACAAAATCGCAACCCTCCTAAAGAGGTTCCCCGCATCTTCGAACAATCCCTTACCCATCCTGCCTGCTCCTCCCACCCCCACCCATCCCTCAATTTATTTATTTATTTATTTATTTAACTTTTAATATACCGACATTCATAGGGCATATCATGCCGGTTTACAAAAAACTGAAGCAGGTAGAAAATACAATGAACAAGGGTAGGGGAGAAGGGGAGCAGGCAAGAAAAAGGTGAGAGGTGGGCAGGGGAAGAGCAGCAAGAAAGAATAGGGCAGAAGGAGAGAGAGGAACAAACAACTTGATAAATATAATAAAAGGAACATAATTGTAACTGTTTTAAAATTATAAATTAAGGCGAAGTATTCATTTACAATAGATCAGTTGTATGATTAATTGATTGAAGGGGGAGGGGGGAGAGGGAGGCGGAAGAAGAAGGAAGAGGTGGGAGGGGGAGATAGGGGGGCAGGGAGGGTGGGCTAGGGAGGTAAGGGGAGGCTGGGAGGTGAAGGGGGGGAGGACGGTGACTTTACCTCCACCATAGAAATCCAATCTATCCTCAAAAAGCTCAAACCCTCCTCCCATCCTGAAGACCTTATACCCTCCAAAGCACTACTAGCCGTTCCTGACTCTATAGTCAAAGCCATAGCAGACATCAACTGCTCTCTTGCACATGGGTCCGTCCCAGATGCACTCAAGCATGCAGTAGTCAGACCCCTTCTCAAGAAACCCTCACTTGACCCTAAAGATCCCTCCAACTTGCGCCCAATCTCCAACCTCCCCTTCATTGCCAAACTACTGGAAAGAGTTGTCAACTCACAACTCATGGATTATCTTGAAGACCATCTGATCCTCCACCCTTCTCAATTTGGATTCCGGAAACACTTTAACATGGAATCCTTACTTCTCTCCCTTTCTGACTATCTCCTCCGAGGCATGGGTCAAGGCCACAGCTACCTCCTTGCCCTCCTCGACATTTCATCAGCCTTCGACACCATTAGCCACCACCATCTTCTAACACGCCTGGAAAACATTGGCATCTCAGATCTGGCTCTTGCCTAGTTTAAATCCTTCCTCTCTAACAGAAAGTTCTCCGTCAAAATCGGGAACTCCACATCCACCCCACAGCCCCTCCGGCAGGGAGTCCCCCAAGGCTCTTCACTTTCTTCCACCCTCTTCAACATTTACATCACCCCCCTATGCCACCTCCTCTCTGACCTTAAACTTAAGTTCTACCTTTACGCTGATGACATTCAGATCATCATCCCCATACAGAACTCTATCGCTGACGCCCTAGAACATTGGGAGAAATGCCTCACAGCCATTAACTCCCTTCTCACTAATCTCCATCTTGCTATCAATACGAACAAAACCGAGCTTCTACTCATCTCCCCCCACTCATCATCTTCCCCTCCTCTGTCTAATACTACCAAACTCAACCTCCCCTCAACTCAACCCTTTGTGAGGGACCTTGGAGTCATCCTTGACCATCATTTAAGTATGAAGAACTACGTAAACTCTATACTCAAAGCCTGCTTCTTCAAACTTAATGTGCTCAAAAAACTTAGACCTCTCCTACACACCCAAGATTTCCGTACAGTTATCCAGGCTACCATCACATCCAAATTAGACTACTGCAATGCTTTACTCATTTGGCTCCCCTACTCTACCATTAAACCTCTACAAATGTTACAACATGCGGCAGCGAGACTCATTGCAAACTCCCGCAAATATGATCACATCACCCCCATCCTCAGAGACTTACACTGGCTCCCTATAGCATCACGCATTATCTACAAAACACTCACCATAATTCACAAAGCAATCCACACGCACAACTCCAACTGGTTAGACCTCCCTTTTACAACTCCTAAGTCCAATCGACCCACCAGAACAGCAAAATCTGGCACCCTACTTGTTCCCTCCTTGAAAACAGCCCATCTCTCCTCCACACGCGACCTGCTCTCTCGATTGCCGGTCCCACTCACTGGAACTCACTAACGCCTGACATACGCCTCGAACCATGTTTGAACAACTTCAAAAAGAAATTGAAAACATGGTTGTTCAACCAAGCTTACCCAGAATAATAGCCACCAATCCGTGCCAAAGTAGACCACATTACGTCTACTCCTTTCCTCATATTGAGGAGCTATGTTTTGTTATACTCCCTTGCCTCACTTTGAGGAACCTCGTTTTGTTATCCTGTCTTTTCTCAGCTGCCTTTCGTTACCCCCCTCCCAGTTTTGACTTCCCTGTTAAAATGTAATTTTCCAAACTTAACCTGTTTACTGTAAACCGACATGATGTCCACAACTAATGCCGGTATATAAAAATGTTTAAATAAATAAAATAAATAAATAAACTTGAACAAGTTAATGTAAATCAGTTATTTAGTCTCTAAGGTTAGTGATCAGGAGCGGATTATAGGAAAATATCAGCCTGGGAGATTTTTTTCAAAACCAGCCCACAGGCTAAATGACTCCCGTGTGTTCTTTATATACAGCATATCCTTCAATAGCTCCCCAAATCCTTGAGAGGCGCATCATGTGTCCTGGAGTCTGGTAGCCTTAAGTCAAAAGATCTCTAACATAAATTTCACAATTTCTTAAATAAGTAAGTAGTACAGCATATCTTAGACCAGGGGCAAACAGAGCTTCAGTCCCCATTCCATCCAACTATGCAATAAGTTGGGCTCCTCTTAAGTTTGATTACATCTTTCACAGATTCCTGACCTGATGGTGAAATTTCTTCCCAACCAATCAGGTAATGAGACAACCACACTGCCAGTCAATGTCAGACAAAGACACAAATGCTCAGTAATGCAGATTTTCAGATTGAGGAAACTTTATTGGCACACATATGTATATGCATTCTCTCAGACACAGAGACACACATGCGCGCGCGCACACACACACACACACACACACAAAAACACACACACATACTCTCTCTCTCTCTCTCAGAAACATATAGCACACACATGCACTGCCTGTGTCATAGAGAGAGAGAGAGAGAGAGATAGTATGAATGCATGTGTGTCTCTCTCTCTGACATATCTATGCAGTCACAGTCTCAGACACTCATATTCTGCTAATGTGCTGCTGCTTATGCACTCACAAATGACTGACCTAGCCCCAACTCTGACACATCATTATGTAAAGTTCTTGCTTGCTGCCAATATTTTCCCAGCCTGCTGTAGCCCCTTCCCTTTCCCATTCCCACTGTTCTGCATTCCACTCTCCAGAAGTCTCGCTGGTTGTTCCACAGCCCTCCTCAGTGTTTAGCCCAGCTCCTCACACAGAGGCCTTAGCAATACTGCACAGGTACTTCCTCCTGGCTCACCCCCTTTTTGGGACTATAGCTTGCCTTCACTTCTCTTGCCCTCTACTCCATTCCCACTGACTGTGTGCTATAGATTCTGCTGCTTTTATGTTTTCCTAGGCTCTGCTCTGCCCTGCCCACTTAATTCAGGGGAGATAGAATGAGTAGTGGTCCATGCTGTTCCTCTGGGGCTTTAAAAAAAAAAAGAAAATTGGGCCTTGGCCAAGACTAGGGAGATCTACTGACAGAGATGGAGTCTTGCTTTCCTACATGGAGCTCATGCAGCTAGGTCTGGTGCAAGGGTATATTTAGGAGGGGAGGTCTGCCATTATTTGCTTTTACAGTTTAGATGAGGTCTCCTTAACCTTAGGGTAATCTACATGCAGCAGCAGCTTGATACATTGATGGCAGACTGAATGGTTTTTATCTGCTGTTATTTACTCATCTTAATATTAGGTACCCTGATACAGACTTGCACCTGGTCCCTGACCCTGTTCCTATCCCCCCAAAAAAAAATTAAAAAAATATGCATTTTATAAAAGATTTCATATAAAAAAGGACATTCCCAGTACAGTCTTCTGAGGTAAAAACACACTTGTATGTTATACTTACATGCACTGCTGTGGTGCCAACCAGAAAACCCCACAAAAAAGCAAAAGAGACACATGGAACTCATATACTACTACTACTTAACATTCCTATAACACTACATGACATACGCAGCACTATATAAACATACTAAACCGTAATCCCTGCTCAGTAGAGCTTACAATCTAATAAGACAAACATACAGGACAAGAAACTTGGGGTGTTTCATAAAGCAAGACAATGGTTAAAAGAAAAGAAAGTTAAGACTAAAAGCAAACAATCAGGCATAAGATTTAAAAGTGGTTTCAAAAAGGTGGTTTCAAAAAGGTGTGTTTTTAGATGGGATTTACTTCAGTGTTTACTGAAGAGGATGTTGGGGAGGTACCCGTACTGGAGAAGGTTTTCATGGGTAATGATTCAGATGGACTGAACCAAATCACGGTGAACCTAGAAGATGTGGTTGACCTAATTGATAAAACTGAAGAGTTTGAAATCACCTGGACTGGATGGTATACACCTCAGAGTTCTGAAGGAACTAAAAAATGAAATTTCAGACGTATTAGTAAAAATTTGTAACCTGTCATTAAAATTATCCATTGTACCTGAAGACTGGAGAAGAGCTAATGTAACCCCCATATGTAAAAAGGGCTCCAGGGGCGATCCGGGAAATTACAGACCGGTTAGCCTGACGTCAGTGCCAGGAAAAATAGTGGAAAGTATTCTAAACATCAAAATCACAGAATATATAGAAAGACATGGTTTAATGGAACAAACTCAGCATGACTTTACCCAAGGCAAGTCCTGCTTCACAAATCTGTTTCACTTTTTTGAAGGAGTTAATAAACATGTGGAAAAAGGTGAACCGGTAGATGTAGTATACTTGGATTTTCAGAAGGCATTTGACAAAGTTCCTCATGAGAGGCTTCTAGGAAAAGTAAAAAGTCATGGGATAGGTGGCGATGTCCTTTCATGGATTACAAACTGGCTAAAAGACAGGAAACAGAGAGTAGGATTAAATGGACAATTTTCTCAGTGGAAGGGAGTAGGCAGTGGAGTGCCTCAGGGATCTGTACTGGGACCCTTACTTTTCAACATATTTATTAATGATCTGGAAAGAAATACGACGAGTGAGGTAATCAAATTTGCAGATGATACAAAATTATTCAGAGTAGTTAAATCACAAGCAGATTGTGATAAATTGCAGGAAGACCTCGTGAGGCTGGAAAATTGGGCATCTAAATGGCAGATGAAATTTAATGTGGACAAGTGCAAGGTGATGCATATAGGGAAAAATAACCCATGCTATAGTTACACAATGTTAGGTTCCATATTAGGTGCTATTACCCAAGAAAGAGATCTAGGCATCATAGTGGATAACACATTGAAATCATCGGTTCAGTGTGCTGCGGCAGTCAAAAAAGCAAACAGAATGTTGGGAATTATTAGAAATAGAATGGTGAATAAAACGGAAAATGTCATAATGCCTCTGTATCGCTCCATGGTGAGACCGCACCTTGAATATTGTGTACAATTCTGGTTGCCGCATCTCAAAAAAGATATAATTGCGATGGAGAAGGTACAGAGAAGGGCTACCAAAATGATAAAGGGAATGGAACATCTCCCCTATGAGGAAAGACTAAAGAGGTTAGGACTTTTCAGCTTGGAGAAGAGACGGCTGAGGGGCAATATGATAGAGGTGTTTAAAATCATGAGAGGTCTAGAACGGGTAGGTGTGAATCGTTTTTTTACTCTTTCGGATAATAGAAAGACTAGGGGGCACTCCATGAAGTTAGCATGTGGCACATTTAAAACTAATCGGAGAAAGTTCTTTTTCACTCAATGCACAATTAAACTCTGGAATTTGTTGACAGAGGATGTGGTGGTGCAGTTAGTATAGCTGTGTTTAAAAAAGGATTGGATAATTCTTGGACGAGAAGTCCATTACCTGCTAATAATTAAGTAGACTTAGATAATAGGGATGTGCAGACAAAAAGTTTTCATTGAATCGGTGATACGTTTTCGTTGAGGGTCGATTCCATTCAATATGGAATTATGGAGAATTCCATAAGTTGCCGATCTGTTCATACGTTTCCCGGTTCCCATTAAAGTCAATGGGGGAAGGATTTCCAGCCTATTTTTGGCTGCAGAATTGGGGTTTTCTTATCAATTTTCATGAAACTTCTGGGGAGCAATCATCACAACAACAAAAGAGCTCCAAGGTACTTAGACTGTGGCAAAGTGGCACCTAAGTGGCATGAATAGCCTAAGGCACTGGAAAGGTGCAAAGGGGTACCAGAAGTGGCAAGAGTGCTTATAACAGAGGCACAAAGCAGCAGTGAGAATGTCAAAAACACACCACAGCTTCAAAACAGTGCACCAATAGCAGATGCATGAACCATCAAAGGCAGCACGACAGGAAAAGCGGCAAGACAAGTGGCATCGACATCCAGCAGCACAATGAAGGGGGAACATAGCAAGCAGATAGACTAGCACCAACACACTGAGGAACCATGAGAGTGGCAAGAACACCACAAGGAGTTAAGTGAGTCATCTGGTGTATGGCAGCAAAGCAGAGTGGCAGAAAGCTGATAGGGGCAAGACAGGCTGGCAGAGTGGAGGTAGTCTGGTCTGGTCCCTGTGGTTTTGATAGGGAAAAGACAGGCTGGCCCAGGAGAGAGTTCAATTTCCTTTGTGCAGGGAAGGACTCCCTGGAACGGGTCCACCCCTACAGTTGGGTGTACCCGGTGTTTACATTGGCGTCCAGTGAATATCGTTGGTGTCTAGTGAATTCCGTTGGGGTCTAGTGAATTCCGACTGTACTTATGCACTTCAGCTGATGACAAAGGAAATGGAAGATCTCTCAGAAATAAGAATACTGCTACTCAAGTCCAAATCTACAATATCAACCTATGTTGACTTTGTACCGTAGAGGTCAAACACTTCTAGGAACACAAGGCCTAGATGAACAGGCACAGCTATGGAGGTCAAAGACTTTTAGGAACACAAGGCCTGGATGAACAGGCACAGCAGTCGAGGTATAACACTTTTAGGAACACAAGGCCTGGATGAACAGGCACAGCAGTTGAGCACAGAGGTCAATACCACCTAGGGACACAAGGCCTGGATGAACAGGCACAGATATGGAGGTCAAAGACTTTTAGGAACACAAGGCCTGGATGAACAGGCACAGCAGTCGAGGACAGAGGTCAATCCCACCTAGGGACACAAGGCCTGGATGAACAGGCACAGCAGTCGAGGTCAAACACTTTTAGGAACACAAGGCATGGATGAACAGGCACAGCAGACGAGGACAGAGGTCAATCCCACCTAGGGACACAAAGCCTGGATGAACAAGCGGAGCAGTAGTGGACAGAGGTCAATCCCACCTAGGGACACAAGGCCTGGATGAACAGGCACAGCAGTCGAGGACAGAGGTCAATCCCACCTAGGACACAAGGCCTAGATGAACAGGCACAGCAGTCGAGGACAGAGGTCAATCCCACCTAGGGACACAAGGCCTGGTTGAACAGGCACAGCAGTCGAGGACAGAGGTTAATCCCACCTAGGGACACAAGGCCTGGATGAACAGGCGCAGCAATCGAGGTATAACACTTTTAGGAACACAAGGCCTGGATGAACAGGCGCAGCAGTCAAGGACAGAGGTCAATCCCACCTAGGGACACAAGGCCTGGATGAACAGGCACAGCAGTCGAGGTCAAACACTTTTTGGAACACAAGACCTAGATGAACAGGTGCAGCAGTCGAGGACAGAGGTCAATCCCACCTAGGGACACAAGGCCTGGATGAACAGGCACAGCAGTCGAGGACAGAGGTCAATCCAACCTAGGGACACAAGGCTTGGATGAACAGGCACAGCAGTCGAGGTCAAACACTTTTAGGCACACAAGGCCTGGATGAACAGGTGCAGCAGTCGACGACAGAGGTCAATCCCACCTTTGGACACAAGGCCTTGATGAACAGGCGCAGCAATCGAGGTATAACACTTTTAGGAACACAAGGTCTGGATGAACAGGCACAGCAGTCGAGGACAGAGGTCAATCCCACCTAGGGACACAAGGCCTGGATGAACAGGCACAGCTATCAAGGTCAAAAACTTTTAGGATCACACGGACTGGATGAACAGGTGCTGGCGCAGCAGTCGAGGACAGAGGTCAATCCTACCTAGGGACACAAGGCCTGGATGAACAGGCACAGCAGTAGAGGACAGAGGTCAATCTCACCTAGGGACACAAGGCCTGGATGAACAGGCACAGCATTCGAGGACAGAGGTCAATCCCACCTAGGGACACAAGGCCTGGATGAACAGGCACAGCAGTCGAGGTCAAACACTTTTAGGCACACAAGGCCTGGATGAACAGGCGCAGCAGTCGAGGACAGAGGTCAATCCCACCTAGGGACACAAGGCCTGGATGAACAGGCACAGCTATCAAGGTCAAAAACTTTTAGTATCACACGGACTGGATGAACAGGCGCTGGCGCAGCAGTCGAGGACAGAGGTCAATCCCACCTAGGGACACAAGGCCTGGATGAACAGGCACAGCAGTAGAGGACAGAGGTCAATCTCACCTAGGGACACAAGGCCTGGATGAACAGGCACAGCAGTCGAGGACAGAGGTCAATCCCACCTAGGGACTCAAGGCCTGGATGAACAGGCACAGCAGTCGAGGTCAAACATTTTTAGGCACACAAGGCCTGGATGAACAGGCGCAGCAGTCGAGGAAGAGGTCAATCCCACCTAGGGACACTGGTAGGAACACAAGGCCTGCACAGTAGACGGTCAGGCACAGCGATTCATGTCAGGAACATGTGCTGCAGTGCTTACATTATCTGGAGCATAGGAGGCAATTGGAGCTGCTGCAAGGCTTTGAATAGCTTTTATTCATCTTGCCATTCACAGGGAAAATTTGGAAAGCCAAGCAAAGGCAGGTTTACTTTCAAAAACACTAGCATTTCCATCAACTCTGGTGCCAGCCTTGAGCGGTGAGGGCTCATGATATCCCCTGTCATTGAAAAGACACGTTCACTGGGCACACTGGTTGGTGGACATGACAGATATCGTTCAGCCACTTTGGCTAGGTGTGGCCAGACAGTGGACTTGTGTGCCCAATATGCCAGCGGATCTGTCTGCATGTTCTCTATCGGCTCTGAGAGATATCGTATCACTGACAGCTGTGCTGCTGTCTCCTCCTGTGCTTGGGAGGGCTCAGAGTCACTCAATCCAGCTACTTTCTCTCTCGCCCGTTGCACAACTGATGAATCTTTATGGCCAACATGCCTTGGGTGTTCTGATGTGGAGGAGGAGGTACTATCTGTCACTGACACAGTGCTACTCCTGCCTGGACTAGCAGCACAACTCTGTGACGTGCCTGCTGTTTCCACCTCAGCTTCAAGCCTAATCTGTCTCCGCCTATGGCGCTCCTGTTCACGGACCTTAGCTAACAGCAGCTCCTTCACAAATGACAGACAATTGGTCTGTAGGGCGAGTTTACCTTTCACAGGGGGATCACAGACAGAGGCGAGCATGTATGTGCTGTCGTCTGTTAAAGGCCTTAATCTGTCTTTCACCTGCTGCTGCAAAACGTCCAGACACTGCAGCACCTCAGCAGTCATTCCCTCTTGCCGTTTAAAGGCCTCCAAATGGTCATCCAGGAATTTAACTATAGGGATGATGTCAGCCAAGGTGACACTTCTGGAACTCAGCTCCTCCGTGACATCCTTGAAGGGCTGCAGGATTTTTACAAGCTGACTCATGAAACGCTTGAAACCCACATTCTGCACTAGCTGCAAGGGCTGGTCATCAAGGGCAATCATTTCCCCAATGCTCCTGGTTACAACTTTGAGGCCGCCTGCCCTCCTACCCCGGGATAGCGTTACCGCACTCCACCCCATTTCCTCCATGGTGGATTGTCGCTTCTGCCACATGTCAGTGGGTTGCTGGCCTGCAGCCTGACTGCTAGAAGGGTATGAGGGCGTGGGCTGACTCTGCGGCTTTCCTACCACTGCACACTGGTTGGAACGGGACCCCGACTGAAACTGCCACCATCCCCAGATGGCAGTAATCTTGTTGGGTGTTGCCTCTTTATATGATGGTTCATGCCAAAATTTGATAGATGTCCCATTTGCTTGCCTCTGCTAATATCCCTGGCACAGTAATTACACCAAGCATAACGCGGGTCTTCTGTCACTTTAAAATGTTTCCAGATTGGAGATTTCTTTTGTGATCCTCCTCTCTGTGACACATTTGGGGTGGATGCTGGCACTGGAGTTGAGGTACTAGCATGTGCACCCTGAGAAGCAATGCCAGAGGGGGCGCCAGAGGGGGCACCAGTCACCCTCTGTCTCCCTTCTGACAGCTCTTCCTCCTCCTCCTCAATATCACTGTAAGCTCTCCCCTGCTGCACAATTCTGGAGGTGGAGGCTAAGACAGGACTAACTGATTCTACCGAAGATTCGTTTCTGATGAGAATCCCACCCAAGAAGATTCTTCTTCTGAATCAGAAGCTAACTGTGCCAGCGCTACCTTGTGACCGCTAAGTCTTAGTCGAGACGTCTGTCCCCCTGCTGCTCTTGTTGCGGTCTCCACCGCTTTCCCCGCTCAGGGCTCAACCCTGCCTACCTCCGCTTCAGGAATCGCCACGCTCCGCCGGCGCTGGATCCCGGGGGTGTCTTTGGCTCCACGTGGCGGCCGCCATTACATGCCTGCTTCTTTCCCAGCTCGCGCGCGAGGACGCCCGTCTTGAGCACCCATCGACCGGAAGCCTGGCTCCGCCCATGCTACTGACGTCATGCCCAAGTCCCAATATAACCGACGAGGTTCACAACTGCCTAGTTGTTCTGAGTTGCATTCCTGCTGGTCTTCACGGTTCCTGCTTCTGACCCTGGTTTGCTTTCGACTCCGCTTCAGCCTGCTGCCTGCCTCCGACCTTTGCCTACTTCCGACTTCGCTTCAGCCTGCCGCCTGCCTCCGACCTTGGTTTGCTTCCGACTTCGCTTCAGCCTGCCGCCAGCCTCCGACCCCGGCTTGCTACAGTTCCCGCTTCAGTCTACAACCTGCTTCAGTTCCAGTTCACTACAGACTCTGCTTCCGTTCACAGCCTGCTTCAACCTCCGGTTTGCTACAGTCTCCGCTGCCGCCTGCTGTCCTGTCATCAGCTGGTCCTCGGCCCTGTACAGCCGGCTCCCTGCCTCCCGGGTACCTTGGTCTTCCTTTATAGTCTGGTCCCGGCCTAAGGCCATCCCTGTCTCTGGACTCTCTGTCTATACTCCCTCCAAGTCCCAAGGTTCCAGGGCCCTACGGGCTCCTCCTGGGGGGTCCCTGGTTCCCGGGTGAACACCACCAGCCTGTGGCTCCGTTTCCCGGCCTACCCCGTATTCCTAGGTGGGCCGGCCCAAGGGTCCACTACCTCACCCGCAGTGCCTGACTGCAACAGTTTGCAAGGCCGTGGACTCGGTGGAGGCCCTGGGTCTGCAGACCATGCCAGGGATGGCACAACAGATGCATCTTTTGATGCAGCAGCAGCAACAGGACATTGTCCTCTTGTTAGTGTCAATGGAACAATTAGCGGGTCGCTTGAATGTTGGTCCCGTGCACCCCTCACTAGCTGTGGACTCAGAATCCGACAAATTGGCTCAATGCCTTCAGCAGCAACAGCACTGCATTGACACACTCGCGGCCACGGTGGAACAACTGGTCTCTCGTCTGGAGGTCTCTTCCCCGGAACCGCCTCCAGTTCCTCTCCTGGCACTAGCATCCACTCCAGCCTCAGTGACTCAGTTATCCATGCCTACCCGGTATGCCGGAGATATCAAGACATGCCGTGGTTTTGTAAATCAGTGCTATGTGCGTTTTGCCCTCCTGCCTGAGCAATTTCCCTCGGACGCAGTTAAAATAGCGTTCATCTTCTCGCTATTGGATGGTAAGGCCCTCGACTGGGCTTCACCCATGTGGGAGTACCAGGATCCCTTGCTACAGAATCTACAGGAATTCGTCGTCAACTTCCGCCTTGCCTTTGATGACCCTGCACGCCAAACCGCCGCGGCCTCGGAACTCTTGCACCTCAGTCAAGGGACACGCCCGGTGGCTGATTACATCATAGACTTTCGCATACTGGCCATGGAAGTTGGTTGGCGGGATGACTGCCTTAGGGGAATCTTCCTCAAGGGGCTTGCCGGTCGAATCAAGGATGAGTTAGCTGGCCGGGATCTCCCGGAGGACTTAAATGACTTGATGGACATCGCTGGCAGGGTGGATCATCACCTTCAGCAACGGGATATGGAGACCCACTCCTATCGGAGGGCGTCACCACAGTTCTCCAGTACCTCCATAATCCAGGCTACTAAGGCACCTCCGGCCTCTGTCAACAGCGGGGAACCCATGCAATTGGGTAGGTCCCCACTGACCTCTGAGGAAAGGAGGAGACGTCGCTCACTAGGCCTGTGTCTCTACTGCGGAGGAAAGGGGCACTTCCTCGCCAATTGCCCGGAACGTCCGGGAAATGACCGTGCCTAGGTTATACCGAGGAGCTACACCTAGGTGCTACAGGATCAGCTCCTCCATGTACCTTGCCAGTGACTTTGAAATACCCCGGTGGGGAATTCCAGATCCGTGCCTTCATTGATTCGGGTGCTGAGGGGAATTTCATCGTGGCCGATCTGGTAAATCAGCTATCTCTCCCCACGCTACAGAAGGTTCCTCCGCTACACATCTCCTCTATCCGGGGCACCTTGCTCCCTGGAGTTATCACCTGCTCCACGGCTCCCTTGACTCTCCAAACAGGCCTGTTCCACTCGGAGAAGATCTCCCTACTAGTCCTGGAGCGAGCTGTGCATCCCCTGGTTCTGGGACTACCCTGGTTACAACAACATTCACCACTAATCCAGTGGGATAACTTTCAACTGATCCAATGGAGTCCCTTTTGTTTTAAACATTGCTTACGTCTGCCACGGCCACCCAAACCTTGCACCTCTGCTCCTCGCTTCTGCTGCCCGAGCCATATCAGAGGTTTGCTGACATCTTTTCCAAAGAGATGGCTGAAATACTCCCTCAACACTGGCCTTTTGACTGCCCAATTGACTTGTTACCAGGCACCATGCCTCCTCATGGCCGGGTGTACCCTTTGTCTTTGCCTGAGACTAAGGCCATGTCTCAATATGTGAACGAGAACCTTGCCAAGGGCTTCATTCGCCCTTCCCGCTCGCCTGCCGGAGCCGGCTTCTTCTTGGTGGCCAAAAAGGATGGCTCCCTCCGGCCATGTATAGACTATCGTGGCTTGAACGCCATCACTAAGCGAGACCGGTGTCCACTCCCTTTGATCCCTGAGCTCCTGGACCGCCTTCAGGGAGCTTGCATCTTCACTAAACTGGATCTCCGAGGGGACTATAACCTTGTTCGCATTCGCCCCGGCGACGAGTGGAAGACGGCCTTTTATACCAGGGATGGGCATTACAAGTATCTGGTAATGCCCTTTGGACTCTGCAAACCCCCTGCCGTCTTCCAGAACCTCATGAATGAGGTCCTGCATGACATGCTCCACTTGCATGTCATCATTTATCTCGATGACGTGCTCATCTTCTCCAAGGATCTGGAAACACATCGTCGCCACGTTGCACAAGTCCTGCAGGCCCTCCGAGACAACCACCTGTACGCCAAGCTGGAAAAATGCGTTTTTGAAGCTGAGGCACTGCCCTTCCTCGGGTACATCATTTCATCCACCGGATTCCGTATGGACCCTGACAAAGTAGCTGCCATCACCAGGTGGCCTCAACCCACGGGGCTCAAGGCCCTCCATAGATTCTTAGGCTTCGCCAATTTTTACAGACATTTTATTCCTCAATACTCGCACCGAGTCGCTCCTCTTACGGCCTTGACTCATAAGGGAGCCGACGCCAAGAACTGGCCTGACGCGGCGCTTGCCACCTTTTCTGATTTGAATTAAGCATTCCTTTCGGACATTTGTCTCTGTCATCTGGACCCCACCAGACCTTTTATTGTAGAGGTCGATGCCTCCAGTATTGCCGTCGGGGCAGTCCTCAGTCAACACTCCGACTCTGGACAGCTCCTCCCATGTTCCTACTTCTCCAGGAAGTTTTCCCCTGCTGAGATGAATTACTCCATTGAGGACAAGGAGCTGCTGGCGATCAAACTCGCCTTCGAAGAGTGGAGACAATGGCTTGAGGGGGCCCTACATACGACCACCGTTTACATGGACCACAAGAACTTGGAGTTCCTTTCTCAGGCTCAACGACTAAACCCTCGCCAAGCCCGCTGGGCCCTGTTTTTCAGTCGCTTTGACTTTGTCCTGCAATACCAGCCGGCGGCCAAGAACCTCCGAGCTGATGCTCTCTCCAGAACTTCCTGTTCCGAGGAGGATCAAGAACCTCTACAGTATATCCTCGACCCAAGCAAGGTTTGCCTGTCCACACTGACAGTCCTCTCGCAAGATAGGACCATAGTTCTGTGTCGAGATCACTTAATGGCACTTCGCTGGGCTCATGATTCCCTCATTGGAGGGCACGCAGGACGCAAGAGGACTCTCGAACTCATCAACCGCTTCTACTGGTGGCCCAACATCCGGCGGGATGTCCGCACCTACGTGAGTTCCTGTCCCACCTGCGCCCGTCAAAAGCCGAGTCCTGGATCTCCGTGTGGTCTCCTACAGCCTCTGCCAGTTCCCACTGAGCCCTGGACCCATCTCGCTACAGACTTCATGGTGGACTTGCCCCCGTCTCGCGGTCAGATGGTTATCTGGGTTACCGTCGACCGTTTCTCTAAAATAGTGCACCTTGTTCCGTTGCCTAAGCTTCCTTCAGCGCCTGAACTAGCACTCCTCTTTGCTCAGCATATTTTCAGGCTACACGGCCTTCCACAGGACATTGTGTCTGACCGGGGCCCCCAATTTGTTGCACGCTATTGGAAAGCTCTCTGCAAGTGCTTCAAAGTAAAACTCAGCTTCTCCACAGCTTTTCACCCACAAAGTAACGGGCAGTCCGAGAGAATGAATCGGACCATAAAAGCCTACCTCCGAGCCTTCGTCAATGAAAAGCAAGACAACTGGTTGGAGCTACTGCCCTGGGCCGAGTTTGCCTATAATAATCAAGCTCACGCAGCCACCGGTATATCACCATTTCTGCTAGTCTACGGAAAACAGTTAAGGCCTCCACTCCCTGTCGCTGTCCCCAGTGCCTCACCCGCCGCTCAGGTGACAGCATGCCAGCTACAGTCATTGTGGCACAAAACCCAGAACAAGCTACTCCGCTCAGCTGCTTCCGCCAAACAGGCGGCCGACCGCCACCGACGACCAGCTCCTATCTACCAGCCGGGAGATCGGGTCTGGCTCAGCACCAGGAACATCCTTCTCCGCCTCCCTTCCCGGAGATTTGCGCCCAGGTTTTGTGGGCCATTCCAAGTTGCTGAGAGAGTGGGGTTGGTTTCGTACTGGCTAAGGCTGCCATCCTCACTACGAATCCACAATGTCTTCCATGTATCCTTGCTTAAGCCCATAGTCCTCTCTCGTTATCACCGCAAACCTCCAGATTCCTCATCTACGACCATCGACAATGACCACATCTACCAGGTACGTGAGGTTCTGGACGTCCGCTTTCACAACCGCAGGTGGGAATACCTACTCGCATGGGAAGGTTGCGGTGATGAAGATAACACCTGGGAACCCAGCCGCAACATTTTGGACAAGTCATTGTTGCAGCAGTTCCATCAGGACCATCCAGAGAAACCTGGGCCTCTCAAGAGGGGCCGTAAAGGGTGGGGTACTGTTGCGGTCTCCACCGCTTCCCCCCGCTCAGGGCTCAACCCTGCCTACCTCCGCTTCAGGAATCGCCGCGCTCCGCCGGCGCTGGACCCCGGGGGCGACTTTGGCTCCACGTGGCAGCCGCCATTACATGCCTGCTTCTTTCCCAGCTCGCGCGCGCGAGGACGCCCGTCTTGAGCGCCCATCGACCGGAAGCCTGGCTCTGCCCGTGCTACTGACGTCATGCCCAAGTCCCAATATAACCGGCGCTCAGACTACTGCTCATTGCCTTGCAACGAGGTTCAAAACTGCCTAGTTGTTCTGAGTTGCGGTCCTGCTGGTCTTCACGGTTCCTGCTTCTGACCCTGGTTTGCTTTCGACTCCGCTTCAGCCTGCTGCCTGCTTCCAACCTTTGCCTACTTCCGACTTCACTTCAGCCTGCCGCCTGCCTCCGACTTTGGTTTGCTTCCGACTTCGCTTCAGCCTGCCGCCAGCCTCTGACCACGGCTTGCTACAGTTCCTGCTTCAGTCTACAGCCTGCTTCAGTTCCAGTTTCCCACAGACTTTGCTTCAGTCTACAACCTGCTTCAGTTCCAGTTCGCTACAGACTCTGCTTCCGTTAACAGCCTGCTTCAACCTCTGGTTTGCTACAGTCTCCGCTGCCGCCCGCTGTCCTGTCATCAGCTGGTCCTCGGCCCTGTACAGCCGGCTCCCTGCCTCCCAAGTACCTTGGACTTCCTTTACACTCCGGTCCCAGCCTAAGGCCATCCCTGTCTCTGGACTCTCTGTCTATACTCCAAGTCCCAAGGTTCCAGGGCCCTACGGGCTCCTCCTGGGGGGACCCTGGTTCCCAGATGAACACCACCAGCCTGTGGCTCCGCCTCCTGGCCTACCCCGTCATCCTAGGTGGGCCGGCCCAAGGGTCCACTACCTCACCCGCAGTGCCTGACTGCAACAGCTCTTGGGTGTCTAAATTTTGTTGGGCATGACTCTGCCTCCCCTTCTCTCTCCTCCAAAACTACACGGCCAGAAACAAGTGGTGGCAATGGCGAAGTATCATGGTCCGATTTCGGCTTTTTTGCCATGGAACTGCCATCCCCTACAAAGAGTTTAGATTGCGACAGTTGCCTTTTTAGCTGTACTGGTGGTGTTGCACTAGAGTCTTTTGTGGTGCCTCCGCTGCCAGTCCCAATAAGTCGATTGCTTCTCTCTTTCCCTGACATTATGGATTTTATGTCACTGAGTGGCAACACTGTCCACTGTCCCACAATAATAATGTTCAGTCTGTTTAAAATGCCAAGATGAACAGACCCACTCAAGAACAATGTTCAGTCTGTATAAAATGCCCAAATGAACAGACCCACTCAAGAACAATGTTCAGTCTGTTAAAAATGCCCACTGCCCACTGTCTCACGGCCTGCCTGGCAGTGCACTCATGTGTGTGCAGTGCACACAGAACTAGCTTGCTTGTAAGCAGAAAAGAGGCAGAGTACTCCGGCCCGGGCACTTCCCAGCACAGACCCACTCAAGGACAATGTTCAGTCTGTTTAAAATGCCCAAATGAACAGACCCACTCAAGAACAATGTTCAGTCTGTTTAAAATGCCCAAATGAACAGACCCACTCAAGGACAATGTTCAGTCTGTTTAAAATGCCCAAATGAACAGACCCACTCAAGAACAATGTTCTGTTAAAAATGCCCAGATGAACAGACCCACTCAAGGTCAATGTTCAGTCTGTTTAAAATGCCCAGATGCACAGACCCACTCAAGGACAATGTTCAGTCTGTTTAAAATGCCCAGATGAACAGACCCAATCAAGGACAATGTTCAGTCTGTTTAGAAGGCCCAAATGAACAGACTCACTCAAGGACAATGTTCAGTCTGTTTAAAATGCCCAAATGAACAGACCCACTCAAGAACAATGTTCAGTCTGTTTAAAATGCCCAGATGAACAGACCCACTCAAGGACAATGTTCAGTCTGTTTAAAATGCCCAGATGCACAGACCCACTTACGAACAATGTTCAGTCTGTTAAAAATGCCCACTGCCCACTGTCTCACTGCCTGCCTTGCAGTGCAATAATGTGTGTGCAGTGCACACAGAACTAGCTTGCTTGTAAGTAGAAAAGAGGCAGAGTACTCCCCCCGGGCACTTCACTGCACAGACCCACTCAAGGACAATATTCAGTCTGTTTAAAATGCCCAGATGCACAGACCCACTCAAGAACAATGTTCAGTCTGTTTAAAATGCCCAGATGCACAAACCCACTCAAGGACAATGTTCAGTCTGTTAAAAATGCCCACTGCCCACTGTCTCACTGCCTGCCTTGCAGTGCACTAATGTGTGTGCAGTGCACACAGAACTAGCTTGCTTGTAAGCAGAAAAGAGGCAGAGTACTCCCCCCGGGCACTTCACTGCACAGACCCACTCAAGGACAATGTTCAGTCTGTTTAAAATGCCAAGATGCACAGACCCACTTAAGAACAATGTTCAGTCTGTTAAAAATGCCCACTGCCCACTGTCTCACTGCCTGCCTTGCAGTGCACTCATGTGTGTGCAGTGCACACAGAACTAGCTTGCTTGTAAGCTGAAAAGAGGCAGAATATTCCAGCCCGGGCACTTCCCAGCACAGACCCACTCAAGGACAATGTTCAGTCTGTTTAAAATGCCCAGATGCACAGACCCACTCAACAACAATGTTCAGTCTGTTTAAAATGCCCAGATGCACAGACCCACTCAAGGACAATGTTCAGTCTGTTTAAAATGCCCAGATGCACAGACCCACTCAAGGAAAATGTTCAGTCTGTTTAAAATGCCCAGATGAACAGACCCACTCAAGGACAATGTTCAGTCTGTTTAAAATGCCCAGAGGCACAGACCCACTCAAGAACAATGTTCAGTCTGTTTAAAATGCCCAGAAGCACAGACCCACTCAAGGACAATGTTCAGTCTGTTTAAAATGCCCAGATGAACTGACCCACTCAAGGACAATGTTCAGTCTGTTTAAAATGCCCAGATGAACAGACCCACTCAAGAACAATGTTCAGTCTGTTTAAAATGCCCAGATGAACAGACCCACTCAAGGACAATGTTCAGTCTGTTTAAAATGCCCAGATGCACAGACCCACTTAAGAACAATGTTCAGTCTGTTAAAAATGCCCACTGCCCACTGTCTCAGTGCCTGCCTTGCAGTGCACTAATGTGTGTGCAGTGCACACAGAACTAGCTTGCTTGTAAGCAGAAAAGAGGCAGAGTACTCCCCCCGGGCACTTCACTGCACAGACCCACTCAAGGACAATGTTCAGTCTGTTTAAAATGCCCAAATGAACAGACCCACTCAAGAACAACGTTCAGTCTGTTAAAAATGTCCACTGCCCACTGTCTCAATGCCTGCCTGGCAGTGCACTCATGTGTGTGCAGTGTACACAGAACTAGCTTTCTTGTAAGCAGAAAAGAGGCTGAGTACTCTGGCCCGGGCACTTCCCAGCACTGACCCACTCAAGGACAATGTTCAGTCTGTTTAAAATGCCCAAATGAACAGACCCACTGAAGGACAATGTTCAATCTGTTTAAAATGCCCAGATGCACAGACTCACTCAAGGACAATGTTCAGTCTGTTTAAAATGCCCAGATGCACAGATCTACTCAAGAACAGTGTTCAGTCTGTTAAAAATACCCACTGCCCACTGTCTCACTGCCTGCCTGGCAGTGCACTCATGTGTGTGCAGTGCACACAGAACTAGCTTGCTTGTAAGCAGAAAAGAGGCTGAGTACTCCGGCCGGGCACTTCCCAGCACTGACCCACTCAAGGACAATATTCAGTCTGTTTAAAATGCCCAAATGAACAGACCCACTCAAGGACAATGTTCAGTCTGTTTAAAATGCCCAGATGCACAGATCCACTCAAGGACAATGTTCAGTCTGTTTAAAATGCCCAGATGCACAGACTCACTCAAGGACAATGTTCAGTCTGTTTAAAATGCCCAGATGAACAGACCCACTCAAGAACAATGTTCAGTCTGTTTAAAATGCCCAGATGCACAGACCCACTCAAGAACAGTGTTCAGTCTGTTAAAAATACCCACTGCCCACTGTCTCACTGCCTGCCTGGCAGTGCACTCATGTGTGTGCAGTGCACACAGAACTAGCTTGCTTGTTTGCAGAAAAGAGGCTGAGTACACCGGCCGGGCACTTCCCAGCACTGACCCACTCAAGGACAATATTCAGTCTGTTTAAAATGCCCAAATGATCAGACCCACTCAAGGACAATGTTCAGTCTATTTAAAATGCCCAGATGCACAGACCCACTCAAGAACAATGTTCAGTCTGTTAAAAATGCCCACTGCCCACTGTCTCACTGCCTGCCTGGCAGTGCACTCATGTGTGTGCTGTGCACACAGAACTAGCTTGCTTGTAAGCAGAAAAGAGGCGAGTACTCCAGCCCGGGCACTTCCCAGCACTGACCCACTCAAGGACAATGTTCAGTCTGTTTAAAATGCCCAAATGAACAGTCCCACTCAAGGACAATGTTCAGTCTGTTTAAAATGCCCAAATGAACAGACCCACTCAAGAACAATGTTCAGTCTGTTTAAAATGCCCAAATGAACAGACCCACTCAAGAACAATTTTCAGTCTGTTAAAAATGCCCACTGCCCACTGTCTCACTGCCTGCCTGGCAGTGCACTCATGTGTGTGCAGTGCACACAGAACTAGCTTGCTTGTAAGCAGAAAAGAGGCAGCGTACTCCGGCCCGGTCACTTCCCAGCGCAGACCCACTCAAGGACAATGTTCAGTCTGTTTAAAATGTCCAAATGAAGAGACCCACTCAAGAACAATGTTCAGTCTGTTAAAAATGCCCACTGCACTGACAGACCAAGTAATTGGAATTAAATAAAGCAGGAATTTTTGTCACTCCAGAAACATGGATGACATTGAAAATAATATCTCTCTCCAAGCCAGTCCAACACCCTCAATGGTAAATAGCGGTCAGTCCTAGCTGACTAGACCACTAGACTGCTTGAAAGAAACAGGAATACTAGTGACTGTAGCTGACCCCTGGCACTAAAGCAAGACAAGGAATATTTTTCTTTCCTTTGCTAGCCTAAGCCTAGTATCTGTTCTGTGTTCTCTATCAGTTCTGGTTCTGGTTCTGGTTCTGCCTGCCTGCCTGCTACCTGCCTGCCTGCCACCCAGCCCACCTCCCCACAGAATCGCTGGAAATAAGTTTGTGGCTCCTCGTGCTGTTGTTTTTATACTGCTGGCTTGTCAGTAAAATGCACAGAGAGCACTGAATGTCAGCGCTATTTGCTGCATTCAGTGCTGCTATGAAAATGTGAACGCGGATACGCTTCTTTCCGCTATCCATGCCAACCTGTCCGACCCTTTCCTGTGAGTCACTGCGACTCACAGGAAAGGGTCAGACAGGATGGCATGGTTACCGCAGGGGCGCCGCCATTTTGTGGTAATCCGGGTCTCCGAGCTCGCAGCTAATGGCGGCAAGGAAAAGTGCGCGCCTCGCGGTTCAACGTATTCAACAGAAATATGTTGAATTTGTTGGAAGTTGCGATGCGTTGCGCATCACCCCTTTTTTTTAGTTTGAAAAAAATAAGTTGCGGATTACAAATACGGTGAAAACGAATGCACACCCCTATAATAACCACTGCTATTACTAGCAATGGTAACATGGAATAGACTTAGTTCTTGGGTATTTGCTAGGTTCTTATGGCCTGGATTGGCCACTGTTGGAAACAGGATGCTGGGCTTGATGGACCCTTGGTCTGACCCAGTATGGCATGTTCTTATGTTTTTATGTTCTTCTTATGTTCTTAAACATTCAAGAGAGGGAGCATGTCACACCAGTGCAGGAATACTATTTCAAGCTCACGGTGCAGCTAGGTGGAAAGCACGGAGTCTGGAATTCGCATTAAAGGAGAAGAGCACAGATAGGTGTGACTGATCCGATGAGTGGAGTACGCGAGGAAGGCTATAGAGAGAGATAAGAGAGGAGAGGTAGTGAGGTGCTGCAGAGTGAAGGCATTTGTAGATGAGAAAGAAGAGCTTGAACTGTATGCAGGAATGGATAGTGAGCCAATGCAATGACTTCAGAAGAGGGGTTATGTGAGCATAGCAACTTTGGTGAAAGATAAGTCATGCAGCCAAATTTAGGGCACATTGCAGTGGAGAGAGATGGCTTGCTGGGAGACCTGTGAAGAACAGATTGCAATAGTCTAAGCAGAAGGAGATGAGAGAGTGGATAAGTGTTCTGGTAGTGTTTTCAGAAAGGAAAGGACATATTTTTTCAATGTTATAAAGAAAGAAATGACATATTTTAGCAATGCTTTGGATAAGCGAAGAGAAGGAGAGAGAGGAGTTGAAAAGGACTCCAAGTTTACAAATTGATGGGACAGGGATGATGACCATATTATTCATAGAAACAGAGGAAGGAGGAAGAAGGGAGGTTGGCTTGGGGGGAAAGATAAGGACCTATGTCTTGGCCAGCCAAATCATTGTTTGTTTGATTGTCGTGGATTTTTGGCTTCTACTAGAGTAATATGTTTCTACTGTTAGATTCATCTCTACATTACAATGGCTTTATCAGACTGGAAGGACATTTTCAGCTATTCAGCAGAACATGTCTCCCACATAGCGCAAGAGACCTCATTGTTCACAGACAGTTCCCTCTGCTTCCATTTCGGACTCTTTTGGAGATTTAGTAACATTGCACAAAAGAAACACCAGAGCCGAGCTACACGGCATTACAATGATTGAATATGTAAAACAACAGATAATTCCCCGGGGACTACGGATCAATAAAGCACCCCTCATGTTCACAGACCGGCCGGAATTCCTTTCAAAATGGGCAGCAATCCTGAACAAATGTTCACTGGACTTGATGCTCCTGATTATAGAATACACCAAGATTGTTTCTGAGGAAATACAAGCAGAAATTATCGTGATACAGGATGAATATAAAGCCTCTGCAGATGCTGAAACTGTCCAGAAATCTATGGATGAGCTCCAAGTCACTATTGACAAATTCAAATCTGACATCAAACGTAATAAAGTCACTAAATTTAAACGGCACAAGGGTGACTATGCTACTGCTAGCATCTACACATGGCTCAATAAGAAAGATGATAAAGATCAACCATCCAGAAAAGTCACATTTGCCTCATCTGAAGACTCATCCAGTGGGACAGATGATCAACAGACAACCTACGGCCCACGACCATCGGCTTTTTTAGAAAAACGCAGATATCCATCCCGCCCTCCAAGACCACGTGGAAGGAAAACATCAACAACCACCCATGGATGAGGACGCACAGTGGCACAAACCCTTCACCAGATCCCAGAACACAGACAATCGACGGTGATTAATCTATTAGGACATCATCTCACCACATATGAAGAACAAGTGTTAAATAGAAGACTCTCTTTTGTCCCTACGAGCAGACACGACCCTTTCTCCTGTCGCATATAATTACATAAATTTTTTCGAACATTGATGATCAAACATTTTTTCTCTAAAAATTCGGACATCACCCAAGATTGTTCCATAGTTAAGACTAAATCACGTTGGATCCCACCAGGGATTCCAGATGAACAAATAAAGGCATTCCAGACACTTGTTCTCCAAGAAGTATCCAACATTGAATCCAGACATCATCATACATATTTCAATCTGTCAGCCGCAGAAAATCAAGCACTAAAGGCATTAGCAGACAATACCGAAATTGTCATTAAACCAGCTGACAAGGGCGGTGCCATCGTCATCTTAGACCACAATGAATATCATCAAGAAATACTGCGTCAACTAGATGACTGTAGATATTACCAGCTATTAGAAGCTGATCCCACCACCACTCTCACCACCAAGATTCACGGATTACTTCATATAGCACACCAACAAGGTTTTCTCACTCTTAAAGAGTTCAACTTTCTCAGGGTGATTTCTCCACGGATCCCAGTTATTTATGGGGTCCCCAAGATTCATAAAACGTTGACACATCCTCCCTGTCGCCCTATAGTGTCAGCGAATGGCTCGATTCTGGAACCATTGGCAAAGTTCATGGATCTCTTTCTCCGTTCTTCTGTGACAAAAGCTGACTCATATATTCAAGACACTTCTCACATGCTCAACAAGCTCTCCACACTTACAGACACATCAAGTTCACATTTTTTGGTCAGCCTTGACATTGAGGCATTGTATACAAATATTCCTCAACCAGATGCTCTTCAACTGGTGGAAAAGGTTGTTGAATGTTGAATGAGACCACATCGCATTCCATCTGATTTTTTAGTGGCTCTCACAGAGATCATATTATTTAATAATTATTTTTCTTATGAACAAAAATTTTACTTGCAAACCCATGGGGTTGCAATGGGCTCGCCAATAGCCCCTGACGTCGCTAACCTCTATGTCACAAAATTTGAAGAAGAGCATGTCTATCCCTCACCTCATTTTCAATTTGTCTCTTTGTGGTCTCGTTACATTGACGACATATTTTTCATTTGGACGCAGTCAGAAACACAATTGCTCCAGTTTCATCAATGGCTCAATCAGGCTGATCCACATCTTAAATTCAGCATAACGTATCATCATGATCAACTCTCCTTTTTAGACATTCAAATCAGCAAACATCAGTCAGGATTTACTACGACGCTCTTCAGAAAACCCACGGATCGCAACAACTATCTCCGTTTTGAAAGCCATCACCCTAAGAAATTCAAGGAAGGATTGCCCGTTGGCCAATTCTTTCGGCTGCGGAGACTCTGTTCAGACAACAGCGATTTTCACACACAAGCCCATCTCCTCTCCAACAGGTTTTCAGAAAGAGGTTATCCATCTTCTGTTATCCGTAAAGCATATGAGAGCTACTTTCTCGGATAGAACCCAATTGCTATAGTATAAACAACGGAATGAGACACCAAGTCTGATCTGTGTTCTCCGACACACAGAGCTCACATCCCACGTCAAGCAGGCCATTATTTCCAACTGGCATGTTCTCAGCCCACATCCGGTTTTCCATGAACCCCCCATGTTTGCTTATTCCCGCGGCACCAACATTAAGCAAAGAGTTGTTAGAGCTGCATCTCAACCCAGCTCTACATCTCCACCCGGTGAATTTAGAGTATGTGGCAGATGTTCTTTGTGTTCCACAGCCATTGTGGGATCACATTGGATAGACCCTCAAACAGGTCATCGCATCACTCATAAATATGCAATGAACTGCAATACAGATTTTGTCATTTATGCACTTATATGTCCCTGCAATAAGATATACGTTGGACGCACAAGGCGTAAGATTCGGATACATCTCATAGAACACCGCAGCAGAATCAATAATAAAGACATGAAAGCTCCGGTTGTTTCTCATTGCTTATCACATGCCCATACGTTTGAAGATTTTAAGTGGCTTATTTTGGAACACGTTCCTGCACATTAGAGAGGAGGGGATAGAGTTTCACAATTAAACTATAAAGAAAACCCCTGGATTTTTCATCTCCGTTCCACAGAACCGCGAGGTCTTAATGAAAAAGTTGAATGGTTCTCCCTGATTTGACCGATATGGTTCTGTTCCCCTGTCTCACAATTCTATTCATTCCATTTCCTGTTAACCCAGCAGATATACCTTTATATATTGCAATTGTGGGATTTATTCATTTATATATAGCTTTTTCAGATATTGATAGTCTAAATTTGTACCTTTGTTTATTTTGTGTTCATCTCCCACACGTCATTGCCCATATTCGGGAGCCCATTCACATAAAGTATTTCCCCTTTCTCATGACACTTTCAAAATGGCCGCCTTTTGACGTCATTACCCTTATATGGTGAGTTTATCTACATATAGTATTCCCCATTGGAATTTCCTTTTCAAAATGGCCTCCCTTTTGACGTCATTGCCCTTATATGGAGTTCAAGACCTTTCCCTGTAATTGGCTTACCCACGTCATTTCTGGTTTCTGTCACTTCAACATGGAGGATTTTCCTTTAAAACCGGCGTTGTTTCTCAGCGCCTCGCCTGTCATTTTGCAGCAATAGTCGCCGTGAAGCTGCACTACTCAAGTGCACGTAAGTACTTTATTTCACGAGGGATTCTTAGTATATTCAAGTACAATTCTTTTTCAAAGGCGTTCTGCCCTCCAGTTTAGTGTTGGCAGACTTCCCAACAAAATTCGGGACGTATATTCCCTGTTCCCGGCATTTTTAAGCGATGTTTGTCGTCAGACCAGTGCGGGCAGACATCATAATAACTCAGGACATTTCTCTTCATTTTGCATTTTTAGCGATGTTTCTTGTAGTTACTTTACCTTTGTCTATTGTACGGTACAATATTAGAATAATTTCTGGACATTCATTATCTTTTGCATTTTCAGTGATATTCCACGAGCGCACATAATGACTGCAATCTAAAGGCTCCGTAAGTTTTTCTCACCAGCCTGATAATGTCCCATTGTTACCCTTAGCCTCACAGGCATAATCAAGAACTGTTTCTGTTTCCACACAGAATTATAAGTATATTCCACCTGGAGGATCCCTGAGGAAGGAGTCCAATACTCCGAAAGGCCGCAGTCTTGGAGCAGCCCTTCAGGATTATACGCATCAAGTTGCTACATGTGGAAACAGGTAAGTGCTTACACAGTAGTTGGTTCACACACAGTGTCAGCACTTTCAAAACTTTCTCTGCAACCTATGATTATTCAAGCCCAGTAGCTATACGAGCTTGCATATATAAGCCACCCAGCTCACTGTGGCCATGTATGACGGTTGCTAGAGAACACAGATAGAGTTCCTTCCCCAGCCAAATCATTGTTTGTTTGAATTTAAGGTGGCGGCAGGACATCCAGACAGCAAGGTCAGACAGACAGGCTGAGATCCAGGAATGGATTTCTGGTAAAATTTCTGGTGAAATTTCTGGTGTACATAGGTAGATCTGGGATTCATTAGCATAAAACTGGTATTGAAAGCCATGAGAGGAAATCAGACCACCAGGGAATTAGCATATAGTGAGAAGAGAAGAGCACCCAGGATGGAGCCCTGAGGTTCACCAATTGATAGGGAGGTGCAGAAAGAAAAAAAAAATGTTTCATTTCGTTTTTTGTTTCACCGGGATCCAAATTCATTTAATTAATTTCATAGGGGGGGAAACCAATTCATTTATTACTTTCAGTCATTTTTCGCTTCCCATTAAAGTTAATGGGGGACGTATTTGCAGCTTATTTTTGGCTGCAGAATTGGGGTTTTCTTATCAATGCTGATGAAACGTCTGGGGAGAAATCATCAGAATGAGAAAAGAGCTCCAAGGTACTTAGACTGTGGCAAAGTGGCACCAAAGTGGCATGAATAGCTTTAGGCACTGTAAAGGGGCAAAGGGGTACCAGGAGTGGCAAGAGTGCTTTAACAGAGGCACAAAGCAGCAGTGATAATGTCAAAAACACACCACAGCTTCAAAACAGAGCACCGATAGCAGATGCATGAACCATCAAAGGCAGCACCACAGGCAAAGCGGCAAAACAAGTGGCATTGACATCCAACAGCACAATGAAGGGGGAACATAGCAAGCAGAAAGAGTGTCAGAAAAAAACAAAAGGTGCCGATAAAGGGACAAAGATGCAGAAAGACTAGCACCAACACACTAAGGAACCATGATAGTGGCAAGAACACCACAAGGAGTAGAGTTAGTCGTCTGGTGTATGTGTTACGACTGTCGCTGCCCAACGTCTCCATTCCGCCCTCCTTACCTCTTTGGCGATTTCTCCTGCAGTTGACGGATGTTTGGCTGCCGCGGCATCTGCCTGCCGTCCTCTCTGGCATCCCCGGACCGGCTTGGGCGCTGCCTCTCGCCATGCTCTCCAGCTGCCTTAGGATGCGCGTGCCGCATGTCCCTGCTTCAAGTACCTTCAGTGGCGTGAACCTCAGGGGCGTCCTCCTGTGATGACGTCATGCATCCAGGATACAAATAGCCTACGCGATTGCTAGCCGTTGAGTTAGCAAAGGTTTCCAAATGGATGGGATTCACTCTCCGTACCTAGCTACTCTGCCTCCATTCTGGACTTACTCTATCGGGGTACCCACTTCTTGGGGCCTCTTTCTCTATTTCATTTCAGGTCGCTGTCTGGAACCGGTACTCGCTCCTGGAGGGCCCATGTTCCTGGACTCGCTGCCTGGACTTCACCACTGCCTTAACCATCTGTGAGTTAATATCACCCTCTCAGAGCTGTTCCCTGGAACCAGGTACTCGCTCCTCGAGGGCCTGCCTTTACTCCAGTTCCTGTGCTGCATACTGAGAGACCGCTGTGTGAGTACTTTATCAATGATGCTCTATTCCTGAACTCTGCATATAGTTGCATTCATGTTCTCAGTTTGTTCCACTACAGCACAGCCATTGTGGGACCGCTGTTCCAGCCTGAGAGACTACTAACCCAGCTAGGCTATGTTCCAGCTCACTACCGCCACCTCTGGGGGCTCACCAATCCAGTCTAATAAAAGAACTAACTTTGTGTGTGTGTGTCCGAGCTAGCCTGACCTGTGGCCCCTCACAGGACCTTCCCCGGTCATCTGCCACAGGTCCAAGGGTCCACCCAAAACTCTACCATGAATAACAGTGTGGCAGCAAGGCAGTGTGGCAGAAAGTTGATAGGAGCAAGACAGGCTGGCAGAGCGGAGGTAGTCTGGTCCCTGTGTTTTTGATAGGGGCAAGACAGGCTGGCAGAGCGGAGGTAGTCAGGACCCTGTGGTTTTCATAGGGGCAAGACAGGCTGGAAGAGCTGAGATAGTCAGGTCGCTCTGGTTTTCATAGGGGCAAGACAGGCTGGCAGAGCTGAGGTAGTCAGGTCACTGTGGTGTTGATAGGAGATGTTCTTAAGACAAGATGAGGCTCAGCATGCGGCGTGACTGTCAACCAGGATGTACTATCCACCCGACCCATCCTGAAACACAGACCAAGGAGTCTAACAAGCATGCTAGGACCTGAAACATGATGAACTAAGCCAGGGTGGGGTGGAGCTGCTGCAGGTGCAGATCTTGGTAATTGTAGCAAATATTCAAACAAGAGCCTGTGGAGAGTTCCCTTTTCTTTGTGCAGGAAAGGGCTCCCTAGAATGGGTTCGCCCCTAGAGTGTGGTGGTTCCATTGGCATCTAGTGAGCTCTCTCTGGTCTTTTAAAATCTGGTGGAGGTAGCAGATATGAAAACGAGAATTTTGAAGGCTGAGGCAGAGAAGATTTCCATGTGAACAGCGGTTCAACATGGGTCAGCAGGTGTTAAGAGATAGGCGACACCCAGGGAGAGTTCCCTTTCCTTTGCTCAGGAAAGGGCTCCCTGAAATGTGTTCACCCCAGAATGGAGCCCGAGCCTGGGTAAGTGTGGCGATGTGGAGGAGGTTTCCATGTGAACAGCGGTTCTGATTCAACATGTGTTATCGGGTGTTAAGAGATTGGCGATACCTGGGAAGAGTTCCCTTTCCTTTCTGCAGGTATGTTGTGGTTTGAGCATATATCTGCAGTCTTTTGTTTAAGGTCCTAATCTCTCTAGCACCTGCTTCAGCAAAAAGTCCATACAATGCAGCACCTCTGCTATCATTACCTCTTCCTGTTTAAAGCCCTCCAAATGTTCCTCCAGAAAATTAACAATAGGGATCCTGTCAGCCAAGGTGGCACTTCTGGAACTCAGCTCCTCCATGGCATCCTTGAAGGGCTGCAGGATTTTTACCAGCTGACTCATGACTAACCAATCATGATACCCTAGGGAACTCTCCACACCTATGTCCATTTCCACAGAAAGGTCATGAAGGGGTGTCTGCTGCGATCTGGACGAAGAGAGAGTCGGTAGCATAATCAGGCAATGCAGAGGTCTGGACTAGGTAAGAATCAAGTAGCATAGTCAGGTGATGCAGAGGTCTGGACTTGGAGAGAGTCAATAGCATAGACAGGCGATGCAGAGGTCTGGGCTTGGAGACAGTCAATAGTAGAGATGTGAATCGGAACCGGAATTGGTTTGGATTTCGGTTCCGATTCACATCCTGTTTTTTTTTGTCTGGCCTGATCACGGTTTTGTTTATCGGCTGCGCCCGAGCCAATAAACAAAACCCACCCCGATCCTTTAAAACTAATCCCTTAACTTCCCCCACCCTCCTGACCCCCCAAAAACATTTTACAGGTACCTGGTGGTCCAGTGGGGGTCCCGGGAGCGATCTTACGCTCTCGGGCCATCGCCTGCCACTAATCAAAATGGCGCTGATGGCCTTTGCCCTCACCATGTGACAGGGTATCCGTGCCATTGGCCAGACCCTGTCACATGGTAGGAGCACTGGATGGCCCGTGCCATTTTTAAAGATGGCACGGGCCATCCAGTGCTCCCTCCATGTGACAGGGGCCGGCCAATGGCACGAATACCCTGTCACATGGTAAGGGCAAAGGGCCTTCGGTGCCATTTTGATTAGTGGCAGCCGACGGCCCGGGAGTGGGAGATCACTCCAGGGACCCCCACTGGACCACTAGGTACCTGTAAAAAGTTTTTTTGGGGGGTCAGGAGGGTGGGGGAAGCTAAGGAATTAGTTTTAAAGGGTCGGGGTGCATTTAGGGGTTATTTTTGTGTGCCGTTTTTCCCGCCCTCCCCAAAAACCATAAGAGAACCCCCACAATCAATATCGTGGGGTTTTTCTATTGTTTTGGGGAGCCCCCGATTTCTGACGATTTTGAAAATATTGTCCGATATTTTCAATCGTCCGAAGCTCGATTCACATCCCTAGTCAATAGCAAAGTCAAGCAATGCAGAGGGTCGGGCTTGGAGAGAGTCAATAGCGTAGTCAGGCGATGCAGAGATCTGGCTTGAAGAAAGTCAATAGTGTAGTCAGGCAATGCAGAGGTCTGGGTTTGGAAAAGGTCAACGGCATAGTCAGAAAAAGCAGAGGTCCGGGCTTGGAGAAGGTCATTGGAATAGTCAGGCAAAGTAGAGGTCCGGGCTTAGAGAAGGTCAGTGGCATAGTCAGGCAAAGCAGAGGTACGGGCTAGGAGAAGGTCTGAGGCATAGTCAGGCAAAGTAGAGGTCAAATCTGAGAAGGCAGTCCAAAGTAGATTAGGAATCAGGAATGCAGGAACAAGGAGAACAGGAACAAGAGTAGGTGAGAATCAAGAACAAGAAACGCAGGAGAATCACCAGGAGGCAACAACCAGCGTGGAGACCTGTTGCAAAGGCAATCTTAGGAAGTAGAGTCTGGTCTTAAATACCAGAGCTCCACTGACATCATCATCCAGGACCGCAGCCAGGTTCCCGCAGCAAGCCCTTCAAAAGTATCTCAGAAATACACGCGCATGCCTAGGGAGGGGTGCAGCGCTGGACAGCGTTGTCTCTCCGTGGAGCACAGGAATCTGCAACAGCAGCTGAGGCACCAGGGGCGGCCCGAGGAAGGAGCCGGTGGCCCACCGCCACCAGGGAAGAGGAACCAGGCGCTGGATTCATTTGAGAGAGGTGAGGGTGCCGAGCCGCAGGTCTGCTATGGCGGCACGCGTAACAGTACCTCCCCCTTTACGCCCCCCTCTCGGAGGTCTGAGTTTGCCTGGATGGACTCAGTGAAATTTCAGGAGGAGGGTTTTATCCAAGATGTTACGAGCTGATTCCCATGAATTATCCTCATGTCCGTAGCCCTCCCAGGAAAGGAGGTACTCCCACCGGCAGCACCTGTGGCAAACATCAAGGACTTCATGGAACTTGTAAGTAGTGTCGGCCTCCACGACCAGCAGAGGTGATTCTGGAGCTTTTCGGGAAGGCCAGGATAGAACTACTGGCTTCAGAATTGATATGTGGAATGTATTATGGATTCCTAATGTTGGAGGCAACAGAAGCTGGTATGTAACTGGTCCAACACGACTAATCAGAAAAGGTCCACTGTACCTCAGTACAAACCTTTGGGAAGGTATTTTAAGCCGAATATACCAGGTGCTTAACTAGACTTTATGGCCAGGAAGGAACTCAGGAGCCGAGCATCAATGGATGTCCGCAGACTTCTTGGTCCGGGATGTGGCTTGGCGTAGGTGAAGATTTGTCTGATTCCAGAGTGCCTTGAGAGCATCTGCCCAAAGGTTTATTCCACCTGGACAATAGTGAAGTTTGAAGTTGAACCTAGAAAATAACAGGGTCCATCGAGCTTGATGGGCATTGAGACGCTGGGCATGGCTCAAGTGTTCCAGATTCTTGTGATCTGTGAATATGGTGAATTTATGTTGAGTGCCCTCTAGCTATGGGTGCCACTCTTCGAGAGCCAATTTGATGACAAGCAATTTGTGGTCTCTAATGCTATAGTTCTGTTCCACTGAAGATAATTTGTGAGAGTAGAATGAGCATGGGACCAGGGATATGGAAGCAGAACGTTGGCTCAAGACTGCCCCAGCCCCGATAGCGGAGGCATCCACCTCGACCTGGAAAGGGTGGTTTGGGTCTGGATGGTGAAGACAAGACCCCACTAGGAAGGCCTCCATAAGGCAGCAAAAGGCTGTAATTGCTTCTGTGGTCCAGTTCCAGTTATCTTGGCTCTTAGGGGTCAATGCAGTAAGAGGACCTGCCAGTGTCGAGTAATGCAGGATAAAATGATGGTAATAGTTCATGAATCCTAGAAATTGTTGGAGTGCTCTAAGCCCATGGGCTGGGGCCAATCTTGGATTCCTTTGAGTTTTTCAGGGTCCATAGAGAATCCTTGTTGTGAAATTATATACCCAAAAAAGGGCAAACTGGTCTTTTCAAACAGGCATTTATCCAATTTTGCGAAGAGATGGTTTTCGCAGAGACATTGAAAAACCATGCGAATATCGGTGTGATGTATAGCCAGATCCTTGGAAAAGACAAGGATGTCAGCAAGGTATGCTACTACCTTAACATACAACAAGTCTCTGAAGATTTCATTAATCGTTCATTGAAATACTGTGGGGGGGTTACAGAGGCCAAAAGGCATCACCAGATATTTGTAATGTCTGTCTCTGGTGTTGAAAGCAGTTTTCCAGATGTCATCATGACGAACACACACCAAGTTGTAAGCTCCGCACAAATCCAATTTGGGGAAGATGGACGCTCTGTGTAATCGATCAAATAACTCAGAGATCAAAGGTAATAGATATTTATCTTTATGGGTGATGGCATTTAAGCTGTGATAGTCGATACATGGCCTTAAGGGATCCGTCTTCCTTTGTCATGAACAAATGTCCTGCTCCGGCAGGGGATATAGAAGGACGAATGAACCCTTTAGCAAGGTTCTCCTGGATATATTCTGTCATAGCCTTAGTCTCAGGAAGAGACAGATGGTAAATATGCCCTTGAAGAGGCATGGTCCCAGGCAGGAGTTCAATAGGGCAATCGAACCTCCGAAGAGGCGGTAGAAGATCTGCCTTCTGCTTTGAAAAGACATCCTTGAAGTTTGCATAAGGAGCTGGTAGGCCTGAAGAGGTAGTCATCAAAGGAATCACCAGGGGTGGCACCACCTTTTGTAGACATCTCTGATAGCAGGTGGAACTCCATTCCTCCAACTGGAGCAACCCCCAATCAAATTGAGGGGAGTGACGTTGAAGCCAAGGTAGCCCTAGGACTACCGGGTCGATGGACTTCTCTAATACCAATAATTGTATTTCTTCTGTATGAAGGGCACCAGTAAGAAGCTGAACTAGCTCAGTGGTCATGGAAATTCGACCAGGTAATGGTCCTCTGTAGATAGAAGCAATGCACAGGGAGGTCTCCAAAGGATGAGTATTTATACCCAAAAGTTGAACTAGATCCTTGAGAATAAAATTTCCTCCTGCTCTGGAATACACCAGTATTTATTTATTACAAAATTCCATAATACAAAACTCAAAAGAGTTTACCACATAACCCCAAGGAAATATCATTTAAAAATACGCACACCCACACATTTCTACATCCCACACTTTTAAACATACACATTCATATCACATTCATTCTACAACTCACTCACATATACTCATATTAAAATCATCCCACATTTTAAACACCAATCTAAATCTTTTCACACTATTCTGTAAACAATTTAAATACAATTTGTTTTATAAGCAAAGAAAATTTTATTATACACATTTTTCTTCGCTCAAAGAGCAAAAATCTTGGCATCTTTCTTCATCTTCTCGACATGTTTCGCCTTCTCACAGGCTTCTTCGGGAGAACTTCTAAGGAATCTCCTACTGCTCATATATCCTCAAAATATATCCAACGGGTTTTTCATCTGAACGTCCCCACAAAACTTCCTTCGGACGTACAGCCAGATAGTCTCCGACTCTTACTTCACAGCGTCTTTCCAACACAATCATATAGAATACCTCATCTTATATCTTCTTTATTTTTCAGCAAAGACGCCACCTTCACAGCTTAAAAAAACCGCCGCCATCGAGCGACTTCCGCTGAGTCGCTCGATGGCGAAAATAGAATTTTTTCTGCTTATAAAACAAATTGTATTTAAATTGTTTACAGAATAGTGTGAAAAGATTTAGATTGGTGTTTAAAATGTGGGATGATTTTAATATGAGTAAATGTGAGTGAGTTGTAGAATGAATGTGATATGAATGTGTATGTTTAAAAGTGTGGGATATAGAAATGTGTGGGTGTGGGTATTTTTAAATGATATTTCCTTGGGGTTATGTGGTAAACTCTTTTGAGTTTTGTATTGTGGAATTTTGTAATAAATAAATATTGATATGATATATATATGTCACTATATGTTAATGGATATTGATTAGTGTGTGATATATGATTAAGTTGCCAGAAAACTTGTATCTGGAATACACCAGAGCAAGGACTGGAAAGGACTGGGAGTCCAAAATCAGAGTAATTTGCAAAGACAATTGAGGGGCTGATGACATTGTGCCCAAGTTCAGGACCCCAACTGAACATAGGCCGGGCAGTTTCCAGGACAGACTGGGCAGGACTGTAGGCGAAGGCCAGGTGCTCCGCAGTACAGACACAAGCCTGTTTGTCTCTGCCAGTGTTATGGTTTTGAAGTGTTTGGTGGATTCTTAGGTGCTGCACTGATGGTCAAGCCCAAGGGGAGGAGCCCCATGAGGAACTGCAGTACCGGGCTAGACTCAGATGCACAACACAGATATAAACTTTATTGTACAGCTTGTAGAGTTGAAAAAAGGTGGCAGTAGTGAGTAGATTCCTGCAGCAGCAGTCTGGGGTCCTCGGCTGAGGAGATCCGTCCCACAATGGTGGTGTAGGGAGTTCCGATGCAGGTTTCCAATGAGGAGCTGTAGGTGAGATAGACTGGTAGATGTTAAGTTACTCACTCTCTTGTAGCTGTATTTGGTAGAGTTCCCAGCAGATAGAAGTATTGATAACAGGCACCAAGGTAGACAAGTCATGCCCTCGAGGAACAAGTACCTGGATACTGGATAGGTACCTGGAAAGAAGCATAGGGCCCCCAAGGATTGGGTACCCAAGTTAATAGAACCCTGGAGGGTAGAAAGAGCTTCCAGCAGCAGCGAGAAATGGCAGAGCAGCTTAGACTGGATTAATCCAATCCTTGCTAACTCAAAGTCAGTTAGCAAATGGGCAACCTAAATACACGGATGATGTGACGTCACTCGAGGGGGACGCCACCAGAGGTTCGCACCTTTTCTGGAATAAAGACATGGGTGACGCACATGCACACACCCTAGGAGGCCCTCAGACGGATCATGGCAGAATGCCTTGCCATAGCCGCTCCAGGGACGCTGGGGAAAGCACGTAGGGGTGTGCATTCATTTTGAACGCATATGTAAAATGCAACTTATATTTTTAAAAGAGAAAAAAAGGTTTGATGCGCAACGCATCGCGACTTCCAACTGGGGTTCGGGAGCGGAGCAGCACGTGACGCCGGAGCGGAGCAGCACGTGACGTCGGAGCGGAATGACGCCGACGTCACGTGCTCCTCCGCGCCTCCGCTCCCGGACCTCCGTTGGACCCAACCGGAACTTTTGGCCAGCTTGGGGGGGTCAGGAGGCCCCCCAAGCTGGCCAAAAGTTCCGGTTGGGTCCAGCGAGGGTCCCGGAGCGACCTCCTGCCACATGACCTACCTGTCACGTGGTAGAGCACAAGATGGCACCGGTGACCATGTGACAGGGGTTGACCAATGTCACGGGCAGCCCCTGTGACACAGGCTATCGGCGCCGGGAGGAAATTGCAAAGGAATGCAGGGATGGCTTCCTGACTCCCCGCTGGACCACCAGGGAGTTTTGGTAAGTCTTGGGGGGGGGGGATTAAGGAGGGTGGGGGTTTAAATTTTTATTTAGGGAACCGGGAAACGTATGGACAGATCCACAACTTATGGATTTCTCCATACTTCCATATTGAACGGAATTGACCCTCCACAACAACGTATCAACGATTCAACGTAAACTTTTTGTTGGTACAACTCTAGAAAGCAGCAAGCAGACACAGTGGACACCATCTTCCCGAGTCTGGTGGAGAAAACATATTTTGAGGTGAGGCATGTGGGACAAAGGGGTCTGAATCTGATGGATGCAACAGCCGGAGGCACTCTTCTGGAGACAGCCGCCCATGGCCCAACTGCATGGGATCTTCCATCTTGGCCACAATAGGGACCCTACCGGAGGCAGGGCTGGTGGCCGGTGGAGAACGGTAGTGAACCCGAGAGGGCCTCATGGGTATCCAATTCTCCCGGTGGCACTCTTGGAGATGATGATCAATTTGGCCAGTTAGACCGATGAATTCCTCAAATGAGGAAGGGAGCTCCCAAGCTGCCAATTCATCCTTCAGCTGTGGGGATAGCCCGTCCAGGTAGATAGCATGCAGGCAGTCTTCCTGCCAGGAACGTTCTGTAGCTAAAGTCCAAAAATCCATTGTATAATTGAATAGCCTTCTTTGGCCATATTGAAGATGTAGCAAATTTGTCCTTGCCATGGCATGCCACCCAGGATCATCAAAGGTCCACAGAGCACGGCCACAAATCGAGACAGATCTTGCAGGAGCGAATCCGATCGCTCCCAAAAAGTGAAGCCCAAGCCAATGCTCTTCCTTCCAGAATAGACAAGATAAGGGTGACATTTGTAAGTTCATCTTGAAAAATGGAAGGCTGCAGAGCAAACTGCATGTAGCATTGGTTGATGAACCCTCTACAGAACTTGGAATCATCGTTGAAATGAGGCGGAGCTGGTAGAGCCAACAAGGCTCTAGAAGTAGAGGGAGATGGCTGTTGGTGAGAGGAAGCCAGCCCTCGAACTGAATTACCGATGAATTACCCATGAAAAATAACCCATGCTATAATTACACAATGTTGGGTTCCGTATTAGGTGCTACAACCCAAGAAAGAGATCTAGGTGTCATAGTGGATAACACATTGAAATTGTCGGTTCAGTGTGCTGCGGCAGTCAAAAAAGCAAACAGAATGTTCGGAATTATTAGAAAGGGAATGGTGAAAAAAACGGAAAATGTCATAATGCCTCTGTATCACTCCATGGTGAGACCGCACCTTGAATACTGTGTACAATTCTGGTCGCCATATCTCAAAAAAGATATAGTTGCGATGGAGAAGGTACAGAGAAGGGCTACCAAAATGATAAGGGGAATGGAACAACTTCCCTATGAGGAAAGACTAAAGAGGTTAGGACTTTTCAGCTTGGGGAAGAGATGACTGAGGGGGGATATGATAGAGGTGTTTAAAATCATGAGAGGTCTAGAATGGGTAGATATGAATCGGTTATTTACTCTTTCGAATAGTAGAAAGACTAGGGGGCACTCCATGAAGTTAGCATGGGGCACATTTAAAACTAATCGGAGAAAGTTCTTTTTTACTCAATGCACAATTAAACTCTGGAATTTGTTGCCAGAGGATGTGGTTAGTGCAGTTAGTATAGCTGTGTTTAAAAAAGGATTGGATAAGTTCTTGGAGGAGAAGTCCATTACCTGCTATTAAGTTCACTTAAAGAATAGCCACTGCCATTAGCAATGGTAACATGGAATAGACTTAGTTTATGGGTACTGCCAGGTTCTTATGGCCTGGATTGGCCACTGTTGGAAACAGGATGCTGGGCTTGATGGACCCTTGGTCTGACCCAGTATGGCATTTTCTTATGCTCTTATGTTCTTACCAGACTGTTACGCTCAGAGGTGTGGAACCTTGGTCCGGCGATGTCCGTATAGGCTACCGTCGGTAGGCGAGGCCGTTCCTCGGGATTGCAGGTAGGATTGAAGAAAATCTGGATGCAGGCTCCTCCTGCCGGTCGTGTTGTCCAGATAGCTGGTGCCTCCAGCAGGTCAAGTAAACAGTTGCTGACACCTTCAGCAGGTCGAACAGCCAACCCCGAGGATCCCTCAGAGCCCAACCAGAACCCAGAAGCTAGCGGGTACTGCCGACCATCCAGTAATCACGAACCAGGAAGTTCCTCAGCCAGTCAGGGGTCAAGAGCCAGAGAGTTCCACAGCCAGTCCAGAGGTTGAGAGCCAGAGAGTTCCACAACCAGTCCAGGGGTCAAGAGCCAGAGAGTACTGCAGCCAATCCAGGGGTCGAGAGCCAGAAGATACGTCAGCCGGTCCAGGAATCAAGCACAGCGGGAACAAACAGGAACCAGGAGCAGAGACAAACTCAGGAGCCAAGAATCCAAGGCAAGGTCTGAGGGCTCAGACCTTGCCTTAAATAGTCACCAGCAGGTCGGAGACAGCAGGAAGGGATCAGCCAACTTCCTGTCGGTATTTCTTTAAATTCCAGGCCATAGCTGCCCGCGTGGCCCTAGCAGACATCAGGGGGCGGAGCTTAGCCACGCGGGGAAGGACGCCATGGCCATCTTGGAGCAGCAGCAGCTGCTGCTGCTGAAGGAACCCTCGACGCCAGCCTCAGCGTCTGCGATCAGTCCGGGTACTGGGGTAAGTGATCGGTCCCGGTCACGGCTTGCCGCGGTCGGTAGTCATAACAGTACCCCCTCCTTTAGGC
This sequence comes from Rhinatrema bivittatum, assembly GCF_901001135.1. Lineage (NCBI taxonomy): Eukaryota > Metazoa > Chordata > Amphibia > Gymnophiona > Rhinatrematidae > Rhinatrema > Rhinatrema bivittatum. The sequence goes on from NC_042617.1 coordinate 494,560,097, forward strand.
CTCCCCCTAGAAGGCTTGGGTTTTTCCGGGTGGTTGTTATGAAAATTCTTGAGAAGATCCTTGTCCAGGATGTTAGTAGCAGGTTCCCAGGAGTTCTCCTCTGGCCCAAATCCTTCCCACACCAGGAGATACTCCCATCTACGGCCTCGTCTCCGGACATCGAAAACCTCCCGGACTTGATACGTCGTGTCTTCCTCCAACTGTAAGTGTGGTGACACTGGAACCTTCCGAGATGGCCATTTGAGGAGCAATGGTTTCAATAGAGATACGTGAAAGACATTATGGATGTGAAGGGAGGTAGGTAACCGTAGTTGATAGGTTAAGGGGACTATCTGTTTAATCACAGGAAAAGGGCCAATATACCGGGGAGCCAATCTCATAAAGGGGACCCTCAAATGGATATTTCTGATGCTAAGCCACACCTTATCTCCTGGATTAAATTGTGGTGCCGGTCTCCGATGTCTATCAGCAAACCTCTTAGCCGTATGAGCTGCTTTTCGTAGCATTTGTTGAGTGTGTATCTATAATTGCTTGAGCTGTGTGGCAGTGAGCTGAGCCGCTGGAGAGCGAACCGACAGGGGTAGAGGTACCGGTGGTGTAGGTTGATAGCCAAAAACAACTTGAAAAGGGGAGGACCCAGTCGAGGTACAAGTGTGGAAGTTATGCGAAAATTCCGCCTAAGGCAACAAAGCCACCCAATCATCTTGTCGTTCATTAACATATGAATGTAATAACTGTTTGAGAGCATGATTGGTTCGTTCTACTTGTCCATTGGCTTGCGGATGGAAGGCAGTAGTGAAGTCTAATGCAATGTGAAATTTGGCACAGAGATTCCGCCAGTATCGGGCTGTGAATTGTGAACCTTGGTCGGATGTAATGTGCAAGGGTAGGCCATGAAGCCGGAATATATGTGACATAAATAGTTGAGTCAAACGGGGAGCCGAGGGGAGGGCGGGCAGGGGCGTAAAATGAGCCATTTTAGAAAAACGATCAATCACCACCCAGATAACAGTGTGTCCTTCAGAAGCAGGTAAATCAACCACAAAGTCGGTGGAGATGTGAGTCCAAGGTTTGGTTGGTGCCGGCAGTGGTTGTAGCTGTCCCCACGGTCTCCCCACAGGATTCTTATGTTGGGCACAAACAGGGCAAGAATCTACATACGCACAAATGTCTTTGCACATCCCCGGCCACCAGTAGAATCGTTAAAGGAGGTCCAGTGCGCTTACATCCAGGATGTCCAGTGAATTGGGAATCATGTCCTCATTTCAGTACCTTGTTATGGAGTCTGCTGGGGACCACGTTTTTTCCGATTGGAACAGAAAAGGTAGCAGCAAGGATGATACGGGCTGGATCAATGATGTTCTGCAAGGCCTCTTCTCCATCCTCACAGCCAAATGAACGAAATAAAGCATCAGCTTTAATATTCTTGCATGCTGGTCGATACCTGAGTTCAAAATCAAAATGTGAAAAAAATAATGCCCACCGGGCTTGACGCGGGTTAAGACGCTGAGCTTGCTGTAGATTAATCAGATTCTTGTGATCTGTAAAGATAGTGATTCTGTGCTGGGCCCCCTCCAGCCATTGTCACCATTCCTCCAAGGCGAGTTTAATGGCCAATAATTCTTTGTCGCCAATAGCATAGTTGCACTCAGCAGAAGAAAATTTTCTTGAAAAGTAGGAGCAGGGATGAGACGTACCTTTAGCATCGTTCTGACTTAACACCGCTCCTACCCCCTCGGTGGATGTGTCGACTTCAACAGTAAATGGGCGTCTTGGGTCAGGATGGCGGAGACAGGGCTGTTGTAAAAAGGAGTCCTTAAGGGCTTGAAATGCTTCCTCCACGGCTGCGGACCAATTGGTAATATAATCTCCTTTTCGTGTGAGTGCAGTGAGTGGTGCGGATAATTTGGAAAAGTCCTTCATGAAATGTCGATAGTAATTAGGGATGTGCAGACCAAAAGTTTAAGTTCATAAGTCCATAAGTCGAAAGGGGGTCCCATTTGCGGTCAATATGGACATATGGAGAATTCCATAAGTTGAGTCTATGTCCATATGTGCAAATAAAAATTTAAACCCCTCACCCGCCTTAATTCCCCCCCCCAGACTTACCAAAACTCCCTGGTGGTCCAGCGGGGTCAGGACGCCATTCCTGAACTCCTTTGCAAGGAGCACGTGACGTCGGCGTCACGTGATTCCCCTCGGGTTCGCTCCCGGACCCCTCGTTGGGCTCAAAAGGCACTTTTGGCCAGCTTGGGGGGGTCAGGAGGCCCCCCCAAGCTGGCCAAAAGTGCCTTTTGGGCCCAACGAGGGGTCCGGGAGCGAACCCGAGGGGAATCACGTGACGTCGGCGCCACGTCAGAGTGATGCAGCGTCACGTGATTCCCCACGCGTCCGCTCCCGGACCCTCACGGAACTTTTGGCCAGCTTGGGGAGTTTTGGTAAGTCTTGGGGGGGGGGATTAAGGAGGGTGAGGGGTTTAAATTTTTATTTAGATCAACAATCGCGATTTCCATCGTATTCAACATAGCTATGTTGAATAAGTTGGAAATCCGATCGTTTAAGCCTCATCTTTTTTTTAAGTTAAAAAAAAAAATAAGTTGCGTTTTCCATTTAAGTTCAAAACGAATGCACACCCCTAATAGTAATTAGCAAATCCAAGAAATCTCTGCAAAGCCTTTAGACCCTTCGGTTGAGACCATTCTTGTATGCTTTTTATTTTTGTTGGGTCCATTTTGAAACATTGTTTGGAAATAATGTAACCCAGGAACGGTAAAGACTCTGTTTCAAAAACACATTTCTCCAGTTTGGCATACAACCGATGGTCCCTGAGTCATTGTAGTACTTGTAGCACGTGTTGGCGATGAGTTAGTAGATCCTTTGAGAAAATTAAAATGTTATCAAGATATACCACAACACAGATATACAACAGGTCTCTAAAGATTTCATTAATGAAATTTTGAAAAACCACAGGAGCATTAGTTAAATCAAACAGCATTACCAAGTACTCATAGTGTCCATCTCTGGTATTGAAAGCAGTCTTCCATTCATCCCCTTCTTGAATTCATACCAAATTATAAGCGCCACGGAGGTCCAACTTGGAAAAAATTTGAGCTCCTTGCAGACGATCAAATAATTCCGCAATGAGAGGCAAGGGATATCGATCCTTGATGGTAATGGCATTGAGTCCACGATAGTCGATGCAAGGGCATAAAGTCCCGTCCTTTTTCTCCACAAAGAAAAATCCAGCCCCCGCAGGCGAGGTGGATCGCCGGATAAATCCTTTTTGTAAATTGTCCTGAATATACTCTGACATAGCTCAGGTTTCGGCAGCAGACAAAGGGTAAACTCATCCACGCGGGGGTGTGGAATCAGGAACCAATTTGATCGCGCAGTCAAACGCACGATGTGGCAGCAGGGCATCAGCCACTTGCTTGGAAAATACATCTGCAAACTGTTTGTAAGGAGTGGGTAATTCCCTCAGGATCGAGGCGCAGATGTAGTTGGAAGCAGAATCTGTGCCCTTCAAACAAGTCCTAGAGCATTCAGATCCCCATTGTGTCAGATGTAAAGAAGCCCAATCGAATTGGGGGTTATGGCATTGCAATCAAGGTATGCCCAGCACCACAGGATGATTGGCTCTCTCGAGGACATAAAAAGTAATTTGTTCTGAATGGTCCGGTGCAATATAACTGTCCAGAGGTTCCGTATGATGCGTAATTCTTCCAGGTAAAGGTTCCCCTTGGATGGAGGAAATGACTAGGGGTTTTTGACAAAGTCAGACTGGAATTTGGATTCTATCCACAATTTCTTGTAAGATGAAATCCCCTCCGGCTCCTGAATCCACCAATGCCAGGGAGGTAAACTCCAGTCCGTTCGCACGAAGGGTTACCGGTAGAGTGAGTGGGGGTTTTGGAGATGCAAGGCCTAGGGAAATGCCCCCCAAAGTTCCTAGGCTTTGAAGTTTCCCGGACGAATAGGGCAGTTTGCTAGACGATGTCCAGAACCGCCACAGTACAAGCAAAAACCAGATCTGCACTGTCTCAAACGTTCCTCCGGTGATAAAGGACCCCTTCCGAGCTGCATAAGTTCCTCCCTTGGACCTTCACTGGTGGAGGTTTCACAAGGAGTTGTAGTGGTGGACGGAGGGACCTGGGATATAGCAAACCGTCTCCTCCAGTTTCCACCCTCTCGTGCTCTTTCTTGCAGTCGGCGGTTGATCCTGGTTGCTAATTCAATGGTGCCATTTAAGGAAGATGGAAGTTACCGAGCAGCCAGCTCATCTTTGATCTTTGCAGTTAATCCTTCTAGATAAATAGTCCGAAGAAAGTTCTCCTCCCAATGGAGTTTGTTGGCTAAAGTACAGAAATCGATATTATAGTCCGTGAGAGAGCGTCCTCCTTGACGGAGATGAAGTAAATCAGTGGCGGCAGCTGCTTCTTTTCCAGGTTCCTAGAAGGTAGTCCGGAATAGTTCAACAAACTGAGAATAGTTCTGTAACACAGGATCCAAGCATTGCCATAGTGGAGAGGCCCAAGTGAGGGCTTTGCCTTCCAACAATGATAAAATGTATGTGGTTTTGGTGATGTCATCTGGAAAGAAGGGGGACTACCCAGGCAGAGACGGGGATCTCCGGCGTATCGTGGTGGTGCTGGAAGTGGAAGAACTAGACGAAGGCTGCTCTGTGCTGGAAGGGGAACAGATGTGACCGGTGGATTGCGGTTGACCTACCGGGCTGGGTAGCCACTACTGCATCTAGCCGAGCGTTGAGCCGCTCCATGGAGGCAGCCATGGATTCGAGCATACTCTGTTGCTGCATGATTTTCTGGGCTAGGCCTGGAATGACACGTAAAGCTGAGGTCTCTGCCGGGTCCATGGCCTTGACTTACTGTTACGCTCAGAGGTGTGGACCCTTGGTCCGGCGATGTCCGTATAGGCTACCGTCGGTAGGCGAGGCCGGTCCTCAGGATTGCAGGTAGGATTGAAGAAGATCTAGATGCAGGCGCTTCCTGCCGGTCGTGTTGTCCAGATAGCTGGCACCTCCAGCAGGTCGAGTAAACAGTTGTTGACGCCTTCAGCAGGTCGAAGAGCCAACCCCGAGGATCCCTCAGAAGCCCAACCAAGACCCAGAAGCTAGCGGGTACTGCCGACCGTCCAGTAATCACGAACCAGGAAGTTCCGCAGCCAGTCAGGGGTCGAGAACTAGAGAGTTCCACAGCCAGTCCAGGGGTCGAGAGCCAGAGAGTACTGCAGCCAATCCAGGGGTCGAGAGCCAGAAGATACGTCAGTCGGTCCAGGAATCAAGCACAGCGGGAACAAGCAGGAACCAGGAGCAGAGACAAACTCAGGAACCAAGAAGCCAAGGCAAGGTCTGAGGGCTCAGACCTTGCCTTAAATAGTCACCAGCAGGTCGGAGACAGCAGGAAGGGATCAGCCAACTTCCTGTGGGTATTTCTTTAAATTCCAGGCCATAGCCACCTGCGCGGCCCTAGCAGACATCAGGGGACGGAGCTTAGCCACGCGGGGAAGGACGCCACGGCCATCTTGGAGCAGCAGCAGCTGCTGCCGCTGAAGGAACCCTCGATGCCAGCCTCAGCGTCTGCGATCAGTCCGGGTACTGGGGTAAGTGATCGGTCCCGGTCGCGGCTTGCAGCGGCTGGTAGTCATAACACAGACATGGCATCAAGCTGGGCGTGCAGATGCTCAAGGGTGGAAGCCAGTGCCTCAAGGAACTGTTGGTGTTCTTGTACCTTTGAAGCCAGGCCAAGGATAGCTTGGAGGGTACGTGGCTCGCCGAGTCCATGGCTTTTGCAACCTGTTGTGCCAGAGGTTCACCCTTGGGCCAAGGTGGGGTTGACACTACCCATAGGAGGCATCCTATGGGCCCCACCTTCGGCAGGCAGAGTGGGCTGAAGGGCGGAGGCTGGTTGGTGCTCCACCAATACCAGCCCTATTTCCCCGTGTGCTGAGCCTTTGGGTGCCGGGGCCAGGTGGTCTTAGGTGGGCCTCCGTATGTCGTCATTAATGAAGAGGCAGAGGAGTCAGCCCAGAAGCAGCAACATTAGAAAGGAGAAGTCTGTACTGGACAAGGCAGGGTCCAGGAGTCCCGGGCGCAAAGATAACCAAAGTCAGACATGGGGTGCCCAAGCAGAAACAAGCCGAAGCCTGAATAGGCCAAGTCTAGGATGTAGACTGAAGAGGCTTCGTAGAGCAAGCTGGAGTCAGGGCCAGAGGCAATCAGGAAGCAGTGGAAAGCAAGGCTGAGGTCTGGATGAGGAGAGAGTCGACAGTGCAGTTAGACAATGCAGAGTTCTCGGCTTGGAGAGAGTCAACAGCGTAGTCAGGCGATGTAGAGGTCTGGGCTTGGAGAAACTCAATAGCGTAGTCAGGCGATGCAGAGGTCTGGGCTTGGAAAAGGTCTATGGTGTAGTCAGGCAAAGCAGAAGTCCAGGCTTGGAAAGGTCAGCGGCGTAGTCAGGCAAAGCAAAGGTCAAATCCAAGAAGGCAGTCCAAAGTAAATTAGGAATCATGAATGCAGGAACAAGGAGAACAGGAACAGGGGTAGGCGAGAATCAGAAACCAGGAACACAGGGGAATCACCAAGAGGCAAGAGTACATGACCAGCGTGGAGACCTGTTGCAGGAGACCTATTGCAAAGGCAATCTTAGGAAGGGTAGTCCGGTCTTAAATACCAGAGCTCCGCTGACATCATCGTCTGGGGCTGCGAACAGGTTCCAGCTGCGAGCCCTTCATAAGTGTCAGAGAAATGTGTGTATGTGCTTAGGGAGGGGCATGGCACTGGGCAGCGGAATCTCTCCACGGGCCACGCAGAGAGGCCTGACATGGAGCACAGGAATCTGCAGCAGCAGCTGAGGCACCTGATGGAGGCAGCTGATGGAGCTGGTGGCCCACCGCTGCCAGGGAAGAGGAACTGGATTCATCTGAGAGAGTTGAGGGGGCCGAGCTGCGGGTCTGTTGCGGCCAGCACGCATAACAATTACCAATTTCAGTGTCTTTTGTTTGGCTGCCACTACACTCAGGACCTTCTCCAAGATCATGGTGATGTTAGAAACAAGCTTGTGCAAGGACAGCATCCTAGTTCACCCATATTTGGATGACTGGTTTATTCAAGCTAAGAGCATGGAGTAGAGCCTCTGGATTTCTTGCAAGGCGGTTTCCTTACTGCAAGAGTTATGCTGGGTGGTGAAATTGGCCAAGAGCAACTTACTCCATTGTCTGAGACCCCTGTACCTCAGCATTTTTTCAATATGAAACAAGGCAGAGTCTTTCTGCCAGAGAGTCACATTCAGAAGTTGATTGCTCAAGCTCAAGCCCTGAGAAGTATTATTTGCCTAATGGTTTGCTCTTATCTGCAGGTCCTGGGTTTGATGGTGGCCATGTTGCAGGTTATTCCCTAGGCGAGGGTGCATATGCAGCCTCTCCTACGCATGTTGCTTTACCGGTGGAGTCCACAGTTACAGGACCATGAGATAAGACTTCATTTATTATTGAAACTGAGTGTCCAAATGTAGTGGTGATTAAAGCTGGATCATCTCAGGCAGGGAGTTTCCTTGGAGACACCAGATTGGTTACTGCTCATGACAGATGTGAGCCTCCTGAGTTGGGGGACTCACTATCAAGAGTTACTGCAGCAAAGTCACTGGAATGCCGAAGGATTGCAGTGGAGCATCAATCAATTGGAAACATGGGCAGAATGGCTGGCATGCTTGCAGTTTGCCCAGAGTCTGGAGGCTCAGGCAGTCAGAATAATGTCAGTCTATGGAAACAGGACAGTAGACGGTTGAGTAAAGCCAGCAGGCAAACACAATGGAAAAAGACCGATCTCCTTGGGTGTATGGACTCCTTTATTAAATAATCAGTCGAATGATAAGGTTAAAATATATATACCATTATGTAATGCCTGACTCAGGCCGAGTTTCACCCAGTAGAAAGACTGCTTCAGGGGCTACAAAGGAAATATATAAACAAATGTATAATATACCAATTATAGACAAAAAGCAAATAACACTATTAAAGATATTTCACATAATTTTTAGCAACAGGAACATCGAGATGAGCAGAAAGAAGAGGTTGAGATCAAATAATTACATGTAAAGAAATCCTTACACCTAAGGAGATCAGTCTTTTTCCATAATGTCGGACAATGCAACAATGGTGGCCTACATCAATCATCAGGGCGGAACCAGAAACCAACAGGTGTTGGAGGAGATAGATGCTTTTATGGAATGAACAGAGCAACATCTGCTTGACATATTGCTGGAAATGATAATGTAAGGGCCAACTTTTCAGCAGGAAAAGATTGGACCCGAGAGTGGTAATTAGTGGATGAAGCATTTCAGTTCTTAGTGGAACACTGAGGATTAGGGATGTGCAGACAAAAAGTTTATGTTCATAAGTCCATAAGTCAAAAAGGGGGGTCAATTTCGGTCAATATGGACATATGGAGAATTCCATAAGTTGAGTCTATGTCCATACGTGCACCGGTTCCCTAAATAAAAATTTAAACCCCCTCACCCTCCTTAATCCCCCCTCCCCCAAGACTTACCAAAATTCCCTGGTGGTCCAGCGGGGAGTCAGGAAGCCATTCCTCTATTCCTTTGCGAGGAGCACGTGATGTCCACGTCACGTCGGAGTGAAGCGGCCGTCACGTGGTCCACCGCGGTTCCACTCCCGGACCCCTCATTGGACACAAATGGAACTTTTGGCCAGCTTGGGGGGCCCTCCCCTCATGACTGAGACTCATGAGGGGAAGGTGCCAGGCAGGCCGTAGAGTGGCAAGGTTTGAGACTGGCATGCAGGAAGTATACCAGAGAGACACCCCTGATGGGCAGAGCTGCAGAGCAAGGGAGATGCAGCTGAAGTGATGCAGGCTAACCCGCGGAGCAGAGAAGCCTGAGTCCGGTCTCCGATGATGACGTAGGTAGAAACCTGAGGAGTGGAGAGCACAGACAATCTCTGTATGATAGAGAAGCACAGCACCGAACAGCGGGGAAGTGCTGGTAGTCTAGTAGCACGTAAGCACGACCCCGAGGAGTGGGGAGGTGCGGACATTCACAGTAAAGCAGAAGAACACTATTCCAAGGAGCGGGATAGTGCTGAGAGTCTCTTGAAAAGTAGGAGGATGCAGCCCCGAGGTGCGGGGAGTGTTGACAGTCCAAAAAAGGAAGTAGGCACAAACACGAGGAGCGGGGAAGCGCTAGAGTAAACTCTCGAGTAGTAAAGATATTCCAGGGGGAAGCCTCGAGGAGTGGGGAGTCTTGAAGAATAGGACTTCAGAAAGTTCAGGGCCAGCCCAAGGAGCGGGGGAGGCCAGGTGACAAGGTCCCTGTAAAGAGCATGCACTGGCCCCCAAGGAGTGGGAACTAGACAGTCCAAAGTCCAATGGAGTCCAATAGCATAGCCACAGGAACACGGAACAGTAGCTAGTAGAGACATATGGAACTTGTTGCCAAGTCGGCTAGCTAAGGGCGAAGGTGGAGCTTAAGTACTTTGATCCGATGACATCATTAAACAGTGACGCCCCCGAGGTTCCCAGTAATACAAATTGGTCAGGAGGGTCAGGAGCCCCCCCCCCCCCCACGCTGGCCAAAAGTCCCTGGGGATCCAGCAGGGGTCCCAGAGCGATCTCCTATCTTCGGGCCACTGGCTGCCAGTAATCAAAATGGCACCAATAGCCTTTGCCCATACTATGTCACAGGGGCTACCGGTGCCATTGGTCAGCCCCTGTCACATGGTAGGAGCACAAGATGGCACCGGTATCCCCTGTGACATAGTATGGGTAAAGGCTATTGCACCATTTTGATTACTGGCAGCGATGGCGAGATCGCTCCCGGACTCCCGCTGGACCCCCAGGAACTTTAGGCCAGCTTGGGGGGCCTCCTGACCCCCCCAAGACTTGCCAAAAGTCACTGGGGGTCCAGCGGGGGTCCCAGAGCGATCTTCTGCCCTTGGGCCATCGGCTGCCAGTAATCAAAATGGCACCGATAGCCCATGTCCATACTATGTCACAGGGGCTACCGGTACCATTGGTCAGCCCCTGTCACATGGTAGGAGCACAAGATGGTGCTGATGGCCATGTGATGGGGCTGACCAATGGCACCAGTTGCCCCTATGACTTAGTAGGTCAGAGGCTATCGGCACCATTTTGAGCGAGGCAGGCCTGAAAATCAGAAAGCACGGAGGAATAAATCGCTCGCAGGACCCCACTGGACCAGGGATGTTGGTAAGTCTTGGGGAGGAATTGGGATGGTGGTGGTGGTGGGGGGGAGGGGGTGTTGTATTTAATGTTTTATAGTAAATTTTAATGCTTGGGGTGGGGTTTTTTTTAGCTTCATTTTTCCACATCGCTTTTTGGGCCGGTTTCATTTTTCCCCACTTAGTTTTTTGTTCATTTTTCCAAAAAACTAACCGAGGAAAAACGAACTTTACCCTGAAGCATTCGACAAAAAATGATCCAGTAGTAAAAAAACGAAGCTCATCTCTAGTAGAGATTGGCCTGTGCCATGAGCAGACCTGGGGAGGGCTGGAGAATGCTGCAGAATGTAAGTAAGTGCAGTTGCAGCCATCTGCGACTGACGAGCATAACAGTATCCCCCCTCTTAAGGCCCCTCCCCGGGGGTTTGGGTTTGCGAGGATGTTTAGCATGAAACTGCTGAAGGAGATCCTTGTCCAGGATATTGACCATGGGTTTCTAGATGTTCTCTTCAGGTCCAAAGCCCTCCCATGCGAGGAGGTATTCCCATTTTCTTCCACGTTTCCTAATATCTAGGATATCTCGGACCTGAAAGGTGACATCTGCTTCTGAAGATAGCGGTACAGGATCTGGTGGTTTCTTAGAAAATCCTGAGAGAATCAGAGGCTTGAGTAGAGAAACGTGAAACGCATTGTGAATCTTGAGCAAGGAAGGAAGCTGTAGTCGGTAGGTAACGGGACCCAGATGGTGGAGCACCAGAAATGGGCCAAAATACCTAGGAGCAAACTGGACAGAAGGCAGCTTGAGCTGAATAAATTTGGTACTGAGCCATACCTTATCCCCAGGCTGGAACTGGGGTGCTTCGCGATGATGAGCATCAAAGACCTTCTTCGATCTCTGTGCAGTTTGCTTAAGCAATTGTTGGGTATTTTGCCACAGTTGATGCAATTCTTGGGCAGTAGCTTGCGCTGCAGGGGCGGCCACGGAGAGTAGGAGAAGAAATGGAGGCAAAGGTTAGTGCCCATAGACCACCTAGAAAGGTGACGACCCAGTGGAAGTGGACAGAGTTTAATGCGAACTCCACCCAGGGAAGTTGGTCGGCCCAATCGTCCTGCCGCAAACTCACGTAGGCTCGCAGGAATTGCTTTAGAGTTCTATTGGTCCTCTCTGTTTGGCCATTGGCTTGAGGGTGGTAAGTTGAGATGAAGTTAAGGAAATATTAAACTTCTTTCAAAGAGATTTCCAGAAGTGTGCGGTGAATTGAACCCCACAGTCTGAGAGAATATGCTTGGGAAGACCGTGTAGCCAGAACACATGCTGAAAGAATAATTTGGTAAATTAACACAGATGGTCACAATTATAAATACTCCCTTATTTGCTTATAAATATATTGCATAACAACAGAGAGATAACAATGTGTATAACATTTATTGAACAAAATAACACACTCACCTATATAGACACTCTAAAACTAAACTAACACACACATACAACCATTCATATCCATTGTTTGTTTAAAAACAACTTGCACTTAAATTAATAATATACATAAATCACAATAATTCACAAATCATTTATTGCCAATTCCCAATACTAAAAAGTGGGTCCAGATCATAAATTTCTTTACATAGATCTGAATATATTTAATAAATTCTGAAAATGGATCCTAAATCCGGGTGTTTAACTACTTCTCAACATGGGTCCATTGAGCTACCTCTCAACATGGGTCCTCTCAGCATAGGTCCAACAAAATATATCTTTGTTTCACCTTATAAAAAGGCATCCTCAGGGACTGATTATTATCAAAGTACTTTAACTTCCATGTCCATTTCACCTTACAAAAAGGCTTCCTCAAGGACTGGATATATTCAGAGTTGTTTGACTTCCATGTTCATTCACTAAAAATGTTAAAGTTACAATTTCAATTTACATGATTGAAACTACCAAATTGTATCAATCTTTATAGACAAAAAATGAGACATAAAGACCTACCTCATATAGATACAAAATATCTCACATATCAATCCGTTACTTTTGTAACAAAAACAGAAACCTTCTTTTAAATATACACCGGTCAAAAGAGCGCACAATTATTTTCAATGGCCAGCGTCTGTAAACAGATATAATGAAAAGACAGACGTGTTACAACTCTCCAAATTAAGATATAACTAACACACCGCCACCGAGTGTCATACCTAAAACATTTCAGAATACAAATCAACTTAATTCATTCATAAACCAGCGAAGTGAACTTCTTTCCCCGACACGCCAAAAGGCTGAAAAGCTGAAACAGAAGTGCTCGCCTGCCACGCTGCACCACAGGGTCAGAAAACTCGCCTCACATACTCAACTTCAAAGAATTCTATATATAAGAAAGGAAAAATATAAATAAACATTGCATTTAATGATAACCTAAAAATTACTACTTGTTACAGCACTCCATTCTGTTGCTGTTCAGGACTGCCATACTCACATGTGATTGAACGTGGCGCATTACGTCGTGCACCAAATATTGTATCTAATTCTGTTATCCAAAACTTTATATAGACAGAACAATCAATACTGACTGATCGTTAATGAAATCACTCATATAGAAAGTGTAGGCAAATGGGAAATAAGCTAAGCAAAACACAACCTTAAAAGAATTAATCCTTATGGTCCCAATCAATCTCCTGCAGAAACTTCCAAGGGATCTCACATTTCTTGCGCAAGCACAAAAACATGAATTCAAAAGGATGCATTCCATTCATTTGGCCTGTTCAAACCAAGCGGGGCTACCATACGCCAGTTGAAAATAAAACGCTGTTCAGATTTCCTAAGGGCTGTGGACAGAACCCCTCCATTTTTTAATATAGTTTGTTTGATAACAAAAAATTGAATATCTTTAGGAAAATGATTCTTTGCCACCCAATGATCTACCAAAGGGGCATGTTCACGTACAGATTTAATATGGCTATGATGTTCAATGATCCTTAAACGGATTGGCCGTGCAGTTTGTCCAACATAAATCAAATTACAGGGACAAATTATGGCGTATACCCCACCACTAGTATTGCACATAAATAATTTGGGAATTCTGTAAGGGTATTTTAAATGAGGATGCTGGAAATACTGACACTCAAATGTAAGCGAGCATACTGAGCAAGACCCACATGCGGTTTGTCCATAACCTGATTGCAATCTGCAAATGTATTCCTATTTTTTAATTTTTTGCGTAATGATTGACATTTTTTAACTGTGAAAATAGGATATTCTATGAAACAAGGAACTAAAGATAAAATATGCCAATGTCTTAAAATAGATTTTTTAACTTCCGGCAATTTTGTAGAAAAAGGAATGGTGCAAATAGTACAGGCAGGTCTATCTTTTGGACTTGGGACCAGAAGATTTTCTCTATTGGAATATAGCACACATTTGTATGCCTTCTTTACAGTAGCCTTACTATATCCCCTAGCAATAAATCTATCTGACAATTGTTGGGCTTGAATTTTGAATTCAGCAGTAGAAGTACAAAACTGCCTATAGCGCAGAAACTGATCAATAGGAATGTTATCCTTAAGTAACTTGGGATGAAAACTGCAGTAATGTAACAGAGAATTACGGTCAGTGACCTTTCTATGAATGCTAGTGACCAATCTACGCTCATGGATATATATTTTCATATCCAGAAATATTATAGATTGTTTGTTCTTAACAACAGTGAATACCAAATTAGGATCGCTGGAGTTAAGCAAAATCAAGAACATTTCCAAATCTTCATCACTCCCACTCCATATGAAAAATAGATCGTCAATATAGCGCTTCCAATATATAACTTGCTGAAAAAGGGGAGAACTGTAAATGAAAGTCTCCTCAAAATGAGCAACATAAAGACAGGCCACACTAGGGGCCATGTGTGACCCCATAGGGATACCTTTGATCTGTAAAAAATAATCAGATTTATAGCTGAAAACATTACATGTAAGAGCTGTCTCAGCAATGGTAATAAGAAAATTAAGTCTGCGTGCTGAAATACCCATTTTAGTAAGCTCCATTTTAATAATGTTCAAGGCTGCCTGTTGAGGAATACTTGTGTACAATGAAGTTATAGCAGCAGTTAACAACACCCAATTAGGCTGGGTTTCTGGTAAAAATGACAACAGATTTATAAAGTCAGTGGAATCCATTACATAAGAAGGGGTAGCCATAACAATAGGTTGTAACAAATGATCTATCAATTTGGCTATAGGTCCCAATACAGTGCAGATACCAGCAACAATGGGTTGGCCAGGAGGATTAACTAAGATTTTATGAATCTTGGGCAAGATGTAAAAATATGCTGTAACAAGGAATGAAACCTGCAAGAAATGATATTCTTTATTAGTAATAATTGTTTTTTGCAAAGCTGCCTCAAGAATATCAGTGATTTGTTGATGCAAGACTGGAGTGGAACCAATATCTAGTTTTCTATAAGACTGTTCATCAGATAACTGTCTGTAAACTTCCTGTACAATCATTTATTTTGGCAATACATGATTTGAAAATTATTGTAATTTATGTATATTGTTAATTTAAGTGCAAGTTGGTTTTAAACAAACAATGGGTATGAATGGTTGTATGTGTGTGTTTAGTTTTTAGAGTGTTTATATAGGTGATAGTGTTATTTTGTTCAATAAATGTTATATACATTGTGAAAAAATAATTTTGCCAGCTGGGGCACCGTAGGGAGACCGGGTAGAGCCACAAAGTGTGCCATCTTAGAGAAGCGATCGAAAGTAACCCATATGGTATTCTTCCCTTTGCAGACAAGCAAATCCATTGAAGTCTGTAGCAATATGGGTCCAGTGTTCAGTTGAATGGGAAGTAGCTGTAAGAATTCCCAAAGTCTTCCTGAAGGAGGCTTATGGCAGGCACACATAGGGCAGGATTCGATGTATGCTTTGGTATCCTTCCAAATAGTAGGACACCAGTAGTACCGTTGCAGAGTGGAAAGAGTCCTGGACTGACCCAGATGTCCGGAGGTCAAAGAGTCGTGAGCCCATTGCAAATCCTTTCATCTTAGCAGGCGAGAGACCACTGTTTTCCCCGGAGGTACTGGAAAGGTGGCAGACAAAATGACCTTAGCAGGGTCTATTTTATGCCAAGGGGTATCAGGAACATCCTCAGAAATAAATGACCTGGAGAGGGTGTCGGCACAAGTATTCTTGTTGGCTGGGTGATAACGCAGTGTGAAATTGAATCAAGAAAGAAGAGGGACCAGTGGGCCTGGCAATGGTTTAAACGCTGAGCATGATGTAGATACTCAAGATTTTTATGATCCGGGTATACAGTAATCTGGTGTTGTGCGCCTTCGAGCCAGGGTCACCATTCCTCAAAGGCTAGCTTGATGGCCAACAATTCTTTATCCCTGATGGCGTAATTACGTTCCACCGGCAAGAAGTGTCAGGAAAAAAAAAACAGGGGTGCAGAGTGTGAGTAGTGGAGTATTGACTCAGTACCACTCCTACTACAATGTCGGAGGCGTCAACCTCATCCACAAATGGGCGTGTAGGATCCAGATGGCGGAGACAGGGTTCCTTCAGGAAGGCAGACTTGAGGTCCTGAGTCAAACATAGCTCCGGGCGACCGCTGGGAGGGGTTGACCCCCTTGCAAGTCATGGCCATGAGTGGTGCAGTCAGCATGGAATAATGGTAGATAAAAGAGTGATAGTAATTGTTAAAGCCAAGGAATCTCTGGAGAGCCTTGAGGCCTGTGGGTTGAGGCGAATCACGGATGCTCTTTAATTTTTGAGTTTCCATTCGAAACCCCTGACTAGAAACCATGTAGCCCAGAAAAAGAACAGTCTCTTGTTCGAAGGAGCACTTTTCAAGCCTGGTGAAAAGTTGGTTATCTTGCAGCTGCTGAAGGACACGAGAGATGTCCTGGTGGTGGCTAGGTAGGTCTTAAGAGAAGACGAGAATAACATCGAGGTAAACAACCACACACTGATAAAGAATATCTCTGAAAACCTCATTCATCAGGTTTTGAAATACTACGGGTGTGTTGCAAAGCCGGCATGGCTTCACAAGGTATTCAAAGTGAGTGTTGTGTGTGTTAAAGGCAGTCTTCCACTCATCACCCTCACAGATCTGGACCAAATTATAGACTCCACGAAGGACTAATTTCGAAAAGAATCCTGTCAAAACGCTCAGAGTTGAGTGGCAGTAGGTAGCGATCCTTGAGAGTAATTTTGTTTAGGCCACGGTAGTTGATGCAGGGACAGAGGGAGCCATCTTTTTTCCCTACAAAGAAAAACCCTACTCCTGCAGGGGACTTGGAGAGCCAAGTTTTCATGAATGAATTCTGACATGGCTTGGGTCTCAATCTTCGAGAGAGGGTAGATCCTACCCAGAGGAAGCTCCGTGTTGGGCAGTAAATTTATCATGCAGTCATAGCAGCGATGAGGAGGTAACTTGTCCACAGCCTTCTTTGAGAACACATTGGAGAAGGATGCATATTGTGGTGGAAGGCTCGGTATTGAGGGCACTGTAGTCAGACAAGGCAGTGGAGAGATGGGTTCCAAGCAGTTCTTAAGGCAAGCTGGGCCCCAACGAGAGAGCTGTAGGGTGGCCCAATTGAACTGTGGAGTGTGCTGCTGGAGCCAGGGCAATCCCAATACAACGGGATGGATGGCCTTGTCCAATATATGGAATGATATGGTTTCCACCTGCAAAGTCCTGGTGCATAGCTGGATGGGAGCAGTGGTATGGGTAACCTCACCAGGAAGAGGTTCTCCATGAATAGACGAGAGTAATAAGGGCACCAGAGAGCGGATGGTGGGAATCCGTAGGTGTTCGGTGAGTTGCTTTAATGTGAAGTTCCCACCAGCCCTGGAGTTCACCAGTGCCAAGGTGTGAAACTGCTGGTTGTCCATCTTGATGGACACGGGAACAGTCAGTGGAGGAGAGGGTGAAGTCAGGCCTAGGAGGAGTCCTCCAGCAGAACCTAGGCCCAGGAGTTTCCCAGATAGACTGGGCATGAGGCAATGGCATGTCCGGGCTGGCCGCTGTACAGACAGAGACCGGATTGCTGTCGATTAGAGATGTGAACCGTGTGATCGATCGTCTTAACGATCGATTTCGGCTGGGAGGGGGAGGGAATCGGATCGTCGCAGTTTTGTTTTTTTAAATATCGTGTAAATTGTAAATCGGGGGAGGGCGGGAAAACCGGCACACTAAAACAACCCTAAAACCCACCCCGACCCTTTAAAATAAATCCCCCACCCTCCCGAACCCCCCCCAAAATGTCTTAAATTACCTGGGGTCCAGTGGGGGGGTCCCGGTGTGATCTTCCACTCTCGGGCACACTAAAACAACCCTAAAACCCACCCGACCCTTTAAAATAAATCCCCCACCCTTCCGAACCCCCCCAAAATGTCTTAAATTACCTGGGGTCCAGTGGGGGGTCCCGGTGTGATCTTCCACTCTTGGGCACACTAAAACAACCCTAAAACCCACCCGACCCTTTAAAATAAATCTCCCACCCTCCTGAACCCCCCCAAAATGTCTTAAATTACCTGGGGTCCAGTGGGTGGGTCCCGGTGTGATGTTCCACTCTCGGGCCACGGGTGCATTTGATAGAAATGGTGCCGGCGCTACCTTTGCCCTGTCATATGACAGAAATCTGGATATGAGGGTTGGTAAGAAAAATGGATTTTTGGTGACGGAACTATACCGAAAGACAACAGATAAAAATGGACTATTGCATTTCAATAGTTTTCATCCTAAACATATCAGAGAAAATATCCCTTTGGGACAATTTTTTAGAGTAAGAAGGATCTGTACGGATATGCCATCTTTTAAAAAACATGCTAAGGACTTGCAAGAAAGATTTAAGGCACGGGGATATCCGGATCATGTGGTTAATCACGCGTACAAAAGAGCGCGTTATATAAATAGAGATCTTTTGTTACAACCCAAAAAGACTCAGAAATCCCATTCATTAGTCTGTGTATTATGCTATTCAAATAGAGTAGGGGATTTAATACAGGTTATTAAGAATCACTGGCATTTAGTCAGTGGTTTTGTGGGTATGCAAGTCCCTCCGATGTTTTCTTTTAAGAGATCTCAAAACCTTAGGGATATTTTGGTGCATTCAGATCTAGGGAGTGGAGAAAGTAGAAAAGAGATGAATGGAGGACATTATCCATGTACAGGTTGTAGTGTTTGTAAGTTTAGTTTGTCAGTAAATTTCTTTATCCACCCGGTTACTGGAAAAAAGATTTATTTGAGAAATATGACTACGTGCCAATCTAGTTCAGTAATATATATTGTGCAATGTCCTTGTGGATTGTTTTACGTGGGGAAAAAAACAAGAAAAGTTAGGATCCGGATATTAGAACACTGCAGTAGGATTCGGAATGAGGTTGAAACTGCCCCACTAGTAAAACACTGGCAAGAATATCATCATACAGTGGAAGAGCTTCGTTTTTTTGTGATACAAGAAATACACAATAGACGTGGAGGTAATATTAATAAGACATTGCTACGTTTGGAGCAAAGGCTGATTTTTTCTTTGGGAATGTTGTGGCCCAAGGGTTTAAATGACAAAATAGATTGGGTAGTTTGTCTTTAGGTTAATTTTCATTGATCTGGGGTGGTGAAAGAAATAAGTAAAGGAAAGGGTTTCTTTCACTTTAAATGGAAACGTTGTCTCTCAGTTCTGCCTTTGAAGTAAGCTTGATTGTGTAGTAGGGCTGAGTTGAAATCAGGTGGGAGGGTAAAATAGAGAGGCGGAGATAGATTTGGACTTCTGTTTTGATTGGAGCAAGGAGGTATAAAAAATGGCACCGCCCGTATGGCCATATTGCCGTACTGCAAATGGCGCCGGCCGTATGGCTGGCGCCATTTTGCATTACGGCAACACGATTCGAGTGTAGGAGGTCGTTTCCGGACCCCCGCTGGACTTTTGGCAAGTCTTGTGGGAGTCAGGAGGCCCCCCCAAGCTGGCCAAAAGTCCCTGGGGGTCCAGCGGGGGTCCGGGAGCGATCTCCTACGCTCGCGACGTCGGGGGACAGGAACCAAAATGGCGCCGGTGCTACCTTTGCCCTGTCATATGACAGGGCAAAGGTAGCGCCGGCGCCATTTCTATCAAATGCACCCGTGGCCCGAGAGTGGAACCACACAGGGACCTCCCCCACTGGACCCCAGGTAATTTAAGACATTTTGGGGGGGTTCGGGAGGGTGGGGGATTTATTTTAAAGGGTTGGGGTGGGTTTTAGGGTTGTTTTAGTGTGCCGGTTTTCCCGCCCTCCCCCTCCCCCTTCCCCCGATTTACGATTTTTGACGATAAATCGGGGGAATTCCTATTATATATCGCCTCTAACGATTTTTGACGATTTAAAATATATCGGACGATATTTTAAATCGTCAAAAAACGATTCACATCCCTACTGTCGATGGCATCATTCCTTAGGAAATCTACTCCTATCCATCTGCATGGGTTCCTCCTCTGATGGATTCTGTGCTGTGCTTACTCACGGAGAAGAACGCCGGGCTCAGGATGGACCTGATGCAGACTTCCGGGCTGCTCTGGACTCAAGAGTGCATTCTTGTAGGCAATGGTCGATATGAGAGCAATTCATGAGCCGCCAACTTGTCTTTAATCCGAGGACTCTAACCTTCGAGAAAGATGGAAAGTAGATAGTTGGAGTCCCAGTGTAATTCTGAGGCTAGAGTTCGGAATTCAATAGTATAGTTCGTTTGAGGCTGAGAGTCTTGTTGAAGAAGAAGAAGAGATGACCTGGAAATGGCTCATCAGTCCAGGTCTTTGAAAACAGACCGAAACAGGGTCAGGAACCCTGGGAGATCGTGGAGGACCAGGTCTGCTTGCTTCCAGAGAGGTGACACCCAGGCCAAGGCCTTACCATCCAAAAGGGCCAAAATGTATGTAGTCTTGGTGATCACATCTGGGAAGTAAGCCAGTGATGCATACCTTCCTCCACCCCTTCTGGAGTTGAGCTTATCAGCTTAGTCATAGAACTGAGGTACGCTGGTGCCATGCATGCTCAGAGGTCTTCAGGAAATTCTGTTGGTACCTGTTACAGTACTGTGTGCCTTTTTATGTCCACTGATTAACTGTAATGAATTTGGACAAAAAAATCTACAACAGGATCAAGTCAGCTCTGCTGTCACTGGACTTTGGAGTCCGAGACTACATCAACCAAAGAAGGAAAGAGAGATCTGGTAACTCACTCCTTCAGTTTACCCTGAAGCTTTTTACTATTGGCACAAGATACAAATAAATAGGACTGCAGCTCCTTGATTTTTTTTTTTTTTGTTTTAAGCCTACATGAAAGATAGATTGTGTGGTCTTGAGAAAGCTATGGACTGCAGCAGCAAGTTTGGCTCATGTTTCAGCATTAGTGAATATGAAAGGGGAAATGCCATCTAAATGATTTCTCCCTCCATCCCCAGGTTTCTTTTCCACCACTTTACGTTTTGTGTAGGGATTAGGATTTTTCAAAGTTTCTTATGCATTAAATGGAGCTTCCAATGTTCCTCTTTCAAAAACATTACTTTGGCACCAATTCAGCAGCGCTGCTGGCAATTCCTAATCCTAAAATCATTCCCTCTGATATCTCTGAGTGCGTGGAGAGTATGGAAGTAAAGCAGGAAGTATCCAAAGCCAAAGGGATTGATGCAGCTTTCAATTTCAGTGCTCAGTAGGGATGTGAATCGTTTTTTGACGATTTAAAATATCGTCCGATATATTTTAAATCGTCAAAAATCGTTAGGGCCATGATACAATAACAATTCCCCCGATTTATCGTCAAAAAATCGTAAATCGGGGGAAGGGGGAGGGCAGGAAAACCAGCACACTAAAACCCCCTAAAACCCACCCCCGACCCTTTAAATTAAATCCCCCACCCCCAAATGCCTTAAATTACCCTGGGATCCAGCGGCGGTCCATAGCTAAATCGGGGGAAGGGGGAGGGCAGGAAAACCGGCACACTAAATACCCCTAAAACCCACCCCCGACCCTTTAAATTAAATCCCCCCCCCTCCTGAACCCCCCCCCTCCCAAATGCCTTAAAGTACCCTGGGGTCCAGCGGCGGTCCGAAATGGGCTCCTGCTGTTGAAGCGTGTTGTCTTCGGCCGGCGCCATTTTGCAAAATGGCCACCACAAAATGGCGGCGGCCATAGACCAACACGATTCGACCGCAGGAGGTCGCTTCCGGACCCCCGCTGGACTTTTGGCAAGTCATGTGGGGGTCAGGAGGCCCCCCCAAGCTGGCCAAAAGTCTCTGGGGGTCCAGCGGGTGTCCGGGAGTGATCTCCTGCCGCGAATCGTTTTCCGTACAGAAAATGGCGCCGGCAGGAGATCGACTGCAGGAGGTCGTTCAGCGGAGGTCCGGAACCCTCGCTGAATGACCTCCTGCAGTCGATCTCCTGCCGGCGCCATTTTCCGTATGGAAAATGGCGCCGGCCATATGCGTATGGCCGGCGCCATTATCAGTACGGAAAACTTTTGGCGTACGGAAAATGGCGCCGGCCATTCGCGTGCAGGAAGCCGTTCCCTGACCCCCGCTGGACTTTTGGCAAATCTTGTGGGGGTCAGGAGGCCCCCCCAAGCTGGCCAAAAGTCCCTGGGGGTCCAGCGGGGGTCCGGGAGCGATCTCCTACGCTCCTGACGTCGGGGGACAAAAAACAAAATGGCGCCGGCGCTACCTTTGACCTGTCATATGACAAGGCAAAGGTAGCGCCGGCGCCATTTCTGCAACGCACCGGAGGCCCGAGAGTAAAAGATCACACCGGGACCCTCCCTCTGGACCCCAGGTAATTTAAGGCATTTTGGGGAGGGGGGTTCGGGAGGGTGGGGGATTTATTTTAAAGGGTCGGGGAGGGTTTTAGGGTTGTTTTAGTGTGCCCGAGAGTGGAAGATCACACCGGGACCCCCCCCCCCCCACTGGACCCCAGGTTAAGGCATTTTGGGGGGGTTCAGGAGGGTGGGGGATTTATTTTAAAGGGTCGGGGTGGGTTTTAGGGATGTTTTAGTGTGCCGGTTTTCGATTTACACGATTTACACTATATTTAAAAAACCCAAACTGCGACGATCCGATTCCCTCCCCCTCCCAGCCGAAATCTATCATGAAGACGATCGATCACACAATTCACATCTCTAGAAAATAACGCTTGGAGATTAAACTTTCAAGTCTCTGTGCATTATTTGCATATTCTGCCTGCATGAAATGCAAGTGCAGAAATTCCTTGGTAAAGGATACCCATGTGCTTTGCAGCATAGAAGACAGCTTGGAAATTGCTACTCTGTCTGCAAGCATCCTTTTGCTGGATTTACAGGTTTTTTTGTACATTGATTTGATACAAGTAATTAATAAATATTACAGGCATCTTTAGCAAAATGTAAGGAAATTAAATTATATCATATAGAAGTAAAGAGTAACGTATTTGTCTTTCTCTGAATTTTTCCCCCTCCAGAAAACCAAGCAGATGAGAGCGAGTTAGACTTGTCGGCCCTGTGCCCGGAGATAAATAATGCATTTTTCACATATCTTCTCTCTTTGTTATGCGGTGGCTTTCCTTGTAAAAGTATGGGAGAAGCTGATTGCTTCTCAGGGGAGTGCAACTTGATCCTTTGAGGGCTGCATGGAGGTCTGGTTTTCAAGGTAATTAAGATATGCAAATCCAGTTTATAGGCCAATTACTTGCAGATCTAGCTGATGAATATGCATTGATGGGTATCCTACCAACAAAACTGGTTTGTAGCCCTTGAATATCCGAGTTGCCTACTCTAAATTTGATTTTGTTCAGTAATGCAGAGCTTGCATGAAGGCAGTGATTAGTCACTTTTCTTAATGTGCAGTTAATGTAGCAATTTTCAAAGTGCCACATTCCTGTGAAGATTACTTGCACTTTTTACCTATGGGCTTTACAAAGTATGCATGGTCACTTGGCACCTGCTTTTTATGCTGGTAGAATTTTGTTTGAAAAGTACAAGTGTAGATTTAAAAATGCAATTTACACATGTACTTTTGCTCCCCAAACCTAAGCATGCCCCCAGGAATGCCTCTTCTTGATGTGGCTAAAAGACAAAACAGCACTTTGCTTTTTCCTTATCATCCTGCCATAGCAGTACAGACTAGGGATGTGAATCGTGTGATCGATCATCTTAATGATCAATTTTGGCTAAGGGGGGGGGGGAATCTGATCATCTTAGTTTTTTAGGTTAAAAAATTGTTTTATCGGGGGAGGGGGGAGGACAGGAAAACCGGCACACCAAAACAACCCTAAAACCCACCCCGACCCTTTTAAATAAATCCTCCACCCTCCCGAACCCCCCAAAATGTTTTAAATTACCTGGGGTCCAGTGGGGTGGGGGGGGTCCCGGCGCGATCTTCCGCTCTCTGGCCACAGCTGCGTTAATAGAAATGGCGCCGGTGGCCTTTGCCATTATCATATGACAGGGCAAAGGTAGCGCCGGCGCCATTTTGGTTCCTGTGACCCGACATCACGAGTGCAGGAGATTGCTCCCGGACCCCTGCTGGACCCCCAGGACTTTTGGCCAGCTTGGCGGGGCTTCCTGTCCCCCACAAGACTTGCCAAAAGTCCAGCGGGGGTCCGGGAGCGACCTTCTGCACTTGGGCTATATTGCCAATATTCAAAATGGCGCACGGGGGAATTGTTATTGTATCGCGGCTCTAACGATTTTTGACGATTTAAAATATATCTGACAATTGTTTTAAATCGTCAAAAAACTATTCATATCCCTAGTACAGACAGGTGGGTTGTATCCCCCTCGGACCGGCGGATAGAGGCAGTGATCAATCCTTTAAGATGACTACCCTATAGAGTCAGGTATACTAGAGCAAATCATCAATATTTCTTTGCCTCCAGCAGATGGTATTGGTACTGGTCTAGTGCAGCAGGAATTGGGCTCCTAGAACAACTGTCTCTTGGGAGCTGCCCTCCCTCAGCAGAGCCAGGACTGAGGGTACTTGCCAGGTACTTGTAGCCTGGATTGGCCACTATTGAAAACAGGATGCTGGGCTTGATGGACTCTTGGGCTGACCCAGTATGGCAATTTTGTATGTTCTTATGCAGACAGATGTGCATATTGCACTGATTCAAGTAACCCCTGCACAGGAGAGGGTTTCCTGAAAAGCATGCAGGCAAGGGCATAGTCAGTCGAGGAGCCGATACAGAGGTGGAGGTATTGAGCTTGATAGACATCGTAGTAGCTGTCACGGTAGTGTCTAGACGAGAGCTCAAGTTGTCTATGACAGCTGCCACAGACTCCAAGAATTTCTGTTGTTCGCTGATACTTTGTGCCAGGCCAGGAAGGGCCTGGAGGGCTGAGACCTCTGCCAGGTCCATGGACTTGGCAATCTGTTATGGTTTGTGGGTTTGTTGACCCTTGGCCCGAGGTATGAGTTGTTACCACCTATGGGGAGGAGCCCCACAGGCCCACACAGTCGGGTGGCAAGGTCAGGCATGGCAGGGAGCTCTGGGTGAAACTGTGGAGACGTCTCGAAGAGTCAGGGGGAATTCCCCAGTAGACAAGCAGGCTGAAGATTATACCTTGATGGAGACCCCTGAGGGGGAAGGCACCAGGCAGGCCATAGAGTAGGAAGGCTTGAGACTGGCATGCAGGAGGTATACTGGAGAAACACCCCTGATGGGCGGAGCTGCAGAGCGAGGAAGGTACAGTTGAAGTGATGCAGGCTAACCCGCAGAGCAGGGAAGCCCGAGTCCAGTCTCCGATGATGAAATACGTAGAAACCCGAGGAGCGGGGAGCACAGACAGTGTCTGATTGATAGAGAAGCATAGTCCCGAAGAGCAGGGAAGTGCTGGTAGTCTTGTAGCATGTACGCTCAACCTTGAGGAGCGGGGAGGTGTGGAAAGTCCCAGTAAAGCACAAGGACACTGTCACGAGGAGCGGGACAGTGGTGAGAGTCTCTTGAAAAGTAGGAGGATGCAGCCCCGAGGAGTGGGAGAGCACTGACAGTCCAACACGGCATGTAGGCACAACCCCAAGGAGCAGGGAAGTTCTAGAGTAAACTCCCGAGTGGTAAAGGCATTCCAGGGGGCAGCCTGAGGAGCTTGGAGCCTTGCAGAGTAGGACTTCAGGAAGCACAGGGCCAGCCCGAGGAGCAGGGGAGGCCAGGAGACAAGGTCCACGTAAGGAGCGCCCACCAGACAGAGTCCAAAGTCCAAAGGAGTCCAATAGTGTAGCCACAGGAACACGAAATAGGAGCTAGTAGAGATGTACAGAACTTGTTGCCAAGTGGGCTAGCTGAGGGCAAAGGTGGAGCTTAAATACCTTGATCCAATGACATCATCAAACAGGAATGCCCCCGAGGTTCCCGCCGAAGAGGCTTCAAAGGAGGGCCCTGTGACGTGCGCGCATGCCTAGGAAGGCCCGGAGATAACATGGCTGGCAGCAGCGTCTTGGCCGCCACGAAGAGCCATGGGGAATGTGGGAGTAGAGATCGGCCTGTGCTGCGAGCAGACCCGGGGAGGGATGGAGAATGGTGTAGGATGTAAGTAAGCATGGTCGCAGTCATCTACGACTGATGGGTATAACAGAAAGGTCCACAGTTCTTCAGTTTCAGAAGGGATCCGAAAGCGCTGGGTATTGATGTCGTTCTTTAGCTATTGCCGCATTGCAGGATGTGGTATGCCTTCTCTCACTGGTCTCTAATAGGCAGGATCATAGTTTTGGTTGCTCTGGATTTGCCCTGGATGCCATGATTTGCCAATCTGTAGAGATTGCTGGTGGGTAGTCCCCTCATACTGCCGCTTCAGAAGGATATGTTTCGACAGGGACCCATTCAACATGAAGATCCGGGTCAATTTTTTCTTACAGTTTTACCCTTGATAGGGCTTAGCTGTTGAAGCATGGTTATTTTGCTGAAGTGATTTCCAATTTGCTTTGGGCCAGTAAATTTTCTACATCTCTGGCATATGTTAGAGTTTGGAGAATTTTCGAGGCCTGGTGTGAGGAGGAACTTCTCGGTCTCTCAAAGTGGAAATTCCATTCTTTTTGGAATTTTTACAAGACTGATTGTTTAACAATTTGACCCTTAACACTCTGAAGGTTCAAGTGGCAGATATCCCTTGTTAGAGGAGATGAGTCAACAGTGGGCCTTTGTCTTCCCATCTGAAAGTGTCACGGCTTTAAAGGGAGTCAAACATCTGTGTCCTCCCTTGTGACTGCCGGTGCCTCTGTAGGACCTTAATCTGGTCCTGAATTTCTTGGCAGGACTGACTTTTCAGACACTATGTGGCCTCTCCTTGCAGCTGCTTTCCTTGAAGACAGTTTTTGTAGTGGCAATCTGTTCTGCATGTAGGGTTTCTGAATTGCAGGCTCATTCTTGCCATGAACCTTTTCTGTGTGCGACTCTGGGAGCGGTATAGCTTCAGACTGTGCTTTCTTTTTTGCCAAAGATGGTTTTAGATTTTCATTTGAATCAGTCTATTTCTTTGCCCATGTTAGACAGGGACAGATATTAGAGTGCATATCATCTTTTGCATACCTTGGAAATCATGTGGAATCTGATGTGGTATTTGGGAGTTACTAAGTCTGACTGGAAGTCTGAGCGGTTGTTTGTGCTCCATGGTGAGGTAAACAAGGTGACCAGTGACATGGGCAATTATAACCCATTGGATTAAGGAAGTCATCACGGCCACCTATGTGGATGCTAGGGGTGTGCAGTTTGGCTTTTCCAGAGAATCCTGATGAGCTGATTTTGGGGCAGGGCTATATATCCATGTCGTCAGTTTTTACTCTGTCTCCTTCCTTAGATGAAAGAATATTATCAGGTAAGTAAGTAGTAATTTCTCCTTTTACCCACAGAAGTCCTTTTGAAATGTTATCCTGAAATGAACAAAATAACAGATTTCCCATGGTAATCTAATATTTTTTCTCCTCCATGTATTTTTCTCTTGCCCAAAGGTGGTTTCTAAATTATCAGTTTCAGAAAAGTTCTTTATTGTCTGTAACTGTGTTGCTTGGAAGCCCTTTTCATAACATGAACACATGCATGCATGAACATATGCATTGGGTTGCCTCATGGAGGGGATGGCATGCAAAGTAACCACCTATGGGAACGCCCAGAGACAAGTGTGGTGCCCCTCTCCTCTTGGTTCCTCTCTCACCTGCAGGTGACATGCCAGGTGTTTGAACCAAATTGGGCTGTATAGATCAGAGAACTCCTTATAGTTCAAACAGCTGATCAGTGATTTACATGACTGCAGCAGAGTTACCACTCTCAGAGGAGGCGTTAGTCAGGACACAAAGGTGAGAGGTGGGCAGAGACCATAGGATGGGGACAGAAAGATTAGCAACTTAAACTGAGTTGTCAGAGGCAAACTCTGTTTTGGCTTTGTTGGGGAGGCAGTGCAGGGGAGGAAAGGACCTCCCTGGCTGTGACATCGAAAATGGGTTCCATCCCTTCCAACCACTCAGAACACTGTTTAGCCCAGCAACTGTCCTACATACATACATACACATGCACACAGACAGACACACGATCACACAACATATCTTTGCATCGAGCAGATAATGTGCTAGTATTGTTTAAAACATTTACAGAAGAGATTCATTTGCAAGCTATTCTTATTTTATTTCATTATTTTTACAATTGCAGGTTTCTGGGCACTCAAGCAAATCCTGATTAGTGCACTTAGGATTTTGAACATATTCATGGCAATTGGAGAATGTATCCTCATATGGGCAGACGTTTGCTGAAATAAAAGAGAACAGAGTTAAATATTCACAAGGTAGTAAGACCTATCCTAGTTCATACTATATGTATTGTATTTTTTAGCAATTTTAGTTTGCTAAAGACAAGTTTATTTCTAATGGCAGATGCTCCAGGATATTTTTAGGTTAGTTTTTTTTTTCTAAAAATTTGGGATAGTGTACACACACAAGTATGTATTTCAATATCATATTCTGTCTAAGGGGTAATTTTCAAAAACATTTCCAAGCATAAAATATGGTTTTCCATGTGTAAATATGCTTTTTGGAAAATTATTTGGGCATTGAACATGTGAAAATAAGCGCAGAAGTGTTTTCATGTGTAATTTTACACATACTTCAAAGGGACATTATTTATGCATGTACTTTTGAATTTTGATAGTATGCATGTGAACATTGTTGCTGGAGTGCTGGGGAGCGATCTGGCCTCTGGGAGATGAAGTGTACCCTTGGGCCACGACGTGCTTGCAGAGGAGCTATGGGAAGTAGGGATGTGAATCGTTTTTGAACGATTAAAATTATCGTCAGATAATTTTAAAATCGTCAAAAATCGTTAGAGTGCATGATACAATACAAATGCCCGTATGACATAGTGAGGGCAAAGGTAGCACCGGCGCCATTTTGAAGATTGGCAATACGACCCGCGTGCAGGAGGTCGCTCCCGGACCCCCACTGGACTTTTGGCAAGTCTTGTGGGGGTCAGGAGGCCCCCCCAAGCTGGCCAAAAGTCCCTGGGGGTCCAGCGGGGGTCTGGGAGCAATCTCCTGCACTCGTGACGTCGGGAGCCAGGAACCAAAATGGCGCCGCCGCTACCTTTGCCCCGTCACATGATAAGGGCAAAGGGCCACCGGCGCCATTTCTCAACGCAGCCGTGGCCAGAGAGCAGGAGATCGCGCCGGGACCCCCTCACTGGACCCCAGGTAATTTAAAACTTTTTTTGGGGGGGGGTCGGGAGGGTGGGGAATTTGTTTTAAAGGGTCGGGTGGGTTTTAGGGTTGTTTTGGTGTGCCGGTTTTCCCGCCCTCCCCCGATTTACGATTTTTAACGATTTAAAAAACAAAACAAAACACGACGATCAGATTTCCCTCCCCTCCCCAGCCAAAATCGATCGTTAAGACGATCGATCACACGATTCACACCCCTAATGGGAGGCACCGAGGCTGGTGAGGAGTGCCCAAGCATGGGTGGACAGGCTGAAAATGCCGGACCCTAGCCTCTATCGAACCTGAGCTCATCGGAGAGACCCAGCAACGCGATGTTGGTCTCTGATGTATCCCTCCGGCCACTCGATAGCCCTTTTGGACCTGCCGTAGGGAATGGCAGATGCGACAGGATGGACAGAGGCTGAGGGCAGAACAAAATGGACTCAGACGAAGACTCAGATGAAGTTTCAGATGAAGACTCAGATGATGTTTCACACGAAGACTTAGGATGTGAAGGGTGTTGCGTGAAGATTCTGATGGGGTTCAGAATAAGGAAGAATACTGAAGGAGCGCTGCCTGTTGTTATTACGTGTATTTTAGTGGATCCTTGGGTGCTGTGGAAATGACCACTCCCATGGGGAGGAGCCCCATGAGGAGCCACAGCACTAGGCTAAACTCTGATACACAAAACACTGAAATTTGAACTCTTTTATTCTACAGCTTTATGTAGCCACCAGGTGGCAGTAGTGAGTTGTAGTCTCAGGGACCTCGGCAGAGGGAGCCCTTCTCTCCTGGATGATGTCAGGAGGTTCCGAAGCAGGTTACCCAGCAAGGTGTTACTGTGGATGAGACAGGTGAGATGTTAGAATACTCACTCGGTGTTAGCTGTTATGGATGCGATTCCACCAGATAGTAGTAGAAAGGTACAGGCACTGAGGCAGGGAGAGCAGGCCCTCGAGGAGCGAGTACCTGTTCCATGAATGGCACCTGAAATAGAACAGAGGGCCCCCGAGGAGGGGGTACCACGTTAGTAGTCAAACCCCGAAGGGCAGAAGGAGAGCTTCCTGCAGGCAGCAGGGAGCGGCAGGGTAACGCAGACAAGAACAGTTCAAGTCCTAGTTTGAGTCTATTTGAGTCTTTGCCAACTCAATGAGCTAGCATAGGCGTGACGTCAGCTGAGGGAATGCCCTTGAGGTTTGCGCCACTGGGCGTACTTAGACGTGGGTTGCTCGCACACCCTAGCAGGTACCTGGGAGGAGCAATGGCGTACGGCTGCACCATAGCCGTTCCGGGGATGCCATGGAGGTTGGCTTGGTGACGCTGCAGTAGCCATCTTGCCCAGATAAGCAGGAGGAGCCGAGATAGGGGTGCAACAAGCGGGGCGAATCCGTCGAAGACCGACGGACACAACACTGCCACAACTCGCGCCCAACACAGCCAATCAAGGCAGGTCACGGACCACGTTGAAGGCGAAGCAGACTCCAAAATCTGATATCAACCCAAGTTACGTTACAGTTCAAGATGACGGTGAGTACTGAATGAGTACTACCTCACCGCGTGCCCTACAAAGCAACTCAAGGTTGGTCACAGACAACGCAGATGGCAAAGCAAACTCCAAGCTAAGCAATGGGCTTCAATTCCGAACATGGCGAAGATTCAGATGAGGCCTGCACCGAGGCGCACCCACCACAGCCAGAAAAGGCAAGGCCCGGCCACGCAGGAATGGAGCAGGTTCAGGTAGGATCTCAGGCATGGACCAAAGCAGGTACAAGGGACTCCAGAGACCAGGTCAGGATAAGAACAGAACCTCAGGATCCAAAGCTTGGAAAAAGGAACTCAGAGTGGATTGCTCAGAGAAATGAAGCTCAAAGTGCAACTCGGAGCAAAAGAATTCGGATCAAGGAACCTGAAGCTTGAGGATAAAGATGATGGTCCTGGAGGCTTGCGCTGCCGAAGAAAAGAGGCATCTGGATGGAAGATCAGGAACATCAGAACATCATAACGAAGACACCGGATCAGACGAGAGACTATGACGAAGAAACAGGATGAGACAAGAGACCATGACGAAGACACCAAGACATCTGGAACCGACGAGACAAAGACATGGGATCCCACGAAGAACAGAGTGCCTAAGAGAAGCTGGGATGCAGCAAAGTCCTAAGGATGACTAGTTCCTTGCAAAGTCAATGGTGGACTGAAAACAGGTCCCTTTTATAGGGCTGAAGAGGACTTCCCACGATGACATCATCAGGAGGGTCCAGGAGGACTGGCCCTTTAAATATTGCAGAGAGGCACAGCCCCGTGCCGAGAGAGGTAGGAGGCAGGACCCTGAAAGTGGCATCCATGCCGCAAAGAGAAGCAGGAGCAGGACCAGGCCGAAACCCAGGCCAGCGACGTTGGCGGTTCCCTGCCGCAGGGGAGGAGGCATGCTTGGCTCCCTGTCGCAGGAGAGTCCTGTCAATAGCACCTCCATGCCTTGAAGAGACCATGTGTTGGTGGTCTCCAGGCTGCATTGGAGCACAGCGACATGGCCCACCGTGCAGGTGAATGACGTGGGCGGTCTTCTGACCGTGAAGGAGCACCAGCGGCGGCCTCATAGCCGCGAAGGCTGAAGACAGAGGCTCCAGCTGCAGAACAATGGCATCAGGGTACCGGCTGACAAAAGGAAAGGTAAGAGGCCACTTGTGGGCTTGTTCCCACATGTGGAATCATAACAAACATCTGCATTCTTGAGTTAAAAGATCCATGAACGCAAGTATATGTGCCATGCATGAGCCATGCATATTTTAAAGGCTGCAGATTATTTATTTTTTATTTGTGTGTGCTAACAAATAAACAAGGGCAGAGTTAGGGCATGTTGGGGAAAGCCCAACAGTTATGCATGTAAATCTGTGTTTTAAATTTGGTGGCTGCAGCGCACAGTGGGCTCTTAGCTGTGCACCTGATGAGCTGTAAGTCTACATAAATCTTTGTTAAGGACTAAAACGACTGGGTGAGGGGTTTGGGTCAACTTGGCGGAGTGAAGGCTGAAGAACTAGAGGGGCTGGATCACCTTGAGTTGGATTGGACAAACTAGTGGACTGATTGGTAAAACTGGGAATGTCCTTCATGCAAGCATGTTTTAAAATCTGCTTACCTGCATACATTAAAGCCAACAAAGTCCTAAGGAAGCTGTATAAAGTATGATTGTGTGCATAATTTAAATTTTAGCATATGTCTGCTCATGCTCCCATACAACCCTTTATGGGCGTCAACACACTGGGCCGGATTTTCAAAAGGTTACACAAGCCGGGCCAATTTTAAAAAGGCCCGGCGACGTGCATAAAGCCCCGGGACATGTGTAAGTCCTGGGGCTTGCAAAAAGGGGTGTGGGTGGACCGAGGGCGGTATCAGGCTCCCGGCACAGCGTCCATATTTGCTGCTGTGGCGGGGATCGCACGCTGGCAGTTAGCCAGCAGTTGGCCGGCCAACTGCCCCATAGCTTAAGTAAGTTTTGGAACAAAACTAAGGAAAAAGAAATGGTAGGGGATAAAGGGCAGGGGAGGTAGGGGAAGGGAAGGGAAGGTAGGGTGGGGGGGATAGGGATGTTCCCTCTGAGGCCGCTCCGATTTTGGAGATGCCTGGGAGGGAATGGGGGAAGGCTGCACGGCTCAGCGCGCACAAGGTGCTCAATTGTGCACCCCCTTGCGCACGCCGACCCCAGATTTTATAACTTGTGCGTGTCTGCACAAACAAGTTATACAATCGGGAGTACATGTGCATGCGCACCTTTTTAAAATCTACCCCACTCATTTTAAAGTTTCCATCCCTGTGTAAATGTGCACCTATGCTGTGCAAAGGTGAAAGTCCTAGACTTTAGGAAAATTAACTTTCTCAAAATGGGGGTGTACCTCACGGGTTAGGATTAGGGTTGAGGGTGTACCTCCCAGAATAGTTAGCTGGATGAGAAAATCTAGGGAAACTAGAAGGGCATCGTGCAAAACTAAAAAGAGATATAATAAGAGCAAATAATCTTTTTGTTTGGATTGAAAATTAAGGGAATAGGAAAAAGAAACTGTTATAGTTTTCTAAAGAAATAGCTGAAAAGGTAAAGGAGAAAAAAATTAACATTCATAAACTACAAGAGATCGCTGAAAGAGAAAGAGAGGCAACAATATCTGGAAAATTATGGGGAGCTGGGAAAGTAGGCAGGAATGTGAAAATTCAAATAAAAGAAAAAGCAAATATGGTAAAACAAGGGGACAAAGCTTTTTTTTTTTAATATGTTAGTGATAGAAGAAATTGCAAAAGTGGCATTACAACACTCAAAGGTGAAAGGAAGGAATATGTAGAGCAGTGATGGCTAACCTATGACACGCGTGTCAGAGGTGACACGCCGAGCCGTTTTGGCTGACACGCGCAGCGTTTCGAGGACTATCAGGAATTTTTTTTTTTTTTATTGGCTGCGCCGAGCCTTTTCTTTTTCAGCTGCGCCGAGCCTTTAAATGTGTTTTTTAGTTTCCCCCTACCCTCCACCAATGCCCCCGGGCGCAGGGAGGCTCATGCGTCGCAGCGATGAGGCTCAAGACAACGCGCTGATGCTCCTCCTTCCTGCCTGTGTGGCCCCGGAAGTAAACGTTGCCGGAGCCGCGTGGGCAGGAAGGAGGAAGTGAATCAGTGCGTGCAGAAGAGGAGGAGCCGCCGTGGGTCGCTGCGAATCCCAAGTCGCAGCGGCCCAAGAAGAGGAAGAGGCCCGGTAGCAGGGCTGCCGCGGCCCGAGAAGATCACGGCTGCTGCAGAGCCCAACCTGCGGCAACCCGCGAAGAGGAGGCCCAGAGGTGAGAGAGAGGCTGAGGGCCCGTAGAGTGCGTGTATGAGGTGAGTTGAGAGAGAGGACCTGAATGTTTGCAGAGACAGCATGTGAGAGCCTGTGTGTGTGTGTG
This sequence comes from Rhinatrema bivittatum, assembly GCF_901001135.1. Taxonomy (NCBI): domain Eukaryota; kingdom Metazoa; phylum Chordata; class Amphibia; order Gymnophiona; family Rhinatrematidae; genus Rhinatrema; species Rhinatrema bivittatum. Next base: position 494,593,894 of record NC_042617.1, read on the forward strand.
TGTGTGTGTGTGTGTGTGTGTGTGTGTGTGTGTGTGTGAGAGAGAGAGAGAGAGAGCATGTGCCAGTGAGAGCCTGTGTGTATGAATGATTGTATGAGAGAGAGCATGTGCCAGTGAGAGCCTGTGTGTATGAATGATTGTATGAGAGAGAGCATGTGCCTGTGAGAGCCTGTGTGTATGAATGATTGTATGAGAGAGAGCATGTGCCAGTGAGAGCCTGTGTATATGAATGATTGTATGAGAGAGAGCATGTGCCAGTGAGAGCCTGTGTATATGAATGATTGTATGAGAGAGAGCATGTGCCAGTGAGAGCCTGTGTATATGAATGATTGTATGAGAGAGCATGTGCCAGTGAGAGCCTGTGTGTATGAATGATTGTATGAGAGAGAGCATGTGCCAGTGAGAGCCTGTGTATATGAATGATTGTATGAGAGAGAGCATGTGCCAGTGAGAGCCTGTGTGTGTGAGAAAGAGAAATGCATGTGAGAATGAGAACCTGACTGTGTGTTTGAGGGAAGAAGATGGAGAAAAAAGAAACAGAAAAAAAGACAATATAAAAGGAATTGGCAAAAAAATAAGAAAGGGAAGTTGAAAAAAAAGCCTGTGACCAACCAATTAGAAAACTAAGATCAGACAGCAAAGGCAAAAAAAAAAAAAAAAAGTACTTTTTAGTGATTGGCACATGTACTCTTTGGGAATGTGCAAGAATAGCACTTTCTCAACGGATCTCACAATGTACGAGATCAGCATGGAGAAAGTGGAAGCCCACGGGGCCTGCACAGAGGAGGCAGCAGAATGGACTTCAATGTCAGTAGCAGCAATCGGCACCTCCGCAATAGCCACGCGGCATCAGTGACAGTGGCAGCAGAGGAATGAGAGAGGTTCTGAGGTTGCTGGCAAAAGAAAGAGAGGGGGGGTCTACCTTTAGTGTGTGAATGTGTATGAATGGGACTCTGCCTGGGGGTGTATGTGTGTGAATGCATGGGTGCCTGCCTGGGGGTCTGTGTGTGTGAGAATGAATGTGTGCATGCCTGGGAGATGGGGAGGGAGTGTTGTGAACATGAATGGGAGCCAATAAAAGAAACCGACTGACAGATGAAGTTTGTAACGCTTGCTTGGACTTGAAGTGTACGAAATACCAACCTTCAATTGAAGATTTAGCCAATGAAATTCAGCAACAAAAAAGTCACTAAGCAGGTAAGGTAAAGAATTATTTGTTTTTGCTTTATTAATAAATACAGTATATATATTAAAATTATAACTTTGTTGATTAGAGCTACAAATATCACAAAATTATGGATTTTTCTAGAAGTGACACACCACCCGAGTTATGCTCGGTTTTTTTATGAATTTTGACACACTGAGCTCAAAAGGTTGGCCATCACTGATGTAGAGGCTGATGAGGAAAAAGAAAAATTGCTAAATACATATTTCTGTTCGATGTTCACTGTAGAAGGGCCTGGATCAGAGCCATATAAAAAACAAACAAAAAAGATTGGAAGTGAGGTAAACCTCATATCGATTTTCAGAACAGAATGTTCGAGGGAAGCTAACTAAACTTAAAGTAGATAAAATGGTTAGGCTGGATGGGATACATCTTGTCTACTAAGGGACCTTAGAGATATCTTAGAAGTTCCTCTGTCTGTCTGTTACCCAGAGAGTCACTGGCTCTCCCAGCACCTCCTTGCTTCAACGGGGATCCATGCCTCTGTCAAGGTGTCCTCAACCACTGCTTCATGCAATTTGCACTGCAACCCTCCTTATTCCTGAAGGAGACCATGAAAGTGACTTTCATCCTTTCTCGCTTAGAAGGAAAGGCTCTAGCATGGGCTTCCCCGTTATGGGAATGTTCCGACCCATGCTCTCCCAGCTGTCACAGTTATTCCTTGTATTCAAGCAAACCTTTGGAGACCCGGGCCATCAAGCAGTAACCAGCCATAACCTTCACCACCTCCGTCAAGGGTTGAAAACCCTCACCTAGTTCACGGTGGAATTCAGGACCCTGGCTACTGAGCTCAAGTGGCAAGAAGATTGCCTGCAAGCCATCTTCCTAGATGGTCTCTCCAGCGCTCTCAAAGATGAAGTCACAGTCTGTGAGACTCCCAAGTCTCTAGAGGACCTGATCTCCCTAACCGGGAAGATTGTTCACCGACTCCGGCAATGGCACCTAGAAGTATAGGCCTCTCGATCTCCTAATCCACGCCCTAAACGTGCTGAAAGCCCTCCATCTAAGGCTTTATTGGCATCACCGCCTCCTGCTGAAGAAATAATGCAGGGCAACCATGGGCGACTATCTCCGACTGAACACCTTCGGCGGAGAAAGGAACGTCTCTGCCTTTACTGTGGTGCCTATGGACATCTTCAGCAGTCCTGCCCGGTTCGACCAGGAAACTGCAACACCTGAGCCTTGCGGGGGTCCCGAGCTTGGGTGCTACTGTCACCAGCCCCCAACTTCTACTTCCAGTCTCCCTTGGTATCGAGTCTCGTTCCTTTGCCACCACTGCCCTCGTCGATACTGGGGCAAGTGGCAGCTTCATCATGGATGACATTGTCAAGCTCCTGAACATTCCTCTGTAGCCCCTAGAGGTGTTTCTCTGCATCGCGTCCATCCAAGAGGAACATCTCCCAGAACACATCACCGACCAAACGGCGGCCGTCCACCTCACCGTGGGAACTCTCCACGAGGAAGAGATGTCTTTCTACGTTCTGAAACATTCCACTCATTCAGTAATTCTGGGGCTGCCATGGTTCCAGGTTCACAGACCTCAATTCAATTGGCATTCCCTGCAGTTGGTGCAATGGGGTCCCAAGTGCCAGAAGACCTGTTAAAGGCAAGTTTCTCCAGTGGTAACCGTCCTAAAGTCCACCACCCTCACCAGGTTGCCAACCCAGTATGCTGAGTTTGAGGATGTTTTCTCAAAGCACAAGGCAGACACAATACCTCCACTTCACAAACTGAATTGCCCTATAGAGCTTCTGCCTGGCACGATGACTCCCAAGGGCAGAACCTATCCATTGTTATATCCAGAAACCTTAGCCATGTCTGAGTACATTAAAGAAAACCTAGAAAAAGAGTTTATTAGACCCTCTGACTCTCCCGCAGGAGTGGGTTTTTTCTTTGTTAAGAAAAAGGAAAGAGGATTGCACCCTTGCATTGATTACAGAGGGTTTAACACTATAACCTGAAAAGATTGCTACCCGTTGCCCCCTTATCAGCGAGCTGTTTGACCGCCTCCAAGGGGTGTGGGTCTTCATGAAGTTGGAACTATGGGGAACGTACAATCTTGAGCGCATCCAACTGGAAGATATTTGGAAGACCGCGTTCAACACTAGGGATGGCCACTATGAGTAAATCGTGATGCCTTTCAGCCTCTGTAATGCCCCCACAGTCTTTCAACGTCTTATGAATGAAATTTTCCGAGATCTCCATTCATTTGTGGTCATATACATGGACTACATCTTGATCTTCTCAAAGTATCTAGACTCACATCGTGCTCATGTCAAGACCGTACTTCAATGCCTGAGAGAGAACCAACTCTACACCAAATTGGAATAATGCATCTTTGAGCAAAACCGCCTGCCCTTCCTAGGGTATATCATCTCCGAGGATTCTCTATGGACCCAGAAAAGCTTCAAGGCATTCGTGATTGGCCCCAGCCAGTTGATCTCCATGCCTTGCAATAATTCCTAGGCTTCACGAATAGAAGCTTTATTGCCAAGTATTCTACCCTAGCTGCTCCACTCACCATCATGACAAAAAAAGGGGCTAACACCCATGTTTGGACTCCCAAAGTGCAAGTTGCCTTTCACGCGCTGAAAGAGGCCTTCTCCTCCAGCCCATGCCTGCGACATCCAGACCCAAGACGTCCATTCATCGTTGAAGTCGATGCGTCTGCTATTGGAGCTGGAGTGCTACTAAGCCACTTTCTCCCAAGGGTACTTTGATAACATGCTCATTTTATTCACACAAACTCTCGCCTACAGAACAGAACTATACAGTCAAAGATCGGGAACTCCTGGCCATCAAGTTGGCCCTCCAAGTATGGCGCCCATGGTTGGAAGGGGTGCAACACAAATTTACCATCTTCACTGATCATAAAATTCTCGAACACTTAAAAGAAGCACAACTGTTGAATCCGAGGCAAGCCTGATGGGCACTGTTCTTCGAATCATTTAATTTTGAACTACACTACCAACCGGCCTCAAAAAACCTCCGCACAGATGCACTTTCCAGATCCTTTGAACCAGAAGATATCTCAGATGTCCCAAGACATATTATCGATCCAGCCTGTGTAGCTCTTGCAGTGACTACCACGGTACCCGCTGGAAAGACCATTGTCCCACGCCAATTATGTGAGCATGTACTCCACTGGGCCCATGATTCAAAGTTGGCAGGACATCCTGGCCGAACGAGAACCCTCGAGATGTTGCCCAGTATGGTGAAGGACTCCCACAACTACGTTGATTCATGCTCCATCTGTGGACAACAGAAACCCCCAACGGGGCGACCATGGGGTCTCCTCCAGCCACTTCCAACTCCCACCAAACCCTGGTCAAGTATATCGATGGATTTCATCACGGACTTACCACCGTCTCAAAACAACATCGTGATCTGGGTGGTCATTGACCGCTTTTCTAAAATGGGTCATTTCATCCCTCTGTGAGGCCTCCTATCGGCCCCAGAACTGGCCAAACTATTCCTGAAGCATATCTTCCGCCTCCACGGCCTCACAAAAGAGATTATCTCAGACCGAAGACCACAGTTCGCCACAAGGTACTGGCGCTCCTTATGTAAGAAGTTTGATATCACACTGAATTTCATGTCGGCCTATCACCCCCAAGCCAACGGCCAAACAGAGAGAACCAGTTGGACCCTGAAGATCTTCCTCTGTTTATATGTGAATGATCAACAGAACAACTGGTCTGTCCTGCTGTCCTGGGAGGAGTTTATTTATTTATTTATTTATTTAAAGGCTTTTATATACTGGAGTTCATGTACTACTTCGGTTTACACAGAACCAACATTGGAAAATTACATCAAACAAGTGGGTATAAAATAACAAGGCTAACTTTGTAGGAACTTAGAGCTTGAGGTAAAGGAGAGAACAGGACCAAGTGGTAACAGATCAATGTAAATAGCTAAATAATAAATACAAATTCTTACAATGAATACAAATGCTTACAGATTACAGTCTTCAAAATCTAAGTTTACATCTTCAGAATAATGTTTAAATCTACAAGAACTAACGGTTACATCTTCAAGGTTTGTAGACTTCAAAGCTGAGGTTACATCTGACTTAAAAGGTATTGGTGTAGCATGCTGTAAATTTAACGATTGGGAATATGAGACCAAGAAATACAATTAAGAGTTGCGGCATCAGACATCTGGTTAACGTGATTATGAAATGCGTGAATGAGTCTAGTTCTGGGACGTGGCTCTGAGCGAAAACTTTAAGTGAAGGCTTTTGTAAAGAGCCAGGTTTTGAGTTTCTTTTTGAATGTTCGAGTACAGGTTTCAAGACGAATGTCCGTGGGGAGGGCATTCCAATGGAGGGGGATGGCAGTCGAGAATGCACGTTTCTTGAGTGAGGACTTGGCTGAAGGTACGTGTAAGGTGCCTAAGTAACTGGTTCTGATTGGTCTTGATGATGCATGTGGACGAAGTGGACAGCTTAGATCAAGCGATGTTTGGGAATGGATGGTCTTGTGTGTTATAGTTAGCACTTTGAAAATGATTCTGGATCTGATAGGGAGCCAGTGTAAGTTTTTTAGTATGGGTGTTATGTGTTCAACTCTGCTGGTGTTAGTAAGAATCCTGGCAGCGGAGTTCTGCAACATTTGTAGAGGTTTGGTGGTGATGGCTGGAAGGCCTATAAGCAGAGAGTTGCAGTAATCGATTTTAGAAAATAGAATTGTTTGGAGGACTGTTCTAACGTCCTGAAAATGTAGGAGAGGTTTCAACTTTTTCAGAATGTGTAGTTTGTAATAGCATTCTTTCGTTGTGTTCTTGACAAATTCTTTGAGGTTCAGCCTATTGTCTAAGGTAACCCCAAGGTCTCTTACTTGAGTGGAATTGATCATTGGAGGTGTGGTTAGGTTGTTGGTAGGCTGAAGATTCTCATCTGGAGTGATTAGCAAAAGTTCCGTTTTTGACGTATTAATGTTTAAATGTTTAAAGTTGAGTTGTCGCATAATACCCACATCTCTGCTGCCACCGAAGTATCAACATTCTCTGTGGTGTTTGGCCAACAACCACATTTACCGCTGCCAGTACCTTTCTCTGTTCCATCACCAGCTGCTCAATTCACGGCCCACACCATTTGTCGTGTGTGGAACCAAGTGAAGGAATGGATCAACCAGGCTGCCGAACGTTCCAAGTGCATTTCAGATGCTCCACTCTTCCGAACCGGCCAGAAAGTGTGGCTAAGCACCCTACATATAAGGCTGCAACTCCCTTCACATCGACTGGAATCCAAGTACATTGGTCCATTCCCGGTCCTCCAAAGAGTGGGAGCAGTTTCTTACCAACTGCAATTTCCACGTGCCATGTGTATTCACAATCCCTTCCACATCTCCCTGCTGAAGCCGCTAGTCCTATCCTGGCCCTCTTGCAGAGATCCCGCACCTCTTTGGATCTCCATGGAACCAGACTCCACTCTTCAGGTAAGAGAAGTCCTCGATGTCCATTGGCGTCGAGGACAATGGGAATATCTCTTGGCCTGGGAGGGCTATGGGGCTGAGGAGAATTCATGGGAGTCATCCCATAACATTCTGGACAAGGAGCTCCTCAGGGCCTTCCATAGGCCTCACCCTGAGAAACCTCACCCGCTAAGAGGGAGGCCTAAAATGGGGGTTACTGTTGCGCCCCATCTGAGCTTGGCCCACGCACGGGCCTGCTCACCTCTCCAACTTCCCTGCAGGTCCAGGGTCGACCTCTCCAGCAACAGCCGCAAGCTCCTCCAGGCCTTGGCGTCCCGCAGCAGCGGTCGCTGGGCCTTCCTCAGTGCACCATGCCTCATGGTGGGGCTTGGCATCCTCCGTGGTGTCAGACTCACCCCTTGGCATGCGCGTGCAGACCGCCCGGTTCCTTAATGGGCCAGGGGCAGGTCCTAGCTCCACAGCGCGTCCTCATTGAATGCAGTACTAAAGGAAGTGCCTGCTTCACTTCCTTGCCTTGGCAATCGGGTCAACACCAGGTGTGTACTAGTTTGCCTCCGTGTCTCATTGCTGTTCCAGTCTTGTTCCAGTCTTGTTCCAGTCCTGTTCCAGTGTCCATCTGTTCTACGTTTCCATAGGTAGTATCCCTTGGACTGACTCTCTGGTACTGACCTCTGCCTGTTCTTGACTATGTTGATCGCTGCCTGGATACTGACCTCTGCCTGCTTGTGACTATGCTGATCACTGCCCGGATACTGACCCCTGCCTGTCTACTCGACCACATCTTACCTCTGGAACCTGACCTCTGCTTTGGCTGACTACTCTCAGACTGACGTTTGGAACTTAACCTCTGCTACTACTGATTCTGGCATTACTCCTAGCCTTGTCATCTGAGACACTGTTCTGGCCTTCTCTGATCCCTCAGACCTCCAGCTTTGACGTCGACTACGCACCCTTGATCCTGGTGGGCACACCATTGAACTTCCTTCTGGGAGACCCTGTGAGGCCCACCTAAGTCCAAGCGGCCCAGGTCCCCAAGGGCTCCACCCCGGGGGGACTGCGGGCTTCCAGTGGTGAAGCTCCAGCTAGCCTATGTTTCCTCCTGTGCTCCGCCTTCTGATGGCAGGAGCTTCCTGAGTCCGACCAGGGAGCCTACCAACACTGCTCCAGATCAAGGGTCCACTTCCAAGCACAACAATAATGCTAAATTAATTGGATGGATGGACAGACTGCATGGGCCATATGATCTTTTTCTGCCATCATGATTCTATGTGCTAAGGTACAGACGGTCCCTCTAATTTTTTTAATGGACTAACGCACCAAGTCTGCTTTGAAAATTAGAGTTCCATGTATACTGTTATAAAATTGGGCTCTGAATGCTCTATCAGTAAGGGTAAATAAAGCACACTTGTGTCTAACAGTACATGATATTTTTTTTTTTTTTTAGTGTGACTAGGACAGAAACCAGAATACCTATATGACTAATGTATACAGTAATTATTCGAATGAAAGCCTGCAGTTCATTCTCTAAGGACCTTGAGAGATAATTATGGTTTTTGGCACCTAGAGGTCGATATTTGCTCAGTTTTAATTGCTACTCAAGTCAAAATATGATAGCCTTAATATGGTAAGGAAGCAATTCTGCCAATTCCATGTTTATCTAAAATGATTTTGTTTCAGGAAACAAAAATAATTGTGGTTATTGATAAACCAAATTAGCATTGAGAAAATAGCCAGCAGATGCATTTTTTTTCTCTTTCACCTCTGTTTTTTTAAACCTGTCACGCCCCTCATAGCTGAAATAGAAAATATGCTCATGGGCTAATCAGATCGTAATTGCTGATGGTAGTTGGCTTTGTGTAACAGGCATAATAAGGCCATTTGCTTGGATGCAAGTTCATTTAACAGGAAGGACTTTTTTTTCTAAAGCTGGACCATTGTATTCATTTTATCCAGTGGTATTGTGTCTCACATGGACAATTTGCCCTTTGTACATGTGAAACAAGCTGCAAATTTTTGGGGCTTCACAAGAAGAAAAATCATGCACGTAGTTCTCTACATACTAAAATAGCTTTTTAAAAATTGATTCTTAATGAGCTGCTGCAAAGCAAAATCATGGAAAGTGGCTCATTAAGGTTAATTCTGCAAAAATATGAACTTGAAAATGCTTTGTAGGTGAGTTTTCACAGAAAGGATAGCTACACTTTTACAAGGTCACCCATTAGAAAATATATGCATCTAACTTTTCTACCAAGATCTTTTGCAAATGAAAATTGTAATTTCTGAGCAAAAAAAACATGCAGCATAATCTATTGGCCTTTTTAGAGACTTACAGAACAAGAAACACTGGGGACCTAATAAAATGAATAACCCCCCTATTTCCCCAATTCAACTCTGCATGTATATATTTGAAGTGCTTCAGATGCTGGAGTACTATTTTTCCTGAAGTGGAAAATATATATACACACACACACATCTACACACCATACAACCTGGATCCATTAGTGTTTTATGACTATAAGACAAATTAAACAAAAGCTAAAGTGAAACAATAACATTACATTCTCTTGTATTATGTTCAGCGGGACTAGTTTGAACCCTATTATTATTTTGTTGCAACCACTTTGAGATAAACTAGCTTGATACTTTGATAAATGTGAATCATTTTTCTGATGATTGAAAATATCGTACGATATTTTCAAAGTCGTCAGAAATTGGGGGCTCCCCGAAACCAATAAGAAAACCCCACAAAATTGTTCCTGGGTTTCTCTTATCATTTTGGGGGTGGGCGGGAAAAATGGCACACAGAAACAACCCCTAAACCCACCCCGACCCTTTAAAACCCTTTAAAACAGCTCCCTTAGCTTCCCCCACCCTCCCGACCCCCCAAAAACGTTTTAAAATTACCTGGTGGTCCCGGGAGTGATCTCCCGCTCTCGGGTCATCGGCTGCCACTACTAAAAATGCAGCGGGCCATCCAGTGCTCCTACCATCTGACAAGGGCCGGCCAATGGCACGGATACTCTGTCACATGGTAAGGGCAAAGGGCCATCAGCGCCGACGGTCCGAGAGCGGGAGATCGCTCCCGGGACACCCACTGGACCACCAGGTAATTTTAAAATGTTTTGGGCGGGGGGTCAGGAGGGTGGGGGAAGCTAAATGAGCTGTTTTAAAGGGTCGGGTGAGTTTTTTGTTTATCGGCTCGGGCGCAGCCGATAAAAAAAAAACCCGATCAGGCCGCACAAAAAAATTCACGATGTGAATCGGAACCGATTCCGGTTCCGATTCACATCTCTATTACATAGAGATGTTTGCCAGATAAGAACATAAGAATATAAGAAAATGCCATACTGGGTCAGACCAAGGGTCCATCAAGCCCAGCATCCTGTTTCCAACAGTGGCCAATCCAGGCCATAAGAACCTGGCAAGTACCCAAAAACTAAGTCTATTCCATGTTTCCATGTTACCATTGCTAATGGCAGTGGCTATTCTCTAAGTGAACTTAATAGCAGGTAATGGACTTCTCCACCAAGAACTTATCCAATCCTTTTTTAAACACAGCTATTCTAACTGCACTAACCACATTCTCAGGCAACAAATTCCAGAGTTTAATTGTGCGTTGAGTAAAAAAGAACTTTCTCCGATTAGTTTTAAATGTGCCCCATGCTAACTTCATGGAGTGCCCCCTAGTCTTTCTACTATCCGAAAGAGTAAATAACCGATTCACATCTACCAGTTCTAGACCTCTCATGATTTTAAACACCTCTATCATATCCCCCCTCAGTCGTCTCTTCTCCAAGCTGAAAAGTCCTAACCTCTTTAGTCTTTCCTCATAGGGGAGTTGTTCCATTCCCCTTATCATTTTGGTAGCCCTTCTCTGTACCTTCTCCATCGCAATTATATCTTTTTTGAGATGTGCATGCTTTATCAAATAAAGGAGGCCTGGGAAGTCAAGTGCTACTATTATATTGTATATAAGCAAAATGACTTTCCAAATAAATAATCTGGAATATTACTCTGATTTAAAAAATGGCTTGCTATTCATTTTCAGACATGTAAGATTGAGAAGGCCATAATCAATTTTTGACAGGCTATATGCACAAAACCTTTCTTTGGTGTAACATTTATAAACAGTTCAAATTTGTGTGCTACAGCCAGTAAAATGCAAATAAGATCAGAATTTATTGAATGAGCTATGTTGTTCTGTGTGTGCTGGGTTTGCAACCTGCATGCGTGCACAGTTTAGAGGGAACAGTGGCCACATGCATTGATAAAATTGTTAGAAACATATTTTAGCATGAAATGATGTATATTGTTCTTTGATATATCACATTGAATTAATTTATTTGGAAGTCCTTGTTCTAACATTCAACTTTATTAACATGAGACATGGTCAAAAATATCATGAGAGGGTTGCAATTGCATATTCCAATATAATGCAGATCAATTTTCAGTTATCATGCTATATGTTTCTTTTGGAAACTTACTACATAATCCGTTGTCACAAGCATTAGGACAATCTCCGCATGGCTTTCCTGTCTTGTAAGGCATGTTCAATGTTTGTTGTTTATTTCCTCTGTAATTACGAAAATGTATATGCATTAAACTGAAGAAGACATTTTATTTGAATATAAGTAATTAGTTATCTAAAACTTAGAGCATTTTCTGAGCTTTAAAGGCCTTGTCTTGTGGTTGCCAGTTTTGTTTTGAGGTTTTCCTTCCAAATACTGGATACATTAAACTATGTTTAAATTTTAAGATCTCAAAAAATAACGTATAGGCAACATAGCTGCAGGCAAGAAGAGGGCAATATTCGGCATTAATTTAGCAGCAGCTGAAAATCCAACCCCACTGAACCACCATTACTTAGCTAGTTACTTATTTGGATAACTAGTTATTCAGCTAAGTGGCAGGTGGGGTGAGGCACTCCAAAGAGGAGCCAGCTTAACCAGATAAGTTATCTAGCTAACTCGGATATTTAGAGTTAGCAGGATAACCTATCCAGCTAAGTCTGGCCAGCTGGATATATTCAGGAAATTGCTGACAACCCCCAATCCATTTACACCATTTCAGGATGTTTAAGAAGAGACAATCTCTGCACCACCTAGACCAATATTTGAATGAATTATCGAAGAAAGGAAATGGTTATTTAGTACCTGCTGAAAGACATTGATTAATATGTAAAAATAAAGACAACTGAAACTTACTAGTGAAATGGTTCCATGTTGTATTACCCAGCAATACACAAAGTAAAAGTAACAACAGAGACAGTAAGTAGAACACAGTGAAATATAACAATCAGCCACAAGGTGGTATCAAGCTATGTTAACATATGTAACATCTCCCTTTTCTTTCTTCAGTACATGCACAACTTTCTATTATAAAATGTTGTACAGATTAAGGGCCTTAATTAAGGGTTTTATTTGAGAAAATGCACTTACTTGAGTAATTGGGCTTTTGAAAATTGCTCCAATATATGCCATTGAACTATGTATATGATTTACTCGAGTAAGTGCACTTTTCTTAAGTAAACTGGCTTTTGAAAATTGCTGCGATAGCATGTTACTTTTACACGCATAACTCCTTTGAAAATTAACCCCTAAGTCTCTTAGTAGCAGTGTTTCCCATCCCTTTCCTGGAGGCATATCTAACCAGTCAGGTTTTCAGGTTATCCACAGCAAATATGGATGAGCTATGTTTGTATACATTGGAGACCCAGGATATGCAAATCTAGCTCATGCATTTTCATTGTGGCAATACTGAAAACCCGACTGGATAGATGTGCCTCCAGGAGAGGGCTGGGAAACACTGTCTTCGAAAGCTTTGAGTTTCTACCACTGGTAGTGTAGACAGAGCTTATCAAATATGCAACTGCTGATCTCTGCCTGGCATCAATGGGCTGTTCTCTCTCTTGGCGATCATGCTGAACCCAAATGTCTAACAGGTGCGCCTACTTGCTCAGAGGTCCCATCAATACAGTTCCTCACAGATCATTTATTCTTCATGCTTAGGTATGTACTTGCATAAGAGGAATTGATTGGCCCTTCAATTGAATCATGTGTGTACAGTTCACAGAAACTTTGAGAAGCTGGCTGTACAGCCACTCATAGTTCCTCTCGATTATGGTGACAAGAAGTTCCTTCAACATCCACTAGATATGAGTGGGATCTATGCAAGGAACCAGCCTCCAACAGCTCATTTAATCTCCCTGTAATGATTTCATGTGGATTGTCTCATCAATATTCAACTCAGGAAAATCCATAGCTGATAGCCTAACTTAAAAACTTGCATCTTGTGTCACAGCCTTTTCAATACACCTTGTATCAAACAGGGCTCAAATAGTTTACTGGTTACTGGTAATGATGTCTTCTTGAAAGCATACAATAGGGATGTGCAGCAGGGACAGATTCGCCAATTCAGTATTCGTATTCGTTGGGACCCAAATCCGTTGCATCCATTCTCAGGGAACCCCAATCCATTCATTAGTTACATATGTATTTGTTTCCCAAAAAAAAAACTTCATCCCAACCCTTTAAATGTAATTAACTACAACCCCCCCATCCTCCTGATGCCCCCCCCCCCCCCAAGACTTGCCAAAAATCCATGGTGGTCCAGCGGGGGTCCTGGAGCGATCTCCTGCACTCGGGCTGTCGGCCTGCCGGTATTCAAAATGGCGCCGATAGCCTTTGCCCTTACTATGTCACAGAAACATATAGAAAACATACATAGAAACATAGAAGTGACGGCAGAAGAAGACCAACGGCCCATCCAGTCTGCCCAGCAAGCTACGCAGTTTATCCATTTTTTTCCCCCCTTTTTCTCCCTCCCACCCGTCTCTATTGGCTTCCAGCACCCTCCGGCCCCAATTCCCTTCCACCCCTCCACCAATGCAGAGAGCAGCGCCATCCTAGTGAACATCCAGCTCAATCAGGGGTAGCAACTGCCGCAACAAGCAGACCACACCCCTGCCCCTTACCCACCCCTGTTTTGTTTGCTTGTTTTTTTTTTGTTTTTTTTTTTGAGATGGCAGCCCTCCATCCTTCCGCTCCGTGAAGGTGGAACACCAACCACTGGCCACTGGCATCCCGCTCCGTGAATGCCTCTGTGGCTACTGCCGCTCCGTGCAGTGTTTTGTTGCATGAAAGTGGAACACCAACTACTGGCCACTGGCATCCCGCTCCGTGAATGCCTCAGTGGCTACTGTCGCTCCGTGCAGTGTTTTGCTGCCTGAAGGTGGAACACCAACTACTGGCCACTGGCATCTCGCTCTGTGAATGCCTCAGTGGCTACTGCCGCTCCGTGCAGTGTTTTGCTGCCTGAAGGTGGAACACCAACTACTGGCCACTGGCATCCCGCTCCGTGAATTGCCTCAGTGGCTACTGCCCGCTCCGTGCAGTGTTTGGCTGCCTCCTCTTTATTTATGCCCACTAGACTTGATGGATCCACAGTGTTTATCCCACGCCCCTTTGAAGTCTTCACAGTTTTAGACTTCACCACTTCCTCCGGAAGGGCATTCCAGGCATCCACCACCCTTTCCGTGAAGAAATACTTCTGACATTGGTTCTTAGTCTTCCTCCCTGGAGCCTCAGCTCGTGACCTCTGGTTCTGCTGATTTTTTTCCTACGGAAAAGGTTTGTCGTTGTCTTTGGATCATTAAGTTTTTCAAGTATCTGAAAGTCTGAATCATATCACCCTGCTCCTCCTTCCTCCAGGGTATACATATTTAGATTCTTCAATCTCTTCCTCGTACGTCATCCAATTGAAGATCCTCCACCTTCCTGGTCGCCCCTTCTCTGTAACGCTTCCATCTTGTCTTTGTCTCTTTGTAGATACGGTCTCCAGAACTGACACAGTACTCCAGGTGAGGCCTCACCAGGACCTGTACAAGGGGATAATCACTTCCCTTTTTCTTACTCGATATTCCTCTCTCTATGCAGCCAGCATTCTTCTGCCTTTGCTATCGCCTCTTGTCGCATTGTGTTCGCAGACTTCATATCATTAGACACTCTCACCCAAGGTCCTTCTCCTGCTCATCAGCCTTTTCCCCCCCCCCCCCCCCCCCATTGAATACAGTTCATTCAGATTTCCACTCCCCATATGCATTACTTTGCATTGGTCGGCCCCTGTCACATGGTAGGAGCACCATGTTGGGCTCCTACCATGTGACAGGGGCCAACTCCTGCCCACCCCCCCAAAGACTTGCCAAAGGTCCCTGGTGTCCCAGTGCCATTGGTCGGCCCCTGTGACATAGTAAGCGCAAAGGCTATCGGCACCATTTTGAATACTGGCAGCCGACGGCCTGAGTGCAGTATATTGCTCCAAGACCCCTGCTGGACCACCACAGACTTTTGGCAAGTCTTGGGGGGTCAGGAGCATTACAGAGAATGGTTACTCTGGTGGTTCTGGATTTCAGCTTTCTACCCTAAGAGCCTAATTTGGCTTCCAGAACCTCCTTCCCATATTTTCCTATGTTGTTGGTGCTCATATATACTATGTCAGCTGGCTCCTCACCAACACTGTCTAAAATCCTATCTAGGTGATGCATGAGGTCTGCCACTTTCGCACCAGGTAGGCACGTTACCAGGTGATTCTCATGCCCACCGGCCACCCAGATATCTACATTCCTAATAATCGAATCACCAACTATGACGGCCAACCTGACCCTTACCTCCTTGGCAGAAGCCATGGGAAACACATCCTCAGTGCAAGAACACAATGTACCACCTGGAGATAAGGTCCTTGCTACAGGATCATTTCCTGCTGCACCAGGTTGATGCTCCCCGATCTGAGACTTTCCTCCTCCAAGGCAGCACCAGGAATGCCAGCCTGGAGTTGGGACTTGGCTACTATGTCCATGAAGATCTCATCTATATACCTCTCTGTCCACCTCAGTTCCTGCAGGTATGCCACTCTAGCCTCCAGAGATTGGACTCATTCTCTGAGAGACTGGAGCTCTTTGTATCACATGCACACGTACAACTTCTCAACGGCAGGTAAAAAATCATACATGTGACACTCAATGCAAAAGACTGTGTGTCCCCCCTCTTGCTGTTGGACTACTGCCTTCATCTTAAATTTGCTCAGTTCTTAGTTAAGTTTTAGGTTGCTGTGGATGGGGGACTGCATACAATTAGGGTCCTTTAAATGTATTAGTGTATTTACTATATCTTTGGTGTTGCGTTTGGAGGTGGACCCTTGTCCTGGAGCAGTAGAGAAAGGCTTACTGGTAGGGACCAGGAAGCACCTGCCCCCAGGGGGCGGAGCACAAGAGGAAGACAGAGGCTAGGATGAGCTTTCACCACTGGAAGCCCGCAGTCCCCCCCAGGTGGAGCTCGTAGGGAACCTGGCCACTTGGACTTAGGTGGGCCTCGCAGGGTCTCCCGGAGAGGTAGTAGAGAGGCGTGTGCACATGCAGCAAGGGAGCGCAGTTATCACTAGACTGTAGACCTGGAGAACCAAGGAAGGCGATGACAAGGCAAGGCGATGACAAGGCAAGGGATAAGCCAGAATCAGAGACGTGGGTCAATGGCAGACCAGGGTCAGTTCCAATCATCAGTCCGAGGAATAGTCGATGAAGCAAGGGTCAGGGTTCCAGAGGTCAGATGAGGACACAAGGCAGGCAGAGGTCAAGATCCAGACAGCTAGCAGAATGACCAAGGAACAGGAAGAGGTCAATTCCAGAGAGTCAGTCCGGAGGTACTACCTGGGGAGACAGATAGACGCTGGAACAGAAGTACGCTGGAACAGGACTGGAACAATAGTATGCTGGAACAGTAGGATGCTGAAACAAGGCTAGAACAAGACTGGAACAAGACTGTGAACGTGGAGGCAAACTAGTACACTTACAATGCTGACCAGATTGCCAATTCAAGGAAGTGCAGGCAGATACTTCCTTATATTGTGCGTTCAATCAGGGCACGCTGTGGAGCTAGGACCCACCCCTGGCCCTACAAGAGGCCAGGCGGTGTGCGCAGTGGACCACTGAGGGCGCCGAACTCCGGCGTGAGGCCTGGTGCACAGTGGAATGCCTGGTGACGACCGCTGCAGGACGCTAAGGCCTGGAGGAGCTCGCAGCTGTCGCAGGGGAGGCTGACCTGTGACCTGCAGAGGAGTTAGCGAGGTGAGCAGGACTGTGTGCGGGCCGGGCACGGATGGGGCATGCAACATATGGTAGTATAGTACAAGGGAATGATCAAACTTTGGATATGGTATGGAGAATTTCTGAGTTTAAGTTAAAAGGCTAATTTATTTTTATTTTTTTAATTTTTTTAATTTTGTTTTTATTTTAATTGTTAAAGTGGCACCTGCCTATAAATTAAAGGATGAGCTAGGAGTGGGTGGGAGAGGGGTGGAGTGGGTGGGAGAGGGGTGGGATGGGTGGGAAATACAAATACACTAAGTTATGTTAGTTGCCTATTTAAAATAAAATTATTCAAATAAAAGTATTCAAATGTAAGTCTTGTTCACTCAGGAGATGGTGACATATGCTCTCATTGGCTATATCAAGGACTAGATTATTCTGAATAGGTTCATCATTCAGTAGGCTACATTCACATTGCTGTTTTCTATCTCAAACATGTGATAAAGTTGTCAATGGATTCAACTTCCTTTTGTTTATACTGTTAAATATTTATCTTTCATATTTTACATTTTTTAGACTGGTGCCATTTTATTTAGACAGAGCAGGGCCGGGAGCCCAGGAGGAACTCCGGACCCCACTAGCCCACCAGAGGGTTGGGATATGGTGGAGAAAGGTGGTCCTGAGGCCTGACTGGGGGTCCACAGGCCTTGGGGAGGGGGGGGGCTGTTAAAGGCCAGAGAAAGAATATTTTACAAAAGGGCAAGGATGGGAAGAGAGGGGCCTTTGCCTGCAATTTTAATTTTTTAAAAAAATTTATTGCATTAGGGCTGCCTTTAGAGGTGGCAGAAAGGGCAGTGTGATATGGGGGAGTCACTCAAGACGCCTGGGCTTTTTTCATTCTTTGTATGGGGTGCTTTCAGCTGTTAGGACCTCTGAAAAATTGACAGCTCTGAGTTTTGGAGCTGCAATCATGAGTTATTTCTTGAGATGGCTAAGCTGTGGTATTGTGTCATGTGGAACAATGGGCCTTCTCTGAATTTTAAAAGAATGCCCTTATCTTTTTGGAACTGATACTTATTTGTTTCTGCAATTATGTAAAATGTTTGCTTCTATTGAGAGAAGCTCTTAATTAGAATTATAGGGAGGGTAAATATTTAATAGGGGTGGGAAGAAGAAACATTTTCATTTTGCTTTTCATTTGTTTTTCGGCATTTGATATTCCACAAATTTTGTTTCATCAGATGTTTATTTTGTTTATTTAATTAAAAAAATGAAATATGCATTTAAAGAAAAAAAAAAGAAGAAGAAATAGGGCCTCCTGAGGCTTCCCAAGTCCCCCACCCATCCCTCTCAAAGAAATTCCAGGGTCATGAACCTTCCAATCCTCCACTTACCTGGTCTGGGGTGGATCCTAAGCCTAGGGTCAGGCCAAAGTCTGGACCTTGCATACAGCATAGGCTGAGATTGCAGAGACCTACCACAGCGTAGGCCTACACAAGGCTGAGGCTTAAGCCTGGGCCTAAGTGTCAGGATGGTCCTGATGCCTAGGCCTAGGATAAAGCCTTGGTCTTGCATAGGCGTAGGCCATGGTAGGTCACTTTGACCTTGGCCTATGGTCTACACAAGGCCCTGGTTTAAGGCCTGGGCCCAGGCTAGATGCCACAACCCAGTCCAGAGATTGGGTCCCAATACCAGAGCCTCGGCCTGCTCCCAGGCCCTATGCTACAACCCAACCCTGAGGCCTGGTCCCTATTCCAGGGCATCAACCTGCACCCAGGCAGCACACTGTGACCCGACCCTGAGGACAGGTCCTGATGCTGGGGCCTCAGCCTAACCAGGGCCCAGGCCCAATGCCGTGACCCCTTCTGGAGACAGGGTCCCGCTGCCATGGACTTGGCCCAGACCCAAGCCTAGGTCCTATTTATCCGGCTATCTAGCACTAAATGTGTTTTCAGTATGCCGGCAAGAATTATTACAGATCCAAAATTCAAGTGAATTAGCAAAAATATATGTGAAATATTTACCTGAGTTATATTTGACTCTAGTCACTGTTACAAGCATTTCAAATGTGAACAATTTAAAGAAATTGTTAAGAAACTGTTGATAATATAAAATAAATATAAATATAAAATAAATATAATGCTAATTGATACATACGCAGGGCAGTAGTGGCAAACATAATAAAACTGATATTCACTGTTGATGCAGTTGACAACTGCACATCCCACCTCAAAAGAACGGTACCAAACCACCTGTGGGAATAAATATCAATAAATTACATTTTGAAACAAAGATTTCCATAACAAATAATGATATGCAAGTAGCAAAGATATTTCAGATGTGAGCAAAATAAACTTTTGCCATTAGCAAATCCAAAGGTACACTTACCATAATAATGCATTTTTTGTCTCTTTATGTTCATTAGGGTTGTGCATTCTTTTAATTTGTTTCATTTTCATTAGTGTCGGCTAGTTTTTTATTGCCCACTAAATTGAATTAGTGTGCAATAAAAAAATTACTGCGAACTAACTAGAAGTAGTGGAGTAACCTACTGGCTAGAGCAGCAGGCTGACACTAGTCCTCTCTGTTCTCAATCTTATTGCCACTCTTTGTGACCTTGGGCAAGTCTCTTCTCCCTCCATTGCCGCAGGTACAAACTTAGATCATGAGTCCTTCTGGGGACAGGAAAATCACTTACTGCACCTGAATGTAACATGCTTTGAGCCACCAATGTATACAATACATAATAAATAAATAAAATAGAAATAGTGCACACTAAAATAAAAAAATGTTTTTTTTTTACTGCACACACCTATTGATCATGGTTTGATAATATTTTGGGAGTAGGTATCTGTAAATTATTACAACTTGAATCCAGAAATCATGGTAAATCATTCCAGTGACTCATGTCTTCACATGCCTAGTTTATTCATCTCTAGCTGGTTAGTAATCTGCTGCATCATTCTCTCATGATGTGATTACATGAATATTTTTAAAGTATTTAAATGAGCTGCATAGGAATCCTGTTTGCATAAAATATACTAACTGAATTAAAATTAGCAATTTATCAATATTTGCTTTGGTATATTTAAACTGTTATTTTATGCACAACCTATTACATTGTAAAAGTCATTAAGAAGTGGATGTAGAAAATATCGATTTTTTGTTTTATTACTTAATATTGTTTTGCCTGAAAATTTCCTCTTCCTTCATTGGATTTTCAAGGCAATCAAAGTTGATATCTTCTAGGCAGTGGTGCAAAGAACATTCATTCAAATCTACCCAGGGTTTGATAAGGAACTACGGACAGAAGTTCCCTTTGGGACCCTCTATGCAGGCATCCTAAGTCTGGCCATTAGGTATCTGTTGCATGAGGATGGGGCTCCATAGTATCCCCAGCCTTGTCTGGCTCAAGGAGCAGAAGCTAGATGTGGCATTTAAATTCAGGTCTCGAACATGATATGAAGGCAAAAGGGTGGAGCACTGCCACTATGGCATTGGGCTGGTCCAGATTTGTCAGACTTTTAATGTGAGTTATTCCTCCTGATGCTTTACCATAAAATCGACATCCTTTATAAATTAACAGGCTGTACAGTCCCTGTTTATACCTGTAGATAGTGGCCAACCACATCCCCTTCTTGTTTTACACCTTTTCCATATTCAAAATCTGTTTTCTCACTGTAAAATGCTTTAATCACATCTGGCCATGAAGCTAGAAATGTTGACATAAAGAGATTTTCACCACAAGAGAAATCTGAAACAAACAAACAAACAAACCAATATTGAATGAAAAAAAGTACAAAATAAAGTTCACAAAATATTGATTGCAATGATAAATCCATAGTTCTTTGATAACAAACCTAAGTAAACTTAAAATATTTAGACAGAAGCGCTAAGGAGGGTGCGTATTGAATATTAAAAATGTTTTTGAATTTCAATCTATTTGCACAACTTACATTGTATTAGTTTGAATGGTTTTGGACCAGGAAAGAGGTCAAATAAGCAAGCAAAGTGGTCAACAAATTATGCAGAACCAGTCTGAGGCAACAACACTAAACTCAAGCATAAAACCATAATATAGGCACACTCGGTGTCATCTCACTCACCCCAAACAATCAGCCAATTATTAGAGTAGTGGCACAATGGGAACACAGCATTATTAATGTGATCGGGCTTTGTCAGTCACTAATATTTCCCAGTGATTTTCTAGCTAGGGATAGAAGGAGGAGTTTTCTATTTTAGAATTCCTCCCTTTGCTATAACACCACCTTTTTGGGTGTATATAATTCCCTGGAGCCTGTTCAGAGCTTCAGTGGGAAGAAGACGCTGAAGAGTTGGTGAGGAGAGCAGCTGCAGATCCCCAAGGATCTTGAGCAAGTTGTGGGAAAAGTAGAAGCCCCCCCCAGGATGTCAGCTTAGGAGAAAGAAACTCTCCAAGATTTTTGAGGAAGAATAGTGGAGTTGAGATTCCTCACAGGGTCTCAAGAGAAGATTGGCATACTTTTTGGGTGGGCCTCTGCTCATCACTTTTCATATTTGGACATTGATGGACTTCTCAATAAGGGGCGGATTTTCAGAGCCCTGCTCGCCTAAATCCGCCCAAATCCGGGCGGATTTAGGCGAGCAGGGCCCTGCGCGCCGGTGAGCCTATTTTACATAAGCCTACCGGCGCGCGCAGAGCCCCGGGACTCGCGTAAGTCCCGGGGTTCTCCGAGGGGGGTGTGTCGGGGGCGGGCCCGGTCATCGCGGCGTTTAAGGGGCGTGTCGGCAGCGTTTTGGGGGCGGGTACGGGGACATGGCTACGGCCCGGGGCGGTCCGGGGGCATGGCCGCGCCCTCCGTACCCGCCCCCAGGTCGCGTCCCGGCGCGCAAGAGGCCCGCTGGCGCGTGGGGATTTACGCCTCCCTCCGGGAGGCGTAAATCCCCCGACAAAGGTAAGGGGGGGGCAAAAGGAAGTTCCCTCCGAGGCCGCTCCGATTTCAGAGCGGCCTCGGAGGGAACGGGGGTAGGCTGCGCGGCTCGGCGTGCGCCGGCTATACAAAATCAATAGCCTTGTGCGCGCCGATCCAGGTTTTTAGCAGATATGCGCGGCTCCGCGCGTATCTACTAAAATCCAGCTTACTTTTGCTTGCGCCTGATGCGCCAGCAAAAGTAGGCCAATTCGCGCTATTTGAAAATCTACCCCTTAGATTTTTGGACTTTGAACTTGACCAGTCTGAAGGGATGGGCATATTCCTGGTATCCAAAAGTTTTGGGGCAAGGATTTTGTTTCCTGCGTGACCTGAAGAAACAAGGGGAAGAAGAAATTGTGATATGTTTTAGATAAGGGCTCAAAGGCCTAGCCCCTAATGAGAATTTTCCCAGTTACGAAAGAAGTTGGAGAGTTTGACTAAAGTAGAGATTTGGATGATTTTATATTTGGGGACTGTTACCCTGCAATTTTTGTCTGGGGATATTTTTCTACCTTTTGATTGACTTTTGATGGAACTCCATTCCAGTTTCTCAGCATTACAGGATGAAAATGTGTTCTCCATGGATAATGGTGGAAGAGAAATGACACCTTTAAACAATTGATTAATATTGATTTTTTCCAAAAATTGGAACACCTTTCTCTTGAATGAAAATAAATTTGGTTGAATTCTATTCACCCTGGTGGGATGTTTACAGTACTGCCTCATACTTTTTCCATTTGGGAATAATATTCATTCATATTTCTGATACTGTTTTTTGAATTTTTGTATTGTGGCCTAGATCATCTTTTTAAGTTGCAGTAAAGACTATTTCATTTGAACATCTATTACTGCTGCAGAATATGTTTTTTTCTACCAGTTTACCCCTTTTTCCCTTCCTAGGGTATGGGGGGACTCTTTTGTTCTTCTGGGTTTTTTTGCTATTCTGATTTTTGCTTCCCTGATAATGTTCCTCACTATTTGGCACCTCCTGGAGAGTTCTGAATTTAATTGTGAAGTCTCACAGAAGTGGTGCTAGACAATACCAGAGGCCTTGTAAGAGAAATTGTCTTCCCTCTCCGGAACTAAACCCAGACCTGTAGCTCCCTAGTATAGGATAAAGCAGCAAAACGGAGGAAACGCTACATTAATACCTTTACTTGATGTAATACTCTGTAAGGTTAGTACAAATTATATTTAGTGAGAAGAACAACCAACATATCATAAAAGTCCTCTTCATCTTCCCAGATCTATCAGACTCCCTATAAGGATCTTCAAATATACTGAAGGCTACTAGCCAAACTATATCATCTTAGTGCTACTGGCCCCAAATTTAGGTATGCTGCTGAACTTGGCCAACCAAGCAGTTGGTGCCTATCTGGTCATAATGAGGTAACCTGTACACTGCGGATCCCCCTTCATCTTAGCCCATAGTAATTAGACTATAAGCAGGACTCCTGATCCCCCACAATTCCACAGCCATGGTAAGGGCTGCAAAATTCAGCTTTGGCCGTGGAATTGCCCAGTCATTTCAAAATTGCATTGGAAGACTGGGGTCCCTCTCAAAAGGGAAGCATTAGTGGCAGTGGGACAGCTCATTGCCCCTTTTCTTTCCTGCCTTCCCAAAAGAGAAACATTGGTGGCAGTGGGACACCACAATCTTTCTTTTCTACCCCTCTCCCCGCATCCCCTCACTTACCTTCTTCTGTTGTGCAACAGGAGGAAGAGGAGGACAGCACAGCAGCCTTGTAGAGCCTCTTATGTGACCTCCTCTTCCTCCCCTGACAGGATCTGAATGTTTTGAACCATGTGGTTCAAAGTGCAATAATCATGCCCTAGCAGGGGAGGAGGAGAACATGCCCTAGGTGCTGCAAGGCTGCTGTCTTCCTCCTATTTTGCAATAAGAGAAGGTGAGTGGGGAGATCCAGGGTGGGAGACAGAGAGTGAGTGAACTGGAGATTGGGGTGTAGAGAACTGGGGGTTTGTGAGGGCATTGTAGGGTGGAGGAAAGAGTGAACCAATGTAAATGAGGGGCTCTTGGGGTGGGGGAGGGAAGGGAAGGAGGTAACCAGGGTGATTTAATGGGTTTGTGGGGTAGGTGGTGAGAGATAACCATCAGGACTGAGGGATTTAGGATGGGAGGAAGTGAGCCAGGATGGAGAAGGGTGTGTGTGGGGGGGGGGGCGGGAGGGGAACCAGGGTGACTGTGGTTTGTGGCGGTGGGAAGAGAGTGAACCAGGGTGCATGAAGGGTTCATAAGGGGAGGGAGGAAATGAACCAGGGTGAGTGGGGAGGTTTGTGGAGGTTAGGAAACCAGGGTGAATGAAGGAATTAATTGATAGGGAGATGGTAAATAAGGGATAGTGAGGGGGGTAGTGGAGAAAGGGAATAGAGAGAGGGGATCACGGGGGGGAGGGGTATGAATAAGGGGAGAAAGTGAGGGAATATGGGGGGGTGGTAGAGAGTTCCACCCCTATTCCCAAAAATCCCTTTCTTCTCAACAACACATTCCTGATCCTCCCTCCTACACCGACTCCTGATCCCTTTTTCCTCCTTCTCTTCCCCTCCCCTCCCCTTTTCTGATCTCATTCTCTTTCCTTATCCTTACTGAATCTCTCATCCTCTCCTCCTTCTTCCTTTGTTCTTCTGTCCTCCTCCATCCCTCATCTCTCTTGGCAAGATTCCTTCTTCATTTCTCTCCTCTGCTATTGCCTCTCTTCCCATTCCCAGATCTCTTCCTCTCCTTCCTATCCAACCCCAGTCATTAGGATTCATTTTCCTCTAGTAAAGAACCAAATAAATTAACTGCACACAGTTATCAGAAAATGACTTCATTTTTATAAAGAAAAAAATATTGAAATTGCAAATATATGCAAAATTATGAAAGTATGCCACTTAATTGGTACAGAATATTAAAAAATGTGCTGTTGGAAATCAGGGGCTTTGGCTCTAAGGTACACAAGTATCTGCTGAGCAGTATTAAGCTGCAGAAAGCCACAAGACACCACAGTAGTATTGCTTTTAGTGCCCTAATTTGCCTGGAGTCCCACTCGGTAACAAGGAGGGACTTGCCTTTAGGCCAATAACTAGGAGTCTGTGAAGTCATAAATCTCAGCAACCTAATCTGTGACAAGAAAATTATTAGATTATTAACTCTTAAGAAAGCTCAACAAAATTTGACCCACAGTCTCAGGAGGGTGGGAACACCAAAGCACCTGATGCTGAGCAGGCTCTGCAAGAAAATGTCAGCCGTGGAACTCACCAATGCATAGGGCATCAGATGAAGACCAAGAAATTGGTCAGGTAAGCCCTCAGCAACCACCAATGACTCCCTTTGTGATCTCTTCCCCGCCAGCAGGAATCTCACTTGTCTGGCAGGAAATCCAAGCTGCCCAGGTGGGCATCTTGGCCATCTTATCTAGCCCATGTTCATCCTAGTGCCCCCTTAACAATCAATAGGAAAAACCTTTCAGGTGAATTTTAAAAGCCCACAGTGCACATTAATTAGAAGATGCATGAATAAGTCGGGCTTTTGCGCCGAGGAGATTTTGAAAGCAGTTCGGATACACATGTATCTCCCACAGTGCACACATCTCCAAATATATCAAAAAGGGGTGGGGCATAATCTGGCCAGGGTGTGGGTGTTTCAGGGTATGAACCAGAGAATGTTATACTTCCGCACCCTGGCATGTGCCAAGGTCCCCTGCCGCGTAAATTTACTTTTGCTAAGGAGGAATGTAAGTTTTAAAATAAAGAAAACTGGGCTGATCTGCATGCTTTTAAGGGTTGGCTAACTGGACTGGAGGGAGTGAAGGCCATTACATTAGTGGGGTTTGAAGGACCTACCTCTTAACTGGACGAACTGAGGATGAACTGGTAAAACTGAGAATGGTACCTGTAGGTGCACCTTTTAAAATCCTCTGATGTGGTAGAAGTGAGATTTGCATGCAGCCAGGCTGTTTTATAACATGTGTGCATATATGTGCATAAGTTATAATTTAGCCACAAGCCTGGGTGCATGCCGAATTATGGGGCAGATTTTAAAATGGTTACGTGCGTAATATATGCGCGTAACCCTTTTAAACCTGCTCCTGCTCCTGTTCATGCCAAGCCTATTTTGCATAGGCCCAGTGATGCGCACAAGCCCCGGGATGCGCTTATGTCCCGGAGTTTTAAAAAAGGGGCGGGGCTGTCTGGGGGCAGGGCAGGGGCTGGATCGAGGCCTCCGGCACAGCAGCCATGCCTGGGGATCACGTGCCGGCACTCGGCGGGTGTGCGCGTGGCTGCGCGCACATGTTATAAAATCAGGCGTAGATACGAAAATCTGGCCCTTTGTGCACAAATCTGCCCACACACTGGGGCGGATTTTAAAAGCCCTGCTCGCGTAAATCCGGCCGGATTTACGCGAGCAGGGCCTTGCGCGCCGGCGCGCCTAATTTCCATAGGCCCGCCGGCACGCGCAGAGCCCCAGGACTCGCGTAAGTCCCGGGGTTTTTTGAGGGGGGCATGTCGGGGGCATGTCGGGGGGCGGGGCCGATCGGTGTGGCGTTTTGGGGGCGGGCCCGGGGGCGTGGTTTCGGCCCGGGGTGGTCCAGGGGCATGGCCATGCCCTCCGGAACCGCCCCCAGGACGCGTCTCGGCGCGCTAGTGGCCCGCTGGCGCACGGGGATTTAATTCTCCCTCCGGGAGGCGTAAATCCCCGGACAAAGGTAGGGGGGGGGTTAGATAGGGCCAGGGGGGTGGGTTAGATAGAGGAAGGGAAGGTGAGGGGAGGGCGAAAGCGAGTTCCCTCCGAGGCCGCTCCGAAATCGGAGAGGCCTTGGAGGGAACGGAGGCAGGCTGCGCGGCTCGGCACGCGCCGGCTGCACAAAATCGGCAGCCTTGCGTGCGCCGATCCTGGATTTTAGCAGATACGCGCGGCTACGCGCGTATCTACTAAAATCCAGCGTACTTTTTTTTGCGACTGGTGCGACAACAAAAGTACGCGAATGCGCATTTTTTGAAAATCTACCCCACTGGTTTTAAAGTTACCATTCCTCTTAGTGGAGTTCATTAACTTGTAAGTGTGGTTTTATATGGAAAATGAATGGAAATGCTCTATGCGATATCATAGAAATATTTGGGAGTTTGCATCATTTTCTGCAGAAAGCTTCATTTACAAAAAATATGCAAATTTGCTACCTCACAGGTAGTAAACTGGTATGTAAACACTACACATGTATGTTTATTTTAAATATATTCACAAGCTGCTGTGATGCAAAATCATGTAAATTAGCATAATTAATAATGTTTGCAAAAATCAGCACACAAAAACTTCTTTGTACGCTGATTTTTGCTAAAAAGATAACCACGTCTACACCTCACTGAGGTATAGTCATCTTTTTTAGTCCAACCTGGGTGCTCACAGCTAATTTGCATGCATAGAAAACTTCAGCATGAACAAGGCTACTAATTCTTAGAAAATCCTGTGAATTTGGACATAGGTCTTTTAAATTGTGTCTAAATATATCAGTGTCCTTAGATTATGGCACAAATTGTGTCTTCATTATGCCCCAGATGCAACTAGGAACCCCAGAACAAGTCCCCTCCGACCTTCTCACCCAGACTAACATGTGGCCACATCTCTACCAAGGACAAAATTCCAAACAGTGGGATTAGCCAACCCACTTTTCAGAAACCAATACTCTCTTAAATAACCTAATTTTCTCACTACCCATAATATTTATTAGATTAAAATAACAAAAGGAAAAAATAAAAATAAAGATCAATCTAGGCCCTAAATTTAGAAAAAGAAAAAATAATAAAGACCTCCACTTAGTCATCCATCTCATTCACTCAATAGGAAAAAAGCATGTTTTTAAGTTCTTATTAAATATATGGAAGTCAATATTTAAATGCATTTATTAAGAGTTGAGCTCCTCTTTTACCTTTCATCACTCCAAATGACAGAAAATCTTCAGTGATGTCAACTTTGTTGTTCATACCTCTGGTGACTGTGTATGTAAAACTTCCTCCCCAACCCTACTCCACCTGCTAAATCTTACCCTGAGTTAAAAGTGTCCCCTTTTACAGTGGTTTAAATAGAGAGTGATACAGAGCTACCTGTGCAGTCTTTCTCTTTTTCTCTCTCTCTCTCTCTCACTCTCACGCAATGTGCCTGTGGTGACCTAATTAGCATGTGATGTAAAAACTAGTGCTGCTGTGATAAATCTATTCCAGCTTGAAGAAATTACCTGTGTGATGTGTGAGCAGGGAAATTAGCCTAACCACATCCCCCCTTTTTTTTTTTTTTATCATGGGTGCTATTTTTGCTATATTTATAGCTTTTTGATAAATCTAGGTCTAAAAATAATAAAATGGCTATTTAGAATAAAGTTTTGATGTACTTTTGCCTGGATTATCTTATTAGTGCTGAAAAAAGTGCCAAATAAGTGCTGAAAAAGTGCTGAAAAAAGTGCAAAAAGCGGAATATAAATCTTAGGGATGTGTAATTGTTTTTCACAAATTAGACAATTTCAATGAAATTGCCTAATTCGGACTGGTTCGGGAGAACTGAATAACGACTGAATTTTTTCAGAAATTTCGGGAAAAATTCATTTTTTAGTTAGTACGTGCTAACTCCCATTAGTGCGCGCTAATTCCCCATTAGTGCATACTAACTCTGCCAGGTTAGTGCGCACTATTGGGAGTTAGTGCACACTAACCCGAAAATCGGGGCCCCGAAAAAAAAAATTCCGAACCGCAGGAAAAATTATATTCCCGCAAGGGGGTCCCGAAACGAAGCCCAACACAAAAATTTTACCACAAGCACATCTCTAATAAATCTAAATAAATAAATAAATATTATTTAATTCTATCTATTTTTTGTTTTGGTATGCCAGAAAAGACGCTTTAAGCAACACAGCATCACGGCAAGAACCCGTTCTTACAATGCCTACAGGTTGGTTTGTTTGAAACATGTACATGTTGGGATTATTTACAACTAACCAGGATTTATAGTAGGGTTCTTAGCTTCATACTTTAAAGATGGTATAAAATTAACAAGACACAATAAGATATAATATTGAAAGACGGATGTCATTTTGAAAAACCTTTTGGGACTTTAGCATATTAAGAAATTTTTCAAAAAAAATATAATGAGGTGGTTGGAAGTTGATGATTATATTTATACCAAGGTGCATGGGCACCACTTTAACATATGAAACTTTCAATTTACCCCTAAAAAAAATTTTCTTCTTAAAATTTGCTAAAGGTTTTTTAAAAAAATTAAAAAAGTGTATTACAGCCAGAATACAGCTGGTGTTTTTCAAAACAAACATAAATATTTCATAAAATTGGGATTATAATTTCTATTTAATATCAAAGTGACAGGACATTATGGTTCTATTGTGATTGATTTGTAGTTATAGATCACTGTTTAGTGGTGGAGTAAATTTAAATCGGATTTAGCCAGACAAATGGCAGGATTTGAAAATTCCCACTGGCTGACTACTAGGTTATCCAGTTAAGTTTTGGTACTTGACAAATTATTTAGAAAAAGAATGATAAAGCAACAACAAAGACATTTGTGTGGGTAAAATACTATTTTATCATGAGAAATGGGCTATTTGATTATTGCCAATAGTCTATGCAACTAAAAGTATGTGTATATATCAAACCTGTTTATATTTTTACCCAGGGTTTATGTGCATGGTTGGGCCTTGCTTGCACAACACGCATTTTATAACAGGCCAGGCCACACGCATAAAACCTGGTACGTGCACAAGTGCTTGGCCCAGAAAAAGAGGTGGGCCGGGGCGCGTGGTCTGGGCAGAGAGAGGCGGGACAGGGCATAGGGAGCAGTAAGTGGTAAAATAAAAAAAATTCGGGAGGCTAGATAGGAGATAGGGGTCGAGGAGAAGAAGGTAAAGGGAAGGAAGTTTAGGCAGGGGGATAGGGAAGTTCCCTCTCAGTCTGCTCCTTAATTGGAGCAGACTGGATGGGGACTGGGGGAGGCCCGATTGCCTCACTTACATAGTTAATGATAAATAACCCCCACCCCTGCGTGCACTACACACACATGCGTACCCTGATTTTAAAATCTGAATGCGCACACATGGACGGCCGCATGCCGATTTTAAAATCAACCTTTTAGTTTGTAGGCATTAACAGGTCAGAGTTAGGTTGGAGGAGACAACTCATGTAATTTCGGATATTGAAAACTATGGGCCGGATATTAAAAGGGTTACGCGCATAAGGTACGTGCGTAACCCTTTTAAAAAACCCCTGCGCGCGCCAAGCTTATTTTGCATAGGCACTCGGCCATGCCCCCGGACCGTTCACACGCCCCCGAACATGCCCCCGATCCGACACCATGACCCCTGGCCACACCCCCGACCGCCCCTTTTTGCAAGCCCCGGGCTTAGGCAGCGCGCATAGGCTCGACGGCGAGCGCAAGCCCCGGGACGCGCCTAAGTCCTGGGGCTTGCAAAAAGGGGTGGTCGGGGGCATGGCCAGGGGGGCGTGGTGTCGGATCGGGGGCATGTTCGGGGGCGTGTGGGCAGTCCGGGGGGCATGGCCGAGTGCCCCGACACAGCGGCAGTAGTAACTTTTCAGATAAAGGTAGGGGGGGTCTCGACAGGGCCGGGGGGGGGGGGGAGATAGGGGAAGGGAGGGGAAGGTGCAGGGGGTGGAAGGAAAGTTCCCTCCGAGGCCGCTCCGATTTCGGAGCGGCCTCAGAGGGAACAGGCATCGCTCGCAGGGTTCGGTGTGCGCAAGTTGCACAAATGTGCACCCGCTTGCGCACGCTGACCCTGGATTTTATAAGATATTCGTGGCTACGCGCGTATCTTATAAAATCCAGCGTACTTTTGTCTGCGCTTGATGCACGAACAAAAGTACGTGTCTTTTAACATGTACCCCTATGTGTGTTTTTATCTTAAAAAATATCTGTACATAATGCAGATGCAAATTTGTGCTTGTAGTTTTGAGTAGGGCAATAAAGCAAATCTGGATAGTTTTTGTTTTGATTATCGAGGTCAAATAATCCTGTGGATAAAACTGTGCAGTTTTGGGCTGGGGGTAGTGTGATTATCTGTCCCTAATTGTCCAAGAATGGATTCCAAGCCATTTATTACAACTATTTGCTGATATGCTTTAATGATGTGGGTGCTCATAGTGATTAACTACATTACTACTAACCTTTAATTTTTCTCCTGTCCTTAGAACTGTGAAACAGATTGCAGGTGTTTGCCCATTGTTCAGCTGTTTTTGCCGCTTCAGCATTCCACTTCTAGATGAAAAAATAAATTAAGGATTTATTTTTTAAATTGTTTTTTCAGAAAAGGTTTCAAGTGGGGAAGTTTCCCAAAGGGAGCTCAAAGCAAAGGTCAGATTTGAATGCATCAATGTCAAATATGAAAAACTAGAGATCACATATGAAAAACATAAGGTTATTTGACTTGAAGAGGCCATATTTCCTCCATTCAGGAAAAGTTTTAAGCAAAACAGGTGTTGCATGCTTCGGTTAAATTAAAATCATATCCCTTTTAGGAAATGCAAAGTCACTCTGCTGAACAACATCTAGTATAGGTTGAAAGAAGTGTTCAGAGCATACTCACATGTCAATTGTCTTACTGCTTCATTTAATATGCTCTGAAACACTTACAAAGCCCTTGTCCATTGGAAACAATAGGAAAAAATCTGCCTCAGAATTAACATATCAAATTGAATTTTCAAAAGTTGCTTTGCTAAAAATTCAGCTTATGTGCGAGTAAAATAGCATATCCTCAGGTATATGCTGTTGTTTTATAAGCCTCAAAATACACACGTAAGTAAGGGTGTATGAGTAAATTTGCACGTGTAAAAAAGGTACAGGCCGGGGCATTCCAGAGTGGGGCCAACATTTATGAGAGCAAATTGCAACTTTATAAACAATTTACACAGCCATCTTTGGCAGCTTCCTCGTGTATATCTGGAGTAAGTGATCATAAAGGTCTTAAAAGTGAAATACTGACTGGGTGAGGAAGGCTGGGTGAAATGGGGGGAGTTCAGACTGAAGAGCCAGGAGGGTCTCGTTGACCAGCAGATGGACTGGGCGAACTGGTAGACTGATTGATAAAATTAGTCATTTAATTGCCATGCGCATATTTATTTATTTAATTTTTTTATTTAAAAATGTTTAGATATTGCTTTTACAAAATAAAATTGATCAAAATGGTTCACATACATGCACATCATATTAGAAAATTCAAAAACAAACAGAATATAGTTTAAAACAGAATAATTAACAAAAATAACACAGACTGATAAAATATAACTAAAAAAATGAGTAATGAATAAAATTAATATCCAGTTTCAGTAAACAAAAGGACAAAAGACAAAAAATATTGTTGGGTAATATAGTTGAGAAATATGAGAAAGATGAGCAACAACCACCCCCCTCAACACTCATTTCTCTACAGAAAAGTATGCTCATTTGACGATCTCAGCAATCATCTAATCACGGATCTCTCACTCATAGACGTCACGACACCTAATTCAGCCATAAACTCCTGGTCAACAATAACAGAAAATGTGGCAAACAAACTATGTCCACTGATAACAAAAATAGTCAAACAAGGTGCGTCAAAAAGGCAGCCTTGGTTTACAAACGAACTTAAAAACCTCAAACTCAATTTACGTCAGAAAGAAAGTAAATGGCGTAAAGCCCCTTCCCCTATTACACTTTCTTCTTACAAACTCGCCCTCCACTCATACAAGAGTTCCTCCTTAAAAACAAAAAGAGACTACTACGCACATAAGATTCATGACATTATCTTCGACCCCAAAGCGCTTTTCACTTTCGTCTCCAATTTAACTCAGGCCAATACACCGGACATACCATCCAACCAAGCTCAATCAAAAGCTGATGAGCTGGCACTCTTCTTCAATAATAAAATTACAAACCTTCTAACACAACTTAAGCCCAATACAGGCACTCCAGCCAGCACTTACGTACTCCACAACAAGGAAATATCCCTCCAATCTTTTGAACTCACCACCTCCGCAGAGATCCAAACACTTCTGAAGAAAATGAAACCTTCTTCTCATCCCTTTGACCAAATCCCATCTAAATTACTACTTCTAATCCCAGACACCATAAACAAATCTCTAGCGGACATCATAAACTGCTCATTCACCCAGGGTTACTATCCAGATGACCTTAAACTAGCATCCATCAAACCGCTTCTCAAGAAACCTAATTTGGACCCCAAAGATCCTAACAGCTACCGTCCAATTTCCAATCTTCCTTTCATTGCCAAGGTGATGGAGAAACTAGTAAACACGCAACTATCGGATTACATAGAAGAACACAAAATTCTATTCCCTACTCAATTCGGTTTCAGAAAAGCCTCAAGTACCGAATCACTACCTGACTTTGGGCCTCGACAAAGGACAGGCCTTCCTATTGATCCTATTAGATCTATCGGCGGCTTTCGACACTGTAAACCACGCCATATTACTAAACCAGCTGGCGAACATCGGTATTGCAGGATCAGCGCTGACTTGGTTCAAGACTTTCTTAGACAACAGAGGTTTCAAAGTTAAAATCCACAACAAAGAATCCCATAGATACCCATCTTCACAAGGAGTTCCTCAGGGTTCCTCTCTCTCACCAACACTCTTCAACTTATATCTTCTCCTGCTTTGCCAACTTCTAAACAAATTGAACCTAAAACACTTTATTTATGCCGACGACGTCCAGATTGTGATCCCCCTTAAAGAATCCATCAACAAAACTCTAGAATTGTGGGAAAACTGTTTTCAAGAAATTAATGACCTTCTATCCAGCTTAAACCTAATTCTTAACCAATCAAAAAGTGAATTACTGCTAATCTCTCCAGACAACTGCAAAATCACCACGAACCTGCCAACCAACTTACAAATCTCAAAAGTAAGAGATCTAGGAGTTTCAATAGACAACCGACTAAACCTAAAATCATTTATTAATCAAACAACTAAAGACTGCTTCCACAAACTACACACATTAAAAAGAATAAAACCCCTATTTCATTTCCAAGATTACAGAATAGTGCTCCAAGCAATAATCTTTGCGAAAATAGATTACTGCAACGCTATTCTACTAGGCCTACCATCATCCCATACTAAACCTCTCCAAATGATTCTGAACACGGCAGCAAGAATCCTAACGAACAAGAGGAGAAGAGATCACATTACGCCAGTACTTAAAGACCTTCACTGGCTGCCAATCCACTACAGAATATTCCATAAATCCCTCACTACAATCTTCAAAAATATTCATGGACTAGCTCCTCTCAATCTACAAATAGCTCTCAAAAAACACTCCTCCAACAGACCCATCAGAGAAGCGTACAGAGAATATCTACAGGTACCACACGCCAATACCACCCAACATATAACACTGAGAGACAGGGCCTTCTCTACAGCAGGTCCCCCACTATGGAACTCAATCCCCTTAGAATTACGACAGGAACCATGTCTTCCAACTTTCAGAAAGAGACTTAAGACATGGCTGTTCAAGAAAGCCTTTCCGGACCCTGACTGATGCTCTCCCACCAAATACAGCAAGACTGATTACCACCCACTAAACTGACACAGAGTTACCAACCACTGCACGTTCTACTTCTTGTTAAACTTCTATCATCCTCTTCTTCTACTCCCAGTTAGAACCATCCTTGTTTTATTGTAACTGCTTTTTTCTGCGCACTTGTTATAATTTGTTATAATTTGTAAATGTATACTCTCATGTTATAGTTATGTACGTTATAATTTATTGATCACCCCTTGTTTTATGTAAACCGACATGATACGAACTCAGTGAATGCCGGTATAGAAAAAAACTAAAATAAATAAATAAATAAATAAATAATCGAAATAAGTTAGGAGTGTTCTGATATGAGAGTGTCAAAAGCTAATAGAAAAAGGTACGTTTTTAGTGATTTCTTGAATTCATGTGAATTTGAAATTTGATGGTGTTTGGCAAGTTGTTCCAAATACATGGACCTGCAACAGAAAAAGCTCTTTTTCAAGTAATGTCCAGCCTTGCAAAGTGGACTGATGTAACATCTAGTATATTTTTATTTAAGGAATTTACATGTCTTGTTGATTTATAGATTCACAAATTGGAACACAGCCAGGTTGAAGATGGGTTGTGTATGAGTGAGTGAATAATGGATAATGTTTTATATTGGATTCTGAATTTGATGGGGAGTCAATGTAAAGAGTAGAGTTATATGATTTTTCAATGAAGTACCAGATGATGTACGAACTGCAGCATTTTGGACTAGTTGGAGAGGATAATGGTTGAATCAGGTACACCCAAGTAGAGTGCATTGCCATAGTTGAGTCCAGAGAAAACAAGGAATTGAAGAACCGTACAGAAGTCTTGATAAAAAAAAAAGCAGAGGATGGAGGCACTTTAACATATGTAATTTGAAAAATTACTTTTTAAGTGTAGCGGAGATGTGTTGTATTAGTGAGAGAGCTGAGTTTATCAACACTCCTAGACTACGAGCATGACTTAAGATAGAAATAGGAATGCTGTTTAGTAAAAGATGAGAGGGGGGGGGGGGCATTTGAGGGATTCACAATGGATGTCAGATATACAATTTCTGTTTTTGAGGGATTTAATTTAAGGTGAATGTGAGATAACCAAGTATTGATTGTGTTTATGTATAGAGTGACCATTGAAAGAGTGGAAAAACATGAAGTGTTGTAGGAAACCAAAAACTGAATGTCATCAGAATATATTTAAAATTTGATGTTTAACAAGGAGAGACTATGGCAAAGAGGGAGCAAGTAAATGTTAAAAAGTATTGGAGAAAGGGAAACCCTTGTGGGATACCAGAAGAGATCGTATAGTGGTTAGAAGAGTGATTGCCAATATTGATTTCTTGAGTACAATCTGATAGGATGAAAACCAGTTTAGAACTCTAGCAGAAATACCTATAGAATGTAAACCAGATAAAAGGATTTGATGATCAAGAGTGTTGTAGGCTGTAGAAATGTCTAAGAAAACTAGAATGAAATCAGTGTTGGAATAAAAGCCACTTAATAGTGAATCAAAGGACGAGAGGAATAATGTTTCCATTGAAAGAACTTTACAGAACCTATGCTGACTAGAGTAAAGAATGTCATGTTCAGTGAGAAAATGTGAGAGTTGAAATAGTACTACTGATTCTATGAGTTTGACTAAAGAGGGAAATGGGAGAATGAGGTTTGTTTTAGGCTATCTGGAAAAATATCTGACTCGAGGAATTGGTTTACCAGTGTACAGAGGAAATTACAGGTAAAAGACCCAATAGATTTAAAAAGAAAATCAGAGCAAGGATTTATTGGAGATTTAGAGATTGTTTGTCTTTGTATCGCAGACAGTAGTGTTGATGTAGATACCAGAGTAAATACAGAGCAATTACGGTCAGAAGAGGGGCTACTAAAAGTAGGGTAAGGTAAGTGAGCAAATTCCTTGGTTATGTTTTCAACTTTGCTTTTAAAATAATTGGCAATCTTATTACAGTTAGGGACATCATAAGTAGAATAATGGCTGGTGTCCGATGTGGTTAGTGACTTGACAATATTAAAGAGCATGGAAAGATTTCCATTAGCAGAAGAAATTTTGTTTGCTTAATAGGGATGTGCAGCAGGGATGGATACGTTCAATTCGGTATTCATATTTGTCAGGACCCAAATCCGTTACATCCGTTTTTGGGGGACCCCAATTCATTCATTAGTTACATATGGTATTCGTTTCCCATTAAAGTTAAAAAAAACCCCATCCCAGCCCTTTAAATTTAATTAACTACAACCCCCCACCCTCCTGACCCACCCAAGACTTGCCAAAAGTCCCTGGTGGTCCAGCAGGGGTCCAGGTGTGATCTCCTGCACTCTGGGCATCGGCTGCCAGTATTCAAAATGGCATCAATAGCCTTTGCCCTTACTATGTCACAGGGGCTACCGGTGCCATTGGTCAGCCCCTGTCACATGGTAGGAGCATAAGATGGCACCAGCCATCCATTTCTCCTACCATGTGACAGGGGCCGACCAATGGCACCGGTAGCCCCTGTGACATAGTA
The DNA here is from genome assembly GCF_901001135.1 of Rhinatrema bivittatum. NCBI lineage: Eukaryota > Metazoa > Chordata > Amphibia > Gymnophiona > Rhinatrematidae > Rhinatrema > Rhinatrema bivittatum. The sequence goes on from NC_042617.1 coordinate 494,630,655, forward strand.
AGGGCAAAGGCTATCGGCGCCATTTTGAATACCAGCAACCGACGGCCCGAGTGCAGGAGAATGCTCCAGGACCCCTGATGGACCACCAGGGACTTTTGGCAAGTCTTGGGGGGGTCAGGAGAGTGGGGATTTTATTCGTTAATGATACGTTGCATTCGTGGGGGTTTGCCATATGTTTCAGAACCCCACAAATGCAACGAATAGGGACCTATACGTTGTGGATTGCGCATTTGTTCAAAACAAATGATCATCCCTATTGCTTAATACGTTTTTTTGGCTAGATTTACTTCTATATTAAACAGAATTAAGTATGGAAGTATGTATTTTTTGCCTCCGGTGTTTTTTCACTTCGCCAATGACGTTCTTTTTCTTTCAATACATTTTTAAAGGAGTGAAAAGAGTTTGAGTACCAAGGGGAACTTGGCTTCTTCCTGATGTGAAAGACTTTTAATGGAGCTATAGAGTCTAGAGTTGTAGTGATGGCAGTGTTCCAAGCTGTAAATATTAGTGGCGGGCGAAGAATGCATAATCGGAATAAAAGACTCAATGAAAGATTCTGAAGATACAAATCTCCTTTTCTTTACTGTAGTATTGTGTTTTGGATTTGAGATAGTTTTAACAGTTTTAGGGTATAGGAGATAAGGTGATGATCCAAACAGAGGATTGGGTTAACAAGTGTTTTCTCAGGAATTGGAGATGCGAAGGAGGGGATATGGAAAGCAAACTCTAAAGTATACCCATGGATATGGGTGGGAATTTGGATCAGCTGGTCCCATCCTAGGCCAGCCATGGCATCTAAGAAGGAGGTCATGACTGATGAAGGGGGAGTTGAATTAACATGATGATTGAAATTGCCAACTAATATGGTTCGAGATAGATCTATGGACAAGGAGGAGAGTAGTTCTAGTAAACTGGATAGATCTGCATGTAAAAGGTCAGGCGGACAGGATATAATACCAATATTTAAAACAATGGTAGAGATGAGTAAAATTTCATATGGAGCTGTTGGTGGAAGTTACTTTTTTATTGGACAAAAAGATGATTTTATGATGGCTAACAGGCCGCCTCCTTTACAGTTTGGTTGGAATTCAGAAATAGCAGTATATCCCTCAGGGCATAAGCTGTTTATAGTAACATTATCTGAGTCTGTGAGCCAAGATTTGGTGATCAAAAAGAAGTCAGTGTTATTATTGGGTAGCAGATCAAATATAACCGGAGTTGTTTTACTAACTGATTGAGCATTACAAAATATAAGTGAAACAGTTGATAAAACTATAGTAGTAGAGGTTAAAGCAGGCATAATGGACACCAATGACTTTCAGTACAAAGATTTAGAGGGATAGCGGCACCTTTCAGAAGAGAAAACAAGAGGCATGCTGTAGTTACACGATGTTAGGTTCCATATTAGGAGCTACCACCCAGGAAAAATATCTAGGCATCATAGTGGATAACACATTGAAATCGTCGGTTCAGTGTGCTGCGGCAGTCAAAAAAGCAAATAGAATGTTGGGAATTATTAGAAAGGGAATGGTGAATAAAACGGAAAATGTCATAATGCCTCTGTATCGCTCCATGGTGAGACCACACCTTGAATACTGTGTACAATTCTGGTCGCCGCATCTCAAAAAAGATATAGTTGCGATGGAGAAGGTACAGAGAAGGGCAACCAAAATGATAAAGGGGATGGAACAGCTCCCCTATGAGGAAAGGCTGAAGAGGTTAGGGATGTTCTGCTTGGAGAAGAGATGACTGAGGGGGGATATGATAGAGGTCTTTTAAGATCATGAGAAGTCTTGAATGATTAGATGTGAATCGGTTATTTACACTTTCGAATAATAGAAGGACTAGTTAGCAAGTAACACATTTAAGACTAATCGGAGAAAATTCTTTTTCACTCAATGCACAATAAAGCTCTGGAATTTGTTGCCAGAGGATGTGGTTAGTGCAGTTAGTGTAGCTGGGTTCAAAAAAGATTTGGATAAGTTTTTGGAGGAGAAGTCCATTAACGGCTATTAATCAAGTTTACTTAGGGAATAGCCACTGCTATTAATTGCTACAGTAGCATGGGATCTTCTTAGTGTTTGGGTAATTGCTAGGTTCTTGTGGCCTGGTTTGGCCTCTGTTGGAAACAGGATGCTGGGCTTGATGGACCCTTGGTCTGACCCAGCATGGCAATTTCTTATGTTCTTATGACCCATATTTACCATTGTTGAATATAGTAGGGATTTCCATGATAAAAAACAAAAAGTAAAGAGCGTAGAAGGTATCGGAACCTCAGGAGCAAATGAAGGGGCGAACAAAGGGGCGTACCCCTTTGTCACGCGACACACCAGTGTGCAGCGCCTGTGGCATCACCATGCTCCTTAAGAGCTGTCACCCGGTGATGATTCATAAGGGGGGCATGGCAGCACAAGGCCAACCCAGCTTGGAACATGGGGAAAGTTTGTAGAATTAGGTAGCAATCTCCACTGAGCAGAGCAGAACAATGGGGCTCTCCAGGTGTTGAGCAGAGCAGGTGGAGGCACAGGCTGGTAAGCGCCTCCGGCATCGCTGTGCTTAAGAGCTGTTGATGTGATTATGTCATTAGGGGGGTGTGGCAGCACAAGGCTAGCCCAGCTTGGAACGCAGGGAAAGTTTGTAGAATGAGGTAGCAATGTTCAGTGAGTATAGCAGAACAACGGGGCTCTCCTGGTGTTGAAGAGAGCAGGTGGAGGCACAGGCTGGTAAGCCCCTCCGGCGTCACCGCACTTCTTAAGAGCTGTCGCCTGGTAATGATGTTATTAGGGGGGCATGACAGCACAAGGCCAGCCCAGCTCAGAACGTAGGAAAAGTTTGTAGTATAAGGTAGCATTAGAAAATCTCCTGATTTGCATGCATAAGACTCAACTTACAGGGGGAAATCTATCTAAATTATGCAGGTAAAATCACTATGTGTATGTTTTTAAAGAGACATAATATGTGAGTATATCAATTATGCACAAATTATCCAAATAAATTCTGATTTATCCAGCTAAATCTTCAAATCAGCATTTATTCAGACAAACTTTGCGTTATCCAGATAAATAGCACTTATCCAGACAAGTTCTGCATTTTTCCAGATAAGTAGCAGCTAAACTGCGCCTTATCTGGACAAGTCAGAACCCCAGGTAAATCTAAACATTGTTGCTGATCCAGGTATCTCACATACAGGGTCATTTATCAAAACACAATGTTGCCTTATCGCGTTGGTTAGGGCTTTATTGTGTGTGATAACGCCCTACCGCAGGCGATAACAGCTGCCTCACTGTTCCGGTCCCGGGCCGTGCCCTGGTACCTCCACTCACCTAAGGCCGGCCCGGGCTGCTGAAGCGCCTCCCTGCTCATCTAGGCCAGATCCTGGTCTCTGCCACAGCTCTCCCTCCCTAGGCGCGCGCGTGCGCGGGGGCTCGAGGTTTAAAGCGGCCAGCGCGGGAAGAAGGAGGAGAGCCCTCGGATGGTGTCAGACACTGCACGGGTATTTAAACCGTGCAGCTTGGCCTAGACGTTGCCTTGCAACAAGGTTCACTCTCTGGTGAGAGTTACTAGTTGCTGTTTCGTCTACTGGCTTCCGACTCCGGCTTCTGACTACTGGCTTCTGACTACTGGCTTCCGACTACTGGCTTCCGACTACTGGATTTCTTCCAGGAGGCCTCTCCTAAGTCCAAGCGGCTCAGGTCCTCACGAGCTCCTCTCGGGGGGACTGCGGGCTTCCAGTGGTGAAGTTCCAGTTGGCCGCCTGGCTTCGCTCTACTCTTCTGGATCCTCTGGAGCTCCTCTTCTGTCACCGGCCTATAGGAGTCCGCACATAAGTCCAAGCGGCTCGGGTCCTCATGGGCTCCTCCTGGGGGGACCTCGGGCTTCCAGTGGTGAAAATCCCTCTGGTCATGTGTTCAGTGCCACCTCCCGGCTTCGACATCCACTGTGGGCCTTCCCACGGTGAGTCTTCATCTGTCCCTGCTGGCTCAAGAGTCCATGAATCCAACAGTTTGCAAGGCCAAGGACCCGGCAGACATGGCGGGCTTAAAGGTCATTCCCGGAATTGCCCAGTGATTGCAACAGCAGCAAATCTGCATTGATTCCCTGATGTAGACTGTACAGAGACTGGCCAATCACTTAGATGGAGCTCCTGCAATCGTACCTCCGGTACCAGTTGCCCCGGCCGATCTCAGAACGGTAACGCCTACACAGCTGCCGGCACCCTCACGGTACTCAGGGGAAGCAAAGTACTACCGCAGATTCCTCAATCAGTGTTTCATCCAATTCAAGTTGCTTCCTTCCCAGTTTTCGTCAGATCAGATTAAGACCAGTTACATTATTTCTTTGTTGCGTGGGAAGCCCCAGACCTGGGCTTCTCCGCTATGGGAGCACAAAGATCCCCTGCTAGGGAATCTGGAACAGTTTGTCGCTGCCTTCTGACATATCTTCGACGAGCCCTCTCGCAGACCTACTGCCACCTCTGAGTTACTTCAGCTACGCCAAGGCAACCGGTCCCTTGCCGAGTATGCGGTAGAATTCCACACCCTTGCAGTTGAGCTAGATTGGGGGGACAACAGCCTCCACAGTATATTCTTGGAAAGCATCTCTTCAAGACTCCAAGACGAGCTAGCGGCGAGAGATCTCCCAGATGACCTGAACAGTCTGATTGATCTGGCTGGACGGGTGGACCGCCATATCCAACAGCGTTTTTGGGAAGGGAGGCCCAGTCGTAAGCCCAGTAACTCTGGGCATACTTTTCCCTGACCGGTACCCTCCTGCTCTGCCTCTCCCGGAAACCAAGATGTAGAGCCTATGCAGGTAGGCTGAGGCCCATCTCACAGGAAGAGAGGAGGTGACGCCGCGCTCAAGGTCTGTGCCTATATTGTGGTGGCAAGGGGCACTTCCTAGCCCGATGTGGTGAGCGGCCAGGAAATTCCAGAACCTAGAGATCAATGGGGAGCTGAATCTAGGTAATACATGTTCCGCCTCCTCATGTATTGTACCGGTTACCCTCGTCTACCCTGGGGGTACGTTTGATACGCTGGCTTTCGTCGACTCTGGAGCCAGAGGGAATTTCATTCTCGCAGACCTCATCCAGCAGCTGCACTTTGGGGTCCAACCCCAAATTCCTCCGATCTAGGTATCTTCGATTCATGGTACTTTCCTGCTGGGGAGCATTACTAGCTGCACCAAGCCCTTGGTCCTCCGTACCGGTCTCCTGCACGTGGAAGATATCTCCTTCCTTATCCTGAAGAAGTCCATGCATCCTACTATCTTGGGCTTACCCTGGCTACAGAAACATTCCCCAGTCATACAATGGGATACCCTTCAGATTGCAGCTTGGGGCCCATCTTGTTTTGACTCCTGTTTCACGAGTATTCCTCATCCCAGTGTGCCTCTCTTGACCACGCCCATGGCTCTCCCACCACAGTACCAAGACTTTGAAAATGTCTTCTCTAAGGAGAAGGCTAAACTTCTCCTGGAACACTGGCCCTTTGAGTGTGCCATTAACCTGGTCCTAGGCACGACGCCTCCCAGGGGGCTGATTTACCCCTTTGTTGCTTCTGGAAACTCGGGCCATGTCTTCATATATTCAGGAGAATTTGTACAGAGGTTTCATTTGGCCCTCTAACTCCCCTGCCGGGGCCAGCTTTTTCCTTGTGGCCAAGAAGGATGGGCCACTGCGTCCTTGCATCGATTACCATGGCCTCAATGCCATCATGCGACGGGACAGGTACCCTTTGCCTTTGATTCCAGAGTTACTAGACTGGCTGCAAGGAGTGAAGGTCTTTTCCAAGCTGAACCTCTGCGGTGCCTACAATTTGGTATGGATATGACCTGGCGATGAAAGGAAGACTGCCTTCAATACGAGAGATGGGCATTAGGGATATTTAGTCATGCCCTTTGGCTTGTGCAATGCCTCTGCGGTCTTTCAAAACCTCATGAATGAGGTTTTGAGGGATATGTTGCATACCTCGGTTATAGTGTACCTCTACGACGTGTTGATATACTCTAAGGATTTGCCCACGCACCGAGTACAAGTGCGGCAAGTACTACAGAAACTTCGGGACAATCGTCTCTTTACCAAGCTAGAGAATTGCCAGTTTGAGCAGGAGTCCTTGCCATTCCTCGGATATATTGTTTCATCCACGGGCTTCCATATGGACCCTGATAAAGTGGCGGCCATTCGGGATTGGCCACAGCCAGTAGGGGTCAAAGCCCTACAACGCTTCCTGGGCTTTGCCAATTCCTATCGCCAGTTCATACCCCATTACTCCCGGATGGTAGCACCACTTACAGTCCTTACCAGGAAGGGTGCCGAGGTGAAGAATTGGTCCCAGATGGCAATAGATGCTTTCCAGAAGCTGAAGTAAGCCTTTCTCCTCAATGTCTGTCTCCACCATCCAAATCCGCAGCATCAGTTCATCGTGGAAGTAGACGCCTTTGATGTGGTGGTAGGGGCTGTTCTCAGCCAGTTATCCACAAAAGGCAAATCCCTACCATGTTCCTATTATTCCCAAAAATTCTCTCTGGTGGAGAGAAATTATAGTATCGGCGATAAGGAGCTCCTGGCCATTAAACTTGCACTGGAGGAGTGGCGACAATGGCTGGAGGGGGCCCAATACCCCGTGATCATCTATACGAATCACAAGAATCTGGAATCCTTGTGCTAAGCCCAACGCCTCAATTCTAGGCAAGCCTGATGCCGACAAGAAGGAAAGGTGGCAAGCTTTGAAAATTAAATAGCAGCCAAGCGAGTGGATATGATGAGCGCAACCTATCAGTAAATAGCACGGAAGAATTTTCGTTTGTTACAGTCCCTGAAGCAGCAAAGCGAAACGTATGTCAGACTGGACCTAAGGACCAACTGTCTTCTGAGCGAAACAGCTCCTTGGAGCACATTAGCGCCCTTTGAAAGAAGCAATTCCTGAGCAACATACAAGGAAGTATCATTCCACATTTATTTTAAGAAAAAAACTAAAGAAAAGTTCATAAAAATAAGATATATTCAGCAATAAAGGACATGGACCTATGATTAAATGTGATCTGGTGTGGCAATACATAAAGCAAAAATTGCTTTTATGCCCACGGGTGTTATGATGGTCCTCTATATAAAGTCATATATATGAAAAACTGTACATTGAAATATTGCACATTGAAGAAAAAACAGGATTTCATAACATCTTAGAGTGAGATATTGTACTCGTTGTGCATCAAGACTAACTGTTAATTTTTGGTGTGAGATTTCAATTACTCCAATATTGACTGGGTAAATGTAACATCAGGACTTACTAGAGACAAAAAGTTCCTGGATGTAATAAATGACTGCTTCATGGAGCAATTGGTTCAGGAACCAACAAGAGAGGGAGCTATTTTAGATTTAATTCTTAGTGGAATGCAGGATTTGGTGAGAGAGGTAACGGTGGGTGGGGCCAGTTGGCAACAGTGATCATAACATGATCAAATTTAAACTAATAACTGGAAGGGAGACAATAAGTAAATCTGCAGCTCTAACACTAAACTTTCAAAAGGGAAACTTTGATAAAATGAGGAAAATAGTTAGAAAAAAACTGAAAGGTGCAGCTGCAAAGGTTAAAAGTGTTTAACAGGCATGGACATTGTTTAAAAATACAATCCTAGAGGTGCAGTCCATATTTATTCCACACATTAAGAAAGGTGTAAAGAAGGCAAAACGATTACCATCATGGTTAAAAGGTGAGGTGAAAGAAGCTATTTTAGCCAAAAAATTATCCTTCAAAAATTGGAAGAAGGATCCATCTAAAGGAAATAGGATAAAACATAAGCATTGTCAAGTTAAGTGTAAAACATTGATAAGACAGGGGAAGAGAGAATTTGAAATGAAGTTGGCCATACATGCAAAAACTCATAATAAAAGCTTTTAAAAATATATCCGAAGCACGAAACCTGTGAGGGAGTCGGTTGGACCATTAGATGACCGAAGGGTTAAAGGGACTCATAGGGAAGATAAGAATGACTAAATGGATTCTTTGCTTCCGTGTTTACTAATGAGGATGTTGAGGAGATAACAGTTCCGAAGATGGTTTTCAGGGGTGATGAGTCAGACGAACTGAATGAAATCACTGTGAACCTGGAAGATGTAGTAGATCAGATTGACAAACTAAAGAGTAGCAAATCACCTGGAGCGGATGGTATGCATCCTAGGGTACTGAAGGAACTAAAAAATGAAATTACTGATTTATTAGTTAAAATTTGTAACCTATCATTAAATCATCCATTGTACCTGAAGACTGGAGGGTGGCCAATGTAACCCCAATATTGAAAAAAGGCTCCAGGGATGATCCGGGTAACTATAGACCAGTGAGCCTGACTTAAGTGCCAGGAAAAATAGTGGAAACTATTCTGAAGATCAAAATCATAGAGCATAAAGACATTGTTTAAAGGAAAACAGTCAACATGGATTTACCCAAGGGAAGTCTTGCCTAACAAATCTGCTTCATATTTTTGAAGGGGTTAATTAACATGTGGATAAAGGTGAACCAGTACATGTAGTGTATTTGGATTTTCAGAAGGCGTTTCACAAAGTCCCTCATGAGAGGCTTCTATGAAAACTAAAAAGTCATGGGATAGGAGGCGATGTCCATTCGTGGATTACAGACTGATTAAAAGACAGGAAACAGAGGAGGATTAAATGGTCAATGTTCTCAGTGGAAAAGAGTAAACAGTGGAGTGCCTCAGGGAGCTGTACTTGGACTGGTGCTTTTCAATATATATATATATATATATATATATATATATATATATATATATATAAATGATCTGGAAAGGAATACGATGAGTGAGGTTATCAAATTTGCGGATGATATAAAATTATTCAGAGTAGTTAAATCACAAGCAGACTGTGTTACATTACAGGAGGAGCTTGCAAGAAAAAAAAAAAGCAAACAGAATGTTAGGAATTATTAGGAAGGGAATGGTTAAGAAAATGTAAAATGTCATAATGCCTCTATATCGCTCTATATTGAGACCACACCTTGAATACTGTGTGCAATTCTGGTTGCCGCATCTCAAAAAAGATAAAGTTACGATGGAGACTGTACAGAGAAGGGCAACCGGAATGATAAAGGGGATGGAACAGCTCCCCTATGAGGAAAGTCTGAAGAGGTTGGGGCTGTTCAGCTTGGAGAAGAGTCGGCTGAGGGGGGATTTGATAGAGGTCTCTAAGATCGTGACAGGTCTTGAACGAGTAGATGTGACATGGTTATTTATACTTTCGAATAATAGAACGACTAGGGGGCATTCCATGAAGTTAGCAAGTAGCACATTTAAGACTAATCGGAGAAAATTATTTTTCATTCAACACACAATAAATCTCTGGAATTTGTTGCCAGAGGATGTGGTTAATGCAGTATTATAGCTGGGTTCAAAAAAGGTTTGGATAAGTTCTTGGAGGAGAAGTCCATTAACGACTATTAATCAAGTTTACTTAGGGAATAGCCACTGCTATTAACTGCATCAGTAGAATGGAATCTTCTTAGTGTTTGGGTAATTGCCAGGTTCTTGTGGCCTGGTTTGGCCTCTGTTGTAAACAGGATGCTGGGCTTCATGGACCTTTGGTCTGACCCAGCATGGCAATTTTTTATTTTCTTATGGAAAAGAGACAACTGAGGGGGAATATAGTAGAAGTCTACAAAATCATGAAGGAACTAAAAAATGAAATTTCATACCTATTAGAAAATATTTGTAACCTATCATTAAAAATCATCCATTGTACCTGAAGACTGGCGGATAGTTAATGTAACCCCAATATTTAATAAGGGCTCCAGGGGAACCCGGGAAACTACAGACCGGTTAGCCTGACTTCAGTGCCAGGAAAAATAGTGGAAAGTGTTCTAAACATCAAAATCACAGATCATATAGAAATACATGGTTTAATGGAACAAAGTCAGCATTGCTTTACCCAAGGCAAGTCTTGCCTCACAAATCTGATTCACTTTTTTGAAGGAGTTAATAAACATGTGGATAAAGGTGAGCCGGTAGATGTAGTATACTTGGGTTTTCAGAAGGCATTTGACAAATTTCCTCATGAGAGGCTTCTAGAAAAAGGAAAAAGTCATGGGATAAGTGGCGATGTGGATTACAAACTGGCTAAAAGACAGGAAACAGAGAGTAGGATTAAATGAAAAATTTTCTTAGTGGAAGGGAGTGGGCTGTGGAGTGCCTCAGGGATATGTATTGGGACACTTACTTCTTTTTTTTAATTTTATTTTTTATTTTTTTCAAAATTTTATAAATGATCTGGAAAGAAATACGATGAGTGAGATAATCAAATTTGCAGATGATACAAAATTGTTCAGAGTAGTTAAATCACAAGCAGATTGTGATAAATTGCAGTAAGACCTTCTGAGATTGGAAAACTGGGCATAAAAATGGCAGATGAAATTTAATGTGGATAAATGCAAGGTGATGCATTTAGGGAAAAATAACCAATGCTATAGTTGCACAATGTTAGGTTCCATATTAGGTGCTACAACCCAAGAAAGAGATCTAGACATCATAGTGGATAACACATTGAAATCCTCGGTTCAGTGTGCTGCGGCAGTCAAAAAAAGCACAGACTATTGGGAATTATTTGAAATGGAATGGTGAATAAAACGGAAAATGTCATAATGCCTCTATATCACTCCATGGTGAGCCCACACCTTGAATACTGTGTACAGTTCTGGTCGCCGCATCTCAAAAAAGATATAATTGCGATGGAGAAGGTACAGAGAAGGGCTACCAAAATGATAAGGGGAATGGAACAGCTCCCCTATGAGGAAAGACTAAAGAGTTTAGGACTTTTCAGCTTGGAGAAGAGACGGCTGAGGGGGGATATGCAAGAGGTGTTTAAAATCATGAGAGGTCTAGAACGGGTAGATGTGAATCAGTTATTTACTCTTTCAGATAATAGAAAGACTAGGGGGCACTCCATGAAGTTAGCATCTGGCACATTTAAAACCAATCGGAGAAAGTTATTTTTTACTCAACGCACAATTAAACTCTGGAATTTGTTGCCAGAGGATGTGGTTAGTGCACTTAGTATAGCTATGTTTAAAAAAGGATTGGATAAGTTCTTGGAGGAGAAGTCCATTACCTGCTATTAATTAAGTTGACTTAGAAAATTGCCACTGCTATTACTAGCAACGGTGACATGGAATAGACTTAGTTTTTGGGTACTTGCCAGGTTCTTATGACCTGGATTGGCCACTGTTGGAAACAGGATGCTGGGCTTGATGGACCCTTGGTCTGACCCAGTATGGCATGTTCTTATGTTCTTAGATATTTTCTCTCTCATATAATAGAAGAACTAATGGGCACTCCATAAAGTTAGGAAGTAGCTTATTTAAAACAAATCAAAGAAAATTATTTTTCACACACCGTATAGTTTGGGGTACATTTTCAAAAACAGCGGGGTACTTTTGTTCGCGCACCACGCGCGAACAAAAGTACGCTGGATTTTATAAGATATGCGCATAGCCGCACGTATCTGGTAAAATCCGGGGTCGGCGCGTGCAAGTGGGTGCACATTTGTGCAACCTGCGCGCGCCGAGCTTGGCGCGCACTGCCTGTTCCCTCCGAGGCCGCTCCGAAATCGGAGCGGCCTTGGAGGGAACTTTCCTTCTGCCTCCCCTCACCTACCCCTCCCCTCCCTTCCCCTGCCTAACCCACCCCCCCGGCCCTATCTAACCACCCCCTACCTTTGTTGGCAGATTACGCCTGCCAGAGGCAGGCGTAAATCTGCGTGCACCAGCAGGCTGCTAGCACGCCATCATCCGACCCTGGGGCTGGTCCGGGGGCCTTGGCCATGCACCCAGGCCGGCGCCATGCTCCCGGACCCGCCCCGTACCGCCCATGACCCCCGGACACGTCCCCGAACATGCTTCCTCCCACCCCTTTTACGAAGCCCTGGGACTTACGCGCGTCCCGGGGCTATCCGCGCACCAGCAGCCTATGCAAAATAGGCATGCTGGCGCACGCGTGCCCTGCGCACGTAAATCTGGCCGGATTTACGCGTGCAGGGCTTTTAAAATCTGGCCATTAAGCTCTGGAATTCATTGCCAGAGGATGTGATTTCAGCAGTTGGTGTAACTGAGTTTAAAAAAGGTTTGGATAAGATCCTAGTGGTTAAATCCATAATCTGCTATTTCTGTAAATTAATAAGCAATAGTAGCTTGTGATCTATCTAATATTTGGGTACTTGCCAGGTACTTGTGACAGATTGGCTACTTTTGGATTCAGGATACTGGGCTTGATGGACCCTTGGTCTTATCCAGTTTGTGTTAGCGGCATCGGCCGCGGCAGGCCGCAACGGGATCGGGTGTCATGGCCACCGGCCGCGGTCGGCCGCGACTGAGGCAAAACCAGGCGCAGCAAGGTTAAACTCACCCGGATCACCGGGTTTGGGTTGAGGCTGCCTGCGGCGGCAGGCAGCCCTTCCTCTTTCTCCCATGGCTGCTGCCATCGCTGAGTTGGCAGCGTGGCTCCGCGGCGATCCGGCTCCTCCCCCTCTGCCTCTTAGGGCCGCGCGCGCAGCTATAGGAAACTCTTAAAGGAGCCATGCAGGAAGTGTCATGGCTCCCCCTGAAGCTCCTCCTTCGGCTTCCTGTACTTAGGGCAAGGGCTGAGCATTCAGTCCTTGCCTTGGTATTAAGGTTCCTGCCTTGAGTGTGTTCCTGGCTCCTGGTTCTTGCTTCTTCGTCCCGCTCTTCTCCCCTGCTCCGTGGATTGATTCTTGGCTGCTGACATCTGGACTGGTGGACGTGTCTTCTCCTGGCTTGATCCTGGTATGGCTCTGGACTCTTCTCTGGCTTGACCCCGGTACGGCTTCGGACCCTTCTCCTGTCTTGACCCCAGTACGGCTTTGGACCCTTCTCCTGCTTCGACCCTGGACTGGATTCGGACCCCGCTGGTATATTGATTTCTGGACTGGCTTTTGGACTCTTCCTCGATTCCATTCTCAGACTGTCATGACCTGCTGGAGGCGCCAGCCGTCTGGAACCCATGACCTGCAGGAGGCACCTGCATCCAGACCTCTTCCAGTCTTCAGAGGAGTCGCCTAAGTCCCAGCGGCCGGACACCTACGGGCTCCTCCTGGTGGGGTCACGTGCTTCCAGTGTGAAGTCTTCTAGCAAGTCTCTACGGTCCAAAAGGCCTCGCCCTTCGACGGTAGCAACTACCTCGAAACAAGGGTCCACTTTCATAACAGTTTGGCTTTTCTTATGTTGCTATGTATATTCTAAAACTATTTAACTCATAAATTTATAAATATAAATTGCAGTCTGAAACAATAAGATAAGATACTTATTGCTTCCAATCATCAAGTGAGCATTCAAATGGGTCTGCCAGCTGGGTCCTTGAAGGTAGAGGTATAAATTAGATTCCACAGGCTAACTAATTTTACTTTTAGAACAGCTGAGGAAAAGGGAGGTTCTTTGGCAGTTCTTTTGCATTTCTTTTAACAAGTATCACTAGCTACCAGGAACTGAAGGATGGCCGGGAAACGTCATATCATCAAACCTGTCACTCCAGTTACTAGTTCTGCTGTCAAGACAGATGTCTTGATCTACAGGGAGGAACTGGTTCAGTAGGAAAAAGATGTCTGCAGATCAACTCCCTATGAGGAAAGACTAAAGAGGTTAGAACTTTTCAGCTTGGAGAAGAGATGACTGATTTGGGATATGATAGAGGTGTTTAAAATCATAAGAGGTCTAGAATGGGTAGATGTGAATCGGTTATTTACTCTTTCGGATAATAGAAAGACTAGGGGACACTCCATGAAGTTAGCATCTGGCACATTTAAAACTAATCGGAGAAAGTTCTTTTTTATTCAACGCACAATTAAACTCTGGAATTTGTTGACAGAGGATGTGGTTAGTGCAGTTAGTATAGCTATATTTAAAAAAGGATTGGATAAGTTCTTGGAGGAGAAGTCTATTAACTGCTATTAATTAAGTTGACCTAGAAAATAACCACTGCTATTTCTAGCAACGGTAACATGGAATAGACTTAGTTTTTGGGTACTTGCCAGATTCTTATGGTTTGGATTGGCTACTGTTGGAAACAGGATGCTGGGCTTGATGGACCCTTGGTCTGATCCAGTATGGCATGTTCTTATGTTCTTATAGCTGTGTTTAAAAAAGGATTGGATAAGTTCTTGGAGGAGAAGTCCATTACCTGCTATTAAGTTCACTTAGAGAATAGCCACTGCCATTAGCAATGGTTACATAGAATAGACTTAGTTTTTGGGTACTTGCCAGGTTCTTATGGCCTGGATTGGCCACTGTTGGAAACAGGATGCTGGGCTTGATGGACCCTTGGTCTGACCCAGTATGGCATTTTCTTATGTTCTTATGTTCTCTAAGATGCGGTGATGAGACTAAGAAGCATCCAGGAGAATGAGGACTACATCAATGAATTGCTTATCAAGGCATCTAAGATGGAGAACTTAAGCAGAGTGGAAGGTGAAACTGGTCCATGTGATGACAACTGGACCCAGATTACAATGGCACTAAAACCCACCCCATGGCAATGATTTCCATTGAACTAAAGAACTGGTATGCAGCCCTGGAAGTGGAGGAGGGGATGTCATCCCATGATGAAGAGGAACCAGGCTATGCAAACCCCAAAGCTGCGGGCATAGCAACCACTAAAAATAGCAGGGACAATGCGGCATCCATCTACCATCCAGATATGTTGTCCGAGGAAGTGTACTGTCCATTGGATGCCAAAATCCATGACATTGCAGAGAGATTGCCAAAACTCCTCAAGCCTATTAACCACTATCTGATGCTGCTTATATTTGTTGGCATGAATGATACTGCTAGATATCGCACAGATCATATCAAAAGTGACTTCATGGCTCTGGAAGAGAGGGTAAAGCAGATAAGTATACAGGTGGGATTCTCCTCAATCCTCCCAATTAAGGATAAAGGCCTAGGAAGGGAAGCTTTCATTCTGGAGATAAATGAATGGCTGCATAGATGGTGTCAATGTGAGCATTTTGGCTTCCTAGATAATGAGATATGTCAAGGATTGCTAAGTAGAAATAGGATCCATTTGCTGAAGAAGGGACACGGTATCTTTCAACACAGGTTGGCAAACCTACTGAGGAGAGCTTTAATCTAGAATCATCGGGATGGGTGAACAAAACCCTAAGATAAGTAAAATATTAATGGGCCAATTTTCAAACGTCAGTGCACATGAAAAGCGGAAGATACACATGCATCTCCTAGTAATCACCAAAGACCGGCTAGAAGAAAAAGGGGTGGGCTGGGGCAGTCTGGATGCGGCATGGGTAGACTGGGACAGTGCCATTAGATAGATATTCATACACAACAGGTGCTTATGAGAATACCTGAGACAAATAACATCTATATCTGTATCTCTATCTATCTATCTATCTATATATATATATATATATATATTAGGGATGTGAATCGTTTTCCATATCGTCTTAACGATAGAAATCGAGTGGCAGGGCAAGAAAATCGTCTTAGGCACGATTTTTTAGTTAAAAAATCGTTAAAAATCGTTTTTTCCGATTAGTGCGCACTAACTCGAGTTAGTGCGCACTAACGGGAGTTAGTGCGCACTAACTGGGAGTTAGTGCGCACTAACTGAAAATGATACAATTTGACACTTTTCAGGTCAGTTAAGGTCAGTTTAGGAATGAATATGTATTCCTATTGGCTGCCCTCTTATTTATTCATGTTACCAAGCTTCCTACTGACAGTATATGGGGGATGGGAAATGGAAACAGTTGGTAGCTTGACAAAACAAGTAATGTGATCAGTCAATGTGACTAGAACTTGTGCCCTAACCCTGATACCAGGGGTATTGTGATCTTCCTGCACACAGTGCCCTATCCCTATTAATACCAGGAGTGTTGTGATCTTCCTGCACACAGTGCCCTATCCCTAATACCAGGGGTGTTGTGATCTTCCTGCACACAGTGCCCTATTCCTGATTACTGGGGGTGTTGTGATCTTCCTGCACACAGTGCCCTATTCCTGATACCGGGGGTGTTGTGATCTTCTTGCACACATCCCGGTATCAGGGATAGGGCACTGCATGCAGGAAGATCACAACACTCCTGGTATTAATAGGGATAGGGCACTGCATGCAGGAAGATCACAATACTCCTGGTATTAATAGGGATAGGGCACTGCATGCAGGAAGATCACAACACCCCTGGTATCAGGGATAGGGCACTGTGTGCAGGAAGATCACAATACCCCGGAGGAGTGAGGGTCAGGCAGCTCCCCCCTGTCTGTGAAGCCAGCCTCTCACTAGTAATGCAGGGAGGGAGCTGTCTCAGACTTCACCATCCCCCCCCCCCCCCCTCACCCACACACCATTCACTAGCTGGGACATGGGGGAAGTCAGGAGTGAGGGTCAGGCAGCTCCCCCCTGTCTGTGAAGCCAGCCTCTCACTAGTAATGCAGGGAGGGAGCTGTCTCAGACTGGTATCAGGGTTAGGGCACTGTGTGCAGGAAGATCACAACACTCCTGGTATTAATAGGGATAGGGCACTGTAAGAGATGACTGTAGTAGATTGAATAAAGATCTGATGTTTCTGCTCTCCTCACACCAAACAAAAACAACACACAAGCAGAGAAGCCCTTCTTACAAAGCTGAGCTAGTGAGTTAAGTAGGAGGAAAAGTAAACATACTTGTGCCAGTGTGGTTACTTAAAAAATACACTTACCAACAATCAATTACATATATTTGAACTGTGTACAGTTCCAGCCAGGACCACCTTTCTAAAATGCACAGTGATTGGCAAATTCAACATGCACTAGCATTTCAGGTGCCTGCTAACAAAAATAATAAACAAACAACTTCTAGTCACGTGAGTGCTGATCATTACATTACTTTTTTTGTCAAGCTTCCAACTGTTTCCATTTCACATCCCCCCAACCATTACCTCAGTATTAGCCTTGGTAACATCAATAGATAAGAGCACAGCCAGCCAATAGGAATACATACATACATATTCATTCCTAAGTGACCTTTACTGACCTGGGAAGTGTGAACACTTTGTTTCATTTTCTGTTGGTGTTCGTTAGTTTTCCAGTTCCATTTCCCATCCCCCCAACCATCACCTCAGTGGTAACCTTGGTAACATCAATAGATAAGAGGGCAGCCAGCCAATAGGAACACATATTCATTCCTAACTGACCTTCAGTGACCTGGAAAGTGTTTATTTGTATCATTTTCAGTTAGTGCGCACTAAATCGAGTTAGTGCGCACTAACGGGGAGTTAGTGCGCACTAACACGATTTTTAACGATAAATCGTTAGAATTTCTATTGTATCGTGTTCTATAACGATTTAAGACGATATAAACATTATCGGACGATAATTTTAATCGTTGAAAAACGATTCACATCCCTAATATATATATCTATATATATATATATATATATATATATATATATATATATATATATATATATATATATATATATATATATATATATGTATACAGGGTGGCCCATGGAAAAGTAGCCCACCTCCAATACCAGTGCCACACTCTTTGGAGGAGGCCATAGCCCCTTGCTCTCTGTTTGCCGAATGTCCGTCTGTCTGGCGTTGTGGTGTCGCCCCATGTGCAGTGTTCCGGCTTTATTTTGCCTTCCTATTCCAATCCATTTGCTCGTTCATCTTATCATACTATCGCCGGAGGCAGGCTACTTTTCCATGGGCCACCCTGTATATATATATATAGCAAAAAAATTTTTTGGCAATTCTACCTCTATTAACATGTTCTGAGGACAACGCACAGTTATTGGAGCTCTGGGGAGTAAATATAAGTGGCAGAGGAATATCGGGGCAGATTTTGAACCATTGTGAAATGGATACGAATCCTCATCTGTGCGGTTGAATACTGAGTTGGCTGGAAGTTTGTTTGGAGCGTGGTATTTGTGACTCCATCTTGAGAATAACAGCATTCTTTGCAAATAAGGTGTGGTGGAACTAATTGAAACTCTGAGAGGAGCGTTCATGGATAGAAGTTTGTGAAGACGGAAGTATGGTGAGATAGAAAGGTACACATTCATATTCGGGAGTCTTCATATATTAAACATTTAGGAGCAATTGAGCCGGAATGAATTGAATGTGTTTTTCCTGAATCCACTCCATTCACAATACAGATACAAGTGATGGATGTTATTGGTTTTCATTGATGTTTGGTCATTATAAAGGCATTCCCCTGAAGAAGCCAACATTGGCGAAACGAGGACCTTGTCGGGACAGGAGAAAGCATCAGCCAAATGTGATACACCACTGATATATGTTAACTGTTTTGATTAAGGAATGTAATTCAAGAGATATGGGATAACATTGTTAAAGTCACAAGTGGTGTATTCTTTGTATAGACCAACTTTAACATCAATGAGGTTAGGGTTTATTTAGTCCAATCAGGGTCAGATTGAGGATAGGTATAGGAGAGGATAGAGGGTCATAACTGATAGGTCTAAAAGTGGATTTTAACACATTTGAAATATTTAATGTTTTGTAATTCAATTTTTTGCTTAAATTATTGTTATTTATCAAAGCAGTCAATAAAAGATTCATATTTTTTGAAAAATATCACACATTTGAATAGACTTATTCAATTTAATAAATAGTGCTTATGGTCTCTGACGGCTGCACGTTGGAGGTTTTTTGTATGTATATATATATATATATGTATGTGTAAAATAAAATATATCAGCATAATAAGCAAAAGTAATTTCCACAACTAACAGGGTAGAATTGTAGGCAAAAGCCTAGTGGAAGCTGTCACCTTTCCTGGGTGAATCAGCCAAGCAAGTTCTTGTTTGGACACAGATCAGTGCTGGAGGTCCCTATCATCAGTTATCTGCAGGGAATCTGACTAGAGTTTGAAGTGGTGGGAATTTTATGCCCCTTGGGATAGGACATGCACTGTCTGGACTTCTTTGTGTAGCCGTTCTTGAAATATTGCCAAATTACTGATGATAAAACTTTAGGCTGAATTTTCAAATGCGTAAGCACACCTATACTGGGAAATACGCGCATGGCTGGGACGCGTGCTTGCTGCGCGGATTTTCAAATGACTGCGATCATGCACATATCTCCTGGTACATGCAGAAGAAAGGGTTTCTGAAAAAGGGGTGGGCCAGAGGCGAGGTCTGGGTGGGGCATGGGTGGGCCAGGACAGGGCGCGCTGGAAGCCAACTGGTCTGCGCAAGTTGCTGCTGCTCCAGACTGCAGGTAATTACAAAAACAAAAAACTCCAGGGTAGTTAGCGGGGTTTTAGGTATTGGGGTTCATAGGGGAAAAGGGAGGCAGGTTAGGTAGGGGGTTTAGGAAGTTCCCTCCCAGACCGCTCCTTTATTGGATATAAAATCATGCACATGTGTGCGCAGATGGTGGATTTTATACAATGCACGCTCGCATGTTATAAAATCGGCATGTGCATGTGCGCGCACCAGCAACCGCATGCGCATGGATGCCCATGCATTATAAATGGTAGACAAAAGACTTCTTGTCTTTTGTCCACCACTTATTGTTATGGCCACCGGCCGAGGCTGCCCGCAGCAGACTCAACTCACGTCATGTCATGCTTGGCTTACTAAACCCAGTACACTCGCGGTGGTGGCCAGTCGCTGCCGCCACGTTCCTCCTGGCTCCCTGTGCTCCACGTGGCAGCTGGGATGCTACCGAGCAGCGTTCCGACCCTGAGCCTCCCTAGGCGCAAGCGTGCACCATCTGTCCTCCCTTTAAAGGGCCAATGGCAGGAACTTCAGGCTTGTCCCCGGCAGATGACATCACAGGCCCGGGATATTTAAGCTTCACCTCCAGCCACCACTAACAACTTGGCAACGAGTTCCTTGGTTCCTATAGGTGCCAGTTCTTTTTCTATAGACCTGTTCCTGCTTTTCGGATCTCTGAGCTTCTCCACCCGAGTTCCTGGCACAGCGCTACTTCATCTGGACTCTCTCTCAGCACTTCCCACTCCTCGGGGCCTAGCTCAGCGCTACCTCATCTGGACTCTCCCTCAGCGCTTCCCACTCCTCGGGGCCTGGCACAGCGCCACTTCACCTGGACTCTCTCTCAGCACTTCCCGCTCCTCGGGGCCTGGCTCAGCGCTACTTCACCTGGACTCTCTCTCAGCACTTCCCACTCCTCAGGGCCTGGCTCAGCGCCTCTACATGTGAGCCCCTACCGCAGTGCCCTCTGCTCCTCGGGACTCCCACGGCACTTCTACATTGAGGACTTTGCTCCAGTGCTTTTATTCATCAAGACCTGGCTCAGCACTGTACTCTATCGGACTGAGTCTCGTTGTCCCCACTTCTCGGGGCACTTCCCAGCGCTTCTGCTATAGAAGGTCCTGTCACCGCATTTCCGTGTCTCGAGCAGTACCTCTGTCCTGCTACTCTTCTGGCATCTGCTACAGTGGGTTCCCCGCTCTAGCCCCTATTCAGCACAAGGCTCCACACCCTCACCTCCTCATCTCGAGGCCACTCCCACGTGGCCCAGCTCTATGGATCTGCAGTGGCTTTGCACCCCTTGAGACACTCTCTCCTTCTCCCTCCGAGAGTGCTCTTGTCCTGGACTGCCCCTAACCTCTCTGACACTCTCTGCATCCAGTCGTCTGCTCTCTCTGGGACCAGCCACAAAGATGCCACAAAGATGGCACCCAACCTGCAAGGAACGAGGGCTGGTACTGGCGAAATCCCAGCTTGCCTCTGTTCCCAGCCAGCCTTGCCTTCTGACGGTGAGGACCTGTGGGGGCCCAACCCTTCAGGTAGCATCAACCCCACCTCGGAGCAAGGGTCCACAATTCCTAACACTTATAATCATCATATTGTCTTTAAACCTAACACATTCTGCCCTGGACAGTTGCTAGATGTTTTAGCACGCATCATGGTTTGTTACCATGAGGAATCTGTGAGTGAAGAAGGAGGGAGTACTGTGTGATGGGGTCCATGGGGGAATCTGTGAAGGGGGGAGAAGGCGGTAAGATTGTGTGAAGGAGGGTCATGGGGAATCTTTGAAGGGGGTAGAAGGTAGGGGAATTGTGTGAAGGGGGGGCCATGGGCTGCTTCTAGCAGAAGCTGAGGGAGAAGGGAGGGTGGCTGCCTGTGTGCATGCTGATTTTGTAAGCATGAAGCAGAACAGTTTCTTAGTGACATGACAGTATTTTTCTCTCATAAAAGATATTATACACACTAATACAAAAGGTTAGTGATATATGGAGTTTTCATTGAGGAGGGGGATGTAATCAGCGGTGTGCTTCAGGGATTAATCCTTGGACTGGTTCTTGTCAACATTTTTGTGATCAAAATAATGGAAGGATTGTTGGGTAAGGTTTGTCTTTGCCAATGATGCCAAGTTCTGTAACAGGGTGGGCAGTCATGGAAGTGTGGAAAACATGAGGAGGGATCTACTGAAGCTCAAGGTATGATCTAATGTCTGGCAGCTAAGAGTTAATGCTAAAAAGTGCAGAGTAATGCATTTAGGCTGCAAAAAGCCAAGAAAAAGGTACAGTATTGGGGAAGAAATTCTTCTAAGCACAAAGGTTTTTGGACAAGTACCTGGAAGAAAAGTTCCTATCATATTATTAGCAAGGTAGACTAAAGAAAGCTATTGATAAATGAGAGTGAGTAACAGGGATTAGATTTACTTTATGCAATCTTACAGGTACTTGACATGGATTGCTAATTGTGAGAGACAGGATACTGGGTTCAATGGACCTTGGTCTGACCCAGCATGGTAATTCTTATGTACATGCTAATTGCTTTTGAGATTGGTGTAGCATACATGCTTGGCCCTATTACATAGCAAACAATTTAGTGTGTGTATCAAACATCCTTAGTGGCACACAAAGTTTTAGTGTATAAGGCTTCTTGTATTGCCCATGAACTTAATGTTCTTTTCTCTTTTTTGTTTTTCATTCCTCGGGGTTAAAATAAAATCCAGAAAATAATCCTATATTTTATCTGCTTATCAAAACTGCTGTGCAAATTATCTAAAGCAGGAGTGGGCAAACTACAGCCTGCAGGCTTCATGTGACCCACAGCAGCATTATCACTCTGCCAAACCATATGAAATGAAGAGACATCTGCATGCCAGTGGAAGTGATGTTGGCCAGGCACTGAGAAGAATTCCACCCCCTCCTCTCCCCACAAAAATGTTATGTCCTGCCATTTAGGCTGGGTTGTCCAATTTGGAATCCAGTCAAAAATGTTTGCCCCCATCTTATCTAAAGGAAAATTGGTTCTTACATGCTAATTTTCGTTCCTGAAGTACCACGGATCAGTCCAGACAAGTGGGTTTATGCATCCCTACCAGCGGATGGAGGCAGAGAACAAAACTTTGAGGCACTGTTACATAACCGAGAGTGCCACCTGCGGTCTCTCAATACTGACCTGTACCCAAGCCAACATGTGTACCTTAAGCCAAGATGTATACCTTAACAAACCCCTAGAACCTTGGGTGAACAGAGTCTTAAAATTGGAGCACCATGAAAACTAGGCCTCTTTGATTTAACACAAAGCACATAACAAACTATGTAAATATCTCATTAATCTGAATGTATTACATATCAGCCTCAGCAACATCCAGAAAGTGAGTAAGTCTTTCGCAAAAAGGGGAAGGGTCTCTGGACTGATCCGTGGTACTTCAGGAATGAAAATTAGCAGGTAACAACCAATTTTCTTTTTCTGTTTGTATCTCGGATCAGTCCAGATACGTGGGATGTACCCAAGCCCTCTATTCTGGTCGGGAACTCGAAAGACCCACGCGCAACACACTTTCCTCAAAAGCTGCCTCCTCCAGGGCCCATTACATCCAACTGGTAATGTTTTGAAAAAAGTGGGAAGTGAATTCCATGTCGGCACATGACAAATCTCCTGCGAAGAGAGCAGTTGACCACTCCATCCACGAGGATGCTTGCACCCTAGTGGCATGCATTCTCAACATCTCCAGCACAGAGAGCATCTCCAGCACCGAGAGATATAAGCCGAAGCTATGGTCTCTTTCAGCCATCATGCAATAGTGCCCTTGGACACCTTATTTCCCTTCTTAGCGCAACTGAACAGGACAAAACAGATGATCAGTTCTCTGAAAGGCATTGTCACCATAAGATATCACAAAGAACTCTGTGTACATCCAATAAGTGAAGCTCCTTCACAATAAGAGCATCTGCCTACAAATTCAGAAAGGCCGGTAACTCGATTCACCTGCTTAGGTGAAAGGAATAATCCACCTTAGGCAAAAAGGAATGAACCATACATAAAGAAACCTCCTCCTCCAAAAATGCAGGAAAGGGTCCCTACATAACAAAGCTTGTAGGTCAGAAATCCTTCTGGCTGAACAGATAGCCACCAGGAAAAACAGCCTTCAGGGTTAAATCCTTTAGCGAAGCCCTTCTAACCGGTTCAAAGGGAGGACCACACAGCACCCAAAGAACTAACTTCAGATTCCATGCTGGAAAAATCTTCCGAACCGGAGGACACAATGTTTTGCCCCATTGAAGAATCAAACCACATCCAGATGAGACGCCAACGAACTTCCCTGAATCCTACCTCGAAGAAAACCTAAGGCTTCCACCTGAACCTGAAGGGAATTATAGGCCAAACCTTTAGCCAAACCGCTTTGTAAAAAAAACCTAAATTCTGCAGAACATCCTCCTTCAAAGGCTGCATCTTGCTCTGAAAACATCAGGATTCATAGACTCTCCACACACTGATATAAGCCAAAGATGTGGAAGACCTCCTTGCCTGAAGCTAAGTCACAATCACAATCTCCGAATAATTTTTCAAGCAGAGCCGTTGCTCTCAAAAGCCAAGCCGCTAGATGGAAGCGATCCTCCTGATCTGAAAATACGGGTCCCTGTCACAGCAACCCTGATAGATGGGTCAAGCGAACAGGACCATCCACCGGTAGATGAAGAAGGTCCACAAACCACAACTGGCCCAGCAACTTGGATGCCACCAGAATCACCCTGCTTGGATGAATCTCAATGTGACTCAGTACCTGACCTATGAGGGACCATGCTAGGAACATGTACAGCAACTGATGTGTCAGCCACAGTTGAACTAGAGCTTCGAAGCCCTCTAATCCGACCTCTCTGCTGCGATTGAAAAACCAATCTATTTTTAATTTCCCGGAGTCACTATGAGGTCCACCACTGGTCTGTTCCACCTTGCCTACAGCAAGACGAAGGCATCCACTGACAACTCCTACACTCCCAAATCCTGACTGTCTGCTGAGGAAGTCCGCCTGCACATTGTCCACTCCAGCCACATGGGAAGCAGCTATTCTTACCAGATGTTTCTCCAAGCAAACAGCTAGTTCTTGTACCTCCAGCACTACTAGATGCCTGATGATTTATGTATGCCACTGTCGTCCGATAACACTCGTACCAACTTGACCTGAATGTGCTGGAGAATCGCCAACCAGGCTTTGCGCACTATCTTGGTTTCCAGCCGATTGATGGATCAGGTCGCCTCCTCTGAAGACCACTGACCCTGGGCCAATTTTCTTTGACAAATTGTCCCCATAATCAGAGAGATTGGTATTCGTGGTCACCACCACCCAGTCAATCGGGCACCTCAAAATCCATTCTGTTCTCCAGTTTGTGCTGAGACATCCACCATGAAAGACTTGACCTGGTCTCCTCCAGCAACGGCAAATGAACCTGAAATCCCTTCAAAAGTGGATTCCAGAGGGATAACAGGGCCCTCTACAGAGGGCACAAGTGAGCAAAGTCCCATGCAACCAATACTAGTGTATAAGCCATGGAACCCAGGAACTGCAGCAGCTAAAGGATCTGACTCTGCAACTTGTCTACCCTCTCCGTAGTCAGAAACACCTTCCCTAACCGGGTGTTTAAGCACCCAGATATTACAATTAAATAATTAATTATGATGTTAACTTACTTATGTCTTTCTCTCTCTTCTCCTAGTTCCATTACCCTTGTTCATTGTAACTTCATTTCCTATGCACTAGTTTCAGTTTTATTGTTATCCTGCACTCCTTGTTCAAATGTAAACCGGCATGATGTGATCTTATCATGAATGCCGGTACATAAAAAACCTAAATAAATAAATAAAATAAATACAATGATTGGTCCAGTTTCAAATGACTCTTTTTCAAATTCAACACCCAGCCCAAAGAATCCAGGAGTGGCAGCGCCCACTGAAAAGGAATGCCAACACTCCACTTTCGATTTCACCTGTACTAGCCAATCATCCAGGTACGAGTGCACCAGGATACCTTCCTTCCTGAGCATTGCCACCACTACCACCAGTATCTTTTGTGAACGTGTGCGGCTCTGTCGCCAACTCAAAGGGAAGGGGCCCCGAAACTGGAAATCTCGAAAGGACTGCTGCCAGCCCAAGTCTGTCTTTTGCATCATGCCCATGGCCAACCTGCCAAACCTAAAAACACCGTTCATCTCCAATCTGGGCCCATGGCGGAAAACTCTTCTTGACAGCCTCCTAGTCCTCTGGCAATCTATTCCCCTTGGAATGCTTCAGAGTTTTCAACATTTGTTCCAGGTCTATACCAAATAACTGCTTCCCCTTAAAGAAAAATTATCCAGCTGCATCTCGGACCACACATCTGCCAGGTTGTCCTTGAAGGAGAGATTACCAAGCTGAGGTCAAAATCACAAATCCGCAGGAGCCTCCAAACTGCCATATCGGAAACCATAGTTCGGGCTGACAGCCGCACCAAAACATACAGGACATCTGTCCCCCAGGGCATACCTGCAACAAACCTAGTTGCTTATGTTTTCGACTTAGCACAAATATCATCCCGAAGACACAAGGCTGAGACCTCAAACAGACTTCTCAAATGGACCTCCAACTTCTGATCCTGGATGCCCTACAGCACATTGACCTGTTACTAGAGCAGTCGTTCTCTTGGTCTCTGTCGGCACCATTGCATCCACCTTCGGAAACTTCCAGAGTTCCAAGCATTCTTCTGACTAGGGGAACTGGTTTGCCATGGCCCTAGCCACCTTCAGACCAGCCGCAGGAGTGTGAAACCTCATTGGGGACTGGGAACGATGGGGGAGTCTAACCCCCAAGCTGTTGCTCCACATGCATTCAAAATGTCCACCATCCCGTCTGACCCCTCCAGGTCCTCCAGAATGGAACCCGATGACCAGGTGCAGTGCTTGATAACCATGCCTCCCACAGAGGTTTCCTCACCACTGGAGGTACAAACAGCTCACCACAAGATCTTACTATGGCGAGAACCTTTCAAACCACAGGTCCTGCCTCTTTCCTGCACTGAGTAGAAAGTGTTCTGCTGCTGCCACTGGTGGTGCCAAAGATAGGACAGAGTGGGAAAGGAGAGTAAATCCCTCGCTACTGCTCCACATGCAGTCAACATTGCTGCTGTCCCCTCTGACCCCCCTGGGGTCTCTTGAATGGGACCAGATGGCTGAGCACAGCTAATTTCAAATGTGCCTCCCATAGATGATGACAGCTGTGTCTCCCATTGAGAACCCTGTCCCTCCAGAAGCACAAACAGCACACAATGAGGCTCTGTTGAGGTGCGATCGTCTCAAACTACAGACCCTGTACCATCTCCTGTGCTTAGAGGGAGGCTCCATACTGCTGCCGTGGCCAGTGCCAAAAATAGGCAGAGGGGAAAAGAGAGAGTAACTCCTTAGTTGATGCTCCATGAGCAGATACAATGGCCATTGTCCTTTCTGACCCCCCGCCGGGGCCTCCTGAACGGGACCAGATGGTCCAGAAGGTGTGTGGGCAAGAACGAATGAAGGCAGATGCCACATGTGGTTTGGCGCCAATAGGTACTTGACGCGCTTCATCCAAGCCATGAACGCCACTGAAAAAGTCTCACCGCGTGCACACAAATGGCACACACAACAGGCCCAGCAGGCTGCCCATGCGGCTGCAATGCTGCACACCGTAATTCAAGTGAAATTGGCCCAGATAGCGAGGAGGAAAGAAGGTGCGAAGGCAGTCGGTCCCGACAATGGAGCCCCGCAGCAACGCTGACCTGAACAGTGCACAAAGCAAATGTAAGCTGCACCCGCGACTCCCTACCAGCTCAGCCGTTATCTCCCTCAAAACCCCCGGAACCCCCAGGAAGAGGAACAAGGGAAATCCCCTCAACCTTCCTCTCCTGAAAACGCCAACAACTCCCGCTGTCCCAGGTGCACTCACTACCTCAGACTGTTCCCTTTAGCTGCTGCAATAAAAAAGAACTTTATTTTTTTTTTTAAACAGCCTAAAAGGCAAACAGAGTACTTCCTTGACAGGTAAGTGAAGACTCAGGAGGAGACATCAGAGTCCCTGAGAGATGGCTATCAGGACCTCTGGCCAGTTGAGGACGAACACTAACCAGGAGTTACCAACCCCCCCGGTCTCCCTGCTCTACCTGATGGATGGTCCCATGAAAGAGCCTAACACCTCAGAGAGGTTCTGGAACTTCTCTGAAAAGCTTCTCTCTCTCTAACCTAAATTCCTTTTTTTTTTTTTTTTGCAGACTGCAGGTTTGCACATTTGTCATCTTCTGGGGACAGAGAAATACTGAGGGACTGCAGGTGACACGCTTGGTTATGTAGCAGTGCCTCAAACCTTTGTTCTCTGCCTCCATCTGCTGGTAGGAATGCATAAACTCACTTGTCTGGACTGATCCGAGGTACAAACAGGACATTTTAGTTTGCTATTAGTGTTGTTTTAAGGCAAGAATCAGACAAACATTGTCAAGATTTAATAATTATTAAAATCAGTCAGATGGATTTTGCTGATAAGTTATTTATAAACTACAGCAGGGTGTACTCAAACCAGTCCTCGGGCCCCCACCCCCAGCCAGTTCGGTTTTCAGGATATTTCCAATGAACATGCATGAGAAATATTTGCATACATTGAAGGCAGTGCATGCAAATATATCTCAAGCATATTGATTATAGATAACCAGAAAATCTGAATGGCTGGGGGGGGGGGGGGGGGCAGGTTTGAGCACCCCTGAGCTAAACTACATGTAGCCATGCAATTTGACTTCTGTGTGCATTTTTTCTATTATAGTCTAGGAAGCAAAGATGGTATTTCATAATTTCATTTAGAAGAATTCAATATAAAATTTGTATTTTGAGGAGTACAGCAATTTCCAGAAAACAAAAAGATTTCTATTATGTTGCTTGTATGTGTTTTTGACTTTGTCTGAATACCGAACTGATTACATTAGAATAAACTCTAGTTCATCACATTCTGGATTAATTAGTGGAGATTCTTTAATTTAACTTGCAATTTATTACAATCTCTTAGATTCATGATTTTTTATTTTCCTAAGAAAATCTTACTACAAGTTTTACATGCACTTTAATAGAAGAAGTTAAAGTGGTTTAGCCTGTCTCTGATAACCTGGAGCCATCTGGCTGATTAATGTATAAAATAGGTATTGCCTGCTTCTGATCATCTTCAACCCTGAAACATTTTATCAACTGATAGAAACAGTTCTTTGTTAAATAATACTGTAAACAAAGACATTAATGAATGTTAATTCCATTTTTTAAAATTTGATTCCTAAGCATAAAATTAGAGAAATAGTCCAGATGAACTTTAATTTATTAAAATAGCAAAACAAAATACTACCACGCTCAAGCTGCACATACACAAAAGATGAGAGACCATCATATCACAGACATGAGCATTAGCATCTACAGTTTTTAGGAGCAATAAGGCTCAAGAGTATAATCATAGGTCTCCCTGAATAATGTTCAAGATATTATTTTAAAAGTTTTTCATGAATCTGATAACCAAAAATTGCATATAGATAAAAATACTTTATACATAATGCAGCATCAAACTCAGACCCAAAGCAGGTTACCTACTTATTTCACTGAATTGTTTCAGGGGAGTTAGATCTTGCTCCTAGTTGATGTGCAAACTCAGCAACATCCATGTGCTCAAGGGGGACCTGCAGGGAAAAGATGGTTATTTATAACAAAAACATATTTGAAAGGACCAATCAAAACAAAACAAATAATAAATTCCAGCCTATCACAAGTAAGAAAAAGTGTGCTTAAAGAACACTAGTCTATTCTCTTCTATTCATCAATCCATATGGTTGTACAGCATTAAGGGAAAAAAAAATCCAGTATTGCTCTCTGTAATTAAGAAGGGATAATAAATCAAACCCCATTTAAAATACTTGTACATGTTCAATGTTAGACCACTGTAAGTCAGTAAACTCACGTTTTTAGATGCACAATGTTAGACTATAGGTGCTTGTTCATTATTGGCCCTAACACAGCTGTAATGTTCTCGTAAATAAAGGTATAAAGATCTTTTCGTATATACAACATACATCTGAGAACACAGGCAGTGCATTCCATAAATAATGTGAAAAGTAGGGATGTGCTTTCAGGAGAAATGAAATAGGAAATGAATTGAAATTTCCTATTTGGTTTCAGGGTATTTTCAAAATGAAATGATTTAAATTCTGACAAAACTTCTTAGGAGTTTCGTTCTGTTTTGAAAATCAGGAAAAAAAAAACAGTAACCCATCAGTCCTAGGCAAGGCCCAAAGCTGGAGTCTTGCAAAGGGAATATGCTGAGATTTTATACAGGGGCGGCAGCCTAAGCCTGAGCGTGATGCCACTGCACTGGCCCAAGCCCTAGACCAACACCAGGCACGGCTCGGGTATTGGGTCCTGATGTTTGGGCCTCGACTCCAAGCCCAGGCCCAACACCAGGGCCTGGCCTGGAGGCCGGGGGTACCGATGCCTGGGCACAGGCCCAACATTGGGGTCCGGTCCAAAGCCTGTGTCCCAGTGCCTGGCCCTTGGCCTAGGCTAGGGCCTGTACCCAGGCCTAATGCCAGGTCACAGCTCAGAAGCTGGGACCCAACAACTGGGCCTCAGCCCAGGGTCAGGCCTAGGTCTAGCTGCCAGAAACCTGACCTTGTAAGTCCTCATCATATTCTTTCTTCAGTATTCTTGCTTGAAATGATGACATCTGCTGAGGATGTGCTGTACTAAATTAGCTGTGGCACATCCTCCTCACCGAAAGGCGCCATTTGCCATGCAGGAAAATGGCACGCCTCACTGAGGACGATGTGCTGCAGTAATTTAACTCCTATGCATCCCAAGAAGATACCATCAATTAAAGGAAGAAGAGAAAAGAATGAAAATGAAGAAGACCTACAAGGCCTTGGCTCTGGCAGACAGGCCTAAGCCTAGGTGTAGCCTAGGCCAAGGCTCAAGTGTCGTGACCTGACCTCTTGGCCTTCCACCATTGAGCCTGTGCCTGGGTTGAGGCCCAGGCGTCAGGCTTGGGCCTAAGCCTAAGCCCAAACTTTGGGATCTGGCCTCTGGGCTGGGTCCCGGTGTCAGGCCTGGGCTTTGGCTGAGGCCCATGCATCAGGACCCAGCCTTTGGACTGTGCCCAACCTCAGGTGTTGGGACCCAGCCTCAGGGCTGGGCCTCTGTATCAGGCCTGAGCTTGGGCCTAAGCCCAGGTGTCAGTACAGAGGCTGGGTCCTGGTCCCTGGCATCGGGCATAGGTCCAAGTCCGGGCCTATGCTGAGACCCTGGTGTTGGGACCTGGCCTCCAAACCTGGGCCTTGCATAGTGCATAGGCCAAGGTCAAAATGACCTACCACAGCCTAAGTCTCATTGGTGGATACCCCCAAACCACATAAGTGGAAGCCAGGGAGGATCCAGGCCCCGGCATTTTTTCAGATGGGAGGTATGGGTGGTGGGGATGCTAGGCCTCAAGAAGCCCCATTTCTTTTATTTTATTTTTTCTGAGTTTTTTTTAATTATTATTTTAAAACTAAATAAACATTAAACAAAACAAAATTTGTGAGGGAAATTCCCCCAAAAGAAAATGAAAAAGCAAAACAAAATGTATACTCCTACATACCCCTAATGAGAAGTTTTACAGTTAGTATATATTTTATGAAAAACCTCTGATGTGTCATTGGATTTTACACACGTGTCTCTTAATGTTGGCATCACGAGTAGTGTATGATTTATGTTGCGGTCTCCACCGCTTCCCCCTCTATCTGCGATGCTTGGGGCTCACCTTCTCTGGGGGAAGCGCCGCTCCCGCGGCTCCCCTGGGTCATCCGGGCGTCCGCCATTGCTTGATCATCTCCCCGATGCTACGCGCACTTTGGACGCATGGCCGCCGGAAGTCTGGCCCCGCCTGGCTTAACGACGTCACGCCCCAAGCCTGATTTAACCAGCGTTCACCTGCCTACTCATTGCCTTGCAACAAGGGTCACTACTGCTAGTAGTTCTTAGTTGCGCTTCTGCTGTTCTACGTTCCAGTTGACCTCAGCTTGTTCCCGACTCTGCTTCTGCCTGCCGCCTGCCACTGACCTCAGTTTGTTCCCGACTCTGCTTCTGCCTGCTGCCTGCCACTGACCTCAGCTTGTGCCCGACTCTGCTTCTGCTTGCCGCCTGCCATTGACCACAGCCTGTGCCCGACTCTGCTTCTGCTTGCCATTGACTACAGCCTGTGCCCGACTCTGCTCCTGCTTGCCGCCTGCCTCCGACCTTGCCTGTTCCTGAGACTGCTCCTACTGGCTGACCAGCCTGTTCGGGGTTCGCCCCATTCCTGCTCATCACCCGCTTCAGCCCTACTGCACGCTCCGGGCTCCAGTCCTGCTTCCAACTGGTTACCGTCTCTATTACGTTACAGACTTTGCTCCTGTTAACCCGCTGTTCCACTCCACAGCTTACTACAAACTCCAGGCCTGCTCACAGACTGTTTCTATTCCACAAGCCAGAGACTCTAGCTGGCCTTCCAGCTCCCTATTTCCTGGACTTTGTGGTTCACTCCTTGCCCAGGCCTTCTTTCTATTAAGGACTGTTACTGTGCACCTAAGTCCCAAGGTTCTAGGACCCTACGGGCTCCTCCTGGGGGGTTCCTGGTTCCCGGGTGAAGACCTTTGCCTGTGGCTCCGCCTCCCAATCTACTCTGCCTACAGGGTAGTTCAGCTCAAGGGTTCACACCTGGACTGCAGCTTCCCAGACTGCAACAATTTATTACAATAATTCCACAAATTCAGTGACATGATTTGTGTGGTCTTAAGTATTCTAACAAGTCCGTTATCATAGCTGCAAGTATTTGCTGTCATTAGCATGTATTAACCATGCATGATATATTTAAAGCATGTTAACAGCATTAAGGATCATGTTGTGTGATAAACCTTTATACTTCCATGATTTCATACTCTTTTGACCAGGCCATTATTTATGTCAAAAAATTATGATGTGTGCCTTTAGTTTGGAAGGACACACATGCATCCGGAGACACATCAAGTGATTTCTCATGAAACATACACTGACTGCAATACTTCTCATGCTATTTATCTACTTCATTGGCTATGTCCTCAGCTGTATGTTGCATAATATAGAAAAAGATCTGTACACCTCTCTTTATGAGAGCATCATAGCTGTGTTAGGACCAGTAAGAATGTCAAACATGTTTCTAAAAAGCATGAGTTTACTGACTTACATTGGTCCATCTTTGAACATGTACAAGTATCTGAAAGGCAGGTTGATTATTATCCTTTCTTAATTATAGAGACACTAGATTTTGTTCCTTAATGCTATACAACCATATAGAATTAACGAAGCAATAGAGTGGTCTACTGTTCTTTAAACACATTTTGTTTTTTCTTACTTGTGATAGGCTGGGATTTATTATTTGTTTTGTTTTGATTGGTCCTTTCAAATATCATTGTTTGTTATAAATAACCATCTTTTCTATTCAGGTCCATTTTGAGCACACAGATGTTGGTGAACTTGCACATCAGCCAGAGGCAAGATCTAACTCCCCTGAAGAAGTTCGGTGTGAAACATATGACCTGTTTTTGGGTCTAGGTTTGATGCTGCATTATGCACTAAGGGGTAGATTGTGTGCACGTGTCCATGTATGCACGCAACCCAGAACGCGCACATGGACGCCCAATTTTATAACATGCATGAGCACATGCATGCATTTTATAAAATCGGGGGGTCGGCATGCGCAAGGTGGGGCACACTTGTGTATCCTGGACACGCAGACGCCTGCAGCCATCCTCAGTTCCCACCCAGTCCACTCCAATTTCGGAGCGGACTGGGAGGGAACTTCCCAACTCCCTACACTAATCTCCCTTCCCCTAACCTACTCACCCCTTGCCCTAACCCAGTCCCCCCCAAATCTTTATTTTACCTTTTGCGCCTGTCTCGGGGCACACGGCAAATGGCTGCTGTGCCAAGGGCCTCTAGCCCCGCCCCCGGACCGCTCTGCCCCTCCCCTTTCTCGAGGCCCCAGGACTTACGTGCATCCCTGGGATTTACGTGCGAGTCAGGGTCTTTGAAAATTGGCCCGGTGCACGTAAATCCCCGGTATTTACGTGCATAACGCTTTGAAAATCTTCCCCTAAGTATTTATATCTATATGTAGTTTGTAGTTTTAAATGCATAAAAATAACTCTTAAACTAAAAATAACAAATTGGACAGTATTCAGAAAGACATATGATTCTGTCCTTAAGCCTTATTGCTCCTGATTAGTTCTGAGATATGATTGTCTCTCATCTTACTTTTTTGTGTGTGTAGCATGGTAGTTCTTTGTTTTGATATTTTGACCATCTAAATTTATTAGACAGCCTTCTAGTGAGAAATGTCAGTACAACAGACATCAAAGTTTGGTCTGCTGTTTCATTCATATCCCTCCCCCAAGTAGGTCCCACTCAAACACTCACTACCAGGCAGGCTTCCATTCACACACACCCAGGCAGCTTACCACTCACAGGCAGGCTCCCCATCGGGTCCAAAAGGCCACCAATGGTTGAAAATGAGGGAAGGCCTGGGAGGCCACCGGCAGCCAAGAAGAAGAAGAAACCTGCTCTTCCGCTGCTCCTTGCATGCCTGCTCTGTGCTATTCAAAACTTGTGGGCTAGTACTTCCTCTATGCTGACCTTATAATGCATGAGATCAGCAGAGAGTTCATATGGACTGCATGTGGTTTGAAGGCCAGCACACAGAGAAGTGTTAGAATGGGATTCTTCCACTTCTTGGCTGCTGGCAGCTTCCCAGGCCTGCTAATCTTCTCGACGGCCTCCTGGACCTGCTACTCTTCTTGGACACCAGCAGCCTCCCAGACCTCTTCTTTCTTTGGCTGCCAGTGTAATAGGGTCCGCTAGTGGTCTCGTGGACCTCTTCCTCTTCCTGGCTGACATTTTCCTGCTGTGTGCACAGTTAGTGGTGCACGGCACACACTGTTTCAAAGTTGGTTGGTGCCTGTGTATAGACGCTACGCCCATGTTGCCAGTAGCATTCCAGATGGACACTAGGGAAATCTCACCTTGTCCTCTGCAAACCCCCACACTAGGTCCAGGCTACAGGAGTGAATGAGGAGAACTTGCCCCTTCATGGGGCAATTTGGTCTTACTGGAGGCCTTTGACATTCCAACACTCCAGCCGACTCCTTCCTTGAACCACCTCCTACTTCAAAGACCTCATCATACCTGGTGAGGACTAACTGTGTTCCTTCCTCCAGGGACTCCACTTCTTCCGGGTCAGCCATAGCCCCCAGGGCTACCACATTCAGGCTCACCAATAATCTAGGGAATGGAAGAAAGTACCGCATATCTGGGTTGAGCGACACCTTGGTCTCAGACTGGGAGGAGGCTTCCTTCCCACTCCCTGTAGCAAGAGAACCTGACCCGGGAGTGCCTGAGTTCCAAAGAAGCAAATTGAAGTATCGATTGCTGCAATAAAGCACCGGAGGAAGCTTGTGGAGAAGGGGGGCAAATTCCCCCTTTCCTCTTCCTACCCATAACCAAGCAAATCCAAGTTAATGAAGAAAAAGAAAAGGGAAGCAGGAGCTCAATTTTACAGCATCTAGCCTCTAGGATGCCATCTTATCCCCCCCCATTTATGATGAATTTTAAAAGCTCAGCACACTCTAAAACCGGGAGAAACACGCACAAGCCGGGCTGACATGCACCAAGTGGATTGTAAAAGCTGCCCGTGTACACAAAAAAATTCCAGAAAGGTTGGGGGGAGGGGGGGGTGTGCATGGGCATGGTCTGAGCAGGGTATGGGCCTTCTTGGATATTACTTTGAAATTTGCACGTAAATACTTAAGCACACAGGAACACACTGGGGATCCCTGCCGCTTAATTTTACTTCTGCTATGGATGACATTCATAAAACAAAACAAAAAAAACTAAACAAATCAGCAGGGTTTTAAGGGTTGGGGCTAACAGGGGAAAAGGGAGGCTATCAAACTAGGGAGGTTTGTAAGTCCTATTCCTTACCAGGGTGAAAGGGGAACAAACTGGTGAAACTGGTAATGGTATTAGCGCACATGTCTTTTAAACCTCCCCCCCCCCCCCCCCCCCCCCCCCACACACACACACACTCTTACGCAGTAGAAGCTGCATTTGTGCACATAGGTGCGCATCCACTTAATGGGCAAGTCTTCAGGCTATTTTATAACATGCACACATATACACATGTATGTTATAAAATGGTCATGCCCCTGGGTGTGGGCCAATGAACGCACACACGTGTGACTGCATGCCTGTTTAAAAGTTACCAACTTTGTGCACATGTGCTAATTTGTATGCAAACTTTTAGCTGCAAGAAAAAATAGCTTTATGCTCATAAATGGCTTTGAAAATGACTCCAAAAGTGAGCTGGCAGTCAGGTGACTAAATTACTGAACCCTTGTTTAGAAGTTAACTTACCATTTTTAGCATATTGCTTGCAGGTGGATCCACCTGTCTTCTCAAGTTATTGTGTATATTAACAATATCATTTTGATTTTCTGTTTTATTGGTTGACAGAGACGAAAATGGAACATCACGCTGCAAAGAAAATCAATTAGACTCATTTGATTGGTGTATTTTATATTCTGTATAATTCTGTAAAATTACATACACATTTTAGGAAGCAATATAAAGTTAGTGGTGCTAACAAAAGACTTCACTGAAATAAGACATTGTATGCTTTTACTACACTAGTTTTTCAGATATTAAGATATACATTATAGTTACAATAATGTTAACATAACTATAATATGCTCTCTAGAAAAGTGGCAGGCACTCACAGGCTATCCTATTATTCTCTATGGTATGCCAGAGGATATTAAAATGGTGCATTAATATAAAAAAAAATCAGTTATATTGTAGAAAAGTCCAATATACTTAAGAAAGAACCAAATACCTAGGTAGAAGTATTCTACATATATTGGTAGTGTACATATAGGTAAGGGGGGGGGGTGTGTCTTAAAACTAGCCCTTTCTAATAGTGCTGGTATCTCCTAGATATCTTGCAATGAGGTTAAAAGGAAGGTGGTAGTAGTGCTGAAAGAATCCCCAATCAGAGCTCCCCTATGAGGAATGGCTGAAGAGGTTAGGGCTGTTCAGCTTGGAGAAGAGACGGGTGAGGGGGGATATGATAGAGGTCTTTAAGATCATGAGCGGTCTTGAACAAGTAGATGTGAATCAGTTATTTACACTTTCGAATAATAGAAGGACTAGGGGGCATTCCATGAAGTTAGCAAGTAGCACATTTAAGACTAATCGGAAAAAATTCTTTTTCACTCAATGCACAATAAAGCTCTGGAAATTTTTGTCAGAGGATGCGGTTAGTGCAGTTAGTGTAGCTGGGTTCAAAAAAGGTTTGGATAAGTTTTTGGAGAAGAAGTCCATTAACGGCTATTAATCAAGTTTACTTAGGGAATAGCCAATGCTATTAATTGCATCAGTAGCATGGGATCTTCTTAGTGTTTGGGTAATTGCCATGTTCTTGTGGCCAGTTTGGCCTCTGTTGGAAACAGGATGCTGGGCTTCATAGACCCTTGGTCTGACCCAACATGGCAATTTCTTATGTTCTTATGAGTCAGATAGACACTAACTTACAGCTATGTCTTCTAACATCCAAAACCCCTTCAGGATACTTTACAATAATCTCCCAGTCTGTTTGTATTTTTGTTCTTTATGGATGTTACTAGAAAAAGATAGAACAATATAAGAAGTGCCAAAAAATATAGGGGAAGATTTTTAAACTTACACATGTGCATCCATGTGCGCATACTTCCCAGCGTGTACACATGGATGTGGCTAATTTACAACACCAGGCAAAGCCTTAAATGCCTTAAACCTTAAGCGTCACCAGGCAAAGGGCATTCTCTGTTGCAGGGCCTTTAATGTGGAATGCCTTACCTGACCCTCTGAGACAAATTCAGAATAAAAAAAGAATTCAAAAAGCTTTAAAAACACACTTTTTTAAAGAAGCCTTTGGAAATTTAGACCCCATCGAAGGTTAGACCTCTTTGGTTTCTAAACGTTTATTTATGTTCATTCTTTATGTTTTAATAGGATTGGATAATTATTGTTCTTTATCTTGTTTATAAATTAAATTAATGGTTAAAGTTATTTTATTTAATTTATTTTTGAAAATTGATCATGAGTTTAATGTAATTTTTATTCCATTACAATTTTAATTTTCTTTTAATTTTATTTTTAAGTAATTGAGGAATTAGTTTAGTTAATTTTAATTTAATTTGGAAATGTATTGTTAACCGCTTCGGTCATTTCTTGTATTTGGTAAAACGGTATATAAATGTTTTAAATAAATAAATAAATAAATAGATAGATAGATAGATAGCACGCGCTCCCTCCCAGTCTGCTCCAATTAAGGAGCAGACTGGGAGGGAACTTCCCTACCCCCCTACCTAACCACCCTTACCTTTCCCCTCTTCTCCCTCTGCTCCCCACCCTCTAAACCGTTTGTCCTACCTTTTTTTGTTTCTATTTTGTTGCTTACTGCGCCTTTGGAGCAGTAGCAACATGCACATGCTGGCGATCTCTTCTGCGGTTCAGCGGCCATGGCTGCTGTACCGGCTGCCTCCAGTCCCACCCCCCCCCCCCCCCCCCCCCCCCCCCCCCCCCCCGTTTCATTCGACCTGGCACTTCTACACGTAACAGGAGTTATGCGCTGTGGCCGCGTATCTTTGAAGATGTGCGTGGCGCACACAAGTCCCAGCCATGCGCGTAACCTCATTTTCCATGCGTGCAGTTTTAAAAATCTACCTGATAGTGTCCAAATCGTTCACACAATTAATTGCATGTTACATCAAGAGACCATCATAATAAAGAGCATATGTGAGAAAAGTAGCATTGTGGCTGAGCCTGCAGTAGCATTACAAATCATTCCATTCACAAACATTTTTGTGAACTTTTTTTGACACTCCATTTTTTTGGCAGTTCTTATTGGTGGTATCCCCCATTTTTGGTATCCCCCATTGGTGGTATCCCCCATTTTTTTGGCAGCTCTTATTGGTGGTATCCCCCAATATCAGGTTATTGCATAGTGGGTTATTGTTTAACAGAAAGATATGCAAATAATTACCATTCCACAAGCATGTCAGTAAATTTGTATTGAAAGATCCCCAACTGTGGTATGTATGTGTTTTATTACTAAAGATAAAAGAGAATTCACAATCTAAGAGCCATGACACTTTTTCCTCTCTGGCAGAAGAAGCTGGGAGACCCAGGGGTGCATGATGGCCCTACAACTCCCAGCTTTATCTTTGTATCCAATCCAAGAGTTAAACAGGAGTTTTATCTTTCTCTCTCTCTATATATATTAGCAGAAAAACACAGGAACCCCCACAAACCTCACAAAGGGTAAAAAAGCCAGTTCACATCCTCACTCCAGCACACAAAGTGGCATAGTAGTGATTACACATTTCATTAATTGGTGAGATAATTTACAATCATTACTGGCAAAAAAAACCCCATCAGAAGAGCTTTTTTTTACTAATTTATATACCTTATAGACAAAAAACATCTCTAAAGTATAACATAACTCAGTTAAACTATTAGGAACAATGAAGCCCCAGCCCATGCGTGTATACTTTAATAAAGTCCCCTTGCGCTAAAAGCACATTCCATTGACATGAATCTAAAGAAGTCCAAGACTGTACATATATACTTGATTAATATTCTATATTTGCTTGATTACTACCCCTGCTTAATTTGTACCCATATTAACGTCCTACAAAGGCTCCTTTTTCAACAAACACCTTCCTCAGGGGGATTATGTATTTCAAGGAGAAAGCAAAAAAGGCATAAACTTATTTTTTTAACATAACTGTGACTTTAGATCAAATATGCATCTGAACTGGCTGCAACTGCTTAATGTTATTATAAAAGCCTTTAAAATTCCTTCTACTGTTGACACATTCATTATAAATTGTATGTGTCATTTCTAATGAACATGTCAACGGTAGGGTAGCAATCAAACAAATATGGAACATTAATCAATAGGGAAAGCAATCAATTGGCCCCATTGACCTAATGTCGATGCCTGGCCTTAAGTAGGGTCCCATCACTGAAACCCAGGCCTAGCCCGATGCCAGGCTCCAATCCAAGCTGGGTCCCAATCACTGAGGACAAGGTCTTTGGCCCATACCTGATGATGGGGCCCAGAAAGGCCAGGAACTACTACCAAGGTCAAAGCCCAGGCCCAGAACAGATGCTGGGGCCCGACCAGATGCCAAGCCCCTTCACTGAGGCTTGAGCTTAAGCCTAGACCTGAAAATGAGGATCAACCCAAGGCCGAGCCCCAGCACTGAGGCCCTAGCCTAGGCATAATGCTAGGGCCTGACCTGAGGCCAGATCTCATTACTGTGGCCTAGCCCAGGCTTCAGGCCAGGTCTCATTGCTGAGACCCAGGCTCCAACACCAAGGTCCGATTCAGGAGTCCAGATGAGGCCAGGACCTGTCACTGAAGCCTAGGCACAGGCCTGATGCTAAGACCAAGCAGAGGCTGGGTTCTATTGTCAAGACCCAGACTTAGGTCTAAGCCCAAGACACAGGCCAAAAGCTGGGGCCCTGCCAAGGCTGGGTCCCATCACTGAGGCATAGGCCTTATACCTAGGACAATGCTTGGGCCTGATGCAGGACCCTGGCTGAAGCCAGGTCCCATCACCAAGAACCAGGTCCATAGTTCCAGGACCAGGCTTTTCTGCCATTTTCTTTCTTCTTATTCTTCTGTCCTCTTTAAAAGTGATGCCATCTTAAGGAAGGACTCACCTCAGGGAGGTCATTGTGGCGCATTCTTTCTAAGCAGACAGAACCATACTGATGTACAGTTGCACAGTTCAATAGTCGTACAGCAATATGATGTCATCCAGTAGGGAGGATGGCACCACAGTGAACTCCTTGTGGTGCATCCTTCCAACAGACAATGTCATTTTGAAGAGGACAGAGGAAGAAAAATATGGTGGAAGGCCTGACCCTGGTCCTCTGAGAATGGGCCTCGGCCTAAACCTTAGACTTGGTGACAGGACATGGCATCGGCTGGGCTCTGATTTTGCGCCTGTGCCTGGATCTTGGTGATGGTTCCTGGCCTCATCCAGGTCCTAACATCAGGCCCGGGCTTTGACTTAGGGCTTCTGCCT
Source organism: Rhinatrema bivittatum (assembly GCF_901001135.1). Taxonomy (NCBI): domain Eukaryota; kingdom Metazoa; phylum Chordata; class Amphibia; order Gymnophiona; family Rhinatrematidae; genus Rhinatrema; species Rhinatrema bivittatum. The sequence continues at coordinate 494,671,100 of NC_042617.1, forward strand.
GGGTGTCAGTGAAGGGACCCAGCATTGGGCTAGGCCCTGGTGTTGGTCCAGGGCCTGTGCTTGAACCTCAGGCTTGGGCATTGGTGATGGCGCCCAGCCTTGGGCCGAGCCCTGGCAATGGGTCTGTGTCAGTGCTTAGTCTTGCCTAAGGCCCGTTTTTTAAATAATTTGCCCTACTTGCTAATAGGGCACTCTATATACTGTAAACAAAAAATTCACACTTTTTTCATTTTGGGAAAAAATATTTGGTTTGTTTAAAACAAAATGAAAATAGGTTCATTTGTCGTGTTTTCAAATTTTTTTTTCAAACAAATGTATATCCCTACAATTCTATGTCAAGGTTGCCCCATTTGTCAAGGCTGACTGGAATAGGAATGTCTAGATCTTAATACAAGTGACTGTCTGTAATTTCTAGGGAAGGTTATTCCAACTGAAAAAGCCTTAATCTGATAATCACTGGTGAGCTAGTTGGGCCTGAAGTATCCATTAGGCTCTGAACCCTATGCTATCTGATTAAATATGGCACTGGCCAGCCGATATTGAAGTTTACTTGATAGGTGCCTAACTTGACTAGTGGCCTGCCAACACCATTTTTCATCAGATGGCACAGGGCCTGGAACCTAAGGAATGTTCCAGGCTCCATTAATCAACAAGTGATTTCAAAGTATGACTAGTGGTGTGTTTATGTATGTGTGTGTTGTGGAGCGCTAGGAGAGCGATCCCACTCCTGAGAGATGTGTGTGCCCTTGGGCCGTGGCTCGACGCCAGAGGGGTCTGGAGAGGTGCCGCGGGAGGCGTGGCATGCCCGAGCATGGGCTGGACGGGAGCAGGGCTGGAGTGAAGACTGGCTGACAGGCCCTCCTCTGGACCTGCGCGCTTCGGAAGACCCAACAACGCAATGTTGGTCTTGTGAACAGTCCTCCAACCGTTCCCAGCCCTTTCGGACCTGCCGCAGGGTACGGCACGAAGCGGCAGGCCAGATGGAGGCCAGGACAGTGAAGACTGGAACATGGATACAGACGAGACTCAGGAAGGACGTAGACTCAGGCGTAGACATGGACTCAGGAATGAGGTGCAGGATGCAAGACGTGGACTCAGGACGAGGTGCTGGATACACAGACGTGGACTCAGGACGAGGTGCTGGATGCATAGACGTGGAGACAGGAACGAGGTATGATGCATACAGGAGACTCAAGGGCGAGGTATGAGACTGGCAACATGAAGCGCCCTACACAGCCCTCCCGTGGGGCTGGTCACGGACCACGACAGGGGTTGCCGCAGGATACCAGGCTTTCAGAAGATTCAGGAACAAGGTAAGGCATTCTCACGGACTTAGAAACGAGGTGCATGGCTTGCATCACGAAGCGCCCTACACAGCCCCGCCCCGTGGGGCTGGTCACGGACCACGACATGGCTTGCCGCGAGGCACCAGGACATTATGAAGATACAGGAATGAAGTGCTAGCTTTCAGAAGATTCAGGAACAAGGTAAGGCTTTCTCACGGACTTAGAAACGAGGTGCATGGCTTGCATCACGAAGCGCCCCTACACAGCCCCGCCCCGTTGGGCTGGTCACGGACCACGACATGGCTTGCGCGAGGCACCAGGACATTATGAAGATACAGGAACAAGGTGCTAGCTTACAGGAGATTCAAGATCGAGGTACTTAGCTTTCAGGCGAATACAGGAACAAGGTTTGCATCATCAGGCTGGAAACATCAGGAGAGGAACATCAGGACTGGAACATTGATACTGGAACAGGAGACACACCTCAGGGCTGGAACATGGACATCAGGACTGGATCAAGAGACAGACCTTGGGACTGGAACGACAGGCAGACATCAGGACTGGACGAGGAGCTCCAACAGAGAACATGAAACAGAGGACCTTGCAGAAGTGCTGGAACACGGACAACTTCCTGGAGCAAAGGATCTCAGGAGCAACCAACTCCTTGCGAAGGCAAAGACAGAGTGAAAGCTGAGCCCTTTAGTAGGGCTGAGGTGGACAACGCCCAGGGAGGGGTCAGCAGGGGGCCACACCTGGCTGGCCCTTTAAGAGGAGCAGAGAGGCACGCGCTCGCGCCCTAGGAGGCTGGAGAGAAGAGCTGGAAGCTGGTGGCGTCCTCAGCCACGTGGAGGGCGCAAGGAGGCCGCGGAGGAGCCCCGGACTGGAGCTGGGTGAAGGCAGGTCACTGGAGCAGCTCCCAGCTGCACGGACAGAAGCAGAGAGAGACAAGGCTGGCTGCAGAGGAAGCGGGGGAAGGGCTGACTGCAGGAACGGCTCCATGCCGTGAGGACAGCCCCAGGAGGAGAGGTAAGACCGCAGGCAGAGTGGAAAGCTGTAGTAAGCTACAGGCACTGCTCCATGCTGCAAGGCTGAAGAGAGAAGTGCTGGCTGCAGGGAACTGTGAGAGAGAACAGAGAGGTGCAGGCACTGGCCGGGACGGCTCTCTGCCAGGCAAGGACCCGGGGTCACAGCAGCACGTCGGGAGAAGGCAGGAACAGTAGCAGAGAAGCAGACCGCATGGCAACAGCTGATTCAGGGAGAAAGAAGCAGCGTCAGCAGCCGGCTGGCTGTGGCTGTGAGAGGTAAGAGCCTGCACACGCTTCTTGTGGGCAGGAGCATAACATGTGTGTGTGTTTGGGATGGGGGTGTTGAAACCAGAGGAAGCAACTTTTTCAAAGGAACAAGGTTGTGAAAGGTGAGGAGGGGCATTTGCCATGTGATTCTAAAAAATATATTTTTTATTTTTTTCATTAGGGCCACCTCTAGATGTGGCAAGGGGGGTGGGACAGGGGATCTCAAAAGACTCCCAGGGATTTGGTATACTTTGGAGTAAGGTCTTTCTTCAGCCTGCTCAGACCATTTACAAAATGGTGGTCGCAGGGAAAGGGGCTGCCATCTGACGGCATTTTGGGGCTAATAGACCATGGTATTTTTCTCCGCAGTATTTTACCACTGAAGAAAGGACTGAGGAGTTTATTAAATTGTGGTATCAAATACTGTACTTTAGTTAGTTAATCTTTGTGGCATTTTCTGCAGCTTAGTAAATAACCCCCTTAGGATGCTATATTAATAATGAAATAATAATTCTTATTCCAGTGGAATGAAAGATATCAAACCTCAAAAGAACAAGGATGAAATAGATCATTCCCAGCCATTCTTTAAATGCCTGGTTTTGGTTACCAAGGAACTGTTTTGTCATTCATAATATCCAGCAGATAGTTTGATGGCCATCAGTTTGATGAACTAGTGATGCAGAGCACTCCAACTTATGTTTTCCCCAAGAGGAAATATCGTCAATAAAAACTGACTTTTCATCCACAAAAAAAAAAAATCAAAGGTTGTGTCATTGTTGAATTCAGATTGAATCTGGGCTAGAAAAACAAAGGGGTTATTTTGCTTGGGTACACTGAATTTCCAGAGTCTTAAATTTTATAATCTGATTACAAATGAAAAATGAGTGAATGTGAAAAAAGAGTTCAGAGCAAGAGAAATTGCTTCAATTTAAAAATTTATAAACATTGAAAGCCTTTGTGCGTGTAAATTTTCAAGTTATGTGCACAAAAACTAGTTTTCAATATTTCCTCCCACCAAAAGCATACATTTGGGTGCATAAAAATTATCTAGACTGAAAGGGATGATCCAGGGCAGAGTTAAACTTATACCCGGTGAGTGCACAAATTGAACTCTCTCTAGATAAAGTTATATGCATAAATCTGGTTGGAATAATCACTGTCCTAACTTTACCTGGATAAAAGTATGTACTGAATTGTATCATATTCAGTTGGAGATTTGTGCATGAAACCAGTTTACTACAGATTAGCAAATCCCTTGGGCACTAAAATGCATTAAAACCCCACATTAACAATGCAGTGGCTTGCCCAACGTCATAAGGATTATCCATGCAAGAAGCAAGATTTTAATGCTGGTTTTGCTAGCTCTCAGACTATTTCTCTAACCATGAAGCCACTCTATAAATAATAGCATTGGTCACCTACATGGTCATTTATCAAATCGCATTGTGGCATTTTCACATGCGTTAACGCGTTTTCCCATGCGAAAATCGCTTTAACGCATGTGAAAACACCTTAACGCACACACTAAGTACTATAACGCATGGCGCCATGCAAATTTTTTAAAGAGGAGGAGTCTGGGGTGGGATTTCTGAAAAAGTGGGCTGGCTTTGAAAGCCGTAACACATGAGATTGCTGAAAATAACTATACCTTTTCAATGGTGTCAAGCTATATGATATGCCCATAATGCAATTTGTAGCTGGGGTAGTGGAGAAAGACAGGCTCTAGGAGTTACATCATAGTAAGCAGCTGTTTATGCTACTATAGGTGGCCCACCTAGTAACTTGAGGTGAGGTTTAGGTAGAAGTGTAGGGGTTTTACATGCAGAGTGAAATGTACAAGCAGATCAGTGCACTCTTGTGAAGATTTGATGTCCTTGGGAGTGAGAAAACTCACACAAAGATGAGATTTGTACAATTTCTCAGCCTAGCTTGTTGGACTCTCTACAACAAGCTAGGCTGAGAGAACATTGTCCAAATCTCATCTTTGTGTGAATTTCCTAACTCCGAAGGACATCAAATCTTCACAAGAGTGCACTGTTCTGCTCGTACGTCTCACTCTGCATGTAAAAGTGGCCCCTAACCCTTACACTACTACCTAAACCTCACCTTGAGTTATTAGGTGGGCCTCCTATAAAGATATAAATAGCTAACTACTTCAAGCAGCTTTATAGATAGTCTCTCTCTCCCTCATTCTCCAGTGGCAAAAAATTAATGCACTTTGCAGTAATATCTATGCATAGCCCACATTGTGATAATTAGGAAACTACCATAAAACACACCTCTTTTTCTACCATATATGATATTTACAGCAATATGATAAATCTAGGCCCTACTTAGTGATAAAATAAGGCTCATTCAATCACATTTACTGATTCAGCAATTTTTGGGAGAAACAAACAGATTGTGTGGCTGCATGCAAATAGTTTAATATGATCTCTATGCCCTTATTATTTACAGTAATATATTTTACAAAATAGTGGTAAAAAATGATCCAGAGCTGCTGCTTTAAAATAGTACATTGATTTCAATCATCATAAAAAAGCATTAAAAGTTTTTAGTCTTACCATTTTTAGTATGTCGCTAATAGAAAAATTCACTTGTCTCCCTGATGTGTTATTATGTTCAAGAGCTCTTCTGATTCTTACATTGTTACCAATTAAGAAAAAACCGAGTGAAGCACCAGCCTGCAAAAACATAATTTATTTATTTATGTATTTATAATTTTTTATATACCGCCGTTCATCAAAGATATCACGTCGGTGTACAGTGAACAGGAACTTACGCCGGAGCGTTTTACATTTAACAGGGTTATATAAGCGTTATACATTTAACAAAGGTAAGTATATAAATATTTGAACATAAAACAAGTAGCGTCTTTTAAAACAGAACTATCATTTAGGTGTAACTTAACTGAACTAAATTAAGCAGAACTGGAAAGTAAAGGGATTCTAGGAAATTAGGTATGAGGTTAGGGAAAGGGTTGGGAGGAGATGGAGTTCTAAATTAGAGGTGGTAAGAGGGGGGAGAAAGCGCTTCAAGTGCAATTAATTGCAATTATATGGATGAGTATTTACAGTAGGAGCAGAAATAGGGGAAATTAGAGATGGTGTCTAGACAGGGGGTGTTGGGTATATAAGGCAGGGCAAATAAAGGAGAGGAAAGACATATATATTTCAAGTATAGGCACGTGTGAATAACCATGTCTTGAGTTTTTGCTTGAATGTTTTGGGAGATGGTTCAAGGCGCAGTTCTGTGGGCATGGTATTCCATAACAAAGGGCCAGCAAAGGAAAGCGCTCGTGCTTTGGTGGAAGCATGGTTATATAGTTTGGGCGAAGGGGTCTGTAATGTGGCGAGGTATTGATTTCTGGTAGGTTTCATAGAAGTTTGAATTTGTAGTGAATTATTAAACCATTTCATTTCAGGATTGTGGATGGCTTTATGGATAAGTGTTAGTGTCTTGTAGTGTATGCGAGATTGAATGGGGAGCCAGTGTAACTCCTTCAAAACTGGCGTAATATGTTCCTTTGAGTTTGTGTTAGTAAGGATACGGGCTGCAGTATTTTGCAGGATTTGTAAGGGGCGGATGGCATTTTTAGGTAGGCCTAGGAGGAGTGAATTGCAATAATCTGTTTTGGAAAACAACATGGCTTGTAGAACTGTCCGGAAATCAGATGCGTGAAGCAAGGGTTTCAATTTTTTGAGTGTATGTAATTTGAAAAACACTCTTTAAGGATTGCATTGATAAATTTCAGGTGTGAGATCTGGTTTTGCATTTTGCTGTTTGCAGATACTAATTCTGTATTTAAACATGGAAATATTTTACTCTAAACTGGTCCTGCAGTGCCAATTTAACTTTTTCATTTGCTTCTAACATAATCTTTAAAAAGTTGCATAACGTATAATTTCCTTTCTAAAGACAGATAAATAAAGATGATGAATTTCGTCTGAGTTGGCAGTGTGACATGTTAGGAGCAATGGTTGTCTCTTGGTATGTAAATTAGAACCCAAAAGTGAGTCTTTGAATACTATATCACCTTAAAGTCTGAATGGTTACATTTTTATAATGCTTTAAATATAAAACCATGGCAAAAATATTGATGTGTATGAAGCCACTTCATTTTGTGGTGACACTCCAGATTTTATAATGCATGTCTATTAATGCTCTTGTGATTTTTTTCATTGACTGGTTTAGAAACAGGCCATAAATGTTGCGCTGGAGGTGGACCCTTGGCCTGGTGCAGGATTGGTACAGCCCTCCAGTCGGATCTGGAGAGTGCCTGCCACCAGGAGGCGGAGCACAGGAGGAGACAGAGGCTAGCTGGAGCTTCACCACTAGCAACCTGGGGTTCCCTCAGGTTGAGCCCTTGGGTACCCGGGCCACCTGGTCCTAGTTGGGCCTCGCAAGGTCTCTAGAGATGAAGCACAGGGGAGTTCCCACCATGAACAAGGGTGCGCGGTCGAGGTCCAGACAGGAAGGTTCAGAGGTCACAGGAGGCCAGAACAGAGAGTCCGAGTGGATAGCGAGGATCAAGGCCAGAGTATCAATCCAGAATAGTCAGCCGAAACAGGGGTCAGTACCTGTAGTCAATCTGGGAGTAGTAAGGTCAGGCAGAAGTCAGGTTCCAGGCAGCGATCAAGAAGAGTCAGGTCAGGCAGAGGTCAGGTTCCAGGCAGCGACCAAGAATAGTCAGGTCAAGCAGAGGTCGAATCCAGGCGGCAGACAGACGAGGTCAAGAAACAAGCAACGGTCAGTACCGTGAGATCAGTCAAAGGGCACTAACAGGAATGGAGAGACGAAGGAACAGGAGATGCTGGAACAGGAGACACTGGAACAAGAGACACTGGAACGCTGGAAGGCAAACTAGACACCACCGGAGTGTATGTCCTGATTGCCAAGGCAGGGATCATGTGTTTTGAGCCCTGCCTTATCTATGGAGTCTCAGTGATTGTCATCAGCGTGCGCCTCTCGGGGTTGTCCCATGCTTGGCCATTTAAAGGGCTGCAGGTTGGCTGCGCACGCACCTAGGGCAGGGCAACGATACTGAGGATGCGGAGCCCCGACGCAAGTTCCTTTGTGAGGTCTGCCACAGGAGACTGCGAACGGGGGAGCTGGGGGACGCCGCGAACTAGCAGCGACTGCGGTGGAGGAGAGCCCAGAGCTTGTAGATGGGAGAGTGAGGTGAGCAGGGCCGGCCGCGGAGCGGACGCGGCCGGGACGCGCAAACAATAAGAACATAAGAAATTGCCATGCTGGGTCAGACCAAGGGTCCATCAAGCCCAGCATCCTATTTCCAACAGAGGCCAAACCAAGATCCTGGCAATTACCCAAACACCAAGAAAATCCCATGCTACTGATTCAATTAATAGCAGTGGCGATTCCCTAAGTAAATTTGATTAATAGCCGTTAATGGACTTCTCCTCCAAGAACTTATCCAAACCTTTTTTTAACCCCAGCTACACTAACTGCACTAACCACATCCTCTGGCAACAAAATTCCAGAGCTAAATTGTGCGTTCAGTGAAAAAGAATTTTCTCTGATTAGTCTTAAATGTGCTACTTGCTAATTTCATGGAATACCCCCTAGTCCTTCTATTATCCAAAAGTATAAATAACCGATTCACATCTACTCGTTCAAGACCTCTCATGATCTTAAAGACCTCTATCATATCCCACCTCAGCTGTTTCTTCTCCAAGCTGAACAAACCTAACCTCTTCATCCTTTCCTCATAGGGGAGCTGTCCCATCCCCTTTTATCGTTTTTGGTTGCCCTTCTCTGTACCTTCTCTATCACATCTATATCTTTTCTGAGATGCGGTGACCACAATTGTACACAGTACTCATGGTGCAGTCTCACCATGGAGCGATACAGAGGCATTATGACATTTTCTATTTTATTAACTTTTCCCTTCCTAATAATTCCTAACATTCTGATGCTTTTTTGACTGCTGCAGCACACTGAGCCAACAATTTTAAAATATTATCCACTATGATGCCTAGATCTTTTTCCTGGGTGGTAGTTCCTAATATGGAACCTAACATCTTGTAACTACAGTTAGGGTTATTTTTCCCTATGTGCAATACCTTGCACTTGTCCACATTAAATTTCATCTGCCATTTGGATAATCAATCTTCTAGTCTTGCAAGGTCCTCCTGTAATGTATCACAATCCGCTTGTGATTTAACTACTCTGAATAATTTTGTATCATCCACAAATTTGATAACCTCACTCGTCGTATTCCTTTCCATCACAGGCATTTCCTTAACACTGTCAGCTCCTCTCAGAACTACCTCATAAGAATCATTCACCTAATTTTAGACTCATCATTTTGTCTGGCTCCAGAAGCTTTCCAACTAACACTGCTTACTGTGACCTCGGGCAGAAATAAATCACACTTCACCAGCTGCATCTACGCAGTGCCACTTATGTTAAAAAAACAAATATATATATATATTTTTTAACTTATAAAATTTCTTTCCATGAATTTTTGTATTGAGATCCTTGTTTTGTTGATATATCTGAGAAGATATCTGTGTTAAAACCCCTGGTGCCTGGGTCCAAGCGATAAATGATCATGTGTGAGTCAGGCTCTAGGCTTATTCCCAGGAGTGTGAAAAAAGATACATTCAAAGTCGGCTTTACAGAGCAATTAAGCCCAGAGTACCCTGTGGGCTTTTGCTGCAGTTTCCCAAAAACAGGACCCAGAAAGAAACTTTCAGGACAGTGTGCTATATAGCCCCGCCAGTGAGATTCTTTCTGTTATAACACCTTTGGAACTAAAACCACTTGGGATCCATGGATATTAAGATTCTTCAATATGTAGGCCATGCACTAAGGGGCTTATATTCAAAAGATTTAGGCACCTAACTTAGGGCCTGATTCAATAAGGCTTTTTCCCCATTTCTTTCTATGGGAAAACAGCTTAGTGAATCAGGCCCTTAAGGAGTTAGACATGGAGATCTTCTTAAATGAAAACTCATTGCAGCTAAGCACCTAAATTTAGGCTATTAAATTTAGATTCTTAAAAAGTGAGTGATTTCAAGGCTGGGGTTAGGTTATGAAAAGTGAGTTAAATTAATTAATTTATAGACTATCTGGCCCAAACCAAGCAATGAATATAAACTGATAAATCATAATAAATTCCAAATATGACAATCTGCTAGTGATATGCAAAAAGATAAACATTGATTTGATTCATTAATTTGTTTCAGGGGTACCTCAGTTCATTTCATTAGTTTAAAAATGAAAATATTTATTCGTTAATATTTTTCATTCATTTTTGTTTTCCGATGAAGTAAACAGGGGAAAGCATCATTGATTTTAATATAAAAGGAAAACAGGCCAGGGCTCAGGCCTGACACTGGGACATGGACTGAATCTGGATCCTGTTGACAAGGCTCAATCTAGGCCTGAAACCTAGGCCCAGCTCTGATGCTGGGTGCTGTAACCAAGCCTAAGAACATAAGAAATTGACATGCTGGGTCAGACCAAGGGTCCATCAAGCCCAGCATTAGGGGTGTGCATTCGGATTGACCGCATTAGTAAAACGCAACTCATATTTTTTTTTTACTTAAAAAATTGATTCGACATAAACGATCGGATTTCCCACATATCGAACATAGATATGTTCGATATGTGGGAAATCGCGATTGTTGAGCCAAAATAAAAATATAAACCCCCTCACCCTCCTTAACCCCCCCCCCCCCCCCCCCCTGACTTACCACAACTCCCTGGTGATGGAGCGAGGAGTGAGGACGCCATTCTGCAATCCTTGGCGAGAAGCATGTGACGTCGGCGGCACGTCGAGTGACGCCGGCGTCACGTGATTCCCGGCTCGTTCGCGCCGGACGGCTCGTTCGGCCCAGAAAGAACTTTTGGCCAGCTTGGGGGGGTCAGGAGGCCCCCCCAAGCTGGCCAAAAGTTCTTTTTGGGCCGAACGAGCCGTCCGGCGCAAACGAGCCGGGAATCACGTGGCGCCGCGTCACTCAGACGCGACGTCACGTGATTCCCGGCAAGTTCGCGCCGGACGGCTCGTTCGGCCCAAAAAGAACTTTTGGCCAGCTTGAGGGGGTCAGGAGGCCCCCCCAAGCTGGCCAAAAGTTCTTTTTGGGCCGAACGAGCCGTCCGGCGCGAACTTGCCGGGAATCACGTGACGTCGGCGTCACGTGATTCCCGGCTCGTTCACGCCGGACGGCTCGTTCGGCCCAAAAAGAACTTTTGGCCAGCTTGGGGGGGTCAGGAGGCCCCCCCAAGCTGGCCAAAAGTTCTTTTTGGGCCGAACGAGACGTCCGGCACGAACTTGCCGGGAATCACGTGACGCCGCGTCTGAGTGACATAAAAAATATGAACATAAAATTTTGCTCTGCACATCCCTACCCAGCATCCTGTTTCCAACAGAGGCCAAAACAAGCCACAAGAACCTGGCAATTACCCAAACACTAAGAAGATCCCATGCCACTGATGTAATTAATAGCAGTGGCTATTCCCTAAGTAAATTTGATTAACAGCCGTTAATGGACTTCTCCTGCAAGAACTTATCCAAACCTTTTTTGAACCTAGCTACACTAACTGAACTAACCACATCCTCTGGCAACAAATTTCAGAACCTTATTCTGCGTTGAGTGAAAAAGATTTTTCTCCTATTAGTCTTAAATGTGCTACTTGCTAACTTCATCGAATGCCCCCTAGTCCTTCTATTATTCGAAAGTGTAAATAACCGATTCACATCTACTCTTTCAAAACCTCTCATGATCTTAAAGACCTCTATCATATCCCCCCTCAGCCGTCTCTTCTCCAAGCTGAACAGCCCTAACCTCTTCAGCCTTTCCTCATAGGGGAGCTTTTCCATCCCTTTTATCATTTTGGTTGCCCTTCTCTGTACCTTCTCCATCGCAACTATATCTTTTTTGAGATGCGGTGACCAGAATTGTACACAGTATTCCAGGTGTGGTCTCACCATGGAGCGATATAGAGGCATATGACATTTTCCATTTTATTAACCATTCCCTTCCTAATAATTCCTAATATTCTTTTTGCTTTTTTGACTGCTACAGCACACTGAACCAACAATTTTAAAGTATTATCCACTATGATGCCTAGATCTTTTTCCTGGGTGGTAACTCCTAATATGGAACCTAACATCGTGTAACTACAGCAAGGGTTATTTTTCCCTATATGCAACACCTTGCTCTTATCCACATTAAATTTCATCTGCCATTTGGATGCCCAATCTTCCAGTCTGGCAAGGTCATCCTGTAATGTATCACTATCCGCTTGTGATTTAACTACTCTGAATAATTTTGTATCATCCGAAATTTGATAACCTCACTCATCGTATTCCTTTCCAGATCATTTATATATATATTGAAAAGCACCGGTCCAAGTACAGATCTCTGAGGCACTCCACTGTTTACCCTTTTCCACTGAGAAAATTGACCATTTAATCCTACTCTCTGTTTCCTTTTAAACAGTTTGTAATCCATGAAAGGACATCGCCTCCTATCCCATGACTTTTTAGTTTTCGTAGAAGCCTCTCATGAGGGACTTTGTCAAATGCCTTCTGAAAATCCAAATACACTACATCTACAAGTTCACCTTTATCCACATGTTTATTAACCCCTTCAAAAAAATGAAGCAGATTTGTAGGCAAGACTTCCCTTGGGTAAATCCATGTTGACTGTGTTCCATTAAAACATGTCTTTCGAGGCTGAGGAGTGAGGACGCTACGGCGGGAACCTGTTTGGATTTCTTCTTTGAAATTTCTTCTGACGCATTGAAGGGGCAAGGAGAACTCCCCATCCCCCAAATTGCAATTACCTGGTGCGCTGACGTCATCAAGGGGCGACTGGCAAATATTCAAAAGCCAGCCCCCTGCGGCGCATCGACGCCGCCGGCGCGTTGCCAAAGCCGCGCGCTCCAAAGGGGCGCGCGGCTTTGTCTGAGAGATCTACCACACCTCATCCTTATAACAACATTGAGTCTGAAACACACCGATACTAAACTGTGAGTACTATATTGATTTCTTAAATTCCTAACTTACTCACTCCAAGTCCTCCTTACCCCAAGAAGGAAACAAATAAATTAAGATTAAAGTGGGAGAACAATGGACATTGAGGCCAGAACATTGCTTATAATATGCCCCACACCAAATGCAAGGCAAAGATACGAGAGGTGAGTGCAACAGCATCTCCAGTATCTGAGCCTGCACAGTCTCAAATACCATCATTCTTCCCACCTGCTTCTAGTAGAGAACCGGTGAGAGAAGCCATTGAGGACTTAGGCTTGGAGCGGATGCCTATACCTCCGGCTGAGACATCTTTAAGCCCCGGTGCCCCGAATACCCCCTCTCCACCACAAGCAATTCCTTCTGACTTTTTACAACTAGAGGATATTCAAGGGGGGAGAGGAGGTGATAGAGCGGAAAAGGGATTATGTGAATCTGGATCTACAAAGGTGATATTACAGCAACTGGAGAAACCTAGTACAATTACACTTGAGTCTTTGTGGTCAGCGATTAAATCACTGGAAGCAGCTATTTCAGAATTGATTAAAATATCCTTAGATTCAACTCAGCAATTTATGGGAATTGAGACCTCCATTGTTAAATTTGAAGGAGAAAGACAGCAAATGGAAGAGAGGATGAATAAACTTGAAACATGTCATCAAAGACTTACAAAAAGTAAAATATTGTATGATAAAAGATTGGAGGCTATTGAAAATTCACAAAAATACCTAAATCTCAGGGTATTACATTTTCCTAGGTTAGATTTAGTCCATCCATCTGATATGTTTAAAGAATACCTAATGCAGGTTTTAAAAATGCCCCAACAATCTTTGCCTCCTCTTTCAAAGATTTATTATGTTTTAAATAGAAGTAATTCTTCTCCAGATAATAAATCTAAGGAATCATCTTTGAACCTGACAGCTATAATTGAAGCGACAGTAGAGACAACTATTACCACAAGATCAGTGTTGCATGTCAACTTTGCTTTTGCATCTGACAGAGATGCGGTGTTTCGCCTCTATATGAGAAGGAGAATGGAAAATTTTCATGGGAGAGAGTATGGATATACCCCGACTTCTCTAGGTTAACACAAGGAAGAAGGAAGAAATTCCTGACTTTCAAATCAGAAATAGAGAATAAGGGGGCTAAAATGATTTTGAAATTCCCGTGTAGGTGCGAAATAACGTATCAAAATCAGAATTATGTATTTTTTGAAACTTCACAGTTACGTAGCTTCCTAGATTCCCATATCCCATGAGTTCCAGCTCTAGGAATCGAGGCAGAAGGAAAGAGACTAGGAATATCTTAATTTCAGTTGTACTAAGGAATCCCTTTTTTTTTCCTTGTAACTGCTATATTTTTGCTTTTCCTTCTAAGGGTATTTCTTTAGCTTTATATTGATAGGGAATACAGATAAGTTATATGTTTCTGTACTATGGTATAATAGACTATGTTATAAATGATTACATAATACCTGTATTCCTTAAATATTATTCTCTTCATGTATGTTTTCTGAAATGCATAAATAAAAAAAAAACCAATTAAAAACATGTCTTTCTATATGCTCTATGATTTTGATCTTGAGAATAGTTTCCACTATTTTTCCCGGCACTGAAGTCAGGCTCACTGGTCTATAGTTACCCAGATCGCCCCTGGAGTCTTTTTTAAATATTGTGGTTACACTGGCCAACCTCCAGTCTTCAGGTACAATGGATGATTTTAATGATAGGTTACAAATTTTAACTAATAGATCAGAAATTTCATTTTTTAGTTCCTTCAGTACCCTAGGATGCATACCATCTGGTCCAGGTGATTTGCTACTCTTTAGTTTGTCAATCTGGCCTACTACATCTTCCAGGTTCACAGTGATTTCGTTCAGTTCATCTGACTCATCACCCCTGAAAACCATCTCCGGAACTGGTATCTCCCCAACATCCTCATTAGTAAACACAGAAGCAAAGAATTCATTTAGTCTTTCTGAAATGGCCTTATCTTCCCTAAGAGCTCCTTTAACCCCTCTGTCATCTAATGGTCCAATCAACTCCCTCACAGGTTTCTGGCTTCGGATATATTTTAAAAGGTTTTATTATGAGTTTTTGCCTCTATGGCCAACTTCAATTCAAATTCTCTTTTCACCTGTCTTATCAATGTTTTATCCAATTTTCTTCAGATGGAGCCTTACAATTTTTGAAGGATGTTTTTTTGGCTAAAATAGCCTCTTTTACCTCACCTTTTAACCATGACGTTAATCGTTTTGCCTTCCTTCCACCTTTCTTAATGTTTGGAATACATATGGACTGTGCCTCTAGGATTGTATTTTTAAACAATGTCCATAAATGTTGAACACTTTTAACCTTTGCAGCTGCACCTTTCAGTTTTTTTCTATTTTCCTCATTTTATCAAAGTTTCCCTTTTGAAAGTTTAGTGTTTGAGTTATTAGTTTAAATTTGATCATGTTATGATCACTGTTGCCAAGTGGCCCCGCCACTGTTACCTCTCTCACCAAATCCTGTGTTCCACTTAGAATTAAATCTAAAATAGCTCCCTCTCTTGTTGGTTCCTGAACCAATTGTTCCATGAAGCAGTCATTTATTACAACCAGGAACTTTGTCTCTAGCAAGTCCTGATGTTACATTTACCCAGTCAATATTGGGGTAATTGAAATCTAAGAAACCAGAAGCAGGGTTCTGCACTACAGAGAAATCCAAATCAGAAAAGTGCAGATCATAGAACTTTTAGTCCTGATCAAGGAGGATTCCAAACATTTTATGTGAAGACAATTTATAATTTTTATTGCGGCAACTCCACTGCATAATATTATCACAGAAAGTAATTTTCAAGGTGCCCCAACACGGTCCCGTGTTTCGCCGGTGGCTGCATCGGGGGGACCAACATTCAGTAAATCTTGGTGCAAAGTGTTCAAACTTTGGTCCCCCCTGATGCAGCCACCGGCGAAACACGGGACCGTGTTGGGGCACCTTGAAAATTACTTTCTGTGATAATATTATGCAGTGGAGTTGCCGCAATAAAAATTATAAATTGTCTTCACATAAAATGTTTGGAATCCTCCTTGATCAGGACTAAAAGTTCTATGATCTGCACTTTTCTGATTTGGGTAATTGAAATCTCCCATTATTATTGCACTGCCAAATTGGCTAGCTTCCCTGATTTCTCTAAGCATTTCATTATCTGTCTGACCATTTTGTCCAGGTGGATGGTAGTATACTCCTATCATTATACTCTTACCTAACACACATGGGATTTCTAGGTGTAGGCTAAAGCCAAGGCCCAGTCTGATACCTGATCCCAGTTCACAAGGCCTAGGTCTGGATCCAATGGGCCTGGCAGAAATTGAGGTTTAAAACCAAGGCTGAGGCCCAGGCCTAGATCTGAAGCTTAGAACTAGTCTGATCCAGCTGAGGCTGGTGTTACGCCTGTCAGTCGCAGATGGCTGTGACCTCTAATGCTCACCTCTTTTTTCCCTGCACCATCAATCATTGGAAGAGTGGCAGTCTCCGACAGCCAACGCCGACCTCCTCAGCATCCCCAGGATGGCGTGGGTGCTGCCAACGGCCATCTTGGATCCAGAATCACCTAAGGCGCATGCACACCAGGGCCTTCTTTGTACACATCATGGCGGGAACCTCGGGGGCGTCCCCTCCGGATGACATCAAGTTGATGCTGTACTTAAACCGACCGGCCCTCTGCTACTAAGAGTTAGCAAGGAGTTTCCTCATTGCTGAATCCACTCTACTTTTGGACTTCAGTTCTGGACTTCTCTCTGGACTTTGGACACTCCAGGTACCCGCTTCTCGGGGGCTCTTCCGCATCCTTGGCTATCCGCTTCTCGGATGGCCTTCTACCTTGGGACCTTATTTGGGAACTTCCACTTGTGAGTACCTTCTACTACCTCAACGACTTAAGCTTGGCTGAAGCTTTCCTATGGAGTACCCTGTGCCGCAGGCCACTACCGCTCCTCCTTCAGTGAAGCCATTCCAATACACTCTGAGCTGCAGGGTACTGCCGCTCCAGCTACAAGATCCACTTCCAAGTTCCTGCACTTCAGTCTTTTCATCTACAGTACAGCTTCCTCGGCGTATCCCGTTCCGCGGGCCATTACTGGATCTGCACAACTGAGGCTACCTCTACCCTTGCAGGGACTTACTGGCGTACCCCACTCTGCGGGTCACTTCTGGATCATCTCAGCTGTAGTATCACACTGGTATACTTCTCTACTCAGAACTGTACTATTACAGCTCCCGCTCTGTGGGCTCTGCCTTTTCCTTCCTATATAATAAAGTCTCTATGTTATAGCTGTGTCCTACGCTGCTGAGATTCCATCTATCGGCGGTGAGGCCCTGTGGGCCTCACCATCCTGTGGGCGGAGACATCGCTCATCTCGACCCAGGGGTCACATCCATACAAAATCATAACAGCTGGGCTCCAATGATGAAGCTTGGGTCTTGGCCTTGGGCTAGGCTTAAAACAGGGGACAGCCTGATGCAGGATCCCAGTTGCTGAAGCCCAAGTCTAGACCTGGATCTGATGATGGTGCCCTGACAAATACAGGTCCTGAACCTGAAGATTGAACCAGGATTTATGCATAAGCCCGAAGTTTGAGCCTGGCCTGAGTCTGGGTCCTGATCATTGAAGCCCAGGCCTAGATCTGAGGCTTAGGCACAGGTCTGACTTTGGGGCCCAAGGCTGGGTATTGATCCAAAGACTTAATCCTGAACCCAGACTTAGGCTTGACAGTGGGGCCTGGACTTTGGCCTAGTCATGAATGACTGTGACCCAGCCTAAGTCTAAGGCTGGGTTCCAACACCAAGGCCCAATTCTAGGTATAAGGTTAAGCAAGATGCAAGGAGCCCTATTCAAGACTGTGTTTCAGTCACTGAGGACCAGGCCAAGCTCCAAAGCTGAGGAGAAGCCGAGTCCAGTCACCAATGCATAGGCCTAATCCCAGGCTGATGCTGGGGCCTGGCATGAGGAATGGTTCTATACACCAAGTACCAGACTAGGCCTGATACCTAAGCCTGGATCTGATGCCCAGTCCCCTTGCTGAGTTCAAGGTCTGGGTCTGTGCCAAGGCCTATACCTGATGCCATGGCTGGGTTTGAGGGCATGTCCCAGTCATCTCAAACCAGTCTGGGTCCAACAACAAAGCATGTATTTATTTATTTAGCAAATTTATCACTTGCTGATCCACAGAGCTCAATAGGTTACAAGAATGCATAGACAATTTTTAAAACACATAAACAAAGAAAACACTTTAAAACAGAAACAGAGTCATAAAACATCACAGACCATATAACAATGTTACCAATCAACACCAGTCATAAATTGCAAAGTAGCTAAGGAATAGAAATAAAGCATAACTTTAAAAGACTACTCGATATAATCAAGTAGAAAATGCAGAGGCAAAAAGCTATGTTTTCAATAATTTCCTAACACATACATCTTTTGAAATTTGAGAAAATCTGGTTACTAAGACATAAGAATATAGGATTTGCAATATTGGGTCAGACCAAAGGACCATGAAACCCAGTATCCTGTTTCCAACAGTAGCTAATACAGATCCCAAGCATAGTTCCCTCTAAGCTGAGCATGTGAGCAATCGCTTATTTATTTCAGAGCATCGTACAAAGGTTTTACATGGTCACTCATAAATTGTTCTTTGTGCTGTGTAGAGAAATGCAACACTAATACTGGTGCTCAAAAATTGTTGGTTTAAAAAAAATTGTTGCTAACACAAAAAAAACTTTGCACACACCTAGTCACTCCTTGGAGGGAACAGTATCTGTCAGAATTACAAGATGTAGATAGATTCCAAGCTGCTTATCCCAAGAATAAGCAGTGGATTTCTGCAACTCTCCCTTAATAATGGTTAATGGATTCTAGGGATGTGCATTCATCCTGGATCGGGGAGCCCAAAACCCCGTTAGTGCACACTAAACTGAAATTTGGGTCTCCCTTAATTTTAAAGGCCCAAACCGTGGGAAATACGAGTTTTCCCACGACGGGCCAAAAACGAAGCCCGAACCAATAGGTTTGGGCTTCGCACATCCCTAATAGATTCTTCCTCCAGTAACTTGTCCAAGCCTTTTTTAAACGCATCTAAATTATAGCTTTCACCACATCCTTTGGCAACAAATTCCAGAGCTTAATTATGCATTAAGTAAAATAATATTTTCTCTTATTAGTTTTAAATGTATTACCCAGTAACTTCACTGTGCATCCCCTGGCATTTGTACTTTTCAAAAAAAGTAAACTGATTGTTTACTCATTCCATTCATTTTATAGACATCTATCATATCTTCCCTCAGCTGTCTCTTCTCCAAGCTGAAGAGTCCTAACCTCTTTAGCCTTTCTTCATAGGGGAATTGTTCCATCCTATTTATCTGTTTGGTTGTCCTTCTCTGTACCTTTTCTAATTTTGCTATATCTTTTTGAGATGTGGTAACAAGAACTGCCCACGATACTCAAGATGAGGTTACATCATGGAGCATACTTATGATATTCGCTGATTTATTCTCCATTCCTTTCCTAATAATCCCTAACATTCTATTTGTTTTCTTGGCTGCTGCTGCACACTGAGCAGAAGATTTCATTTTATTTTCAATGATGACACCTAGATCTTTTTCATGATTGGTGACTCATAATGTTGAACCTTATATTTGTAGCCATAATTTGGGTTACTCTTCCCTAAGTTCATCATTTTGCACTTGTCCATTTCATATGTCATTTGCATGCCCAGTTTTGCAATGTCCTCTTGCAATTTCTCACAATTCACTTGTGATTTAACAAATTTGAATCATTTTCTGTCATCTGTAAATTTGATCACCTTACTTGTTGCCTGCATTTCTAGGTTGTTTATAAATATATTGAAAAGCAGTAGCCCAAAACAAATCCCTGAGGCACTCCATTATTCACCTTTCTCCACTGGGAAATTTTACCATTTAGCCCTACTCTTGTTTCTATTTTTTAACCAGTTGGCAATCTACAATAATCCACTGCCCCCTATCCCATGACTTTTTCTTTTCCTAAGAATTCTCTCATGAGGGACTTTGTTAAATGCTTTATGGCAATCCAGATATATATATATCATTTGGCTCACCTATATCCATATGTTTATTTATGCCCTCAAAAAAATGTAGCAAATTTGTGGGGCAAGACTTCACTTGGCTAATTCCATGTTGGTGTTGGCTTTTTTCCATTAAACTATGCCTATCTATATGTCCAGCAATTTTGATCTTTAGGAACATTTCAACCATTTTGCCTGGCACAGACAACAGACTCACTGCTCTGTAGTTTCCTGGATTACCACTTGATCTCTTTTTAAAAATTGGCATTGCATGGCAACCCTCCAGTCTTCAGGTACCATAGATGATTACTGATAGTTTACACATTTCCAATAACAGGTTTGCAATTTCATTTCACAGTTCTTTCAGCACTCTGGGATGTATACCATCTGGTCAAAGTCCACAATGATAAATCTCCAACACCAAACATTCATTCATGAGATTCTGTTAGTCAAGTCTGTTTGTGAATAGGAATCACTAATATAATTTTCAATGCAGAACGCAATGATGGTACCATGGCCAGGTCTCGTTACCAAAGCCCAGGCCAAGGCTAGGCCCAGGTCCCAGGCCTCAGTCAAGAGGCCCAAGGGTAGGCCGTCTGGCATATTCTTTCTTAATCCAGTGATTAAATGAAATCTTTCACCAGGAGGACATGCCACAATGATGTTACTGTGGTGCCTTCCTCTAGATAGGATAGTGCAATTTTGTTATATATCCATACAATTGTACATTTGTATGCTTGTATAAAAATTGGTGCCAACTGCTCTGGAGCTGGCACCGCAGTAATGTCATCGACTGGGAACTGGCCTTTGGATTTCCCTCAAGGTTGGACCTGGGCCTTGTTGACAATGACTTGGCCTCGGACAGGACCCCGACAACAGGCTTAGGCCAAGTCCCAGGCCCGGAGATCAGCAAAGTGACCTATCCTTGGCTGGGCCTCTGTGTTGGACTTGGGCCTAGACATTTATTTATTTATTTATTTATTTAAAACTTTTATATACCGGCATTCGTAAGCATACATCATACCAGTTCACATTGTAACTAGAAGGCTGAAATTACAATCAACGGGAAGGGGAAACCGGGAGGAGTATACATAGAGCAGGAAGGTAGGAAATAAAGCAATTAACAAGAGGGGCAGTCTATTTACAGGTATATACAGGAGGCTTAAGCAGGTTACTTACAGGGGTCTATATACAAAGGTACAGGGTGGGTGAAGGATGGTAGGGGGGAGGGGGGGTGGAGAAGATTAGTCTGGGTAGGCTTGTTGGAAGAGCCATGTCTTAAGTTTTTTTCTGAATTTGGAGTAGCATGGCTCAAGCCTGAGCGAGGTGGGGAGGGCGTTCCAATGTTTGGGTCCTGCAATGGATAGTGCACGAACCCTTGTAGTGGAGAGGTGGGCTTTTTTTAATGGGGGAATAGATAGAGTACCTTTATTGATAGATCGAATGGGTCGATCAGAGCGTATGGGATAGAAGGGTTCGTCAAGCCAGTTAGAGTTGTGCGAGTGGATGGATTTGTGTACTATAGTAAGGATTTTAAAGAGGATGCGGGATGCGATAGGGAGCCAGTGGAGTTCTTTAAGTATAGGGGTGATGTGATCTGCTTTCCATGAGTTGGTGATAACCCTGGCAATGGCATTTTGGAACATCTGTAAGGGTTTGATAGTGGATGAGGGTAGGCCGAGGACGCTGGAACAGAAGGACACTGGAACAAGACTGGAACAAGACCGTGAACACGGAGGCAAACTAGTACACTTACAGTGCTGACCCGATTGCCAAGGCAAGGAAGTGCAGGCAGAACTTCCTTATATTGAACATTTAATCAGGGCGCACTGCAGAGCTAGGACCCGCCCCTGGCCCCACAACATTCCGGGCGGACCACACGCGCACACATAGGGGCGTGGCCAACGCCCCTGGAGACACTGAACTCCAGCATGAGGCCTGGTGCTCACTGGAAGGCCCGGCGACCGTCACCTCAGGACACCGAGGCCTGGAGGAGCTCGCGGATGCCACTGGGGAGGCCGACCCGTGACCTGCAGCGGAGCTAGCTAGGTGAGCAGGCCCTGCGCAGACCGGGCACGGACAGGGCACATAACAAGACCATATAGAAGCTCATGGCTTGTCCTGTTTGCCTTCAGCTGTTTGCAATAAAAAAGGAGTAGACTGATTAAGAGGAATTGTCTATTATTAAAAAAAAATTCTCCAACTGCAACATCCAAAATATCTGCCCTGACTCCCACAGAAAATTTTGAAACCAAAGACCAAGTATTGCAGTGGGCTTAAGAACATGTGTAAGCATATATATTCCATAAAATCTGTAAGCATAAATAAAGCAAGATATTTTTTTTAAAGTACAGTACGTACCTCTACAAGTGAAAGCTGCAACATCACCATAGATAGAAAAGCTGTCACTCTGATTATTCCTGAAAAAGAAGAACACAATATTCCCAGTAAGCACTAAAAAAAGTTTTCTTTTTAATTTAAAATAGTATAAATAAATACATTTTATATCGTTCAATTTTGTGATTTTTATTAATTTTCTAATTTTGAATTTCTTTCTTTCTTGTTATAAAATTTTAAACTGCTATGGCCTACTGTCCTATATGGAATATAAGATTCACCTATTATTTCACCTACTACTATTTATCATTTCTATAGAGCTAACTGAAATATCTAGCGCCTTCTCCATGGAGTTTACAATCTGATCAAGACAAACTTGTTTGACAAAAAATAGTCAATGGGAAGTAATTATTGTAGAGAAGTGGCTAGGATTTAAAAGCAGCCTCACAAAAAATAAATTTTAGGCTGGATTTGAATATGGCCAAAGTGGGAGTAGCTTACACACTCACCAATCCAGGAAGTCTTTTTAATGCAAATTTTACAGCAAGGTGAAAAGTGTAGAGCTGGGCATTGATAATGAGTGTTCAAGGGAATAGCAGAGCCGCTGGACACCATGCAAGCTGCAGCCAGGAAGTTCACCTCACCTGTAAATGCCAAGGCTGCTACAACATTTGTACATATTATGCACAACATTTGGCATAATATGTACAAATTGATTGACATGCAAAGTGTGCATCTCATGCCAAATGGTCCATGTGTGTACCTTTGGCTTTGGAACTTTTGTCTTCTTCTTTGTTTCCACAGCTCTCACCCAGAACTCTGCTGGCCCCAGCTGTGCAGCCCCAGGGACCAGCAGTGAAGAGCTAGGACTAGCCATTAGGGATGTGCAGAGCAAAATTTTATGTTCATATTTTTTATGTCCGAAAGGGGGTCCCACTTGCGGCCAATATGGACATAAAAAAAATCCAATGAGTTGGGTATATGTACATATGTGCAAAAAAAAAATTTAAACCCCCTCACCCTCCTTAATCCCCCCCCCAGACTTACCACAACTCCCTGGTGATCGAGCGAGGAGTGAGGACGTCATTTCTGCAATCCTTGGCGAGAAGCATGTGACGTCGGTGGCACGTCGAGTGACGCGGCGTCACGTGATTCCCGGCGAGTTCGCGCCGGACGGCTCGTTCGGCCCAAAAAGAACTTTTGGCCAGCTTGGGGGGGCCTCCTGACCCGGCCTCCTGACCCGGCCTCCTGACCCGACGCCGGCGTCACTCGACGTGCCGCCGACGTCACATGCTTCTCGCCAAGGATTGCAGAAATGGCGTCCTCACTCCTCGCTCGATCACCAGGGAGTTGTGGTAAGTCTGGGGGGGGATTAAGGAGGGTGAGGGGGTTTAAATTTTTATTTTGGCTCAACAATCGCGATTTCCCACATATCGAACATATCTATGTTCGATATGTGGGAAATCCGATCGTTTATGTCGAATCAATTTTTTAAGTAAAAAAAAAATATGAGTTGCGTTTTACTAATGCGGTCAATCCGAATGCACACCCCTACTAGCCATGCAGCAGCACTTTTCCATGTCCCCTTGCTTATGGACACTGATACACAGTTCAGCGAGGAAGAGCAGGAGAAGGAGCAGCAGCAGCCTCCTTAGCACAGCCAGAACCTGCAAGCTCTTGGCTCAGCAAACCCACTCAATGTGAGCCTAAATCTTTCCAGCTTCATGGAAGAACCCAGCCTGTAGTGGCATACAGTTGAGCCAGCGCAACCTTGCTCCAGCATACCACATGGCCAGCATGAGGCAGCACACATAGAGACAGAGCATCACACCATTCCCCTCATGCCACTTCTAGAGGCTTAAACCTCCACTCTGCCCATGACCAACACAGCACCAGCTCCAGCACTAAAATTGGCACCAAGCGAGGCCTCAATACATGAACAGCTAGACTGGCTGTAAAGGAGCCAGAATGTCCATTTACATCACATACTGGCAGAGCAACTGCACCTTAGGATGGCTGTCGATGGGCAGATCCAGGACATGTGTGACCAGATGGTAGCCCACACAAAAGCTCACACCACAGTGGCAATGTCTTTAAATAACCTCACCAGTGTCCTCACAGATTCTACAACTAATGTCGGAGCCTCCACCAGTGCCTTCCACAGCATCCCAAGACTCCACGGAATGGCAAAGGACTATGAACATTCACAAATGATGCCTCCACCAGTGCCTTCCACAGCATCCCAAGACTCGAGGGTGTGGCAAAGGACCATGAACATTCACAAATGATGCCCTGAAATGCCTAGAAACAAGGCTTGTTCAACAAGCCTGACTGGGACTCTCAAAAGAGTTCCTGTGCTGGCTAGATGGAAGAAGACTGCTGGGCCCATCCACACTACAGAGTTTCTGTGCCAGCTAGATGTAAAATAAACAGCTAGGTCCATAATCACTACAGAGTTCCTGTGCCAGCTTGCTGAAGGGGATGGTCTTCTGTCTGCCTCTGTTGTCCTGCTTCCTAGTTCTAAAGCCTTCCTTGATGCTCTGCCCATACTCCAGCCTCCTTGATGCAGTCTCCAGTCATGGTTCAGCATCAGCAGCATGGGATTTTCTTAGTATTTGGGTACTTGCCAGGTTCTTGTGGCCTGGTTTGGCCTCTGGGAAAAAGGATACTGGGCTTGATGGTCTGACCCAGCATGGCAATTTCTTATGTTCTTATGCTGCCTCTTCGCATCATGTCTCATTGCATGTTCCTGATGCTGGTGTCTGTCTCTTTCATCTCATCCTGCTGCTGACTCCATGCTGGTGTCTCATCTTATCTCATGCTTCTGGAACCTCCATGCTGCAATGTCTCATATCATCTCATCTCATGCTGATGCTACCTCCATGCTGCTGTGTCTCATCTCCTGCTGTTGTTGATACCTCCATGCTATTGTGTCTTGTCCTGGGGCTGCTACTTCCATGCTGTGGTCTATTTGCCTGGAGCTCCTGCCTCCATGATGCTGTGTCTTCTCCTGGTGTTCCTGCCTTCATGTTGCAGTGTCTTTGCCTGGTCCTTGGCCTCCATGCTGCCTTCTATAGTCCTGGTCCTGCTACCTGCAACTTAACCTTTCCTGCCTTGACCCTTAGGCTGTGCCCTTTGGAGTGTGCTCTTTCAACATGCACTGTCTGGAGCCTTCACTTGAACTCTGCTCCTTGGCCCTTAGACTGTCCCCATTTTGTGTGTGTTCTTTCAACATGGACTATCTGGGAACCTTTTGGTTTACATAACATAGTTGTGCGGCTAACATTTGGGCTGTACTGTAGCTACCGGAGTGCCATTTCCACTTCCTAGGTTCTTTGATGTAATCATGAATGTGCAAAAGGATAAGATGCAAATACTTATATGTAATGTTGCCATTTGTAACAATGTATGCAGAGGTATTCAAGCGATGTGCTATTCATTTAAGTTAAAATGTCATGTGCAATTACATTTCTTGGTCTTGCAGAATGTAATTACTAAAAATGTTGACTTGCTTTCAATCTGTTGACATTTGTTGTGTAATAAAGTGGTCACAGGTTTGAAAGAACACTTTCTGTTTCTCAGTTTTTCTTGTGTGCTTTTTCTCTTAAGGACACTAGGTGAAAGGTTTGAGATCCACATGACCTTGCATGCTAAAGTGCCAGTGGCCATTCTAAGTAGGCACTTTTCTGGCAGGCAAGACCATATGAACCAAAAGCAGATTATATGCTCCCAAGGAAGACAGCAAAAGCTCAACAGGAAGCTCTTTACTGTGTAGCTTCAGTTGCCTTCTTCAGGGAGCGTACTCTTAGCTAACTGTTGGGTACATGGGCATGTATGTGAGATGGGTACTCTCTAGCTCAGAGCTTTCCAAAGTGTGTGTCGCGACACTTTAGTGTGTCGCCTGCAGTGTGCCGGTGTGTCGCGCAAGCCCGGTGCACGTGACACACCGGCAAGTGGGAGCCAATGCGGCCGCCGGTGGACCTCATCCCACTGGCGGCTTAGTACTGAAGAATCGCTGTGCTGCGTGCCGGAATGAAGATCGGCAAGGCCGTGGTGGAGCTCACATCACCACGGCCAGAAGAAAAAGGTGACGTCTAAACGTGCAGGTGCTCCTTCTCCTTCCTGCCCATGCGGCCCCGGAAGAAAAATATTGAAGGAGCCGCACGGGCAGGAAGGGGGAGGAGCGTCGGCCACGTGCAGAAGAGGAGCAGCGTTGTTGCTGCTAGCTAAGAAGAGGAGGAGGAGGCCCGGTAGCAGGGTCCCCACCGCGGATCGGCCCGAGAAGAGCAGGGCCGCCGCTGCCGCGGATCGGCCCGAGAAGAGCAGGGCGGCCGCTGCAGAGCCCATCCTGCAGCGACCCGTGAAGAGGAGGCCCAGAGGTAAGAGAGAAGCTGAGGGCCCATAGAGTGCGTGTTTGCGATGAGTTGAGAGATTGTTTGCGTGTATGAGATGAGTTGAGAGATTGTGTGTGGGAATGAGGACCTGAATGTTTGCAGAGACAGCACGTGAGAGCCTGTGTGTGTGTGAGAGACAGCATGTGACAGTGAGAGCCTGTGCTTGAGCAAGACAGCATGTGGGAGTGAGAGAGAGCCTGTGTGTGTGAGTCTGACAGCATGTGCAAGAGAGAGACTGTGATGAATGATTGTATGAGAGAGAACATGTGACAGTGAGAGACTGTATGAATGATTGTTTGAGAGAGAGCATGTGACAGTGAGAGCCTGTGTGTGTGTGAGAGAGAGAGAGAAAGCATGTGAGAATGAGAACCTGACTGTATGTTTGAGGGAAGAAGATAGATGGAGAGAAAAGAAATAGAAAAAAAGACAATATGAAAGGAATTGGCAAATAAAATAATAAAGGGGGGGTGGAACAAAAAAGCCTGGGACCAACCGATTAGAAAACTAAGATCAGACAGCAAAGGTAAAAAAAAAATAATAATAAATTACTTTTTACTGATTGGCACATGTAATCTTTGGTAATGTGCAAGAGTAGCACTTTCTCTATGCGGATCTCACAATGTACGAGATCAACTTGGAGGAAGTGGAAAGCCACGGGGCCTGCACAGAGGAGGCAGCAGAATGGGCTTCAGTGCCAATAGCAGCAATCAGCGCCACCCCAGTAGCCATGTGGCATCAGTGACAGTGGCAGCAGAGGAATGAGAGAGGCTCCGAGGTTGCTGGCAAAAGAAAGAGAGGGGGTCTGCCTTTCGTGTGCATGTGTATGAATGGGAGTCTGCCTGGGGGTGTATGTGTGTGAATGCATGGGTGCCTGCCTGAGGGTGTGTCTGTGTATGAGAATGTATGGGTGTCTTCCTGGGGTTTGTATGTGTGAGAAGAGGTGCCTGCCTGTGTGTGGTGTATGGGTGTGTGTGTGAGAATGAATTGGTGCCTGCCTGGGGGTCTGTGTGTGTGTGAGAATGAATTGGTGCCTGCCTGGGTGTCTGTGTGAGAATGAATGTGTGCATCCCTGGGGGATGGTGAGGGAGTGGTATGAAAATGAATGGGAGCCTGCCTGGGGGTCAGTTTCAGTGTGTGAGAATGACTGGGAGCTTGCCTGGGTGTGTGTGTTTGTATGAGAATGATTGGGAACTTGCCTGGGTATGTGTGTGTGTATGTGAGGGAGCCAGAGAGAGTGAGAGCATGAGTGTGTATGAGAAAATCCAGGGGAGTAAGAGTTTGTGTGGGGGGTGTGTGTGGAGGGGAAGAGAGTGTCTTAGAGCCTGAGAGTGTGTCAGTGTTTGTGAGAGCGAGAGGTTATGGTGGATATAAGAGCATTAATGTGTATGTATGTGACAGTGTATGTGTGAGAGAGAATGGACATGTGAGTATGTGTGTGAGAGAGAGAGGATAACCTCCTAATCCTTGACAATATCAGGGTGACTGGAAATCAAGAGCTCCAAAGTATGGACAGCAGGGGCTTTTTAAAATCCTTATTAGTTTTAATTATTGGGTGTTATTTGATAAATGTGCTGTTTTGAAATATTTTATTGGTGTTTGGGAAATTGTAAAAAATGTATATGATTTTAATTAATAGAAATTCTATGTATCAATAGTTTTAAAATATTCTTTTATTAGTATGGTTTTACTATTATAACTGATGCTTTATGTTTCTTGATTTTATGTTTTATGAGAAATGGTGGTTCTGTTTTTCCATTGTTAATACAGAGAGTCTGGCTTCTTGGGATTTCCATTTCAGTTTTTGTCTAATTTGTGCTCCTTTATTTTGTAGTCTGTATTTGGTGAGGGTCTGTCTCTGCTCTGTGTGTGTGACCATGATGAGAGATTCTGCTAGCATAGGGATCTATAGCAATCTGGTTTGTTTTGTTTCCTTAGTAGGTGGTATATTGGTATTCTAGGACCCAGTTAATATTTACCCTTGCTTTTTCACATGTAGGGTATTGTTGTTTGAGTCCTTGGTGTTATTACTGTTACGTTATGATGGGATTGCAGTATAGATTTTGAGTGTCTTTTTTGCGGGGTTTTGTGTTAGTTCACAATGTGCCTGGCAGTGGAAGGTGTTTGTGCTGCTGTTACTGTGAGGTGACACCAGAATTTGAAAATATCTTTTAGTATGGTGAGCTGTAAGGGAAACATCCAAGCTCCATTGTTTGGGGGAATTTCAGTGGATGCAGAGAGTTACAGAACTGGAGGTGCAGGATTTATATTGACATTCTGTCCCTTCCTATAAATTCCAGACTTCACTCTCATAGCCATATAGAATTAGTTGAATGAGGCTATCAATAATTTTATAGTGTGAAACTGGCCAGCTTTTTAAAATTACGCAGAAGACCTTTTGGACTTTTTTATTAACATCAAATATTCAAAAGCTGTGTCCATCAAGCTCATATATCTCATTAAAGAGGTAAATTGAATAACACAATAACTTTGTTTTATTATTGTTACTCATAAATTATAACAATAACATTAATCTTGGAATATTATATATTTTTAATATAAATGAAAGGTTTTCACAAGATAGGTTGTGTCGTGAAACATTTTATTATGTATATATTTAAGGAAACATACGTAAATTGTCAAAATACATTTTGTTCATTTAACCTTTAACCTCTGGTTTGCTAGTAGATGAATTACTGTGTCCCGAAATTATGTTTGTCTAAAAAGTGTGTCACCAACATGAAAAGTTTGGAAAGCTCTGCTCTAGCTAGTGTTCATCTCCATATGCAGTCTGGTGGAATAGGTGTAGAAATGTATGCCTGGATGTGCAGCTGCTATATCTTCACTCTGTTGGGGACCAATGCATTGTCTAGCTATGCAAAGGTAATAGTGCACCTATTACAAACCTCTGGCCTGTAATATTGTGAAGATATATTACCTCTGTCCAAGCAATGGCCCTTCTCTCTGGCTCTGGCACCATATACTATCATGACATAAGTCTTCAGTTAGAGGGCTACTTGAAAATGACATAAATCCTTAGGTGTGTTTTATCTCTAGGGAGCAGAAATGTGCAGCTACAGTGTTGCGCGCCCCATCCGTGTCCGGCCCATGCACGGGCCTGCTCACTTTGCTAACTCCTCTGCAGGTCATGGGTCGGCCTCCCCAGCAGCAGTTGCGAGCTCCTCCAGGCCTCGTCGTCCCATGGCGGCAGTCGCCGGGCCTTCCACTGTGCAAGCCTTATGCCGGAGTTCGACGTCCTCAGTGGCATTGGCCATGCACCTATGTGCTCGCGCGTGGAACGCCCGGCCTCTAGTAGGGCCAGGGGCGAGTCCTAGCTCCGTGGCACGCCCTGATTGAACGTACAATATAAGGAAGTTCCTGCCTGCCCTTCCTTGCCTTGGCAATCGGGTCGGCACTGTAAGTGTACTAGTTTGCCTCTGCGTTTACAGTCTTGTTCCAGTCTTGTTCCAGTCTTGTTCCAGCCTTGTTCCAGCGTCCTACTGTGTCAG
Source organism: Rhinatrema bivittatum (assembly GCF_901001135.1). NCBI lineage: Eukaryota > Metazoa > Chordata > Amphibia > Gymnophiona > Rhinatrematidae > Rhinatrema > Rhinatrema bivittatum. Next base: position 494,701,002 of record NC_042617.1, read on the forward strand.
CCTTGTTCCAGTGTCCTACTGTTGCAGCATCCTACTGTTCCAGCGTCCTATTGTTCCAGTCCTGTTCCAGCGTCCTCCTGTTCCAGCGTCCTTCTGTTCCGGTCTGTCTTCCCAGGTAGTATCTCTGGAATGACCCTCTGGTACTGACCTCTGCCTTTTCCTTGACCATTCTGCTCGCTGCCTGGATCTTGAGCTCTGCCTGCCTTGTGACCTTGTCTAACCTCTGGAACCCTGACCCTTGCTTCATAGACTACTCCTCGGACTGATCCTCGGAATTGACCCCAGCTGCCATTGACCACATCTCTGATTCTGGCTTTGTCCCATGCCTTGTCATCGCCTACGCTGTACTGGCCTTCCTTGGTTCTCCAGGCCTACAGCCTAGTGACCGACCATGCTCCCTTCCTTCTCATGGGCACGCCTCTCTACTACCTCTCCGGAAGACCCTGCAAGGCCCTCCTAAGACCAAGTGGCCTGGGTCCCTACAGGCTCCACCTGGGGGGACTGCAGGCTTCCAGTGGTGAAGCTCATCCTAGCCTCTGTCTCCTCCAGTGCTCCGCCCCATGGGGGCAGGTGCTTCTTGGCCCCTACCAGGGAGCCGTTCCACACTGCTCCAGGACAATGGTCCACCTCCAAGAGTAACAGGTTGCCAAGGCCATGGAATCGGCGGAGACTCCCGCCTCCAGGGCCCTACCGGGTTTGGCCACCACAGTCCAAGATCATCACAGGGCTTTGGAATCACTTTCCGTGGAAGAGCTTCATTCCCAGCTGCGAGATACAGCCCTGGACAATCCCGTGGGCCTATCAGCCACTATGCTACCCAAAGCATCGTTGGTGCTCCCTGCACCTCCACGATACAATGGGGAACCATGCTCCTGTCGTGGTTTCCTCAACCAGTGCTTCATGCAATTTGCACTACAACCCTCCTTGTTCCTGAAGGAAACAACCAAAGTGGCCTTCATTCTGTCCCGCCTAGAAGGGAAGGCTCTTGCATGGGCCTCTCCATTGTGGGAACACTCCAATCCCATGCTTTCCAAGTTATCTGAGTTTGTTGCTCTCTTCAAGCAGACCTTCGGAGAGCCAGGCCGCCAAGCTGTAGCCAGCCATAATCTGCTCCAGCTCCACCAAGGGTCACGGACCCTCTCTGAGTATATGGTGGAATTGAGGACCCTGGCTACTGAGCTCGGGTTGCAAGAAGATTGTCTGAAAGCCATCTTCCTAGATGGACTCTCCAGTGCTTTCAAAGAAGAACTCTCTGTTCGTGAGACTCCCACGTCTCTAGAGGACCTGATTTTCCTCAGCGGGAAGATCAACCATCGACTCAGGCAATGGCACTTAGAAGTAAAGGCTACCTGCTCTTGTACACCATGCCTCACGTGTGTCCAGAGCCCTTCAGCTAAGCCTCCTTCGCCACCGCTGTCTTCCATGGTGGAACCCATGGAGGTGAACCGTGGGCGATTGTCTCTGACCGAACGTCTCCGTCAGAGGAAGGAGGGTTTTTGCCTTTACTGTGGTGCTTCCGGATATCTTCGGAAGTCCTGTCTGGTCCATCTGGAAAACTGCAATGCCTGAGCCTGGCGGGGGTCCAGAGCCTAGACGCTACTGTCACCAGTCCCCACCTCCTGCTTCCAGTCTCTCTGGGCATTGAGGCCCACTCCTTCACCACCACTGCTCTTGTCGATATAGAAGCAAGTGGTAGCTTCATCATGGATGACATCGTCAAGCTTCTGAACATTCCTCTCCAGCTATTAGATGTGTGCCTTTGCATCGCCTCCATTCAAGGTGAACTTCTTCCAGGGCTAATCACCCATTGAACAGTGGCTATCCGTCTTACCATGGGCACTCTCCATGAGGAGGAGATGTCCTTCTATGTGTTAAAATGTTCCACACATCCAGTCATCCTGGGTCTGCCCTGGCTCCAGCTCCACGAACCCCAGTTTGATTGGCATTCCCTAAAGCTGGTGCAGTTGGGTTCCAAATGCCAGAAGACATGTCTACGCCAAGTATCTCCAACTGTCTCCGTCTTGAAGTCTACCACCCTATCTGGTTTGCCTACCCAGTATGCGGAATTCGAAGACGTCTTCTCGAAACAGAAGGCTGACACTCTACCTCCGCTACGCAAGTTGGACTGTCCTATAGAACCTCTGCCAGGCATGATGCCTCCCAAGGGCAGAACTTATCCATTGTCTCATCCAGAAAGCCTAGCCATGTTTGAGTATATTAAAAAGAACTTGGAGAAAGGATTCATCTGACCCTCCAATTCTCCCACCGGAATGGGCTTTTTCTTCATTAAGAAAAAGGATGGTGGGTTACGCCCTTGTATTGACTACAGAGGGCGCAACACCATAACCCAAAAAGACTAGTACCCCTTGCTCCTTATCAGTGAGCTGTTTGACAGCCATCAAGGGGCACAGATTTTCACCAAGTTGGATCTGAGGGGTGCGTACAATCTGGTACACATCCAACCTGAAGATATCTGGAAGACCACATTCAACACGAGGGATGGTCACTATGAATATACCGTGATGCCCTTTGGTTTATGTAATGCCCTGGCGGTCTTTCAATACCTTATGAACAAAATCCTCCGAGACCTCCTGTACTCATTCCTAGTCGTATATCTTGATGACATCCTGATCTTTTCAAATGACCTTGAATCCTATCGAGATCATGTTCGGATCGTCCTCCAACGTCTAACAGAAAATCATCTTTATGCCAAGCTAGATAAGTGCCTCTTTGAACAAAATCATTTACCCTTCCTCGAGTACATCATATCCGATCGAGGATTCTCCATGGATCCAGATAAAGTCCAGGGATATGAGACTGGCCCCAGCCAGTAGGCCTATGGGCCTTACAAAGTTTCCTTGGTTTTACTAACTATTACAGGAGCTTCATTGCCAATTATTCTACCCTAGCTGCTCCACTCACTGCCATGACCAAGAAAGGGGCTAACACTCGTGTGTGGACTCTCAAAGCACAAGCCACCTTTCAGATGCTAAAAGAAGCATTCTGTTCTGGTCCCTGTCTCCAGCACCCATACCCAAGATGCCCATTCATCGTAGAAGTCGAAGCCTCTGCAATTGGAGCAGGGGCCATCTTAAGTCAGTTTTCTCCAAAGGATAAATTGATACCTTGTTCATTCTACTCACACAAGTTCTCTCCTACAGAGCAGCACTACACCGTTGGTGACCGAGAACTTCTAGCTGTCAAGCTGGCTCTCCAAGAGTGGCGCCCCTGGTTGGAAGGGGCGCAACATAAATTTACCATTTTCACTGACCATAAGAACTTGAAGCATCTTAAAGAAGCTCAGATCTTGAATCCTGGACAAGCCCAATGGGCGCTCTTCTTTGAACAATTCAATTTCTAACTACTTTATCGCCCAGCCTCCAAGAACCTCCGTGCTGATGCAAATCAAGATCCTTCAAACCAGAGGATGTTCCTGATGTTCCCAGACACATCATAGATCCTGCCTGCATAATCCCTTGCCATGACCACTACAGTTCCAGTTGTGAAAACCGTCATTCCACGTAGGTTACGTGAACGAGTTCTGAAATGGGCTCATGATTCCAAGTTGGCAGGATACCCGGGTTGTACCAGGACCCTAGAGATGTTGCGGAGATATTACTGGTGGCCCAACATGGTGCAAGATTCTCGTAACTATGTAGATTCATGTCCCATGGCCCAACAGAAGCCACCTACAGGACGGCCTTTGGGCCTACTCCAACCAGTTCTAGCACCTAGCGAGCCATGGTCCAGCATCTCAACGGACTTCAACACAGACCTGCCTCTGTCCCAGAACAATACTGTAATCTGGGTCATCATCAACCATTTTTCAAAAATGGGTCACTTAATTCCCCTGCCGGGCCTCCCATCGGCCCCAGAATTAGCCAAGTTGTTTCTGAAACATATTTTCCATCTCCATGGACACCCAAAGGAAATCATATCTGACCGAGGACCACAGTTTGCCATCAGGTACTGGCGCTCTCTATGTAAAAAGTTCAATATTGCCTTGAATTTCACGTCGGCCTATCAGCCACAGGCCAATGATCAAGCTGAAAGAACCAACCGGACCTTGAAAACATTCCTTCATTCCTACGTGAATGACCAGCAGAACAACTGGTCCGATTTGTTACCCTGGGCTGAGTTGTCGCATAATACCCGGGTCGCTGCTGCCACCGATGTCTCTCCATTATCCTTGGTATTCGGGTGACAACCTCGGTTGCCACTTCCAGTTCCTTTGACTGTTCCATCTCCAGCCACACAATTCATGGCCCACACCATCCGCAAGGTGTGGAATCAAGTCAGAGAATGCCTTACACAGGCCGCTGAGCGCTCCATGCGCACTTCAGATGCCCACAGACGACCCGCTCCACTCTTCCGTCCTGGTCAGGAGGTGTGGTTAAGCACTTGACACATAAGGTTGAGACTCCCTTCTCATCATCTGGCTCCCAAGTTCATCGGCCCATTTCCAGTTTTTCGAAGAGTGGGAGCAATATCTTATCAACTTCAACTACCTCATGCCATGGGCATTCACAACACATTCCATGTCTCCCTTTTGAAGCCATTGGTCCTCTCCTGGATCTTCTCGCAGAGATCCTTCACCTCCACGGATCTCTACCGAACCAGACTCGTCACTCCAGGTAAAAGAGGTCCTCGACCTCCATCAGTGTCGAGGCAGATGGGAATACCTCTTAGCCTGGGAGGGTTATGGGGCCAAGGAGAACTCATGGGAACCATTCCATAACATTCTTGACAAAGAACTTCTCAGGACATTCTACAGGACCTACCTTGAAAAGCCATGACCGTGTAGAGGGAGGCCTAGAAGGGGGGTACTGTTGCTAGCCACGTCCACTCCCAGCCCGCGCACAGGCCTGCTCACCTCGCTAACTCCTCTGCAGGTCACGTGTCGGCCTCCCCAGCAGCAGTCGCGAACTCATCCAGGGTCTCGGCGTACCACAGCGGCGGTCGCCGGGCCTTCCACTGCGCACCAGGCCTCATGCCAGAGTTCGGCGTCCTCGGTAGCATTGGCCTCGCCCCTATGTGCATGCAGTCCGCCCGTCTCTTGTAGGGCAAGGGCGGGTTCTAGCTCCGTGGCTCGCCCTGATTGAACGTATGATATAAGGAAGTTCCTGCCTGCACTTTCTTGCCTTGGCAATCGGGTCGGCACTGTAAGTGTACTAGTTTGCCTCTGCATTCACAGTCTTGTTCCAGTCTTGTTCCAGCGTCCTACTGTTCCAGCATCCTACTGTTCCAATGTCCTATTGTTCCAGCCCTGTTCCAGCGTCCTTTTGTTCCAGCATCTGTCTTCCCAGGTAATACCTCCGGACTGACCCTCTGGTACTGACCTCTGCCTGTTCCTTGACCATTCTGCTCGTTGCCTGGATCTTGACCTCTGCTTGTTCCTTGACCATTCTATTCGCTGCCTGGATCTTGACCTCTGCCTGCCTTGTGACCTCATCTGACCTCTGGAACCCTGACCCTTGCTTCATTGACTATTCCTTGGACTGATCCTCGGAACTGACCCCGGCTGCCATTGACCATATCTTTGATTCTGGCTTTGTCCCTTGCCTTGTCATCGCCTACGCTGTACTGGCCTTCCTTGGTTCTCCAGGCCTACAGCCTAGTGACCAACTGCTCTCCCTTGCTGCTCATGGGCACGCCTCTCTACTACCTCTCTGGGAGACCCTGCGAGGCCCACCTAAGTCCAAGCGGCCCAGGTCCCTATGGGCTCCACCTGGGGGGACCGCGGGCTTCCAGTGGTGAATCTCATCCTAACCTCTGTCTCCTCCAGTGCTCCGCCCCGTGGGGCAGGTGCTTCCTCGTCCCTACCAGGGAGCCGTTCCATTCTGCTCCAGGACAAGGGTCCACCCCCAAGCGCAACATATAGGTGTCACAGACAGAGAGTAAATACTGTAAATGTAAAACCTGAGTGGTGTTAAGGGCAATTAATCACCCCACAATACTTTACATTGGAAACCTTACTAGGGTCCTCACTTTACCTAAAAGGCAATCTGGACAAAATATCAGCCTTAGCTAACAAGTATTATTCAGATCCACATGTCAGGCCAATATAGGGGAGGCAGCCAGACTGTGAAGGTCTACTTGCTCTCAAGCAACAGCAGGCATCTAAGCTGTCTGCTCTTATGCTGTGGGGTTGATGTTACCTAAATAACTCCATCACTCCTCCTCAGTTTTCACACAGCTGCTGATATGGTGTTAGAGGAGCCAGCAAATAGACAGAGGTGTATAATTCACAGATTATATACAGTGAAGTCATGCTGGGAAAATCGCTTGCTAACCCAGTCCCCAAAAATCAACTGCAGAAATGTGCCAGCACTTCTATATATGTACACTCAACATATCGAGCTACATATGCCCATACAGCTGGCAGAGTAAGGCGCAAAGGATGAGGCCTGTTGTGGCACATCCTATTGTGGAGTGTCCAGGATCTGTTCTACAGAAAGGAGAGTAAATAGGCCAAGGACTGCAAAAAGGCAACCTCTAATAGGAGTGTTAGCAGGCTTCAAGCAACCCCTCCCTCCAAAACAGCTAACCCGGCTGACAGCTGAAGCTCTTGGACCTGTGTACACCCTGAAAGTACAGGAAATTTAGGCCCACTCCAAGTATTAGGTGGAAAAGCATCAGGCTTTTGGGGGGGGGGGGGGGGGGTGGAATGTGTACACAACAGGAAGATATCTATTCATCCAGAAATGTGACACAACAGTGTCAGACCTCAGATATGCTAAGTTTCAGATCCCCACCCCATCAACGCAAGGAATAAAGAGTGTGAGTTGTAGGTTGAATGATCTTTGAGTAACCGTGAGCCTATTTTCTCCCCCACCAATACAATCATATCTCTGAGGCCTCCGTTCTAAACAGTGGAAGCATAGGATCCCCTGTGTTGGAACTGGAAGACACTCTGTGCAAAATGGATACACACACATTGCCTACTCTGGGGTATGCATAGATTTGGTAATCAACAACGAGACAAATATCATCCACAGACACAGATGAAAACCAAGCCGAAAACAGCATGTCACTAAGACAGGTGCATATAGTCACACATATCTGTTGGCCCTTTTATGGGGACAGATTACATCCAGCAGTTTGTGCATCAATACATGACCATTGAGTGTGTTCCTAGCATGATTGTTATCCAACATCAGCTCTGTCTCTGACTGCCTGGTCATTACATGATAATGATAATGAGCGAATTAGAGTTCAAAGTATGAACAGAAGATTAGATACACCTGCCAGCATGAGAAGCATATCTGATAAGAACTTTATTAGAAATACTGATATGGGCCCTTCAAGCCTTCAGAAAGCAAGAAATGCTTGTCTTGAAAGAGGCCAACAAAGAAAGTGCATAAGCCATCATGGCAACTACATGACACCTCTGGGAGCAGTTGCCCAGACATTCAGCACCAATGACAAGTTTCCCAATGAGGCAGGTTGTAGGCCCCTGAGGTCATCAGCTGTCAACAGCTTCTCTACCTTTTGTAGCATACACAGAGCTGATGATTGAAAGTCTTATCAGCACACCTGTCCTGCTTAACACTAACTGTAAAAGGTGACTAAAATGTTAAAGGGGATGAAACAGCTCCCCTATGAGGAAAGGCTAAAGAGGTTAGTGCTGTTTAGCTTGGAGAAGAGAAGGCTGAGAGGGGATATGATAGAGGTCTAAAAAATCATGAGAGGTCTAGAATGGGTAAATGGGAATCGGTTATTTACTCTTTCGGATAATAGAAGGACTAGGGGGCACTCCATGAAGTTAGTAAGAAGAACATTTAAAACGAATCAAAAAAATTATTTTTCACTCAGTGCATAATTAAGCTCTGGAATTTGTTGCCAGAGGATTTGGTTAGTGCAGTTAGTGTAGCTGGGTTTAAAAAAGGTTCAGATAAGTTCTTGGAGAAGAAGTCCATTAACTGCTATTAATCAAATTGTCTTAAAGAATAGCCACTGTTATTACTGGCATCAATAGCATGGGTTCTACTTAGTATTTTGGTACTTGCCAGGTTATTGAAGCCTGGATTGGTTACTGTTGGAATCTGGATGCTGGGCTTGATAAACTTTTGGTCTGACCCAGTATGGCAATTTCTTATGTTCTTATGACAAACAACACATGAGGCACAGCCTTTAAGACAGCAACCTTTCCTTTTTGGCCCCAAGTCCTCTCAGCCATATAGATCAGCAAGGGCCTGCAATTATAAAATCCCCGATAGGTGGTAACCAACCTTGGAATTGAATCATTCTGCAAGCAGTTCGTTTCAGGCGTCCTCAGCCTATGTGCTTCAATGATGGCCACAGATAGCATAAGGATGGTAACTGGTACTCGCAAAATGCAACAAGCAAAGTACTCAGCATATTTTCTAGGTGCATACATACACACATACATACAACAGCACCACATGACTAGCCCTGAGCTTGTCTGGCCAGCGACCTTGCAGCACCATGACATCTCCATATCTGACTAAGGCTACCAGCGACATGTGAGGCAAATAGCTTATAACACAGCTTTGTGTTGAATTCAATGATGTAAACCTTTCTTAGGAGACATTTGGGTGCTCTTAGAGTCATTAGAAACTATACTGAGATGAGGGCATTTCTGAGGTGACTTGCAAATATATATTCCCAATAGAGATTTGAATCAGAACCAGAATCGGTTCGGATTCCGGTTCTGATTCACATCGTGGTTTTTTTTTCGTCCGGCCCGATCGTGGTTTTGTTTATCGGCTGCACCCGAGCCGATAAACAAAAAACCCACCCCGACCCTTTAAAACTAATCCCTTAGCTTCTCCCACCCTCCTGACCCCCCTAAAAACATTTAACAGGTACCTGGTGGTCCAGTGGGGGTCCCGGGAGTGAACTCCCGCTCTCGGGCCCTCGACTGCCACTAATAAAAATGGTACCGATGGCCTTTGCCCTTACCATGTGACAGGGTATCCGTGCCATTGGCCGACCCCTGTCACATGGAGGGAGCACTGGATGGCCGGCGCCATCTTTAAAAATGGCGTGGGCCATCCAGTGCTCCTACCATGTGACGGGGCCGGCCAATGGCAAGGATACCCTGTCACATGTTAAGGGCAAAGGGCTATCAGTGCCATTTTGATTAGTGGCAGCCGACAGCTTCCCCACTGGACCACCAGGTACCTGTAAAAAGTTTTTTGGGGGGTCAGGAGGGTGGGGGAAGCTAAGGGATTAGTTTTAAAGGGTCGGGGTGGGTTTAGGGGTTATTTTTGTGTGCCGTTTTTCCCGCCCTCCCCCAAAATGATAAGAGAACCCACATGATCAATATTGTGGGGTTTTCCTATCGTTTGGGGGGGGGGGTCCCTGATTTCTGACAATTTTGAAAATATCGTACGATATTTTCAATCGTCCGAAGCCCAATTCACATCCCTAATTCCCAATCCTGCCTTCACATAGTATGCCCAGCATCCTTGTGCTGCCTCCCCAAGAAGCTTACCTCACTAACATGACATTCCAACTGCCAAGGAACTCACCATCCGGACATGATATTTGACAATTAGCTGAGGTAGGTATAGCTGGAGCATCTATGTATGGGTGCATGCAACCACAAAGAGCTATGCTAGCTTGTAAGGACCTGTGACCATTGTGGGAATGCAACAATGTTGCACAAGTGCTTCACTAAAGACAATAAGTGAAGGCCTTCTAAGTGAGCACTCTGATGTCAGCAGTGCTGTAGCAATGTCTTTGCATGTTTATGTGAGAGAAAAAGTACAGGTGCATAACTCGACATGCAGACGTTTGTCAGCTATGGGATGAGGCTATAAAGTAGGAACTCTGTGTTTGATATCTTAAACTGTCTGTGCCATTAAGCTTCTGAGCTACTTGTGATTTATAGAATTTGTACAGCTATTAAAATGCAGAAAGAAGAATCAGAAATAAAGATTAAGTCTTTAGAAAACCAGTTGGCAGAATTTAAACCACAATTAGCTGCAAATGATAGCGAAAATAGAAGGATCAAAGAATCCAACAGCTTGAATTCCAAAGCCTGTCTCTTCAGGAGACACATCTTACTGAGGTTGAATTGTTAAAAGCTGTAAATAAAAAATTAACCCAGCTTGCAGAGATTCAAATGCTTATTGGAATAGAGAGAGATAAGAAGCTCTCTGCAGACAAAGAAAGTAAACAGATGCAGCTCATCATTACCCACTCCAGGAAGAATGGCGCCCGAGCGGACCTAGTGTCCGCTCGGAGCAGTATAATGTGGGCCCAGGCCCACTCGGGAATTGGGCCGCCCAGGAGTCGGGGGGGGGGGGGGGGAGGGCAGCAGGAGGAGTGGGGTTAGCGTGGGGGCACCGGTAGGTCAGAGGAAGGGCAGGAGATGGGGGGGGGGCGAAGAAGCAGGGAGGAAATGAAGGAGGGACAGGAAGGGCATGGCAGGGCGCATTGCGAGGCAACGGCAGCCCTGATTGGCTGACAGGCAGTGCAAGGGGGGAGGAGGGAGTTAGCAGGGCGTGGGGGAAGGCAGTCGGACTCGGGAAGGTGCAAGGGCAGGCAGCGCGGCGAGATTCCCTCCCACCCGCCCTCGTGCATATTGTGTGTACTGTGTTCAAGGTTGGGGGTGTTGTCGCAGCGGGGGTTGTTGGGCGGTTGGCCCGAGTCAGAACTGTTTGGAGTTGTGTTAATGGTTAAAGAGGGTTTCAGCTAAGGTGGAGGGGGGGGGGGGGGGTTGACAACTGGGTGCCGTTGTCCGTGAAGGGCTCCTTGCTCGAGGTGGCGGGAGCGATCCAGCCGGACTCCTTGCAGGTGGGCGGCGGGAGTCCACCCGGGTTGGCTCCTTGTAGGCAGGCGGCGGGAGTTTAATCCGGGGGGGAGTGCTGGAACAGTGAGCCAGTTGGCTGGAAAAGGCTATCCTGCCAGGGGGAGCAGCGGATAGAGGGGGTTTGGGGGGAAAGCTGGAAGAAAAAGGGGGGGGGGGGTGTTAAGTTGTATGTAAGACTCGGGCCTTCCATATAATAAAGCTGCGGCCTTGTTTACCCAAACTAATGTGTCTGTGAATATTTGGAATGTGAAAGGCGGTGATGGATGAGTGAGGTACTGGATGCCCATATTATTTAAAGTTACATGAAGACAATTTAAAGTTAGAGCAAGAAAAGCAAGAATTGATATCTGATTTAAAAGAATCTAGGTACCAATTGCAACTGTCCCAAAGTATGATCCATTTATTGGAAAAAATAGATAATGTAATGCTAAATCTTGTCTCTTCAAAGCTGAGTGTGCTTTGAAGAGACAAGTATCCAAGCACAACTCAAGCAGTACCCCTGACCCCACACCACGCTAAGGATCGGTGGGGGTGCACAACACAGCGCCACAATCAGCCTTTTTTTCAAGACAGGGAGAGTTTAGTAGAACCAAGGAAAATGTTTAAGGCATGGGAAGAGCAGAGGTGTTAGCTTCTAAATCAGCCCTAGTCTCTCACTAAACACACACATACCTGCACCTCCCAATACAGCCCAGGACAGGAAGAGGGAGCAGCCCCTCCCATCCTCCCAGGGGCTAGGATCAAAGGCCAACACCCTGACAGCCTTACCAACAGCCAACACTAGAGGGAGCTTCAAATCTCACCAAACAAATCAAGTGACATTTCAGTATCAGCTACATGTGAGGGATGATTCAAACAAGATCTCTGATATATCATCTAACCATCTGCATATAAAAAGAAGATTTGGGTGTTCAGATGACAATAACTTTAAAGAGTCAAAAGTGGTTGTGCAAGGACTTTTATTCGAACATTAGCAGGGGATTGGATTATTGATTTAAGACATTCGCTTGATTTTCACATTTACTTTGTTTTTACATGTTTAGTAAATATGGATTTACTAAACATGTAAAAACATGTAAAAACTAAAGATTTTTTCAAATAAATTTTTAGGAAAGTGTCATTGACTAATGTGTTGTTTAATGTATGTTAAAAAAGCAATAAAAGATATATACTTTTTTTTATTTAAATAGAAATATTTGTTTTCATTATTGTTCATTGTCGTGCTTAGTTTAGCCTTTGTCTATATTGAATCACTTTAGGTTATGGTTTGACTACCTGTGTGTATCTATACACACACACACACATATATATATATATATATATATATATATATATATATATATATATATATACATATACACATATTATATATGTGTGTGTATACCTCCCCAGTACGGGGAGGTACCCATAATGGAGAAGATTTTTATGGGTAATGATTCAGATGGACTGAACCAAATCACGGTGAACCTAGAAGATGTGGTAGACCTGATTGACAAACTTAAGAGTAGTAAATCACCTGGACTGGATGGTATACACCCCAGGGTTCTGAAGGAACTAAAAAATGAAATCTCAGACCTATTAGTAAAAATGTGTAACCTATCATTAAAATCATGCATTGTACCTGAAGACTGGAGGATAGCAAATGTAACCCCAATATTTAAAAAGGGCTCCAGGGCCGATCCGGGAAACTACAGACCAGTTAGCCTGACTTCAGTGCCAGGAAAAATAGTGGAAAGTGTTCTAAATATCAAAATCACAGAACATATAGAAAGATATGGTTTAATGGAACAAAGTCAGCATGGCTTTACCTAGGGCAAGTCTTGCCTCACAAATCTGTTTCACTTTTTTGAAGGAGTTAATAAACATGTGGATAAAGGTGAACTGGTAGATGTAGTAATCTTGGATTTTCAGAAGGCGTTTGACAAAGTTCCTCATGAGAGGCTTCTAGGAAAAATAAAAAGTAATGGGATAGGTGGCAATGTCCTATCGTAGATTACAAACTGGCTAAAAGACAGGAAACAGAGAGTAGGATTAAATGAACAATTTTCTCAGTGGAAGGGAGTGGGCAGTGGAGTGCCTCATGGATCTGTATTGGGACTCTTACTTTTCAATATATTTATAAATGATCTGGAAAGAAATATGACAAGTGAGGCAATCAAATTTGCAGATGATACAAAATTGTTCAGAGTAGTTAAATTACAAGCAGATTGTGATAAATTGCTGGAAGACCTTGTGAGGCTTGAAAATTGGGCATCAAAATGATTGATGAAATGTAATGTGAACAAGTGCAAGATGATGCATATAGGGAAAAATAACCCATGCTATAGTTACACAATGTTAGGTTCCATATTAGGTGCTACTACCCAAGAAAGAGAACTAGGTGTCATAGTGGATAACACATTGAAATTGTCGGTTCAGTGTGCTGCGGCAGCCAAAAAAGCAAACAAAATGTTGGGAATTATTAGAAAGGGAATGGTGAATAAAACGGAAAATGTCATAATGCCTCTGTATCACTCCATGGTGAGACCACACCTTGAATACTGTGTACAAGTCTGGTTGCCGCATCTCAAAAAAGATATAATTGCGATGGAGAAGGTGCAGAGAAGGGCTACCAAAATGATAAGGGGAATGGAACAGTGCCCCTATTAGGAAAGATAAAGAGGTTAGGACTTTTCAGCTTGGAGAAGAGACGGCTGAGGGGGGATATGATAGAGGTGTTTAAAATCATAAGAGGTCTGGAATGGGTAGATGTGAATCGGTTTTTTACTCTTTCAGATAATAGATAGACTAGGGGGAACTCCATGAAGTTAGCATGTGGCACATTTAAAACTAATTGGAGAAAGTTATTTTTCACTCAACGCACAATTAAACTCTGGAATTTGTTGCCAGAAGATGTGGTTAGTGCAGTTAGTACAGCTGTGTTTAAAAAAAGGATTGGATAAGTTCTTTGAGGAGAAGTCTATTACCTGTTATTAATCAAGTTGACTTAGATAATAACCACTGCTATTACTAGCTATGGTAACATGGAATAGACTTAGTTTTGGGGTACTTGCCAGGTTCTTATGGCCTGGATTGGCCACTGTTGGAAACAGGATGCTGGGCTTGATGGACCCTTGGTCTGACCCAGTATGGCATGTTCTTATGTATGTATAGGCTCATGTATAAATATACACATATATAGATACATATATACATATATGTATATATGAATATATGTATATTATGTAAAGACCCATTTTTGCCACCATCATGATTGCCACCATGATGATTGAGATGATTGAGAAACAGTGGGCCGGATTTTCAAAAGGTTACGCGCCCCGGGCCTATTTTAAAAAGGCCTGTGGCATGCGTAAAACCCCTGGACATGTGTAAATCCCAGGGCTTGCAAAAAGGGGCGGGGAGGGGCCAGAGGCCACTGACAGAGCGGCCATTACTGCTCTGTCGGTTGACAGCGTACCGACAGGCTGCTGGTGCACACAACTTGCGCCTGCCTGGAAGCAGGCGCAAACGGTAAGACAAGAGTCAAGGGGGGGTTAGAGTAGGGCTGGGGGGGAAAGGTTAGGGGAATGGGTGGGAAGGTTAAGTTAGGGGGAAGGAAACGGAGGAAGGCAGCATGGCTCGGCGCGCACAAGTTGCAGAATTGTGCATCCCCTTGCGCGTGCCGACCCCGGATTTTATAACATGTACGTGCCTGCGCGCGCATGTTATAAAATCGGGCTTATATGTCCGCGCACTGGGTAGTGCTCGCACACTTCTTTTCAAATCTATCCCAGCCACATACTCGTCCCCATTTCTCCATCTACCTCCCCCCATCTTCTATAGACAGCAACACCCAATCTCGCTTGCTCTGGGTATCTTTTTTTTCTTCAGCAGAGGCAATCTCTAGCCCAGTTGTTGCAGCAACAGTAACTCATTTTGAAGGCCGATGGCTAGAAACTGAATTAGTTTGTTCTCTTCCAGGTCCATTCAGAAGCCTGGAACGGTGGGGCCAGAGTTTGACAGGAGCATGCTAGCTCAGTCTCTGGAGCAAATGTTTTAATAATGAGCTACTGCTGTTGCTACTGGCAACATAATCCAGCCTCAGACTGGTCTCTTGTATTTGAGGGAGCATTTCTCCCACCACACCCTACTAAATTCCACCTATGCTCATTGATCCTATAATTTTGGCCTCCCTGCTTGGAGTGAAGCTTTGGATATGGAAATGACTTATAAATTCAATCATTTAAATAAGCAGTGCAAAATAGTTTCAAATTATAATGACCATTTTAGTAATCTGGATGTCTAACTACTTGACGCAGAGCTGAGACCACCAGTTTTTTCAATACGATCACCAAATAACTTACATATAGTAAAGGCATTTGGTCTCTACCAACCTGAGTTAAGTTGAACTATTGACCTAGAAGTAAAAGGTATGTTATCATGTCCCATTTATCTTGACACCTAGTCCTCTTGTAAATGCTTATTTTTCTTTAAATCTTTTTATTATATAATACAAGAACCATAGAAATAACACCCAGTGTGCAGTTCTTTCTTATACACACCAGGACAGATGTAATACAGATCATTACAATCATTACATTTTTCTCCCCATAGCAACCCCCCACCCATCTCCATAGCTTATACAAACAGAAGAAGAAAAGTGGTTGAACATCGGTCCCAAGAAATCTCCCCTCTCCCCCCTTATCGCCCATCTGCCACCACATCCAACCAAGGGTTCTACCAGTATTTAAAACCCCAGCAGATTTTAATTATAAAATTTCATATCTGCAGTGTGCAAGATCAGTAATATCAACTGAATAACAAGGAAAATGTACAAAAACTTTGCCCTAATATAAATACAACCCCAAAAAAGATTACATCTGAAGAAATATGGAAGGCGTTGATGCAAATGAAAAAAGCTATAGTAGATTTAACTAATGTTGTGAAACAGAATATAGAAACATCTAAGTGCTTGGAAAAAGAAGTGCAGAAACATGACTCACATATTGTATCGCTAGAGCAAGATATCAGAAATATCAAGGAAGTGAATACCAACTTAATAAAATCAGATTCATATGTTAATGGAAAGATAGATTTCTTGGAGAATCAACTAAGAAGAAATAACTTAAGAATACTAAACTTTCCAAAAACAAAATGGCTACCATTAAGGGACTTAATTAAAAGTTACTTTAAAAATGTTTTACTTTTTACGGAAGAAACACCAACTATGACAAGAATGTATTACACTTTTGGAGGGAAAGTGAAAGAGAGAGAACATCAAGAAGCCTTGTCGGAAGAAGTTATTTCCCCTGATAATTTAACAGACTTTATTGAAAAATCTTATGAAGCAAGAATCACAGAACGAGCAACTATTTCTTTAACTTTTCTACAAATGTCAGATAGAGATGAAGTGCTGAGGAGATCCTTTAAGAAACAGTCTGAATTGTTTTATGGATACCAAGTTAGAGTATTCCCGGATGTTACAAGAAAAATTCAAGAAAAAAGGAAAGCCTTTCTTTCCTTGAGGAATGAAATAGTAGCTAGGGGTGCAAAATTTTTCTTAAAATACCCCTGCTGGTGTATTTTGGTACACAATAATAACAGATATGTATTTACTGAATTGGAACAATTGCGTGTATATCTAGACTCTCACTCTGATTAATATCCTGAAGTGTTAGCTTGAAGTAGTAAATTCAGCAAATAACCGTGCGTTAATATTATTTGGAAAATTGCCTCTACTATCGCTATATTTTCCTGGGTCTCCCATTTACTTATAATATGGGAACTATTTGCTTTTTGGGAAATGTATTACTTGAGAAAGGTGTATTTGGGTTTTTTTTTCCCTATTTACTTGTTAAAGTTTCAATGTTTTGAAATATTTGAAAAATTCAATAAATAAAAAATTAAAAAAAAAAAACAACATTTAAAACAATTGTTTTATAGGATTTAAATGAATAAAAGCTCATAGTGATAGAGGTACTGATCATTTTTCCCATAAGCATAAAATAGAAGAAATCCATTTAACATGTGGCCCGTAATATGCTACTTTAAAATGTGACATGCATTACCAAAAACAAGGGTATTTCTTACCTTTCATTGTCAGGTTGCTGTCAGGCATCTACTAACTATGGAAAGATTTCAGAATACAATTGCAGTACTATATATACATGTATAGTGTTCTTATTATATACTTCCTGTTTTGTTCACTTTCATATACGCATGTTGTGACTTAAGAGCAGCAGATTCATGATTTATTCTTCTAAACTATTTAGAAACATCATCGCTGTGAGTGTGCTCTCAGTTAGCATGATGTGCTGTGCAACTATGAGCTAATTTAAATCACATAATTACATTTATTAAATGTAATTAATTAAAGCATATTGAATGTTGATAACATGGAAGGTTTATAATGTTGGTGATGTTTCCTGACTTAGCTATATTTAAATTACAAACTTCTTTCATTAGTACTAGATAAGTTCATTATGTTATATTAAGCAATACCAGAATTTCATATTTTATTGAATTTTTTGCATATAATGATACTTTTTATTTGACCAATTTAAGAACAATCAAAAGATGTTCTGGTCCAAGAGATTTTGAGACCCCATAAGAGCTCTCATCAGGTGTACAACTAAAAAAGGGACCTATATGGTTTTTAAACCTATGAGGTAGATTTTTAAAGCCTTGCTTGTGCAAAAATGGCCATATATGCACGTATGTTGGTCATGCACGAGCAATGCAAATTTTAAGAAGCCGGGAAGGGCATGCATACATGTATGTGTGTGCATCCATAATAAGGAGGTGGAAAAGGGGCAGGTCATGGGCATTCTGGAGACGGGTCTGACAGTGATGCACATAATCACAAATTTTGCCCAGGCAACACGCCTATATTGTCTACGTGACTTTGCTACTGCTTCTTGTGAGAGAGAGAAAGCGAGAGAGAGAGTACCCACCCTGATTCAAAGTGCCCTTCTAGAGTGGTCCAGATATAGATAGTGTCAGAGGGTCTCTATACAAAAGCCCTCTTTTTCTCTCTCTCTTTCTCTCTCTCTCTCTTGCCTCATGAGGAGCAGTAGCAAAATTACACAGGCAACATACATGCATTGCGTGGGCAAAATTTATGATTATGTGCATCAGTGTTGGGCCCGCCTGTGGAATGCCCATGACCTGCACTGTTTCTTGCCTCCTTATTCTGGGTGTGCATAAATGCATGTATGCGTGCCCTTCTCAGGTTATTTATTTTCTTGTAGTTTCTTATATAACGATAACCTTTTTTACATCGTATCGGTTTACATAGAACATAGAAATAGAGCGCCAATTGCATGGCACACTAGTACATGGAGCACATATGAATAAAATAAATTTCATTACATAGTAATAGGTAGAACGCTAATTGCATAGCACAACGAGTACATGCACAAACGAATAAAATAAACTTCATTATATAGTAATCAATAACAAGGACCATATGGGAAACAGGAATTATGATAAATGTGAAATCGGTAATCAGGTAGCATGGAGAAGGGTATTAACATATGGAGTGCATTAAGTAAAATTGGGAGGGAGGGAAAACAAAAGGGGAGGGAGACCCAACTAAGTACTATTTGGGAGACAGAGTTTAGAGGAGGATTAGTTCTGAATCCTGTGGAGGTAGAAGTGGAGTGTTGAAGTGATAGGAGAAGGCCTGTTTGAGTAACCAAGTTTTCATTTTCTTTGGAATTTCGTTGTGCAAGATTCTGTGCGGAGATCAGCGGGCATGGCATTCCAAGTTGAGGGACCTGCTATTGAGAAAGCTCTCTTCATTGTGGAAGCAAGTTTGGTGAGCTTTGGGGCGGGTACCTGGAGGGTTCCTTGGTATGCTGTTCATATGATCTGATGGAGGAGTGGAGTTGGAGAGGATTGTGACACCATTGCGTGTTTTTGTTCACAAGAGATTTATGTATGAGGGATAGGGATGTGAATCGTTTTTTGACGATTTAAAATATTGTCCGATATATTTTAAATCGTCAAAAATCGTTAGGGCCACGATACAATACCAATTCCCCCGATTTATCGTTAAAAAATCGTAAATCAGGGGAAGGGGGAGGGCAGGAAAACCGGCACACTAAAACCCCCTAAAACC
Organism: Rhinatrema bivittatum; assembly: GCF_901001135.1. Lineage (NCBI taxonomy): Eukaryota > Metazoa > Chordata > Amphibia > Gymnophiona > Rhinatrematidae > Rhinatrema > Rhinatrema bivittatum. The sequence goes on from NC_042617.1 coordinate 494,719,886, forward strand.
CACCCCTGACCCTTTAAATTAAATCCCCCACCCTCCCGAACCCCCCCCCCCAAATGCTTTAAATTACCTGGGGATCCAGCGGTGGTCCAGAACGGCGGCGGTCCGGAACGGCCCCCTCAATAGAATCGTGTTGTCTTCAGCCGGCGCCATTTTTCAAAATGGCCGCCGCAAAATGGCGGCGGCCATAGACCAAAATGATTCGACACAGGAGGTCGTTCTGGACCCCCGCTGGACTTTTGGCAAGTCTTGTGGGGGTCAGGAGGCCCCCCCAAGCTGGCCAAAAGTTTCTGGGAGTCCAGCGGGGTTCCGGGAGCGATTTCTTGCGGCGAATCGTTTTCGTACGGAAAATGGCGCCGGCAGGAGATCGACTGCAGGAGGTCGTTCAGCGGGGGTTCCGGAACCCCGCTGGACTCCCAGGAACTTTTGGCCAGCTTGGGGGGGCCTCCTGACCCCCACAAGACTTGCCAAAAGTCCAGCGGGGGTCCGGAATGACCTCCTGCGTCGAATCGTTTTGGTCTATGGCCGCCGCTATTTTGCGGCGGCCATTTTGAAAAATGGCGCCGGCTGAAGACAACACGATTCTATTGAGGGGGCCGTTCCGGACCGCCGCCGTTCTGGACCACCGCTGGATCCCCAGGTAATTTAAAGCATTTGGGGGGGGGGGGTTCGGGAGGGTGGGGGATTTAATTTAAAGGGTCAGGGGTGGGTTTTAGGGGGTTTTAGTGTGCCGGCTCACGATTTTAACGATTTTTCACGATAGTTTACACACCCAAACGGCAACAATACGATTCCCTCCCCCTCCCAGCCGAAATCGATCGTTAAGACGATCAAGGACACGATTCACATCTCTAATGAGGGATAAGGTTTTATATTGTATTCTCAAATTAATGGGGAGCTAATGAAGATCTTTCAGAATGGGCGTAATGTGGTCGTTATTATGAGAGTTGGTTAAGACTCGGGCTGTGGCGTTCTGTAAGAGTTGTAGTGGTTTGATGGTGGAGGCTGGGAGGCCTAGAAGGAGGGAGTTACAATAGTCAATTTTGAAGAAGATGATGGATTGGAGCACAGTGCGGAAATAGGAAAGGTGTAAGAGGGGTCTTAATTTCTTCAAAGCGTGTAGCTTGAAGTAGCAGTCTTTAAGGGTGGCTTTGATGAATGGTTTTAAAGATAGTTGGTTGTCGATCATGATACCTAGGTTTCATGCATATTGTGAAATGGGTTTGAGAAGATGGGGGGGGGAGGTTAGAATGAAATAAGGGATTGGGGGAGATGACAATTCAGTTTTGTGGGGGTTAAGGGCTAAGTTCATTTTTGTGAGAAGTTGGTTGATGGAGGTGAGGCAGTTGTTCCATGACTGGAGGGCTTTATGTAAAGAGTCCATAAATGGGATGAATATTTGGATGTCATCCACGTATATGTAGTGCGTGATACCTAAGTTTGAGAGGAGTTTGGAAAGAGGTAACACTTTCAATCATTATTATTCTTACTTTTAACTTTTACTTTAATTTTAATTTGTTTTTATTTTTCATTTTATTATTTTTGATATATGTAAACTGTTTTGACTAAACACTGTTTGTAAAGACGGTATAAAAATACTTTTAAATAAATAAATAAATAAATAAATAGATGTTGAATAGGGTAGAGGATAAAAAAGAGCCTTGGGGGAAGCCACGGTTGAGGTTGATGGGGGTCAGATTCATAGTTGTCCAAGATGACCTTATAGTGTCTATTTTTCAGATAGGATTTTAGCCAAAGTAGTGCTGTTCCAGTAATACCGATATCTGTGAGAAGACTAATTAGGATATTATGGCTGATGGTATCGAATGCAGCTGCTATGTCAAACATAGCTAGGAGGTAGGAGTTGCCGCTGTCATTTCCTTTGAGGACGTAGTCTGTTAAGGATAAAAGGAGCATTTCTGTACTGATGTTTTTCTGAAAACCAAATTGGGAAGTGGAAAGAATTTTGTGATGGTCGGGGTATTCATATAGATGAGAGTTGACTATTTTTTCAGTGATTTTAGCTAGCAAGGGAAGATTAGAGATAGGTCTGAAGTTAGAGAGATCTTTGGGGGTCAAGGTTTGGTTTTTTGAGAATCGGTTTGACAATAGCCTGTTTTAGAATGGTGGGGACACTACCCTGTGTAAGGGAGCAGTTGATTAATTCGGATATGGGTTTAGCAATTGTGTTAGGGATAGAGAATAGTAGTTTCGTGGGAATGGAGTCCGAGGGATGATTGGAAGGTTTAATATTCTTCAAGAGGGTTTCAATTTCTGAGGCAGAGGTGGTGTCAAAGAGGGCGAGCGATGCGGAGGTGTTGGTTGAGAGGGAGTTGGGGGTGTCTGGGGGAAAATTAGCTGCGAGGGTGGAAATGTTGTTTTGGAAGAAGATGTCAAGATTGATGAACTTGTTTTTGGAGCCTATGTCAGGTAGTTGAGGGGAAGAGATTTTGGTGAGGTCAAAGATGATAGAGAGGAGTGCTTTGGCGTTAAACTGGAAGTTATGTATTTTACGGGCGTAGAAATCTCATTTTGTGTTTTGGAAGGAGTTCCTGTACGAATGCATGGAGGAGTAGTATGAGGCTCGTAGGGCTTGACAGGGGTGTTTTCGCCATTGTCTTTCTTTTTTTTCTGAGGTCAATTTTTTGTTTCTTTAATTTGAGAGTATACCACGTTTTTTTGCTGCTGTGTGTAGTGTTAATGGTTTTTGAAATGAGGGGGATAGCTGGTCAGCAATGTCTAGGGTGAGATTGTGCCAGGAGGAAATGGCAGATTCGGTGTTTGAAAAGTCTATTTTGTTGGAGATATTGGTGCATGCAGATATAAGGTCATCTCTGGCGCAAGCTTTATGGTAGGTAAAGGTGTGTGCGAGTGGGTGGGGGGGCATGTGGGTTTGTTTTTAAAGCTAGTGTAATGTTTATGAGAGAGTGGTCCAACCAGGGGATGGGGGAGCAGAAGGGGGGGGGGGGGTCAGGGTTGTGGATGCTGGAGTTCGTGAAAATGAGGTCTAGGGTGTGGCCTGCTTTGTGCGTGGGAGAGTGGATGATTTGAGAAAAACCCATAGCTTCAAGTGAGGAGATGAAGGCTTCTCAAGTGGGGGATTGGGGGGTTGTGTCTACGTGGAGGTTGAAATCACCTAGTAGGATGGTAGGTAAGTCATGGTCTAGGGTATTGGCTAAAAATGTGATTAGAGGGGAGGTGTTGTTTTCAAAGAGACCAGGAGTGGTGTAAATGAGGCAGAGTTAAAGAGATGAAGATTTGGAGAAGCCAACTTCATATTTGGGAGGGATGTTGACCTTTTAAGAAATGAGGTTGAGTTCTTTTTTGGCAGCGAGGAGAATGCCACCTCCTCTTTTTTTGGGTCTGGGTATAGAAAATATATTATAGGAGTGTAAGGGCATTTGGTTGAGTAGGGGAATGTCTGAATGTTTCAATCATGTTTCCATGATCGCACAGATGACAGGCTTCGAGTCAGTTAGGATGTCGTTAAGGATATGGGTCTTTTTTGTCAGTGATTGGGCATTGAATAGGATCAGTGAGATCAAGGAGAGGCCCAGAAATTGAGTGGGAGAGCCATGATGGGGATCAGTGATCTTGAGGAGGGTGTGTGTGTGGAAGAACTTAGGGTGCATGGGTAGAATTTGAGAATGGGGATGGGATGGGGAGGCAACAATGGTAGCATGGAGGACATAATCAGGGATGGGTGATGTGAGAACAGGAAATGTTGGCGGGGAGCTTGAGGGTGTGGTGGGGTTGGGGGTAGGGGGGTAGGGTGAAGACCAGGCTGTTTCTGATTATAGATGGCGAGGAGAGAGGAACTGAATTGGTGGCTGATGAGAGAGGTATGGAGAAACAATGGGTTTGGTTGGTTGGGAGGGAGAGGGGGGAGGGGGCAGGGGCAGGGGCAGGTAAAGAGTGCAGGAAAAGGTAAAATGTAGTTGGGGTAGAGTTTGAAGGGTGGTTGTAGTGGAGCGTTATAGTGTGTAGTGTAGTGTGGCAGGGGGTGCAGGGGGTGTGGGTGGTAAAACTAGGTTGGGGGCAGAGGAAAGGGAGAGGGGTGACTGAAGGGGTGCTGAAGGGGAAGCACAAAGGGAAGCGCTAAGGACCAGGCCCCTTTGTTGCGCTCCTTAGGTGAGCGACACAGGTGCACGGCGCCAAAAGTCCACCGGTGCTGCTTTTAAAGTGTCCTGTCCCACATCGCCACCTCAGCAACATTGGTAGGCAGAGTCCTGATGGAGGCCTGTGTTGGGCGGGTTCAGCACGTCTGTTCCAGTCCTGTGTCAAGTGCCGCGGGATCTCTCCGAGTCGTCCTGCTCTGCCGGTCCGCTGGAGGGCACGGTGGGAGGACGAAGGCATCTGCGAGACGAAGGCAGGGCAGGTAGATGGCCTTGAGAGTGCGGTGGAGGGCCATTAGATCTGGATCTCGGCGGGACGGGGAGGCGGTGAGCGCAAGAGGGCCTTACTGCTGGGTCGGGCCGAATAGGTGCCTGCGTGCAACCTCATTGCTGGGTCGGCGCAGAGGGGTCTGTGCAAGTCGGCGTCAGCGAGACGAGCGAAAGGAGGTAGTGAGGTTCACCGGTGCTGCTTTTAAAGTGTCCTGTCCCATGTCGCCGCCTTGGGAATGTCAGTAGGCGGAGTCCTGAAGGAGGCCGGCGTTGGGCGGGTTCTTAAAATTTGCACAACTGTTGCACATATGTGGCCATTTTTGCACGAGCAATGCTTTTAAAATGATCTACCTCATAGTGCCAATTCATGCCCATTCCACATCTACCATATAGTAATCTCTCATTGATTTTATCTATAAGGAAAACACCCATTTTCAAAAAAGATCCTCTAAAGATAAAATCCCATTTTTAATTTTGATTGGATGTGATGAAGTATATACAATTAATCATAGCTTACTTTTCCCATTATAAGAACATGCCATACTGGGTCAGATGAAGGGTCCATCAAGCCCAGCATCCCACCTCCAACAGTGGCCAATCCAGGCCATAAGAATCTGGCAAGTACCCAAAAACTACGTCTATTCCATGTTACTGTTGCTAGTAATAGCAGTGGCTGTCAACTTAATTAAAAGCAGGTAATTGACTTCTCCTCCAAGAATTTATCAAATCCTTTTTTAAACACAGCTATACTAACTGCATTAACCACATGCTCTGGCAACAAATTCCAGAGTTTAATTGTGCGTTGAGTGAAAAAGAACTTTCTCCGATTAGTTTTAAATGTGCCACATGCTAACTTCATGGAGTTCCACCTAGTCTTTCTATTATCTGAAAGAGTAAATAACCGATTCACATCTACCCGTTCTAGTCCTCTCATAATGGAACGCAACACACCACACCCCCTACACAGTCATCTCGCCCCCCATGCATCCCTCCCTGACACTACCTTTCTCCCACCCTACCCTCCCCTCCTCCCTCCCCACCCCCTCCCTTCTACCCTTAATCCTAAATTATTTTTATCAACAAGTCATTTATGTACATATGTTATATACTATAACCTTTTGTTCCATGTATTTCCGTTATAATCTGTTATAATTGTTATATTAGTTACCATGTTATAATGTAAAATAGGGCTGATATCGCCCTATTCTTTTAGTTATCTGGAAACCGATGTGATATCTCGATTGAATGTCGGTATATAAAAGAAATAAATAATAAATAATAATAATAATAATTGTAAACACTAGAGATGTGAATCGTGTCCTCGATCGTCTTAACGATCGATTTCAGCTGGGAGGGGGAGGGAATCGTATTGTTGCCGTTTGGGTGTATAAACTATCGTGAAAAATCGTTAAAATCGTGAGCCGGCACACTAAAACCCCCTAAAACCCACCCCCGACCCTTTAAATTAAATCCCCCACCCTCCCGAACCCCCCCCCAAATGCTTTAAATTACCTGGGGATCCAGCAGTGGTCCAGAACGGCGGCGGTCCGGAACGGCCCCCTCAATAGAATCGTGTTGTCTTCAGCCGGCGCCATTTTGCAAAATGGCCGCCGCAAAATGGCGGCGGCCATAGACCAAAATGATTCAACGCAGGAGGTCGTTCCGGACCCCCACTGAACTTTTGGCAAGTCTTGTGGGGGTCAGGAGGCCCCCCCCAAGCTGGCCAAAAGTTCCTGGGAGTCCAGCGGGGTTCCGGGAGCGATTTCTTGCCGCGAATCGTTTTCGTACGGAAAATGGCGCCGGCAGGAGATCGACTGCAGGAGGTCGTTCAGCGGGGGTTCCGGACCGCCGCTGAATGACCTCCTGCAGTCGATCTCCTGCCGGCGCCATTTTCCATACGAAAATGATTTGCGGCAAGAAATCGCTCCCGGAACCCCGCTGGACTCCCAGGAACTTTTGGTCAGCTTGGGGGGGCCTCCTGACCCCCACAAGACTTGCCAAAAGTCCAGCGGGGGTCCGGAACGACCTCCTGCGTCGAATCGTTTTGGTCTATGGCCGCCGCCATTTTGCGGTGGACATTTTGCAAAATGGCGCCGGCTGAAGACAACACGATTCTATTGAGGGAGCCGTTCCGGACCGCCGCCGTTCTGGACCACCGCTGGATCCACAGGTAATTTAAAGCATTTGGGGGGGGGGGGGTTCGGGAGGGTGGGGGATTTAATTTAAAGGGTCGGGGGTGGGTTTTAGGGGGTTTTAGTGTGCCGGTTTTCCTGCCCTCCCCCTTCCCCCGATTTATGATTTTTTAACGATAAATCGGGGGAATTGGTATTGTATCGTGGCCCTAACGATTTTTGACGATTTAAAATATATCGGACGATATTTTAAATCGTCAAAAAACGATTCACATCCCTAGTAAACACCTCTATCATATCCCACTTACCCGTCTCTTCTCCAAGCTGAAAAGTCCTAACCTCTTTAGTCTTTCCTCATAGGGGAGCTGTTACATTCACCTTATCATTTTGGTCGCCCTTCTCTGTACCTTCTCCATTGCAATTATATTTTTTTTGAGATGCGGCAATCAGAATTGTACACAGTATTCAAGGTGCGGTCTCACCATGGAGCGATACAGAGGCATTATGACATTTTCCATTTTATTCACCTTTCCCTTTCTAATAATTCCCAACATTCTATTTGCTTTTTTGACTGCCGCAGCACACTGAACCGAGGATTTCAATGTGTTATCCACTATGACGCCTAGATCTCTTTCTTGGGTGGTAGCACCTAATATGGAACCTAACATTGTGTAACTATAGCATGGGTTATTTTTCTCTATATGCATCACCTTGTACTTATCCACATTAAATTTCATCTGCCATTTCGATGCCCAATTTTCCAGTCTCACAAGGTCTTCCTGCAAGTTATCACAATCTGCTTGTGAGTTAACTACTCTGAACAATTTTGTATCATCTGCAAATGTGATTACCTCACTCATCGTATTTCTTTCCAGATCATTTATAAATATATTGAAAAGTAAGGGTCCCAATACAGATTCCTGAAGCGTTCCACTGCTCACTCCCTTCCACTGAGAAAATTGTCCATTTAATCCTACTCTCTGTTTCCTGCCTTTTAGCCAGTTTGTAATCCACAAAAGGACATCGCTACCTGTCCCAAGACTTTTCCTAGAAGCCTCTCATGAGGAACTTTGTCAAATGCCTTCTGAAAATCCAAGTACACTACATCTACTGGTTCACCTTTACCCACATGTTTATTAACTCTTTCAAAAATGTGAAGAGGATTTGTGAGGCAAGTCTTGCCTTGGGTAAAGCCCTGCTGACTTTGTTCCATTAAACCATGTCTTTCTATATGTTCTGTGATTTTGATGTTTAGAGCACTTTCCACTATTTTTCCTGGCACTGAAGTCAAGCTAACTGGTCTGTAGTTTCCCGGATCGCCCCTGGAGCCCTTTTTAAATATTGGGGTTACATTAGCTATCCTCCAGTCTTCAGGTACAATGGATGATTTTAATGATAGGTTACAAATTTTTACTAATAGGTCTGAAATTTCATTTTTTAGTTCCTTCAGAACCCTGGGGTGATTACCATCCAGTCCAGGTGATGTACTACTCTTCAGTTTGTCAATCAGGCCTATCACATCTTCTAGGTTCACCGTGAACATCTTATAAGTTCTCTTTTATCTGTATTCCATTCATGTAATAAGATAAATTGGAAATGAATAATGTAAAAACTTTTCATCTTATGAATGTTAAATATCAATCAAATAAAATAATTACGTGGAAACTCAAACAGAAGATCTCCATCATATTGCACACTTTAGACCCAAATGTTACACTAACTCCATATAAGAAACTTATAACTGTTCAAAAAAAAAATCAATTGACAGTCTCAATTTCCTCTTCTCCCCCTTTCCCCAAGTCCATTTTAATATGATTGAACACAAACATCTTAGGCCAATAAAATACTGACAATGAAGTTATATAGTTACAGATACTATACAATTTACAGACTTTAGTAGGATAGGATAAATGGGCTTCACTCAATTAAAAATAGACCATATTCATGCCCCCAAATCTTCTAGGTACATAGCAATACTTAAATATGATTATTTAGGAAATATGAAGGTGTGCAAATAAAACACATTGGCATGTACCTACATGGGGCATGTATGAATACATTTTGAGTTGGCTCAAATATTTCTTTTGCAACACGAGAAAAATATTATAGGCTCAATAGCTAAATATTCAATTAATTATATTCAAGAATTTTTTCAGATTTGAAGCTTTAGTGAGTTCCAGAAACATTTTATGATGAAGCAATATGACTTTAAAATATAGCTTTAGGGTTTGTTGCAGTATAAGCTATAATTTGATAATATGATATTCATCTCATACAGGGTGGTTATGTCCCGGCCCTGTAACCAGTAGCTAATGTGGGAACATTCAAACCTTTTAGAAGGAGGCTCTCAAGTCAATTGGAAGAAATCGCAGAAGATCTTTCATTTTCATTGATTAGTTCAATGGACCTCTTTTAGTGGCCTATATAATACAGATCGGTGGAAATATGACACAGATCTGAACATAATTTGGTGAGGGATTCCACATATTTGTAGATCCACCTTGGCTCCATATGAGATCTCCCATATTTTCCAGCATATTTCAGGGAAATCTGTATAATTTTTAAAACTTGAAGCAGATTGAAAACTTCCAGGTTTGGGCTTGATAACAAAATTCAGGTGTTCTCAACTCCTGGACTGGAAAGCCACAAACAGGTCCAGTTTTCAGTGTAACCAACCTATGCAAAATTATCCTTTTTATTGGATTGCATGCAAGCAAGTACATCTGATTGATATCATTTCTGAATGTTCTGACAATAAGCACCATGTTGCAGCCCTTGCTGGAAATTCCAGTTGTAATATTCACATTCCTGAACTAACTCAACCATATGGCTTAGGTGTCATGTTTGGCTGAAGGAATAATAAACACACATGTATTAGACATAACAATCAGAGGCGGTATTTGGCTAAGGCAAGCCAGGCAATTGACCAGGGTGCCAAGAGCTGGGTCAACATCACCCATCACGCCTTAGCTGAAGACTCTCCTGGCATGGCTGCAGCAGGACAAAAGAAAGTCCTGGTGTGGGCCTCATAGCCATGGCAAGATCTCATCTCACTGCAGCTGAAGGGAGTCCCAGCATGGGCTGCATGGCTGCAGCAGATCTTCTCCCTTCCCCTGGCCCCCCACTTACCTAAAAAAAAACACTCTCTGGTAGTTTTCCATGTAAACCGCCCCCCCCCCCCCCCCTCCCGGCGATAGTTATCTCTGTTAAATGTGAACCGGAGTGATATGTATTGTATACAGGAACTTCCAGTATATAAAAACCAAAAATAAATAAATAGTCTACTGGCAGCCAAAGAGCCCTCTTAGCTCTGGGATGATTGAATCCATTTTCCAAAATGTGATAGGGACAAAGACCAGTTGCTACCATTTTGGAAAATGGTGTTGACCAGCCCAGAGCTAGGGGGTGATCTGGGCCACCACTAGGCCATCAGGGAGTCTTCTGTAAGTAAAGGGAGGGTCCAGGAGGTGTAAGGAGGTATGGGGAATCCAGGAGGTGGGAGGGGAGATCACTAGTCTACCAGGCAATGTTTTGTGTGTGGGTAGGGAGGGAGTCCAAGCATGATGGTGGGGAGGGTGGGGGGGGGGGGGCAATTTTTGCCTAGTGCACCATTTGCCCTAGAGCTGTCCCAGGTGACAATAAATGCAGCAAAAAAGGTTGGATTAGCAAAGTTTGAAACTTGCGAAGAGTAGCAACCATCAGCTTAAGGTTGAAAATATACTGAAAAATGGTGCTGCTCTTCACAGGTTTCAAACTTGTGCTAGTCTCAACTTTTTTGCTGTGCCTGAAAGAATTATAATTCTGCTTCCCTGTATGATCTGTAGTTTAATATTTAAGGGGAAAACAGGAAGTAATGAGAGTTCTTTCATTGACTGTAACTCCTCTAACATTCGATGCCTGCAGGGTTACAGGACACAGATTGAATCAGCCAGGGCAGGATCCCATTGAGAATTGAATAGTAAGGGAGGTCTGTCCAGATCATATGATATTAAGCCCACTGCTGCTCTATCCTCTGTATGTATGATACATGGCAAACCCCATCAAGCACTCTCCCCTTTTCCACCCCAAACCCCATCAAGTATTCTTCCTTTTTTTTGCCCCCCAAGACTCCAGCAAATATTCTCCCCTTTTTCTGCCTCCCGCCAAGTCTCCAGCAAGCAGACTCAGCCTCTGAACCCCACTGGCCCCTGATTTGCTGCTCAGTACTTTCTACCGTCTTGCCCATGAAGGCTGACATCTCTGTCCTCTTCTCAAATTCTCTGCGTGTTGTGAACTTGCTTCGCAAACTGAAGACTCCAGTGATCAAGGTGTCCCGTGAGCCTATGATCCTGCGAGCCCTTTTTAGATGCTGAGCTAATGCTGCGGCGGGGGAGGGGAGAAGGCAAAAGCAGCACCTGATGATGACACAGACTGCTGCTGACACCTTTTCTTCAACAATGTGGGCTGACCTGACTGAGGACTTTAGTTCTATTCTGAATGTGGCCTCCAAAGCATGGGGCCCAGGATTGTTTTCTTGATTCTCTCCTCCTCCTAAAGGATGGCCCTGGATGTGCTGTGTAAGTCAACACTTACACAGCACATCCTGTGTTTCAGAATGTAGCTTTTTATTAACCCCCAAGGGCTCTGGAAGTGTTCACAAACGCTTCCCCATGCTCACCAATTAACTGGATTACATTACATTACAGATGTTTGTTTATAGAGGTGCAGCACAGGATGTTGACTTTGAAGTTTTTGATTGATTGCACAGCGTAAGGTATTTGGAAGCCTCATGAATAGCAACACAATAATTATTACCCAATGGAATTCTGAAGCAGAGCAATACAATTGTAGTTCTAATACAGAAGCAATGTGACATCACAAACATGCCCCACCTTCAGTGAGGATGTAAGTTTGCAAGTATTAATTTGATTTGAAAAGACCAGGTACTGTGTGTTCCCCATTGTCCTGTCAAATTCTCATTAAAAAATTATCATTGCATTTGGGATCAAGTGGTAGCTTGAAAGATTTTCTGCGATTTCTTCCACTTGACTTGAGAGCCTTCTTCTAAAAGGTTTGAATGTTCCCACATTTAGCTACTGGTTACAGGGCTGGGTCATAACCACCCTGTATGAGATGAATGATAGCTCAAACATCGACTATGGTCTGAAAATCCTAGACCTCAAGTGGGATAATTTTATGAGGAATGATTGGTAGTATAATTATGAGTCCAGTGTAATGGGTACAGTTTGAGAAATGTGCTGTTGATAGAATGGGTTGTTTTTAAATAGCCACTAGGTGATATTTGTAAATTGATTTTTCTAAAAATGTCTTGTAAAATTATTTGAGGCAAATGCCTTATGGAAGGAAATAAAATGTTTTATGATATGAATTGCTGAATTTGTGCCATGCATTCCCATTTTTTGCTATATTGTGTATTTATCCTGATTTTCAAAGCTATTTGCATGCCTAAAAACATGTGCATAAATTTATGTGCCTAAATGGCTGTTATACAATAGCTCGTGGCTCAGTGTGCATACAAGAATCCATGTAACCTGGCTTCATGCATACTAATATGTTCACTGGGATTTGCATGTATCCTTTTGTATGTTACAAAATATGCATCTAAATTCATCCACACAAGTTATGCCCATGATACAGCAGGCATAACTTCGTGCCTGTACCTAGACACTGACCTAGAGATTTTCAAAATGAAAGTTTGCACATAAATTTTCTTTGAAAATGTGAGATTAGTATGCAGACTACATTTCCCAGGTTCTTTGAGCCTCAGCTAAAGCAATGGGAAAGATAGAGACTTGATGGTGCCCCTGAGCAGGACACCGGGGCAAGGCATACACCTGAACCCATGATTGCTGAGGAGAGAGGCACACTGGATACATTTGGGTTAAAAGAAGAATGCAGGTCCTCAGAGGGGAGGAAGCCATGGAAATGGACGTCCCTGCAAGGGAAACGACTGATACAGACATGGAGATAGAGTGAGTAAGGATTGCTCAGGCTTTTGTTGTTTTCTTTTGCTGGATTGGGTGTTTTGTTAGGACTGGGAGGACCGTGGCCTGCAGCACAATGGAGGGGAATTGGGTAGAGTTGTGCTACTGCCAAGCAGAGCAGTTTTTGCTGGCTGGAATGTGCAGCATATTTGTTTTTCCTCAATGAACTGAGGGCACTGGGGACTTTGTGTGATTTTGGATCTTGAAATAGAAAGAAAAAAGGCTGTTTTGGACATAAGTCTCTTTTGTGCTTGATTTGCGGGGAGCTTGTCCAGACCTTTTATAGGGGAATCAAGGAGCACAGGTTCGAGCCCTGTTGGTGCACCTGAGGCCACACTGGGGTCAGAGGTTGTGGAGATGACGTGGAGTCCTGCAGGGTGGAACTACCTGCTGAAGGCGGTTCTGCAGGCAGCAGAAATAGAGGACCTTCTTCAGCCGGTGCTTTGCTACCTTTTATCCCTGAACCCAGATGCTCTTCCACCTAGTACTTGGAATAGGTCTAATTGACCTGTTATTTGGGGGTGTGCATGGTTCCAAGACCTTCAGCTGCCAGAGAAGGTTAGGTGTTTTGGGGTGGGGGTGCTTGAGGCCTGCTAGCACCCCTATTAGAGGTTCCCATTTTCAAGACCGTGGCCAACTTACCATCCTTTCTGTAGAACAGATCTTGCACACACACTCCACATAGAAGCTACCACACCACTCCACAGCTTTTGTGCTTTACTCTGCCAGATGTATACGCTGGCAGGTTATGTCTACTGTCATCTGTAGATCAATATGTTTTCTCTGCATACATAGAAGTGGTGGCACATTTCTGCAGTTGATTTTAGGGGACAGATTTAGCAGCCAATTTTCCCTGCATCATTTGTCCTCTACACAACCTTTGCAATTGGGCAATCTCAGATGAAGCACCAGGGGAGGAGCACATCTGCCCCTATTAATCTGCAGCCACTGCTGTACTGTCCCGCTTGTTCTCACTTCGTGTTGCTTCTTATACAACAGGCACAGAGCAAGGCTCTAGCTCCTATAGCCTTCCCTCTATCTCCCTGCCTGTGAGTATATACAGACATGTGACAGGAAACACAGCCATTGGGAGGAGAGTAGGTCTGCCAGGAGACAACTAGGTCCTGCTGGGAGGGTGTGGACATCAGAGAATTTCACAAGGACACACAGAGAATTCTAAACAACCAAGAGGAACAGCATGGAATGGGAATGTACTGACTTAAGTAACAAGGTTGTTAGTTTATTGTGTATTTTGAGGCAGTTTGGAACTGTCAGTGTTAGTAGGAGGCAAAAGAGCCTGAATCATCTCTGAGAAGGTGACTGGGACTTACTAGAGGATGGTCCCTACACTTAGATAGAGAAATCCATGCTAGGAAACACCCTGGTTAAGGGGCCCAGGCACTGCCTGAGCACTGCCAGGAGACAACCAGTGTGCTGTATAGCAGTTACTATGGTCTGGACTGAGCCAGCTTCCCCAGGGCTGTAGCACAGAGAACTGAAACACCTCTTGCTTGGGGAACAGTGAGATTTAAAACTGTAACGGGTCGATACAGTAAGGCCGCAGTAGAAACAGTGCGGCAGTGTCAGGCGCACCCTTCCTCCCCGCACGCACAGTTCTCTAGACCTAGCGCCTGATACTCTCTTCTAATTGCATGCAAATGCATGCCGCGGCTGTGAAGCGATAGGGAAGGGTTATGCCCGCGCAACCCATTTTACTGTATAGGCGCTGAGTACAGCGCCTATACAGTAACCTGGGTGCGCTGGTACCTGTCGCCAGTCCCCGCCGTGCGGAATGAATGGCCGTGCGATTTTGGCGCTCATGGCGCTCATGGCATGAGCGCCAAAATCGCACGGCCATTCATTCCGCAGGGCGGGGGCTGGCGACCGCACAGCCCCCGGCGGAATGAATGCCCGTGCGATTTTGGCGCTCATGCCATGAGCGCCAAAATCGCACACCATTCGCACGCCAATCGCACGCCATTTGCATCGCCAATCGCATCGCCGCCCGATCGAACACCCGGCTCCCGCCGCCGCCCGCCTGGACCCACGCGGCCCTCCGGCTCCCTCTGCCTGGATGAGCGCCAAAATCGCACGGGCATTCATTCCGGCGGGGGCTGTGCGGTCGCCAGCCTCCAGGTCAGGTAGTGGCGTCATGCCACTACCTGATCTGGAGGCTGGGTCTGGGCTGAGGCTCCTGCATCCTGACCTCTGAGCTGGGTCACGGCATCTAATAGTAGAAATGAAATGAAATGAAACACAATTTTTGGGAAGAAAAAATATATTTGTTTGTAAAAGATTTTCAACTATTTACAATATAATTACAATATGTATAATATATATACATGGGGGGGCCAAAGGGGTGGGTGGGTGGGGGATCAAAAAAAAAAAGTGGGCAAAGCATGCCATGGGAGAGGAGGAGGAGCGCTGTCATTGTTGGCCCCCGTGTGGTGGTGCTCCTGCAGGAGCCCGTGCCAAGACCAGCAGTGACAGAGCTCCTGCGATTGCTCGCAGGAGCTCAACCACCTCCTGCTGGCCCCGACGCATCTCCAGCAGGAGCATCAGCACACGCAGTGAGTTCCCCTCCAGGGCATGCAAGGTGTCTGCGATCTGCGCCTGGAGGTACAGCATTGAGTCCAAACGGCCCTCAATGCTGGCCTCTGGCCGATCGCCAGCCCTAGACAGCCCTGGAGAGGCTGGGCCAACAACATCGACGTCGCTGTCCTCCTCATCTCCCATGGCAGGTGGGGCGGGGCGAGGTGGGTAGGTCGGGAGACAGTTGGGGCGGAAAATCAGGGGGGGTATGGTGCGGTGGGATATAGGCGGGGACGGGCAAAATAACAGATAGGCGCTCCAAAATGGGGGTGGGTGGGGAAGCTGGGGAAGCAGGAGCCATTTGGGGGGGGGAAGGAAATGGGACGGGAAGGATGACAGTGGGACGGTCCATGTGGGGGGGGGGGGGGGAATGGGCGGGGTCTGTATCTCTTCATCGGAAGTATCTGAAAAGAGAAAAGAGAAAAATCTAGGCCTTAATCCCATCCAACATTAATTCATGCACAACAAGAAACAGAACAGAGCTACATTTTTTAACAGGAACAATACTGGATTCCATTTCACACATGTACACATGCCAATTCCCTTGTCGTGACAAATGCAGAAAGTAAGCCAATGCAACTAAAGGCTCACCATGGGGGGGGTGCCAGCTCTTCCTCTTCCTCTGAACCCTCTCCTTCATCAAAAGTATCTGAAAAGAGAAAAATCTAGGCCTTAATCCCATCCAACATTAATTCATGCACAACAAGAAACAGAACAGAGCTACATTTTTTAACAGGAACAATACTGGATTCCATTTCACACATGTACACATGCCAATTCCCTTGTCGTGACAAATGCAGAAAGTAAGCCAATGCAACTAAAGGCTCACCATGGGGGGGTGCCAGCTCTTCCTCTTCTTCTTCACTATCTCCTTCATCTGTGCTGGTCTCTGAAACAGAAAGTTTTTAATTTTCGCTGCTGCGCATACAAATATCGATAACAGTACAATGGTGAATATTTTTTTCACTTTCAGCTCAGCCTTTAAATCTGTTTAATGCACCTACCGTCCTCTTGGTGGGCCCGCAGGGCCCTCAGGTACTCCGGCTCCTCCTTCCGGATCCTGCGCGCCCGCTTCTTCAGTGCCTCTATCTGTGGGTTATATAATAGCAAAGGAAAGGGAAGTTGAACTACAAATAGAGAGGTGGAACGAAATTTTAGCCCTACCAGTCTAATAAGTAGTGTTATTTTTACAATTGTCATCCGCATCCCAATAGATAGCTAGTGCCCAAGCACATCTAACAGTCAAGTTAAGTCAAGTGCCATGTTTCCTGCTGTGCTGCACAGCCCGACAAAGCGAAAACCCCCCCAAAAAAATTGCTCTTGCAAGTGAAGCCTCACTTTACCACCGTCAGATACAACTATACTAAACAAACAAATCAAAGATGTTAAACTTGAACTTTTGCATGCACGTTACAAAATTAACTAGAGGCCTATGAGCGTACCTCCCGTGGAAAGTCCGCTTGGGCGTTGTATTGTGCCCTGAGCGCCCGCCAGGCCTCGTCCGCCCTCTCCTGGTTCCGCGGGCGCCTAGGGTGGAAGAACAGGCGGCGCTCGTTAGCCGCCACAAGTTCAGCCAGCAGCCGCACATCAGCAGCGGAAAAATTGCGGCCTCTTCCGCGAGGCATTTTCTCAGATTACAAAATGGCCGCCCGAATGTTTCATTGCACGTGCGAGCGCCGTGCATCCTGCTTCAGGCGCCTTTCCCTCCACCAAATTCCAACGGTCAAACACAACTGGCGCTGAAGCCTAGATTTCAGCGTGCCTTCGGTTCGCCATTTTGCTACGGCGAAACATATGGGCGCTCAATCCTGAATTGCAGCCATTGTTGCCGCATTCCTATAACTGGAGTTTCCTGTTGGTGAAAACTGGAGTTTCCTGATGGTGTTTGAAACTGGAGTTTCCTATTGGTTTTCAAACTGCAGTTTCCTATTGGTTTTATAACTTGCTTTTCCAATTGGCCAGCACGGCATAATAATCGTACCATGGGCGTGTATATAGCTCGCTTCCCTTGAATGGAAAAGTCCCTTTACACATTTCTCGTTTGGACAAGGACACACCGTGTACAACTGTTTCGTGGGATATCGTCAAGGCTTTCAGCAGGTAAGCATTGTAAAGAACGCTTTTGGTTCTGGCATCTACGGGGCCCCCCTTGTGTTGAACCGTGTGACTTTGCAACTCTTTTATGTGGGAATCGGAATTCATGCTGGGAAGGCTGTTTTTCTTTGTCTTATTTGCCCTGTTATGTTTCCCTCTTTTTTGCATTTCTAACAGCGCTGATGTTTCCATTTTTGCTCTTGCCTGTAAGCTATCCGTTGTGTTGTGCCCTGTAGCCTAGTTTCCCGGTTCTTTGCATTCAGTCTGTCTTTGATGTTTATCGCTTGCCATCCCTTTATCTAGAGATGTGAATCATGTGATCAAGCATCGGTAGATGGGCACCCATCGCGATGGCCGCCCGTGAACATAAGCGTCCGTAAGGGCATTCTCGTCCACCCTTGATTGGCGCCCATTTTCTGGCGACCGCGATGTCTGGTCCGCCCTACCGAAGCCTCCTCCATGTAAATCGCCGGCCGTATTCCCGTACGGCAACACGATTCGAGTGCAGGGGGTCGTTCCCGCACCCCCGCTGGACTTTCGGCTAGTCCTGTGGGGGTTTTACCGCCCTCACCAAGATTAACGATTTGTTACAATAAATCGGGGGAATTCCTATTATATATCGCCTCTAAGGATTTCCCCTTATAAGGCTTTATGCCTTACTACTAGGTACAATTACTGGAAAGGCTCTTAAACAAGGCTATACAGGGGCATAAATATGTTACAGTATATTTTACAGATTTCATCTCCTCCATGCTGTCCATTAATCACGTGCTCTTTGTTACCGTCCAGGTTGAACAATGCCGGGAAAGCGAGTTATGGCTCAGGTAGAGGACCATGCCATGGACCAGCAGCCTGAGGAGGACTCAAGTGCCTCCCAGCCATCCCAAAAGCGAACCCGTAACGCGCGCTTTACGGATGAAGAGAAATAACTCTTGTGCCGTGCTGTATGCGAAAAACATCACCTTCTCTTTAAGTCCAAGCTTTCGTGGTGCAGCAGAAAAAAGATTTGGGAGAAGATTGCCCAGGATGTAAGCTCCCTTTCTGTTATGCCAAGAGATTTTAAGCAGGTGCAGCACCGGTGGCGGGACACCAGACAAGAGGTGAAAGAGAAGGCCGCTAAAATCAATGCCCATGCAAAAAGGACTGGTGGAGGGCCACCGTGCAGCATCGTGCTGACACCAGTGGAGGAGATGGTTCTCGGAACCATGGGGGCGGAGGTAGTGGTGGGTGTGCAGACGGAGTATGGCGGCGACACGGGACCATGTGCAGGTATGTATTTAGCTAAATCAGATGTGAGCTGTATGGTAGCTCAGTCGTTTTACAATTTACTACTGTAATAGAAATGTGCATCAATGATTGCCCTACCGTCACTGTACTTGTTGCAATATTGTCTGATTGCCATAAGAATTCTTGTTTCATGACAAAATAGAAATCGGCACTGTTATAAATTATAATTAACTCTCCACAGTTATGTATTGACGACCTCTCTATCTTTGCCCACAGCAACAATGGACAATGGTGACGGTGACAGCGGAGAATCCGAACACCAGGAATCCATGTTTCCGCAGCCTAGGGCAGACCCCCCCAGCCAAGCGATGTCATCAGGGGACCTGGATACACAGGATCAGTACGATGTCCCTGTGAACGGAGCAGAGGAGGTTGTCCTTGACCTACAGTATATGAACACCCCCCTGGCATTTCAAGAACCCGACCCATCACAGCAAAGTGATGAAGCAACAGTGATCGAGGAAATTGAACCAGTGTCACCTGACACGGAAATTGCGCCAGTGTTTGCAGAAGAGACCGTGACCGACCAATTACTGGCAGGAATAGGCTCGCGCCTGGATGGTCATCATGCACTAATCCTCCAGGAACTGCGTTTGCTCAGATCGGACTTTAGAGAATGCATGGTGGCACTGATTGGCGCCATCCAGGCACTTGCCCCGAAACCTCCCTCCGGCAACCATTCATAAAACGTTTAATAAAAGTTATATTTTGTTTTCAATTTGAGTAAGTGTACTTTTGTTTTTATTAAAACCGTTGTCCTAGGGGGGTCACTCCACCGGAATGAGCATACAAGACAGGTAAAGTAGTATGCTATGGGTCACCGGACATTATGTAACACCTACACTTCTGGAAATGCAAATGTAACGTTAAAGATACTTTAAAAAAACAGCTTTAATTGCAGGTAACAGCAGTGATTTCATAGTAGATAAAATAGATGTGAGCCTACAAAATCCATGTAACACATGAAGGGATATTTATTCAAGCATAAATAACCATATGTTACTGTTCATAACGAAGTGGCTGGAAACGGTCTGGAGGGCCACAAAAGGTAATACATGTACAGTTTTTAATGGGGCGATCATATTTTCCTGATTAAAAATATGGAAATGAATAATTCAATACGAATTGTTAAATGCTTTAACGGTGGGGTCATCTTCCGTTAATGTCTTCAAAGAGATCAATTTCAAATTCTGGAACAGAATGAGAAGATATGGCAAGAGTTAATAGGACATACATGTACAGAAACAATAAATCTCTAGAGATCTAAATCTGAACCGGACACTGTAAAATTAACCCCTTATCTTCCCGCTCCAGGCCGTCCTCCCACTTCCGGGCCATCGGCTGCCAATAGTTCGAGTGGTGCCGATGGACTTATGCCCTTACCATGTCACATGGTATACATGCTCCTACAATGCGACAGGGGCTGAGCAATGCCACCGGAAGCGATCTCCTGCACTGGGCCCATTGGAGGTTTGGGGGGGGGATGGGGGGTTCAGTAGAGTCGAGGGAACCAAGGGGAAACAATTCAAAGGACAGGGGTAGATTTATGGTTTTTGTGTGTGCCATTTCCCGCCCTCCCCCTTATCAACGGGTCTCCCTATCTTCTTGGGTGATCCTCCCCCCCCCCCCCCCGCTTTCTGACGATTTTGAAAATATCCAAGATATTCTCCATCCTCCGAAGCCAACTTCACATCTCTATTAATATTTTATACATATTAATATGAAGTACTATTAAAGCACAATATCATCGTGGGCTACAGTAGACAGGAATGGTTCTATGACAGCGGTAATGAAATGTAATGTATGACATTAAACTTACATGAGAAATAATTTTCGATGATCCTTCGCCGGACTTCATTACCCCGTGCAGTGCTGTCCGCATCAACTGCCAGCTCCTGTGGCTGATCGGGTGTCTTCATCACACTCTGCATGCATACCGAATCTCAGACAAATGTTGTGTAGCATGCAGCAGGCAATAATTATGCTGACTACCTTTTCGGCACTGTATTGCAGGGCCCCCCCCCCCCCCCCCGAGCGATCCAGACATCGAAAACGCCCCTTCAGCACTCCAAAGGTGCGTTCAATGACGTTTCTGGTGCTGGCATGAGCCTCATTGTACCGTTTCTCAGCATTTGTGCCTGGTGACTGGAGCGGTGTTAGCAACCAAGGCTTACAACCATAGCCGCCATCACCTATGGGATGCAAAATATGGGATGCATTGAAAACAACTTGCAGCGCAAACACCGTTAACATAATATACATAACTGTATAGCGATCATCTTTTAGATCCATAGAACAGAACACAACACATGAGAGACAGACAAATCACAGGAAGTTGCAATTGTCACTTACCAAGTAGCCAGCCTTCGCCGTACTTTCCTTCAAGGAATTGAGTAGCCAGAGAGGAATGCGCAAGAATGTAGACATCATGGCAGCTCCCTGGAAAGTGTGCTACAACATTTAGGATGCGAAGGCGTGCGTCGCAAACCGCTTGCACATTCATGGAATGAAAGTGCTTGCGATTACGGAACCCACTCTCTTCTTCCGACCTTGGTCTTAACGCAATATGGGTACAGTCGATAGCGCCCAACACGTTAGGCATACCGGCAATACCCATGAAGCCACTGCGGATCTGTTGGAGTTCTGCTGGATCCATAGGAAAGACTATGTAGTCCCTCATCCGCTTCATCATGGCCCTCAACACCTGTGTCAGATGCCGTGAAACGGAGGCCTGCGTCATACCACCAACTATGCTCACCGGGATTTGAAAACTTCCGGTACCAAAAAAATTTAAGGCACACAGAAGCTTACTCAATCCGGGCACAGCATAGTGTCGATTGGTCTTGGGGTCCAGGTCCTCACGCAGGTCTTCATACAGGGACAAGATTGCCTGTGAGCTCAGCCGGTATGTTCGGACAACATCTCTCTCACACATGCCAAAGAGCATTGCCCGTGTGCGGATGACACGTCGCGGCCGCTGGACGGCCTGTTGATGGGCCGGCTCTGCCTGCAGAGGATACAGATGATAAAACCGTCAATGATAAAAGACAACTCAAATTAGTAATGGATACATATAAATGCTTTTAGAACACGGATTACACTGGGTTATATGTTGATTTATTGCTATGTTCATTGACTTCATTTGATATATGCTTGGTCTTTCTAAATTGATTTTAAATTGATTTTAAATCAATTTTAAATTTATTGTAAAGCCTGTTGCTACATTAGCTATGTGATTCGTTTTTAGACGATTTTAAATGTCGTCCGATGCATTTTCAATCGTCAAAAATCATTAGAGGCGCTATATAATAGGAATCCCCCGATTTATCGTCAGAAATCGTAAATAGCGGGGAGGGGAAGGGGGAAGGGGGGGGCGGGAAAACCTCCACAAGACATCTCTACTGTATATATGGTGTAAAAAAAAATGTCCAACTACAGCCGGATTGGCTCAATAGCTGACCAAAATGTGTCACAGAAAAGAGCTAATAAATACAGAGAAAAACATGGCCATGGATCAGCGACAATTATGCACAACCGTAGAGGCGCCGTGAACATGGCGCCCATAGAGGCGATCTCTCTGGGCACCGATCTCTGGCAATTGTGCAGACGCCAGTAGATGAGCGCCCAGCGAACAAGCGTCCGTAAGGCTGTTTACGGGCGCCGTTTACTGGCTTTCTCTTGTGCGCCCTACGGACACCTTACGGACGCCTATATCGAATGTTCTTTAAGGCGCCCATTACCGGCGCCCGTGAACGGCCCTTTACGGGCGACCGCTTTCTCTTGTCCGCCCTACTGACACCTTACGGTCGCCTATATCGACTGCCCTTTAAAGCGCCCTTTACCGGCGCCCTTTATAGGCGCCTGTGAACGGCCTTTTACGGGTGACTGCGGGCATAGGGCCGGCGCCATTTTGTTATACTCGGGTAGGTTTTCCCGATGGTTGAAATCAGTCTCTAAGAAATTGTTCTATCTCCTTTATCATTTTGGTCGCCCTTCTCTGTACCTTCTTCACAGCTCGATTAACATTTCTATTGTTCATTGTAAACTGAGGTGATGTCTATAACGTGCCGCAGTATAAAAAGACTTTAAATACATTAATAAATAAACAAACTACAGCCGGATTGGCTCAATAGCTGCAAATAAACAGACACTGGTCTCTAAGGCGCCCATTACCGGCGCCCGTGAACGGCCCTTTACGGGCGACTGCTTTCTCTTGTCCACCTTACGGCGCCTATATTGACCAGCGCACATCCTCCGGCGCCCATCGACCGGCGCACATCCTCCGGCGCCCATTGACCGGCGCACATCCTCCGGCGCCCATTGACCAGCGTCAATAGAGGCACAAGGCATGGGCGCCGTTCTTACAAAAAACAACAGATCACGTACCTCCGGTCTTACAGCCGGGTTCTCGGGTCGGTTGGGTTCTCCATGCTGCGGCAGCCCCCCGTTCACCTCTCCAATCTGCCGAGCGTTTCCTGGGTTTCTCAGTCGAGCATACATTTGTCTCCTTCTCCACCGAATCATAATTAGCGTCAGAGCAAAAAAAAACAGCTCGTCCATGGTGCAGTCCGGTACCTAACTGTTCGAACACCTCACTAACTCCACGTAGAGGTAGGCGCTAAACTAGCACGTTAAGGCCGCGGCATAACAGTGCGTTACTAAGGAGATAATCTGAGCGCGCGTTACGGTATCGGAGTGGAATAGCTAATTCCTTCATTATACAGCATTATACAGCTAATTCGTTCATTTACATGCCGTGTTTTAAGAAGCGCTACGGCCACGTGAAATTGGAGACTGTATCGCCGAATCGCCTTACGCGCCCCAATTGTGCGCTCAGAGCACGTAACGGACGGGCAATCTTCGACCGAATGATACTGTATAGATAGAGAAATCCATGCTAGGAAACACCCTGGTTAAGGGGCCCAGGCACTGCCTGAGCACTGCCAGGAGACAACCAGTGTGCTGTATAGCAGTTACTATGGTCTGGACTGAGCCAGCTTCCCCAGGGCTGTAGCACAGAGAACTGAAACACCTCTTGCTTGGGGAACAGTGAGATTTAAAACTGTAAGTAAGCAGAATCTGACCACCACACCACACCACCGTTGTTAAAGTGTGTATACAAACAAAAATAAAGTGTGTGGACCCATCCTGTCTGAACCCTCCTTTATTACATGCTGTCACTGAACCTACCTCCTTAAAGGCAGGAAGAGGAGAACAACCCAAACATATAGCAATACTTTCTCTCATCTTCTTTAGCACTTGCATGCTCTTCATCTGAACATCATGCCACATTTTGATGTCTACAGAGTAGACAGGGCTTTTAACAACAGCCTATATCTGCTCAGTCCCCCCAAAATAGCTTTATTGTTACTGATATCTTCCTCTGTCTCCGATATGTAACCATGCCTTTCTTGCAGAGTCTCTCCGTAAGACAACTCAATTCTGATCCTGATAGTCTCTTGAATCCATCTGAATCTCCTTTGAACTGGGCATGGAGAATTCTAAGATAAAGTATTTCAGATGGGTCTGCCTGCCAAGTCCACCTGTGAATGTGATGGCTCTTCATGCTAACCACAATACTACAGAATGCCCTATTTTTCATTTCCATGGAAAACTCTGTGACTTTCTTCTGTTGTTTGTGAAATATGACTTCAAATTTCCTGTCATATGACTATCTCTCTCTGTCTCTCTCTCTTTAGATGTATATATATTATATATCTATATATACTTCTGATCCTAAGGATTTATTAATTACAGATTTATATGCTTATTTTTCAGGCACTTAAGTGCATTTGGTGGGTACTAAGATCGTAAGAATATACAAAATTGTCATATTGGGTCAGACCAAGGGTCAATCAAGCTCAGTATCCTGTTTCCAACAGTGGCCAATCCAGGCTGCAAGTACATGTCAAGCACCCAAACACTAAGTAGATCCCATGCTCTGATGCCAGTAATAGCAGTGGCTATTCTCTAAGACAACTTGATTAATAGCAGTTAATGGACTTCTCCTCCAAGAACTTATCCAAACCTTTTTTAAACCCAGCTACACTAACTGCACTGACCTACATCCTCTTGCAACAAATTCCAGAGCTTAATTGTGCGTTGAGGGAAAAAATAATTTTCTCTGATTAGTTTTAAATGTGCTACTTGTTAACTTCATGGAGTGCCACCTAGTCCTATTATCCGAAAGTGTAAATAACTGATTCACATTTACCCATTCTAGACCCCTCATGATTTTAAAGGCTTCTATCATATCCCCTCTCAGCCGTCTCTTCTCCAAGCTGAATAACCCTAACCTCTTTAGCCTTTCCTCTTTGGGGAGATGTTCCATCCCCTTTATCATTTTGGTTGCTCTTCTCTGTACCTTCTCCATCGCAACTATATCTTTTTTGAGATGTGGTGACCCGAACTGTACACAGTACTCAAGGTATGCTCTCACCATGGAGGTGTTTATTGGGGTTTTCATGTATGAGTTTAAATTTTTGTGACATATATAGATTGATACCCTGTTTCCCCGAAAATAAGACATCCCCCGAAAATAAGACCTAGTAGAGGTTTTGCTGAATTGCTAAATATAAGACCTCCCCCGAAAGTAAGACCTAGCAAAGTTTTTATTTGGGAGCATGCCCGTCGCACAGAACACCAGAGCATGCAGCTGTGATTTTTTTACCCTGCAGGTTTCACAGTTAGTTGTCATCACAAACCAGCAAAACCAGACAACTATTCAGAATATGATAAATGTTCATTTTTTTGTTCAACAATATATGTGAATTCTTCTTCATGGAAAAATAAGACATCCCCTGAAAATAAGGCCTAGTGCATCTTTGGTAGCAAAAATTAATATAAGACACTGTCTTATTTTCGGGGAAACACGGTATGTACCTTATTAAATTGAATCTATCTTAAAATATTTACATGCTATGTTCTACGGTGTGTGTATGTGTTCAGGGTGGGGGTGGCAGGTAGTGTGTATATGATTGAGGAGAATAAGGCAAGGATGTGCAGGATATGGGGGTGGCAGGGTGTGTGTATGTGTGTGGCTAGTGGGGTAGCAGGGTATATGTAGCTGGGGGAGATGGAAGTAAGGGTGGGGTGATAAGTGTGTGGGATAGACTGCAGCATGCTGTTTGTGGCTGGGAGCTATGTGTGTGTATATGTGGCTTCAGGACTGTGACAGGCTGTGTGTGGCTGAGTGGGTCCCTCCCCATTGCTCCCCTCAACAATGCACAACCCCATGCCATTCCAGTTACCCTTTCACTCCCATCTCCACTTTACTTCCTTTTTCGTTACACTCTACTTCCCTGTTTATTCTGCCCTCCAGCCTGCATTGTTTGGGCTCCCTGCTGGCCACTCCTTCCATGGCAGCATATTTTCTTCAACCAGAGGGGCTTAGACTAACTGCTGGCTTGCTACTCCTTTGCCTGGCAGGGTTTGGGCTTCCAGCCAGCCTGCTCCTCTAACCATCCTTTGATCAGCAGAGTTTGGGCTCCTGCCAATAACTTTCTGCCGTGGGAAGAATATATCTTCGGCTGTCAGGGTTTGGGCTCCATACCGGCCCACTCCACCTGATATACACATTTCCCTTACCCCCTCTAATCTGTTGATGCATCCTAGGGAATTGCTGATTTTGTAAATTTGTAAATTTTTATGCTCAGTTTTTGAACACAGTTCCTATCAATTTCTCTCTCCCCTAGCTCTTCACTACCTTTTTCCTTCCCGCAACTTCTGCGCTTGCTGTCACCTGGCCCCCATCCTCTCCTTTTTCCTTTCCTGCTCCCCCTCCCCCCTCCCTGTTATTTGTAATTTCCTCTTCCTCCTTTACAATGTTGATTGTGAACCGGCATGATATGTCCTATGAATGTCGGTATATTTTAAAAGCATTTAAATAAATAAATAAATAAATAAATAAATACAGACAACGGCAGAAATATATTCTCAAAATTTTCCCATAAACATATACAGTATCAAAAACAAAGGAAGGGGAATAATGTTAAGTTAAATATTACAAAGAAATGTTTATTCAATTATTTTTTAGTTTTGTACAAACACACGTGTGGAACCCTAAAACAAAAATTCCCTTAACGTGCTAAAAGTGCCGCATGTTACAAAAAGTACTTCTAAGAAATGTCTTTCAAATGAGAAATGTCACTAAATACTTAATCAATGTCCCAAAAATAGGGCTTGATGAACTATTGTGGGATATGCACTGATCTCTACAGCTGCAAACCATGTTGTGGAAGTACTTTAACATATCCGAGGAGTTATCTGCTTTTATTAGTAGGTTTTTTTTAAAATTAGTGGATACTTATTACACGAATGGTGCCATTGTAGAAAAAAAATCAAAGGTCTTCAAGTCCCTTGTAGTAAATAAATCAAAGTTCTTCAAGCCCTGACAAAGGTCTATTGTTTCACAAGGGGAACAAACTGTATTCCACAAGTACAGGACACAGTTGAATTGATAAAATATTTAAAAGTCCATTAAAATAATTTACAAATGTTTTTAACAAAATTTAATTGTGGCAATGTATATAAATTAAAATACAATTTTGTTCCAAACAATGTGATTTTAAGCTAATGATGTGCATGGTGTCCTGAATTATCCATTAAATTATTTTATCTCTGAAGCATAGTGTTACATAAGTAATATATTAAAAAAGTTACATCCTGACTTATTAGAGCCTACTCTAAACTCTAGGTGGGCAAACACCAGTGATCTATCCTGCTACGAGAGACAGTGAGGGTAGATGTATATAGTTTAACTTTAAGAAGTATTTTTTGGACTTGAATATAGTGGAGATGCTTTGGGATTCTTCTTCCCCACCGGGATTGCAGTGCTGAGAACTGCCCTGATCCCACTGACTTGTCCCCAAGACAAGACCCCCAGAAATATCAACAAATTAAGGATGGAAGAATAAGATTGGGAGACCCCAACTGGATCTCCAAACACAAAGGAACCAGGTGGTCTAGGTGTCTGAGGAAGAAGATGAACTAAGTGTTATGGTTATTGATGTTTGGGTGGATCGTTGGATACTGTGGCAGCTGACCACGCCCATGGAGGGCAGTCTTATGAGGGACCACAGTGTCAGGCTAAACTCTGGACAAACAAATACAGATTTTGAATCTTTTATTAAACAGTAGGGATGTGAATTGTTTTTTGACGATTTAAAATATCGTCCGATATATTTTAAATCATCAAAAATCGTTAGAGGTGATATATAATAGGAATTCCCCCGATTTATCGTCAAAAATCGTAAATCAGGGGAAGGGGGAGGAGAAGGGGGAGGGCGGGAAAACCGGCACACTAAAACAACCTTAAAACCCACCCCGACCCTTTAAAATAAATCCCCCACCCTCCCGAACCCCCCAAAATGTCTTAAATTACCTGGGGTCCAGTGGGGGGGTCCCGGTGTAATCTTCCACTCTTGGGCCACGGGTGCGTTGATAGAAATGGCGCCATTTTGGTTCCTGTCCCCCGACGTCACGAGCATAGGAGATCGCTCCCGGACCCCGCTGGACCCCCAGGGACTTTTGGCCAGCTTGGGGGGGCCTCCTGACCCCCACAAGACTTGCAAAAAGTCCAGCGGGGGTCTGGGAATGACCTCCTGCACTCGAATCGTGTTGCCGTAATGAAAAATGGCGCCGGTCATACGGCCAAACGGCCGGCGCCATTTTGCAATACCTGCAAAATGGCGCCGGCCGTTTTAGTGTGCCGGTTTTCCCGCCCTCCCCCGATTTACACGATATTTAAAAAAACAAAACCGCGACGATCCGATTCCCTCCCCCCCCAGCCAAAATCGATCGTTAAGACGATCGATCACACGATTCACATCTCTATTAAACAGTATATGGAACCACCAGAGGTGGCAGTAGTGAGTAGTGGTTGTGGAGCCCGACTGGGTGCATCTCTCACAGAACGCTGGAAGCGGATCCTCTGTAGCAGTGCTGTAGTGGAAAGAGACAGAGTTATGAGCACACAATAGAATTAGCATTCAGAGTCCCACGTAGAATAGGAGAGCTCCGAGACAGGGAGAGCAGGCCCTCGAGGAGCGAGTACCTGATCCCTTAGAGCAGAGAGACTCTGTAGTGTTATACTCACTAGCTGAAGCAGAGATTCCACTAGACGAGAAGTCTGGCACCAGAGCAGAGGGCAGGCCCTTGAGGAGCGAGTACCTGATTCCGGTGAAGCAGTAGTGTAGAGAGAGATGTTGCTGTACTCACAGATGGTGACTGTGGTTAGTTCTTCCAAGTAGAAGAGGGGTTGCAGGCAGCAACACAGGGAACATGGGCCCTTGAGGAGTGAGTACCGGTTTCTTGATAGCACCTGAAAGAAGCAGAGAGGCCCCCGAGGAGCAGATACCCCATTAGTGACCCTAAAGGTTAGTAAGATTTCCAGTTAGAGCTGGAGTGGCAGAGTAGCTTAGGAATGGAGAGCGAATCCCATCCGTAAGAATTCTGTTGCTAACTCAACAAGTTAGCAAATGTTTGTAGGCAGATATACCCTGGAGTCGTGACGTCAAAACAGGAGGACACCCCTGAGGTTCACGCCAATGTGACTATTTATTTATTTATTTATTTGCGTTTTTTCTATACCGGCATTCATGGTTAGAAACCACATCATGCCGGTTTACATGTAACAAGGGGTGAGAAAAGAGAACGGAACATAAACAAGTGCAAGGATATCAAAAGTTACATTACAACAAGGGTCTTAAACTTGGAGGAGAGATAAGAATAAGAGAGCCGAACTGTAAGGATTACATTATTTACATTATATACATTATACTGTGAAGTCTCTTGTATAATTTACTATAAATAAATAAATATAAATAAATAAAGATGAGGGTGGCATGCGCGCTCGCGCCCTAGAGGTACCTTGAAGGAGAATGGCGGGAGGCAGAACCAAGGTCAGTCCGGAGACACCAGAGAGGACGGCAAGCAGATGCCATGGCGGCCATTAGTCCAAGGTGAGCGGGAGGAGCTGCAAGTAGAGATAGGTAGGCGGGGCGAAGCCGTCGAAGACCGACGGACGCAACACTAAGGTAGGATATTTGCAGTAAAGTTGGGGATTCCTCCACTAGGATTCCTGGATAGCTGCTGGGAGTGTTTGCTCATTAACTATCTCCGATGGCTCTACCCAGAGGCCTGCATAAAGGACCCCTACCTACAAAGGAAGATCAGTCATGTACCATTAGTCAGTTGTAAATTCATATTTCTGGTCAATGGACTTAAATTTATGATTACCAATCAGTAATCATAATCAGTAATCTGGTCCTGTCTACTTTATTACAGTCTCTAACTTCGGCCTGGATTTTCTAAGGTCGCAGACCTTAGAAAATCCAGCGGTAACGGGGGGCGGAGGGGCGAAGTGGGGGGTGGGCCTGCGAAAGCCGGCAGCCATCACACCACTGTGGTGCGCTGGCTGCTGGCTTTCACACTGAATAACTACACCATAAAAGGTGTAGTTATTCAGCGTGAAACTGGTGGTGATAAGGGTCCTTACCTTTTGCCGCCAGCGATGTCTCTGCAGAGTCGGCCCTGGTGCCGCCCCGACTCCTCCTCTTCCAGGGCCGACTCTGCCCCCATTTAGTGATCGCACGAGAAAAGGGACTTTTCGCGTGCGATCGCTTTTGAACATGACCCCCTTCGTGAGAAGCACCTATGGTATGCGCACACACTGGGAGCAGCATAACATTGGCTGGGCCACAATGGAGAGCTTAGCCTCATAAAAACAATCTCCCCCAGGGATTAAGAGTTAAGCATGGCATGTAATTTGCTAGCTGGAGCAGCCCCTGAAGATACAAATTAATTGTGTGCCCTGAAGGAATTAATTACTTCCAAAAAAAGGGGTTACATATTACTTTTCATGACAGAGTACGTATTTGGGAAAACAACATTTGGCTTCTATTATTTGCCAAGAAGAGACACAACTTCTGGAGAAAAATAAAGTTTACTGTGTATATTTAGCCAATTCTGCATTGATGAAAATTAAATTCCTCCCGGATCCCAAATCTGACATTAAACTCAACTTTGTTCATCACAATTTGTCCCTAGACTCTCTAACATTGTCATCCTACCCTGCAATATCTTTTTCCTTTAAAAAAGTGTCCAATGCAGTTTTGAATATATCTATATTTACAGATGTGATTAGTTCAATTGGTAAAATGTTGCTTAATTTCTCTAGTTTTTCAATATTGAATTCCTTCCTCAGAAGGTTCTAAAATCTATTTATCCTGAAAGGGTTTCACTTTATTTTGTTTGTTGTTCCAGCAGTGCAAAGGTCAGTACAAGATCCCTGCACTTCATTCTCCTGTTTATTTTAGAATGTGTGAACCAGTATTTGAACTGTCAAAGCTAATACTTGAAGATCTTATATTTTCTGTGTTCCTAAAAGATTTTATTTAATTTGCATAAATGCCATGGAAACATCTTCTATATTATTTTTATGTTTAGTGAGACCTCCATATTTGACCTCTTCTGGGTTTCTAGTCATACAAGACATTTTGAGTGCAGGAAACCCTGCAATTATCATGTTTGACATGTTTAGAAAATGTTTTGTATATTTATTTCTATTGCAGTAATAACAAATTACCACTGGATGGATTTCTAGAGGTGTGACCATTGTGATTTCATGTGTTAATGTGATTTTGGGGAAAATGGTGTGTGTTCCCTTCAGTTGTGGGCTTTTCTGATTGGATGACCAGTATTTAGCGAGAGGTATAAAAATGGGAGGTTGTTGGCAGGTTTTGCCCTTTTTGGTTTCTGCTCTCCATATGGGTGGGGAATGGGAAAGGATCCCCCAGGGATGTGACCGCCTTGAGTAACCAGCCTGTAGACTGGTAGGCCCAGGGACCTTTCCAGTGGGAGCGGGGACCTTTCCAGTGGGAGCGGGGCCCCATAGGGACTCTTCCCCCGACATGGGGAGAGGACTGAAGGAATGAAGAAAAGAGGGTTTTAACCACTTATTTAGGAAAATACCTGAGTAGAGTGGATTTGAAGCTGTTTCCCCTCCTTAAAGACCTTGCCCGACAAGATGAAGCTTGGGGTAAGTTTGAAGTAGGCGTGCCCCAAGGGTCAATGGCATGAGGAAAAGTGGGGAAATCCTCATGTTCAATAAGACTGGAGCAGGATGGAAGTGAATTGGGAGGTCCTAGACCAAGGAGATGTGAGTTTCTCTCAAAATGGGAAAATTGCATTGTGGTCCCTTTTGGATGTGAATTTTGGTGTACTGTGACATGGCAAAGGAGTCCACCCTAGTCTGGCAGAAGAGAGTCAGGAGCGAGGTAACAGTGAAGAATTATCTGAGCATTCAGCCTAACCCCTGGTGTGCGGGTGAGCTGTTATAGGAAGAAATGAAGTACATGTGATATTTGATGTAAAGTGTTATTTGGGGAAAGATTTAAATGATTTACACATGAAGGCTGAGAGGCTTTCCCAGTATGCCTCCTGATTTTATATGCGTTAAGGAATTGATGTGATTCTGACTCTTGATCCCATGAAATTTGATTCATTCAGTTTTACAGGTATACTTTTCCTGCTTCACATCCATTGTGAATAGTTTGCTGTCTGGTTTATCCAGCAATAAAGTTAATTGCTTCAATTTAAAGCATTTTGTCTACTTTATTTTAATTAGCCAGCAGAAGCAGGAAGCAGGGATCAGAGCTCATGGAGGAGAGGTGGTGGTGAATCCTCCAGCAAGAGGAGAAAACGGGTAAAGTTAATCCAGCTGTCTCTTTACAGGCCCAATTCACCATCTCATGACCTATTCTAAGATCCCACCCAAATATTTGAGACGGAGGACACTAACTCTATCATTTTATGTAACCCCCAAGCAGGGGCTACATAGGCGTGTTAGGAACATTGTACTGCTAACACATAACTTCTTTTCCTTTTCCAATGCAAAATAAAAGGTAAAGGCTTGGCATTTTCCATTCTAATTTGGGTCTGTACATTTTTTTTTCAAATGAATAATGGGTGTTTCTGATTAGGAAGGGTAGAGGTTTGATGTGCTATTAAATGTATTGTGTGATAGTTTTAAGGGGATGATTTTTATGGTTATGCATGTGGTTACATTGATTGTAAACCTTTTTACTTATATTTTTAAACGTAAACTGCTCTGGCCAGATCTGGAATCTGTTGTGTGGTATATATAAGAAACAATAAATAAATAAATATGTCTTGAAAGTGTGGTGACTGAGGCACGAGTCTTGAGGGATGTTTGACGTGACTCAGTAGCTGGGCAGTGTTTTAAATGCTCACCTGAAGTATAATTATAATTAAATGAATATTTGTTTTATGACTCACAGCATTGTTTTTATATCATTGTCTTACAGAGAGGCATGCCTTTGCTTGCAGCACTCAGAGCAAATTTTGATCTATATGTTGATGGTAAAAGTTAATGTTCTGGTTTGGTTTAGTCTAAAGTTTTATGTGCAGTCACTTGGTGGATCTGATTAAAGGATTAAACTTAATTTTATGTCAACCAGGCCTTCATTATTATAATTACTATAAATCTTTCAAATTGCCTACATTTAATTAAGGACATCCTCATAGTAAAGAAGTTATACTCTGTATATTTGCTTTAACTGTTATCAATTATTACTTAAGAAATTAAGAAATCAATTCAAACTGAGGTTTTATCTTTTTACCAAAAAAAGGAACTCTTACTTATAAATCAACAGGTATGAAAGTTAGTTATTTTGACTAGCTAATTTATGTCTGTTTCATTGGTTCCAGAGTTTAAATTACCTATGAACATAAGATCAAGGATCAGACCAAGATCCATTGAGCCCAGCATCCTATCTCCAGCAGATCCCCAAAAGATCTATTTCTTATTACTCCTACCCAGGAATAGCAATGAATTTCAAAATCGTCTCCCTAGCTTATAATGAATTATGGACTTTTCCTCTAGGAATTTCTCCAAGCCTCTTTTAAATCTTGCAATGCTGGTTGCATTGATCAACTTTTCTGACAACAGATTCTACTGTTTGACTGTGCATTCTCTGTTTCAAATCTGATGGCCATTAGATAGTATCCCATTTTAGTATTGTTAGCAACGTGGATTCTTGGGCTGACAGGGAGTTGGACCCACCAGTGGGGAGGAGCCCCACGGGAACCCACCATCGGCAGGCGAGGCCGGTGATGCCTGAGACCCCGCTGGGACATCACCAATACCAGTCCTCATTCCCCTCAGGTTGAGCCCTCTGGTATCAGGGCTGGCTAGACTTACTTGGGGTCTCAGGGAACTGGTCGAGTTCAGGCAGGCAAGAGTCTTGACAGGCAGGTACCTCATGGTCAGGCAGGCAAGGGAATTGGTAGGCAGTGTATCTCGTAGTCAGGCAGGCAGGGGTCTTGGCAGTAGGCAATGGCATCAGACAGAAGAGGAACTCATGAGCAAGTGGCGAAGCTTCCAGGAACAAACAGGAGCCAGGAGTAGCCAAGGCAAGACCTGAGGAGTAGGCATTGCCTTAAATAGCCTGAGGCCTAGGAGGAGGAGTCGGGCCCCTCCCGCGGGTGACCCTGAAAAGGGGTCACGTGGCATCTGCGCACGCCTGGGGGTTAACTGGGAGGCTAGCGTGGGACCTGACCACGGTCTGGTCAGCGCGCGGTATACTGGTAGCAGCCTGGTCGAGTCACGGAGGCAGCATGGGAGAGTCGGAGAGGAGGGTGTGCGGTAGGGATGTGAATCGTTTTAGGACGATTAAAATTATCGTCCGATAATTTTAATATCATCTTAAACCGTTATGGAACACAATACAATAGAGATTCTAACGATTTATCGTTATAAATTGTTAGAATCGTGAGCCGGCTCACTAAAACCCCCTAAAACCCACCCCCGACCCTTTAAATTAAATCCCCCACCCTCCCGAACCCCCCCCAAATGACTTAAATAACCTGCGGGTCCAGCGGCGGTCCGGAACGGCAGCGGTCCGGAACGGGCTCCTGCTACTGAATCTTGTTGTCTTCGGCCGGCGCCATTTTCCAAAATGGCGCCGAAAAATGGCGGCGGCCATAGACGAACACGATTGGACGGCAGGAGGTCCTTCCGGACCCCCGCTGGACTTTTGGCAAGTCTTGTGGGGGTCAGGAGGCCCCCCCCCAAGCTGGCCAAAAGTTCCTGGAGGTCCAGCGGGGGTCAGGGAGCGATTTCCCGCCGTGAATCGTTTTCGTACGGAAAATGGCGCCGGCAGGAGATCAACTGCAGGAGGTCGTTCAGCGAGGGTTCCGGCGCCTCGCTGAACGACCTCCTGCAGTCGATCTCCTGCCGGCGCCATTTTCCGTACGAAAACGATTCGCAGCGGGAAATCGCTCCCTGACCCCCGCTGGACCTCCAGGAACTTTTGGCCAGCTTGGGGGGGGCCTCCTGACCCCCACAAGACTTGCCAAAAGTCCAGCGGGGGTCCGGAAGGACCTCCTGCCGTCCAATCGTGTTCGTCTATGGCCGCCGCCATTTTTCGGCGCCATTTTGGAAAATGGCACCGGCCGAAGACAACAAGATTCAGTAGCAGGAGCCCATTCCGGACCGCTGCCATTCCGGACCGCCGCTGGACCCGCAGGTTATTTAAGTCATTTGGGGGGGGGGTTCGGGAGGGTGGGGGATTTAATTTAAAGGGTCGGGGGTGGGTTTTAGGGGGTTTTAATGTGCCGGTTTTGCGATTTTACGTTTTTTTGATTTTTTACGATTTTTCACGATTTTTCATGATATTTTACCCCCCCAAACGGCAACAATACGATTCCCTCCCCCTCCCAGCCAAAATCGATCGTTAAGACGATCGAGGACACGATTCACATCTCTAGTGTGCGGCAGAATGCACCTGCAGCAATTCCTGGCTGCCGCGAGTCTTCTGGATCCCGTCAGCTGGGGTTTGTGCCGGTAAGTGGAGAGAGCCAGCTGCGGGCCTCTGTGGCTGGTTCCCGTAACAGTACCCCCTCCCCAAAGACCCCCCCCCCAGGGGGTCTGGGTTTCTTGGGATGTTTTCTGTGAAATTTCTGAATTAACATTTTGTCAAGGATATTGGCGGAAGGATCCCAGGAGTTCTCCTCCAGATCGAAGCCTGCCCATGAGAGCGGATACTCCCATCTTTGACCTTTGATCCATAAGTCGAGGATCTCCTGACTGGATAGATAGTTTTTTTCCTCGGCGGAAGGTTTCAGAGGTCTTCCTGAAAGTCCAGGACAGTACCAAAGGCTTCAATAGAGAGATATGGAAGGCATTGTGAATCCTGAGGGAGGACAGGAGACGGAGTTGATAAGTCACAGGCCCTAGTTGCTGGAGAATGGGGAATGGCCCAATATAGCGGGGTGTGAGCCGCATGGATGGAAGCGAGTGCTGAGCCAAACTTTCTGTCCTGGATGGTACTGGGGAACAGGCTGGCAATGGCAGTCCGCAAAGCTTTTGGCTGAGGTGGCCGCCTTTTGGAGCATATTGTATACTTGAGTCCATAGTTCTTTCAATTTCTCTGCCGTCATCTGGGCCACAGGAGAAGGGACAGATAAGGGCAAAGGCAATGGAGGAAGTGGCTGCTTGCCATAAACAATCTGGAATGGGGATGCCCCTGTGGACGTGCAAGGGTGTGAGTTGTGAGAGAACTCAGCCCACGAGAGGAAGTCGGCCCAGTCATCCTGGTGAGCGTTAATGTACATCCGAAGGAATTGTTTAAACATCCAAATTGGTTTGCTCCACTTGGCCATTTGCTTGTGGGTGGTACCCGAGGTAAAATCCAGAGTGACATGGAACTTTTTGCAAAGACTTTGCCAATATTTGGCGGTAAACTGAGGACCACGATCCGAAGCGATGTGCTGAGGGAGGACGTGGAGTCAAAACATGGGTATGGGCAGAAGGGAGCCAGATGTAGATTTAAAACGTTGAGAAGGAAAGGGGATAGTGACTTGCGGATTTTTTAGCATCTTTAGTTATGTACATCGGAGGGATCTGGGGGATGGGGGGTGCTTGGCCCAGCCAGGGCCTGTGTGACATATTGGTGGAGAGGGAATCAGGCCCAAGCCACCACTACTTAGGGCTGCCTCTGAATGGCTAGATTTTAGCCAGATAATGCTTTATCACAAAGGCCCCTGCTAGGCTAAACACTACCACCCCCAGATCCCTCCGAAGTACATAACTAATGATTTATCTGGCTAAAATCTAATTAGATAAGTTCCCAATTTTCAAAAAGTTGCTATTTAGCTTGATAATTTGTGAGTTATTCAGTTAAATGGCTTTCAATATTGACCCCTCTGTGAACAGTGATACGATATCCTGCTTTAGGGAAGCGTCTTTCACTTTCAACAGATGTTGCCAGAACACAAAAGAAGCAATAAAACAATTATGTTACCTAGCAGAAAAAAATTTATTGTTCCAAGCCTGTGGGCTACATTGGAAGCCATTTTCTACTTCAGTGTGGCTGCTTTAATTTCAGTGTCTTATCCCCTATTGTTATTCCCAGGCCAGGTATTTTCTAATTCAAAGACTTTTTATTCAGCTTCTCAAAGCAAAGTTTGCACCGTGCTTTACCCTGATGTAAACTTTCTAAACAGCTAGCAGCACCTCTATAGCTTTCTTCATT
The DNA here is from genome assembly GCF_901001135.1 of Rhinatrema bivittatum. NCBI lineage: Eukaryota > Metazoa > Chordata > Amphibia > Gymnophiona > Rhinatrematidae > Rhinatrema > Rhinatrema bivittatum. The sequence goes on from NC_042617.1 coordinate 494,756,914, forward strand.
TTGATTTTGCTGTTCTTGAACCTCAGCCATGATGTCAAACTAAAGATGAGCAATGATTGTCCATGCTAGACAAAGTGAAATTAATATTTTATCTATTTTTTTTTTAATATTCTATCACCTGATCTCCTTCCAAGCCCCACACTTACTTAGGAATTGAAACAGACTGAGATAATATAATGAACCACAGAATCAAGAAATGAAAGGCATCAGAAAGATTACATTGATAAAACGGTTCTTTCCCAAATAGTTGAAATGAGGTTTGTTTTGCTCTGTTGAAAAAAATTAACATGCTACATTTTGTTGCTTTCAGTAAACTGTATCAGTATTTTAAGGGTACCTAGACTGAAGCAAGTATAGAACCTAATCTCCATCTAAAAGCTCTGGAGCCCTGTTCCATTCTGATTCCAGCTCTGCTCAGGCTCTGCATTCCCATGTTGGTTCCCCTTAGCAGCAGTAATCTGTGTGGTGCTTTCTGTTCTAAAGCTCTGATTTATCTAGGGCTTTTCACTTAGGTATAGCATGAGAAAATCCTTGATGATCCAAGATGGAGTCCAAGCACTGATGGCGTGAATTTTGCTCCAATACAGAACTTCTGTTTATTACCTTGAAATGCCTCATCCTGGCTAAAACAGGAGGGTAAAGGAAAAGACTTACCCTACTGTCCCCCCTGAGAAATTCTGTGTCAGTCCCATGGATGCTCACATCATTTGCAGGGCAGCAGCTTCGAGAGTGGAGTCGCTGTGGGCTGAACCTATAGAAGAGGTACAGGCTTCTCCCTCCAACTCATTCATTTCTCTCTCCCCAATGCTGAAAATTGCTCCGGCTAACCCTGCTGCAGTCTGGGACTTGGCTGTGAGCTTGGAACTGGCATGGGATGATGATGATGTTAGCCCTGAGTTCCTGGCAGGGAGTACATCTCCAAGGGGAGAAAAGGCTAACGTTGAGCTGGATTATCAGCCTTGGGAACGTAGAATATGGAAGATGAAAAATTTCATTAATTTTCAAATCCAACTATGGAAGCTTCACCTAAACCTCAGTACTTCTCTTTGGTAAGTCTTGTACAAATTACATTGGACTCTATCTGGGAAGCAATTGAGAGGTCTTGGTAACCTGATCACTGCTCAGTTAAACTCGTTGGTTTTGAAATGGAATGATATTAGTAGACTTCAAATCTTGAAAATTTCTGAAATATGTCTCAACAAATTCAAGAAATTAAAAAGGAAATGGGATCTATTAAACCTTTTTAGAAATCCCTCTTTAAAGAAAAATCCTTGGTGCACAAGAAAATGGAGAACTTAAGAGAATTTAGTATGGGGGAGGAATCTCTGTTTTGTTAACTTCCCTAAAGTACCCCATATTTTTCCTAAAGATTTGTTTAGATGATATTTGGTTGAAGTACTGAAAGTTCTGGAACAAGCAATCCCTGCGATATTAAGGAAATTGTATCTGCTTCCATTTAAAAAAGGTAAGGAATAACAAATTGAGGGGGGTCATTTATCAAAATGTGATACGGTGTTTTCGCATGCATTAAGGACTTATCGCATGCATACATGTGTTTAACACATGCGATAGCACTATATCGTATGGTGCGATGCAAATTCAGAAAATAGGAGGAGTTAGGGGTGGAGAGTGGGCTGGGTTAGCCTGTCTGTGAAGAGCTATTGCACAGCCATAATGCTGATTTTAACAACATCTCTTTGGATTGTGTTAGGCTTTGCAATAGCTGCCATGACCATGTGGTAAGGTTTCCTTGCTGTTTGTGATGTCTTCTGTAAGGCCTATTGCAGGGGAATTGAAGGTGAGAGAGAGAGTGAGAGAGAGAGAGCACCTGGCCAGTCCATCAAGCTAGATGGAGAGAACATTGCCCAAATCTCATCTTGAAGTGAGTTTCCTCACTCCGAAGGACATCAGATCTTCACAAGAGACCACTGTTCTGTTCGTACGTGTCACGTAGAATGTCAAAGTGGCCCCTAACCCCCTACACTCATACCTAAACCCCACCTCGAGTTACTAGGTGGGCCTACCATAGGGATACAAATACCTACCTATGGGGATGACATTATGGTCTCTCTCTCTCTCTCTCTCTCTCTCTCTCTCTCTCTCTCTCTCTCTCTCTCTCTCTCTCTCTCTCTCTCTCTCTCTCTCTCTCTCTCTCTCTCTCATTGCAGCTTACCTTCAGGCAGAGCCAGCACATCCATTAGGCAAACTTCAGCAGTCACCTACCTGTATGGAGCAGCCACAAGTGGGGCCTATCCCACTCATGACAAAGAGAAATGGCACCCCCTCCAGATCAGTGCCCTGAGAAGCACACAGTCTGTGCTGACACATGTAGGGAGGGTGTGCAACTGGGGAGGAGGCATGACCAGGGGGGTGGAAACACAAGGGTTGCCTAGGGCACCCAATAAGCTGCTCTGCTTGATACCAGCATAGGCAGATATTTTTATAAATTTCACTTATCCTTGGAAACATACAGAACCAATCAACAGATTACAATTTGATTACGCATTTCCCTGAATCATATCCTTATACCAGTTGCTATATTCTAGAGCCTATCAAGGGTCGGGCATACAAACCCCAACCCAATTCATCAACTTAGATAATAATGCCAGAGCATGTCCTAACATCCACCACCTTAGGTCTAAGATTATGTATCCCTTAAGTCTCCATTTTGGAAAGGCAACACGTAATGGGCTGGATTTTAAAAGCTCTACTCACGCTGGGTCTATTTTATAAAGGCCCAGTGACCCTCATACAGTTCTGGGAAGTATCTTAAGTCCCAGGGCATTAAAAAAGGGGCGGGGCCAGATGCCTCTGGCACAGCAGCCGTTTGCCACTGTGCTGGGGGATCACGTGCCAGCAGGCTGCCAGTGTGCGCAACCTCGCCTGCCCAGAGGCAGGCACAGAAGGTATAACATTTGGGAGGGTTTAGGATAGGACTAGGGGGGATAGGTTAAGGGAAGGAGTGGGAAGGTTAGATTAGGGGGGAAGGGAATGGGTGAAGGCCGTGGGCATCAGCACGTGCAGGGTGCACAATTGTGCACCCCCTTGCACGTGCTGACCCCTGATTTTATAACATGCGTGCACCTGCGCACACATGTTATAAAATCGGGTGTCCATGTGTGTGCACACGTACGCCTGCGCGTACCTTTGAAAATCTACCCCAATGTTTTTTTCATCCCAAACAACCACTGTGCCTCTGGCCCTGCCCTGACCCTTTTTTTTAAAGCCCCAGGACTTACATATGTCCTGGGGCTTTATGCATGTCACTGAGCCTTTATAAAATAGACCCGGCGTCATAACCCCCTCTAGGCGCATAAATACACTGGATTTACATGCATAGAGCTTTTAAAATCCAGCCCATTATCTGTTGCCTTTCCAAAATGAAGACTTAAGGGATACATAATCTTAGACCTAAGCACCAAGTCTTCTCGTTTTGCTATTACTATCCCCAGGTGCTAATCTAAATTCACTCAGAGTATAGTTAAGCTGCACTCTGCGCATAGTTCAGCTCTGGAATTCATTGCCAGAGGATATGGTTACAGCAGTCAGTGTAACTGGGTTTAAAAAATGTTTGGATAAATTCTTAGAGGAGAAATCCAAAAACTGCTATTACGGTAATTAACAAGCAAGCAATAGTAGCTTGTGATTTATCTAATGTTTGGGTACTTGCCAGGTACTTGTGACTTGGATTGGCCACTGTTGGAAACAGGATACTGGGCTTAATGGACCCTTGGTCTGACCCAGTATTGCATATCTTATGTTCTTATGATTCTTGATTCCAGAAAGCTGATTGCAATATCAAATCATAAGAATTAGACATATAGAAAACAACATAATAAGCACCCAGAGATCTAAGACCCTCAGAGACCCTAAACTGTAGGGCCATTTCTTCTCTTTTTCTACAGTTCGTCCCTTTTCTTAGATCTCAAAGTGCAGGCTTGCTATACCCCACAATGAGCACAAGACTCAGTAAGCGACATTCCACAGTTTGAAGGGTTCAATTGTTAAATCTTTGAAGTTTAAACAGTTGCCAGCTACTTTCTAAAATTGCCTTAAATATTAAAAACAAAAAACAAAAAAAACCCCTCACATTGATTTATTATGTGTAAGGACCCATAGAATCTTTACTAGTAAAATATATCTTATAAAGAAGGCAAGCTGTTAGTGAGAGCAGACAGGAGAACTGACCCATTCATGTAAGCACCCTTAAGAAAGGTGCCCCCAGTGATTCATTCCTCTGTTTAGTATAATGACCCCTTAGAGAATTCTAAAGCAAAACAAAAGACAGTAGCAGTAGAAGCTGGAGTCAGAGAAATAAGCTGTTCTCTGCATCCTCTTTTTCAACTGCAGTGAGCTAACTACAAGGTGGGCATCTGTGGGTGTTTAGAGAAAAACCTCTTGACTAAGAAGAAGAGACTGGTAGGCTCTTTCCCCTTTCTTGTGGATTTTTGACCAAATCGGGACTGCAGTTTCCTCTTTTCCCAGGGACAATAGCTCTCATTTTCAGGGTTTTTTTTCCAAGCGGAGAACATCCAGTATAGAGATGTGCTTCCTTTAAAGATATCGGTTCGGGCTTAGGATCATGCGCGCCGCGGAAAATTTCATTTTCCCATGGTTCGTTGTTTTTTTTCGGCAATTTTTTGATGAAGTGCATTAGGGCGCACTAATGGGCCTTAGTGCACACTAACTGGTTGTTAGTGCGCAGTATCTCAGCATTAGTGCGCAGTACACCGAACGAGATAGTACGCACTAGCTAGATGTTAATGCACATTAAGACTCATTAGTACGCCCTAATAGAACTTACAGTGCACTAAGGGGTAGATTTTAAAAAGGTGCAAGCAGGCGTACATGTGCGCATGCTACCTGGGGCACACACATGTACACCCGATTTTATAACTTATGCAGGCGTGCACAAGTAATAAAATCAGAGGTCAGCACGCACAAGGGGCACGCCGAGCCGCACTGCCTTCCCTCGTTCCCTTAACCCTAACCTGACCTTCCCACACCCCTTCCCCTAACCTTTCCTACCCATAGCCCTACTCTAACCCCCCAAAAAAACTTTTATTTTACCTTTTGCACCTGCCTCTGGGCAGACACAAGTTGCGCGTGCCGGCAGCCTGCCAGCACGCGATCCTTCGACACAGCGGCAATGGCCGCTGTGTGGGAGGCCTCTGGCCCCACCCCCAGACTGCCCCTTTAATAAAGCCCCAGGACTTACACGCATTGCCGGGCCTTTTAAAAATAGGCCTGGTGCACGTAAGACCAGTTACGCGCGTAATCTTTTTAAAATCTGGCCCTAAGTATGTAGTAGTGCGCTGTAACTAATGTTAGTGCGCACTAATAAATGCAACTTAAAAATTAAAAAGTATCAATTCAGAGGAGCTCATTAGCGAGAAAAACAGTGCGCACTAATTTGTATTACTGCGCAATAAGAGATATGCAGTGCGCAATAACTCCATTAGTGCACACTAGCACAAAATACAAATTTTGCTGAAATTTCAGCAAAAATCACTTAGTATATCAGTGCTACCAAACCATGACAAATTAGACAATATTGTTGACGTTGTCTAATTCATGCAAAACGAATGCACATTCCTTTGTGTTTTTCTGATTTTGGGGCTCATAGGAAGCACTCTAAGGATGTGAATCAACACTGCTGCACAGTTAGCAATGAGAAGAAAGAGACTACATTAATTATTCCAGTTATTTTGCTCACTGGTGGATTTAATCCTACGGCTGCTTCTAGGTATTGGGACAGCTGGGGGAATCCCCCTCCAAAATCACGTTTTGAAGTGGACTTGGAGAAGTCCCTCCTTGATGTCATGTCAGCCGGCCAGCATACAATAAAGATGAGGCTGGGCAGGGGAACTAGTTTTGTTGAAAAAGACGACTTCAGGTAGCAGGGCATTCATGTCATATCCTCTCCTCCCCCATGAAGTTGCCTACTCTGCCTCTTGGGAAGTCAACCCTGGAATTTGTTGGTGGCAGTATAGTATTGAAGCAAAGGCAAAGAAGGATTATGTGCTCAATAGATACCAAAACAGAAGATGTCAAGAGGATCAAGGAGTTTAGGTATGAAAAAGCTGTGCTACTGGGAACAGGAATACCTAGAGCCCATTTCCCAAAGGAGTGCTTGTAGAAAATAAAATATTTTGCAAGATTGTGATAGAGAATGATAAAAAGATATGAATGTATGATCTGGAAAATGTTTTTTTCCATCAGACTGTCACTATTGAAGAAGTTTTGATTCATTAAGGGGCAGATTTTAAAAGGAACGTACGCGCGGCATACACTTGTACGCGCTATCCGAGTGCACAAATGTACGTCCAATTTTATAAGATGCGTATGCAGCCACGCGCATGTATAAAATCAGGGGTCGGCGCACGCAAGGAGGTGCACATTATAGAAACATAGAAACATAGAAATGACGGCAGAAGAAGACCAAATGGCCCATCCAGTCTGCCCAGCAAGCTTCACACATTTTTTCTCTCATACTTATCTGTTTCTCTTAGCTCTTGGTTCTATTTCCCTTCCACCCCCACCTTTAATGTAGAGAGCAGTGATGGAGCTGCATCCAAGTGAAATATCTAGCTTGATTAGTTAGGGGTAGTAGCCGCCGCAATAAGCAAGCTACACCCATGCTTATTTGTTTTACCCAGACTATGTTATACAGCCCTTATTGGTTGTTTTTCTTCTCCCCTGCCGTTGAAGCAGGGAGCTATGCTGGATATGCGTGAAGTATCAGTCTTCTCCCATGCTGTTGAAGCAGAGAGCCATGCTGGATGTGCATCGAAAGTGAAGTATCAGGCACATTTGGTTTGGGGTAGTAACCGCCGTAACAAGCCAGCTACTCCCCTCTTTGTGAGTGTGAATCCTTTTTTCCACATTTCCTCTTGCTGTTGAAGCTTAGAGCGATGTTAGAGTCACAGTAAGCATGTGTATGTTTATTTAATAAGGGTATTGACTCCAGGCAGTAGCCATCATTCTGGCGAGTCACCCACTCTTCATTGGCGGCCTCTTGACTTTATGGATCTACAGTGTTTATCCCACGCCCCTTTGAAGTAGGAGCAATGGATGGCCATCGCCAATGGATGGCGACGGCCATCCATTGCTCCTACCATGTGACAGGGGCCAACCAATGGCACCGGTAGCCCCTGTGACATAGTAAGGGCAAAGGCTATCGGCACCATTTTGAATACTGGCAGCAGACGGCCCGAGTGCAAGAGATCACTCCAGGACCCCCGCTGGACCACCAGGGACTTTTGGCAAGTCCTAGGGGGGTCAGAAGGGTGGGGGTTTTATTCATTAATGATATATTGCATTCGTGGGGGTTCACCATACGTTTCGGAACCCCACGAATGCAACGAATAGGGACCTATATGTTGCGGATTGCGCATTCATTCAAAACGAATGCACATCCCTATAAAATAATGAATGAACAGTAACCATAAATAATTCCAGCTGCCTTAATAAACACTCAGAGCTTATCCTTCTCCCTTATCCTATAAAATATTCAACATGCACTGATGAGAGAATCAGGTGTAAACTAAGATTTCCACCACATTCAGTCTATCCCTATTCAGATAGGACTTGATTCTGCCAAATCTGGCAACATATTAAATTTCATAGAAATATGCATGTAATAATCAGAGTCTATAAAATTGTACAGTAGGGCCAAAAGTAAGTCATATGCAGTATCTCTGCAGCCTTGTAAAAGTGAAGTAAGTTAAGCACTGCTCTCCGATGTTAAATATTGTTTCAGTCTCTCCTTGCCTTTGATCTTTCTTTGGCTATGCAGCTTCACAATACACATTCTGCAAATATTTGGAGGCATAAGACGTAGCATGCACCAGCAGCTGATGTCACCACTAAGGAAGAACAATGTGTTATATTTTTTGCCTGTTGTTAAAGAGGATGAGTTATAGCAAAAGATTTGAAAAGAAGGAATTTCAGCTAATCAGGAATACAGATAGCACACTATTTAATTAAAAGGTTGGCCCTGAAACCACCAAAAACCCATTTCCCCTTCTTATGAATTCATGTAAGAAATCTACAACATTTTTTTTGTTTTGATTGACAGTTTTTCTTCTTCTTCTACCAGCTCAGTGAGACCTAACCTCCATTGGGCGACAAAGTCATGGAACTTCATTTGCAACTACTCATTTCTAACCTTCCTTGCCCCCCCCCCCCCCCCCTCATTTTATAGCCCACTCCCAACATATTCAGCTCAGTTATTGTAGTGAGAATTGTCAGCCAGGTGCCACATACTAGATTTTTTCCAGAAACCTGTAATAATGGACATTATGTCCAACCACAAGGTATTGTTGTCTAATAACTGGAACTTCTCCCTCCCCCTCCGAGACTATGAATGCTGTCTCTGCAGCATCCCCATCTCCCATCAGCCCTGAAGAGTACATAACTTTTCTGGAAATTACTCATGTCCTTCACATGACAGCACATAGGGAGAAATTACTACCAAACTGATAATTTTGTTTTCCTTAGTGTAGACAGATGGACTCAGAAAGGGGTTATGCTCCCCTGCCAGCAGATGGATACCAAGCAAGCTGATATCACAAAAAATATATATATACAGTGACCTCAGCCTGCCTAAAAGCAACTGTGGAAAGACTAGCAAAAAAATTGATTAAAAGCAGGCAACTATAACTGTCCTCAACCAACAAGAGACACTGAACTCAAGCAACAAAAGTACAAACCACAATCTAGGGAGTGGATGAACACTTACCAGTAATCCCTGGAATACATAGCCACACAGGAAGACCAGTGACACCTTCGGTAGCTGAGGGCAGGAAGCTGAGTCCATCTGTCTACACTAAGGAAAATGAAATTATCAGATAATTGGTAATATCTCCTTTCCTAGTATGTAGATAGATGGACTCAGAACAAGTGGGATGTACCAAAGCTAATCCTGAATAGGATGAGAGGCTGGCCATGGTCCAGTCAACATCACACATGCAAAGGCTGCATCCTCCTGGGCCAACACATCCAGATGATAAAACCTGGAAAAAGTGTGTAAGGAGTAGGGATGTGCAGCCAAAACGTTTTAGTTGCATTCGTGATTCGTATTCGTGGACGGTCAATTCCGTTCCATACAGACGTATGGAGAATTCCATACGTTGCTGTTCTGTCCATACGTTTCCCGGTTCCCATTAAAGTCAATGGGGGAAGGATTTCCAGCCTATTTTTGGCTGCAGAATTGGGGTTTTCTTATCAATTTTCATGAAACATCTGGGGAGCAACCATCACAACAACAAAACAGCTCCAAGGTACTTAGACTGTGGCAAAGTGGCACCAAAGTGGCATGAATAGCCTAAGGCACTGGAAAGGTGCAAAGGGGTACCAGAAGTGGCAAGTGTGCTTTAACAGAGGCACAAAGCAGCAGTGAGAATGTCAAAAACACACCACAGCTTCAAAACAGAGCACTGATAGCAGATGCATGAACCATCGAAGGCAGCACGACAGGCAAAGCGGCAAGACAAGTGGCATTGACATCCAACAGCACAATGAAGGGGGAACATAGCAAGCAGATAGACTAGCACCAACACACTGAGGAACCATGAGAGTGGCAAGAACACCACAAGGAGTTAAGTGAGTCATCTGGTGTATGGCAGCAAAGCAGAATGGCAGAAAGTTGATAGGGGCAAGACAGGCTGGCAGAGTGGAGGTAGTCTGGTCCCTGTGGTTTTCATAGGGGAAAGACAGGCTGGCCCAGGAGAGAGTTCCCTTTCCTTTGTGCAGGGAAGGACTCCCTGGAATGGGTTCACCCCTAGAGTTGTGTGCACCCGGTGTTTACATTGGTGTCTAGTGAATATCTTTGGCGTCTAGTGAATTCCGTTGGCATCTAGTGAATTACGACTGTACTTACGTACTTCAGCTGATGACAAAGGAACTTGAAGAGCTCTCAGAAATAAGAATACTGCTACTCAAGTCCAAATCTGCAATATCAACCTATGTTGACTTTGTACTGTAAAGGTCAAACACTTGTAGGAACACAAGGCCTGGATGAACAGGCACAGCAATCGAGGTGAAACACTTTTAGGAACACAATGAAACAGAAACATAGAAACATAGAAATGACGGCAGAAGAAGACCGAATGGCCCATCCAGTCTGCCCAGCAAGCCTCACACATTTTTTCTCTCATACTTATCTGTTTCTATTAGCTCTTTGTTCTATTCCCCTTCCACCCCCACCATTAATGTAGAGAGCATTGATGGAGCTGCATCCAAGTGAAATATCTAGCTTGATTAGTTAGGGGTAGTAGGGGCAGTAACCACCGCGATAAGCAAGCTACACCCATGCTTGTTTGTTTTACCTAGACTATGTTGTACAGCCCTTGTTGGTTTTTTTTTTCTTCTCCCCTGCCGTTGAAGCCGGGAGCTATGCTGGATATGCGGGAAGTAACAGATTTTTTTCTCCCCTGCCGTTGAAGCAGAGAGCCATGCTGGATATGCATTGAAAGTGAAGTATCAGGCACTTTGGTTTGGGGTAGTAACTGCCGTAACAAGCCAGCTACTCCTCGCTTTGTGATTGCAAATCCTTTTTTTCTTCACCGCTGTCGTTGAAGCTATGCAGGATATGCGTGAAGCATCAGTTTTTTTTTTTTTTTCCCCTGCTGTTGAAGCAGAGAGCTATGCTGGAAATGTGTGATGTATCAGTCTTTCTCCCATGCCGTTGAAGCAGAGAACCATGCTGGATATGCATGGAAAGTGAAGTATCAGGCACATTTGGTTTGGGGTAGTAACCGCCGTAACAAGCCAACTACTCCCCGCTTTTTGAGTGCGAATCCTTTTTCTTCTCCCTTGCCGTTGTAGCAGAGAGCACTGCTGGATGTGTGAAGTATCAGTTATTCTTCTCCCCTGTCGTTGAAGCAGAGAGCTATGCTGTATATGCATTGAAAGTGAAGTATCAGGCATATTTGGTTTGGGGTAGTAACCGCCGTAACAAGCCAGCTACTCCCCTCTTTGTGAATGCAAATCCTTTTTTCCATTTCCTCTTGCTGTTGAAGCTTAGAGCGATGTTGGAGTCACAGTAAGCATGTGTATGTTTATTGAATGAGGGTATTGTGTCAGGAGCCATCATTCTGGCGAGTCACCCACTCTTCATTGGCGGCCTCTTGACTTTATGGATCCACAGTGTTTATCCCACGCCCCTTTGAAGTCTTTCACAGTTCTGGTCTTCACCACTTCCTCCGGAAGGGCATTCCAGGCATCCACCACCCTCTCCGTGAAGAAATACTTCCTGACATTGGTTCTGAATCTTCCTCCCTGGAGCCTCAAATTGTGACCCCTGGTTCTGCTGATGTTTTTCCTACGGAAGAGGTTTGTCGTTGTTTTTGGATCATTAAAACCTTTCAAGTATCTGAAAGTCTGTATCATATCACCTCTGCTCCTCCTTTCCTCCAGGGTGTACATATTTAGATTCTTCAATCTCTCCTCGTACGTCATCCGATGAAGATCCTCCACTTTCCTGGTCGCCCTTCTCTGTACCACTTCCATCTTGTCTTTGTCTTTTTGTAGATACGGTCTCCAGAACTGAACACAGTACTCTAGGTGAGGCCTCACCAAGGACCTGTACAAGGGAATAATCACTTCCCTTTTCTTACTCGATATTCCTCTCTCTATGCAGCCCAGCATTCTTCTGGCTTTTGCTATCGCCTTGTCGCATTGTTTCGCTGTCTTCACATCATTAGACACTATCACCCCAAGGTCCCTCTCCTGCTCCGTGCACATCAGCCTTTCCCCCCCCCATCGAGTACAGTTCATTCGGATTTCCACTCCCCATATGCATGACTTTGCACTTCTTGGCATTGAATCTCAGCTGCCATATCTTCGACCATTCTTCCAGTTTCCTTAGATCCCGTCTCATTCTCTCCACTCCTTCTGGCGTGTCCACTCTGTTGCAGATCTTAGTGTCATCCGCAAAAAGACAAACCTTACCTTCTATCTCATCCGCAATGTCGCTCACAAAGATATTGAACAGGACCGGTCCCAACACTGATCCTTGCGGTACACCACTTAAAACCGCTCTCTCTTCAGAGAAGGCTCCATTTACCATCACACATTGTCTTCTGTCCGTCAACCAATTAGCAATCCAGGTCACCACCTCGGCACTCACTCCCAAGCTTCTCGTTTTATTCACCAGTCTCCTGTGCGGAACCGTATCAAAAGCTTTGCTGAAATCCAAGTAGATGACATCAAGTGCTCTTCCTTGATCCAATTCCTTGGTTACCCAGTCAAAAAAGTCAATCAAATTTGTCTGACAGGTTCTTCCCCTGGTGAATCCATGCTTCCTCTGGTCCATCAATTCTCCAGACTGTAGATAGTTCACTATTCTCTCTTTCAGCAGTGACTCCATTACTTTTCCCACCACCGAAGTGAGGCTAACCGGTCTGTAGTTGCCTGCCTCTTCCCTGTTCCCACTCTTGTGAAGCGGGACCACCACCGCTCTTCTCCAATCACTCGGCACCACTCCCGTTTCTAGGGATCTATTGAACAGGTCACACAGCGGACCCGCCAGAACATCTCTGAGCTCCCTCAATATCCTTGGATGAATCCCATCAGGCCCCATGGCTTTGTCCACTTTCAGGTTCTTTAGTTCTTCCCACACATTTTCTACTGTAAAAGGATTTCTATCTATTCCACTTCCCTCCAGTTTCTTGTTGTGTAGAGATGGTCCTTCTCCAGGGTCTTCTTTAGTGAACATAGAGCTGAAGTATTCGTTTAATATTTCTTCCATTTCTTCGTCTCTCTCCACACATTGATCATTACCACCTTTCAATTTCACTATACCACTTTGGACCTTTCTCTTTTCGCTGATGTATCTGAAAAATGTTTTGTCACCATTTTTTATCTCCTTGGCAATCCTCTCTTCTGCTTGACTCTTTGCCAACTTGATTAATTTCTTCGTCTCCCTCAGTTGATACAAATATTCTTCTTTGTGCTCCTCCCTTTGGGATCCTTTATATTTCTTGAATGCTGTTCTTTTAGCTTTAATTTTGTCAGCCACCTCTTTTGAGAACCAGATAGGTTTCAGTTTTCTTTTGCTTTTCTTTACATTTCTAACATATAGAGCAGTTGCCTTGGTGATTGCTCCTTTTAGATTGGTCCACTGCTGATCCACATCTCTCTCGTTCTCCCATCCATTAAGTTCTTCCTCCAGGTAGTTCCCCATTTCCTGGATGAACAGGCACAGCAATCGAGGTCAAACACTGGTAGGAACACAGGGCCTGGACAGTAGATGGTCAGGCACAGCGATTCATGTAAGGTACATGTGCTGCAGTGCTTACATTATCTGGAGCATAGGAGGCAATTGGAGCTGCTGCAAGGCTTTGAATAGCTTTTATTCATCTTGCCATTCACAGGGAAAATTTGGAAACCCAAGCAAAAGCAGGTTTACTTTGAAAAACACTAGCATTTCCATCAACTCTGGTGCCGGCCTTGAGCGGTGAGGGCTCATGATATCCCCTGTCATTGAAAAGATACGTTCACTGGGCACACTGGTTGGTGGACATGACAGATATCGCTGAGCCACTTTGGCTAGGTGTGGCCAGACAGTGGACTTGTGTGCCCAATATGCCAGCGGATCTGTCTGCATTTTCTCTATCGGCTCTGAGAGATACCGTGTCACTGACAGCTGTGCGGCTGTCTCCTCCTGTGCCTAGGAGGGCTCAGAGTCACTCAACCCAGCTACTTTCTCTCTCGCCTGTTGCACAACTGATGAATCTTTATGGGCAACATGCCTTGGGCGTTCTGACGTGGGGGAGGAGGTACTATCTGTCACAGACACAGTACTACTCCTGCCTGGGCTAGCAGCACAACTCTCTGACATGCCTGCTGTTTCCACCTCTGCTTCAATCCTAATCTGTCTCCGCCTATGGCGCTCCTGTTCACGGACCTTTGCTAACAGCAGCTCCTTCACAAATGACAGACAATTGGTCTGTAGGGCGAGTTTACCTTTTACACGGGGATCACAGACAGAGGCGAGCATGTATGTGTGGTTGTCTGTTAAAGGCCTTAATCTGTCTTTCACCTGCTGCTGCAAAACGTCCAGACACTGCAGCACCTCAGCAGTCATTACCTCTTCCCGTTTAAAGGCCTCCAATTGTTCATCCAGGAATTTAACTATAGGGATGATGTCAGCCAAGGTGGCACTTCTGGAACTCAGCTCTTCCTGACATCCTTGAAGGGCTGCAGGATTTCTACCAGCTGACTCATGACTAACCAATCATGATGCCCTAGGGGATTCTGCACACCTATGTCTATTGTACCAGAAAGTTCATGAAGGGGTGTCTACAGCTCCAGGAACCTCTCCAGCATCATAAAGGTGGAATTCCACTGGGTGGCAATGTCTTGAATGAGACGCTTGTGAGGCATATCCAAATCAGTCTGCTTTTGTCGGAGAACCTGCCCCGCCTTGACACTTCTGTGGAAATGTGCTGCTATGTTCCTGCACTTCTGTATTAACCTATACAGGAATTCATTCTCCTTGTCATTGGACTCCAAGCCCAGAGCTGACTTCACTACCAGGTGCAGAGTGTGTGCAAAACATCGGATGTTCTTAAACTGCCCATCGCTTATTGCCTTAACCATGTTTGCACCATTGTCTGTGACAAAGAACCCTGCCTGCGTTTTCCTGTCTCGCTGGTGTAGTTGCCAGCCCTCCAGCATCTTTCTGATGCATGCTAGAATATTGGCTGCGTATGGGCCTGGTCCGTCAGGTGGGTGTGCAGTAAAGCCCACCTCCACCCTGATAATTCTTCAGTAATAGAGATGCTGGCTGCCCCTGCCTCTGCCATGTCCCACCAGTGTGCTGTCAGAGAGAGGTAAGAGTGTGCAGCATTCATGGCGGTCCAGATATCGCAGGTGAAATACACTCTTCCGTCTGCCTTAGCTAGCAGTGCTTGCAAGCGACTGCGACACTGCTTGTACAGGCTGGGGATGACCTTTCTACTAAATGTGGTTCTGCACGGGATTTTGTAATTTGGAAGTACAACCTTCAAAAAACGGTTGAAACCCACATTCTGCACTAGCAGATCAAGGGCAATCATTTCCCCAATGGTCCTGGTTACAACATTTGAGGCTGCCTGCCTCCTACTCCGGGATAGCGTTACCGCACTCCACCCCATTTCCTCCATGGTGGTTTGTCGCTTCTGCCACATGTCGCTTCTGCCACATGTCAGGGGGTTGCTGGCCTGCCTCCTGACTGCTAGAAGGGTATGAGGGCATGGGCAGACTCTGCTACTTTCCTACCACTGCACACTTGTTGGAAGGGGTTCCCCGACTGCAACTGCCACCATCCCCAGATGGCAGCAATCTTGTTGGGTGTTGCCTCTGCATATGATGGTTCATGCCAAAATTAGATAGATGTCCCATTTGCTTGCCTCTGCTAATATCCCTGGCACAGTAATTACACCGAGCATAACACGGGTCTTCCGTCACTTTAAAGTGTTTCCAGATCAGAGATGTCTTTCGTGATCCTCTCCTCTCTAATACCTTGGGGGTGGATGCTGGCACTGGAGTTGAGGTAGTGGGTGCACCCTGAGAAGCAATGCCAGAGGGGGCACCAGTCACCCTCTGTCCCCGTACTGACTGCTCTTCCTCCTCCTCGATATCACTGTCATCTCTCCCCTGCTGCACATTTCTGGAGGCTAAGACAGGACTAACTGATTCTACCGAAGATTCGTCAGCTATTACTTCTTCCGTTTCTGATGAGAATCCCACCCAAGAAGATTCTTCATCTGAATCAGAAGCTAACAGTGACTGCACTACCTTGTGAACGCTAAGTGTTAGTCGAGACTTCTGTCCCCCTGCTGCTTTTCTGTGTCTACATTTTGTCTGGCATCACTCTGCCTCCCCTCTCCTCTCCTCAAAAATTACAGGGCCAGAAACAAGTGGTGGCGATGGCGATGTATCATGGTCAGATTTCGTTTTTTTTTTTGGCATGCAACTGCCATCCCCTACAAAGAGTTTAGATTGCGACAGTTGCCTTTTTAGCTGTACTGGTGGTGTTGCACTAGTGTCTTTTGGGGTGCCTCCTCTGCCAGTCCCAATAAGTCGATTGCATCTCTCTTTCCCTGACATTATGGATTTTATGTCACTGAGTCGTAACACTGCCCACTGTCCCACAATAATAATGTTCAGTCTGTTAAAAATGCCCACCGCCCACTGTCTCGCTGCCTGGCTGTCCACTAATGTGTGTGGCGTGCACACAGAACCTGCTTGCTTGTAAGCACAAAAGAGGCAGACTACTCCCCGGGCACTTGACTGCACAGACCCACTCAATAACAATGTTCAGTCTGTTTAAAATGCCCACTGCCCACTGTCACACTGCCTGGCTGTGCACTAATGTGTGTGGCGTGCACACAGAACCTGCTTGCTTGTAAGCACAAAAGAGGCAGACTACTCCCCGGGCACTTGTCTGCACAGACCCACTCAATAACAATGTTCACTCTGTTTAAAATGCCCACTGCCCACTGTCACGCGGCCTGGCTGTGCACTAATATGTGTGGCGTGCACACAGAACCTGCTTGCTTGTAAGCACAAAAGAGGCAGACTACTCCCCGGGCACTTGACTGCACAGACTCAGCCTATTAAACTTCCCAGTGAAGCCCAGTGCACTGAGAGACTAAGTAATTGGAATTTAAAAAAACAGGAATTTTTGTCACTCCAGAAAAATGGATGACATTGAAAATAATATCTCTCTCCAAGCCAGCCCAACACCCTAAATGGTAAATGGTGGTCAGTGCTAGCTGACCTAGCACAGTCAGCTTCTCTTCTCAGTCAGAGATCAGTCTGACCAAAATAAACTGCTTGAAAGAAACAGGAATAGTAGTGACTGTAGCTGACCCCCTGGCACTACAGCAAGACAAGGAATATTTTTCTTTCCTTTGCTAGCCTGTCTCTTCTCTATAAGTTCTGCCTGCCTGCTCCCTCTTCCACCCATCAGCCAAACTCCCCACAGCATCGCTGGAAATAACTGCGTGCCTCCTCATGCTGCTGTTTATATACTGCTGGCTCGTCAGTAAAATCCACAGAGAGCACTGAATGACAGCGCGATTGGCTGCATTCTGTGCTGCTCAGAAAATGTCAGCGAGGATACGCTGCGTTCCGGTATCCATGCCGACCTGTCCGACCCTTTCCTGTGAGTCACTGCGACTCACAGGAAAGGGTCAGAGAGGTTGGCATGGTTACCGCAGGGCACCGCCATTTTGTGTTAATCATGGGTAGCTCGCAGCTAATGGCGGGGAAGAAAATACTTGCCTCGCTGCGCGCCGAATAAAACAGATCTGTTAAATACGTGGAGAGTTGCAATGCGTTTCGCCTGCCCACGTATTTAACAGATAGGAAAAAATAAGTTGCGGATTACAAATTCGTGGAAAACGGATGCACATCCCTAGTAAGGAGGACCACATCGCAGCTCAGCAAATGTCAATGGGAAACAACAATCTAACCTCCACCCATCACACTGCCTGAGCCCTAAGTGGAATTTGCCCTAACCTGAGTAGGCAATGGCTTATGAGCATCCACATACATGGCCGTGACTACCTCCTTAAGCCAGTGAGCTATTGTAGCCCATGAAGCTGATTTGCCCTGCTTCCTTCCAACATGAAGGACAAACAGGCAATCCATCTTTCGGAAAGGCTGAGAAACCTCCAGATACTGAAGAACATGTCTCCGGACATCCAAGGGACACAAGAGGTGATACTCTTCTGCAGCCCTGTCCTTATCCAAGGGTGGCAGGGAAATGGAATGTAGGGGTGTGTATTCAGTCCCTACGTATTGGCAATCCACAACGGATGTGGCCATATTCGTTGTATTCGTGGGGAAGCGAAACGTATCGTGATTCCCCACAAATACATGAATCTTCGCCGAAATATTCGGCCGCCTAAAGAAACCAATTTAAACAACCCCCCCCACCCTCCTGACCCCCCCAAGACTTACCAAAACTCCCTGATGACATAATGAGGGCAAAGGCGATTGGTGCCATTTTGAGTACTGGCATCCGACGGCCGGAGTGCAGGAGGTCGCTCCTGGACCCCCGCTGGACTTTTGGCAAGTCTTGTGGGGGTCAGGAGGGTCCTCCAAGACTTTCCAAAAGTCCCTGGTGGTCCAGCAGGGGTCCAGGAGTGACCTCCTGCACTCGGACCGTCAGCTGCCAGTAATCAAAATGGCGCCAATAGCCTTTGCCCATACTATGTCACAGGGGCTACTGGTACCATTGGTCAGGCCCTGTCACATGGTAGGAGCACAAGATGGCACCAATGGCCATGTGACAGGGGCTGACCAATGGCACCGGTAGCCCCTGTGACATAGTAGGTCAAAGGCTATCAGCGCCATTTTGAAACCTGCACAGAGGGTGTGAGTGCAGGGGATGGCTCCCGGACTCCCTGCTGGTCCACCAGGGAGTTTTGGTAAGTCTTGGAGGGGTCAGGAGGGTGGGGGGGGTTGTAGTTAATTTTAATTTTAGCTGGGAAACGAATAGAAATCGATGTATTAACGTTTCGGGGCGCCATATGGCCGAATGCAACGTATCTGCCCCCCGACGAATCCAAATCCCGAATGCAACATATGGCATCCCTCTGCACATCCCTAACGGACTGATTCAAGTAAAAATCTGAGATCACCTTAGGCAAGAAGGAGGGGACAGTACACAGCTGTTCTGCCCCTGGAGTCTCCTGAAGGAATAGCTCCAGGCAAGACAAGGCCTGCAGCTCATAAATCTGATGCATAGAACAAATCACCACCAGGAACACTATTTTCAGGGTCAATAACTGCAAGGAAATGCCATGCAGTGGTCAAAACATAGGGCCTGCCAGAAAGTCCAATACCAGGTTAGGACTCCATAATGGAACCGGTAACCACAAGCGAGGCTTGTGTACTCTCTTCAAGAAATGGGCCACATCAAGATGCGATGATAAGGACACATCATTCACCTGTCTCCTGAAATTGGCAAGATCCGCAACCTGAACCTTCAAGGAAGGGCCAAATCTTTATTTAACCCAATCTGCAAAAATTCCAAAATGAGTAGGATCATAACTGAATGAGGAAGAATCCCTCATTCCTCACACCAGGCCTCAAACACCTTCCAAACCCACACATAGGCCAAGGAGGTGGAGAATTTTTGAGCGTGGATCAAGGTGTCAATCACCGCAAAAGAATATCCGTGCTTCAACGAATAAGCCCTCTCAAAGACCAAACCATAAGACAGAACCAAGTCAGATCTTCATGAAGAACAGGCCTCTTTTCTAACAGATTCTGGTGCGGCAGAAAATGAAGAGGGGCCTCCAACAGGAGTCTTCGCAGATCTGCATACCATGGTTGTCTGGGCCAATCCAGTGCCACCATCTCCCTGTGGCCTTTGATGTTGCAAACTATCCTGCCCAACAAGGGCCATGGGGGAAGGCATATAGCAGCTTATCTTCCAGAAAGACCTGCACAAGAACTTCGATACCCAGGGACCATGGATCTCTCTTGCGACTGAAGAATTGAGGAACCTTCTCATTTGTGAGAAATTGCCAACAGATCTAAGAATGGAAGGCCCCAGCTATCCACTATCAGCTAGAATGCCTCATCTGACAGCACCCATTCTCCTGGGTCCAGACTTTCTTGGCTGAGACTGAGAGTCTGCTCTTATGTTGTCTTTTCCTGCAATTTGAGAGACCTATATCATTCCATAAATTGGTCTATTTCCTGCGACACTTGCTAGCTCTTGATTCCTCCCTTCTGATTGATGTAAGCCACCATCATTGTCAGACATCACTTGAACCGCTTGACCATGCAGTCTGTGGCTGAGCTGCAAACACACCAACTGGACCACCCGGGCTTCCACGCAATTGATGCTCCAGAGGGCCTCTTCACATTCCAGCATCCTTGCGCCATGAACTCCTGACAGTGAGCTCCCCAACCCTGGAGATTCAAATCTGTCATGTGTATCAACCAGTCCGGGTGGGGTCAAGGAAACACTGTTTCTCAGATGATCCTCCTGCAACTACTACTGGGGGTGAGAGCAGATGTCCATTGGCAAGTGAAGCCAAATTGAACAGTCCTGAGACTCTGGGTTCCAATGAGACAGCAGAGATCATGGAAGAGGACAAACATGCACCCTCATCCACAGCACCACTTCCAAGGTAGCTACCATCAAACCGAGCATCTGTAGATAAGACCATACTTTCAGGCATATAGAGTTCACCAAAAGGTGCACTTGTGACATCAACTTCTGAATTTGAGGCTCTGGCAGGAAAACTCTGGTCTGCCTCATTTTGAACTGAACACCTAAATACTCCAATGACTGAGATGGCTGTAGACTGCTCTTGGTCAGATTTACCAACCAACTGAGCACTTACAACAAGGAAATCACCTTGTGGATCACCAGGTGGCTCTTTTCCAGTGACTTGGCTCGAACCATCCAGTCATCCAAATATGGGTGTATTAGGATTCCACCTTTCCTCAAATTTTCGCTATGACCACCATAACCTTGGAAAATGTTTTGGAGGCAGTGAGCAGATCAGAAGCAGCACCCGAAAATGAGAATGGCATCCCAACACCATAAAATTCAGAAAACATTGGTGCTTCAATCAGACGGGAATATGAAGGTAGGCCTCGGACAGCCAGGGAGGTTAGAAATTCCCCCGACTGCACAGCCATTATCATGGATTGCAAGGTTTCCATATGAAAATAAGTCCCCTGCAAGTGATTGTTGACCCCCTTGAGATCCAGGATGGGACGAAGGGAACCATCCTTCTTGGGCACAACAAAATTAATGGAATATCTCCCCATATTTTCTTGAGATGTAGGCACTGGAACCGCAGTCCTCAGCCTGAGGAGCTTTAGTAGCGTAGGTTCCACTACCTGCCTCTTCTGTGGGGAGTGGCAAGGAGATACTATGAACATGTCCTGAGGAATACTGTGAAATTCCAGCGCATATCCTTCTTGTATCACCTCCAGAACCCAATGATCTGATGTGATCTCAACCCACCTTCGATAAAAGAGAGATAGGCGACCCCCTATCTACTGATCCTGAGGGTGGTCAGGAAATCATTACTGCACGGCTTGGGAGGAGCTGCCACCTGAGCCCCCTCCTCTCTTGGGCTGTCTGAGATGAAAGGACTGAGACCTGTCAAAAGGCTGAGTCTTCTGAAAGGTCGACCCTCTGTAGGAACGAAACTACTTGGAACCCAGGAGACGATCCCTCATATGAAAGGGGCATTGCAACTACTTGTTATCCACTGACAAGTGAGGAATCAGAGACTTACCCCATTTACTGGCCAGTTTCACCAACTTGATCCCAAACAAAAGCAAACCTTTAAACAGCATTTTCATAAGATTAGCTTTGGAGGTCACAACAGCCAACTAATTCCACAGCCATAGTTGGCGCCTGGCTGCTATCACTGAAGCCACTCCTGTAGCCGAGGTACAGACCAAATTAGACATGGAATCTGCTCCAGGGACACCCAGAATCTTCAAGGTCTGGGAAATCAGGGCCAGCAGTTCATCTCTTTAAAAGAACCGCAACATGGTCTGATACGGCTCCACTCCCGGAGAAATTTCCCCATCTTCCAGGGAATCAAGATCTTCCTCATCATCAGTGCCATCTGGGTTCCTGGCAGGAATATCCACAGTCACCCAAGGCGTGTTTCGACCCTTAAACATAGGACTGGATGTGGGAGAGGCCACCGACGGAGGGTCCGACCTAACAGGATTGGCTAAGGCCAAGGATTGTGCCTGAAGAAAGGATTGTAATCCCTAAAAACACTCTACCCAAGAAAAGGCAGAAAGATCCAGGGCGAACTCAGAAGGCACAGGAGCATGGCCCACTGCATTGCCATCTCCTGTTGAGGAATCATTCAAGGAAGTTCCCAGCTCCGGCGTACCACCAGACAATTCCTTAGCTAGACTCTCATCAGGCTGGGAAGAACCGCAACCTGAACCAGACTCTCATCAGGATGGGAAGAACTTAGTAAAATCAGAAGAAGATAACTTTCTGAGCCTCTAAACAGCTCATACACATGTTAGAGGTCACTCCTGACTGAGATGCCCCAAAATGACAAGCAACAGAGAGAGAGAGAGGTTCCTTGTTTCTTGTTTACAGGTCCATCAAAGGAGAACAGCTGACAGAGAATATGCATCCAGCTGGATCTTGCTGAAAAATTCAAGTGCACAAATTTTATGTGCACAAAAATAAGGTGCCCCAAGAGTAAGCGCTACAAATAACTGAGCACAAACTAAGTGCCAAAAACTGAGCCCACTGAACACTCAAATTGTGCACACAAAAGACATGCCCAAAACCAAGCGCACAATGCGTGCTCAGAGCCGGATGAACTACACACAGTGGAGTACCAGTAGAGGGCAGACTAATACGCACTAAAAAGCCGCCAAGTCCTACCATGTGGCACACAAGAAAAAAGCCCAACCATGGGGCCTAGCTCACCAGGGCCACTCAACCCGCCAGGCTGCCCAATTTCTCTGACCCGAACAGAAGCAGGAATGAAAGTCGGAATGGCGCCTAGCACAGAGACTGGAGGAAGTCCTACAAACCCCTTTAACTGTGTCTGCCACTTATCTTGTATATTTCTTATCTTGAATTCAGCGCTTACCAGCTTAGTACAGAGTCTCTGGCCTCGGGGGAGAGTGCATCTGCCTTTACTGCTGTACTTGGCCTCCTACAACCACCGCCTTTAAGCTGTACAATCAGCTAAGTCCATACCGAGGAACCAGCTACCGGACCAAGGCATACATCTGAGGGAAATAACCTCAGGAATTCTCAACTGGGGGAGGGACCAATTGGTATCACCACAGGAGAGCGGGGCTTGCTAAATTTATTTTCCTTATTCCTCCTTTTCAAAATGAAGCAATCCCCAGTAGGGAAATGCTGGCAGGCTGAGGTCACTGCGGTGGTATTTATACTGTGACATCAGCTTGTTCCATCTCCATCTGCTGGCAGGGGAGCATAGCTCACTTGTTCTGAGTCCATCTGTGTACACGCTAGGAAATGCTTGTTACTAATCCATCAGACCAACCCCTGCAACATTTTTTAAATAACTGAATTTGCTCCAGCAATAATGTGCATATGCTGTTTTGAAACATAACTCCAGCATAGTCACCTTATCGCCATGCTTCATATCCTCTATTGCCATTCTTTCCAGCCAATTGCATCACCCCTTCCCTCATCACCACAATCACTCATCTCCTGAAGATACTCTCTGAAATGCTCACAGAATTTCTCATTCCTCTCAGACATTACATCCCATCTACATTATATGTTATGCTTTATTACTGATTTACTTTACAAATATGAATCCAAAGCAGTTTACATCACAAAAAGAAATACAAAATAGTTACTAATATGCAGAATAGCCCCATGCCCCTCTCTCACTGAAGGATAGGCCAGCTTTGTAATACTAAATTAAAAACTGTCGCTCGAAATAAATCCACAAAAAAAATCTCATACCTGCTTACCTAAATGCCAACTATCAAACACCAGAAAATCTAATCCCCATATGCACTATTCACTTAAAGAAGTCAAGCAGCAAATCTGCCCTCACATACACACATTTTACAGGGTTCTTAAAAAATCAACTGCCAAATTGTTCACCAAACTTCTTTACTCTTTTGTTCTACCACTGCATCACAAATAAGATCACAAAGGCATTTCTTCACCAACATGTAAAAAGGAAAGTAAATAAATGTTTTCCATTTAGAAAAATAAAATAGAGGACATTAGTTTTATTTAATTCAAATTTTTATTATTTCCAAGTTTTATTGATTTAAGATACAGCTCAAATAACAATTTGATAATTTATATTCAATCATTTTCATTTTGGTTAAGCAACTTAAAATTGGATGAAAAAATAAGCAAAACTAATAAATATGAACTTTCAAGAACTGTGTACATAGCTACTCATTTTTTGTTTAGTGTTCAGGGTGGTTTACATATGAAAACATGTATTCATTGATACAGATCCCAACAAGATGGACAAAATGGATATACCGGTGACATCTCGGCCAGACATGCACATATTGGCCACACAAATATTGCACTTAAATACAATAGCATTTTAGACATGATACTTCTTTGGATCTGGAAACATAATCTATCATGTTTTGAATATGTTTTCACTGCAAACATTATCCTTTTCTCTCATAAAATATGTGGGATGATCCTATGTTATTTTATCTCGGTAGTACATAGGCAGGTAGCTGGGCATGTATCCCAAACATCCACATAGGAATCACAATACTGGTTAAACTTCTCACAGTTTATGGCTAGGTCATCATATGGGCAAGGATTTGCTGAAACAAAATATGTTGTTAAAAATTAATGATTTTCATATATGAAGTGAAATACCTTGTATACAGTAGTAGGCTGATATTCATCAGATAGAAACTTATGCAATTATAAATATCTGAACTAAAGATGCATACATTTTACATATGATCAATAAAGTCCCTGTTTTAGTTTGAATTATTGTAATAGAAAAGCCCTATGTAAGTTTAGTCTTCACATTAATCAGAATAATAGAAATAGAAATAATACATAAAAAGTATTATAACTGAATTTGGCAGTTATCTCTGGGACTTCAGCTCATTTGTGACAAGTTATGCGATCCTGGTGCCATGAGCCTTTAAGTGCATTTGTGCAACTAAGAGAAGATTTCCTTTTTTGTTATAGTCTTCCCTCCCACTCCTATACCCATATCTAGTATGATCCTCATATTAGTTACAATCCTTCTGGAGCCCTGCAATCATGGGCCCTGATATACCTTTAAGTAAGCTCTGCCTTTGGGGATGGTAAGCTGGGTAATTTCATGATAACAGATGTCTTGGGCTACCTGTATCACTTATTAGGCTGGCCAGCTAGAGGATATGACAGTAGTGGTGATCGCAAGTACCCAGTATAAAAAAAATTCTAGGATTTCAAGGCTCAAACCGTGACACTGGCCCTGTGTGGCAGAAGAAGATGATGGACTATTAAGCGCCACTCCTGCTGGCCGCAGGAGGGGATATATAGCTGTGGATGGGGGAGAGAGAGAGTAAAAGTATCAGGAATTAGGGGCATGGATCAGGAAACCTACATCATATGAGGTAATGCGGGTGATGATAATAGGGAGACTGAATAGAATCATGGGGCAGACAGATAAACCTAGATGGAATGATGATGGAGGGGACAGAGAAAAGGAAACTGTACATGGGCTGGGGGAGCAGGGATTGTGGGAGAGGATTCAATTTGAAGGTAGGGATATACATTTGTTTTAACCAAACCTGCAAAAAGTACCAAATAAGGCTCAATTTGTTTCATTCTGGGGTTCCCAAAACAATTTAAGGGGCCCCCTGAATTAATAAAATCTTATTTGTTTAGTTCAGTTAAAATTACTGGTTGGGTCTATGCCTAGACCCAAGCTGGGACCTTACCTAGGATATAGGCCGAGCCCCAAAGCAGGGCTGCAGCCTAGGCCTGAGCATAATGCTGATATCTTAGGACAGGCCTACTCCTAAGCTTGAAGCCTAGGGTATAGGCTGAGACCCAAACCTGAGCAATGGCAGGGCCCCCAAAAAAACATTTTCCTCACTTACCTGATCCGTCAGGTATCCATAGCCACAATCAGGCTCAGGCCCAATGTTGGGGACCCAATGCTTGGGCCTCAGGGGTCCAAGCCTGTCCAATGCCTCTGCCCGGCCTGTAGATTGGGTTCAAACACTGGGGCCTCAGCTCAGATACAGGTTCAATGTTGGGTCCCAATGCCTGGGTCTTGGCCCAGGGACAGGCCTAGACCCCCAAGCCCAGGCCCTGGAGATCTGTTGGGTGCATCTTTTTTATTCTTCTATGTTTTTGAACTGATGGTGCCTGCTGTGGTCTGGCACATCCTCCCCAGCAGAAGGTGCCATGTTGATGTACGGCAGTGAAATTAGCTGCCATACATCCAAATGGTGCCCTCCAAAAGTGGGGAGGATATGCAGGAGTTAATTCATTTTGGTGCGACTACCAGCAAACAGCATCAATTCAAAAACACAGGAGAAGAAAGAAGACACGACCAACATTTCCAGGCAGGCATTCCATGCATCCACCACCCTTTCAATCAAAAAGTATTTCCTGATGTTGTTCCTCAGTCTATCCCCTTGGATATTCATATCATGACCTCTAGGTCTACATCTTTTTTCCACTGGAAAGATTTGATTCTTTTTTATTATTAATACCATTCAGGTATTTAAGTCTGTATCAACTCTCCTCTTTCTCTCCTTTCCACAAGTCTCTTTTTATATGTCTTTCGGTGATACCCCATACCAATTTGGTTGCTTTTCTTTGGACTACTTTTGTTCTGTCTCTATCCTTTTTGAGATATAGTGTATGCAAATGGTGTATTTAATCTAATTTTCTGGACTGAATTCTGCCTTTTCATTTCTGTACAAATTGCACCAGAGCTTAGTGTATCATTTTCCAAATAATTCACTTGCACCAAATTACTCAATAAAATGATTTATTTTTGAACAACCATAAAGGGGTGTATTTTGCGACTTTTTTTTTCCACTTGAATTTTGAATGAAAATCTCAGATGTCAAAGGGCCTTGAAAGCTTTTTTTCTCCCTTCACTCCGGTAGAACCGGTAGAACCGGTAGAACCGGTAGATATAGAACCGGTAGATATAGAACCGGTAGATATAGTATACTTGGATTTTCAGAAGGCGTTTGACAAAGTTCCTCATGAGAGGCTTCTAGGAAAAGTAAAAAGTCATGGGATAGGTGGCGATGTCCTTTCGTGGATTGCAAACTGGCTAAAAGACAGGAAACAGAGAGTAGGATTAAATGGGCAATTTTCTCAGTGGAAGGGAGTGGACAGTGGAGTGCCTCAGGGATCTGTATTGGGACCCTTACTGTTCAATATATTTATAAATGATCTGGAAAGAAATACGACGAGTGAGATAATCAAATTTGCAGATGACACAAAATTGTGCAGAGTAGTTAAATCACAAGCAGATTGTGATAAATTGCAGGAAGACCTTGTGAGACTGGAAAATTGGGCATCCAAATGGCAGATGAAATTTAATGTGGAAAAGTGCAAGGTGATGCATATAGGGAAAAATAACCCATGCTATAATTACACGATGTTGGGTTCCATATTAGGTGCTACAACCCAAGAAAGAGATCTAGGTGTCATAGTGGATAACACATTGAAATCGTCGGTTCAGTGTGCTGCGGCAGTCAAAAAAGCAAACAGAATGTTGGGAATTATTAGAAAAGGAATGATGAATAAAACGGAAAATGTCATAATGCCTCTGTATCGCTCCATGGTGAGACCGCACCTTGAATACTGTGTACAATTCTGGTCGCCGCATCTCAAAAAAGATATAATTGCGATGGAGAAGGTACAGAGAAGGGCTACCAAAATGATAAGGGGAATGGAACAACTCCCCTATGAGGAAAGACTAAAGAGATTAGGACTTTTCAGCTTGGAGAAGAGACGACTGAGGGGGGATATGATAGAGGTGTTTAAAATCATGAGAGGTCTAGAACGGGTAGATGTGAATCGGTTATTTACTCTTTCAGATAGTAGAAGGACTAGGGGACACTCCATGAAGTTAGCATGGGGCACATTTAAAACTAATCGGAGAAAGTTCTTTTTTACTCAACGCACAATTAAACTCTGGAATTTGTTGCCAGAGAATGTGGTTCGTGCAGGTAGTATAGCTGTGTTTAAAAAAGGATTGGATAAGTTCTTGGAGGAGAAGTCCATTACCTGCTATTAGGTTCACTTAGAGAATAGCCACTGCCATTAGCAATGGTTACATGGAATAGACTTAGTTTTTGGGTACTTGCCAGGTTCTTATGGCCTGGATTGGCCACTGTTGGAAACAGGATGCTGGGCTTGATGGACCCTTGGTCTGACCCAGTATGGCATTTTCTTATGTTCTTATGTTCTTATGTCCCTGACACATGACATCACTAAACTAACCAATAATGTAATATTTCTTAACTTACTACACAATCCTTCATCACAGGCATTAGGGCAATCACCACATGGTTCTCCAGAACGATAAGGCATATTAATCAGATTTTCAATGTTTCCTCTGAAATTGTGCAATAAGAACAGTTAAAACACAAAATATGGCTTTCTTGTTTATATGCAGTTAGGTAATATTTTTTATTAGGCTATTAATATGCCAAATACATAGTGACTATTGATTCAAATAGTTACTCAATAAGGGGTAATTCAGCTGAGCAAACTTTTAAAAATATTTCATCAGGTCAGTAAGTTTCCCTCTTATTTTTCACTTGACAATTTGCTTAGTTTATTGCAAAATCTGACCTAAAGAAGGAAGCCTAGTTTTCAAAAGCTAGTCACAAATCTTTTATTAGTTCTCCAATAGGTTTAATGCAATAACTAATTCATAGCTTTAGTTTTAATTAATAAATGAGAAGTTTTGAGCAAAATTCCTGAGTGGTTGATGGCATTTTTGCCCACCTCTGCTTATCACAGTACAGTGCAGACCCCATTTACCATACAGATTCTCAGACAATATCCCTGAGTTTGCAGTGATCGGCTGTGGGAAACTTGCATTTGCTCTATTATTTCCAGAGAGTCAGCAGGAGTATACTCATTCAGTGGCTGACACTGTAGTTTGTGACTATCTTTTTCAACCAAGTGTTGTGTGATCTGCTCACAAAGGGGTAGATTTTCAAATAGCGCGAATTGGCCCACTTTTGCTGGCGCATCAGGCGCAAGCAAAAGTAAGCTGGATTTTAGTAGATACGCGTGGAGCCGCGCATATCTGCTAAAAACCTGGATCGGCGCGTGCAAGGCTATTGATTTTGTATAGCCGGCGAGCGCCGAGCCGCGCAGCCTACCCCCGTTCCCTCTGAGGCCGCTCCGAAATCGGAGCGGCCTCGGAGGGAACTTCCTTTTGCCCTCCCCTCACCTTCCCCTCCTTTCCCATACCTAACCCACCCACCCGGCCCTGTCTAAGCCCCCCCCTTACCTTTGTCGGGGGATTTACGCCTCCCTCTGGGAGGCGTAAATCCCCGCGCGCAAGCGGGCCTCTTGCGCGCCGGGACGCGACCTGGGGGCGGGTACGGAGGGTGCGGCCACGCCCCCGGACCACCCCGGGCCGTAGCCACGACCCCGTACCCGCCCCCAAAACGCTGCCGACACGCCCCCTAAACACCGCGATGACCGGGCCCACCCCCGACACGCCCCCGACACGCCCCCCTCCGAAAACCCCGGGATTTACGCGAGTCCCGGGGCTCTGCGCGCGCCGGTAGGCCTATGTAAAATAGGCTTACTGGCGCGCAGGGCCCTGCTCGCCTAAATCCGCCCGGATTTGGGCGGATTTAGGCGAGCAGGGCTCTTAAAATCCGCCCCAAAGTGCAGTGTGGTCAATTGATCAAGAATGTTTAGCACACTAGAAAAATCTTGACTATTAACTGATTCTAAGTTTGAAGGTAACAGATACTATTCCTTCCACAAAACACTTCCTCTCCCTTAAAGACTACAAATTATTAGAGTTGTCCACAGAAAAAAAAATCATTTTGAATTATTATTTTGTTTTCTATGCCATTTTGTGTCATTTCAGTTGCTTCATTTTTAAAATTATCTTATCTTTTCATTCTGTCACTTATTTAGTTTCCATTGCAGTCAATTGAGGGAAGCAATGCACCCTGTTGTGGCCTTTGGCATTAGGGTATTCTCTGCTTTATCAAGCAGGCCAGAAGCAGCACCCCAAGACACGAAGAGGGGGGAAAAGTGGCATAAAAGATGGCATGAGTACCCCATGGCACTGTGAGAGGAAAAAGTGGTACAAATTACCTACAGCATCATGAGAGGGGCAAAGCAGTTGAAAAGAGGTATAAACACCTCAAAACTTTGCGAAAAATGCAAACCAACACAAACAATGGCATACAATGCCCAGAGTACCAAAAGATTTGCAAAGGGAACCAATAGCAGTGGCATTAACATCCCAAAGTCACCAAAAGAGAGGGAAAGGGAACCAATAAAAGTGGCATGGAAAACTCAAGGCGCAGAGTGAGGCAGTAAGAAGAGTGGCATGAAAACCCCATGGCACTTAGTGCAGTACAAGTAGTGCCCAGGTCCCCAGACTTTAAGAGGGGCGGGGAAGAAGAAGGCATTTATTTTTATATGCTTTTGTTTTTGGAGTAAAACACTCCAGAACAATAAAGAGGGAGGCAGGTCAGAAGGAACAGGCCAGGCAGCAGCAGCAGCAATGTTGGTGACAAAACAATCAGATCCTGTAGGCAAAAAGTGTGGGCATTGTTTCAGAGTACCTATGCATTGAGTCTTTGTCACTTGTATGCAAATTCAGAAAAACTGAGTAGAGAGAGGTTTATCTTAATGAAGACAAGATTTTCTATTAACTCTGGTGCCAGCCCTAAATGATGTGGATTTACTATGTGATATGCCATTAAGAAAACTCATTCATTGGGCACACTGGCTGGTGGGCAGAAAATAATATGTTAGGTGACCTTGGTGAAGTCTGGTCAGACTACAGCCTTGTGTGTCTATAGGGATGTGCATTCGTTTTCAACGCATGGGCAATCCACAATGCATAAGTCCCTATTAGTTGTATTTGTGGGTTCACGAAATGCATCGCGATCCCCCCACGAATACAACATATATTAGTTTCATTCTTTTGGCTTGCAGTGATTTCTTAGCGGCCATTTGAAATCATATTACCCCCATCTTGAGAAACCTACACTGGCTCCCAATTAAGTTTAGAATCTCTTACAAAGTACTAACAATCATACACAAATCTATTCACAAGCTCATTCCACTGGAACTCAATATCCCTTTTTGACCACATATACCCTCCAGACCGGTGAGAACAGCTTATAGAGATACTCTCCTTGCACCACCCATCAAAACCTCATTAAATAAACGATCTCTATCCACAGCGGGCCCCGCGCAATGGAACTCTCTACGTCCAGAACTCCGGAAGGAACCTTGCCCAATCACCTTTAAAAAGAGACTCAAAACTTGGCTATTCGAACAAGCTTTTAATCTATGCCAATAATCCCCTCAATCTATCCAAATTTGTTCTCCATGTACGGTGACTCTGTTTAATCCAATAAACACCTAGATATTTAGCCAGGTTTAGTCAAAGCTCCATAAAAGAATCTCATTACTATATGTTATTCGTTGTACTTTTTTCCCCAGTTCCTTGATCCAAGTTTATCTCTCTGTTCGATGTAATCGCATTCTTACATGCTTGTTAATGTTTTAATGTAAACCGAAGTGATTTGTAACTTTGCTACATGAATTTCGGTATATAAAAATATTAAATAAATAAATAAATAAATGATAAATGTGGGAGTATCCATAGCAAAAACCAGCCCTTTCCTGTGAGTCATAAGTGACCTCACAGCCCTGTTATAGAGTGGGTCAGACAGGTTGGCAAGGAGACCAGAATGCAACCTATCAGAGCTAAGCAATTTTCTAATGCAGCCATTCACCGCTCTCACTCAGTACTCTGTGACGCTATTCCTGATGATGCAGCACTATTTATTAGGGGTGTGCATTCGTTTTGAACTTAAATGTAAACGCAACTTATTTATTTTTTTTAACTTAAAAAAGTGATGTGGCGAAAACGATCGGATTTCCAACTTATTCAACATAGCTATGTTGAATACGTTGGAAATCGTGATCGTTGATCCTAAATAAAAATTTAAACCCCTCGCCCTCCTTAATCCCCCCCAAAACTTACCAAAACTCCCTGGTGGTCCAGCGGAGAGTCAGGAAGCCATTCCTCCCAGTGGTTTTGCGAGGAGCACGTGACGGCCGCGTCACGTCGATGACGCAGCCGTCACGTGGTCCACCGGGGTTCCCCCACCGGACCCCTCATTTGAACAAACAGAACTTTTGGCCAGCTTGGGGGGGGTCAGGAGGCCCCCCCAAGCTGACCAAAAGTTCCTTTTGGGCCCAAGGAGCGTCCCGGAGCGAACCCGCGGGGAATCACGTGACGCCGCGTCACTCCGACGTGGCGCCGACGTCACGTGCTCCTCGCAAAGGAGTTCAGAAATGGCGTCCTTCCTAGCTGGATCGCCAGGGAGTTGTGGTAAGTCTGGGGGGGGGGGGGATTAAGGAGGGTGAGGGGTTTAAATTTTTATTTGCACATATGGACATAGACTCAACTTATGGAATTTTCCATATGTCCATATTGACCGCAAATGGGACCCCCTTTCGACTTATGGACATATGAACTTAAACTTTTGCTCTGCACATCCCTACTATTTATACCTTAAGCATGTGGCGTGCCATGCTCTTTCTTTGCGGGGGTGGTCAGGGGAGGTGGTACGGGGAGGTGGCTGCACTCGAGCTAGTCTGAGTGTCTGAAATCTGTATTCAATTGCTAGCTACTTTGATAGAATTTTCCATTGGAAAATATATTTTTTTTCTTTGATTTTGCTGCAGTGCCGCAGCTAGCCATGATTTATTTGACTGCAATTTTTATTTATTGATCTCAGATGGTCTCTATGTATGTCCCACTGAGATGAAGGCAGCAGTCCAGCAGCAAGAGGGGGGCTTCCCAGTCTTTTGCATCGAGTGTCACATGTATGATTTTTTTACCCGCCGGTGAGAAGTTGTACATGTGCATGTGATGCAAAGAGCTCCCGGCTCTCAAGGAATGAGCCCGATCTCTGGAGGCTAGAGTGACAGACCTAGAGGACCTGAGGCAGACAGAGAGGTATATAGATGAGACCTTCAGGGACATAGTAGCCAAGTCCCAACTTTAGACTGGCAGCGCTGGTGCTGCCTTGGAGGAAGAAGGTCTCATGATTGGAGAGCATCAACCTGGTGCAGCAGGAAAGGATCCTGTAGCAAGGACCTGCTCTCTAGGTGATACATTGTCCTTTCACACCGAGGATATCTCCCCAAGGCCTACAGCCCAGGAGGGAAGGGTTAGGTCAGCCGTCATAGAAACATAGAAACATAGAAACATAGAAATGACGGCAGAAGAAGACCAAATGGCCCATCCAGTCTGCCCAGCAAGCTTCACTCATTTTTTCTCTCATACTTATCTGTTTCTCTTAGCTCTTGGTTCTATTTCCCTTCCACCCCCACCATTAATGTAGAGAGTGGTGATGGAGCTGCATCCAAGTGAAATATCTAGCTTGATTAGTTAGAGGTAGTAGGGGTAGTAACCGCCGCAATAAGCAAGCTACACCCTTGCTTATTTGTTTTTACCCAGATTATGTTATACAGCCCTTATTGGTTGTTTATCTTCTCCCCTGCCGTTGAAGCAGGGAGCTATGCTGGATATGCGTGAAGTATCAGTTTTTTTTTCTTCTCCCCTGCCATTGAAGCAGAGAGCTATGCTGGATATGCATCGAAAGTGAAGTATCAGGCACATTTGGTTTGGGGTAGTAGCCGCCGTAACAAGCCAGCTACTCCCCGCTTTGTGAGTGTGAATCCTTTTTTCTTCTCCCCTGCCATTGAAGTTATGCTGGATATGCGTGTATTATGCTGGATATGCGTGTAGATTCGATTATTAGAAATGTAGACAGCTGGGTGGCTGGTGGGCGCAAGGATGCAAAATCCTATCTAGGTGACCTCACGCGTCACCTAGATAGGATTTTAGGCAATGCTGGGGAGAAGCCGGCTGTCATGGTACATGTGGGCACCAATGACATAGGACAATGTGGGAGGAAGGTTCTGGAAGCCAAATTTAGGATCTTAGGTAGAAAGCTTAAATCCAGAACCTCCAGTGTAGCATTCTCTGAAATGCTCCCTGTTCCACGTACAGGTCACTAGAGGCAGGCAGAGCTCCGGAGTCTCAATGCGTGGATGAGACAATGGTGCAAGGAAGAGGGATTCAGTTTTGTTAAGAACTGGGGAACCTTTTGGGGAAGGGGGAGTCTCTTCCGAAGGGATGGGCTCTACCTTAACCAGGGTTGAACCAGACTGCTGGTGCTAACCTTCAAAAAGGAGATAGAGCAGCTTTTAAACTAGAACAAAGGGGAAAGCTGGCAGTCGCTTAGCAGCGCATGGTTCGGAGAGAGGTATCTTCAAAGGATACTAATGATGCATTAGAATTAGGGCATCCCGACAGTGAGATTCCAATAATAAGGAAAGTAGTCCAAGTTCCTGTAACTAAAAACTCACCTGAGCTAAAGAATTCTAACTTATCCCTATCAATTAAAAAGCAGAATGAAAATTCAAATAAAAAACAAACGTTGAAATATTTGTATGCTAATGCCAGAAGTCTAAGAAGTAAGATGGGAGACATAGAATGTATAGCAGTGAATGATGACATAGACTTAATTGGCATCTCAGAGACATGGTGGAAGGAAGACAACCAATGGGAAAGTGCTACACCGGGGTACAAATTATATCGCAATGACAGAGAGGAGCACCCGGGATGCGGTGTGGCACTTTATGTCTGGGATGGCATAGAGTCCAACAGGATAAACATCCTGCATGAGACTAAATGCACAATTGAATCTTTATGGGTAGAAATCCCTTATGTGTTAGGGAAGACTATAGTGATAGGAGTATACTACCGTCCACCTGGTCAAGATTGTGAGACTGACAGTGAAATGCTAAGAGAAATTTAGGGAAGCAAACCAAATTGGTAGTGCGGTAATAATGGGAGACTTCAGTTACCCCAATATTGACTGGATAAATGTATCATCGGGACATGCTAGAGAGATATATTTCCTGGATGGAATAAATGACAGTTTTATGGCGCAACAGGTTCAGGAACCGATACGAGAGGAAGAAACTTTAGATCTAATTCTTAGTGGAGCACAGGATTTGGTGAGAGAGGTAATGGTGGTGGGGCCGCATGGCAATAGTGATCATAATATGATCAAATTTGAATTAATGACTGGAAAAGGGACAGTAAGCAAATCCTTGGCTCTCGTGCTAAACTTTCAAAAGGAAAACTTTGATAAAATGAGAAAAATAGAAAAAAACTGAAAAGAGCAGCTACAAAAGTAAAAAGTGTGCAAGAGGTGTAGTCATTTTTAAAAAACATATCTCATCCTAGAAGCACAATCCAGATGTTTTCCACACATTAAGAAAGGTGGAAAGAAGGCAAAATGATTACCGGCATGGTTAAAAGGGAAGGTGAAAGAACTATTTTAGCCAAAAGATCTTCATTGAAAAATTGGAAGAAGGATCCAACAGAAGAAAATAGGATAATGCATAAATGTTGACAAGTTAAATGTAAGACATTGATAAGACAGGCTAAGAGAGAATTTGAAAAGAAGTTGGCCGTAGAGGCAAAAGCTCACAGTAAAAACTTTTTAAAATCTATCCGAAGCAGAAAGCCTGTGAGGGAGTCAGTTGGACTGTTGGATGATCGAGGGGTTAAAGGGGCACTTAGAGAAGATAATTCCATCGCGGAAAGATTAATTGATTTCTTTGCTTTGGTGTTTACTGAAGAGGATGTTGGGGTGGTACCCATACTGGAGACGTTTTCATGGGTAATGATTCAGATGGACTGAACCTAATCACAGTGAACCTAGATGTGGTAAACCTGATTGACAAACTGAAGAGCAGTATATCATCTGGACCAGATGGTATACACCCCAGGGTTCTGAAGGAACTAAACAATGACATTTCAGACCTATTAGTAAAAATTTGTAACCTATCATTAAAATCATCCATTGTACCTGAAGACTGGAGGATAGCTAATGTAACCCCAATATTTAAAAAGGGCTCCAGGGACGATCCGGGAAGCTACAGACCGGTTATCCTGACTTCAGTGCCAGGAAAAATAGTGGAAAGTGTTCTAAACATCAAAATCACAGAACATATAGAAAGACATGGTTTAATGGAATAAAGTCAGCATGGCTTTACCCAAGGCAAGTCTTGCCTCACAAATCTACTTCACTTTTTTGAAGGAGTTAATAAACATGTGGATAAAGGTCAACTGGTAGATGTAGTATACTTGGATTTTCAGAAGGCGTTTGACAAAGTTCCTCATGAGAGGCTTCTAGGAAAAGTAAAAAGTCATGGGATAGGTGGCGATGTGGATTGTAAACTGGCTAAAAGACAGGAAACAGAGAGTAGGATTAAATGGACAATTTTCTCAGTGGAAGGGAGTGGACAGTGGAGTGCCTCAGGGATCTGTATTTGGACCCTTACTTTTCAATATATTTATAAATTATGTATTTATTTATTTATTTAGCAGTTTTATATACCGAAATTCTTGTAGGGGGTACAAATCAGTTTGGTTTACATTGAACAAAAACAGTGCTTCAAAAGTGAAAGCAATTACAATGAACATTAACAGAATTTCAAAAAAGAACAATTGAGAACAATTACAGAGAACTCTGGATTCCAAACAGAATAATATATTATTAACCAATAAACAAGCAGAAGACATTTAAAACTTTTAAAATTTATAACGAAACAGTGTCTCGGAGAGGAAAAATATAATACGCACGTGATAGCTGTGGCTAAGATCTTGAACTACGAAGCAGAAGAAAAAGGGGTTGATACAAATATGGAATGCACAAAACTATTGTCATGGAGCAAAGGCAAATAAGGGTGTCACTGTACAAAATAATACAAGACTAGAGGGTTAGATGAATGAACCTTAGAGAACAAATGGAGGAGACAAATCTGGACATGAAATTTATGACTAAGGCGATGTAAATGATAGGAAGAGACTAAATTACTACTCGAAAACGGGCAGGTTTTAATTCAGAGGATTATCTGAATAGGGAAATGCCTGATTAAACAACCAGGTTTTGAGTCTTTTCTTAAAGGTAACCGGGTAAATGATCTGGAAAGAAATACGACGAGTGAGATAATCAAATTTGCAGATGACACAAAATTGTTCAGAGTAGTTAAATCACAAGCAGATTGTGATAAATTGCAGGAAGATCTTGTGAGACTGGAAAACTGGGCATCAAAATAGCAGATGAAATTTAATGTGGATAAGTGTAAGGTGATGCATATAGGGGAAAAATAACCCATGCCATAGTTACACAATGTTAGGTTCCATATTAGGTGCGCACTACTAGAGATGTGAATCGTGTGCCTGATCGTCTTAACGAACGGGTTCGGCTGGAGGGACAAACAAATATGATCGACTGGAGATGTTAATCGGAATTGGTTCCGATTTACATCGTTAATTTTTTTTTAGTGAGGCCCGACCCTTTAAAATTGACCCCTTACCTTCCCCCCCCCCCTGAACTCCCCCAAAACTTTTTACGAGTACCTGGTGGTCCATTGGTGCACGGGGACCGATCTCCCGCTCTCGGGCCATCGGCGCCATTTTGACTGCCACTCAAAAATGGCACCAATGGCCCGATTAAAAAAAAAAAAAACACCCGACCCTTTAAAGATGACCCCTTAACTTCTCCCATCCTCCCGATCCCCCCAAAACATTTTTAAATTACCTGGTGCTCTAGTGGTGGTCCCGGGAGAGATATCCCGTTCTCGGGCCATCGGCTGCCAATCATAAAGATGGTGCCGATGGCCCTTTGCCCATACCATGTGACAGGGTATCAGTGCCATTGGCCGGCCCCTGTCACATGGTAGGAGCACTGGCTAGCCAGCGCCATCTTTAAAGATGCCTTTGGCAGGCGATAATTTCAGAAAATAACATGTGTGCCTTCGCTGCACATTTTACTTTCTGTATCGCTCAGGAATAACTAATAGGCCCATCAACATGCATTTGCATGTTGCGGGCGCTATTAGTTTCGGGGGGGGGGGGGTGTTTGGCCACGCATTTTCCACTTGCTAATACCCCTTACTGTAAAAGGAGTAATAATAGCGCGTTGAAAACACACGGCCATACAGGGGCTAACAGTGCGCTCAGCCTGAGCGCACTTTACTGCATCAGCCCCTATATTTGAAAATGCTTTCCTGGGCATGCTCCTGAATATTGATGCTATAATAACATAATAAAGGATGGCACATAAGGACCAATTAGCCTACCTACTCTGCTCAGTTAAACTGAAGCAAAAATCTATATTGTACCTGTCAACTATAGAAGCCTGCAGGATATGGCTCCATATCCCCAGAAGATTTTTACTTTTTTTTTTTTTTTTTACTAATTTTATAGAACTACTGGACATAAGCAGTGTTGATTAATGACAATAAGTATTTAGGTGCAATAAGTCCATGCTCTAAAGAACTTACAATCTATTGTCCTGTGCAGTGATTGAGTTTGTCTTTATAAACTGAAGGTGAACATTTGCAGAGTTTTGGGCTATAGTTTAATTATGAGAGAACTGGAGTGTTTTGTTGGTGATCTCAGTAGGCCACAGAGCCTGCAACATGGGAAAACAGGGAAAAATCCATCTTTTTTGCCCTCACGGACCAAGAGGGAATATTTTTCCTGCATGGAAAAAACGTAAAGAAGGGAGTGGATTTGTTTTTTTCATTGACCTGCTCAACCTTGGAAGGGAAGCCCTCCGCTTTCTTGGAAGGAGTAGGATTGAGATTGTCTGTCTGTTTGGCAGTCAAGTGGGCTGGCAGTGCTCTGTCTGGAGAGAGAATTTTGTTGGCAGAAGTATTGTTTTTTTCTATTTTTTGAGGGGAGGAATTCTTTTGGCCTTCAACTTCCTACCCCATCACTTGATTCACTATTCTCCTTTTTCAACCACTGGAAAAAGAACATTGATTCAAGTTTGGAGATGGACAGTATGACTAATACGGGAGTTATCATTCTTTCATTCATGATGATGAATTTTGCCATTCCTCCTTGAATTTTATTTTTTAAGTTCAGTAAAAAGTTTTCTATTTTTGAACACCACTCCCAGTCTACTGCCTATTTTATTACCTCCTGTTTGAGACTTGGTATGAAGATTGCACCTAGGGGCCCATTTCTTTTAGATTACCTTTTCATTTTTCAATCCTTCCAGAGTATCTAACTTGTTACAGGCTTTTTGTATCATCTGCAAGCAAACATATTTTTCTCTCAACTGCTTCTGCAATATCATGAATTAAAATTTTGGATGGAACTGTCTCCAAAACAGAGTTCAAAGGTCCCTTTAACGTCATCAGTTCAGTGTTACTGCTGAAAAAGTTTCTTGTTTGATTTACAGCTTTCTGACCTACTCCATTTGCTTATTAGTCTTCCATGTGGAACAGTGTTAAAAGCCTTACACTAAAGACCTAGAAAAGCAAAATTCACTGCACCTCCTTGATTCATCACATTTGTTATGACAATAAAGGACTCAATCAGGTTTAACAGGATCTTCTTTTTATGAAACTAGGTCATTTGGGTTCCTGTAATTTGTGTTTCAAGGTGGGGCACTTTTTTTGTAGTGTTTCCATTGCTTTTCCTACTAATGAGGTTAAACTGGGAGATCTGTAGCTGCCTGCCTCCTTATTATTCCAACTTTTGTAGAATATGAGTACATCTACTCTGCTTCAGTCTTGTTGAGCCAACCCTGATTCTAAAGGCAAATTAAATTAATCTATGAGGGGTGTAGTCAGCACTTTCTGGAGTGTTTTCATTACCCTGGTGTGTACTCCAAGCTTCATGGCTCTATTTCATTTGGTGCAAGTACTTATTACTGTTTGTAATCATTTCATGATAATGAATGACCCTGTTGCTTGTCTTAGGCATCTTTCCTTCTGTTCTACATTGCCTGTCTCTGTAAAGAGGCAAGCTCACAAAAATGAGTTCTCCTTATCTCAGCAGCTCCCCACTGACTGGATTAAACTAAGCAGTCAGCCGCCCTCTTTACAGAGCAACCAGATTTATGAAATATGTCCTTCAGTATTATCTTTAGTTATTTGCAGAATGAAAAATAAACTGTGGACAATGCAAGCAAAATAATCTGTGCAGCAAGAAAGCTTATTTTTTTTCCTAAGGAATTTATCATTAATACCAATAACACTATACTTACGCAGGACAGTAATGACAGACATAAAAGTACTTGTACACTCTATTAGGACAGTATGATATGGCACACCCAATCCTGTGGGACTTATACCAGACCACCTTATAAAAGAAAATATATTAATGTATTAGTGGCATTTTATTTTTCAGCATAGCATTATTAATAAAACAGTTCAGTTTAA
Source organism: Rhinatrema bivittatum (assembly GCF_901001135.1). NCBI lineage: Eukaryota > Metazoa > Chordata > Amphibia > Gymnophiona > Rhinatrematidae > Rhinatrema > Rhinatrema bivittatum. The sequence goes on from NC_042617.1 coordinate 494,796,926, forward strand.
AACATAATAGCTCAGTTTACTCACTTTTAGGCCAGAAAAGAAGTCATGACAATTTGTTATTTGTGGAGGCTAGTATATAAATGAAATCAATATTCAAAACTGGAGCAGGTGCTAGAGATGCCAAATAGTAGGGATGTACTTTCATTTTTAATGACTTAGGCAATTTCTTTCATTATGTTTCTAAACTAAAACAATAAGAAAATTCACAAATTTAGGGTATATACATTTTTCATTTAGTGTACACTATTTTGGTTTACTGCATACAGTTCAAAAAGTGTGCACTAAATCAAAATAGTACATACTAAATGAAAAACCTTACCAGAAAAAAATAATTAGGGATGGGCATTCTGGATAAATAAAATAGGAAATGAGACAAAATTTCCTATTTCATTTCAGATCGTTTTCAAAGCAAAATAAGTAAAATTATCATGAAATTTTGTCAGAATCTTGTTTCATTTTGAAAACCTATTTTAAAAAAAGTCACTGATCAGGCCTAGGCTCAAAGTCAGGACCTTGCCTAAGGAGTAGGCCGAGTCCCAAAGGAAGGGGACCCTACCTATGCCCATGCATGACTCCGGTGCATCACCTAGGTCTAGGCCTGAAACCTGGGCCTTGCCTGGGTATAGTTCACAACCCGATGAAGGGGCCACAGACAACGTCCAAGTGCGACATTGGAGTCTCAGCCTAGGCCTTTGCCTAATGCCAGGGCAGAAGACAAGACTCGAGCAAAGACCCAGGCCCATGAAATTTCCCAAAAAAACCCTTCCCCATACTTACCAAATCTGATACTGTATCCTGGCCCAGTCCTGATGCTGGCGCCTCAGCCCAGATCATGGCCCAATACCATGCCCTGGCCTGGATGCCAGGTCCTTACATGGGTCTTGGCCCAGACCCAGGTCTGATGCTAAGGCCCATGTCTATAGGCCAGATCCCAATGCCCGGGCCTCAGCCAAGGGTCAGGCATTGGTCCAGAGCCCAGGCCTCAGCATTCCTCTTTGGCATCTTCTTTCTTCGGTTCTTCTTCACTAACTGATTCCGTCCACTGGGGTTGTTGCACCATTTTGATGTACAGCAAATAATTCAACTTCATTTTGATGTATGGCAGTTGAGTTAGCTGCCATACATCAAAATAACATCCTCCACTGGGGAGGATGGATTGGTGTTAACTCTGATACAATGACCCCAGCGGATGGTGTCAATTGGCGAAGAAGAGCCAAAGAAAGAAGATGCCAAAGAGGAGCTCCAAGGTCTGGGCTCTTTAACCAACGTCCAGGCATTGGGACCCAGTCTCTGACCAGGCCCCAACATCAGGACCCTGGCATCGGGACTGGGTCCTGCCATTGGGTCTGGGTCCTGGTCGATAAATTGAGGAAAACAATCAAGGCTGATCCTTCCCAATATAATATCTGCTGTATAGCTTTCAGCACAGGGACCAAGATGGTCTCCATGCTGCACCCTGCCCGAAAATTGAACAGATCTATGCCAAAGCTCTGGGTATCTTCATAAAAAGTGGAAATTTGCAATAGAACCTATTTCGCCATTAGCTTGGCAGGGGCATATATGGTAGCAGGGTATCTATAACTCCTTTTACTGAAAATAAGTTTTACATGAAATTCACAAAACTCATAGTAGCCAAGATAGTGGGGACAGATAGATTATGTATGGATTTTATTGATTTTATGAACATTCTTTGTAAACCACTTTGAAATGCTAATAAGCTGTCTAGAAAAATTTTAAATAAATAAGGGAGCTCAGAATGGCGCCGATAGCCTCTGAATTACTATGTCACAGGGGCTACCGGTGCCATTGGTAAGCCCCTGTCACATGGCCATTGGCACCATCTTGTGCTCTTACCATGTGACAGAGGCTGACCAATGGCGCCAGTAGCCCCTGTGACATAGTATGGGCAAAGGCTATCGGTGCCATTTTGATTACTGGCAGCCGATGACGAGATCGCTCCCGGACCCCCGCTGGACCCCCAGGGACTTTTGGAAAGTCTTGGAGGGTCAGGAGGCCCCCCCAAGCTGGCCAAAAGTCCCTGGGGGTCCAGCAGGTGTCCGGGAGTGATCTTGTTGGCTGCCAGTAATCAAAATGGCACGAATAGCCTTTGCCCATACTATGTCACAGGGGCTACCGGCACCATTGGTCAGCCCCTGTCACATGGCAAGAGCACAAGCTGCCGCCGATGGCCATGTGACAGGGGCTGATCAATGGTACCGTTAGCCCCTGTGACATAGTAATTCAGAGGCTATCGGCGCCATTCTGAGCGAGGCAGGTAAGCTGGGCACAGAGGGACAAATCGCTCGTGGGACCCCGCTGGACCACCAGGGATGTTAGTAAGTCTTGGAGAGGGATCAGGATGGTGGGGGGAGGGTTGTATTATATTTAATTGTAGTGCTTGAGGTGGATTTTAATTTAAAAAAAAAAATGTGCCCCTCTCCCTATACAAACCCGAAGTTCGGGGAAAATCCATTTCGGGGTTCGGGGCCCCCGACCCATGACGAATTAGGCAATTTCAACAAAATTGCCTAATTTGTTATCTGCCGGTCTTCAGGGCCCTCCTCCACTGCACCGAACTCCAAGCCTTCGACCAATCCGCTCACAGGACCCGATCGGACGTCACACGACAGCGACCCCGCCGAGATTTAAAGGCCCTATCCACCCGGCGTCGCACGACAAAGGGGCCTGCCCCGTTGTTAGCCCCTTCGTTTGCCCTCGCTAATGCCTAGCACTACCCTTATGCGTCGCAACTGTAGCCTGCACTTTTACTGATTTTACAACTCCCTTCTATTACCTCCTTCCCTGCTCTCTGCTTCTCTCTACATATCCGGTGAAATTCTTGACTCGACTCTTATATTTTACCTGACAATTATGCCTCCCTTCATCTGCGACTGCCCCGTTGCTTTTCAGCGCAGATACTTCTCAAAACTACCCCCTTTAGTCTCCCACCAGACCACACATATCAGAAGAAGGCTCATTCCTATCACCATCTCCCCACGCAATCAAGCCATCAGCCTCTCACTGATTTCCATAATCTTGTTTAACGCCCAATCACTCCAGAAGAAAACACATTTCCTACATGACCTCCTAACTGACTCCAAACCAGAAATCTGCGCTATAACCGAAACCTGGTTTAAACAGAATAACACTCCCCTCATCAACCAGCTCCCTATCGACTGTTATGACATTTTCTCAATTCCACGCAAAAAGAAAAGAGGCGGTGGCTTGCTCCTGGCTGTAAAAAAGGATCTCAAACTACCATCCCAGAAATGCGATCTCCCCAACCAGTATGAAATTGGCTTTTTCAAATCTAAATCACTGCAAATTTGTCTCATTTACACCCCCTGGTCTCCTAGAAAAAGACTCCTCCCCCTTATTGAATTCTTTGCCAATTCCCTCTCCTCTGACCTACCCACGATTATCCTTGGAGACTTCAACTTAAACGTTGATGCTTGCCCACAATCCGCTGCTTGTGAAGCCTTCATTTCCTCCCTTGATGCAATGGGATTCAATCAAATCATTCACTCTCCCACCCACAAAGCTGGCCACACCCTAGATCTTATTTTCATCAACTCCCCTATCAATATAATCAATTCCCCCTCATGTCTGACAGTTCCGTGGTCTGATCACTCCATGATCCAAACTACCCTCGCACTACCCCATACATCCCTTACCCTGCCATCACAACCGCTATCCTTTAAATACCGCAAAACCTGTACCACGGACACCCTCTCACAAGCATGCTCTGACATAGCCAACCATCTTGACCTCTCGTACCCAGGAGCCTTTTCCTCCTGGGTCGACCTCACCCATAATATTGCCAACAAGCTCTGCCCTTTAACAACAAAAACTATCAATCCGGCCCATCTAAATAGAAAACCCTGGTTCACACCTGATCTCAGAATTCTCAAAACTCAGCTCAGAGCTGCAGAAAGGTGGCGCAAGCACTCCTCCCCAGCATCCAAAACTACCAATTACCAACGCATGCACGAATACAGAAACTCCATCCTCCTTAATAAACGAGAATACTATGCTTGAAAGATACAAGGCTTACAATATAATCCTAATTCTAACCATAATAATCCATAATTCTAACCATAGTGCACAAGTCCATCCACTCGCACAATTCCACTTGGTTGGATGAACCCTTTCATCCTATACGCACTGAACGACCCACTCGCACTGTCAACAAAGGCACCCTCTCCATTCCCCCTTTGAAAAAAGCCCACCTCTCCTCTACTAGGGACCGTGCGCTATCCATTGCAGGCCCTAAACAATGGAACGCCCTCCCTACCACTCTCAGGCTAGAGCCATGTTACGCCAAGTTCAGAAAAAAACTTAAAACATGGCTCTTCCGACAAGCCTACCCTGATTAAGTACACCGACTTCTGCAAGTATCTTGCCTACGCCTTGTATATTCCTGTAAATAGTCCGTTGCAGTTTTTATTTATTGCTTTAATTCCTCCACCTCCTGCTCTTTGTATACTCCTCCTTGTTCGCCCTCCCTGTTCATTGTAATTTCTACCTTTAAAGTTACATTGTAAACCGGTGTGATGTATGCATACTAATACCGGTATATAAAAGTTTTTAAATAAATAAATAAATAAATAAAATAAATAATCCCAAGGCTCTTTTCTCAATGATTGCTGAGCTTACCAGCCCCTCCCGTTCGCAGACTCCAACATCTACCTCCAAGAATCGCTGCAATGAGTTAGCACATTTCTTTAAAGATAAAGTTTCCTCCCTCACTGCTCAGTTCTCACATAACACCAACAATGTGATTCTCCCTGTCCTCAACTCCTCCGCTACCCTCTCCACTTTTGACTCTTCTTCCTCGCTGGAAATAGAGAACATCCTAAGAAAGATGAAACCTTCCTCACATCCCTCTGAAACTATCCTTTCTAAACTTCTCCTATCTATTCCCAAAGTAATTGCCAAACCTCTGTCTAACATCTGCAACTGCTCTTTGGAGCAAGGTACAGTCCGTAATTTTCTCAAACAAGCAGTAGTCTTGTAACTAATCTTTTTTGGTCAACAAAAGTTTTTAAGTCAACTGGGCTAAAGAATATGTAAGTATCCTGTTGCTTTTTTATAACACATTTACAAGGATATCGCAAGGTAAATGTATATCCCAATGTCATTACTTCCTATCTATAAACCAGAAATTCTCTTCTTCTTAGCTGAGTAGTAGAGATGTGAATCGTGTGATCGATTGTCTTAACGATCGATTTCGGCTGGGAGAGGGAGGGAATCGGATCATCGCCGTTTGGGTTTTTTAAATATCATGAAAATCGTGAAAATCGTGAAAAACGAAAACTGGCACACTAAAACATCCCTAAAACCCACCCCGACTCTTTAAAATAAATCCCCCACCCTCCCGAACCCCCCCAAAATGCCTTAAATTACCTGGGGTCCAGTGGGGGGGAGGGCGGGAAAACCGGCACACTAAAACAACCCTAAAACCCACCCTGACCCTTTAAAATAAATCCCCCACCCTCCCGAACCCCCCCAAAATGCCTTAAATTACCTGGGGTCCAGAGGAAGGGTCCCGGTGTGATCTTCTCCTCTCGGACCTCCGGTGCTTGTAGAAATGGCGCCGGCGCTACCTTTGCCTTGTCATATGACAGGTCAAAGGTAGCGCCGGCGCCATTTTGTTTTTTGTCCCCGAGGTCAGGAGGTCGTTCCGGACCCCCGCTGGACTTTTGGCAAGTCTTGTGGGGGTCAGGAGGCCCCCCCAAGCTGGCCAAAAGTCCATGGGGGTCCAGCGGGGGTCCGGGAGCGATCTCCTGCCGCAAATCATTTTTCTATACGGAAAATAGCACCGGCCATACGGCCCCCTGCTCATACGAACTCAGTTTCTCTCCTAAGTACTCCCCACCTCCTCCGAGGCGCCCTTTCCTCTTCCACTCTCCTCTGCCCCACCCCCCAGTATCCCTTATGCCTGCGTAGCTTTCCCTTGCCCTTATGTGTCCTACTCTCCTTTTGTGTTCCCCGGAACCCTCTCCTTTTAATCTCTCAGGTATTCAGCTTCCCATTTCCGGCTGCTTACCTTATCTCAAGGCATCTGTTTAAAAATGCTGTTTTTGAAATTCCATGACTCCCTGTACCATGTATTATAGTCTCTTGTACATTGTATTGGTATTTTTAGCAGGAGGTCGTTCAGCGGGGGTCTGGAACCCCCGCTGAACGACCTCCTGCAGTCGATCTCCTGCCGGCACCATTTTCCGTACGTAAAACGATTCGCAGCAGGAAATCGCTCCCGGAACCCCGCTGGACTCCCAGGAACTTTTGGCCAGCTTGGGGGGCCTCCTGACCCCCACAAGACTTGCCAAAAATCCAGTGGGGGTCCAGAACGACCTCCTGCGTCGAATCGTTTTGGTCTATGGCCGCCGCCATTTTGTGGCGGCCATTTTGCAAAATGGCGCCGGCTGAAGACAACACGATTCAATTGAGGGGGCCGTTCCGGACCGCCGCCGTTCCGGACCACCGCTGGATCCCCAGGTAATTTAAAGCATTTTTTTTTGGGGGGGGGGGGGTTCGGGAGGGTGGGGGATTTAATTTAAAGGGTCGGGGTGGGTTTTAGGGGGTTTTAGTGTGCCGGCTCACGATTTTAACGATTTTCACGATAGTTTACACACCCAAACTGCAACAATACGATTCCCTCCCCCTCCCAGCCGAAATCGATCGTTAAGACGATCGAGGACACGATTCACATCTCTAATCACTAATGCATGTCCTCTTGAGAAAATACAACAAATAAGACTGATACAGTAAAATACCTCACCTCGGTCACATACACAGAATCGACCTAACATACTCCCTATAAAAAGGCAACACTACAAATATTAAATCAGGCCCTAAACACCAATACACCTCCTATTAGAAAAACAGAATTAGCCAATCAGCTATAGATCCTAACACAGAAATAATTATATAACTATACTGATAAGCAGAATAAATGTTTCACACAAGTATGAAAAGAATAATATCCAACAATTAAAAACTTATAAAAATTATTTAAAATTCTCCAAACACCAATAAAATATTTAAAAACAGCAGACACATCACATAATATTCAGTAATTAAAATGGCAGTCAATCAAGAAAAATACACTTAAAAACCCACCTTTACTAAACCCCTCCAGCAGCTCTCCTACTCCTCTTCCAGGCAGGCCAGTAGCACACACCAGAAGCAGTAGCGGCTGAAGCTCTGTACTCATGGTCCTCTTCCTTAGTGCCCACGACCAGTCTCTCTCTGTCTCTCACACACACACATACCAGTTACATCCCCATGACCAGTTTCTGTCTTTCACACACCAATCATCTCCCGACCAGACTTTCTCTTACATACACACCAGTCATCTTCCCGATCAGTCTCTCTCTCTTCATGTACTGCACACACACACACACACATACACACACAAACACACACACACACAGGCGCCCCACTCCCATGTTCTATCTTACATATACAGGCTTCTCGCTCCCATGCTGTGTCTCACACACATCTGTTTTTCACTCCTATGCTAGCTCTCTCCACATGCACAGGCTTCTCATTCCCATAATCACTTTCTTTTTCTCACACACACACATACCAGTTACATCCCCATGACCAGTTTCTGTCTTTCACACACCAATCATCTCCCGACCAGACTTTCTCTTACATACACACCAGTCATCTTCCCGATCAGTCTCTCTCTCTCTCTCATGCACTGCACACACACACACACACACACACACTTTCCACTCCCATGTTCTATCTTAAATATACAGGCTTCTCACTCCCATGCTGTGTCTCACAGACATCCGTTTCTCACTCCTATGCTAGCTCTCTCCACATGCACAGGCTTCTCATTCCCATAATCACTTTCTTTCTCTTTCACACACACATACCAGTTTCTATCTCTCACACACCAGTCATCTCCTGACCAATCTTTCTCTTAATCACACACACACCAGTCACCTTCCCAAACAATCTCTCCCATGCACACACACACATACAGGCTTCCCACTCCCATGTTCTATCTTACATATACAGGCTTCACACACCCATGATTCTCACTCCTATGCTAGCTCTCTCCACATGCACAGGCTTCTCATTCCCATAATCACTTTCTCTCACACACACACACTCCAGTCATCTCCCTGACCAGTCACTTCCATTGTCTCTCTTATATACACACACACATCACCTCTCTGAGCAGTTTCTCTCAATCACACACATGCTCTCTCTCACACACTTTACATAGGTGATCTCAATCAAATGCTCTCACTTACACACAGGCTCTCAGACATACATTCTCTCACTTACAGACAGGCTGGCTAGCTGACTCTCTCTCTCTCATTTCCTGCCCCTCCCCCAAAGTACAAATGGTAGCTGCAGCAGCCTCCTCCTCCTCTAGCCCCCGCAGGCCAAGAAAGAAGAATCCCATCAGCCACGGGAGGCTAATTCTGCTGTTTCCTATGCTGATTTCTGGCTGCTTCTGATTTTTGCTTCAGGCCCACGCTACTGCGTGGGTCTGCCGCTGCCGCCGCTACTTTTTCATGCAGCATGGCTCCTTCTTCCCGTGCACCCCACTGCACTTTACTTCCTATTCCGGGCCAGGTGCGGGAAGAAGAAAAGGCCCAGCCGCAGTTGCCAGCCTCCACTAACACTGCTGCTGTTCCCATCCGGGCTTGAACGTGCTGATAGCCCGGGCAGCAACGGCAGCAGTGGAAGACAGTCCCTCTCTCGCTCGGTGAAGGAAGAGGGGGGAAGAGCAGCGGGAGACCGGTAGCATGCAACACACCTGCCGTTGCTTGGCGACACACCGGTGTGTCATGACACACCGGTTGAGAAGCGCTGGGTTAGAGTGAAGGGAGGATCCATTCAAATATAGCCCCTCCTTCTCCAGGGTCTGGAATGGCCAGCCCACTTGAAACAATATATATCTGAGCCCTTGCTACAGCTTGGAAGGCAGTCCATTTAGGTTAGCACAGAGTGCAGGGGGTATCAGGAGTTAACTTTTATTGTTTTACAGGCCAAGTCAACAAAGGCAGGCTAACCCATGCTGTTGGTCCTGACCAGGGTTGGGAAAGATTTCCTCTGCCAGTACACAACCTGTCTGGTTGAGTCCCCTCAGGATCTAAGTTTAGGGATTTTTGAGATTTTTATTAGGAGCCTCACTGGACACCTGGGCCTGTCTTACACTTAGGAATTGGGGAACCCTGCGTGTGTGTCGCCCAGGGGTACGGAAGATACACCCCTGAAGTAGTGGCAACCTGCTGTGAGGAGGGGACTCTGCTGTTAGCTTCTGTTTCCTTTTGGGGAAAGAACACCTTTGTTAGAAGATCCAGGAGAAAGAGTTTGACTGCCCCTTCCTTCCTGCTAGAGGCAAGAGAACTGCTTGTTTCAAAGAGGGTCCTGTACATCAAGGATCCAGAGAGTGTACTAAAGAGACTGTGTAACATCAAGGAGATCCTGAAGATCTGCTAACTGTAAGTAAAGGAAACAATATCACTGGGGACACCCATCCAGTGTTCACTGCCCTGGTGAGAGAGAGAGAGAGAGAATTTACTCTCTGTGTCATTGACTTTGCTATTTTCATCAGCCTGGAAGGGGTTTTGACCATCCTAAAGACCCTGCCCATCTGGGAGCTCCACTGTACCTTAATCCAAGAAGAGTGGATGCATCCCTTGCCCTGAAATAAGTGAGTCTTGCACAGATAGAAATAAGAGGTTGTAAAGGTAATGAAGAGAGATTTCTGTGCTGCTGCAGTCTGAGTTTTGTGATATTCACCATCAGTGCTTAACAGTAAAGCCTTTTATTTTTGGACACTAACCAAGTGGCTCCAGAGTATTTATTCCTGCACTCACTGCACTCACAAGAGATACCAGTATCCTCCCCAGGGGAAACACAAAGGAATGTGTTAGAAAATCACCCCTGTCACATTGGGACCTATGAGGACTCCTTTCTTCCCCCTGTCCAGAAAATCCACACCTTTGCTATAATAAATGCTATAGTAAACGCGGAAAACGGGTGCTGACTTTTCAGCACCTGATTTCTTAACATGCAAATGGCGCCCGCAAGGCCGGTTATGAAAACTGATGCCAAGCATATCGGCATTGGTCTTCAATGTGGCCGGCTGAGGGTTTTTTGTTTTTTTGTTTTAACTTTTAAGGAAGTAAAGAAAATAGCTGAGTGATAAATGTGCATCTGAGGTGCACATTTATTTTTTTGCATTGGAGTTAATGAGTTATAGCCTCATCCACATGCATTTGCATGTGATGTGCGCGATCTCATTCAATCCACGTGGGGTGCGAGTTAAATAGGCGCTAATCCCCCTATTGCATTAGGGGGTGGATTAGCGCCTATTTAACCCGCGATCCGACTGCGGGTTATACAGTGGCTGAGCACACTGTATTGCATCGGCCCCCCTTGAGAAGCAGAGGTGGTAAAAGAGCTAGTCAGGGTTCCTGCCCTGAAAAGTTTAAATAACTTTATGGCCTTACCTCTGCTAGACTGGCACACCGGCGTGGGGTTACATATATAAATAAGAAAAGAACAGCAGAAGTTAAACTTAAATATGTGAATTTAGAAATAATATAGTTGTTGTTGATACTTTACCTGAGTATAGTGATAAACCATTACATATGGCTCTGTTTCTCCAGTCCCATACTCAAAATATTGAACTTCATCATACCATGTTTGAATACAATCAGTCCATGAGTCTGGAAAATTTGCCATGAACAGGTTTTCACCACAGATTTTACCTGGAATAATTAAACAGTCGTACAAAAATAATAGTTGTTTGTAAAGTAGGGCGTCTGAGACACAACATATAAGAATTGCAAGTTTTCTTATCATGTGAAGGTAAAGCAAATAGCTAGCACTGTTACTGAGTATTCTCTTAAGGGTATAGGAGAATTTAGACCAGTATTTCTCAAGTCAGTCCTAAAGTATTCCATAGTCAGACGGGCTTTCACGATATCTATAATGAAAATGAGAGAAATGTGTATGCAATGGAGGCAATATATGCAAATCGATCTCGTGTTATTCTGTTATGGATATCATGAAAATCTAACTGGCTAGGGATAGGTGTATTCCATTTTTTTTTCTTCATTTTCATTTTTTTGTTTTCCGTTTTGGTTTGTTCCATTTTGTTTCATTATTTTTCAAAAAACAAATCACTAAATAAAGCATAAAAGAAAATAAAATAGATCCAGGGAACCTACCTTTCCAGTGGGAAAAAAAACTATCTCTGCTAATTTTTTTTTCAATAACATTTTATTCATCAAATTCCATAATACAAAAAAATAAAATAAAATCCCCTTTGGCTTGCCCATATCTTGGACCCATCTTTCCCCTTTCTGTGGTTTCTGAAGGCCAATGGAGACAGGTACACCTGCACTGCCAGTATGATCTTTAAAAACGGTGCTGACCAGCCCTTAGGCCATCCAGTTACACTAAATTTAAAATTCTGCATACCCCTTGACCTATTTTGCTTCTTTCAAGGTTTCTCCAAAAGTAAAGTAAAAGTGATCCCAAGGCACTCCGGCCCCACTGGGTCAATCAGAGGCTAGAGCCTTTTGTTGTATGAGGGAACCCCAATATAATAAAATATTCAGCTCCATTATTAAAGATCAACCCAGTAGGGCAGGAGTGTTTTGAAATTACTACTGCCCTCACTGATTTGTGGAAACGCTTGAAAGGCGTAAGCTGAGTCCAGAGTGAGGAGTATGGGCAAGCCCACTGGGGGGCTTTAATTACATTTGGTAGTGCTGAGTGGTTTCAGGCCATCTCCATTTTTAAAGATCAACCCAGTATAGAAGGAAATCCTATGGATCATTTCTGCTCCCGTTAGTCTTTGGCAAACTCATTTAGGGGCAATATGGATCCAGGAGATTGTGGGTAGACTGGTGGGAGATTTAACTTTTTAAAATTTGGTGGTGCTGGGTTTTATTCATAGGGCCATGGCAGGGAAGGCTGAAGCTGGTGGCTTATCATGGAAATTAAAAAAAAAAAAATACAAACAGGTTTTTGTTTGTTTTTCTTTCATTTTGTTTTCCTAACCAGGGGGTATTTCAGGACCAGCTTGAGAAACATTGATTTAGACAATTTAATATATGTGGAAGCACCAACAAACCAGACGTGTTTCATAGTAAGCAAAGGAGTACACAACCAATGAAAGAAACTAGAGATTTTAAGAAATAGTCAATTTGCAAAGGTGTACCCATGAAACATAGTCCTGTAGAGTTGTCAATGAAGTGTAAGTGCAAACAGTTTATTTCTAAAGAATTAAACAATAATTTATACTTATTGCATCTGTCTAGACTGTGTAATGCAGTTAAAATAGAGGAGAAATCTAGTGTTTAGAATAGAAGGCAATGAATAAGAAGGGAATCCAGCGTTGAAATTCAGCTGCCACTTTTAACTTTGGGCAAGTCACTTTAACTTCCATTGCTTCAAGTACAAATTTGAAGATAATTTTCAAAGAATTGCAGACAGCCCTTTATGGGTGTGTGATTTTTGCACATCTGGTTTGCACATATTATAAAATACATTAACAAGTAAAACCAGGAGGATGACCATGGTTAGATAAAACCAAAACTAATATACTCTAAAATAACACAAAAAACTCCACATCATTTATTTTGGAATAAAATATAGGCCACAGCTTTATTACTATTATAGCATAATACAAATACCCAAGCCAATACATTTGTAACCATACATTAGCACGGTACAGCCACTTGCCATATTACTAGCTAAGCAGCTCTTCAAGCCTACCAGCCAATTAACTTGTCCAAACTGAATAAGGGCCATGAGCCACCACCATACCACCAGCTGGGAAGCCGGCCTCAGCAACCAACATCAGCTCCTTAGGTAGGGGAAGGGAGGGGAAGGTGGGGGAGGGCGAAGGAAAGTTCCCTCCGAGGCTGCTCCGAAATTGGAGCGGCCTCGGAGGGAACAGGCAGCGCGCGCTGGGCTCGACGCGCGCAGGTTGCACAAATGTGCACCCCCTTGCACGCGCCGACCCCGGATTTTACCCCGGGTTAGCGCAGGGGGGAGGGGCACATTTATTTTTTAAAAAACCTAAACCCAACCCTTCAAATGTATGTAATTACAACCCCCCCACCATCCCAATCCCCCCCAAGACTTACTAAAAGCCCTGGTGGTCCAGCGGGGGTCCCGGGAGTGATCTCTCCCTCTCAGGCCTTCGGGCCTGCAAGGAATAAAAATGGCGCCAGTGGCCCTTTGCCTTTACCATGTGATAGGGGCTACCAGTCCCATTGGTTGGCCTCTGTCACATGGTAGGAGCAATGGATGGCTAGCGCCATCTTAGAAAACGGTGTCGTGGAACAGGTTGAAGTTAGGGCAGGCAGCAATCAAGGAGCAGTGGCAAGGCAAGGTAGAAGTCAGGTCCGAGAAATGAACAGTAGCGTGGTCAGACGAAGCAGAGGTCAGGACTAGGAGATGATCAATGGCGTAGTCAGGCAAAGCAGTGGTCAAGTCCAGGAGAAGATCAATGGCATAGTCAGGCAAGCGGTTGTTGGGTCCAGGAGAAGATCAATGGCATAGTCAGGCAAGCAATTGTTGGGTCCAGGAGAAGATCAATGGCATAGTCAGGCAAAGCAGTGGTCAGTCCAGGAGAAGATCAATCCGAAGAATAGCTGAGTAGAATGAAGCACAGGAACCAGGAGCAGATGAAACCAGGATCAGGAACACGGAAGGAACAGGAACCAAGAACACGAGGAAATCACCAAGGAGGCAACAAAGTATATGTCCAGCATGGAGACCTGTTGCAAAGCCGCCTAACAGGAGCTGAGCCCAGCCTTATATACCGGAGCCCAGTACGTCCTCATCTGGGGCCGCAGGTTGGATTCCCACCATGACCCCTTTAAAAGGAGCTGAGATGAACACGCACATGCCTAGGGAGTAAGCCACGTGGAGAGGCCCGCCGCAGAGCACAGGAGTCTGTTATGGAGAAGGGAGCACCGGGGCGGCCCGAGGATGGAGACGGCGGCCCATAGCCACAAGGGAAGTAAAGCTAGACGCTGGAATAGGCAGAAAAAGGTAAGAAGACCTGGCCACGGGCCTGCCACAGCCGGCACACGCAACACCCATCCTAATAATTCCTAACATTCTGTTTGCTTTTTTGACTGCTGCAACACACTGAGCTAATGATTTAAATGTATTATCCATTATGATGCCTAAAGGTTGGTTTTAAAACCCACATCGATTTTATAACATATGAACGTCATCGCGCACATATTATAAAAACCAATGAATGTGTGCACATCCACACCGTATTTTTATCCACGTGTGCACAGGGGAGAGATTTTTTTCAATTACGTGCGGCAACGCAATCGGTCTTTAACCTAGTTCTCTCCCAGTCCGTTCCAATAAAGGAATGGACTGGGAGGGAACTTCCTAATCCCCTACCTAACCTTCCTCCCTTTTCACCTCTCTATTCCTACTCCTAAATGTAACCTAATTATCCCTTTTTTAAAATTTTATAACTTATTTCCTCCTCCGTGTGGAAGCTGGCCGGTATGCGAATCACTGGGTCAGTGCAAAATGATACTGTCCTGGCTGGCCCCCGCCCTACCTTCCACCCCACTCAGACCCCACCCTGGCCCACCCCTTTTGTGAATCCCAGTTCTTCTGTGCATATCGGCAGATATGGGCGTGGCCCAGCCATTTAAAAAACGCACTCGCGGAGCGCTCGGTATGGCCACGTGCTTATCTACCGATTTTTCTTTTACGTGCGCGGGGTTTTGAAAATTCACACGTTAGATCTCTTTCCTGGGTGGTAACTCCTAAGATAGAAACTAACATTGTGTAACTACAGCAAGGGGTATTTTTCCCTATAGGCATCACTTTTCCACGTAAATTTCATCTTCCATTTGGAAGCCCAATCTTCCAGTCTAATAAGGTCCTCCTGCAATTCATCACAATCCACTTGAGATTTAACTATTCTGCATAATTTTGTGTCATCTGCAAGTTTGATCACCTCAATCATCATACCCCTTTCCAGAATATTTATAAATATATTAAAAAGTACCAATCCAAGTATAGATCCCTGAGGCACTCCACTGTTTACCTTTTTCCCCTCTGAAAACTGACCATTTAATCCTACCCTCTGTTTCCTGTCTTTCAACCAGCTTGCAATCCACAAAAGGACATATCCTATCCCATGACTTTTTAGTTCTTATAAGCCTCTTATGCGGGACTTTGTCAAATGCCTTTCGAAAATCCAAATACACCACATCTACTGGTTCACCTTTGTCTACATGTTTATAAACTCCTTCAAAAAAATGTAGGCTTTGTCCCATCAAGCCATGTCTATCTAAATGTTTTGTGATTTTATACTTTAACAGTTTCCATGATTTTTCCCAGCACTGAAGTCAGGCTCACTGGTCTACAGTTTTCCGGATCACCCTTGGATCTTTTTCTAAATATAGAGGTTACATTGGCCATCTTCCAATCTTCAGGTACATCAGATGATTTTAATGATAGGATACAAATTAATTGAAATAGGTCTGAATTTCATTTCATAGTTACTTCAGATCCCTGGGGTGTATACTATCTGGTCCAGGTGATTTACTACTCTTCAATTTATCACAGGCCTATCACATCTTCCAGGATCACCCTGATTTGGTTCAGTTGATCTGAATCATCACCCATGAAAACTTTCTCCAGAACGGGTAGCTCTCCAACATTCTCTTCAGTAAACACCAAAGCAAAGAAATCATTTAATCTTTCCGCAATGGCCTTATCTTCTCTAAGTGCCCCTTTAACCCCTTGATCATCCAACAGTTCAATCAACTCCCTCACAGGCTTTCTGCTTCAGATATTATTTTTAAAAGTTTTTATTGTGAGTTTTGCCTCTATGGCCAACTTCTTTTCAAATTCTCTCTTAGCCTGTCTTATCAATGTCTTACATTTAACTTCCCAATTCTTATGTTTTATCCTATTTTCTTCTGATGGATCCTTCTTCCAATTTTTGAATTAAAAACTTTTGGTTAAAATAGTAGGGATGTGCATTCGTTTGCAACAAACTAGGAAATAAAAACAATATTTTCTATTTTGTTGCATTTCGGGGGGCTGACAAAATGATAGGAAAACTCATGAAATTTCATGTGGTTTTCTTATCGTTATTTTTTGGGGGGGGGGAGAATGGGCACATTAAAAAAAAAACCCCAAACCCACCCGAACTCTTCAAATTCAATTAACTACAATCCCACAACAACCCTTTAAATTCAATTAACTACAACCCCCCACCCTCCCGACCCCCCAAAAAATAAACTTGCTGAATGTCCCTGGTGGTCCAGCGGGGTCCCAGGAGCGATCTCCCCCTCTTGGGCCATCAGTTGCCAGTAATCTAAATGGCGCCAGTAGCTCTTTTCCCTTACCATGCGACAGGGGCTATCGGTGCCATTGGCTGGCCTATGTCACATGGTAGGAGCAATAGACGGCCGGTGCCATCTTAAAAATGGTGCGGGCCATTTATTGCTCCTACTATGTGAAAGGGGCCAACCAATGGCACCTGTAGCTCCTGTCACATGGTAAGGGCAAAGAGCCACCGGTGCCATTTTGATTACTGGTAGCTGATGGCCAGAGAGGGGGAGATCGCTCCTGGGACCCCGCTGATCCACCAGGGACATTCGGCATGTTTTGGGGGGTTGGGAGTGTGGGGGGTTGTAGTTAATTGAATTTGAAGGGTTGGGGTGGGGGGGTTTTGGGGGCAGCCGAAAAAAATCAGTTAGGAAATAATCTGAGACGTGGTCAGGCAAAGCAAGCCAGAAGTCAATCTGAGATGTGGAAGCGAGGAACAGGTACAGGAGCAGGGACCAGAACAGGAACCAGGAACAGAGACAGGATCAGGAACCAGGAACATAGGCAGGATCAGGTACTAGCAATGAGCATACGAGGAATGAGGAGAACTGTTGCCAAGGCAAGAACATAAGAACATGCCATACTGGGTAAGAACAAGTGTCCATCAAGCCCAGCATCCTGTTTCCAGCAGTGGCCAATCCAGGCCATAAGAACCTGGCAAGTACCCAAAAACTAAGCCTATTCCATGCTACTGTTGCTAGTAATAGCAGTGGTTATTTTCTAAGTTAACTTAATTAATAGTAGGTAATGGACTTCTCCTCCAAGAACTTATTCAATCATTTTTTATGCACAGCTACACTAACTGTACTAACCACATTCCTCTGGCAACAAATTCCAGAGTTTAGTTGTGTGTTGAGTGAAAAAGAACTTTCTCCGATTAGTTTTAAATGTGCCATATGCTAACTTCATGGAGTGCCCCCTAGTCTCTATTATCCGAAAGAGTAAATAACTGATTCACAGTAACCCATTCTAGACCTCTCATGATTTTAAACACTTCTATCAATCCCCCCTCCAAGCTGAAAAGTTCTAACCTCTTTAGTCTTTCCTCATAGGGGAGCTGTTCCATTCCTGTTATCATTTTGGTCGCCCTTCTCTGTACCTTCTCCATCGCAACTATATCTTTTCTGAGATGTGGCGACCAGAATTGTATACAGTATTAAAGGTACGGTCTCACCATGGAGCAATACAGAGGCATAATGACAAGGAAGCACTGGCTGGGCCCAGCCTTATATAGCTGGACCCAGGGATGTCATCATCCAGGGCTGCGTGGACATTGCCCTGTGATAGCTAATGTCCTCATTTACATGGGATTTGTAAACACCTGAATTAACCATACCACTAATTTTTAGCATGAGGTTTTTCAGCACTAAAACCATAGATGGTAATGTTTATACTGGCACATATGTACATGTGCGCATGTTCGTCAGCCCAACCAGAGACGCGACTATTTTCTAACATACACACATATATGTGTGCATGTTATAAAATAGCCTGGCTGCATACACATGTGCTCTCAATTTTAAGTGGGCACATGACTATGCATGCAAATCCAGCTTCTACCTTATATGTGGGGGAATATTAATAGGGACATGTGCCGCTATTGCCAGTTTTCCCAGTTCATTCCCGTTCACCAGTTAAGGAATAGGTCTTCTAACCCCCCCCCCCCCCCCACACACACACACACACCTAGTTTAATAGCTTTCCTTCCCCCTGTTAGCCTCGACCCTTAAAACCCCGCTGATTTACTTAGAAGTTTTTGTTTTATTACTTACACATCATCCAAAGCAGGGATTACTTGGAGTGTGCCTGATCGTGTAAATATTTATGTTCAAATTTCAGGTTAAAATCCTGGAATGCCCCTGTCCCACCCCTGTCCCACCCATTCCCTACCCAGATTACACCCATGCTGTCCCCTTTTTGGAAAACTTTCATTTGTGCATGCAGCCAGAGATATGCATGTATTGGGGTGGCTTATAAAATCCATTCAGCACGTGCTAGCCCAACTTATTTGCACATTCCCTACTTGATGCATGCGTCAGGCTTTTAAAATTTACCTTACATACCTGGTTTAGCTTAGTACTAAAAACTCCATGCTAAAACCCAAGGTAAAACCCACAGTAGGCTCAGCATGGCTTATTACATTGGTTTCTTAGATACCTTGTCTGCCATATATGGCTACTACAGCTCCTTCACTGTTGCTCCCAACACTCAAAATGAGAAATTACTAATTACCTGATAATGCTTCTGTGTTTACTAATGAGGATGTTGGGGAGATACCAGTTCCGGAGATGGTTTTCAGGGGTGATGAGTCAGACGAACTGAATGAAATCACTGTGAACCTGGAAGATGTAGAAGGCCAGATTGACAAACTAAAGAATAGCAAATCATCTGGACCTGATGGTATGCCTCCTAGGGTACTGAAGGAACTAAAAAATGAAATTTCTTATTTAGTAGTTAAAATTTGTAACCTATCATTAAAATCACCCATTGTACCTGAAGAATGGAGGGTGTAACCCCGATATTTAAAAAAGGCTCCAGGGGTGATCCGAGTAACTATAGACCAGTGAGCCTGAATTCAATGCCGTGGAAAATAGTGGAAACTATTCTCAAGATCAAAATCATAGAGCATATAGAAAGACATGGTTTAAAATAACACAGTCAACATGGATTTACCCAAGGGAAGTCTTGCCTAACCAATCTGCTTCATTTTTTGAAGGGGTTAATAAACATGTGGATAAATGTGAACCGGTAGATGTAGTGTATTTGGATTTTCAGAAGGTGTTTGACAAAGTCCCTCATGAGAGGCTTCTATGAAAACTAAAAAGTCATGGGATAGGAGGCGATGTCCTTTCATGGATTACAACTGGTTAAAATACAGGAAATAGAGAGTAGAATTAAATTGTTGAGATTACTTACCTGATAATCTCCTTTTCCTTAGTGTAGACAGATGGACTCAGTACAAATGGGATAGTATCCGCGCTCTAGCAGTTGGAGACGGATCTGACGTCAGCACGGGGTATATATATCCCCCCAGGAAGCGTAGCAACTCAGTAATCTTCATTGCAAAAGCTGTTATGGATGTGTCTACTGACGCTCAGTGAAAAGTGAAACAGGATTCCCCTGAACGATTGACAGTGGCTGGAGACCGCCAGCATTCACAACCGGAAGGCGTGGACACCTGGTAGAGTGTACGCTCTTATGTAAACAAATGCCATGGCTTACCTTGAATCGGTGAAACCCATGTACACAGGCAGCTGGGCGGGATGCTGAGTCCATCTGTCTACACTAAGGAAAAGGAGATTATCAGGTAAGTAATCTCAACATTTCCTGGCGTGTAGCCAGATGGACTCAGTACAAATGGGATGTACAAAAGCTTTACTCCCTGCCTGGGTGGGAGGCTGCCTGAGGACCATGTAGGACCGCCCTCGCAAAAGCTGAGTCCTCCCTGGCCTGGACATCCAGACGGTAGAACCTGGAGAAGGTATGGAGGGAAGACCACGTCGCCGCTTTACAGATTTCTGCAGGTGACAGCATCCTGGATTCCGCCCAGGATGCCGCTTGTGCTCTGGTAGAATGAGCCTTGACTTGTAGAGGCGGAGGCTTCCCAGCCTCCACATAAGCTGCTCTGATAACTTCTTTAATCATGCGGGCAATGGTAGGCCACGAGGCCGCTTCACCTTGCTTCTTCCCACTGTGCAGGACGAACAGATGGTCCGTCTGTCGAACTTCTTGTGTCATTTCCAGATACCTGGGCAGCAATCTGCTGATGTCGAGATGGCGTAACAAACGCCCTTCTTCAGATTTCTTCAAACCCGCCGTGGTAGGCAAGGATATGGTTTGGTTAAGATGAAACTGTGAAACCACTTTAGGTAGAAAGGAGGGAACCGTACGAAGATGGATAGCCTCAGGAGTGATTCTGAGAAAGGGATCACGGCAGGAAAGTGCTTGTAGCTCTGAGACGCGGCGTGCTGAACAGACAGCCAGCAAGAACACCATCTTCAATGTTAGAGAACGGAGAGACAGGCCCCGAAGTGGTCTGAAGGTAGATCCCGCGAGGAAATCCAAAACAAGGTTGAGGTTCCATAAGGGCACAGGCCACTTCAGTGGCGGGCGAATATGCTTGACTCCTTGCAGGAAGCGAGAAACATCTGGGTGCTTGGCAATGGTCTTGCCCTCCCTCCTGGGACCATAGCAAGACAGCTCAGCCACCTGAACCTTGATGGAGCTGAGGGAGAGACCCTTCTGAAGTCCATCTTGTAGGAAATCCAACACCATAGGGATTGTAGTTGTATGTGGATTGGTGCCATGAGTGTCGCACCATGCTTCAAATACTCTCCAGATCCGAACGTGGGTGAGGGATGTGGAAAACTTGCGAGCTCGGAGGAGTGTATCAATCACGGGCTCCGAGTAACCTCTTTTCTTCAGTCTAGCCCTCTCAATGGCCAGACCGTAACTGAGAATTGAGCTGGATCCTCGTGAAGGATGGGACCTTGACGTAGAAGGTCCCGGAGAGGAGGCAGGGGAAGAGGCTCCCCTGCCAGTAGTCTTCTCATGTCCACGTACCAGGGTCTTCTTGGCTAGTCCAGTGCCACTAGAAGAACTAGACCCCGGTGTCTCTGAATCTTGTGGATGATGGCGCCCAGCAGAGGCCACAGAGGAAATGCATATAGCAGAGTCCCTGGAGGCCATGGCTGGACCAGGGCATCGAGTCCGTATGAGAACGGGTCGCGCTTGCGGCTGAAGTATCTGGGTGCTTGAGCGTTGGACTTGTCCACCAGCAGATCCATGTCCGGAATCCCCCAGTGATCCACAATCATCTGGAAGGCTGTGGGTGACAGCTGCCACTCTCCCGGATTTAGGCTATCTCTGCTGAGGAAGTCTGCCGTGGTATTGTCCTTCCTGGCAATGTGGACGGCGGAGATGTCCTGAAGATTCGCCTCTGCCCAAGCCATCAGTGGGGCGATCTCCAGAGATACTTGTCGGCTTCTGGTTCCGCCCTGACGGTTGATGTATGCCACCATGGTGCTGTTGTCGGACATCACTCTGACTGCTCTGTTCTTTAGTCTGTGAGCAAATCGAAGGCATGCCAATCGTACTGCCCGGGCCTCTAGACGGTTGATGTTCCACGCTGCCTCTTCTCTGTTCCACCGCCCTTGTGCGGTGAGTTCTTCGCAGTGTGCTCCCCAGCCGCTCAGGCTGGCATCTGTGGTGAGCAAGGTCCACGTGGGTGAGGACATCTTCGACCCCCTGCTCATGTGGTTGGACTGCAACCACCACCGCAACTGGGTTCGCACTCTAGCTGGTAGATGAAGGCGCGTGGAATAGTTCCGTAGCCGGGGGCTCCAGCGAGAGAGCAGGGAGTGTTGTAGAGGTCTCATATGGGCCCTTGCCCAAGGTACCACTTCCAGGGTGGATGCCATGAGACCAAGAACCTGCAGATAATCCCAGGCTATGGGCCGACTGGCGCCCATCAAATACTGGATACGCTGCTGAAGTTTCAACTTTCTCTTGGTAGTGAGGCTGACTGTGTCTGCCTGGGTGTCGAAATGTACTCCCAGGTATTCCAGTGACTGGGAAGGCTGTAGGCAGCTCTTGCTGAGGTTGATTACCCAGCCCAAGCTTTCCAGAAGGGCGATCACTGTCGGTTGTCCGAAGGCTCTCCTCTCGAGACTTCGCCCTGATCAGCCAGTCGTCTAGGTAGGGATGGACCAGAATTCCTTCCCGCCTGAGTGCCGCCGCTACCACTACGACCACCTTGGTGAATGTCCGTGGTGACGTGGCCAACCCAAAGGGCAGAGCCCGAAACTGGAAGTGGCGGCCTAGAACCTTGAAGCGTAGGAAGCGCTGATGGTCCGGATGGATCGGGATATGCAGGTATGCCTCTGACAGGTCTAATGCCGTGAGGAATTCTCCTGGCTGTACTGCGGCCTTGACGGAGCGCAGGGTCTCCATGCGAAACCCCGGTACCCGTAAGTACCGATTGACAGACTTGAGGTCCAGCACAGGCCGAAAAGTACCCCCTTTCTTGGGTACCATGAAATAAATGGAATAGTGTCCAGAATTCACTTTCCAGGAAGGTACTGGGATGATGGCTTTCAAGGACAGGAGCCTCGCCAGGGTAGCTTCCAATGCTGCCGTCTTATGTATGGGACATGAAGACTCCACAAACTTGTCCCGGGGGAGATGATGAAAGTCCAGACAATATCCCTCCCGGATAACGGAGAGGACCCACCGGTCCGACGTGATCTCGACCCATCTGGGGTAGAAGAGGGTTAACCTGCCTCCTATGGCTCTGTTCCCCAAATGAATCGGCGGATTCTCATTGGGAGGTGCGGCCGGGACCCGAGCCCGGGCCTGCTCCCCTCTTGCGCTGCTTGATCCGAAAGGACTGATTCCTGGCCTGAGGATGTGGTGCCTGGTAGCGACCCTTGTTAGGAACAAAACGCTGTGAACCCCTGCCCCTGGAGGGCCTTGGAAAGGCGCGCTGGCCCCTTCTGGACCGATCTTCCGGCAGTCTAGGCACTGGAGAGGCACCCCATGTACTAGCCAGTTTATCAAGGGCGCTGCCAAATAGTAAAGAGCCCTTAAAGGGCAATCTGGTGAGGCGTGTCTTCAAAGGCGCATCAGCTGACCATCTCCGGATCCAGAGCTGCCTCCTGGCGGCTACGGAGGATGAAATCCCCTTAGCTGTTGTCCGGACCAGATCTGATGCAGCATCCGTGAGGAATGAAAGAGCAGACTCCATGTTAGCTGCCGGAGCGTTGTTCCTAACCTGTGACAAACAGGCGCGCATCACCACTGTGCAGCAGGTCGCAATCTGCAAAGATAGAGCTGCCACATCAAAGGTCTGTTTCAGAATGGCGTCCATTCGCTGGTCATGAGGCTCCTTGAGGGCCGTCCCCCCGTCAACTGGAATGGTAGTGCGCTTGACCACAGCGCTAATCAAGGCGTCCACCTGAGGGCACGCCAGCAGGTCCTGGATAGCCGGTGCCAATGGGTACATGCCCGTCAGGGCCCGGCCCCCTTTGAAGGAAGCCGCCAGTGCCGCCCATTCTAAATCTATCAGTTGTTGTGCCGCTTGCAAGAATGGAAAATGGCGGGCTGTAGGACGAAGACCTTCCAGCAGGGGGTTCTGCACAGCGGGTACTAGAGATGTGAATCGTGTGATTGATCGTCTTAACGATCGATTTCGGCTGGGAGGGGGAGGGAATCGGATCGTCGCAGTTTGGGTTTTTTAAATATCGTGTAAATCGTGTAAATCGAAAACCGGCACACTAAAACATCCCTAAAACCCACCCGACCCTTTAAAATAAATCCCCCACCCTCCCGAACCCCCCCAAAATGCCTTAAATTACCTGGGGCCCAGTGGGGGGGGGGGGGAGGGGAAGGGGGAGGGCGGGAAAACCGGCACACTAAAACAACCCTAAAACCCACCCCGACCCTTTAAAATAAATCCCCCACCCTCCCGAACCCCCCCAAAATGCCTTAAATTACCTGGGGTCCAGTGGGGGGGGGGGGGAAGGGGGAGGGCGGGAAAACCGGCACACTAAAACAACCCTAAAACCCACCCTGACCCTTTAAAATAAATCCCCCACCCTCCCGAACCCCCCCAAAATGCCTTAAATTACCTGGGGTCCAGAGGAAGGGTCCTGGTGTGATCTTTTACTCTCGTACCTCTGTGCATTGTAGAAATGGCGCCGGCGCTACCTTTGACCTGTCATATGACAGGTCAAAGGTAGCGCCGGCATCATTTTGTTTTTTTGTCCCCCGACGTCAGGAGCGTAGGAGATCGCTCCCGGACCCCCGCTGGACCCCCAGGGACTTTTGGCCAGCTTGGGGGGGGGCCTCCTGACCCCCACAAGACTTGCCAAAAGTCCAGCAGGGGTCCGGGAGCGATCTCCTACCGCGAATCCATTTGCCGTACGGCCGGCGCCATTTTGTGCAAAATGGCGCCGGCTGTACGGCAAAACGATTCGACTGCAGGAGGTCGTTCCGGACCCCCGCTGGACTTTTGGCAAGTCTTGTGGGGGTCAGGAGGCCCGCCCAAGCTGGCCAAAAGTCCCTGGGGGTCCAGCGGGGGTCTGGAACGACCTCCTGCAGTCGAATCGTGTTGCCGTACGGCCGGCGCCATTTTGCGCAAAATGGCGCCGGCCGTACGGCAACACGATTCGCGGTAGGAGATCGCTCCCGGACCCCCGCTGGACTTTTGGCAAGTCTTGTGGGGGTCAGGAGGCCCCCCAAGCCGGCCAAAAGTCCCTGGGGGTCCAGTGGGGGTCTGGGAGCGATCTCCTACGCTCCTGACGTCGGGGGATAAAAAAACAAAATGGTGCCGGCGCTACCTTTGACATGTCATGACAGGTCAAAGGTAGCGCCGGCGCCATTTCTACAACGCACGGACGTCCGAGAGTAAAAGATCACACCGGGACCCTTCCTCTGGACCCCAGGTAATTTAAGGCATTTTGGGGGGGTTCGGGAGGGTGGGGGATTTATTTTAAAGGGTCGGGGTGGGTTTTAGGGTTGTTTTAGTGTGCCGGTTTTCCCGCCCTCCCCCTTCCCCTCCCCCTTCCCCCGATTTTTTGACGATAAATCGGGGGAATTGTTATTGTATCGCAGCTCTAACGATTTTTGACGATTTAAAATATATCGGACGATATTTTAAATCGTCAAAAAACGATTCACATCCTTAGCGGGTACCGAAGCGCTGGGACCTGTAATATCTAACTCCGCCAGACACTGAGACACCAGGTCGGAGAGATCCTCCTTAGGGAAGAACCGCCTCATGGTTCTATTTGGCGCAATCCCTGGGGGAAGGTCTCCCTCGTCTGGGAGTTCGGACTCGTCCGGTGAAACCTCCTCATCGGATTGATCTGGACTGTCCATCGGCGGAAGGTCCCGCTCACGATAAGGGCGTGAGGGTCCAGGAACAGGATCCATAGGAGCTGCCACCGCAGTGGCAGCCTTTGCAGGAACCGCAGGAACAACGGGAACAGCAGGGCCTGGATGGGAAGCCGTTTGCATCTGTACGAAGGCATGAATCCCCTTAAAGAGATCCACCCAGGAAATTGAAGCAGCCTCTAATCGCCGGGGTATAAGATCCCCCGGGATTCCTGATTGGTCGAGACTGCCCGCTAAATCCGGGGTAGCCGCTGGGGAACTGTCAGCAAACCGTGGCTGAGACCGGTCCCGGCCGGAGGGCCCCACGGTCTCCTCACATTGGGCACATAGGGAGTCTGGCCCTTCACTGTGCGTGGCTCGAAGCTGGCATGCAGAGCAGAGGCCAAGGGCTGTAACGCCTGAGGCAGGCGGCGCTGCCGCTGAAGACGCTGCGGCGTTCTGATCCATGAAAGTATGCGCTTAACGCTGAAGGAACAGGCGCACAAGAACGATAGGATGCGGCAGCAATGGGCGCTTAATACAACAGGCGCACAATAATAACAATATGCGGCAGCAACATGCGCTTAATACAACCGGCGCACAATAACAACAATATGAAGCAGCAGTATGCGCTTAATACAATAGGCGAACAATAATAACAATATGCGATAGCAATAGGCGCTTAATATAACAGGCGCGCAAAAATAATAATAATATGCGGCAGCAATATGTGCTATAGGTACTCAGCAATAGGCGGCCATGAAAACAGCTCAATGGTATGCAATATGCAGTCAGCAATATGCAGGAAGCAATACACACTCTATGGCGGTCAAATAGGCGCTGCGCAATAAGCGGTCAGGAATATACGCTCAATGGCATTCAATAGGCGCACAGCAGTAAGCGGTTAGCAATACACGCTCAATGGCAGTCAATAGACACACAGCAGTAAGCGGTTAGCAATACACACTCAATGGCAGTCAATAGGCGCACAGCAGGAAGCGGTTAGCAACACACGCTGAATGGCATGCAATAGGCGCACAGCAATATGTGGTTAGCAATACATGCTAAATAGCCTTCAGTAGCATGCAATATGCGCTTATCAACAGGCGGCTATACATCAGAGGCATATGCGCACAGCAATAAGGCAATATACGCACAATGGAGGAATAGAGCCGCGCCTATTACGGGCGCTCAATACCTGAACAAGGCCCACAAAATGGCGTCCTCCACGGCGTGCTACGCCGCCGATCCTCTGCTCCTCGGAGACCAGCAATACGAGATGTACGCCTTACCTGATCATCGGCGCTTCCCGGCTGGAACCTGGGCGGTCTCCGGCTGCAGGGGGAGAGGGCAAGTACCTTCAATCACCGCCGCGTTTGAGGATATGCACCCGCTGCCTCGTCCACGCCGGGACTGAGGTGCCTCGAAAGCCTCACCCGGGGGCTGTGTCCCTGCCACGAATCGGCCACCAGACCGAGGACTTACACCTCTGGGGGACCACGGAAATCACCCCGGGAAGCTCAACTGGGGGAGGGACCCCCTGGGTATCACCGCAGGAGCACGGGGCTCGATATCGTAGAAGTTGTAGTAAGTAGAAAAATAAAAATAAAAAGTAGATTTGGAAAACACGCTTAGCAAGCGTGCAGGCTCTCCAAACTGCTTTGGAGATGGAAATTACTGAGTTGCTACGCTTCCTGGGGGGATATATATACCCCGTGCTGACGTCAGATCCGTCTCCAACTGCTAGCACGCGGATACTATCCCATTTGTACTGAGTCCATCTGGCTACACGCCAGGAAAGGTCAATTTTCTCATTGGGAAAGGGTAAACAGTGGAGTCCCTCAGGGATCTGTACTTGGACCGGCGCTTTTCTATATATATATATATATATATATATATATATATAAATGATCTGGAAAGGAATACGAAGAGTGAGGTTATCAAATTTGTGGATGATACAAAATTATTCAGAGTAGTTACATCACAAGCGGACTGTGATACATTACAGGAGGACATTGCAAGACTGAAAGATTGGGCATCCAAATGGCAGATGAAATTTAATGTGGACAAGTGCAAGGTGTTGCATATAGGGAAAAATAACCCTTGCTGTAGTTACACAATGTTAGGTTCCATATTTAGAGCTACCACCCAGGAAAAAGATCTAGGCATCATAGTGGATAATTCTTTAAAATCGTTGGCTCAGTATGCTGCAGCAGTCAAAAAAGCAAACAAAATGTTAGGAATTATTAGGAAGGGAATGGTTAATAAAACGGAAAATGTTAAAATGCCTCTATATCGCTCTATGGTGAGACCGTATCTTGAATACTGTGTACAATTCTGGTCGCCGCATCTCAAAAAAGATATAGTTGCGATGGAGAAGGTACAGAGAAGGGCAACCGAATGATAATGGGGATGGAACAGCTCCCCCTATGAGGAAAGGCTGAAGAGGTTGGGGTTGTTCAGCTTGGAGAAGAGACGGCTGAGGGAGGGATATGATAAAGGTCTTTAAGATCACGAGAGGTCTTGAACGAGTAGATGTGACTCGGTTATTTACACTTTCGAATAATTGAAGGACTAGGGGGCATTCCATGAAGTTAGCATGAAGCACATTTAAGACTAATCGGAGAAAATTCTTTCACTCAATGCACAATAAAGCTCTGGAATTTGTTGCCAGAGAATGTGGTTAGTGCAGTTAGTGTAGATGGGTTCAAAAAAGGTTTGGATAGGATCTTGGAGGAGAAGTCCATTAAGTGCTATTAATCAAGTTTACTTAGGGAATAGCCACTGCTATTAATTGCATCAGTTCATCAACCAACCTCTTCCCTACTCGTGGACGGCGCCTACCTTCTGTGACACAGAAGGTAGGCGCCGTCCACGAGTAGGAACATTATCAACATGACACTGGAGAACTAACAGATATCGAGTACCTGTTTAGGACACAGCACAACCCCCCCCCCGTAGCCCCTGAAGCAGGCACAAGAGTGCCGAAACATGGCCCATGTCGGGCAGGCAGACGCGATCCCCGCGAGAAGCAATTGAGACGGATGTCCTGATAAGTATTGACAAACAAGTAGCGGGTCGCCTCATACAACGGGGAGATAAGGGGATCTTTTTAGATAAAAAAGAAAAAGACAAAATAGAAAATCTACATTGAATTTTGGATAATAAAGATTAATAGACGGGGCTAAAAAGAAGGACACCCATAAAATTGGCTGTCCTTGAACAATAGCCACCGTACATAAGTAATACCAGGACACAAGCATCCCTTGTATTGGTATATGTTATAGAATTAATTGCATCAGTAGCATGGGATCTTCTTAGTGTTTGGGTATTTCAAAAGCCAACTGTGGACAAACTAAACCAAACTTGATTAACATCAGATAACCATTCCAGTACTCAGTGAACAGGAAACACTGAGCTCAGATAAAGAACATATTAACACTAGTCTAGGTACTGGATTCTTACCAGTAGCCCCTGTACCATATAGCCATGCAGAAATATCTTAGCCCAATTATTCGGCAGCCAAGGGATGGATTCATCTGTCTATCCTAAAGAAAAGGAAATTATAAGGTAAGTAGTAATTTCTCATTTCTTAGCATCTAGACAGATGATTCCAGAACCAGTGGGATGCACTCAAGCTACTCTCAAATAGGGCGAGAGGCTGCCCACAGTCCAGTCAATACAACACGAGCAAAGGCAGTGTCCTCTAGAGATGTGCTTCGTTTTTTTCTACCGGGTCGTTTTTCGGTTCAAATACTTCGTGGTATAATTCGGGTGGTCCCGTTTCGTTTTCAGGTCGTTTGCCCGAAAACGAAACGAGAAACCCGAAACCGGGCCGAAAAACGAATCTGTAAACGAAGCTAAAAAAAAACCCACCCAAGCATTTAAAAACATTTTGAATCATTTTTGTACGTATATGCAACCCCCCCCCCATCCCAATCCCTCCCCAAGACTTACGAAGATCCCTGGTGGTCCAGCGGGGTCCCGGGTTCCATTTGCCCTCCGTGCCCGGTGCAAGCCGTGCGCCTCAAAATGGTGCCGAATAGCCCGAACTACCATGTCACAGGGGCTTTCGGCGCTATTGGTCAGCCCCTGTCACATGGCCATCGGCGCCATCTTGTGCTCCTATCATGTGACAGGAGCTGACCAATGGCGCCAAAAGCCTCTGTGACATAGTATGGGCAAAGGCTATCGGCGCCATTTTGGTTACTGGCAGCCGAAAACGAAATCGCTCTCGGACCCTTGCTGGACCCCCAGGGATTATAGGCAAGCCTTGGGGGGCTTGCCTATAATCCCTCCTGACCCCCCCAAGGCTTGCCAATAATCCCTGGGGGTCCAGCAAGGGTCCGAGAGCGATTTCGTTTTCGGCTGCCAGTAACCAAAATGGCGCCGATAGCCTTTGCCCATACTATGTCACAGAGGCTTTCGGCGCCATTGGTCAGCTCCTGTCACATGATAGGAGCACAAGATGGCGCCGATGGCCATGTGACAGGGGCTGACCAATAGCGCCGAAAGCCCCTGTGACATGGTAGTTCGGGCTATTCGGCACCATTTTGAGGCGCACGGCTTGCACCGGGCACGGAGGGCAAATGGAACCCGGGACCCCGCTGGACCACCAGGGATCTTCGTAAGTCTTAGGGAGGGATCGGGATCGAGGGGGGGTGTATTATAGTTAATTTAAATGTTTGGGGTGGTTTTTAATTTAAAAAAAAAATTTGTGCCCCTCTCCACAGGCAAACCCGAAAACGAAATTTCCCCGAAATTCGGGGGGAAATTTCGTTTCCGGTTTCGGGGCCTCCGAAACAACGCCGTTTATTTCGTGTTTCGGGGACTCCGAAACACGAACGAATTAGGAAATTTCGGGCAATTTCCTAAATAGGGCGAAAAACGAACCACATCTCTAGTGTCCTCCCGGGCCTGCACATCCAGATGATAATACCTGGAAAAGGTGTGTAAGGAGGACCACATTGCAGCTCGACAAATGTCGACAGGAGATAACAATCTAACCTCCACCCATTACACTGCCTGACATCTAGTGGAATGAGCCCTAACCTTACTAGGTAATAGCTACTCAACATCCAAATACACGGCCATGACTACTTCCTTAATCCAGCGAGCTATTGTAGCCTGTGAAGCCAGCTAGCTTTATTTACCTTCACCGTGGAGGAAAACAGGTGATCCGTCTTTCTGATAGGTTTTGAAATCTCCAGATACTTCACAATATGTCAAAAAACATCCAAGGATATAGGCACTATTTCTCCGCATCTCTCTCTCTGTCCAGAACTGGCAGGGAGAAGGACTGGTTCATGTGAAAATTTGGGACCGCTTTTGGCAAAAAGGAATGAACAGTAGGTAGTTGTATTGCCCCTGGAATCACTTGAAGGAACGACTCTTGGCAAGACAAGGCCTGTAGCTCAACTATTTTACGTGCAGAACAAAACACCACAAGAAACACAATTTTTAAGGTCAGTAACCACAAAAAAATGTTACACATCGGTCTAAAGTTAGGTCCCGCTAAGAAATCCAAAACCAGATTGAGACTCCACAAGGGCACCGGTAACCGCAAGGGAAGACAAAGATGTTTCACTCCTTTCAAGAAACAGGCCACATCTGGATGAGCTGACAAGGGTTCACCATTCATATGACCCCTGAAACAGGCAAGAGACGCTACCTGTACCTTTAATGAATTAAGGGCCAATCCTTTATTCAAACCGTCCTGCAAAAATTTCAAAATGAGCGGGATCTGAATCAAATGAGGAAGAACTCCTCGATCTTCACACCAAGCCTCAAACACTTTCCAAATCACACATAGGCTAAAGAGGTGGAAAACTTTCTGGCTTGTAACAAGGTGTCAGTTACCGCAGTAGAATATCCATGCTTCAGCAAGCAAGTCCTCTCAAGGGCCATACCATAAGACATAATTGAGTCTGATCTTTGTGAAGCACAGGTCCCTCCTGCAACAGATCCTTGTGCTCTGGAAACGAGAGGGGGAGTCCACTAGGAGCCTTTGCAGATCCACATACCATGGTCTCCTGCCTAATATGGGCCATGGGGAAAAGGCATACACAGCTTGTCCTCCGGCCATTCCTGTATGAGAGCAGCAATGTCCAAAGCCTTTGGATCTATCCTGTGACTGAAGAATTGAGGAACCTTTGCATTGCGAAAATTTGCCAGCAGGTCCAAAAATGGCAGATCCCAGCGATCCACTATTAGCTGAAATGCCTCTTCTGTCAATTACCGCTCTCCTGGGTCTGCTCTTACATTATCTTTTCTTGCATTGTAGCTGAGATCTCCTGAAGATGCACTTCTGCCCATTCCATAAGTTGGTCTATTTCGTGAGACAATTGCTGGCTCTTGGTTCCTCCCTGCTGATTGTTGTAGGCCACTGTCATTGCATTATCTGACATTATCTGAACCGTTCAACCTGCAACCTGTTGCTGAACTGCAAGCATGCCAACCAGATTGCCCTGGCTTCCAGCTGATTGATGTTCCAAGGATTCATCTGCACGCCAGTGCCCCTGCACTGTTAGCTCCTGACAGTGAGCTCCCCAGCCTTGGAGGCTTGTTTCTGTTGTGAGTTCTAGCCAGTCTAGTGACATTAGGGAAAACCCCTTCCTCAGGTTATCCACTTAACCACCACTGCAGTTGAGTACATTTTGCATTGGCAGGTGGAGCTGAATTGAATAGCTTTCAGACGGTGGGCTCCAACAAGACAGCAGAGTGTACTGAAAAGAATGCATTTATGTCCTCACCCACGGCACCACCTCCAGGATTGCCAGCATCAATCTAAGCACCTGCAGATAGGACCACCCTGTTGGACGTATCATGTTCATTAATAGAAACACCTGCATCATCAGCTTCTGAATATGGCTCTCCAGCAGGAACACCCAACTCTAGCATATGAGATGGCCGGAGATTGCTCTTAACCAGATTTACGATCAACCTAACTCCTGCAACAATGAGATCACCTTGCATGAGACCCAGAGGTTCTCTTCTAGACTCTTGGCATGAATTAGTTTGTTATCAAGTTTGGTTCTACCAGGAAGCCATCTTTTCTCAACTCTGCTGCCACCACTACCTTAATCAGGGTGGAACCAGACTGATGGTGCTAACCTTTGAAAAGGAGATAGAGCAGCTTTTAAACTAGAACAAAGGGGAAAGCTGACAGTCGCGCAGCAGCGCATGGTTCGGAGAGAGGTATCTTCAAAGGTTACTAAGGATGTATTAGAATTAGGGCATCCCGACAGTGAGGTTCTAATAATAAGAAAAGTAGTCCAAGTGCCTGTAACTAAAAACTCACCTGAGCTAAAAAATTCTAACTTATCCCTATCAATTAAAAAGCAGAATGAAAATACAAACAAAAAACAAACTTTGAAATGTTTGTATGCTAATGCCAGAAGTCTAAGATGGGAGAATTAGAATGTGTAACAGTGAATGATGACACAGACTTAATTGGCATCTCAGAGACATGGTGGAAGGAGTAGAGCCAATGGGACAGTGCTATACCAGGTAGGGATGTGAATCGTTTTTCAACGATTAAAATTATCGTCCGATAATGTTTATATCGTCTTAAATCGTTATAGAACACGATACAATAGAAATTCTAACGATTTATCGTTAAAAATCGTTAAATCGTGTTAGTGCGCACTAACTCCCCGTTAGTGCGCACTAACTCGATTTAGTGCGCACTAACTGAAAATGATACAAATAAACACTTTCCAGGTCACTGAAGGTCAGTTAGGAATGAATATGTGTTCCTATTGGCTGGCTGCCCTCTTATCTATTGATGTTACCAAGGTTACCACTGAGGTGATGGTTGGGGGGATGGGAAATGGAACTGGAAACTAACGAACACCAACAGAAAATGAAACAAAGTGTTCACACTTCCCAGGTCAGTAAAGGTCACTTAGGAATGAATATGTATGTATGTATTCCTATTGGCTGGCTGTGCTCTTATCTATTGATGTTACCAATATGGTTGGGGGGATGTGAAATGGAAACAGTTGGAAGCTTGACAAAAAAGTAATGTAATGATCAGCACTCACGTGACTAGAACTTGTTTGTTTATTATTTTTGTTAGCAGGCACCTGAAATGCTAGTGCATGTTGAATTTGCCAATCACTGTGCATTTTAGAAAGGTGGTCCTGGCTGGAACTTTACACAGTTCAAATATATGTAATTGATTGTTGGTAAGTGTATTTTTTAAGTAGCCACACTGGCACCAGTATGTTTACTTTTCCTCCTACTTAACTCACTAGCTCAGCTTTGTAAGAAGGGCTTCTCTGCTTGTGTGTTGTTTTTGTTTGGTGTGAGGAGAGCAGAAACATCAGATCTTTATTCAATCTACTACAGTCATCTCTTACAGTGCCCTATCCCTATTAATACCAGGAGTGTTGTGATCTTCCTGCACACAGTGCCCTAACCCTGATACCAGTCTGAGACAGCTCCCTCCCTGCATTACTAGTGAGAGGCTGGCTTCACAGACAGGGGGGAGCTGCCTGACCCTCACTCCTGACTTCCCCCATGTCCCAGCTAGTGAATGGTGTGTGGGTGAGGGGGGGGGGGGGGAGGATGGTGAAGTCTGAGACAGCTCCCTCCCTGCATTACTAGTGAGAGGCTGGCTTCACAGACAGGGGGGAGCTGCCTGACCCTCACTCCTGACTTCCCCCATGTCCCAGCTAGTGAATGGTGTGTGGGTGAGGGGGGGGGGGAGGATGGTGAAGTCTGAGACAGCTCCCTCCCTGCATTACTAGTGAGAGGCTGGCTTCACAGACAGGGGGGAGCTGCCTGACCCTCACTCCTGACTTCCCCCATGTCCCAGCTAGTGAATGGTGTGTGGGTGAGGGGGGGGGGGGAGGATGGTGAAGTCTGAGACAGCTCCCTCCCTGCATTACTAGTGAGAGGCTGGCTTCACAGACAGGGGGTAGCTGCCTGACCCTCACTCCTGACTTCCCCCATGTCCCAGCTAGTGAATGGTGTGTGGGTGAGGGGGGGGGGGGAGGATGGTGAAGTCTGAGACAGCTCCCTCCCTGCATTACTAGTGAGAGGCTGGCTTCACAGACAGGGGGGAGCTGCCTGACCCTCACTCCTGACTTCCCCCATGTCCCAGCTAGTGAATGGTGTGTGGGTGAGGGGGGGGGGGGAGGATGGTGAAGTCTGAGACAGCTCCCTCCCTGCATTACTAGTGAGAGGCTGGCTTCACAGACAGGGGGGAGCTGCCTGACCCTCACTCCTGACTTCCCCCATGTCCCAGCTAGTGAATGGTGTGTGGGTGAGGGGGGGGGGAGGATGGTGAAGTCTGAGACAGCTCCCTCCCTGCATTACTAGTGAGAGGCTGGCTTCACAGACAGGGGGGAGCTGCCTGTCCCTCACTCCTGACTTCCCCCATGTCCCAGCTAGTGAATGGTGTGTGGGTGAGGGGGGGGGGGGTGGATGGTGAAGTCTGAGACAGCTCCCTCCCTGCATTACTAGTGAGAGGCTGGCTTCACAGACAGGGGGGAGCTGCCTGACCCTCACTCCTGACTTCCCCCATGTCCCAGCTAGTGAATTGTGTGTGGGTAAGGGGGGGGGGGGGGAGGATGGTGAAGTCTGAGACAGCTCCCTCCCTGCATTACTAGTGAGAGGCTGGCTTCACAGACAGGGGGGAGCTGCCTGACCCTCACTCCTCCGGGGTATTGTGATCTTCCTGCACACAGTGCCCTATCCCTGATACCAGGGGTGTTGTGATCTTCCTGCATGCAGTGCCCTATCCCTATTAATACCAGGAGTGTTGTGATCTTCCTGCATGCAGTGCCCTATCCCTATTAATACCAGGAGTGTTGTGATCTTCCTGCATGCAGTGCCCTATCCCTGATATCGGGATGTGTGCAAGAAGATCACAACACCCCCGGTATCAGGAATAGGGCACTGTGTGCAGGAAGATCACAACACCCCCAGTATCAGGAATAGGGCACTGTGTGCAGGAAGATCACAACACCCCTGGTATTAGGGATAGGGCACTGTGTGCAGGAAGATCACAACACTCCTGGTATTAATAGGGATAGGGCACTGTGTGCAGGAAGATCACAATACCCCTGGTATCAGGGTTAGGGCACAAGTTCTAGTCACATTGACTGATCACATTACTTGTTTTGTCAAGCTACCAACTGTTTCCATTTCCCATCCCCCATATACTGTCAGTAGGAAACTTGGTAACATGAATAAATAAGAGGGCAGCCAATAGGAATACATATTCATTCCTAAACTGACCTTAACTGACCTGAAAAGTGTCAAATTGTATCATTTTCAGTTAGTGTGCACTAACTCCCAGTTAGTGCGCACTAATCGGAAAAAATGATTTTTAACGATTTTTTAACTAAAAAATCGTGCCTAAGACGATTTTCTTGCCCTGCCACACGATTTCTATCGTTAAGACGATATGGAAAACGATTCACATCCCTAATACCAGGATACAAATTATATCGCAATGACAGAGAGGAGCACCCGGGAGGTGGTGTGGCGCTTTATGTTTGGGATGGCATAGAGTCCAACAGGATAAACATCCTGCATGAGACTAAATGCAAAATTGAATCTTTATGGGTAGAAATCCCTTTTGTGTCGGAGAAGACTATAGTGATAGGAGTATACTACCGTCCACCTGGTCATGATGGTGAGACGGACAATGAAATGCTAAGAGAAATTAGGGAAGCTAACCAAATTGCTAGTGTGGAAATAATGGGAGACTTCAATTACCACTATATGAGAACAGTTAATTGTTGTAGTGCAACGAACTACACTTATCTCACAAAACAAACGTCGCAAAGGTTACAATTTTTTTGGATTTTTTATGTGCATAGAATTTATCTGGAACAGTGGACCGTCATAACACCCTTGGTTGTTTAGGCAGTAAGCCACACTTTCAACCTCACAGGATCATGTTTAATCATCGGTCCATAAAATGTCTTTTTACTACTTTATTTAAATATTCTTTTTCTCCTTGTTCTTTTTCTCCTTTTTTTTAAATTATAAAATCTTTTGCAATGTATTAAAGACGGAATTGCCTTACTTGTGCGGAGCACCGCTGCGCTTCCGCCCTTTATCTCCTGTGCTGCCGCGCTATTATCTTTAGCGCTGTCGTGCTTTGTAGGCGAAAATACTCCTAGATTTTGTGTTGGAGAGATGAACTTCCGATTGAATGTGCTCACACAATTTAGAGCTCCTGCAGTCCGATGTACGTTTCGCGGTTGCGCCGACAAGAGGACTAGGCGGCTGAATGCGGTATTAAATACCATATGAACTGGACAGAAGCATTCAAATATTGAAGCTATTTTGGCGGGAATTAACCTTGCACTTTTTCAAGCCTAGACTCTACAACTTTCCGATCAGTCCCTGAAGCAGCGCAACCGCGAAACGTACGTCGGACTGCAGGAGCTATAAATTGTGTGAGCACATTCAATCGGAAGTTCATCTCTCCAACACAAAATCTAGGAGTATTTTCGCCTACAAAGCACGACAGCGCTGGAGATAATAGCGCGGCAGCACAGGAGATAAAGGGCGGAAGCGCAGCGGCGCTCCGCACAAGTAAGGCAATTCCGTCTTTAATACATTGCAAAAGATTTTATAATTTTAAAAAAAAGGAGAAAAAGAACAAGGAGAAAAAGAGAATATTTAAATAAAGTAGTAAAAAGACATTTTATGGACCGATGATTAAACATGACCCTGTGAGGTTGAAAGTGTGGCTTACTGCCTAAACAACCAAGGGTGTTATGACGGTCCACTGTTCCAGATAAATTCTATGCACATAAAAAATCCAAAAAAATTGTAACCTTTGCGACGTTTGTTTTGTGAGATAAGTGTAGTTCGTTGCACTACAACAATTAACTGTTCTTATATAGTGGTAATTGAAGTCTCCCATTATTTCCACACTAGCAATTTGGTTAGCTTCCCTAATTTCTCTTAGCATTTCATTGTCCGTCTCACCATCATGACCAGGTGGACGGTAGTATACTCCTATCACTATAGTCTTCTCTGACACAAAAGGGATTTCTACCCATAAAGATTCAATTTTGCATTTAGTCTCATGCAGGATGTTTATCCTGTTGGACTCTATGCCATCCCAAACATAAAGCGCCACACCTCCTCCCGGGTGCTCCTCTCTGTCATTGCGATATAATTTGTATCCTGGTATAGCACTGTCCCATTGGTTGTCCTCCTTCCACCATGTCTCTGAGATGCCAATTAAGTCTGTGTCATCATTCACTGTTACACATTCTAATTCTCCCATCTTAGACTTCTGGCATTAGCATACAAACATTTCAAAGTTTGTTTTTTGTTTGTATTTTCATTCTGCTTTTTAATTGATAGGGATAAGTTAAAATTTTTTAGCTCAGGTGAGTTTTTAGTTACAGGCACTTGGACTACTTTTCTTATTATTAGAACCTCACTGTTGGGATGCCCTAATTCTAATACATCATTAGTAACCTTTGAAGATACCTCTCTCCGAACCATGCGCTGCTGCGCGACTGTCAGCTTTCCCCTTTGTTCTAGTTTAAAAGCTGCTCTATCTCCTTTTCAAAGGTTAGCACCATCAGTCTGGTTCCACCCTGATTAAGGATGGGAATATACAGATATGCCTCAGACAAATCCAGAGACATCAGGAACTCCCCTGACTGTACTGCTATTCTCACAGAGTGCATACAAAAATGAGTCACACACAAATGACAATTGACGTCATTGAGATCCAAGATGGGATGAATATCTGCCTGCATTTTTTTGAGACATTGAAACTGGAACCAAGCCCACAGGCTGAGGAGTCTGGACAATGTACACTCCACTACCTGCCTCTTCAGTAGAGAGTTGCAGGGAGACACCATGAACATGTCTCAAGGAACACTGCAAAACTCCAGTTCATAACCCTCTTGTACCACCTCCAGAACCCACTGATCTGTAGTGATCTCGACCCATCTGTAATTAAAAAGAGAGAGACAACCTCCTATCTCCTGTTCCTAGAGGTGGGTTGCCACACCTTCATTAGGAGGCTCGGGGTGCTCCACTACCCAAGTCTGCTTCCCATTTAGGCTGCCTGAGATGAAAGGACTAAGATCTGCCCAAAGGTCAAATCCTCTGAAAGGCCATTTTTCTATAGTGCTGAAAATATCCCCTAGTACAAACCTTAGAGCTGAAGGAACACAGCGCTTGTTTCTTACCCTCTGATAATCAAGGAACTGGGGACTCAATGTACTTATTGGCCATTTTCTCCAGCTCAAACATTTTCTCCAGTTCCCAAACAAGATCAAGGGCAACTTCATAAGGTTAGGGTTCGAGGTTTAATTGGCCGAAGAAATTTCTCGGCCATAGTCACAACTATCAAAGCCACCACTCTGGCTGAAGTGTGGACTAAATTGCAGCCCACATTGGCCTCCTGAGAGAGCATCAAACAAAAGCGAGCCACGCCACCAGGGAACAACAAGAAGCTATCTGCAAGGTCATTGCCATTGCCTCAAAGGCTTGCTTAAGGTTAGCATCAATTCTCTTATCCTGAGCATCCTTCAAGGCCATTTCCCCTTCAATGGAAATAGTAGTTTGCTTGGTAACGGCACAGACAAGCACATCCATCTTCAGAAAAAGCAATTGCTCTCTCGTAACTGGATCCTGGACATATAGTCCATCCAAGACTCGTCCCCGTTTAAAATTTGTTTTGGGGGTGCCCTATTCAAGATCACTTAATTCTTGAATAGCCTCCATAATAGGAAAAAAACATGAGGCTTTACGCAATGAAACTGGAATGGGATTTTTCTTTGGCTCAGACATGGATTCAGTCCCAGGTACTCCCACCATCTTCAATGTCTGGGAAATGAGATCTGGTAATTCATCTCTGTGAAAGAATCACACCATAGTTCCATAAGATTCCAATCCCAGAGGAATCTCCCCATCTTCCAGGGAATAAGGATCAGCCTCATCATCCATGCCATCTGGATCCCTATCAGGAAAACTGGTTCCAGGTATACTCCAAGGCTTACTGCAGCACCTGGCACACGGGACTTCACTGTCTGAGATTGGATAAGTTTGGCCAGGGCCAAAGACTGCACCTGAAGAAAAGTCTGCAGTCCTTGAAAAAATTACATCCAAGAAAAGGCTGAAGGATTCATGCCAAGGCCCAGGGGCAGAAGTCCTGAGCCCACTGAACTACCTTCCCCTGCTGATGAACCAGTTAGGGGAGCCCAAAGATCAGGTTACCCTTCTGGCAGCTCTTTCTCCATTTCCTCACTAGGCTGGGAAGAGCTGGGAAGAACTGGGCTTAGTAAATTCAGAGGAGTGTAATTCCCCCTGAGCCTCCAAACAGCACTGATACAAGTTAGAAAGAAAGTCAGACTGAGATGCCCGAATATGACATGGGCAAGGCGCTTAGATTTCTTCGCTATAGGCGCCATTGGATAAGACTCTCTACACTGTGCCGAAATAAGTGCCCAATAGGATGCTCAGGGAATGCGTATAAAAACAAGCACATATGAGTGTAAAAAAGGCATGTACGTGCAAGTACAATTTGGGCACCCTAGTAGGTGCTTCTATGTTCTTAACTAGGCACTGAACTAGGAACCCATCTAGGTGCTCAACTAGGCACACAACCAAAATGCACAACAGGCCGCACAGTCATAATCCAATGGAACTGAAGAGGTCAGTAAATGGCATACAAGAAGCACATGAAGGTGCCGCTGTGGCCTACTGTGCATTGAACCAGCTGAGCCTCGGAGCAGGGCCTAGCTACAAGGGATGCTCATCCCACCAGGCTGCCCCCTCCCCCAATCCCCGAACACCACCAGACGTGGGATCGGCTGTTGGGTCACTCACCGAGCATGGAGACTGGAAAAGGGGAGGGGAGGAATCTCTAATCAACTCCCCTTCTCTTCCCAAACAATTTAAAACAATTTATCTGAGCTCAGAATGGTCTCTAGCTAAGGGGGAAGAGGGTAAATAGCTTCATCGCCACACTCTGCTTCCTATACCTGTTACTTTCAGCTGCTTTTTTTTACAGCTAAGTCCACGCCAGCTCAAAACCCAGTTACCAGACCAAGGCACTCATCTGAGGAACTCCAGAATCACCTCAGGAATACTGATTGATGGAGAGACCTTAAGGTATCACCACAGGAGAGCGGAGCAAATTAATCTCCATTTACTTTTCTCCTAAACTTTAAAGCAATCCCCAGTAGGGAGATGTATATCCACCATCTGTTGGAGATGGAGAATACTGGTTGGCCGATGTCACTGCAGGGGTATATATTAGGGATGTGCAGCACGGACGGATTCGTTCCATTCGGTATTCATATTCGTGGGGACCCAAATCCGTTGCATCCATTCTCGGGGGACCCTGATCCATTCATTAGTTATAAATGTATTAATTTCCCCCAAAAAAACCCCATCCCAACCCTTTACATTTAATTAACTACAACCCCCCACTCTCCTGACCTCCCCCCCCCCCCCCAAGACTTGCCAAAAGTCCCTGGTGGTCCAGCAGGGGTCCTGGAGCCATATCCTGCGCTCGGGCCATCGGCTGCCAGTATTCAAAATGGCGCCGATAGCCTTTGCCCTTACTATGTCACAGAGGCTGACCAATGGCACGGTAGCCCCTGTGGTAAGTCTTGGGGGGTCAGGAGGGTGGGGGTTTATTCGTTAGTGAGACGTTGTATTCATGGGAAGTCGCAATATGTTTTGCTTCCCCACGAATACAACTAATAGGGACATAAGTTGAGGATTGCTAATACGTCGAAAACGAATGCACACCCCTAGTATATATACTGTGATGACAGCTTTGCTCCATCTCCATCTGCTGGTAGAGGTGCATAACCCACTGGGTCTGGATTCATCTTTCTAGACGCTAAGAAATGAGCCATATCCAGTGCTCAGTGCATGCTATCACTGTCTCACACAGCCTGAGGATAAGACAGTAGGGATGTGAATCGTGTGATCGATCGTCTTAACGATCGATTTTGGCTGGGGGGGGGAAATCTGATTGTCATGGTTTTTCTTGTTAAAAAAATCGTCAAATCGTCCCCCTCCCCCGATTTATGATTTTTTGACGATAAATCGGGGGAATTGCTATTGTATCGCGGCTCTAACGATTTAAATATATCTGATGATTGTTTTAAATCGTCAAAAAATGATTCACATCCCTATAACACAGAGACTGGAAGGACTCAAAAGAGGATACTCAGGAAGGGGAAGATGAGGAGGTGCAATGTGTGAGCTTCACAAGGCAGGGCCTAGTTATCCATGCCTTTCATGCTGCCCATTGATTACTACACTCTGGGGCTCATGATGTATCTAGGAAGTGGAGGCAGGCAAATTTATACATTCTTTCAGAAAGGAACTCCTACACATTTAAGAGCCACTGCTGTTATATCTTGTTGCTGTGAGGTGATGAGAGCAGAGCTCAGGTATTGGCCTTCATTTTAGCATCAGGCAATAGTGACTTTTTTTCAAACAACAAGTCCAAAAGCACACTGGTTGGGAAACACTGGACTAGGACAAAGGATCTATGGAGCAGTTTAGCTTTGATTTCTTGTTCTCATCTCAGACTTGTTTGAATCCTTTCCTGACATGTTCCCTGTGCATCCAGTTCCTCATCTTTTCTAGTCTACTCCTGCTCTTAGATTTTACTTATGGATCTTCATTTTCCGGTTTATTTCATTTTTTTCTGGAAATTTATCTGTTTTTATTACAAGAAGAAGAAAAAATATTTACCTTAAAATTACAAGTCATTTTTTCCACTGATTTCTCCTGTTTTTATTTTTGTTGTAAAAAACACTGACAAATTCTCAGGAAAAATTAAACAAAAACTGAAAATGGAGATCTCTGTTTGTACCTGATTCTGTCTTGCTATTGTCCTTACTTGTTTCTGAACACTGCTTTTGATCTGAATTTCTAGTTCTGACCTTGGCTTGACCCTGACTTTGAACCTGCTTATTGGTCATGCATGCTTTTATTTAAGGAATTGCCTACGGTTTCTTCATTAGTATCTTGAAAATACAGCATACCTACTCCCTCAGAACTGTATGACGCCATATTGGTTGCTTACGCCTTGACCATGAACATAACAGTTACTGGCTTTTAATCTATGCCAATAATCTCTGCTCAATCTATCCAAATATGTGCTCCATGTACCGTAACTCTATTTAACCCAATAAGCACCTAGATATTTAGCCAGGTTTGTCTTAACTCCACAGAAGAATCACATTACTTTATGTTATTCATTGTACTTTATCCCCCAGTTCCTTATTCCAAGTTTATCTCCCTGTTCGATGTAACCGCATTCTTACATGCTTGTTAATGTTATAATGTAAACCAAAGTGATACGTAACTTTGCTACATGAATTTCGGTATATACAAATGTTAAATAATTAAATACATTTTGACCAATTTCCCAGACTTATTTGATGATGTATAAGTGAACAAGCTGTTCCACACTGTGTTAGCTACTTACCATTTAATGTTCTCATATCAGTTGTACTGTGTTGTATAGAACATGTGTTTGCCCACTGTTGAGCAATCTCTGCAGCTTCATCACACCACACCTTAGCAGAAAGAGAAAACTTTTTTTTATGTCAGTTACACCATTGCTTTGTTATTTAGTAATATTAAATGCATTTTATTTAATCAAAGTTGTTTTAAATCATGTGCATAGCAAAAGTATTTTCTTTACTGTAGATGTTTGGTGCAGTATTTATTTAAAGTGTACCTGTCATTGATGGTTAATTTTTTTAAAGTTTTGTTCCACTGGAAAGCAAATAAGGTTTATATCCCAGCTCATACTCCACCTAGGTCTCTGGCTGCGACTGGGATTACTGTGCTCAAACTGCACATGCACTGTAGCATTTCTGTCCCAAAGTATGAAACTGAAACAGTATTGCTAATGCTAATATCTATTAAGGTTCTGTAGATTCATAATTCTTAAGGTTCACTTTAAGTTTCTATAATGCCCATCTTATAAGTTAGAAATGAAGGCCATGCAATGCAAAAAGTGTCCTTTAAAGAGGGATATAAAAAAGAAGTTATAAAGATGAAAAAAGTATCCTTATGAAGGTCTTACGTCCACCGGCCGCGGCCACCCGCAGCCGGCTCAACTGACCTCATGTCATGCTTGGCCCTTTACTCCCAGTACTCTCACGGCCGCAGCCAGAAACTGCCTCTGCGGTCTTCCTGGTTTCCTGTGCTTCACATGGCGG
This sequence comes from Rhinatrema bivittatum, assembly GCF_901001135.1. Taxonomy (NCBI): domain Eukaryota; kingdom Metazoa; phylum Chordata; class Amphibia; order Gymnophiona; family Rhinatrematidae; genus Rhinatrema; species Rhinatrema bivittatum. The sequence goes on from NC_042617.1 coordinate 494,840,377, forward strand.
CTCGGCCACCGCCGACCAGTGTCCCATCCCTGGGCCTCCCTAGGCGCGAGCACGCCATCTGTCCTCCCTTTGAAGGGCCAATGGTGGGAACTTCAGGCTGGTCCCCAGCTGATGACATGACTGGTCCGGGATACTTAAGGACTGCCTCTCTCCACCACTAATCAACTTGGCAACAAGTTCCCTGGTTCCTATCTGGTGCTTGCTCCAGTTCTGCGGACCTGTTGTTACTGTGCTACGGATCCTTGCTCTACTCGTCGGTATCCCAGTCTCTGCGCTCCTGCTCCTCAGGGCTCGCTTCAGTGCTTCTACACCTGGGATCCTGCCTTGGCGTCCTGCTCCTACATCTGGGACCTTGTCTCGGTATCCCGCTCCTCGGGGTAAGCCTCAGCAGTTCTAAATCTCTGACCCTGCCTAGGTGTCCTGCTCCTCGAGGCCTCCCTCAGTGCTTCTACATCTGAGATCCTGCCCGGCGTCCCGCTCCTCGGGGCCTGCCACAGCGCTTCTACATCTGGGCCCTGCTTCAGCGCTCCTGCTCCTCGGGACCTGGCTCTGCGCTGCTACATCACGAGATCCTTACGGTGCTTCCGCCCCATCGGGGCTTAGGTCAGAGCCTCTGCATCATGAGACAATATCTCTACGCTCTCGCTCAGGACCTGGCTCAGTGCCTCTATATTATAGGACTGTGTCTCTGTGTCCCTGCTCCTCGGGGTATCTCTCAGTGCTTCTACTTCACAGGTTCCTGCTACTGCGCTGCCACTCCTCAGGCAGTTCCTCAACATTCCTACTCTTCTAAAACCTGTCACAGTGGATTCCCCACTCAGGGCCTGCTTCGACATACCATTGTACAGGCCTATGCTCCTGCACTTCCTTTCCATGGGACCTGCCTCACATGGTCTTGCTCTACTGTCTCTGGAACTGCTGTAGCATCTCCTCCCTTGAGGCCCTCTCTCTCTCTCTCTCAACGAGGGCACCTGAACCTTGGACTGTATCTATCTCCTCTGACATTCCCTGCTTCCTGCTGCCTGTTCCCTCCGGGACCAGCACAGAGGCCCACCTAAGACCAGCCGGCCCTGGCACCCAAGGGCTCAATCTGTGGGGAACGAGGGCTGGTACTGGCAAAGTTCTGTTTGCTTCTGCTCCCGGCCAGCCTTGCCTCCCGACAGTGGGGACCTGCAGGGCTCAACCCCGCAGGTTATGCCAATCCCACCTCAGGGCAAGGGTCCACACTTCCTAACAGAAGGGAGCAGTGGTAACAGTAAATTGGGAAGAGAAAGCACACTTCTTAAAGATATTCACTGTGACTGAATACTGTACCATAGGTGTTTTCAATCATTGCCCAGGATTAAGTGTCCCTTTCCAATAATACAAAGATAAGAGGGCAATAGATTTTAAATTGTATGAAGCACAAGGAAAATGATATAATAGCAACATGGATCAACAGGAATTTTATGATCTCACAGATTATTCTCTAATGTATTACATTACATTTAATTAAAGCAAATGCATTCTTCTATTGCTTGATTCTGCTAATCTCCTGAGTAGATGTGCACCTGAGCTGTTGTGCCATCTAGATACTAAAACCTGACCATTTGTTTGATGCTATGCAATTTTATTTGGGCTGTGTAGAGCAAAGGGCTCTCATATATCTATATATACTCATATGTCATGATCTCCAGTACTTCATTAGGAATTATGAGGTCAATTTTCAATTATATAGGTAAATACCTGTATACCTGTGGATGAAAACCTTTTAAAATGTGCTCACAAATACACACACACATGACTCCGGGCCTTCCTAGGTGCGAGGGCGCACCACCGGGCCCTCCTTTCAAGACTCTTCGGTGGGAACCTCAGGGGGGTCCCCGACTGATGACAACTTTTGGTCAGGGTTCTTAAGCCCCTTGCTAGCTGACTTGGCAATGAGTTCCTTCACTACTGGTGCTTGCTCCTGTCTCTTCGGACCCATGGTGGCTGTCTCTAATCTACTTTGGACTTTGGACACTGGCTCGGGTACCCACTCCTCAGGGGCCTGCTTGCGCTCCTATTGGAGATCTTGTCTCCTGGCTTTCCCCACCCCTCTGGATAGCCCTGCGCATTCCAGAGGTCCTACTTGCCAGTAGGGATTCAGTTTTGTAAGGAACTGGGGAAACTTTTGGGGGAAAGGGGAGACTTTTCCGAAAGGATGGGCTTCCACCTTAACCAGAGTGGAACCAAGCTGCTGGCACTAACTTTCAAAAAGGAGATAGAGCAGCTTTTAAACTAGAACAAGGGGGAAAGCCGATAGTCACTCAACAGAGCATGGTTTGGAGAAATGTATCCTTGAAGGATACTAATGTAACAGGAGAGTTAGGGCATCCCAACAGAGAGGTTCTATTAAAAGCAAACATAGTCCCCTGTGCCTATATGTAAAAAATCACCGAAGCTAATGATTTTCGAATTATCCCTAACAACTGAAAAGCAGGTAGTTAATACCAACAAAAAACACACTTTGAAATGTCTGTATGCCAATGCCAGAAGTCTAAGAAGTAAGATGGGAGAGTTAGAGTGTATAGCAGCAAATGGTGAAATTGACATAATTGGCATCACAGAGACTTGGTGGAAGGAGGTTAACCAATGGGACAGTGCTATATCAGGGTACAAATTATATCACAATGATAGGGAGGATCAACTTGGCGGGGGTGTAGCAATTTATGTCCAGGAGGATATAGAGTCCAACAGGATAAAGATCATACAAGAGACTAAATGCTCAGTAGAATCTATATGTGTTAAGTTTTGCTCCTTGAGAGGGGAGGAGTTAGCAATCTGTTGTAAATCTGCTGCTGGATACTCCTGTTGGGGGAGGAGTCAGCAATCTGTTATGAGTCACCGTGTGGCGTTAGCAATCAGTTAGGGATTGGCTCCCGTGGAAGGAGGAGTTTAGCAATCTGATATGCTCCGTAGGCGGAACTAGCAATCTTGTTATGATATAGACTGCAGAGTTGGCAATCTGTACCAGTGGAGTGCTAAAGAGGGTACTCAGCTGGAAAGGAATGTAAATAGGTGAATCCTTGGGCTGATGGCAAATGACAGTGCCCCCAGGAAGATATCCTGAGAGGGACTACCCGCTAGGCTTGGTATGGAGACAGACACAGATAGTTCTTTTATTAGACAGGTTAGAAGAACCACCAGAGGTGGCAGTAGTGAGCTGATATGGCCGGCAGGGCTGAAGTCCCTCAGATACTGGAACAGCGATCCCAGGGATGCTGAGCTGTAGAGAGACTATAGATAGTGAGTAGACAGGGTATGCTGTACTTAGCCAATAGAGATGTGCAATCGTTTATCACGAATTAGGCAATTACAACTAAATTGCCTAATTCGTCATGGGTCAGGGGCCCCGAACCCCAAAAAGGATTTTCCCCGAACTTCAGGGAAAATCCATTTTTCGGGTTTGTAGGGGAAGAGGGGAACTTTTTTTTTTTTAATTAAAAAACACCCCAAGCATTAAGATTAACTATAATATAACCACCCTCCCCAACCCGATCCATCCCCAAGACTTACTAACATCCCTGGTGGTCCAACGGGGTCCCGGGAGCCATTTGTCCCACCATGCACGGCGTGCCTGCCTCACTCAAAATGGCGCCAATAGCCCCTGTGACATAGAATGGGCAAAGGCTATCGGCGCCATTTTGATTACTCGCAGCCGACAATGAAATCACTCTCAGACCCCCGCTGGACCCCCAGGGACTTTTGGCAAGTCTTGGGTCAGGAGGCCCCCCAAGCTGGCCAAAAGTCCCTGGGGGTCCAGCGGGGGTCCCGGAGCGATCTCCTGCTCTCGGGCTGTCGGCTGCCAGTAATCAAAATGGCACCAATAGCCTTTGCCCACACTATGTCACAAGGGTTATCGGCACCATTGGTTGGTTGCTCCTACCGTGTGACAGGGGCTGACCAATGGCACTGGTAGCCCCTGTGACATAGTATGGGCAAAGGCTATTAGTGCCATTTTGATTACTGGCAGCCGACCGCCCGAGGGCAGGAGATCGCTCCCAGACCATTCTGGACCCCCAGGGACTTTTGGCCAGCTTGGGGGGCCTCCTGACCCCCCCCAAGACTTGCCAAAAGTCCCTGGGGGTCCAGCGGGGGTCCGGGAGTGATTTTGTAGTTGACTGCCAGTAATCAAAATGTTGCCGAAAACCTTTACCCATACTATGTCACAGGGACTACCGGCATCATTGGTCAGCCCCTGTCACATAGTAGGAGCACAAGATGGCGCCAATGGCTATGTGACAGGGGCTGACCAATGGCGCCGGTAGCCCTTGTGACATAGTAGTTCAGAGGTTATTGGCACCATTTTGAGTGAGGCTGGCACGCCGGGACAAATGGCTTGCAGGACCCTGCTGGACCACCAGGGATGTTGGTAAGTCTTGGGGAGGGATCGGGATGGTGGGGGGGGGGGGGCTGTATGTAATGTACTAAAATGAATTTATATGCTTGGGATGGGGTTTTTTAGCTTTGTTTTCCCATGTCATTTTTTGGGCCGGTTTCGTTTAGGGTTTTTTTTCGGTTTTAAAAAAAAATTAAACAAGAAAAACAGAACTTTACCACGAAGTATCCGAGTCAAAAAATGACCCGGTAGAAAAAAACGAAGTACATCTCTAATAGCCCATAGTAGATGACAATCTCAAATAGATTCTTAAGGAGGCTCAGTAGCTGGAAAGAGTTAGGCCCTCGAGGAGTGAGTACCTGGTTCCATGGAAAGCTCTGAGAGAGCAGTGGTAACGCACGAATGTCTGTATCTGTGATAGCTTCCAGGCAGTAGAGAATCTTCAGAGTATTCAGGAACATGGGCCCTCGAGGAGTGAGTACCGGTTCCTATCTGCAATCTGAAATAGAGAAAAGAAAGCGAGGCCCTAGAGGAGCGGGTACCTCTGGCAAGTCCGAGGAGGCAGAGTAGCTTGGACTAATCCTTGCTAACTCAAATGATAAGCGAAAGTGAAGACCTGTTATGTTGGAAGCGGATGACGTCAATACAGGGGGACGTCCCTGAGGTTCGCGCCCTTGCTGGTACATACTTCTCAGAACGCACCCTACGTCATCAGGAATATGGCGAATCTGCAGCGTCGAGCTGGTGCGGGGCCGCTGGAGAGAAGTGGCATGGTGATGCCGTGACAGCAAGCCGTCCATCAGACCCGGAGGGAGTCGCCACAGAGGTAGAGAGGGTGGAGTGAGGGTGTAGAGCAGCCATGAACACAACAATATGGGTAGAAATACCATGTGTGTTGGGTAAGAGTATAGTGATAGGAGTATACTACCGTCCACCTGGACAAAATGATCAGACAGATGATGAAATGCTAAGAGAAATCTGGGAAGCTAACCAATTTGGCAGTGCAATAAAAATGGGAGATTTTAATTACCAAAAACACAACAGAGCACTGCTGCACTTAAACCACTGAAAATATTCAATATTTGGCTAAAGAAAGAACTCTGTGAATATTCTCTAAGCAACCATCATACTTGGCCACAGTGAGCTGTGGCTTATATATGCAAGCTCGTATAGCTACTCGGCTTGACTAATCATCGGTTGCTGAGAAATCAAAGATGTTGACACTGTGTGCAAACGCTACTACTGTGTAAGCACTTATCTGGTTCCACGTTTGACAAAATGGTGTATATAGTCCTGAAGTGTTGCTCCAACACTGCAGTGTTTCGGAGTAAAGGACTCCTTCCTCTGGGACCCTCCAGGTGATTATATACTTATGGTTCTGTGTGGAAACAAAAACAGTTCTTAAATCATGCCTAAAGGCTAAGGAGAACAATGGTACAATGTCAGGCTGGTAGAGAAGGACTTACAAAGCCTGTTGGTTGCAGTCAATCGAAACGCTTGTGAAACATCGCTGGAAAAGCAAAATATGCAAAAGGAATTCAAAGTCCAAAGTTTTTTATTATATATGTCAATAGGAGCCAAAAAACGAGTGGCCTCACAAAATAATGTACTTACGTGCACTGTAACTGGTGCAGCCTCACAGCGGTTGTACTGCTAAATGACAGGAGCAAGGCTGAGAGAAAATGCCGGTTTTAAAGGCAAATCCTCCGAGTAAAAAATCTGTCTGCCGGAAATGACGAGCAAGAAAGAATTGCTATCATACCATATAAGGAAAATGACGTCGAAGGGGGAGCCATTTTGGAGACGGCTTAAAAGTGGGGAATACTGAGTGTTGATGAACTCTCCATAAAAGGGCACTGACATCAGAGAAGCGGCCATTTTGAAAATGACGACAGTGTGGGAAATACTGTGTGTTGATGAACATACCTTGTATAGGCAATGACGTTGAAAATCGGCCATTTTGAATAATATTAAATGGAGAGTGAACCCCGGGCTAACACAGTACATAATCTGCCGATTCGGGAGGTTCTAAATAGATACTTAAAAAGAAACAAAGTCAATGTAAGGATGTCTGTGCTAGAGAAAAAAATCATGTATGGGTGGTGACACCAAATGAAAAAAAGAAAACAAAATGATAAGAATGAAAAAATGAATGCAACTTCATACAAAAATTTTTGAAGGTTTATGACTCTGGGTTGGAGTGAAAATCATTTGAGAGAAAACCATTCAACCTTTTCATTGAGACCCCGTGGTTCTGTGGAACATAGATGGAAAATCCAACGATTTTCTTTATAGTTTAATTGGGATACTCCAATATATTTGCAAGCTATACGAGCTTGCAAATATAAGCCACAGCTCACTGTGGCCAAGTATGATGGTTGCTTAGAGAATATTCACAGAGTTCTAGGGATGTGAATCGTTTTCCATATCGTCTTAACGATAGAAATCGTGTGGCAGGGCAAGAAAATCGTGTTAGGCAAGATTTTTTAGTTAAAAAATCGTTAAAAATCGTTTTTTCCGATTAGTGCACACTAACTCGGGAATTAGTGCGCACTAACTGAAAATGATACAATTTGACACTTTTCAGGTCAGTTAAGGTCAGTTTAGGAATGAATATGTATTCCTATTGGCTGCCCTCTTATTTATTCATGTTACCAAGTTTCCCACTGACAGTATATGGGGGATGGGAAATGGAAACAGTTGGTAGCTTGACAAAACAAGTAATGTGATCAGTCAATGTGACTAGAACTTGTGTCCTAACCCATGTGATCTTCCTGCACACAGTGCCCTATCCCTATTCATACCAGGAGTGTTGTGATCTTCCTGCACACAGTGCCCTTACCCTGACACCAGGGGTGTTGTGATCTTCCTGCACACAGTGCCCTATCCCTATTCATACCAGGAGTGTTGTGATCTTCCTGCACACAGTGCCCTAACCCTGACACCAGGGGTGTTGTGATCTTCCTGCACACAGTGCCCTAACCCTGACACCAGGGATGTTGTGATCTTCCTGCACACAGTGCCCTATCCCTATTAATACCAGGAGTGTTGTGATCTTCTTGCACACAGTGCCCTAACCCTGGCACCAGGGGTGTTGTGATCTTCATGTATACAGTGCCCTATCCCTATTAATACCAGGAGTGTTGTGATCTTCCTGCACACAGTGCCCTATCCCTATTCATACCAGGAGTGTTGTGATCTTCCTGCACACAGTGCCCTAACCCTGACACCAGGGGTGTTGTGATCTTCCTGCACACAGTGCCCTATCCCTATTCATACCAGGATTGTTGTGATCTTCCTGCACACAGTGCCCTAACCCTGACACCAGGGGTGTTGTGATCTTCCTGCACACAGTGCCCTATCCCTATTAATACCAGGAGTGTTGTGATCTTCTTGCACACAGTGCCCTAACCCTGGCACCAGGGGTGTTGTGATCTTCATGTATACAGTGCCCTATCCCTATTAATACCAGGAGTGTTGTGATCTTCCTGCACACAGTGCCCTATCCCTATTCATACCAGGAGTGTTGTGATCTTCCTGCACACAGTGCCCTAACCCTGACACCAGGGGTGTTGTGATCTTCCTGCACACAGTGCCCTATCCCTATTAATACCAGGAGTGTTGTGATCTTCTTGCACACAGTGCCCTAACCCTGGCACCAGGGGTGTTGTGATCTTCATGTACACAGTGCCCTATCCCTATTAATACCAGGAGTGTTGTGATCTTCCTGCACACAGTGCCCTATCCCTAATACCAGGGGTGTTGTGATGTTCCTGCACACAGTGCCCTATTCCTGATACCGGGGGTGTTGCGATCTTCCTGCACACAGTGCCCTATTCCTGATACCGGGGGTGTTGTGATCTTGCACACATCCCGGTATCAGGGATAGGGCACTGCATGCAGGAAGATCACAACACTCCTGGTATTAATAGGGATAGGGCACTGCATGCAGGAAGATCACAACACCCCTGGTATCAGGGATAGGGCACTGTGTGCAGGAAGATCACAATACCCCGGAGGAGTGAGGGTCAGGCAGCTGTGAAGCCAGCCTCTCACTAGTAATGCAGGGAGGGAGCTGTCTCAGACTTCACCATCCTCCCCCCCCCCCTCACCCACACACCATTCACTAGCTGGGACATGGGGGAAGTCAGGAGTGAGGGTCAGGCAGCTCCCCTCTGTCTGTGAAGCCAGCCTCTCACTAGTAATGCAGGGAGGGAGCTGTCTCAGACTTCACCATCCACCCCCCCCCCTCACCCACACACCATTCACTAGCTGGGACATGGGGGAAGTCAGGAGTGAGGGTCATGCAGCTCCCCCCTGTCTGTGAAGCCAGCCTCTCACTAGTAATGCAGGGAGGGAGCTGTCTCAGACTTCACCATCCTCCCCCCCCCCTCACCCACACACCATTCACTAGCTGGGACATGGGGGAAGTCAGGAGTGAGGGTCAGGCAGCTCCCCCCTGTCTGTGAAGCCAGCCAATCACTAGTAATGCAGGGAGGGAGCTGTCTCAGACTTCACCATCCTCCCCCCCCCCCCTCACCCACACACCATTCACTAGCTGGGACATGGGGGAAGTCAGGAGTGAGGGTCAGGCAGCTCCCCGCTGTCTGTGAAGCCAGCCTCTCACCAGTAATGCAGGGAGGGAGCTGTCTCAGACTTCACCATCCTCCCCCCCCCCCCTCACCCACACACCATTCACTAGCTGGGACATGGGGGAAGTCAGGAGTGAGGGTCAGGCAGCTCCCCCCTGTCTGTGAAGCCAGCCTCTCACTAGTAATGCAGGGAGGGAGCTGTCTCTGACTTCACCATCCTCCCCCCCCCCCCTCACCCACACACCATTCACTAGCTGGGACATGGGGGAAGTCAGGAGTGAGGGTCAGGCAGCTCCCCCTGTCTGTGAAGCCAGCCTCTCACTAGTAATGCAGGGAGGGAACTGTCTCAGACTTCACCATCCTCCCCCCCCCCCTCACCCACACACCATTCACTGGCTGGGACATGGGGGAAGTCAGGAGTGAGGGTCAGGCAGCTCCCCCCTGTCTGTGAAGCCAGCCTCTCACTAGTAATGCAGGGAGGGACCTGTCTCAGACTTCACCATCCTCCCCCCCCCCCCCTCACCCACACACCATTCACTGGCTGGGACATGGGGGAAGTCAGGAGTGAGGGTCAGGCAGCTCCCCCCTGTCTGTGAAGCCAGCCTCTCACTAGTAATGCAGGGAAGGAGCTGTTTCAGCTTCACCATCCTCCCCCCCCCCCCCTCACCCACACACCATTCTCTAGCTGGGACATGGGAGAAGTCAGGAGTGAGGGTCAGGCAGCTCCCCCCTGTCTGTGAAGCCAGCCTCTCACTAGTAATGCAGGGAGGGGGCTGTCTCAGACTTCACCATTCTCCCCCCCCCCCCTCACCCACACACCATTCACTAGCTGGGACATGGGGGAAGTCAGGAGTGAGGGTCAGGCAGCTCCCCCCCTGTCTGTGAAGCCAGCCTCTCACTAGTAATGCAGGGAGGGAGCTGTCTCAGACTGGTATCAGGGATAGGGCACTGAGTGCAGGAAGATCACAACACCCCTGGTGCCAGGGTTAGGGCACTGTGCGCAGGAAAATCACAACACCCCTGGTGCCAGGGTTAGGGCACTGTGTGTGCAGGAAGATCACAACACTCCTGGTATTAATAGGGATAGGGCACTGTGTGCAGGAAAATCACAACACCCCTGGTGCCAGGGTTAGGGCACTGTGTGTGCAGGAAGATCACAACACTCCTGGTATTAATAGGGATAGGGCACTGTGTGCAGGAAGATCACAACACCCCTCGTGCCAGGGTTAGGGCACTGTGTGCAGGAAAATCACAACACCCCTGGTGCCAGGGTTAGGGCACTGTGTGTGCAGGAAGATCACAACACCCCTGGTGCCAGGGTTAGGGCACTGTGTGTGCAGGAAGATCACAACACCCCTGGTGCCAGGGTTAGGGCACTGTGTGCAGGAAAATCACAACACCCCTGGTGCCAGGGTTAGGGCACTGTGTGTGCAGGAAGATCACAACACTTCTGGTATTAATAGGGATAGGGCACTGTGTGCAGGAAAATCACAACACCCCTGGTGCCAGGGTTAGGGCACTGTGTGTGCAGGAAGATCACAACACTCCTGGTATTAATAGGGATAGGGCACTGTGTGCAGGAAGATCACAACACCCCTGGTGCCAGGGTTAGGGCACTGTGTGCAGGAAAATCACAACACCCCTGGTGCCAGGGTTAGGGCACTGTGTGTGCAGGAAGATCACAACACCCCTGGTGCCAGGGTTAGGGCACTGTGTGTGCAGGAAGATCACAGCACTCCTGGTATTAATAGGGATAGGGCACTGTAAGAGATGACTGTAGTAGATTGAATAAAGATCTGATGTTTCTGCTCTCCTCACACCAAACAAAAGCAACACACAAGCAGAGAAGCCCTTCTTACAAAGCTGAGCTATTGAGTTAAGTAGGAGGAAAAGTAAACATACTGGTGCCAGTGTGGCTACTTAAAAAATACACTTACCAACAATCAATTACATATATTTGAACTGTGTACAGTTCCACCCAGGACCACCTTTCTAAAATGCACAGTGATTGGCAAATTCAACATGCACTAGATTTCAGGTGCCTGCTAACAAAAATAATAAACAAACAAGTTCTAGTCACGTGAGTGCTGATCATCACATTACTTTTTTTGTCAAGCTTCCAACTGTTTCCATTTCACATCCCCCCAACCATTACCTCAGTGTTAACCTTGGTAACATCAATAGATAAGAGCACAGCCAGCCAATAGGAATACATATTCATTCCTAAGTGATCTTTACTGACCTGGGAAGTGTGAACACTTTGTTTCATTTTCTGTTGATGTTCATGAGTTTCCAGTTCCATTTCCCATCCCCCCAACCATCACCTCAGTGGTAACCTTGGTAACATCAATAGATAAGAGGGCAGCCAGCCAATAGGAACACATATTCATTCCTAACTGACCTTCAGTGACCTGGAAAGTGTTTATTTGTATCATTTTCAGTTAGTGCGCACTAACTCGAGTTAGTGCGCACTAACTCCTGTTAGTGCGCACTAACACGATTTAACGATTTTTAACGATAAATCGTTAGAATTTCTATTGTATCGTGTTCTATAACGATTTAAGACGATATTAACATTATCGGACGATAATTTTAATCGTTGAAAAACGATTCACATCCCTACTGAGAGTTCTTTCTTTAGCCAAATATTGAATATTTTCTGTTGTTGGATCTTTTGGCTATCATTGAGTTCGTCATAGCACTTAAACCACTGGCATCCAAAACAAAAAGTGCAGAGAAGAATTTTCAATCCCAAAGAATTTTAATGCAGTTTGTTGGACAAAGATTGTGTCACGGTCCCGTGTTTCACCTCGGGCTGCATCGGGAGGGAGCACAAGGAGTTCAAAGAATAAACTGACTGAAAAGTAAATTCACGTATGGCAGGGAGCCCGAGGCGAAACACGGGACCGTGTCACAATCTTTGTCCTTCAACAAACTGCATTAAAATTCTTTGGGATTGAACATTCTTCTCTGCAGATTTTAATTACCCTAATATTGAATGGGTAAATGTAACATCAGGACTTTCTAGAGACATACAGTTCCTGGATGTAATAAATGACTGCTTCATGGAGAAATTGGTTCAGGAACCAACAAGAGAGGGAGCTATTTTAGATTTAATTCTTAGTGGAATACAGGATTTGGTGAGAGAGGTAACGGTTGTGGGGCCACTTGGCAACAGTGATCATAACATGATCAAATTTAAACTAATAACTAGAAGAGGAACAATAAGTAAATCTGCAGCTCTAACACTAAACTTTAAAAAGGGAAATTTTGATAAAAGAGAAAAATAGTTAGAAAAAAAACTGAAAGGTGCAGCTGCAAAGGTTAAAAATGTTCAAAAAGCATGGACATAGTTTAAAAATGCAATCCTAGAGGTGCAGTCCATATGTATTCCACACATTAAGAAAGGTGGAAGGAAGGCAAAACAATTACTGTCATGGTTAAAAGGTAAGGTGAAAGAGGCTATTTTAGCCAAAAATACATCCTTCAAAAATTGGAAGAATGATCCATCTGAAGAAAATAGGATAAAACATAAGCATTGTCAAGTTAAGTGTAAAACATTGATAAGACAGGCGAAGAGAGAATTTGAAATGAAATTGGCCACAGATGCAAAAACTCATAATAAGATATTTTTAAAATATATCCGAAGCAAGAAACCTGTGAGGGAGTCGTTGGACCTTTAGATGACCGAGGGGTTAAAGGGGATCTTAGGGAAGATAAGGCCATTGCAGAAAAACCTCATGGATTCTTTGCTTCCGTGTTTAATAATGAGGATGTTGGGGAGATACCAGTTCTGGAGATGGTTTTCAGGGGTGATGAGTCAGACGAACTGAACAAAATCACTGTGAACCTGGAATATGTAGTAGGCTAGATTGACAAACTAAAGAGTAGCAAATCACCTGGACCAGATGGTATGCATCCTAGAGTACTGAAGGAACTAAAAAATGAAATTTCTGATCTATTAGTTAAAATTTGTAACCTATCATTAAAATCATCCTTTGTACCTGAAGACTGGCCAATGTAACCCCAATATTTAAAAAAGGCTCCAGGGGCGATCCGGGTAACTATAGACCAGTGAGCCTGACTTCAGTGCTGGGAAAAATAGTGGAAACTATTCTCAAGATCAAAATTGTAGAGCATATAGAAAGACATGGTTTAATAGAACACAGTCAACATGGATTTACCCAAGGGAAGTCTTGCCTAACAAATCTGCTTCATTTTTTTGAAGGGGTTAATAAACAGGTGGATAAAGGTGAACTGGTAGATGTAGTGTTTTTGGATTTTCAGAAGGCGTTTGACAAAGTCCCTCATGAGAGTCTTCTAAGAAAACTAAAAAGTCATGGGATAGCAGGCAAAGTCCTTTCGGGGATTACAAACTGGTTAAAAGACAGGAAACAGAAAGTAGAATTACATGGTCAATTTTCTAAGTGGAAAAGGGTAAACAGTGGAGTGCCTCAGGGAGCTGTACTTGGACCGGTGTTTTTCAATATATATATAAATGATCTGGAAAGGAATAGGGTGAGTGAGGTTATCAAATTTGCGGATGATACAAAATTATTCAGAGTATTTAAATCACAAGCGGATTGCGATACATTACAGGAGGAACTTGCAAGACTGGAAGATTGGGCATCCAAATGGCAGTTGAAATTTAATGTGGACAAATGCAAGGTGTTGCATATAGGGAAAAATAATCCTTGCTGTAGTTACACGATGTTAGGTCCCAGGAAAAAGATCTATGCATCATAGTGGATAATACTTTAAAATTGTCGGCTCAGTGTGCTGCAGCAGTGAAAAAAGCAAATAGAATGTTAGGAATTATTAAGAAGGGAATGGTTAATAAAACGGAAAATGTCATAATGCCTCTCTATCGCTCCATGGTGAGACTGCACCTGGAATACTGTGTACAATTCTGGTCGCCGCTTCTCAAAAATGATATAGTTGCGATGGAGAAGGTACAGAGAAGGGCAACCAAAATGATAAAGGGGATGGAATAGCTCCCCTATGAGGAAAGGCTGAAGAGTTTAGGGCTGTTCAGCTTGGAGAAGAGGCGGCTGAGTGGGATATGATAGAGGTCTTTAAGATCATGAGAGGTCTTGAATGAGTAGATGTGAATCGGTTATTTACGCTTTCAAATAATAGAAGGACTAGGGGGCATTTCATGAAGTTAGCAAGTAGCACATTAAAGACTAATCAAAGAAAATTCTTTTTTCACTCGACGCACAATAAAGCTCTGGAATTTGTTGGAGGATGTGGTTAGAGCAGTTAGTGTAGCTGGGTTCAAAAAAGGTTTGAATAAGTTCTTTAAGGAAAAATCCATTAACTGCTATTAATCAAGTTTGCTTAGGGAATAGCCACTGCTATTGATTGTATCAGTGGCATGGGACCTTCTTGTGTTTGGGTAATTGCCAGGTTCTTGTGGCCTGGTTTGGCCTCTGTTCTTATGTTCTTATGTCTCCCTGCTCCTCAGAGTTGCCTCTCAGAACTGCCTCTCTGCTTTGGAGACTCGACTCGGCACTCCCTCGCTCCTCGGGGCATGCCTACGTTCTACACTGGTGACTGTGCTTGCACCTCCCCGCTTCTCGGGATGGGGTCTCCATTCCTCTACCAGAGGTTCCATTGGGTGCAGCCCTGCTCCTCGGAGTTGCTTACGACATTACTTGGAGACTCAACTCAGGCTTCCCCACTCCGCAGGAGAGCCTACGTCATCTCGCCAGTGCCTTCCTCACTACGCATCTCCGCCCCTCGGGGCTGTCTCCTAGGGATGTGAATCGCTTCATGATTTAAAATATCGTCCGATATATTTTAAATCGTCAAAAATCGTTAGAGGCGATATACAATTTATTTTATTTATTTATTTATTTATTTATTTATGTATTTATTTATTTAAAATTTTTATATACCGACATTCATCCAGGATATCATATCGGTTCACATTGTAACGCAAAAACAAACGCACGGCATGGCGCTTTACATTGAACAGTAAAAACATGATAACAAGGCATTAACGAGAGGGGGGAACAATAATATGGGAAGTTTTGCAATAAAATTATAAACAAAGTTTGCAATTATATACATATGTACAAAAGAAAGAAAACTATGAGGTTAATTTTAATCAGGCTAGGATATAAGATGGGGAAGAGAAGGGAGGAGAGGGAGGAAAGAGGGGGGGCAGAGAGAAAGAAAAGAAGGTGGAGGAGAAAAGGGGAGGGGAGAGAGGGGCGGTAGAATGGGAAACAGGGGAGGAGTGTGGAGAGTGGGGACAGTGGTGAGGTATAGTGAAAAATTAAGTGTATGCTTTTGCAAAGAGCCAGGTCTTGAGCTTCCGCTTGAAAGATTTGAGGCATTCTTCTTGCCGTAGTTCAACAGGCATTTTGTTCCAGAGGGTCGGCCCGGCTATCGATAGTGCACGGGCTCTTGTGGAAGTGAGTTTATAGAGTTTAGGAGAGGGGATAGGCATGGTTGCGAGATGTGCTAGTCTGGTGGGCTTATTAGACTGGTGAAAACGGAAGGATTCATTGAACCAGTTCATTTCGGGATTGTATAGGGCTTTGTGGATGAGAGAGAGAGCCTTATATTGTATGCGGGAGGCTATTGGAAGCCAATGTAGATCTTTTAGAACAGGTGTAATATGGTCATGTCTACGTAAATTGGTCAAGATCCGGGCTGTGGTGTTTTGTAAGATTTGAATGGGATGGATGGCATTATTAGGTAGGCCGAGGAGTAGGGAATTGCAGTAGTCGGTTTTGGCAAAGATTGTGGTTTGGAGAACTGTACGGAAATCGGGGGGATGTAATAAGGGTTTGAGTTTTTTTAGTGTGTGGAGTTTAAAGAAGCCGTCTTTTAGAATGTTATTTATGAATTTCTTTAGTGTGACGTGACCATCAAGAATGATACCCAGATCACGGACTTGTTGAGCAAATTGGAACTGAGGAAAAGGGGGGAGGATCGGTTGGCTTTGGGGTGAGATGAGCATAATTTCAGTTTTATTGGTATTAAGAGCAAGGTGGATGGAGGAAAGGAGATTGTTAATGGAATGGAGGGTTTCATTCCAGAAGTCCATGGTTTTTGATAGGGAGTCAGTGATGGGTATAAGCAGCTGAACATCATCAGCATATATGTAATGAGGGAGGTTTAGACTGGAGAGGAAGTAACAGAGGGGCAGAATGTAAATATTGAATAGGGTTGAGGATAGGGAGGATCCCTGAGGGACACCTCGGTTGAGGGGGATGGCCTTGGATACGTGATTTCCTAGCTGGATTTTGTAATCTCTATTACTAAGGTAGGAGTTGAACCAATTGTGGGCAACACCTGTAATACCGATTTCAGTTAGCCGCTGTAGGAGAATGGGATGGCTAACGGTGTCGAATGCGGAGGAGATGTCAAGGAAGGCAAGAATGTATGATTGCCCTTTCTCAAATCCTTTGATAATGTGGTCTGTCAGGGAAAGTAAAAGAGTTTCAGTGCTATGAGATTTTCGAAAACCGTATTGTGCGGAGGCCAGGATATGATTTTCTTCTAGGTATTCTGTGAGTTGCTTGTTGACAGTTTTTTCAAGTAGTTTAGAGATGAATGGAAGATTGGATATGGGGCGATAATTAGCTGGATCAGAAGGGTCAAGTTTGGGCTTCTTTAGAATAGGTTTGACTATTGCCTGCTTCAGGGGGAGTGGCACCTGTCCAGAGCTAATGGATAGGTTGATGATTTTTGTTAAAGGTTTGGCAATGATGTTGGGTATTGTAAGAAGATGTTTAGTGGGTATGGTGTCAGATGGGTGGGTGGAAGGTTTGGCTTTCTTGATAAAGGTTTCTATTTCTAATGATGAAGTGCAGTCTAGGGAGGAGAGGGCATTGGTGTAATTACTGGTTTTTGTTTGATTGATGTCAGATTCGATGTGGTTGGTAGGATTGGCAGAGGAAGAGAAGTTGGATAGCAAATTATCCACTTTGGTTTGGAAGAATGTGGCAAGTTCTTCACATTTGGATTTGGCTACTACATCAGGGATGTGAGGGGTAGCTGTTTTAGTGAGGGAATTCACGTAATCGTATAATACTTTAGGGTTGTATTGGAATTGATGAATTTTGTTGGCATAGAAGTCTCGCTTTGTCTTGTTAAGTTTGTCACTATAGAGATTTAGGGAGGATTTAAATTGTGCCAGGTGCGTTTGTGAGGGATCCTTGCGCCAGATCTTTTCAGATTTCCGAAGGAGTTGTTTGAGATTTTTTAACTCTTGGGAATACCATGGTTTCTTACTCTTGTTGTTTTGTGGGCAGACACTTTTGGATTGTAGGGGACAGGTGGTGTTGGCTATACTATTGGTGATGTCAAATCATGAGGTAAGCGCTGTGTCAGCATTGGTAAGCTCTAGATGGTCAAGTTTGTTGGCGAGAGCCGATATAAGGTCGTCTCTTGTGCAATTTTTTCTGTAGTGAATGGTTATGTTTGTGTTGTCATGGCAGGTGGGTGTCTTAATGGAAAGAGAGGTTTCAATGAGGTGATGATCTGACCAGGGGATGGGTGTGTGGGAAGGGTGATCAGTTTGTATGAGGGCATTGGTGAATAGAAGGTCGAGGGTATGGCCCGCCTTGTGAGTAGGAAAATGGATAGATAGCTTATATCCTAAAGCATTTAGTGAATCAAGAAAAGCGTCACAAGAAGGGGTGCGAGGGGAGCTATCAACATGCAAGTTGAAATCTCCAAGTATGATGGCTGGAATGTCAATGGAGATATTCGTTGCAATGTATTCTATAAGGGTTGAGGGGTTGTTATGCAGGGTACCTGGGGGGGGCGTATATAAGACATAATTGTAAAGAAGGGGATTTGAAAAGGCCTATTTCAATTTTCGGAGGGGGCGGAGTAGAGTGGAGAATCATGTTGAACTTTTTCTTTATGATTAAGAGTAAACCTCCTCCTTTCTTTTTTGGCCTGGGGATGGAGAAAGTATCATATGTTTCGGAAGGAAGCTGATTAAGGAGGACAGAGTCGGTATCCTTTAGCCAGGTCTCTGTTAAGGCACAAATATCTGGGTCTTGGTCGGAGGGTAGGTTGCAGAGAAGGGGTATCTTTTTGTTTAGAGATTGGACATTGAGGAGGACAAGAGATAGTGCAGTAAGGCCAATAATTTGGGTAAGAGGGGGGGCGATCATGGAAGGGAGAATAGTTTTTATATGAGAGTGGTGTCGTGGGTATAGGGGGATGATGGGTCTGCGTTTGTTATAGCTGAGGATGGAGATCTGGTGCTGATGCATTTTGTAGGATGGTGTGTTGGGAGGAGGTGTGAGAAAGGAAAGAAGGAAACAAGAAAAAGAAAGGATAATGAGGGATAATTGGGTGATTAGTGCAGCTGAGTTGTGGTGATGGAGAGAAGCACAATGATAGGCAAAACACTTCACTTTTTGAGCACAGTGAGAGGAGCACAATAATAGGCAAAACACTTCAAATTTTTTGAGCACAGTGAGAGGAGCAAAATGATAGGCAAAACACTTCACTTTTTGAGCACAGTGAGAGGAGCACAATGATAGGCAAAACACTTCAATTTTTGAGCACAGTGAAAGGAGCACAATGATAGGCAAAACACTTCAATTTTTGAGCACAGTGAGAGGAGCACAATGATAGGCAAAACACTTCAATTTTTGAGGGCACAGACATCTGTGAAGGAACAGGTGGCAAGTTCATGCGTCGGGGGATATAGCCTAGAAAAGGAAGGCTCTTACCCCAACAGGAGGGTCACTTCCATCTTTGACCCTTTGTTTTTGTCGATAAATTCCCCCGATTTATCGTCAAAAATCGTAAATCGGGGGAAGGGGGAGGGCAGGAAAACCGGCACACTAAAACAACCCTAAAACACACCCCGACCCTTTAAAATAAATCCCCCACCCTCCCGAACCCCCCCAAAATGCCTTAAATTACCTGGGGTCCAGTGGGGGGGGGGGTCACTGTATGGCCGGCGTATGGCCGGCGCCATTTTGTACGGCAAAACGATTCGAGTGCAGGAGGTCGTTCCCGGACCCCCGCTGGACTTTTGGCAAGTCTTGTGGGGGTCAGGAGGCCCCCCCAAGCTGGCCAAAAGTCCCTGGGGATCCAGCGGGGGTCCGGAAGCGATCTCCTATGCTCCTGACGTCGGGGGACAAAAAAACAAAATGGCGCCGGCGCTACCTTTGCCCTGTCATATGACAGGGCAAAGGTAGCGCCGGCGCCATTTCTACAACGCACCGGAGGCCCGAGAGTAAAAGATCACACCGGGACCCCCCCCTCTGGACCCCAGGTAATTTAAGGCATTTTGGGGGGGGGGGTTCGGGAGGGTGGGGGATTTATTTTAAAGGGTCGGGGTGGGTTTTAGGGATGTTTTAGTGTGCCGGTTTTCCCGCCCTCCCCCGATTTATGATTTACACGATATTTAAAAAAACAAAACCGCGATGATCCGATTCCCTCCCCCCCCCAGCCGAAATCGATCGTTAAGACGATCGATCACACGATTCACATCTCTACTGTCTCCTCTGCAAACCTCCTGAACTTCATGCCTCGCGCTCCCTGCTCCTCGGGCCTGCCTAGCGCCTCTCTCTCGGAAGTTCCTGCTTGGCACTTGGTCTCCAGCTCAGCCTGTATGCTGTGGGGTCCCTCTGAACTGTGTCACTCACCCTGCTCCTCGGGGCCTCCCACAGACTTCTCTCCACAAGCTCCTGCAATCACGTGGCTAAGACGTGGGATGCTCTGTTCCTCTACACACTACTACATCGCCTGCTACACTTGACCTCGCCTCCTGTTGGTGAGGACCTGTGGGGTTCCTCCCCACAGGTGGTATCAACCCTCACCTCGGGCCAAGGGTCCACGAAACCCACGAATCAACATAGCCTTAACAAATTCATTCCTGCCTGAGGCAAGATCACCTTCACCCAAACAAGTACCCCTAGCCATAATGTTCCATAGGAATCAATGGGAGCACCTCCCACTAAGGTGATCATAGAACTCCATGTTAAAACAGACATGTTGAGCTAGTTCTGGTTTACACCATAATGCACATGGAGGCACTATCCTGTTTTGTTTTTTTTACTGGAATCAGAGCTACATTCTAGGACTATATCATGTCATGTTGCCTTATGCTCATACTCTCTCTCACTCTATCTCTTTTTATGTCCCTATTGTTCTGTTGTCCTTCTCCTTTCCCTTTTTCTACCTCCCCTATTCCCTTTCACCTTAAATTTTTTCAGCATTTACTTCCACATAGTCATCATTGGGAAAGAAACCCTGCCCTCATTGGTATTCTCTTTACTTAGAATGATTTTTGTTTGTTCAGTGAAATGCAAGAACTAAAGCAGACATAAACATAGAAACAAGGATCTCAAAAATGGTAATACATATTCCAATTTACTGCATATTAAACTAAGAGGACACTAATCATGAATCCTTGAAGAATTAAGAACAAAACATTTGCATGTATCAATCCTAATACATTATAACCGCAATAAGTGCAGATAGATTGCATAGTCCATAGGCATTCAAAGACTGTTCTTTATTATTCTTATATTCCGGCAACTCCACTGTTTTACATCAAGCTTTATAAGCGTAATTCAATAGGTCCCCTGACACGGTCCCATGTTTCGCCGAGGCTGCATCAGGAGGGACTGTAGATATAAATCAATAATTCTGAAAATAAAATATATAAAATGGACTATGTAAATAGATGAACCATGAACCAACCAAAAATCTAATTTGACAATTTCAATAGTAAAAAAAGTATTTACATAGCAAAGCATGTCCTCATAGAATTTGACAGGGAGTGCTAGTGCGTCCATTACTTAACTCTGATTGGCTCTAATCAGCTTGGCCCCTGATTGGCCATTCCCTGCAGAAAGTTGATTGGTTCTTCGTGCCTTTGTTTTTCGTGCCTTTTACTCTGTTAAAAAACCCTGGGTAATGTGTATAGATGCGCTCACTGTCAAATTCTAGGAGGACATTCTTTGGTATGTAAATACTTTTTTTACTTTTGAAATTGTCAAATTTGATTTTTGGTTGGTTCATGGTTCATCTATTTATTTACATAGTCCATTTTATATATTTTATTTTCAGAATTATTGATTTATATCTACAGTCCTTCCCGATGCAGCCTCAGCAAAACACGGGACCGTGTCGGGGGACCTATTGAACTATGCTGATAACAAAGCTTGATGTAAAACAGTAGAGTTGCCGGAATATAAGAATAATAAAGAACAGTCTTTGAATGCCTATGGACTATGCAATGTTTCTGCATTTATTGCGGTTATAATATAGTTGTTGAGTGCAGCCTGGCTCTGGTGTTGTTTTGGAATCAATCCTAATACAAACATCACCAAAATTAAAAAAAAAACTTTTGGAGGGGATTAATATTAATTAGTTTAGGATGCTGGTAAAGGTGTTAACAGGGGCATTAAAAAGTCAAGTTAGGCAGAATTAAACAGAGACAGGGCTTGTAAATGAATGTAAACTTCAGTTACACAAAAGATGTTTAAGTGGTAACCTCCCCTCCTCTTTCTACTTTAGATCTGCATATTGAATGTGAATATTTGTATTCATATTTTCATAACACTCCCTGAATTGCTCTTTGCATACCTATGAACTTTATAGAATAAAGGCCATAGAGATAAACACAAGTTACAAAGAAACACTGTTAAAAAAATATCATGTCTAGCTTGAATAATTTCCATACATGGAAGGGGAAAGCTCACTGAACAGGCCCAACTGGCTTGATAAATGTAAATAAATCTCTTGAATATTCATATTACATATCCTGAAAACTATACTGGTTTATGGCTCTTGAAGACAGGATTGACATAACTGGAATAAAATAGTACGACTGTTTAAAGGGGGCAGAGTCAACCTAAAAATCTCACAGAGTGGAAGGGGGGAAGAGGAGTATACAGAAAATATTTTTGGGTGGTACGTTGATTTCCATGTTTAATAGTTATAGATTTATTCTGTTTTGTATATTTTAGAAAGGAAATGTTTGAAATTGTTGGACTTGCAATCCTATGTGTATTTTGCTGAATTGTATTATTATTAAGTCTGTCTGTTCTTAACTGCTCAATAAAAATTTAAAAATCAAAATCTCAAAGAGTATAAGTAAGAATTTGGAATCATGTAAAGTGAAATATGAGTTACAAGGGGAGCTAGGGAATTAGTATGTATTATGAAAGTTTCAATTTTAAATCCACTTTGGACAGGTTAGTTGACTGTAACAAAGGAAGTTAATGTGTTTGAGGTAAGACAGATGTGATCCAGGAACCTGAGGTTATTGTTCTATATGATTTTTTTATGTAACTCCTATTACTTAATCCCTAACATTGTATTCTATGGATAGGTGATTATAACAGAACAAGGCATTAATTCATAGTCTTCTTTAAAAAAAAAGGTTTGAGATGTGCATGTGTGTGTCAGGGGAGGGCAGGGGTGAGGATAACTCAAAAAGTAGGGAGAAAGGAGGGACACACACATAAATGAGGGTGTCCCTCTTGAAGGTGAGCACTGGTAGATTAGTACATGGAGTCAGTTCTTTTAGGTTATGCTGGGATTCTTCTAGTAGAGGCCTTCTCTGTTGCCAAACACAGAAGTGGCTTCTATTCTATCATGGGTCCTAGAGGTCCAGGAATGTAGTCCTATGCACTATTGCCTAATTACTCCTCATGGAAGTTAGGGTTTGACTAATAAGTACATTAGGATCTGCTTAGGGACAACACCCGATGGAGTCAGAAGGGAAATTTATATTGTTCCCTGTCCAGTTGGGAACTGCCCTTTTAGAAACTGTCTGATCCAACTCTACAATATGAACTACTCGACCACTAATTTGAGCCCGCCCACCAGGAGTTACATAGCCAAAACACAAAGCAGAAGTTTGCTAATAATTGAAGAAAAAAATGTTTGATCTTTTTGAAACATATATTTGACAGACAATATTTTAGCCAAATCAGTGGTATAAGATAAAATACCCACATTGAGTGCAGTAAGGTCTTACCATAATTAACATGTTGCTAGCAGGGGGCATGACATTTCTCCGTAATTTATTGTGAAGATCAACAATTTCTTGTTGAACATTTGCGTTTTGTGTGCTCAAGGAAGCCAATGTTATAGTCTATAAAAATAAAATTAAGAAGTACTTTTGTATTCTGCTTTTGATTTCATTATTATATAACCAATTGAACATTATTACAGTATATCTATTTATGTTAAAATAAAGATATTGCTAATGGTCTTATAAATATGGAATTAAAAACCTGTAGAAGTCAATTCAGAGTAGATAAGCATCATAATATTTGAGCTGAGTTCAGATATGCAGAGCCCCTGGCATTTTTACATTACTTTGAGAAGGGTGCTTACACGAGGCTATTGGCCTCCCATAAGCAATAGCAGCCCCAAAGTCCCAAGGCCTTCATTTTGCATTGTTTGGGGTCTATCATTGCTGAGATAATTTTTCCTGCAGGAAAATACCTCGGGACATGGTATTTTACCATTCAGTAAGCTGGCCAGCAGGAAAGTTATCCGGATAACTGTAGCAAATATTCAGTGGGTTGAATCTCTCACTGAATATACTTGGCTAAAGTTATGTGGATAAAGTTATCTAGGAAACTTAATCCTTAGATGGCTTACTGAATATTGTTTTTTAATGTAGCAGATGAGCAGTCAAGATCTCTCCAGCTCCCTCGTGATGCCCCAAATAAATTGTAATGTAACAGGCAAGCAGCCCCGATCCATCACCCCACTTCCATCCCCTTTCTGAATCTCCCTCCCCCACTTCCCAACCCCCAAAAGTGTACAGCTAAGCCAGCAGGAAAAGGAGAGGTTATGTCTTCTGGCTTCAGTATTAAATGCCGGTATGGCAAAGAGCTGTATCGGTATTTAATATGTACTTATTTACTTCACTGGCTTTCAGATTTTGCAAACCAAAGTCAGCTGGAGAACATTAACTGGCTAGCGCTGATATTCAGAAGTAGCTAGATAAATGTAGACCACACTCCAGAACACCCTCATCCTTCCCCTTTTTAATCCAGCTGTTTTAGCCATGTAATGACTTACATGGCGAAAACATAACCGTTCAGTTTAGAAGGATATTCAAAACACAGGGTTTTATGGCTAAGTCTTGAACTTGAAGGTTAATGATTATAAGATCACCTTACAGAGGTGCTGGGCACCTACACCACATATGAAACCTTTCTCTAACTCCATTCACTATTTGTTAAATCAATTCACACACACAATTTTTATAAAACTTCCCATTTATTGTGTAGGTATTTACTTAATTAATAAGAAATATAAAACACAAACATATTATTCATCAAAAGTTTATTCAATTGTTAGCGACAGAGCACAGCTCTTGATTGTTTTTGTCTTAGAAGTTCGCTGGACAGGTGTATTTTTGATATTCTCTAAGTCTTGAACTTAGCCAGACAAGCCCTTTTAAATATTAAACTCAGTGTTTTCCTGTGGGGAATGCTGCAGGGTTATTTATCATGGCTTTGTCATTCCAGCAGCATTTTCTTTCCTTGGGAAAAAAATACTGTGGTTCATTGAATGACTCCCCCCCCAATTATGTACCTGAGACACTGGAAGATAACATGGCTTTCCAAAGGTCACAAGGAGCATCAGAAGTATTTGAACCTTGGTTTACCTGGTTCTCAGCCTGCTGTTCTAGGAAATGGGATACTCTGCCACTCTAACAACTAAACTAATGCTCTGCTCACATTTGCATTAATCCATTAGCTTACCTTTGCATATCCTTTTCCTGCTTTTAATGTTTTTTGGATTTTATTATGGAAGTCCCTCTAAAAACAATAAAACAAAAATGTAAATACATATACACTCACCCTATTCCTATTTATATACAGTTGGATATCCTGAAAATTTTGCAGCACTTGTAGATTAGTATTCTCCAACTAGAGTTACCAACTGCATGGTTTTGGACCAGGCAGCAGGTTTTTAGCTGTCCTGTACACTGTCCGGTCAGAAGTACTGACCGGACACTGAAAATCCATTTTTTGCTGGATGCTCCTTCTCTTTCTCACAGCTTCCTGGTAATAGGGAATGACAGACTGGAGAGCTGAGCTGTGTTCCTGTCCTCTTCCCTCCTTTTCTGTGTTGTGATTGGATGGAATGTGCAGAGGAGGCAGGGAACAGCATAGCCCAGCCTTCAGTTCCCAGTGGCTCCACAGATCTATACAGCAATGCCTTCTGGGTCTTTCCCCCTCCATCACTGAGTGCTGGGCCAAGATTCGAGAGAGAGGGCTGTAGCAAACCAGCTGAGGGATACGGGAGCAGAGAAGGGGAATATAAATTACATTCTGAAATCAAGAAATTACGTTCTGAAATCAAGAAAAAGAGATAAGGGGAGATAAGGGGAGGGAAAGGAAGATAGACACATGGGGAGCAAGGGAGGAAAGAGACACAGAGGGTATATGGAAGGAATGTCATAAGGAAAGGAAGAGGCACAACGGGAGCATGAGGGAAGGAGGGAGATGGGGGGGGGGGGGAAGGAAAAGAGGAGAGTTACAAAGGAAATAGGGACCCAGGAGGAAAGGTAATAGAGAAAAAAGAAGGCACTGGGAAGGAGAGGGAGACAGGAGGGACAAGAGCATAGGGAGGGAGGGGACTAGAGACTGGAGGGCAGAACAAGAGAGCAGTACACAGAAGAGGGGGAGGGCATATTGAGAGACAGGTGGTACAAGAGAGACAGAGATGAAAGGCTGGGAAGTTTTTAAGGAAAAGGAGAGCGAACCACTTGAGTCTGAGACAAAAGGCTGTGTGTTTGAGAGTGTGCATATGTGTATAATAGGCTGTGTGTGTGTGTCTGTCTGGCAGAGGAGGCTGAGTGTGTATCTGACAGAGGAGTCTGTGAGTATGAGAGAGGAGGTTGCGCAGACAAGAATAAACAGCAGACGAACCAGAATTAGGAACCAGGAAATCAGTCCGAGGGTAAGGCAAGGCTGGACCAGGAGTGGAGGCTAGACCAGGAGTGGAGGCTGGACCAGGAGCGGAGGCTGGATCAGGAACTGCAACTAGATGACTCCAGGAGTGAACCTCATTGCAAGGCGATCTTCTGGAGCAGGGCTTGTGTTTAAATACCCTGCTGGCATCTGACATCACTCTGGGGGCCGGCCGAAGTTTCCTGTGCCTGCAGCTTTAAAAGCTGCCTCTTTGCGCGCATTTGCTGTGGGCGGGGCCATGCCAGAGAACTCGACGGCATCTCCCTCGTGGAGACGCCGCAGCGGAGAAAGGCTCATGCAGGCTTGGAACAGCACCGGAGTGACCGGCAGTGCGTCGAGGCCGGCGGTGGAGGTAAGAGCCCGGTTGCGGGAGCTGCAACTGAGATCGCAACACAAATTTTACAAGAAGAAATTTCTACCATTAAAAATGAGTTGGGGGCACTGTTGGCCACGTGACGGGATGGCCGCTTAAACAAGGGGCTCTCACCCTGCTCCTCCTTGAATTTTAAAATTAGTTACGCTACAATGTGCAAACCGCGTTTTTTCACCCCACTATCGGAACGACTGAGCGACGCTGCTTCACTTGCGTAAGAAAAGATAAAAAGTAAATGCTTTTTTTTTAGAAATGGGACTGTGATGGTGAAAGCAGTGTCCGGACAGAGACGCTCTGACTGCCATTTTAGCAAGGCTTACGTGTACTGAGCTCTCTGCCGCGGCACAGGCCTGCATGAGGAGCGCTATTATTATATACTTTAGCGAACATACCACAAAAGAACTTTCAAACCTGTGAACGCTGGGGTCGCTGGCGAAGAGAGATGTTCCCCGGCCCGACTGCCTAATGTGAGGTAAGCCGGAGCGGCAGATCGCAGCGGAGCCACGTGGCAGCAGTGTGGGGTTGCTTTCCTGCATGCTTTTCTGCATGCCTTTCGGCCGGGCGCAAAGTTCTTTGGGAGAAGCTATTTAGTCACACGAGAACATGACCCCCAGTGCAAATCTTAACAGTCTGGAATAGATTTTTTGGGACTGCCTGGCTTTCCCGAGATGCATGAGCTGCAGCGATTAGACATTTGGGACCGGGGCCCTGCCTGCCATTTTGCTACGAGCACTGGTGTGCCTTCCAGGTATGGTACGAGTGGAGGATGAGCTTTGAGACTGTGAAGCGCAATAAGTGTTAATATTTGCAGGGTGAACAATAAGGGACCGGGGAAGAAAATAAAAACAGGAGACAGAAAACCAAAAAAATAAACAAAAAAAAAAAATCTACGGCAACGTGACTTGAAGAAGCGCGGGGGCGCTGAGTGGACAGCTGGGATTTTCGCTCTCCATTTGCTGCCAAGGCTGAGACAGGGTTCAAGCGTGGATTTGGACTCAGGCAGGGAACT
This sequence comes from Rhinatrema bivittatum, assembly GCF_901001135.1. NCBI lineage: Eukaryota > Metazoa > Chordata > Amphibia > Gymnophiona > Rhinatrematidae > Rhinatrema > Rhinatrema bivittatum. Next base: position 494,867,654 of record NC_042617.1, read on the forward strand.
GTTCATGTACAGTGTGTACTCCTAGAGACTTCTTCGCCATTATTTCCAGCGCTCTGTTCGTTGGGCCAGTGTGACCTGCTTGAGCCAGTGGTGTAGGGCTGACTGTGAACCACTTTGCGAAGCTAATTGGTGAGGAAGAGGGGTCCAGAGAGGAAGGGGCTGTGGCCTTGCGAAGGGCACGAGCCCTTGGAGGGTGGCGGTCCAGCATTAGAGATCCATTGCCAGATTTTGTAGGAGGCCTCAATCCAGCGAAGCTGGTGGACATGAGCGCACACTGTTTAAGCTCAATCGAGATGGTGGTTTAAGTTGTGGATTACCCGGTCCTTTGTCTTCACCTCTTTAATAGGGGATCCGATAGGCCACTTCGCGAGCCTGTGGCATTTTTTTTGATGTGTCTTTTTTCTTTTCAACCAAATTGATGGCTACCAGGAAAAAAGGTGATCTACAAAAGTTTTCATTTACCAGAATGGCGGCTGAGATCCGGCAATCGGGGCCTGATATCACGGACGGAGATGAGGGGAATGGAGGAGGAGGCTCAGACTCTGAGGCGCCGATTTTATCACCACAAGCATTAAAGCATGGGGCACCGTCCCTTTCGGATTTACCAACTAAGGATACGATGAGAGACTGGTTTGTTGAGCTTCGTGCGGATATGAAGAAGAATAAGGAGGAACTGCTCCATTCCTTCTCTGAATTACGGGAGGACTTCCTGGCGCTGGGCCACAGGGTGGACGATTTGGATGTACAAGTGGAAGGCCATGAGGCTGTGCTGGCATCTCTAACTCAGAAAACCACTGAAACGCATAATGAACTGCTGATTCTACAAGACAAACTTGAGGATATGGAAAACAGGTTGCGGCGAATGAACATCAGACTGCGAGGGGTGCCAGAAACGACAGAATTTAGAGATAGCATGGAGGCTGCACAATCTTTTTGCTCCTTTCTTCTTGATCAAGGAACAGAGGGGTTACTGTCCCCGGACAGTGCTGTGACACAAACTCCACTTACAATAGAGAGAGCACACAGGGCACTGGGAGTACGCAGAGATAACAAACCGCGAGATATCATAATAAACTTTAATAGCTATCTGGAAAAGGAAAATATTCTGGCGGTGGCACGTAAGAAACAGCAGTGGAATTGGCGAAATGCTACAGTGTCGGTTTACCAAGATCTGGCAGCTAGTACCTTAAAGAAAAGATATGACTTGAAGGGTGTTACAGCAGCGTTACGCGAAGCAGACATAAGATACAGATGGAATTTTCCCTTCTCCCTGTCTTTTCAAAAGGAAGGGAAGACATATCGCTTGAAAACAGTGAAGGAGGCATCTGCTGTTTTTCAGCAGGCAAATCTAGAGCTCCCTCCGTCTGTTACGGAGGGAACAGCCACGAAGCCGCAAGGTCCTGCGGTGATGAGTTGGAGGCGGGTGGAGCGCCCGAAGAGGAAAACAGCGTCCAAAGTATCATCAGCGTTGGAGAAGGCAACGGAGCAAGGCTGAACGAAATAGTCCAGACACACTTGTTGTTTAGTGGGGGAATTTTAATCAGGGTTGTTATCCAAAAGCTTTTCCTTAAATGTTTATTGATGTAAGGTAGAAGGGTCAAAAGCTTAGAAGGGAAAAAGGAAAAAGAAAGAAGGGGGAAAACAAAACAAAACAAAAAAAAGAACAAAAAACAAAAAAAAGGTTTGCACATTACTGATTACATTGGGCTTTAGCGTACTGGGAGGGGGGAGGAGTGGGGGGGGAGGGTGGCTGTTCTGTCTGTGGTACTCCCTCCAGTGCAGACCCGGATGGGAGAGGTCCCGGGTCTGCATCATAATGATCGGAGTATGATCTCAGGGGTTAAGGTGACAGGAATAGGGATGGTGGGAGGTAGAGGGGGTGGGGGGTGGGGAACCTATGGGGAGGGGAGGGGAGAGGGAGGGTTTGGAGGAAGAGGTGATTGTGGGCTTTTTAAGCCATACCATTCAATATATTCTTTGTGTTGGTGGGGGCGGACTCCAGTGTGTTCTAGATAAAAGGTGAGGACAGGTACAAGCGAGGGCCTTAGCTGGGAGGGCTTTCGTGTGGTCTGCAAAATTAGCTAATGTGTGTTATTTCTTCTTTCAGATGCATGCCTAGTACCCAAACTCGCATAGTCTCCTGGAATGTATGTGGTATTCATACCCCGATTAAGAGAAATAAGATCTTACAAGCTTTGAAGCGTAGAGGGACGGCTGTTGGGTTCCTACAGGAGACACATCTTACAGATGCTGAACACACTAAATTAGTTGGAGGTTGGGTGGGAGAGGTCCACTATGCATCTGCTACTACTCGTTCGGCTGAGGTGGCGATTCTGGTTAATAAATTGTTACCATATAAAGTCCAAACGGAGATTAAAGATCCGGAGGGCCGATTTCTTATACTGGTTGGAGAATTATACACCCAACCATTAATATTATGTAACCTATATGCCCCGAACACCTTTAGCCAAAATTTTATTCAGGACGTGTACAAGCATCTCCTTCCCTATATCTCAGATACTGTCATTGTGGGGGGAGACTTTAATACGATTCGAGACCCACAGCTAGATGCCTCGCAGAATTGCCAGAGAGAATATGGAATAGGTAAGGGACCAGCTCTATTAGAGAAAAACTTGCATTTAGTAGACACATGGCGTACTTTGCATCCAGGGGAAAAATCTTTTACCCATCTATCTCGGGCACACGCCTCCTATTCTCGTTTCGACTTTTTCTTAACTAGTGCACATAGGTTCCCTCAGATACAAGAGACGGGTATTGATGATATCCTGATTTCGGATCATGCTCCGGTCTGGATAGATGTCCAAGCTGGGTGTCCTGAGCCGGGGGCTCGGACGTGGAGATATCCCTACTATCTGGCTGAGGATAAACAGTTTAATGAGTATTTAACAGAACGATGGGAGGATTATGCGTCCTTGAACCAAGCTCATTCTGTACAGCCAGTGTTGTTTTGGTATACCGCTAAAGCGGTTCTCCGAGGGGATATTATCGCATATGTAGCACATCGTCGGAAGATTTTGAATAAACAAGTCTTATTGTTAACTGACCAATTACGCAGGGCTAAGATTCGTCTGGTACACTCTAATACGAGACAGAGTAGAGATAACTACATATCTATCCAAACTACGCTAAACACAGTTTTACACCAGAGGGCCAAGAAAAGCATCTGATACTACCAACACAGGCTATACCAACATAGCAATAAGGCTGGTAAATTAATGACTCATTTGATTAGATCCTCAAGAGCACCTCGATTTATCACAGGGTTAAAGAACGAGAATGGGCAAGTGGAAACAAACACGCGTACCATACTGCGACTTTTTCGAAATTTCTATCAACATTTATACCAGGCGGGGGGTTGGTCGGAGGAGGCATGCAGACAGTTCTGTGGGTCTCTTCCGATTCCCATCCTCACTGAGGAACAAAAACAGGCCTTAAATATGCCGATTTCTGAATCAGAGGTCCGCACGGCTATCTATAAGTCCAAACGCCTGAAAGCCCCAGGACCAGATGGTATCTCGGCAGAATTTTACAAGGGTTTGATTGATAAAGTGACGGGGCCTTTAACCTCACTTTTCTCCTCTTTGATTCGACAGGGGAACTTTCCAGCTCAAATGAATGCCGCCCATATTACTCTTATTCCTAAGGAGGGGAAAGACCCATTACAGCCTGATGCATATCGTCCCATTTCCTTATTGAACTTTGACCAGAAGCTGTTGGCCAAAATATTGGCGGATCGTTTAGCGATCGTTCTGCCCTCCCTAGTGGGATCCCATAAGGTGGGATTTGTTCGGAGGAGATATGCCCTCTCAAATATTAGGAGGATTTTAGTAGCCATGGAAATGTGTCGTCACACGAATACTCCCTATTTGGCTATTAGCTTTGACGCCGAAAAGGGGGCCTTTGTAGGGATGTGCATTCGTATTGACCGCATATGAAAAACGCTACTCATATTTTTTTTTTAACTTAAAAAAAAGATGAGGCTTATACGAGCAGATTTCCGACATATTGAACATAGATATATTGGATACGGCGAATCGCCATGCGCGCGCTTTCTCGCCGCCATTAGCTGCGAGCTCGGAGCCCCGGATTACCTGAAAATGGCGGCGCCCCTGCGGTAACCATGCCAACCTGTCTGACCCTGTCCTGTGAGTCTCAGTGACTCACAGGAAAGGGTGGGACAGGTCGGCATGGATACCGGAACGCAGCGAATCTGCGTTCACCTTTTCAGAGAAGCACTGAATGCAGCGAATCGCGCTGTCATTCAGTGCTTCTCTGAGGATTTTCTGACGAGCCAGCACTATAAAAGCAGCAGCAGCACGAGGGCTGACGGACATTGTCAGCGATTCTGTGGGGAGGTGGCATCGGGATCGTGCAGGGTGGGCTCAGGCAGGCTGAGGCAGACAAGATAGCAGAACCAGATTTCATAGACAACACAGAACAGAACCAAATTTGATAGACAACACAGAACAGATTCTTTGTTAGGGAAAAAAAAAAAAAGAACATTGTTATTGAGTGAGTCTGTACATTTTATCCTGGGCAGTGCCAGGCAGGGCTGGCAGTACTCTGCCTCATATTTGCTATTTTTAAACAGACTTAAAAGCATTCTCCTTGAGTGGTTCAGTGCTGGGTGGGCAGCAGTTCCAGGGCTGGGAGTACTCTGCCTCATATCTACTTTAGTTCTATGTGCACTGCAGTGCACACAGACAGACACATTCCGTGCATTGCCAGGCAGGCAGTGAGGCAGTGGGCATTGTAAACAGAGTGAAGATTGGCCTTCAGCGAGTCTGTTCAATTTGCTATTTTTAAACAGACTTAACCGCATTGTCCTTGACTGGTTCAGTGCTGGGTGGGCAGTGCCAGGGCTGGCACTGGCAGTACTCTGCCTCATATCTACTGAAAAGGAAGCTTGTTCTCTGTGCACTCACTGCACACACACAGACAGACACATTCCATGCATTGCCAGGCAGGCAGTGGGCATAAACAGAGTGAAGATTGGCCTTCAGCGAGTCTGTTCAATTTGCTATTTTTAAACAGACTTAACCGCATTGTCCTTGACTGGTTCAGTGCTGGGTGGGCAGTGCCAGGGCTGGCACTGGCAGTACTCTGCCTCATATCTACTGAAAAGGAAGCTTGTTCTCTGTGCACTCACTGCACACACACAGACAGACACATTCCGTGCATTGCCAGGCAGGCAGTGGGCATAAACAGAGTGAAGATTGGCCTTCAGCGAGTCTGTTCAATTTGCTATTTTTAAACAGACTTAACCGCATTCTCCTTGAGTGGTTCAGTGCTGGGTGGGCAGCAGTTCCAGGGCTGGGAGTACTCTGCCTCATATCTACTTTAGTTCTATGTGCACTGCAGTGCACACAGACAGACACATTCCGTGCATTGCCAGGCAGGCAGTGAGGCAGTGGGCACTGTAAACAGAGTGAAGATTGGCCTTCAGCGAGTCTGTTCAATTTGCTATTTTTAAACAGACTTAACCGCATTGTCCTTGACTGGTTCAGTGCTGGGTGGGCAGTGCCAGGGCTGGCACTGGCAGTACTCTGCCTCATATCTACTGAAAAGGAAGCTTGTTCTCTGTGCACTCACTGCACACACACAGACAGACACATTCCGTGCATTGCCAGGCAGGCAGTGGGCATAAACAGAGTGAAGATTGGCCTTCAGCGAGTCTGTTCAATTTGCTATTTTTAAACAGACTTAACCGCATTCTCCTTGAGTGGTTCAGTGCTGGGTGGGCAGCAGTTCCAGGGCTGGGAGTACTCTGCCTCATATCTACTTTAGTTCTATGTGCACTGCAGTGCACACAGACAGACACATTCCGTGCATTGCCAGGCAGGCAGTGAGGCAGTGGGCATTGTAAACAGAGTGAAGATTGGCCTTCAGCGAGTCTGTTCAATTTGCTATTTTTAAACAGACTTAACCGCATTGTCCTTGACTGGTTCAGTGCTGGGTGGGCAGTGCCAGGGCTGGCACTGGCAGTACTCTGCCTCATATCTACTGAAAAGGAAGCTTGTTCTCTGTGCACTCACTGCACGGTTCAGTGCAGTCTGTTCAATTTGCTATTTTTAAACAGACTTAACCGCATTCTCCTTGAGTGGTTCAGTGCTGGGTGGGCAGCAGTTCCAGGGCTGGGAGTACTCTGCCTCATATCTACTTTAGTTCTATGTGCACTGCAGTGCACACAGAGAGACACATTCCGTGCATTGCCAGGCAGGCAGTGAGGCAGTGGGCATTGTAAACAGAGTGAAGATTGGCCTTCAGCGAGTCTGTTCAATTTGCTATTTTTAAACAGACTTAACCGCATTGTCCTTGACTGGTTCAGTGCTGGGTGGGCAGTGCCAGGGCTGGCACTGGCAGTACTCTGCCTCATATCTACTGAAAAGGAAGCTTGTTCTCTGTGCACTCACTGCACACACACAGACAGACACATTCCGTGCATTGCCAGGCAGGCAGTGGGCATAAACAGAGTGAAGATTGGCCTTCAGCGAGTCTGTTCAATTTGTTATTTTTAAACAGACTTAACCGCATTGTCCTTGACTGGTTCAGTGCTGGGTGGGCAGTGCCAGGGCTGGCACTGGCAGTACTCTGCCTCATATCTACTGAAAAGGAAGCTTGTTCTCTGTGCACTCACTGCACACACACAGACAGACACATTCCGTGCATTGCCAGGCAGGCAGTGGGCATAAACAGAGTGAAGATTGGCCTTCAGCGAGTCTGTTCAATTTACTATTTTTAAACAGACTGAGCATTGTCGTTGAGTGGGTCTGTTAAATTCTGTTATTTTAAACAGACTGAGCATTCATCTTGAGTGGGTCTGTTCATTTTGTTATTTTAAACAGACTGAACATTATTATTGTGGGACAGTGGGCAGTGTTACCACTAGTACTCATTGACATTAAATCCATAATGTCAGGGAAAGAGAGATGCAAGCAACTTAGTGGGAATTGCAGCGGAGGCACCGCAAAAGACACCAGTGCAGCACCACCAGTACAGCTAAAAAGGAAACTGTCGCAATCAAACGTCTTTGTAGGGGATGGCAGTTCCATGGCAAAAAAAAAGAAATCAGACCATGAAACTTTGCAATCGCCACCACGTGTTTTTGGCCCTGTAGTTTTGGAGGAGAGTGAAGAGGAGGCAGAGTCTAGCCAGACAAAAGTTACACACCCAAGAGCAGCCAGGGGACAAAAGTGTCCTGCAAAACTTCGCGGTGACAAGGTAGCGCTGGCACTGTTAGCTTCTGATTCAGAAGAAGAATCTTCTTGGATGGGATTCTCATCAGAAACGGAAGATGTAATACCTGAGGAATCTTCGGTAGAATTGTCAGTTACTCCTGTTTTAGCCTCCACCTCCAGAATTCTGCGGCCGGGGAGACATTCCACTGATATCGAGGAGGAGGAAGAGCTGTCAGAAGGGAGACAGAGGGTGACTGTTGCCCCCGCTGGCATTGCTTCGCCGGGTGCAGTGGGTGCACCACCCACACCCAGTAGTACCTCAACTCCAGTGCCACCATCCACCCCCAGGGCGGGAAAGAGAGGAGGATCACAAAAGAAATCTGCGATCTGGGCACATTTTAAAGTGACAGAAGACCGGCGTTATGCTCGGTGTAATTACTGTGCCAGGGATATTAGCAGAGGCAAGCAACTGGGACATCTGTCAAATTTTGGCATGGAGTATCATATTAAGAGGCAACACCCAACAAGATTACTGCCATCTGGGGATGGTGGCAGTTTCCGTCAGGGGACCCCTTCCCCTTCCAACCAGGGTGCAGTGGTAGGAAAGCAGCAGAGTCAGCCCACGCCCTAATACCCTTCTAGCAGTCAGGCGGCAGGCCAGAAACCCACTGACATGTGGCAGAAGCGACAATGCACCATGGAGGAAATGGGGTGGAGTGCGGTAACGCTATCCCGGGGTAGGAGGCAGGCAGCCTCAAAAGTTGTAACCAGGAGCATTGGGGAAATGATTGCCCTTGATGACCAGCCCCTGCAGTTAGTGGAGAATGTGGGTTTCAAACGTTTCTTGAAGGTCGTACTTCCAAATTACAAAGTCCCCTCCAGAACCACATTTAGTAGAAAGGTCATCCCCAGCCTGTACAAGCACTGTCTCAGTCGCTTGCAAGCACTGCTAGGTAAGGCAGACGGAAGAGTGCATTTCACCTGCGATATCTGGACCGCCATGAATGCTGCACACTCTTACCTCTCTCTGACAGCACACTGGTGGGACATGGCAGAGGCAGGGGCAGCCAGCAGCTCTATTACTGAACAAGCATCAGGGTGGAGGTTGGCTTTACTGAACACCCACCTGACGGACCATTCCCATACCGCAGCCAATATTCTAGCATGCATCAGAAAGATGCTGGCGAGTTGGCAAGTACACCAGCGAGACAGTAAAACGCGGGCAGGCTTTTTTGTCACAGACAACGGTGCAAACATGGTTAAGGCAATAAGCGATGGGCGGTTTAAGAACATCCGATGTTTTGCACACACTCTGCATCTGGTAGTGAAGTCAGGTCTGGGCTTGGAGTCCAAGGACAAGGAGACTGAATACCTGCGTAGGTTAATACACAAGTGCAGGAACATAGCAGCACACTTCCACAGAAGTGTCAGGGCGGGGCAGGTTCTCCGAGAAAAGCAGACTGATTTGGATATGCCTCAGAAGCGTCTCATTCAAGACGTTCCCACCCGGTGGAATTCCACCTTTATGATGCTGGAGAGGTTACTGGAGCTGCAGACACCCCTTCATGAACTTTCTGGTACAATAGACATAGGTGTGCAGAATCCCCTAGGGCATCACGATTGGTTAGTCATGAGTCAGCTGGTAAAAATCCTGCAGCCCTTCAAGGACGTCATGGAGGAGCTGAGTTCCAGAAGTTCCACCTTGGCTGACATCATCCCTATAGTGAAATTCCTGGATGACCATTTGGAAGGCATTAAACTGCAAGAGGGAATGACTGCTGAGGTGCTGCAGTGTGTGGACGTTTTGCAGCAGCAGGTGAAAGACAAATTAAGGCCTTTAACAGAGGACAGCTCATACATGCTCGCCTCTGTCTGTGATCCCCGTGTGAAAGGTAAACTCGCCCTACAGACCAATTGTCTGTCATTTGTGAAGGAGCTGTTGTTAGCACAGGTCCGTGAACAGGAGCACCATAGGCGGAGACAGATTAGGCTTGAAGCACAGGTGGAAACAGCAGGCACATCACAGAGTTGTGCTGCTGCTAGCCCTGGCAGGAGAAGGACTGTGTCAGTGACAGATACTATTATTAGTGCCTCCACCTCAACGTCAGAACGCCCAAGGCATGTTGGCCATAAAGATACATCAGTTGTGCAACGGGCGAGAGAGAAAGTAACTGGATTGAGTGACTCTCAGCCCTCCCAAGCACAGGAGGAGACAGCAGCAGAGCTGTCAGTGACACGGTATCTCTCAGAGCCGGTAGAGAACACGCAGACAGATCCGCTGGCATATTGGGCACACAAGTCCACTGTCTGGCCACACCTAGCCAAAGTGGCTGAAGGATATCTGTCATGTCCACCAACCAGTGTGCCCAGTAAACATGTTTTTTCAATGACAGGGGATATCATGAGCCCTCACCGCTCAAGGCTGTCACCGGTCTTGATGGAAATGCTAATGTTTTTGAAAGTAAACCTGCCATTGCTTGGCTTTCCCGATTTTCCTTGTGAATGGCAAGATGAATAAAAGCTATTGAAAGGAGCCTTGCAGCAGTTCCAATTGCCTCCTATGCTCAAGATAATGTAAGCACTGCAGCACATGTTCTTGACATGAATCGCTGTGCCTGACCGGCATCTACTGTGCAGCCCTTGTGTTCCCACAAGTGTTTTAACTCCATTGCTGTTCCTGCCTGTACCTCCAGGCATTGTGTTCCTACTGGTGTTTTAACTCCATTGATGTGCCTGCCTGTTCCTCCAGGCCTTGTGTCCCTAGCCGGGATTGACCTCTGTCCTCCAATGATGTGCCTGTTCCTCCAGGCCTTGTGTTCCCACAAGTGTTTTAACTCAGTTGCTGTGCCTGCCTGTTCATCCAGGCCATGTGTTCCTACTGGTGTTTTAACTCCATTGCTGTGCCTGCCTGTTCCTCCAGGCCTTGTGTCCCTAGCCGGGATTGACCTCTGTCCTCCAATGATGTGCCTGTTCCTCCAGGCCTTGTGTTCCCACAAGTGTTTTAACTCAGTTGCTGTGCCTGCCTGTTCATCCAGGCCTTGTGTTCCTACTGGTGTTTTAACTCCATTGCTCTGCCTGCCTGTTCCTCCAGGCCTTGTGTCCCTAGCTGGGATTGACCTCTGTCCTCCAATGATGTGCCTGTTCCTCCAGGCCTTGTGTTCCCACAAGTGTTTTAACTCAGTTGCTGTGCCTGCCTGTTCATCCAGGCCTTGTGTTCCTACTGGTGTTTTAACTCCATTGCTGTGCCTGCCTGTTCCTCCAGGCCTTGTGTCCCTAGCCGGGATTGACCTCTGTCCTCCAATGATGTGCCTGTTCCTCCAGGCCTTGTGTCCCTAGCTGGGCAGTTCCTTTTTGTTATTTTAAACAGACTGAGCATTCATCTTGAGCGGGTCTGTTCCATTTTGTTCTTTTAAACAGACTGAGCATTGTCCTTCAGAGTGGGTCTGTTGATATTGTTATTTTAAACAGACTGAGCATTGACCTTCAGAGTGGGTCCATTAATTTTGTTCTTTTAAACAGACTGAGCATAGTCCTTGAGTGGGTCTGTTAATTTTGTTATTTTAAACAGACTGAGCATAGTCCTTGAGTGTGTCTGTTAATTTGGTTCTTTTAAACAGACTGAGCATGGAACTTGAGTGGGTCCGTTAATTTTGTTCTTTTAAACAGACTGAGCATGGTCCTTCAGAGTGGGTCCGTTCATTTTCTTATTTTAAACAGACTGAGCATTGACCTTCTGAGTGGGTCCATTAATTTTGTTCTTTTAAACAGACTGAGCATAGTCCTTGAGTGGGTCTGTTAATTTTGTTCTTTTAAACAGACTGAGCATGGTCCTTGAGTGGGTCCGTTAATTTTGTTCTTTTAAACAGACTGAGCATAGTCCTTGAGTGGGTCTGTTAATTTTGTTATTTTAAACAGACTGAGCATAGTCCTTGAGTGTCTCTGTTAATTTGGTTCTTTTAAACAGACTGAGCATGGTCCTTGAGTGGGTCCGTTAATTTTGTTCTTTTAAACAGACTGAGCATGGTCCTTCAGAGTGGGTCCATTCATTTTCTTATTTTAAACAGACTGAGCATTGACCTTCAGAGTGGGTCCAGTAATTTTGTTCTTTTAAACAGGCTGAGAATAGTCCTTGAGTGGGTCTGTTAATTTTGTTATTTTAAACAGACTGAGCATAGTCCTTGAGTGTCTCTGTTAATTTGGTTCTTTTAAACAGACTGAGCATGGTCCTTGAGTGGGTCCGTTAATTTTGTTCTTTTAAACAGACTGAGCATGGTCCTTCAGAGTGGGTCCGTTCATTTTCTTATTTTAAACAGACTGAGCATTCTTCTTCAAGGCCGAAGTGGAGAAGGGTTCCATGTGAACAGCAGTTCAACATGGGTCAGTCGGTCCTAAGAGATAGGCGAGAGCCGTTCGGAAGGGACGGGCGAAGGCCTCCGTCGCCCTGGGCCGATGGAAAGGGAGTCGGGTTCAGGTCCCCGAACCAGGAATGGCGGAGAATTGGCGCTGGGCTCTTCCCTCTTCACTCGCCGTTACTGAGGGAATCCTGGTTAGTTTCTTTTCCTACGCGACTTGTGTCCCTAGCTGGGATTGACCTCTGTCCTCCAATGATGTGCCTGTTCCTCCAGGCCTTGTGTTCCCACAAGTGTTTTAACTCCGTTGCTGTGCCTGCCTGTACCTCCAGGCCTTGTGTCCCTAGCCGGGATTGACCTCTGTCCTCCAATGATTTGCCTGTTCCTCCAGGCCTTGTGTTCCCACAAGTGTTTTAACTCAGTTGCTGTGCCTGCCTGTACCTCCAGGCCTTGTGTCCCTATCTGGTATTGACCTCTGTCTTCGAATGATGTGCCTGTTCCTCCAGGCCTTGTGTTCCCACAAGTGTTTTTTTTTTTATTAACCCTTTTTATTAAGACCAAATATATACATAAACATGTCAATGCGTGAGTAGCTGTCGTGCGGGTGAGAGTAGAACGTATAGTTTCTTCAAGATGGATATCTAGAGCACCATACATCCACGAGGCCCAGGCTATTCATAAGGGCCCTCAGGGATTTCCTGGCCTGTTTAGAATCAGTTCTTCACCCAGCTGAGTTGTCCAGGTTGGGCTGAAGAGTAATATTGGAATCTCCCCCTATAATGCATAAGCCTTCCTGCACATTAGTTAAACGTGTGTTTAACGAGGAATAAAACTCCTCTTTATGCGACTTGGGTCCATAAACTGATACAAGGGTGAGCAATTCCCCTCCCACCGAGATGAGCAGCATAAGATAACGCCCCTCCGGGTCTGGCACACACTGTTTAAGTTCAAAATGGAAATCTTTATGTATCAAGATACCCACCCCGGAATATAACTAATAATAATAACTAAGCCGCGATGAGTAGGAGGGGTGCCGCAGTGGGCACGGAAGCCCGGGCCAAGGGCCCGGGTGGAGCTGCCGCTGGTGCGGATCTTGGTGGTAGTAGCAAATATTCAAACGAGAACTTTGAAGGCCAAAGTGGAGAAGGGTTCCATGTGAACAGCAGTTCAACATGGGTCAGCCGGTCCTAAGAGATAGGCGAGCGCCGTTCGGAAGGGACGGGCGATGGCCTCCGTCATCCTCGGCTGATCGAAAGGGAGTCGGGTTCAGATCCCCGAACCCGGAGTGGCGGAGATTCGGCGCTGGGCTCTTCCCTCTTCACTCGCCGTTACTGAGGGAATCCTGGTTAGTTTCTTTTCCTCCGCGGCTTGTGTCCCTAGCTGGGATTGACCTCTGTCTTAAAATGATGTGCCTGTTCATCCAGACCTTGTGTTCCCACACGTATTCTTATTTCTGAGAGATTTTCCAATTCCTTTGTCATCAGCTGAAGTGCATAAGATGCGTTGATGAATAGTTTTGAAGATGACACATATGGCTTTATACATGATACGGAAGTGGACGGGTAGCCAATGTAACTCTTTCAGAATGGGAGATATGTGGTCTCTCTTTCTTGCGCCTGTTAGTAATCGGGCTGCTGAATTTTGAACCATCTGTATTGGTTTGGAATAGGATGAGGGCAGACCTAGCAATAGGGAACTGCAGTAGTCTAATTTTGCAAAAATGACTGCTTGGATGATCGTTCTGAAGTCTTGAGCATGGAAAAGAGGTCTTATCCTCTTCCGAACCTGGAGTTTATAGAAGCAGTCTTTGGTTGTTTTGTTGATATGTGCCTTGAAGTTTAGCCGGTTGTCTATTATCAATCCTAAGTCTCTAACTTGTGTGGTAGGTAAGTTGGTGGGAAGAGTAGTGTTGGAGATATTGTTTTCAGGAGAGATGAGTAGGATTTCTGTCTTGGATGAGTTTAAGATGAGGTGTAGGTTGTTTAGTACTTGTTTGATTTTCTGGCGGCATGTTTCCCAGTAGTCAAGAGTTTTAGAGTATGTGTCTTTGATAGGGATGATGATTTGAATATCATCTGCGTAAAGGAAGTACTTTAGATTGAGGTCGGTAAGAAGTTGGCAGAGAGGAAGAAGATAGATATTAATTAGGGTTGGAGATAATGAAGAACCTTGAGGGACTCCTATGACAGAGTCAAATCTTGAGGATTCCTTGTTTTGGAGTTAAACTTTGTAACCTCTGTTATTGAGAAACGTTTTGAACCAGGATAGGACGGTGCCGCTGATTCCTATGGACGAAAGCTGGTTTAGGAGGATGGCGTGGTTGACCATGTAGAACGCTGCGGAAAGGTCTAACAAGATCAATAGGAAAGAGTTTCCTTTGTCGAGGCCCATTAAGATATAATCTTATATCTTATAGTTGTGGTTTGGATCATATTCTGTAGGTGAAGACGGTTGTCTATAATTACTCCAAGGTCTCTCACATGGTTGTGGGTGAGAAGGTGTTTGTGATGGATCTGAGATGGGAGGTTTTCTTGGTTGTAGGAAATGAAGAGGAGTTCAGTCTTAGAGGCATTGAGGACCAGGTTTAGACTGTTGAGGAGATTAGTGGTGGCTTGTAAGCTGTTGTTCCAAAGTGCGATGGCTTTGTTAATAGATTCTGTTATGGGAATAAGAATCTGAACATCGTCTGCATAGATGTAGTGAATGAGGTTAAGACTACTTAACAGTTGGCAAAGGGGAAGGAGGAAACGGCGGGGGAAACGGCGAAGCTGCTGCCAGGGGGGGCTATAACACGCGCCGCCGAAGCAGCGGGCCACCTGCCCCCCCTGGGCCTTCCCAGCCGACACGGAGCCGGTTGCGGCACACCGCCGTGGAGGAAATGCGCCCTGCGGAGGCCGGGGCCGTCCGGGAGGCGTTCCCCGCCCCCCCGCGAAAGGGGAGGGGGATCCGCCGAAACCCCGGTCCGACCAAACCCGCCGGGTTGAATCCTCCGGGCGGACTGCACGCACCCCACCCGTTTACCTCTTAACGGTTTCCCGCCCTTTTGAACTCGCTCTTGAAAGTTATTTTCAACTTTCCCTTACGTACTTATTGATTTTATTTATTTATTTAATTTATTTATTCCTGGACGGGGCCGGGGCTGTCCGGGAGGAGTTCCCCGCACCCCCGCGAAAGGGGTGGGGGATCCACCGAAACCCCGGTCCGACCGAACCCGCTGGGTTGAATCCTCCGGGCGGACTGCACGCACCCCACCCGTTTACCTCTTAACGGTTTCCTGCCCTTTTGAACTCGCTCTTGAAAGTTATTTTCAACTTTCCCTTAGGTACTTATTGATTTTATTTATTTATTTAATTTATTTATTCCTGGACGGGGCCGGGGCCGTCCGGGAGGCGTTCCCCGCCCCCCGCGAAAGGGGTGGGGGATCCGCCGAAACCCCGGTCCGACCGAACCCGCCAGGTTGAATCCTCCAGGCGGACTGCACGCACCCCACCCCACCCGTTTACCTCTTAACGGTTTCCCGCCCTTTTGAACTCGCTCTTGAAAGTTATTTTCAACTTTCCCTTACGTACTTATTGATTTTATTTATTTATTTATTTAATTTATTTATTCCTGGACGGGGCCGGGGCCATCCGGGAGGCGTTCCCCGCCCCCCGCGAAAGGGGTGGGGGATCCGCCGAAACCCCGGTCCGACCGAACCCGCCGGGTTGAATCCTCCAGGCGGACTGCACACACCCCACCCCACCCGTTTACCTCTTAACGGTTTCCCGCCCTTTTGAACTCGCTCTTGAAAGTTATTTTCAACTTTCCCTTACGTACTTATTGATTTTATTTATTTATTTTATTTCTTTATACCGGCATTGCATCCTCTGTAGGCTTCCCTGGTCGGTCTTGTGCATTTGAATAAACGGAGAGGAATTTGTAGGTCGATTATGGTGTGTTGGTGAATGATTTTTTATATCAAGGTGATGGATTTGTAAATGACTCTGAACTGAATTGGTAACCAGTGGAGGTCTTTTAGGACTGGGGAAATGTGGTCTCTTTTCCTAGTGTTTGTTAGTAGATGGGCTGCTGCGTTTTGAACCATTTGGAGTGGTTTTGTGTATGAGGAAGTGAGTCCAAGTAATGTAGAGTTGCAGTAGTAGAAAATGAGGGCTTGGAGGATGGTTCTGAAGTCTTTGGCGTGGAAGAGTGGTCTTATCCTTTTTTAAACTTGCAGTTTATAGAAGCAGTCTTTGGTGGTTTTATTGATGTGGGATTTGAAGTTCAGTTAATTGTCGATTAGCACACCTAGATCCCTCACATGAGTAGTTTGTAGGTTGGTTGGGAGACAAGCTGTGAGATTGTTGCCAGGAGTTATGAGTAATACTTCAGTTTTAGAGGAGTTTAGTACCAGATTTAGGCTGTTGAGGAGGCTTTTGATTTCTAGGTGACAGGAATCCCAGTATTCGAGGGTTTTTGAGTATGATTCTTTGATGGGGATCAGGATCTGGATGTCGTCTGCATAGAGAAAGTGTATTAAATTGAGTTTGGTAAGGAGTCGGCAGAGTGGTAGGAGGTAAATATTAAAGAGTGTAGGGGATAAAGAGGAACCTTGTGGGACTCCGATGGCCGAGTCGTGGCGTGGTGATTCTTTGTTCTGGATTTTTACCTTATAACCTCTGTTGGTTAGCAACAATTTGAACCAGGTGAGCGCCAATCCAGAGATTCCTATTGCTACTAGCTGTTTGATCGGTCTCGTGCCAGTATTTAGCCTTACACGGAGTTTACCACCCGCTTTGGGCTGATTTCCCAAAGAACCCGACTCAGAGAAGACCCGGTCCCGGCACGCCGGGGGCCACTACCGGCCTAACACCGTCCGCGGGCTGAGGCTTGATGAGAAGGACTTGGGCCCCCGAGCGGCGCCAGGGAGGCGATCTTTCGTACGCCACATTTCCCGCGCCCGCCGGATGAGCGGGGATTCGGCGCTGGGCTCTTCCCTCTTCACTCGCCGTTACTGAGGGAATCCTGGTTAGTTTCTTTTCCTCCACAGCTTGTGTCCCTAGGTGGTCGCTGCGGGTCGGTACGGCAAGAGCGGTATTCAAACAGCAAGCACTGGGGTATCAAAATACAGACCCCTGTGTACTTGGTAGAGGTTTTGCTAGGAGTAAGAATTTGTTGAGGATAATGTCAGTTTCTTAATAAGATCTCATGCTTAGACTGTTGAGGTGATTAGTGATGGCTTGTAAGCTGTTGTTCCAAAGTGCGATGGCTTTGTTAATAGATTCTGTTATGGGAATAAGAATCTGAACATCATCTGCATAGATGTAGTGAATGAGGTTAAGACTAGTTAACAGTTGGCAAAGGGGAAGGAGGAAACGGCAGGGGAAACGGCGAAGCTGCTGCCAGGGGGGGCTATAACACGCGCCGCCGGAGCGGCGGGCCACCTGTATATACAATATATACAGCTTCTGAGCAGAGAATTTATTGATGGTGCGTGTTAGGTGGAGTTCGGGAAGGCTTGCCTGAAAAGCCATGTCTTGAGTCTTTCCAGAAAGGTTAGGAGGCGAGGTTCATTTCTGAGATCTCCCCGTGTACAACATTTTGAATTAAACAGGCCACTTTATATTGTATGCGATATTGGATGGACATGCACAGCATTCCAGGTCAAACCCTTTTAGAGACGTCAAGCCTCGACAGACAAAGTAAAGAGTAAGAAATTGTTGAACTTGGAGGTGGACCCTTGTCCGGGGGAAACTGCGAAGCTGCTGCCGGGGGGGGGGCTATAACACTCGCCGCCGGAGCGGCGGGCCACCTTCCACCCCTGGGCCTTACCAGCCGACACGGAGCCGGTTGCGGCGCACCGCCGCGGAGGAAATGCGCCCTGCGGGGGCCGGGGCCGTCCGGGAGGCGTTCCCCGCCCCCCCGCGAAAGGGGTGGGGGATCCGCCGAAACCCCGGTCCGACCGAAACCGCCGGGTTGAATCCTGCGGGCGGACTGCACGGACCCCACCCATTTACCTCTTTACAATTTCACGCCCTCTTGAACTCCCTCTTCAAAGTTGTTTTCAACTTTCCCTTGCGGTACTTACTTATTTATTTTATTTATTTAAGGTTTTTTTATACCGGCATTCATGAAATCGTTCACATGATGTCGCTTTACAGAAAACAGGGGTGCAAAGAAAACAACCTAAAACATAAATACACGTGGTGAAGAGATGCAGTTACAATTAACAGGGGCTAATGAACGGGGAGTGTAAGAAATAAAGAGAGATAGAGGAGGTTAATTATATACATGTGTACAATATAAATATACAAGAGTACAATATAAATATGGAGTCCAATATATACAGCTTCTGAGCTGAGAATTTAGTGATGGTGCGTGTTCGGTGGAGTTTGGGAAGGCTTGCCTGAAAAGCCACGTCTTGAGTCTTTTCCGAAAGGTTAGGAGGCAAGGTTCATTTCTGAGATCTCCCCGTGTACAACATTTTGAATGAAATTGGCCACTTTATATTGTATGCGATTTTGGATTGGAAGCCAATGGAACTTGATCAATGTGGCGGTAATATTGGTCGCATTTCCGTTTACCAGACAGAACACGTGCTGCTGCATTCTGCAAGACCTGCAATGGTCTAATATTTGAAACAGCTAAGCCAAGTAATAAAGAATTACAGTAATCTAAATTAGCAGAAATCAAGGTCTGTAAAACAGATCTAAAATCTGTAAAATTTAAGAATGGCTTTAACTTTCTTAGCGTTAATAGTTTAAAATAACCATCTTTCAATTTGGCGGCAATATGCTTTTTAAAAGAGAATTCAGTGTCTATAATCATACCTAAGTCACGGGTACCGACCCTGCGGGTCGGTACGGCAAGAGCGGTATTTAAACAGCAGGCGCTGGGCACAGCAATCGAGGTCAAACCCTTGTAGAGACGTCAAGCCTCGACAGACAAAGTAAAGAGTAAGAAATTGTTGAACTTGGAGGTGGACCCTTGTCCGGGGGAAACGGCGAAGCTGCTGCAGGGGGGGGGGGGGGGCAATAACACGCGCCGGAGACGGTATTTACCCTTAGATGGAGTTTACCACCCACTTTGGCCTGCATTCCCAAACAAACAGACTACGAGAAAACCCGGTCCCGGCGCGCCGGGGGCCGCTACCGGCCATACACCGTCCGCGGGCTGAGGCTTGATGAGAAGGACTTGGGCCCCCGAGCGGCGCCAGGGAGGCGATCTTCCGTACGCCACATTTCCCGCGCCCGGCGGACAAGCGGGGATTCGGCGCTGGGCTCTTCCCTCTTCACTCGCCGTTACTGAGGGAATCCTGGTTAGTTTCTTTTCCTCCACAGCTTGTGTCCCTAGGTGGTCGCTGCGGGTCGGTACGGCAAGAGCGGTATTCAAACAGCAAGCACTGGGGTATCAAAATACAGACCCCTGTGTACTTGGTAGAGGTTTTGCTAGGAGTAAGAATTTGTTGAGGATAATGTCAGTTTCTTAATAAGATCTCATGCTTAGACTGTTGAGGAGATTAGTGATGGCTTGTAAGCTGTTGTTCCAAAGTGCGATGGCTTTGTTAATAGATTCTGTTATGGGAATAAGAATCTGAAAATCGTCTGCATAGATGTAGTGAATGAGGTTAAGACTAGTTAACAGTTGGCAAAGGGGAAGGAGGAAACGGCGGGGGAAACGGCAAAGCTGCTGCCAGGGGGGGCTATAACACGCGCCGCCGGAGCGGCGGGCCACCTGCCCCCCCCTGGGCCTTCCCAGCCGACACGGAGCCGGTTGCGGCGCACCGCCGCGGAGGAAATGCGCCCTGCGGGGGCCGGGGCCGTCCGGGAGGCGTTCCCCGCCCCCCGCGAAAGGGGTGGGGGATCCGCCGAAACCCCGGTCCGACCGAACCTGCCGGGTTGAATCCTGCGGGCGGACTGCACGGACCCCACCCATTTACCTCTTTACAATTTCACGCCCTCTTGAACTCCCTCTTCAAAGTTGTTTTCAACTTTCCCTTGCGGTACTTACTTATTTATTTTATTTATTTAAGGTTTTTTTATACCGGCATTCATGAAATCGTTCACATGATGTCGCTTTACAGAAAACAGGGGTGCAAAGAAAACAACCTTAACATAAATACACGTGGTGAAGAGATGCAGTTACAATTAACTGGGGCTATGAACTGGGAGTGTAAGAAATAAAGAGGGATAGAGGAGGTTAATTATATACATGTGTACAATATAAAAATATACAAGAGTACATTACAAATATGGCGTCCAATATATACAGCTTCTGAGCTGAGAATTTATTGATGGTGTGTGTTAGGTGGAGTTCGGGAAGGCTTGCCTGAAAAGCCATGTCTTGAGTCTTTTCCGAAAGGTTAGGAGGCAAGGTTCATTTCTGAGATCTGGGGGGATGGAGTTCCATAACGGTGGACCTGCTGTGGAAAGGGCTCAATCTCTAAAGGTGCTGTGATAAGTGGTTTTGGAGGGTGGAACAAGGAGGCATCCTCTGTAGGCTTCCCTGGTCGGTCTTGTGCATTGTATAAACGGAGAGGAATTTGTAGGTCGATTATGGTGTGTTGGTGAATGATTTTGTATATCAAGGTGATGGATTTGTAAATGACTCTGAACTGAATTGGTAACCAGTGGAGGTCTTTTAGGACTGGGGAAATGTGGTCTCTTTTCCTAGTGTTTGTTAGTAGACGGGCTGCTGCGTTTTGAACCATTTGGAGTGGTTTTGTGTATGAGGAAGGGAGTCCAAGAAATGTAGAGTTGCAGTAGTCTAATTTGGAGAAAATGAGGGCTTGGAGGATCCTGGTTAGTGTCTTTTCCTCCGCGGCTTGTGTCCCTAGCTGGGATTGAACTCTGTCCTCGAATGATGTGCCTCTTCATCCAGGCCTTGTGTTGCCACAAGTGTTTTAACCTAGTTCATGTGCCTGTTCCTCCAGGCCTTGTGTCCCTAGCTGGGATTGACCTCTGTCCTCGAATGATGTGCCTGTTCCTCCAGGCCTTGTGTCCCTATCTGGGATTGACCTCTGTGCTCGACTGCTGCGCCTCTTCATCCAGGCCTTGTGTTCCCACAAGTGTTTTAACTCCGTTGCTGTGCCCGTTCCTGCAGGCCTTGTGTTCCTCTGGGGATAGGGAAATACATACAGTAACTGAGTGTAATCAAGTATGATTTGCATTGAATACAAGAATGTCAGTATATAAAAATGACAAATAAATATAAAAATAAATGAAGTGCTATAAACTTTTTAAAAAAAGAATATAAATCCATAAAAAAAAAATTTTACTATCCGAGTATCAGTGTTCATCCATGTTCCTACTGGTGTTTTAACTCCATTGCTGTGCCTGCCTGTTCATCCAGGCCTTGTGTTCCCACAGGTGTTTTAACTCAGTGGCGGTGCCTGTTCATCCAGGCCTTGTGTTCCCACAGGTGTTTTAACTCAGTGGCGGTGCCTGTTCATCCAGGCCTTGTGTTCCTCTGGGGATAGGGAAATACCTACAGTACCTGAGTGTAATCAAGTCTGACGTGCTAGAAACGTTTTCGAATAAGAATATAAATACATTAAACAAACACATAATTACTATCCGAGTATCCGTGTTCATCCAGGCCTTGTGTTCCCACAGGTGTTTTAACTCAGTTGCTGTGCCCATTCTTCCGGGCCTTGTGTTCCCACAGGTGTTTTAACTCAGTGGCGGTGCCTGTTCATCCAGGCCTTGTGTTCCCACAGGTGTTTTAACTCAGTGGCTGTGCCTGTTCATCCAGGCCTTGTGTTCCCACAAGTGTTTTAACCTGGTTGCTGTGCCTGTTCATGCAGGCCTTGTGTCCCTAGCTGGGATTGACCTCTGTCCTCGAATGATGTACCTGTTCATCCAGGCCTTGTGTTCCCACACGTATTCTTATTTGTGAGAGATCCTAGGCTCCAATTCCTTTGTTATCAGCTGAAGTGCGTAAGTACAGTCGGAATTCACTAGACGCCAACGGAATTCACTAGACGCCAACGATATTCACTGGACGCCAATGTAAACACCGGGTGCACACAACTCTAGGGGTGGACCCGTTCCAGGGAGTCCTTCCCTGAACAAGCATGAGGGTGGAGGTGGGCTTTACTGCACACCCACCTGACGGACCATGCCCATACCGCTGCCAATATTCTAGCATGCATCAGAAAGACGCTGGCGAGCTACCAGTGTTTTAACCTAGTTCCTGTGCCTGTTCATGCAGGCCTTGTGTCCCTAGCTGGGATTGACCTCTGTCCTCGAATGAAGTGCCTGTTCATCCAGGCCTTGTGTTCCTACTGCTGTTTTAACTCCATTGCTGTGCCTGCCTGTTCATCCAGACCTTGTGTTCCCACACGTATTCTTATTTCTGAGAGATCCTCCAATTCCTTTGTCATCAGCTGAAGTGCGTAAGTACCGTCTGAATTCACTAGACGCCAACGGAATTCACTAGACGCCAACGATATTCACTGGACGCCAATGTAAACACGGGTACACACAACTCTAGGGGTGGACCCTTTCCAGGGAGTACTTCCCTGCACAAAGGAAAGGGAACTCTCTCCTGGGCCAATTGATAAGAAAACCACAATTCTGCAGCCAAAAATAGGCTGGAAATCCTTCCCCCATTGACTTTAATGGGCGACATATGTACATATACCCAACTCATTGAATTTTTTTTATGTCCATATTGACCGCAAATGGGACCCCCTTTGGACATATGTACATATGAACATAAACTTTTGCTCTGCACATCCGTAGGCCTTTGACAGAGTGGAATGGAGTTATTTGTTTTATATCCTACGACACATGGGCTTTGAGGGATTGTTTTATGAGAGTGCAATTATTGTATAAGGACCCACAGGCAACTATTTTGGCTAATGGAGATAGATCAGAAATGTTCCCTATTAGAAGAGGTAATCGTCAGGGGTGTCCCTTGTCTCCGCTTCTTTTTCTTCTGCAACTAGAGACTATGTTGCTTGCCATACAGGGGACCCCTACTATTCGGGGAGTGCGGTTTGATAGGGAGATATTTAAATGTGCGGCCTTTGCTGATGACCTATTGGTTTTTTTGACGGATCCTGCCAATTCTTTGGGATTCTTGCTCAATGTGATGGGCTCCTTTGGAATCTTTTCGGGATTCCGGTTAAACAAACATAAATTGTCTGCACTGGCCTTTCAGGATGCACTGAGGGAGCGGTGGAAAGGCCCCTTCCCACTGCAGTGGGCTGTGGCTTCCTTTCGTTACTTGGGGGTGCGGGTTCCTGTGGACCCTTCCTTGGTTTATAACGTAAATGTTCCGCGCTTACTGCAATACACACAAGATACCCTTAATGCGTGGCAAAATCTTCCCTTATCACTGTGTGGAAGGGTAAATTTATTCAAGATGGTTATTCTACCCAAGTGGTTGTACCTATTTCAAATGTTGCCTATCCATTTAGGTCGGGGAGATGCGTCTCAGCTAGATAGTTCTTTGCGGAAGTTTCTGTGGCGGGGGGGCAAGGCGAGGGTTCCCTTGGTCTGGTTACAGCAAAGATGGGGGGCAGGGGGCTTGGGAGTTCCGAACCTGGCTTTGTACGCTGTGGCCTGTAACCTGCGTATTATAAGAGATTTGTTGCTCGGTACTTCCTCACATACTAGTTTTATGGCTGAGAGTGCTCTTCTTTACCCTGTTAATGTCAGCTATGTGCTACAGATGGAACCGGCGAAAATATCCCCCATGTTGACTCAGTCTAAAATAGTACAACCGATCCGACAGGCTTGGGTTAGTCTGACTAAATCTCTTCAGATACCCAGGGTTAGTGCATACTTACTTTCAGTCAATGGTAACTCTGATTTTTCACCAGGGACCACCTCTCAAGCGTTTACGGTGTGGAAAGGGGTGGGTATTAAATATCTGGGGCATTTATTTACGGAGCAGGGGAATTTGATGTCCTTTGCGGAAATGCAAGAATGTTATGGGAGGGGGGTGATTACTGCATTCCCCTATTTACAAATCACGCATTATATTCAGGCCCTTCCTATGGCTTTTAAGCAAATCTCGGCATTTCAGAAATTGGAAACATTGTTAGCCCTTTCACGAACTAAAGCACCATCCTTATCATATTATTATAAAACTATGCATAGGTTGATGGGTGTGGAGATGTACTCCATGTTGGCTGATCGATGGAATGCCGATGGGGAATTTGTGGTCACCTCCTCATTGTTAAGAACCTGTTTGCTAGGATTGCCAGGATCTCGTATAATACTTACTATAGAGAACTGCAGTACAAATTCTTGGGGAGGGCTTATGTTTCTCCCCAGATGGCAAAGACACAACATATTGCAACTTTGGGTTCCTGCCTGAGGTGTCAGAAGGAAGGAAGCACTTTGGCTTATGCCTTTTGGGCATGTCCTGTGGTCCAATCTTTTTGGACTAGGATTGCACAATATTTAGCCACCATATTACATGTCTCTGTTCCGGTTGCGCCACTGTGGATTTTATTTGGGCGCATACTCCCCCTGAGAATATGAGATCCAGGCATCCGGTTGCTCTTGCAGAAGGCTAGTGTGGTTGGGAAGCGAGTGATTCTCATGAGTTGGCGTAGTGCTGAATCGCCTTCTTTCTGGACGTGGAGAAATCTTTTTTATACGATGATGCATATGGAACAGCTGTCCACTCGACAGTCCCTACTACGGCACAAGCAATTTCTGAGTGTTTGGGATCCCTACATTCAAACTCTTCCGCATGCTGCCAGGAGTCGGATTCTTAATGACTGTGGTTAATTACAGTTTAATGACGCACTGGAGGACTCCTTTTTGCCTTGTATGGACATGGTTGACGAATACACATCTGAGAATGGAATAAATGGCTGTGTTGTACCTATATGAGTGGAGGGAGGGTGGGAGGAGGGGCAGGGATGATATTTAGTTTAGTTTTCTGGTGCTGCAATGTTTGATTTGGTTGAGGTGAATAATTAGCTAGCTCAAGAGGTTGGCAATTTTTTTTTGAATAATCACCAATTAAAGGAGAAGGGAGGGGGGTTGGGGGGGTGGAAAAAGTTGGGAAACCATCAAGTTACTATCACACGCTACGCCTTGTAGACTTTATAATGACTTATTATCTTTTGGCTGTATCGTGGTTGCACGGGGTGTATGATTATTATATAGCTAGAATAGAGGACTTAACTACTGACTCCTCTTATAAATGGGGGCGCTATATTCTTTGTTTAACTGTTGAAGAGCTGATTGTTAGGCTTATATTATTGTTCAATGATCACATTTATTGTATGTTGGTTTCTCAATAAAATACAAATAAATATAAAAAAAAAAGAGTTAACAGCTTCAATAGATATTAATACCTTTAATGATCAATTGGATAAACTAAATGAATCAATAGATAAATTACGTTCTGAAATCAAGAAAAATAAATTGGAGAAATTCAATTGTTATGAACGAGATTATACAAAAGGGTACATATACCCATGGATGAATAACGATAAATCAAAATTGAATAATCAAAAAGTGACATTTGAGTCTAATAACGATGATTCTTCTGGAGATGAGATTCAAACACAACAAGGTACTACAGTGAATAAGAAGAATGCCATTCAAGATAATCATTTTTTAGGGTCCTGAGGGTGAGGGGGCCGTCGACCCTACGGGACGAGATCAGGCTTCAAACCTTGGTTAGAAGATACCCACCACAACAGCACATGGCAAACGAGATCACAAACCAATTGGGACGTCTAGTATTGAATTTATCACATCAGGAGTTGAGTCACACTCAAATTCAGGTGTTGAATAAGGGGCTAACATTCATACTTACTCCTAAAGATGATTTATTTGAACTAGAAGTAGCTCTATACAAATTTGTTTGTAAGTTATACCTTAAGCATTTTTTCAAAGATTTACCTGAGACTATGGACATTTCATTGTTTAATAACAATTACACTTGGAGCCCGCCGGATGTCCCTGACCCAGTTATTAATACATTTTGTCAGGTGATTCTACGACAATTACAAATGGGTTTTACAGCAAAACATGATTTTTCTAATTTAACAAAAGAAGAAATAATAGCTATCAAGGATCTGCAGGAGAATCGTGACATTATTATCAAACTGGCCGATAAAGGGGGCAAAATTGTGATACTGGATCCGTCACAAAACATTCAAGAAATCAAAAGACAATTACAAAATGCACAATTTTATCTTCCCCTGCATCATGATCCATTGAAAGAGTTGTTATAATAAATTGAATATCTTATCACGGAAGGTGGACAGATAGATTTTCTTACAACCAAAGAAGTCACTTCTTTAATACGGAGGCATGCTTTGGTCCCATTATTTTATATACTACCCAAAATACATAAAGATGTTAAGTCCTCTGGGTAGATCGATTGTGTCAAGTAGATGGTCTCTCCTGGAACCACTGTCAAAATTTGTGGACCATTTTTTAACTCTGTTTGTTTATGAGTTACCATCCTATGTTAAGGACTTGCAACAGATGATTACATTTTTAGAAAATTTACAGTGTAATACACAACATCTTTGTTTGGCTACTTTGGACGTAGAGTCCCTATATACCTGCATTCCTGAGGACGAAGCCATTAATACATAAAATTGCTATGGAATACTTTGAATTCTGTCCCCGTCCTCATCGGATTCCTTCAGAATTCTTGCATTCTCTATTAACAATCTCATTAACAAAGAATTATTTCGCTTTTGAGTGTCAGTTTTATCAGCAGATCTGCGGAACAGCCATGGGAGCCACAATGGCCCCTGATTTGGCAAACTAATATATGGGTCATTTCGAAAAAATTTGGATTCATAATAACCATCCTTTTTCCCAACAGATTATAACATGGAAATGCTATATCGATGATATATTCATTATTTGGGAGGGGTCGAAAGAAGAATTTGATTATTTTATGTTATGGTTAAACTCATGTAACACTCACTTATGTTTTACCTCAAATTTTCATACTCGCCAGATTACATTCCTGGAGATACTGATCACAAAAGAAGTCTGAGGCTTTACCACCACCTTATATAGAAAAGCTGTTTGCAGCAATACTTTGCTGCATTTTACAAGTGCCCACCCATAACATTTAAAAGAAAATCTTCTAATGAGTCAATTTTTCAGGATCCGGAGACTATGTACCACAAAAAAAGAATATCAATATCAATCTAAGGATTTAACAGATAGGTTTCTTGCTCGGGGTATCCATCTCGCTGTATCAAAAAAGCTTTTTGGAGAGTGAAACACACTAAATGTGACTGATTATTAGAGATGTGAATCGTGTCCTCGATCGTCTTAACGATCGATTTCGGCTGGGAGGGGGAGGGAATCGTATTGTTGCCGTTTGGGTGTTTAAAGTATCGTGAAAATCGTTAAAATCGTGAGCCAGCACACTAAAACACCCTAAAACCCACCCCCGACCCTTTAAATTAAATCCCCCACCCTCCCGAACCCCCCCAAAATGCCTTAAATTACCTGGGGGACCCCCGCTGGACCCCCGCTGGACCCCCAGGTAATTTAAGGCATTTTGGGGGGGTTCGGGAGGGTGGGGGATTTAATTTAAAGGGTCGGGGGTGGGTTTTAGGGTGTTTTAGTGTGCCGGTTTTCCCGCCCTCCCCCTTCCCCTCCCCCTTCCCCCGATTTACGATTTTTTGACGATAAATCGGGGGAATTGTTATTGTATCGTGGCCCTATTGATTTTTGACGATTTAAAATATATCGGACGATATTTTAAATCGTCAAAAAACGATTCACATCCCTACTGATTATTTCTACACTGCAGAAGGGAGGAAGAGGAAGTTTTAACATTGAAACCATTACTAGATGCTGGAGGCTCACTTGCATCATATGGAGAGTGTTCTGTATGTCATGTTATGATGAACACTTCCTCGATTTATTTTTCAGCTTCTCGGGAGACAGTGTGGTTAAAGACCCATACTACTCGCAAGACAGCTGGAGTGATTTATACTATTAAATGACCTTGTGATAAATTCTATGTGGGTAAAATGAAGCGTTCTTTAAAAATGCGATTGATTGAACATCATTCATGCTTGGCACATAATCGGGTTAATGCCCCTTTAGTGGCACATTGTCAATAAATGTCTCATACTTTTGATGATCTATAAGTATGCATACTGGAACACTTGATATTACATTGGCATGTGGGATTTAAATCTGAAATTGTTGCAATCTGAACAGAGATGGATCCATAGGTTACAGACAGTACACCCAATAGGGCTTAACACCAGTTTGGAATTAAATGTGTTTCTTTGAAAATTGGTGAAAGTGAGGTGAGAGCCACAATGACGTCATGGATGATGTGGTGTTGCCCTATTGGTTACGTGAAATTATTTAAACCAAGGCATGCCGGTAAGATGGTCTCTGTTCCTGAGTTAAAAGAAGTGGGAGACATGCTGTCCCACATAAGGATTCAGAACTTCAAGCCAACAATAAAGATAAGTAGTAGTCTATTTTGATGGTTTTACATTGGTTATATATGATTTTTTGAAGTGATGGAACATGAAATGATTTTGTAGGGTACAAGCAACCGATTACATATTGATGAAAGAAGACAACCTTAGGCTCCTGATGAAGCGTGAGATGAGAAACTCCTGCAGTTGTCGAGCCAGCTTTATGAAAACCGGACTGTCGTGATATTGAGCCAGTTTTTGAATGTATTGGCCTCTTTGAGTAATTAAGATCTCTAAGAAACATCCTTCCATTTGTTGAAAAACATACATATACCCTTACACTAAAATATTGCTGTTGCAAATAGGGAGCTATTTTTACACCACACAATACCGCAAATGAGTGATTAGTCCGGGCAGATTGAAGTTCACACTGACACACACCGACAAGCTTGCTGATGCGGTATAAATTAATTATAAAAAATATTAATAAAATATAAAAAACATAAAAATATCAACATTATTAAAATTGAAAAATACTACAGTAGAAATGAATTAACATAGTTGGCGTCAGTGGAAATATTTTTTCATTGGGATTTCCTTTATGAGAATTGAATTCCATGGAAAAGTTGGCCATCTTATCTCCAACCCTGACCGACATCCCCTTTCTTCACTTTTCATTTACTCTCTGACTCTCTATTCCACTTTCTACTACTACTAGTACTAATAGTTATTTATATAGCATTATAAGATGTACACAGCACTGTACAGAAATATATTTCTTCTTCATGTAGCTTACAGTCTAGTCAAGACAGATATAACAAATAAATGTTTAGGATGAAGGATGTCACATTTCAAAAATGAATGATTTCTTGGGGTTTAATTGAGGAGGTGGCTACATTTATTAAACTCTTGCCTTTTCATTGATCATTCCAGGTGAGTTACATTCAATAACAATACATAGCTCCCTGTCCCCAGAGGCTTTACAATCTAAGAGAGTCAACACTCCCTCCCCCCCCCATAAGAAATCTATATAAGAATAGCAGGAAATTGGATAGATTTTTCTTCAAGCTATCTTTCTGATATTCATTCTTTCCAACTCATAAGTACATTGATTTAGGTAGCAACTTAGCTCCCTAGGCAGTGACTCATTTGACCTGTACGTAATTTATTGTAAAGTACCTTATTTTATGCTGTTTAATAATTACTGAAATAATGTAATAATTTTCCTTGCAACAGGTACCATCTTCCATTTTGTTCTGCCCCCACTTTCAAATACAAATGAAATCCTATCTCCTTCTATTTTGCCTTCCATATTTTTTTGCTCTTTTCCAGGCCACCTGAGAAAGAAACCACATAATTTGCTTGTTACCATATATTTTACACAGAATCAACATTCCTGAAAGCTTTAACACCTCTTAAATTCACCTTTGAAAGAAATATGGGGGAAGCTTTAAGACTCAGCTCTCTCTGCTTCTGCTTAAGTTCTTTCTCTTGCAAACAGCCTGCAGGAACCCTTTTCTGTACCTCCCTCTAACCCCTTCCTCCTGTCCTGAAGATAAATTTGGGAGGGTGGAGGTGAAATTAGAGTAGACAGAATGTTTGACCCCTCAAAGATTTCTTTAATCCTTATCAAACCAAAGATGACTTTGATATAATTCCTGCATGGAGTGATGTCCCTATAGAAAAATGTAATCTTTATACAAAAGTTTTTGAACATTCATATGAGGCCAGTCATAAAACATTGACAAAGATCTGGATGTGTTTTGGATGTTTGCAACTGTTGGTGACCCACAGCTGGCAGAGAGGGAATTAATTTTAGTTCACAGAAATCTTAAAGACATTGCATTGCTCACAAGATTCAGCTTGTGCTAATTCAACTCCCTTTCATGCCTGTTAACATGGGCTATAACTTGCTAAGGAAGGACAGAAAAGACAGAAAAGGGGGAGGAGTAGCTCTTTATGTCAAAAACAATATACAAGCAACTGAATGGCAAGGGATGTGGGGAAGAGAAGAAGCACTGTGGACTGTCCTTAGGACATTTTTACTGGTCCCTTTTTATTGGTGTGATCTACAGGCCACAGACATAAACAGAAGAACTGGACCGTTATCTCACTGAAGATATCCAAAAGGTGGGAAAGAGGGTAAATCGTTGCTCATTGGAGATTTTAATCTGCCTGATTTGGATTGGAGATTCCCTTCTGTGGAATCTGCGAGAAGTAGAGAGATAGTCGAGGCCCTTCAAGGGGTTCTGCTCAAACAAATGGTAATGGAACCCATGAGAGAGAATGTAATACTTAATCTGGTGCTCATTAATGGTGGTAATGTCTCTAATGTTTGGTTAGGGGTTCATTTGAGCACCAGTGATCATCAGACGGTGTGGCTTGATATTACAAATAGAACACAGAGAAGTCACACAAAGAACAAGTTTTGAATTTAAAAAATACTGCCTTTGGCAAAAATGGGAATGCACTTGAAGGAGGAACTGGAAGATTGGGGGAAAATGGGTGAAGTGGAACAAAACTGGGCCAAGTTAAAAGGAGCTATTACAAAGGCAAAAAATCAATATGTTAGAAAAGTAAACAAGAGTAAGAGAAAATAGAAACTGATTTGATTCTCTAAGGAGGTGACTGAAAAAAATAAAGACACATATAACAGCAGTCAAGAAGTATAAAGGAGCCCCCAAAAAAAGAATATAGGGAAAATATCTGTCAAAATTGAAGGAGACCATGAAAGAAATAAGGAAAGCAAAAGGTCAAGTGGAAGAAAGGATCCACTGAAGGATCTGTTCGATAGATCCCTGGAAACAGGGGTGGTCCTGAGGGATTGGAGAAGAGTGGTTGTGGTCCCGCTTTACAAGAGAAGTAGGAGAGGGGAGGCTGGAAACTACAGACCAGTTAGCCTCTGCTCAGTGGTGGGAAAATTAATGGAGACTCTACTGAAGGAAAGGATAATGAACTATCTACTAGGGATGTGAACCGGTACCAGACTCATTTCTGGTGTTGGGTTTGGGTAAAAACCGCAGGAAAAATTTGTTCCCGCGGTTTTTACTGGTTTTTCTTGGCTGTCTCGTGCTGAAACCCCCCCTCCACCCCAACCCTAACCCTTTATTCTTTTGAATCCCCCCTCCCGACCCCCCAAACGTTTTTAAAGTACCTGGTGGTCCAGCGGGGGTCCCGGACTCCCGAGAGCGATCTCCCACTCTCGGGCCATCGGCTGCCAGTAAACAAAATGGCGCTGATGGCCATCTTTAAATTTAATTTTAAATTTAATATCTTTAACAATTTCCGCCCTATCTCCAATCTGCCTTTCATCGCTAAGATCATGGAAAAACTAATCAACACTCAACTCTCCGACTATTTCGAAGACCATAAAATACTCCACCCAACTCAATACGGATTCCGTAAATCACTAAGCACCAAAATCCTCCTCATCTCCCTCATGGACCACCTCATCATGGGATTGGACAAAGGACACTCCTTCTTACTAGTGCTCCTCGACATCTCAGTGGCTTTCGACACAGTGAACCACTCCATCCTCCTTAATTGTCTATCCGGCATTGGTATAACTGGAACGGCTTTTAGGTGGTTCGACTCCTTTCTTAGTAGCAGAGGATATAAAGTAAAAATCAACAACAAAGAGTCCCCACGCATCAACTCTTCTCTAGGAGTACCCCAGGGCCCCTCCCTATCTCCTACTCTCTTCAACATCTACCTCCTCCCCCTTTGCCAGCTGCTAACAAGCCTACAACTAAAACACTACCTCTACGCCGATGACATACAAATCCTGATCCCTATAACTGAATCCTTAATGAAAACTCTTAAATTATGGGACAAACTGCCTTCAAACCATCAACCTCCTCCTCACCAGCCTAAATCTGGTACTTAACTCTGCCAAAACGGAACTTCTCCTCATATCCCATGAATACAGCGATACCCCGCAGCTGATACCCCACAGCGATACCCCTTACTCGTTAATCACACAAGCAAGAGATCTTGGAGTAATAATCGACAACCATTTGAACTTAAACAAGTTCATCAACCACACAACTAAGGATTGCTTCTATAACCTACAGGTGCTAAAAAGACTTAAACCTCTTCTGCATTTTCATGACTTCAGAACTGTCCTCCAGGCAGTTATATTCTCCAAGATTGACTATTGCAACTCCATTCAACTTGGTCTACCCGCCTCCTCCATCAAACCTCTTCAGATGCTCCAAAACACAGCCGCTAGGATTCTACCAACAGAAGAGATCATATTACACCCATCCTCAGAGATCTGCATTGGCTACCAATAAGCTTTAGAATCCTTCACAAATCCCTTACCATCATTCATAAAACTATTCACCACCAGATCCCCATCATCCTGCAACTTCCACTCAGACTCCATACCTCTTCTAGACCCATCAGGGAAGCCTACAAAGGATCCCTGCACGCCCCTTCTACCAAATCCACCCATCTGTTAACCACTAGAGAACGGGCCTTCTCGACAGCAGGACCAACCATTTGGAATGCTATCACCCCCGATCTCAGACAGGAGTCCTGCTTGTTGACTTTCAGGAAAAAACTTAAGACCTGGCTGTTTCAACAAGCCTTCCCCTAACCCAGGCCTACATCAGCTATGCCACAGACCATTCACTAAGGCCTTATGTTCAGTACACTCCGTATCAGACATTATAATTGATGTTATAGTTACCGAGTTACCTTTCTTTTTCTGGCTTCTTCATCTTCTTAGATCTTTACCCTTGTTTTATTGTAACTTTTTGCCTCTGCCACCATGTTAATGTTATTGTTACTACCCCTGATTCCTTGTAAACTGATATGAAATGATTTGTATCATGAATGTTGGTATAAAAAAGTACTAAATAAATAAATAAATGCACTGGCCGTCCATTGCTCCTACCATGTGACAGGGGCCGGCCAATGGCACGGATACCCCTGTCACATGGTAAGGGCAAAGGGCCATTGGCACCATTTTGTTTACTGGCAGCCGACAGCCCGAGAGTGGGAGATCACTCCCGGGAGTCCGGGACCCCCGCTGGACCACCAGGTACTTTAAAAATGTTTGGGGAGGGTCAGAGGGTGGGGGATTTGAAAGAATTAAATTTAAAGGGTTGGGGTGGGTTTGGGGGTTATTTTTAAGTGCCCTTTCTTTCCTGACACCCCCCCACCAAAAAAAAAATGATAAGAGAACCACACAAAATTAATCATGGGGTTTCCTATCGCTATCGGGGGACCCCCAATATCTGACGAGATTGAAAATAATCGGATGATATTTTCAATCGTCAGATAAATGATTCACTTCCCTACTATCTATAATCTGGAGGGTTGCTGGACCCGGCCGTATTTCATAACATGATGAATGAAATCTTCAGGGACATGCTGTACAGCTGTGTAGTAGTACACCTAGACGACATATTGGTTTCTTCTCAAAACCTCCAGAGCTATCAATTGGACATCACTAATGTTGTACAGAGACTAAGAGATAACCACCTGTATGCAAAATTAGAGAAATGCTCATTTCACCAAGAATCCGTTCCTTTTTTAGGCTATGTGGTATCCAGCCAGAGGTTCCAGATGGATCCACAAAAATCCAAGAGTATTTTGGACTGTCCCCAACCTACTGGTCTTAAGGCTCTGCGACGATTCCTCAGATTCACTAACTACTACAGATCATTCATTCATCACTATTACACCTTGCCCGCGTCTCTTACCTCCATGATGCGAAAGGGAGCCAACCCCTCTCAGTGGTCTCCAGAAGCTGTAATCACCTTCCAGGAACTCAAAAAGATGTTTCTTCAAGAACCATGCCTATGCAATCCAGATCCCTGACAACCTTTCATCATTGAGGTGGATGCTTTGGTCTTTGGAGTTGGTGCTGTCCTTATTCAACATTGTGACACCCACACCTTATATCCCTGCTCCTTTTTCTCTCGGCACTTTTCCCCTGTCGAGCAAAACTATGGGATAGGAGACAAGGAGCTACTAGCAATCAAGTTGGCATTTGAGGAATGGTGCCCATGGTTCGAGGATGTACAACATCAGATAACGGTTTACACTGACCACAAAAACCTAGAATACTTATGTCATGCACAACGCTTGAACCACAGACAAGCTAGTCCTTATTTTTTAACCAATTTGATTTACTCTTGAGATATCGCCCAGCGGACAAAAACACCCAGTCGGATGCTCTCTCCCATTCCTTTTCACCGGAGGATGTCCCTGATACTCCGCGTCATATCATTGACCCTACTAGGGTACTTCTCTCAGCTATTCACACGGTTATAACCAGGAAGACAGAGGTTCCCCGGACACTCAGGAAGAAAATCCTCAGATGAGCTCATAACTCTCTGCTGGCAGGTCATCCTGGACAATTCAGAATGCTGACTACCCTGCAAAGATATTACTGGTGGCCCTCCATGAAAGAAGATGTACGGGCCTACGTGGAGTCATGTCCTAGCTTTGCAAGACAGAAACCACCGGCCGGTCATCCCTGGGGACTTCTCCAACCTTTGCCCGCTCCTAGAGAACCACGGACACATATAGCCACGGACTTTATTGTCGATCTGCCTGTGTCCCACGGCAACAACACCACCAGGGTCACTGTAGACCGCTTTTCTAAAATGAGTCATTTTGCGGCATTACCTGGGTTACAATCAGCTTCAGAATTAACGAAGTTGTTCATCCGTCTGACCGAGGGGTTCAATTTACAGTGAAATTCTGGAGATCCCTCTGCAAAAAGTTGTACATATTCCTGAATCTTACATCAGCTTACCATCCACAAGCCAATGGACAGACAGAGAGAATGAATCGCACACTAAAACAATTTCTCCTAGCCTATGTAAATTCCAGACAAAGCAATTGGTACGAGTTGCTCCCCTGGGCAGAATTTGCGCTGAATTCTCATCAGTCAGCCTCAATTGGATTATCACATTTTCAACTCGTCAATGGACGTCAACCTCTACCTCCTCTACCAATGCCCTTGTCAGTATCATCTCCTGCAGCCCAGGCTATGGCACAATAACTACATCAGCTCTCGGAACACACTAGAGGACTTCTCCAGAAAGTAGGGCAACAGGCAAAGAAGTTTTACAATGTCCATCACAGAGCAGTTTTCAAGTTTCAACCCGGAGACAAAGTATGGCTCATTACCCGCTTCATCCGCATAAAACTGCCTTCTGCTCGATGTGCGCCCAGGAAGATAGGACCATTTGTGATACTACGCCGCTTGGATCCAGTCACATAGAGCCTGCAGTTACCATCCTCTCTTAGAATCCACAATGCTTCAATATCTCCCTTCTAAAACTGCTCACCCTGTCGGAATTCTCAAGGAAGACACCTGAACCTCAACCTCTCACAGCAGAAGAGGACATTACTTATCAGGTGGAAGATATACTCGATGTAAGGAAACATGGAAGATGCTGGGAGTAACTCATATCCTGGGAAGGATTTGGACCAGAGGAGAAAAATTGGGAACTTACAAGTAACATCCTCGACAAGGAGTTGATCAAACAATAAGAACATAAGAACATGCCATACTCGGTCAGATCAAGAGTCCATCAAGCCCAGCATCCTGTTTCCAACAGTGCCCAATCCAGGCCATAAGAACTTGACAAGTACCCAAACACCAAGAAGATCCCATGCCACTGATGCAATCAATAGCAGTGGCTATTCCCTAAGCAAACTTGATTAATAGCAGGTATTGGACTTCTCCTCCAAGAACTTAATCAATCATTTTTTAAACACAGATATACTAACTGCACTAACCACATACTCTGTAAACAAATTCCAGAGTTTAATTGTGCATTGAGTGAAAAAGAACTTTCTACGATTAGTTTAAATGTGCCTCATGCTAACTTCATGGAGTGCCCCCTAGTCTTTCTATTAACTGAAAGCATAAATAACCGATTCACATCTACCCGTTCTAGACCTCTCATGATTTTAAACACCTCTATCATATCCCCCCTCAGCCATCCCTTCTCCAAGCTGAAAAGTCCTAACCTCTTTAGTCTTTCCTCATAAGGCAGCTGTTCCATTCCCCTTATCATTTTGGTAGCCCTTCTCTGTACCTTCTCCATCGCAATTATATCTTTTTTGAGATGTGGCGACCAGAATTGTACACAGTATTCAAGGTGTGGTCTCACAATGGAGCGATACAGAGGCATTATGACATTTTACGTTTTATTCACCATTCCCTTTCTAATAATTCCCAACATTCTGTTTGCTATTTTGACTGCCGTAGCACACTGAACCAACAATTTCATTGTGTTATCCACTATGACACCTAGATCTCTTTCTTGGGTTGTAGCACCTAATATGGAACCTAACATTGTGTAACTATAGCATGGGTTATTTTTCCCTATATGCATCACCTTGCACTTATCCACATTAAATTTCATCTGCCATTTTGATGCCCAGTTTTCCAGTCTCACAAGGTCTTCCTGCAATTTATCACAATCTGCTTGTGATTTAACTACTCTGAACAATTTTGTATCATCTGCAAATTTGATTATCTCACTCGTCGTATTTCTTTCCAGATCATTTATAAATATATTGAACAGTAAGGGTCCCAATACAGATCCCTGAGGCACTCCACTGTCCACTCCCTTCCACTGAGAAAATTGCCCATTTAATCCTACTCTCTGTTTCCTGTCTTTTAGCCAGTTTGCAATCCACGAAAGGACATCGCCACCTATCCCATGACTTTTTACTTTTCCTAGAAGCCTCTCATGAGGAACTTTGTCAAACTCTTCTGAAAATCCAAGTATACTATATCTACCGGTTCACCTTTATCCACATGTTTATTAACTCCTTCAAAAAAGTGAAGCAGATTTGTGAGGCAAGACTTGCCCTGTGTAAAGCCATGCTGACTTTGTTCCATTAAACCATGTCTTTCTATATGTTCTGTGATTTTGATGTTTAGAACACTTTCCACTATTTTTCCTGGCACTGAAGTCAGGCTAACCGGTCTGTAGTTTCCCGGATCGCCCCTGGAGCCCTTTTTAAATATTGGGGTTACATTTGCTATCCTCCAGTCTTCAGGTACAATGGATGATTTTAATGATACGTTACACATTTTTACTAATAGGTCTGAAATTTCATTTTTTAGTTCCTTCAGAACTCTGGGGTGTATACCATCCGGTCCAGGTGATTTACTACTCTTCAGTTTGTCAATCAGGCCTACCATATCTTCTAGGTTCACCGTGATTTGATTCAGTCCATCTGAATCATTACCCATGAAAACCTTCTCCATTAATGGTACCTCCCCAACATCCTGTTCAGTAAACACCGAAGCAAAGAAATCATTTAATCTTTCCGCGATGGCCTTATCTTCTCTAAGTGCCCCTTTAACCCCTCGATCATCTAACGGTCCAACTGACTCCCTCACAGGCTTTCTGCTTCGGATATATTTTAAAAAGTTTTTACTGTGAGTTTTTGCCTCTACAGCCAACTTCTTTTCAAATTCTCTCTTAGCCTGTCTTATCAATTTATTGCTACCATCTGCCAAAATCACAAGTGACAAGATTTCCTTGTTCAATCCCGTTCCCTAATCATTCTAATAAAATTAAGCTGATTATATTTAAACATTGGGCTCTTTTGGAACATGAACCCATATTTAAAGAATTATCTGTCTTTGCATTACAAAAAATTGTTCTCGCTGAGACCATTTGGTTTCTTCAGATTTGCCTAGTCTTAATGAAAATGTGTTAGAAGTTACAGGACAGGTAAATGTGGCAATTGTTCAGTTTGCCATTTGTTGATGTTGTTTCCCAATTTTTTATTAAGAGCCA
The DNA here is from genome assembly GCF_901001135.1 of Rhinatrema bivittatum. NCBI lineage: Eukaryota > Metazoa > Chordata > Amphibia > Gymnophiona > Rhinatrematidae > Rhinatrema > Rhinatrema bivittatum. The sequence continues at coordinate 494,905,362 of NC_042617.1, forward strand.
ATAGTGGATATACAAACTTCCTGCTTGATGTGATTGTCAGACATCACAGGTCATTAATGCAATTAAATGCCCATGTGATCAATTATATATTGGTCAAACTAAAAGAAAAATTAAAACCCACATTTTGGAACATTTAAGTTGTGTCCAGACCGAGCAGGAAGGAGCCCCTTTAATTAATCATTGGAAAGCGATGGGACATCTGATTGGAGATTTGAGATTCTTTGTTATTACACAAGTCTCTAGTGATAGAGGGGGTGATATTTCTAAATTATTAACTCACAAAGAACAAAGGTTTAATTATGAATGGCATCCAGCAGAACCTATGAATTTAAATGTAGACCTTGAGTAAAGTATTTTCCTTTAGTTTGTTGAGCAACTTATTAAAACATTTGTCTGTTGTAGGTTGATAATAGACATTTATTTTGTATGCAATATGATCGAAGTTGAGTAAAAGAATTGCAGCGTATTACATATTGATAGGTAGTACTTTCTTTGATATATAAGGAATAGATAGGGCAGTGGTCCCCAAACCTGTCCTGGAGGGCCACCAGCCAGTCGGGTTTTTGGGATATCCTCAATGAATATGCATGGGAGAAAATTTACATGTTATGGAGGCAGTGCATGCAAATTTTCTCTCATGCATATTCATTGAGGATATCCCAAAAACCCGACTGGCTGGTGGCCCTCCAGGACAGGTTTGGGGACCCCTGAGATAGGGAATAGAATGCAAGCAAGATGTTTCTTGGAGTGAAGTCACCATTGTTAAACTTGTCTATTCTAGGAGATATTTGATTTGATCTGTATCAAGAAAATCGGTATATAAAAACTCTAAATAAATAAAATAAATAAATGTCTTGGTAGTAACATGTAAGTATCTGCTGGTTATCTTAATTTTGGACAATGTATAAAATACAATCATTTTTTGTTGTTTGAAGGTCTTTGTGGTTTTATTAGGTAAATGTTGTAATAGAAGAGAGATAAGATCTCATTGATTTTTGGACACTGAAGTTTAACGCTGGTAATACATTAGGGTAAGCTTATTTAAAAATATAGTGGTTAGATGGGAAAATTGGAAACATTAATTTATTTAGATCAGTGGTTCTCAACCCTGTCCTGGGAACCCCCCCCCAGCCAGTCGGGTTTTCATGATATCCACAATGAATATGCATGAGAGAAAATTTGCATGTTATGGAGGCAGTGTATGCAAATTTTCTCTCATGCATATTCATTGTGGATATCATGAAAACCCGACTGGCTTGGGGGTCCCCAGGACAGTGTTGAGAACCACTGATTTAGATATTGTTATTATTTTTTAGAAATTTGTTGTTTACAAGAGTTTTCCTAAATTGGCTAGATACATCAAAGGCACTGATGTTTGGAGCAACACACATGCTGATAGTGAATATATAACTTTTTTTATTAAAGTAATATTTTATTAAATTTATTAATTATATATTTAAGATCTTAATAAAAAATATGTGGTATTTGTTTATATTTTTCAGATGCAATATGGATTGTTAAATTAATTGGATGTTCAATACATATGTACCAAGCTACTTTTGGATATTGGATTTTGTTCAATTAGTACAATTTGATATATGCTGTTAGACATTGCTCTATTTATACTTGTTTTAATGGGTGGGTATCCCCTGAAGAAGATGACCGTGTGCTGTTGAAACTAGGGTCCTAGTAGAGATATGGTATGTTCAGTAATGTGTGTGTGTGTGTGGGGGGGGGGGGGGGGTGGGGGGGTTGTTAGTATGAGTTGATGCAATGTATAAACAATTTTTATTTATTTTATTTATTTATTTATTTATTTATTTAGAATTCTTATATACCGACTTTCTTGAAAGAAGATATCAAATCAAATCGGTTTCCATTGAAACTGAACAATCGCGGCTGTGGCGTTACATTGAAACAAGTAGTCAGAAATATATAACATTATGAGTAACATTATAAGAAACATTATAAGTAAAAAGGTAAAAATCAACAAATCAAACAAACAAACAAACAAGTCTTCAAGACTAAACCCAATGTGAATGTGAAAGAGAACCAAGCAAATTTAGATTGAGCATCAGTGCTGTGGTGGTGGTGTACTGATAGGCGAAATCTAAAAGCGTTTAAGGATGGGGAAGGTCGGAGAAGGTCAGGGGAGGGGAAGAGAAGGGATAAGTGGCATTGACACTTGCTAGGGTGGACTAGTGAAGGTGGTCAGGGACGCGAATGAGTTTTTGTAGATAGAATTGACAATTTAATAAATATAATTTTATCAAATTGAGATGCCATTCATTTATATTATTTTTGATTCCTATCGATAGCACTACGTTAATACCTTCAATAATAAATACTGTGGTAATTAGTAGCATAGGATCTATTTAATGTTTGGGTACTTGCCAGGTACTTGTAACCTGGATTGGCCACTGTTGGAAACAGGATGCTGGGCTTGATGGATCCTTGGTCTGATCTTACATTCTTAGGAACATACCTGCACAGTAGAATGATGGAGGAAAGCAACTAAGCATACAATCAGCATTCTTTTCAAATTTATCTCTGAAAAAGAAATTAACAATAGTAGAATACTCTTTAGAAGGTCATTATAATAGCATGCTTAAACTTTATGAATTGTAACACAAATGTCAAGGATTCAACTATTATTATTATCCATTCAGTTACCTTACATAATAATTCAGTATCCATATCCAACTAACAAAAGCTTTCCCAGAAAGAATAGGTCAAGGCAGGAAAAGATCAACTGTATGTAAAACTGCCTGATATGCACTCTTTTGAAATGTGGAGAGTTTCCAATATATTTTCATAGGGTTTCTGCAAGTAAAATGCCTTATATGTGCATATATTCAATGTATGCATGAGTACGTTTTTTCAAAATAGGTCGAGTATGCATCAACTCATATGTTCACACAGAAAAGTAGAGGTGAACAAAATGGACATGCTTGAGGCATGTCAGGGCATTGTTTGGATGTCTGTGCGTGTCTTGCTATTTTATATCAAGATTGGGTCTGATATTGGAAGCGCGTTTACTACTGGATAGCTAGATAACTAGGAAATCTGGCTATTAGTTCACTAAAAATCAGCAGCTGCTACATAGCCAGATAAGTCACGTATACAAGTATCTTTTAGTCAGCCAATCTGTGGGCGGGCAGTGGGCAGATCTGGGCAGCACTACCTATCCAGTTAACTTAAGCGGATAAGTAGCAATATTCATTCTTTTCTGATTAAGTTAATCGGATAAGTGAAATCAGCCATAGAGCTGATCTAACTTAGCCGGATTTAACTTATCGAGCTAAGTAGTGCCTTGACCGTGGATATTCAGTCGCTAAAGATCCCTTGTAACTTAGCCAGATAAATCATATCCAGAGAGGTTACTTAAATGGCCAGCACTGAAAATCAGGCCCTCAATATACAAACATTATCAAGAATGTGCAAATGCTTGTACACCTGCTGTTTAACACACCAAATTCAAACTTTATTTTTCTTTTTTGACTTGGCGTTTAATATGCTGGCTTCACCTGATGAGTGGAAAGGACAGCTTCCTGGGAGTAGAGGTAGGGGCTGTGGGTGGCTAATTAGGAAATCTGTGTTCTTGCCCATAACTTTGCTAGGAATCTCTTGTGTTTTATTTCTACATCTCTTTCTTTTGTCTCATCTAAGGTTTGTTTCCATTCTTTGGGGGAACCTTTCATTGGATGGTACAGAATTTATGGGGGAAGGGAAGGGTTGTCATTGGTGCTGACTGGGGCTTACTGGGGGTCTGTGTGTGTCACAGACCTGACTAGGGCTAACTTTCTGTGTGTGTGTGTCACTGGGGATGACTTTTATGTGTATATCACTGGGGCTGACTGGGGCTTACCGAGTGTGGGGGTGTGTGTCACAGGGGTGACTGAGGATTACTGGGGCGGGGGGGGGGGGAGGTGTTGTCACTGGTCTGACTAGGGCTAACTGGGGATTTGTTTGAGTGCAACAGGGATAGGCTGGGGCTGTGTGTGAGTGCTATTGAAGTGACGTTTGACATGAATATTTTAAAATTATGGATAGTAAGGCTAAACTTTTTGAGGAGGGAGAGAGAATGGATTAGGAAGAGGAGGAGGAAGAAACCCTTACAAAGAGTATACAGGACCAGGGCATAGTTTCTGGCTCTGTCAAAGGAGCTTGTCTTGTACAGGTTGAGGTTCAACAAGGAAACCATACTATACTTAAGCCCAGCATCCTGTTTCCAACAGTGGCCAATCCAGGCCATAAGAACCTGGCAAGCACCCCAAAACTAAGTCTATTCCATGTTACTGTTGCTAGTAATAGCTGTGGCTATTTTCTAAGTCACCTTAATAGCAGGTAATGTTCTTCTCTTCCAAGAACTTATCAAATCCTTTTTTAAACACAGCTATACTAACTGCACTAACCACTAGGGATGTGAATCGTTTTTCAACGATTAAAATTATCGTCCGATAATGTTTATATCGTCTTAAATCGTTATAGAACACGATACAATAGAAATTCTAACGATTTATCGTTAAAAATCGTTAAATCGTGTTAGTGCGCACTAACTCGAGTTAGTGCGCACTAACTCCCCATTAGTGCGCACTAACTCGATTTAGTGTGCTCTAACTGAAAATGATACAAATAAACACTTTCCAGGTCACTGAAGGTCAGTTAGGAATGAATATGTGTTCCTATTGGCTGGCTGCCCTCTTATCTATTGATGTTACCAAGGTTACCACTGAGGTGATGGTTGGGGGGATGGGAAATGGAACTGGAAACTAACGAACACCAACAGAAAATGAAACAAAGTGTTCACACTTCCCAGGTCAGTAAAGGTCACTTAGGAATGAATATGTATGTATGTATTCCTATTGGCTGGCTGTGCTCTTATCTATTGATGTTACCAATATGGTTGGGGGGATGTGAAATGGAAACAGTTGGAAGCTTGACAAAAAAAGTAATGTAATGATCAGCACTCACGTGACTAGAACTTGTTTGTTTATTATTTTTGTTAGCAGGCACCTGAAATGCTAGTGCATGTTGAATTTGCCAATCACTGTGCATTTTAGAAAGGTGGTCCTGGCTGGAACTGTACACAGTTCAAATATATGTAATTGATTGTTGGTAAGTGTATTTTTTAAGTAGACACACTGGCACCAGTATGTTTACTTTTCCTCCTACTTAACTCACTAGCTCAGCTTTGTAAGAAGGGCTTCTCTGCTTGTGTGTTGTTTTTGTTTGGTGTGAGGAGAGCAGAAACATCAGATCTTTATTCAATCTACTACAGTCATCTCTTACAGTGCCCTATCCCTATTAATACCAGGAGTGTTGTGATCTTCCTACACACAGTGCCCTAACCCTGATACCAGTCTGAGACAGCTCCCTCCCTGCATTACTAGTGAGAGGCTGGCTTCACAGACAGGGGGGAGCTGCCTGACCCTCACTCCTGACTTCCCCCATGTCCCAGCTAGTGAATGGTGTGTGGGTGAGGGGGGGGGGGAGGATGGTGAAGTCTGAGACAGCTCCCTCCCTGCATTACTAGTGAGAGGCTGGCTTCACAGACAGGGGGGAGCTGCCTGACCCTCACTCCTGACTTCCCCCATGTCCCAGCTAGTGAATGGTGTGTGGGTGAGGGGGGGGGGGAGGATGGTGAAGTCTGAGACAGCTCCCTCCCTGCATTACTAGTGAGAGGCTGGCTTCACAGACAGGGGGGAGCTGCCTGACCCTCACTCCTGACTTCCCCCATGTCCCAGCTAGTGAATGGTGTGTGGGTGAGGGGGGGGGGGGAGGATGGTGAAGTCTGAGACAGCTCCCTCCCTGCATTACTAGTGAGAGGCTGGCTTCACAGACAGGGGGGAGCTGCCTGACCCTCACTCCTGACTTCCCCCATGTCCCAGCTAGTGAATGGTGTGTGGGTGAGGGGGGGGGGTGGATGGTGAAGTCTGAGACAGCTCCCTCCCTGCATTACTAGTGAGAGGCTGGCTTCACAGACAGGGGGGAGCTGCCTGACCCTCACTCCTGACTTCCCCCATGTCCCAGCTAGTGAATGGTGTGTGGGTGAGGGGGGGGGGGAGGATGGTGAAGTCTGAGACAGCTCCCTCCCTGCATTACTAGTGAGAGGCTGGCTTCACAGACAGGGGGGAGCTGCCTGACCCTCACTCCTGACTTCCCCCATGTCCCAGCTAGTGAATGGTGTGTGGGTGAGGGGGAGGGGGGAGGATGGTGAAGTCTGAGACAGCTCCCTCCCTGCATTACTAGTGAGAGGCTGGCTTCACAGACAGGGGGGAGCTGCCTGACCCTCACTCCTGACTTCCCCCATGTCCCAGCTAGTGAATGGTGTGTGGGTGAGGGGGGGGGGGAGGATGGTGAAGTCTGAGACAGCTCCCTCCCTGCATTACTAGTGAGAGGCTGGCTTCGCAGACAGGGGGGAGCTGCCTGACCCTCACTCCTGACTTCCCCCATGTCCCAGCTAGTGAATGGTGTGTGGGTGAGGGGGGGGGGAGGATGGTGAAGTCTGAGACAGCTCCCTCCCTGCATTACTAGTGAGAGGCTGGCTTCACAGACAGGGGGGAGCTGCCTGACCCTCACTCCTGACTTCCCCCATGTCCCAGCTAGTGAATGGTGTGTGGGTGAGGGGGGGGGGGGAGGATGGTGAAGTCTGAGACAGCTCCCTCCCTGCATTACTAGTGAGAGGCTGGCTTCACAGACAGGGGGGAGCTGCCTGTCCCTCACTCCTGACTTCCCCCATGTCCCAGCTAGTGAATGGTGTGTGGGTGAGGGGGGGGGTGGATGGTGAAGTCTGAGACAGCTCCCTCCCTGCATTACTAGTGAGAGGCTGGCTTCACAGACAGGGGGGAGCTGCCTGACCCTCACTCCTGACTTCCCCCATGTCCCAGCTAGTGAATGGTGTGTGGGTAAGGGGGGGGGGAGGATGGTGAAGTCTGAGACAGCTCCCTCCCTGCATTACTAGTGAGAGGCTGGCTTCACAGACAGGGGGGAGCTGCCTGACCCTCACTCCTCCGGGGTATTGTGATCTTCCTGCACACAGTGCCCTATCCCTGATACCAGGGGTGTTGTGATCTTCCTGCATGCAGTGCCCTATCCCTATTAATACCAGGAGTGTTGTGATCTTCCTGCATGCAGTGCCCTATCCCTGATATCGGGATGTGTGCAAGAAGATCACAACACCCCCGGTATCAGGAATAGGGCACTGTGTGCAGGAAGATCACAACACCCCCAGTATCAGGAATAGGGCACTGTGTGCAGGAAGATCACAACACCCCTGGTATTAGGGATAGGGCACTGTGTGCAGGAAGATCACAACACTCCTGGTATTAATAGGGATAGGGCACTGTGTGCAGGAAGATCACAATACCCCTGGTATCAGGGTTAGGGCACAAGTTCTAGTCACATTGACTGATCACATTACTTGTTTTGTCAAGCTACCAACTGTTTCCATTTCCCATCCCCCATATACTGTCAGTAGGAAACTTGGTAACATGAATAAATAAGAGGGCAGCCAATAGGAATACATATTCATTCCTAAACTGACCTTAACTGACCTGAAAAGTGTCAAATTGTATCATTTTCAGTTAGTGCGCACTAACTCCCAGTTAGTGCGCACTAACTCCCGTTAGTGCGCACTAACTCGAGTTAGTGCGCACTAACTCGAGTTAGTGCGCACTAATCGGAAAAAACGATTTTTAACGATTTTTTAACTAAAAAATCGTGCCTAAGACGATTTTCTTGCCCTGCCACACGATTTCTATCGTTAAGACGATATGGAAAACGATTCACATCCCTAATAGGGATAGGGCACTGTGAGCAGGAAGATCACAATACCCCTGGTATCAGGGTTAGGGCACAAGTTCTAGTCACATTGACTGATCACATTACTTGTTTTGTCAAGCTACCAACTGTTTCCATTTCCCATCCCCCATATACTGTCAGTAGGAAACTTGGTAACATGAATTAATAAGAGGGCAGCCAATAGGAATACATATTCATTCCTAAACTGACCTTAACTGACCTGAAAAGTGTCAAATTGTATCATTTTCAGTTAGTGCGCACTAACTCCCAGTTAGTGCGCACTAACTCGAGTTAGTGCGCACTAATCGGAAAAAACAATTTTTAACGATTTTTTAACTAAAAAATCGTGCCTAAGACGATTTTCTTGCCCTGCCACACGATTTCTATCGTTAAGACGATATGGAAAACGATTCACATCCCTACTAACCACATCCTCTGGCAACAAATTCCAGAGTTTAATTGTGCGTTGACTAAAAAAGAACTTTCTCCGATTAGTTTTAAATGTGCCACATGCTAACTTCATGTAGTGCCCCCTAGTCTTTCTATTATCTGAAAGAGTAAATAGCCGATTCACATCTACCCGTTCTAGACCTCTCATGATTTTAAACACCTCTATCATATCCCCCCTCAGCCGTCTCTTCTCCAAGCTGAAAAGTCTCAACCTCTTTTGTCTTTCCTCATAGGGGAGCTGTTCCATTCCCCTTATCATTTTGGTAGCCCTTCTCTGTACCTTCTCCATCGCAATTATATCTTTTTTGAGATGCAGCGAACAGAATTGTACACACTGGTGCGGTCTCACCATGGAGCAATACAGAGGCATTATGACATTTTCCGTTTTATTCACCATTCCGTTTCTAATAATTCCCAACATTCTATTTGCTTTTTTGACTGCCGCAGCACACTGAACCGATGATTTTAATGTGTTATCCACTATGACGCCTAGATCTCTTTCTTGGTTTGTAGCACCTAATATGGAACCTAACATTGTGTAACTATAGCATGGGTTATTTTTCCCTATATGCATCACCTTGCACTTATCCACATTAAATTTCATCTGCCATTTTGATGCCCAATTTTCCAGTCTCACAAGGTCTTCCTGCAATTTATCACAATCTGCTTGTGATTTAACTACTCTGAACAATTTTGTATCATCTGCAAATTTGATGCTTTCACTCGTCGTATTTCTTTCCAGATCATTTATAAATATATTGAAAAGTAAGGGTCCCAATACAGATCCCTGAGGCACTCCACTGCCCACTCCCTTCCACTGAGAAAATTGTCCATTTAATTCTACTCTCTGTTTCCTGCCTTTTAGCCAGTTTGCAATCCATGAAAGGACATCACCACCTATCCCATGACTTTTTACTTTTCTTAGAAGCCTCTCATGCGGAACTTTGTCAAACTCCTTCTGAAAATCCAAGTATACTACATCTACCGGTTCATCTTTATCCACATGTTTATTAACTCCTTCAAAAAAGTGAAGCAGATTTGTGAGGCAAAACTTGCCTTGGGTAAAGCCATGCTGACTTTGTTCCATTAAACCATGTCTTTCTATATGTTCTGTGATTTTGATGTTCAGAACACTTTCCACTATTTTCTCGGGCACCGAGATCAGGCTAACAGGTCTGTAGTTTCCCGGATCACCCCTGGAGCCCTTTTTAAATATTGGAATTACATTTGCTATCCTCCTGTCTTCAGGTACAATGGATGATTTTAATAATAGGTTACAAATTTTTACTAATAGGTCTGAAATTTCATTTTTTTAGTTCCTTCAGAACTCTGGGGTGTATACCATCCGGTCCAGGTGATTTACTACTCTTCAGTTTGTCAATCAGGTCTACCACATCTTCTAGGTTCACCGTGATTTGATTCAGTCCATCTGAGTCATCACCCGTGAAAACTTTCTCCAGTACGGGTACCTCCCCAACATCCTCTTCAGTAAACACCGAAGCAAAGAAATAATTTAATCTTTCCGCGATGGCCTTATCTTCTCTAAGTGCCCCTTTAACCCCTCGATCATCTAACAGTACAACTGACTCCCTCACAGGCTTTCTGCTTCGGATATATTTTAAAAAGTTTTTACTGTGAGTTTTTGCCTTTATGGCCAACTTCTTTTCAAATTCTCTCTTAGCCACATCCATATGTATTGATCAGTTTCTAGCTCAATTTCTCAGGAAACACATCACTATACATCTTTTCCTCAGAGCAGACATAAACAACAAAACATGATGACTGATTTCTATGAAATGGATGTTTCCTCATTGTTTTAGGTGCTATTGATTACTAGAGATGTGCGTCATTTTTAGCTATTGGGTGGTGCCGGCCGTCCATTGCTCCTGCCATGTGACAGGGGCTGACCAATGACACCGGTATCCCCTGTCACATGATAAGGGCAAAGGGCCAGCGGCACCATTTTTATTTCTTGCAGGCTCGATGCCCCAAGAGCGGGAGATCACTCCCGGGACCACCACTGGACCACCAGGGCTTTCAGTAAGTCTTGGGGGATCAGGATATTTGGGGGGGGGGGTTGTCATTAAGTAAATTTGAAGGGTTGGGGTGGGTTTGGGTTTGTATTTTTTAAATAAATGTGCCCCCCCCCGCGCTAACCCAAAAAATGATTTTTCCCCGAAAGTTTGGGGAAAGCCTGATTATTTTTTGGGTCCTCCGTTCCATGCCGATTGGACAATTTCATTGAAATTTTCCAATTCTGCAAAAATGAATGCACATCTCTATTGATTACTCTCAAGTCCTTGTAAGGGCACCTGTAAACAACAAGGCCACCTTCCACAATCACAAAGGCTTCCACTCACTTAACATGCAGGTGATCTGTGAAGCCAATGGAATCATCATGAATGTGATGCCCACATTTCTGGGAAACAGTCATAATGCCTACATCCTCTCACAAGGTATTACAAAACAAAGGGATTCAATCAAAAATTTCTCTATCTATTAATCAATAACACACATAGAGAAAATATCACTTTTACAAATGCAATATATACATATTTTTTCAAGCCAAATGTACATAAACATCTATCTAGACAATTAAAATCTAGCTAGCTCATACATCTCTCACACATTCTTCATTCATACTAGGGGTGTGCATTCGGATTGACCGCATTAGTAAAACGCAACTCATATTTTTTTTTTACTTAAAAAATTGATTCGACATAAACGATCGGATTTCCCACATATCGAACATAGATATGTTCGATATGTGGGAAATCGCGATTGTTGAGCCAAAATAAAAATTTAAACCCCCTCACCCTCCTTTAACCCCCCCCCCCAGACTTACCACAACTCCCTGGTGATCGAGCGAGGAGTGAGGACGCCATTTCTGCAATCCTTGGCGAGAAGCATGTGACGTCGGCGGCACGTCGAGTGACGCCGGCGTCACGTGATTCCCGGCTCGTTCGCGCCGGACGGCTCGTTCGGCCCAAAAAGAACTTTTGGCCAGCTTGGGGGGGTCAGGAGGCCCCCCCAAGCTGGCCAAAAGTTCTTTTTGGGCCGAACGAGCCGTCCGGCGCAAACGAGCCAGGAATCACGTGGCGCCGCGTCACTCAGACGCGACGTCACGTGATTCCCGGCAAGTTCGCGCCGGACGGCTCGTTCGGCCCAAAAAGAACTTTTGGCCAGCTTGAGGGGGTCAGGAGGCCCCCCCAAGCTGGCCAAAAGTTCTTTTTGGGCCGAACGAGCCGTCCGGCGCGAACTTGCCGGGAATCACGTGACGTCGGCGTCACGTGATTCCCGGCTCGTTCGCGCCGGACGGCTCGTTCGGCCCAAAAAGAACTTTTGGCCAGCTTGGGGGGGTCAGGAGGCCCCCCCAAGCTGGCCAAAAGTTCTTTTTGGGCCGAACGAGCCGTCCGGCGCGAACTTGCCGGGAATCACGTGACGCCGCGTCTGAGTGACGCGGCGCCACGTGATTCCCGGCAAGTTCGCGCCGGACGGCTCGTTCGGCCCAAAAAGAACTTTTGGCCAGCTTGAGGGGGTCAGGAGGCCCCCCCAAGCTGGCCAAAAGTTCTTTTTGGGCCGAACGAGCCGTCCGGCGCGAACTCGCCGGGAATCACGTGACGCCGCGTCACTCGACGTGCCACCGACGTCACATGCTTCTCGCCAAGGATTGCAGAAATGACGTCCTCACTCCTCGCTCGATCACCAGGGAGTTGTGGTAAGTCTGGGGGGGGGATTAAGGAGGGTGAGGGGGTTTAAATTTTTTTTTTGCACATATGTACATATACCCAACTCATTGGATTTTTTTTATGTCCATATTGGCCGCAAGTGGGACCCCCTTTCGGACATAAAAAATATGAACATAAAATTTTGCTCTGCACATCCCTAATTCATACCAATTAAAAAACAGATAACACATATCAATACTTTTAAATATTGTTACTCCAAAACTTTAAAATTCAGTTTCTATAACGCGTTTATTTTATTTATCCTCTTTCTTCCTTCTTGCTTCTCACATTTTTATATTTTTCCACATCTTATATTTCTGTATCATATATCTAGTCTGTCTGCACGCACATGTTATAAAATCGGGTGTAGATATTAAAATCCGGCCCTATGTGTGTAAAATAAAAGGGATGTTAAAAGTTAGAATAACTGAGCACCTATCTAGTTTATTGTAACATCATTTCAAAGCTCCACTGGTTGTTATGATAACACATATCAATACTTTTAAATATTGTTACTCCAAAATTTCTATAATTTGTTTATTTTATTTTATTTATCCTCTTTTATTGTTACTCCAAAATTTCTATAATGTGTTTATTTTATTTTATTTATCCTCTTACTTGCTTATTGCTTCTCACTCTTTTATATTTGTCCACATCTTATATTTCTGTATCACATATCCAGTCCCCTCTTTCTTACTTCTTGCTTCTCATGCTTTTATGTTTTTCCACATCTTGTATTTCTATATCATATATCTAGTCTGACAAAGATATCTTCGTTTCACCCTTTCACAAGGGCTTCCTCAGGGACTAGCCAAAAATATAATTTTGGTAATCTTTCTTCAACGCTTATCCTATAATTGAAATAATTTATTAAATTACTCTCAAAATCCAAAAATGCCCTTACTCTGCTTTAACAACCTTCAACATATTGTTGGATCATCATGAGAGCTAATAGGGCACAGCATGTGGATTAGATCGGTATGTTTCATTAATAATGTGGTTCAGATGTAAGTAATCAATGGAGGATGTTTGATGAGTATGGCTTTATAAAGAGGAGGTAAGAACTTGGATGTAGTGACGTGTGGTGAACAACGATAAGGACGACAGTTCCGGTAAAAAGTGAGTAGGAAGTATGGCAGCACAGGTCGGGTGTGATGTGGAGGTAAGAGTTGCTCTGTTTTCTGATGGAGTATTTTCATTTGTTCATAATTAATGGATTTAATTAATTGAAGAAATGGATGTTGTGAAAATTTGCGGATTGCTGTAGTTAAGAATTACATATGAGAGTCTGGAAATGAAGGATTGGAGTTTGTAAAGTTACAGTTTTGACTTGAGGTGAGCTAAAGCAGATTAAGGGCATTTTTGGATTTTGAGAGTAATTTAATAAATTATTTCAATTATAGGATAAGCGTTGAAGAAAGATTACTGTGTTGCAATCTGATACTGCAGGCGAGGTAGTGGACCCTTGGGCCGGCCCACCTGGGATGACAGGGCAGGCCAGGAGGCGGAGCCACAGGCTGGTGGTGTTCACCCGGGAACCAGGAGCCCCCCAGGAGGAGCCCGTAGGGTCCTGGAACCTTGGGACTTGGGGAATAGAGTCAATGTCCAGTGGCGTGAATGGGCTAGGCCGGAACTGTAGAATAGGAAGTACAAAAGTATTAGATAGTCCAAGGACCGGCTGTACAGGCCGAGGGCCAGCTGATGACAGGGCAGCGGGCGGCAGCGGGAGCTGTAGCTAACCGGATACTGAAGCAGAGTCTGTAGTAAGCTGGAACTGAAGCAGGCTGAGGACTGGAATGGAGTTTGTAGCAGGCTGTGGACTGAAGCAGGCTGTAGACTGGAATAGAGTCTGTAGCAGGCTGTGGACTGAAGCAGGCTGTAGACGGGAGCGAAGTCGAGAACAAGCCGGGGTCGAAGGCAGGCAGCAGACAGAAGCGAAGTTGGGAACGAACCAAGGTCAAAGGCAGGCGGCAGGCTGAAGCGAGTCAAAGGCAGTTCAAGGGTCAAGGCAGGAACGAAGAACAGACGAAGCGCAACTCAGAACTACTAGGCAGTAGTGAACCTCGTTGCAAGGCCAGGAGAAGGAGTCTGGACACCGGTTATATCGGGCTTAGGGCATGACATCATCAGCGCAGGCGGGGCCAGACTTCCAGGAGCTGCGCGCACAAAGTGGGCGTCCTCACGCACCTGCGAGGCAGCGGAGAGACGGGCAAGCAATGGCGGCCGCCAAGTGGAGCAGGCAGCGCCGCTGGGGTCCCAGCCACGCGGAACGCGGCGTTTCCAGCAGCGGAGGTAGGCATTGTTCAGACATAGCGAAGGGGAAGCGGCGGAGACCGCTACAGTACCCCCTCCTTTACGGCCCCTCTTGAGAGGCCCTGGTTTTCCTGGGTGGTCCTGATGGAACTGCTGCAATAAGTTTTTGTCAAGGATATTGCGGCTGGGTTCCCAGGTGTTATCTTCATCACCGCAGCCCTCCAACGCCAGTAGGTATTCCCATCTACGGTTGTGGAAGCGGACGTCCTAGACCTCAAGCACCTGGTAAGTGGGGTCATCGTCAATGGCTTTTGAAGTAGGATCCGGGGGCATACGGTGATAGTGAGAGAGGACCACGGGTTTAAGCAGGAACACATGGAAGACATTGTGGATTCGGAGAGTTGAAGGCAGTCTCAGCCGATACGAAACCAGACCCACTCTCTTAGCAACCTGGAATGGACCACAGAACCTGGGTGCAAATCTCCGTGATGGGAGGCGGAGATGGATGTTCCTGGTGCTGAGCCAGACTCGGTCTCCTGGCTGGTAGGTGGGAGCTGGTCGTCGGTGGCGATCGGCCGCTTGTTTGGCGGAAGCGGCTGAGCAGCGTAGCTGGTTCTGGGTCCTGTGCCACAATGTCCGTAGTTGCTGCGCTGTTATTTGAACGGCAGGCGAGGCGCTGGGGGAAGCCAGTGGGAGTGGAGGTTTTAGTGGTTTCCCGTAGACAAGCTGAAACGGGGTTTTGCCGGGAGCGGCGTGAGCTTGGTTATTGTAGGCGAACTCGGCCCAGGGCAGTAGTTCCGACCAGTTATCTTGTTTTTCATTAACAAAAGCTCGGAGGTAGGCCTTCAGGGTCTGATTCATTCTTTCAGTCTGCCCGTTACACTGTGGGTGAAAGGCTGTGGAGAAGCTGAGCTTTACCTTGAAGCACTTGCAGAGAGCTCTCCAATAGCGTGCTACAAACTGGGGTCCCCGGTCGGAGACTATATCTTGTGGGAGACCATGTAGCCTGAAGACATGCTGAGCAAAGAGAAGGGCCAGTTCGGGCGCTGAAGGAAGTATAGGCAAGTGAACTAGGTGCACCATCTTTGAGAAGCGGTCAACGGTGACCCAGATGACTGTATGCCCGCAAAACGAGGGTAAGTCCACCACGAAGTCCATAGCTATGTGGGTCCAGGGTTCGGTGGGGACTGGTAGTGGTTGCAGAAGGCCACAAGGGGATCCGGGACTGGGCATTTGATGGGCGCAGGTGGGGCAGGAACTCACATACGTGTAGACATCCCGCCGGATGTTGGGCCACTAGTAGAAGTGGTTGATAAGTTCTAGAGTCCTTTCGCGCCCTGTGTGCCCTCCAATGAGGGAGTCATGGGTCCAGCGTAATGCCGTTAGGTGATCCCTGCGAGGAACTACAGTCCTATCCTGGGAGAGGACCATCAAAGTGGACAGGTGAACTTTACTCAGGTCCAGGATAAATTGGGGAGGTTCTTGATCCTCCTCGACGCAGAAGGTACGGGAGAGAGCATCAGCTCGGAGGTTCTTGGCCGCCGGCCGGTATTGCAGAACAAAGTCGAAACGACTGAAAAACAAGGCCCAGCGGGCTTGGCGGGGGTTCAGTCGTTGAGGCTGTGACAGGAACTCCAGGTTCTTGTGGTCTGTGTATACGGTGGTTGTATGTAGGGACCCCTCGAGCCATTGTCTCCACTCTTCAAAGGCGAGCTTAATCGCCAACAGCTCCTTGTCCCCGATGGAGTAATTGCTCTCAGCTGGAGAAAACTTCCTGGAGAAGTAGGAGCAGGGGAAAAGTTGACCAGAGTCGGAGTGTTGGCTGAGAACCGCCCCAACCGCTATACTGGAGGCGTCGACTTCCACAATGAACGGTCTGGAGGGATCTGGATGCCAGAGGCAAATGTCCGAAAGAAATGCTTCCTTGAGGTCAGAGAAGGCTGCTACCGCAGCGTCAGGCCAGTTCTTGGCGTCTGCTCCCTTGCGGGTCAGGGCCGTGAGCGGAGCAACTCGATGCGAGTATCGTGGGATAAAATGTCTATAAAAGTTAGCAAAGCCCAGGAATCGCTGGAGGGCTTTGAGACCCGTGGGCTGAGGCCACTTGGTGATGGCCGCTACTTTCTCTGGGTCCATGCGGATGCCGGTGGAGGAAATGATGTATCCCAAGAAGGGCAAGGATTCAGCCTCGAAAGTACACTTCTCCAGCTTGGCATACAAATGGTTGTCTCGGAGGACCTGAAGAACCTGTGTAACGTGGTGACGATGAGAGTCCACATCCTTGGAAAAGATAAGCACGTCATCCAGGTAGACTATGACATGTGAGTGGAGCATGTCGCGCAGTACCTCATTCATGAGGTGCTGGAAGACGGCGGGGGCATTGCAGAGTCCAAAGGGCATTACCAGATACTCGTAATGCCCATCCCTGGTATTAAACGCCGTCTTCCATTCGTCCCCTGGGCGTATACGGACGAGGTTGTAGGCCCCTCTGAGATCCAACTTCGTGAAGATGCGGGCACCCTGAAGACGATCCAGAAGCTCCGGGATCAATGGGAGGGGGTACCGGTCTCGTTTGGTAACGGCATTCAAGCCACGATAGTCGATAAACGGCCGGAGAAAGCCATCATTTTTGGCCACAAAGAAGAATCCAGCACCAGCAGGCGAGCGAGAAGGGTGGATGAACCCCTTGGCTAGGTTCTCCGTCACATACTGGGACATGGCCTTCGTTTCGGGTAACGACAGGGGGTACATTCGGCCCTGAGGAGGCGTGGTGCCCGGCAATAGGTCAATAGGGCAATCAAAGGGCCGGTGCTGGGGAAGAATCTCCGCCATTTCCTTGGAGAAAATGTCCTCAAAGCTTTGGTACGGCTCAGGTAGGAGATGCGAGGAGCAGATGTGCAGAGGTTTGGCTGGACGTGGGAGCTGTAGACAGTGTTCAAAGCAGGCAGGACCCCAACGGACCAGTTGGAAGTTATCCCATTGTATCACGGGAGAATGCTGACGTAACCAAGGAAGTCCCAAAACCAACGGGTGCACTGCTCGCTCCAAGACGAGCAGAGAGATCTCCTCCAAGTGAAACAGGCCTGTTTGCAGTGTCAATGGGGCAGTGGAGCAGGTAATGACCCCAGGAAGCAGGGTGCCTCGAATCGAAGAGATCCGCAGAGGAGGGACCTTCTTTAGAGTCGGAAGGGAAAGCTGAGTCACCAGATCGGCCACAATAAAATTTCCCTCAGCGCCGGAGTCAATGAAGGCATGGATCTGGAGTTCCCCACCGGGGTATTTCAGAGTTACTGGTAGCATGCAAAGAGGAGCTGATCCAGTAGCACCTAGGTGTAGCTCCTCAGTGTAACCTAGGCATGAGCGTTTTCCGGACGCTCTGGGCAAGAAGCAAGAAAGTGCCCCTTGCCTCCACAATAGAGGCAGAGGCCTAGGGAGCGACGTCTCTTCCTTTCTTCAGGAGTTAGTGGGGATCTGCCCAATTTCATGGGTTCCCCACTAGGCACAGTGGGAGGAAGAGCCTTGTGAGCAGGAGTTCTGGAGGAGGTAGACGGCTGTGGTGGAGCTCGGTGACTCGAGCTGGTTTCTCTATCCCGTTGTTGGAGGCGGCGATCCACCCTACCAGCAATGTCCATGAGATCATTTAAGTCCTCTGGAAGATCCCGACCTGCTAGCTCATCCTTGATGCGGCCTGCCAGAACATTGAGGAAAATTCATTTAAGGCAATCGTCTTGCCAACCGACCTCCATGGCCAAGGTCTGGAAGTCTATAATGTACTCAGCCACCGGGCGTGTCCCTTGCCGGAGGTGCAAGAGTTCTGAGGCCGCGGTGGATCGGCGTGCGGGATCATCAAAGGCAAGGCGGAAGTTAAGGAGGAATTATTGTAAGTTCTGCAGCAAGGAATCCTGACATTCCCACAAGGATGAAGCCCAGTCGAGGGCCTTGCCGTCTAGCAGGGAGAAGATAAACGCTACCTTGGCTGCATCCGAGGGAAACTGCGCAGGCAGAAGCGTGAAACGCACTTGGCACTGATTTAGGAAACCTCGGCATGTCTTGCTGTGCCCGGCATACCGGATAGGCGTGGGTAGCTGCGTGACTGAAGCTGGGTGCCGGAGGCAACTCCGGAGTGGAAACCTCTTTCCGAGAGACCAACTGTTCCACAGTGGCAGCGAGGGTATCAATGCAGTGCTGTTGCTGCCGGAGGCGTTGAGCCATCCCTGGAATGGCCTGCAGGCTTGGGGCCTCCGCCGAGTCCATGGCCTTGCAAACTGTTGCAGTCTGATACTGCAGGCGAGGTAGTGGACCCTTGGGCCGGCCCACCTGGGATGACAGGGTAGGCCGGGAGGCGGAGCCACAGGCTGGTGGTGTTCACCCGGAAACCAGGAGGCCCCCAGGAGGAGCCCGTAGGGTCCTGGAACCTTGGGACTTGGGGAATAGAGTCAATGTCCAGTGGCAGGAATGGGCTAGGCAGGAACTGTAGAATAGGAAGTCCAAAAGTATTAGATAGTCCAAGGACCGGCTGTACAGGCCGAGGGCCAGCTGATGACAGGGCAGCAGGCGGCAGCGGGAGCTGTAGCTAACCGGATACTGAAGCAGAGTCTGTAGTAAGCTGGAACTGAAGCAGGCTGAGGACTGGAATGGAGTCTGTAGCAGGCTGTGGACTGAAGCAGGCTGTAGACTGAAATGGAGTCTGTAGCAGGCTGTGGACTGAAGCAGGCTGTAGACTGGAACGGTGTCTGTAGCAGGCTGTGGACTGAAGCAGGCTGTAGACTGGAACGGAGTCTGTAGCAGGCTGTGGACTGAAGCAGGCTGTAGACGGGAGCGAAGTCGAGAACAAGCCGGGGTCGGAGGCAGGCAGCAGACAGAAGCGAAGTCGGGAACGAACAAAGGTCAAAGGCAGGCGGCAGGCTGAAGCGAGTCAAAGGCAGTCCAAGGGTCAAGGCAGGAACGAAGAACAGACGAAGCCCAACTCAGAACTACTAGGCAGTAGTGAACCTCGTTGCAAGGCCAGGAGAAGGAGTCCGGACGCCGGTTATATTGGGCTTAGGGCGTGACGTCATCAGCGCAGGCGGGGCCAGACTTCCGGGAGCTGCGTGCACAAAGTGGGTGTCCTCGTGCGCGCGCGAGGAAGCGGAGAGACGGGCAAGCAATGGCGTCCACCACGTGGAGCAGGCAGCGCCGCCGGGGTCCCAGCTACGCGGAACGCGGCGTTTCCAGCAGCGGAGGTAGGCACTGTTCAGACCTAGCGAAGGGGAAGCGGCGGAGACCGCAACATACTGATATTATATTGTGGGCTAGTCCCTGAGGAAGACCTTGTGAAAGGTTGAAACGAAGATATCTTTGTCAGACTAGATATATGATATAGAAATACAAGATGTGGAAAAACATAAAAGCATGAGAAGCAAGAAGTAAGAAAGAGGGGACCGGAATGTTGGGAATTATTAGAAAAGGAATGATGAATAAAACGGAAAATGTCATAATGCCTCTGTATCGCTCCATGGTGAGACCGCACCTTGAATACTGCGTACAATTCTGGTCGCCGCATCTCAAAAAAGATATAATTGCGATGGAGAAGGTACAGAGAAGGGCTACCAAAATGATAAGGGGAATGGAACAACTCCCCTATGAGGAAAGACTAAAGAGATTAGGACTTTTCAGCTTGGAGAAGAGATGACTGAGGGGGGATATGATAGAGGTGTTTAAAATCATGAGAGGTCTAGAACGGGTAGATGTGAATCGGTTATTTACTCTTTCGGATAGTAGAAGGACTAGGGGACACTCCATGAAGTTAGCATGGGGCACATTTAAAACTAATCGGAGAAAGTTCTTTTTTACTCAACGCACAATTAAACTCTGGAATTTGTTGCCAGAGAATGTGGTTCGTGCAGGTAGTATAGCTGTGTTTAAAAAAGGATTGGATAAGTTCTTGGAGGAGAAGTCCATTACCTGCTATTAAGTTCACTTAGAGAATAGCCACTGCCATTAGCAATGGTTACATGGAATAGACTTAGTTTTTGGGTACTTGCCAGGTTCTTATGGCCTGGATTGGCCACTGTTGGAAACAGGATGCTGGGCTTGATGGACCCTTGGTCTGACCCAGTATGGCATTTTCTTATGTTCTTATGTTCTTACAGAAATATAAGATGTGGACAAATATAAAAGCGTGAGAAGCAAGAAGCAAGAAAGAGGATACATAAAATAAAATAAACACATTATAGAAATTTTGGAGTAACAATAAAAGAGGATAAATAAAATAAAATAAACAAATTATAGAAATTTTGGAGTAACAATATTTAAAATTATTGATATGTGTTATCATAACAACCAGTGGAGCATTGAAATGATGTTACAATAAACTAGATAGGTGCTCAGTTATTCTAGCTTTTAACATCCCTTTTATTTTACACACATAGGGCCGGATTTTAATATCTACACCCGATTTTATAACATGAGCATGCAGGCGCGTGCATGTTATAAAATCCGGGGTCGGCGTGCACAAAGGAGTGCACACTTGTGCACCTTGTGCGCACCGAGCCCTACCCGCTTCAAAATTGGAGTGGCCTCGGAGGGAACTTTCCTTCCGCCCCCCACCCCAGCCCTACCTAAATCTCCCCCCGCCTTTGTTTTATTATTTACGCCTGCCTCTGGGCAGGCATAGGTTGCGCGCATTGGCACTTGGCCGGTGCGCGATCCCCAGGCACAGCTGTTGTGCTGGAGGCCTCAGTCCCGCCCCACCCCTGGACCGCCCTGCCTGCCCACTCCCTGCCCCGTTTTTCTAGCCCTGGGACATACGCGCATCCCAGGGCTTGTACGCATCACCGGGCCTATGCAAAATAGGCTCGGCGTGCGCAGGAGTGGGTTTAAAAGGGTTATGCACATATATTACGCGTGTAATCCTTTTAAAATCCACCCCATAGCACTTTCCACATGGGCACTGAATGATCTAAATTACTCCTGTTGATAAGCAATTGGTATTATATTTTAATGGAATTGTCTGGTTAGCTGAGGCTATGAAGATGGTGGATGTTCACATAGGTACCTAACAGACAGTACAATTACCGCTCAGTTGGAGAAATCCTGTGACAATGTTAATATTACTAGAATGTCTGACAGTAAAATATGACTGTGGCAGAGAATCTCTTAAACTGCCTCTGAGTGTGTATGTGAAATGAGGGGGATCCTTGAAGACATTGTAAATGCAAGATATGCCAATTATTCATAAATGAAGCCTGAACCTCACAGGCACTTGGAAAAAAAGGAAGAACATAATTAAGTGATACACTGTTGACAACCATCCCGCGACCAGTGAAGAAACAGCAAATCATAATGACTATATTTGGCTCGTAGATATTCCCTTTGAATATATGATTTTGGATATCCTCTAGCAAGAAATGTTTCTCAGTGCTGTTTCACAAGGTCTGCTGTTTCACAAGGTCTGTTATTCCATAACTGAAGAACAGAGCCGTTGAAGATGAAAAAATTGGCTTATTGGTAAACTTTCTTTTAAGGCTCATGGATGTGCACTAGTAAAATGTAACAAGGAATTGAAGCTCAAATGTTTCCAATATAATGAAGTTAGAAGCATCTCTCGATCTTGTAGATCCAGATATCAAGAAACAAAATTTGGCAATCTTGAAAATTAGCATTGAATTTCAGATGATGGTTTAAAGAATTCAACCATTCTAAAAAAAATCAAAGAAGAATCTTGTTCCCATCCATAGTACAAACATGTCATCTATACAGTGTTTCCATGTTCAAACTTGCAATTTTTAAGAGTGATCAATGAGCCACTGTGCTTCAAATGCACCCATATAAAGAAAAAATTTGACAAGTCGGGGACCATAGTGGACCAATAGCTGTTCCACAGATCTGTTGGTAATATTTTTAATTGAAGGAAAAAAAAAAATTTGTGAGTGCAGTCTCCAAAAGATTAATGAGAACATCTGATGGCATTCTTAGTGCACGTAAACGGCTTTCAAAAACAGTGGCTACTGCAATGGCTTCTTGTTGTGGTATACTGGTATAAAGTGATTCCACATCAAGTGTAATCAAAAATAAGTCAGAAGTATCCACTTGTAATTGATCCAAAAATGCAATCATATATTACAAGCCTTGTATATATGCCGGTAGAAGAGAGAACAAAGGTGGCCAAGAAAAATTCAATAATTCTGGAGAGAGGTTCAAGATGTGAATTTCTTCCCTTCAATATTGTACAGCCTGGGTGGTGGTGGTGGTGGTGGTGGGGGGGGGGGGGTGTCAACTAGTCTTTGTGTATTTTGGGTAAGACATAAAATTCAGGTATCCTGGGATGTGTCCTTCATAAAAAAGCAGCCTCTTTAAAAGTCAGAAAACCATCCTTTAAGGCCGATGATAAAAGGCTATCAATTTCATCCTTTAAAGCCCCCAAGGAATCTTGTCCTAATAACTTATAGAAACAAGTGTTGCTTAGTTGTCGGTTGACCTCTTCTTCATACTGTGTCCTATCCATCAGAACAATTTTCTCACCTTTATCTGCAGGTTTGATAATCAATCCAAAGCTTCCTGCAATTCATGTATGGCTTTAAACTCATGATGATTGAGATTACAAAAACAATTCTAATGATAACAATCCAAAAAGTGTCAAATATCTTGCACCATTAACTGCTGAAAAGTTTGGATGGTGGTATCTTCAAACCCTGGCAGAAGATATTGAGATGGATTACTCATAACTGATACATCAGATTTTTTGATACATTATTTTTTCTGATGCTGAACTAAAACCATTAGTAGTAAAATCATCTATTTTTTCTTCTGGGTCTGGACTAGCTTCATGCGATGAACAATGGCCGACCTTATAAAAATACATTTGTCGCTCAGCATATACTACTTTTCATGCTGATAGCTTCCACCGGGGCCTGAAGATACCATCATAAAAACTTTTCATAAGTTAGTGGTGCAAGATATTTGATGCCCTCTGATGGTCATCATTATCAGAATCATTTTTGTAATCCTAGTCATCATGAGTTTAAAGCTATATGTGAATGGAAGAAAGCTTCAGACTTGATCAAGCCAGCAGATAAAGGTTGGAAAATTGTTCTCCTGCGGATTCTTCATTAGAATGCTGTGAGATTTGTGTCTGTGGAAAATTATGGTATTGGTTCTTTACAGAGAAGTACCTTTATATTTTTTTATCCTTGGATATTTACTAATCTTATATATTCATTTTGACTTTACAGACTATAGTCTACTCATCATAAAATTGCACAATGTTTATTATCAAGTAGCTCATGAGGAAGCATATTGTGAAACACTGGCTGTTATTGGGCTGTTCTTTTCCAGCACAGAATAACACTGGGGGTTAGATTTTCAAAGGGTTATGCGCGTAACCCCCGAAAACCTACCCCAACCCCCCCCCCCCCTGCACGCGCCGAGCCTATTTTGCATAGGCTTGGCGGGGCATTCGGGGCGTGATCAGGGCGAGGCCACGGGCGTGGTTCTGGCCCGGGGGCATGGCCTCGGCCTCCAGACCAGTCCCCAGGACTGGAACATGGCCACCGGCAGCCGGCCTGTGCGTGCGAATTACGCCTGCCTCTGGCAGGCGTAATTTTCGAAACAAAGGTGGGGGGTGTACATAGGGCTGGGGGGGGGTTTAGGTAGGGGAAGAGAAGGGAAGGTGGGGGGAGGCAGAAGGAAAGTTTCCTCTGAGGCCGCTCCGATTTTGGAGCGGCCTTGGAGGGAACGGGCAGTGCACAGGGCTCGGCATGCGCAAGGTGCACAAATGTGCACCCCCTTGCGTACGCAGACCCTGGATTTTATAACATACGCGGGGCTACAAATGTATCTTATAAAATCCAGCATACTTTTGTTTGCGCCTGGTGCGCGAGCAAAAGTACGCATGCACGTACTTTGATAAAATCTGCCACTAGTTGTCTATTTCTTTTTATTTGCTTTCAAAAAAAACTCTTTAAAAATTCTCTCTATATCCACAGGTGAATGAATAAATGAATAGCCTGGGTAGCCCGTGCAATGTAGGGCACACTGACTGGCTTACTGGGGGAATAGTTTCAAACGGGTTGTTTGATACCTTTGGCCAATTTGCAGGACTATTCATTTGGAGGCGGATTTTGAAAGGGTTATGCGCGTTTATTAAGCTTAACCGCGAAAACCCACTCCTGCACGTGCTGAGCCTATTTTGCATAGGCCCGGCGACATGCGCAAGCCCCGGGACATGCATATGTCCCGGGGCTTGAAAAAATGGACAGGGCCAGAGCCTCCAGGCACAGCAGCCATTTGCTGCTGTGCCCGGGATTGTGGACTGGCCATCAGCCGGCGCGTGCAACCTAGACATGCCCTGAGCTGGGAGTCAAATGAAGTAGGAAGAACTGACATGTCATAACCTAAAACTGGTTATTTAGCCAAATTATATAATGCTGTTTCTCTCTAAGATTAGATTATCCGTAATTTTTTTTTTTTGCTCTGTTACTTTAATTAGGACTGGTTTTGGAATAACTTACTTATTGATAGCACTGTGGTACTGAGATAAAACATGAAATGGAAGTCATCCTATTGTTTTTATTAGTGACAACATATTTCTGTTTACTGAATATTGGTTTTGGTATTTTTATGTTATTTGTTTTTATATTGTTTTAGGTCATAGTATTGGTTCTGGGAGGGATTATTGAGCAGTCATACATTTTAACATATATTTTTTTATTGTAGTCCATACTGAACAAGTTCCCAGCCTTAGGGACTAAAGAATATAAGTTCCAATTTAAATAAAATAAAATAAAAATTACTGCATCATGATTGACTGTTGGAGGTTTGCCACTTTTCCTTTGCCTAACATTTGACATGTTATAAAGATTTTTAAAAAGTGACTCTCTTGAGCTATAGACTGAACAACTTTGTGACATATATTTATTTAAAATGTTTTACCAGTACTACACATTCAAAATATCTCTCATCTGTTTATTTATTTACAAAGTTTTATATACCGCGAATTGGGCAGAGGCCTGACCGTCTAGTTCACAATAAAAATCTGTTCTTTCTCTGCTGCAACCCCTATTTTTCAGGTTCTGGCTTCTTTCATTAATGAGATCTGTGGATGTAACCAACACATTAAAATGACTATGTCAATGTATATTAAAATGATTCCAGAATAAGTCAGCACTGATAATGTTTATTGCAGTAAAACCTCTGCATATCAGCTAAGCTCTGGTTCTAAGAGCTTGCGAGTAACTTCATAATAGACTGGTATTTTATATATTTCTTATCAGTTCTTCTTTTGCCTTCTTCTGAATTGCCCCACATGAATATCTAAGCCCTTTAAAAGGGAGGTTTACTTGATAGTTTTCTTTCAGCCTAACCAACGATGTAACCTGAAGCCTGGTACTCATTAAAGAAAGGTTAAGTGGAAGAGCCGAAAGGGAGTACTATTACAGTTGAAATATATTTTATATTTCACAATCAAATA
Source organism: Rhinatrema bivittatum (assembly GCF_901001135.1). Taxonomy (NCBI): domain Eukaryota; kingdom Metazoa; phylum Chordata; class Amphibia; order Gymnophiona; family Rhinatrematidae; genus Rhinatrema; species Rhinatrema bivittatum. The sequence goes on from NC_042617.1 coordinate 494,931,042, forward strand.
GCTATGTTGGGGGGTCACTGAAAACCTTTCCTTTTTTGGTTTATGGTGTATTTGTCTTGCAGTGGCCTTGAGAATGACCTTATCCTTTCATTCTAAATACCTTTTGATCATGAAAGAATACTTTTCAAGTTAATTTAAAAATAGCTATTATGGACTGATAAAAGTTTATTTTCAATCAAATCATCTTAATTAAATTAGGACTGTTTTAGGATTATGTTCCTGTAAGATATAAAAGTACCCTTTTGGTGGCTGAAAACAGTGTAAAATTTATTTGAGGCAAAGTGAGATATCCCAGTTTAGGTATAATCTGCTATATCTGTGAACCTAAAAGCATTAAAGAATTTTCAAATGCTAAATGTTAAAGTGTTGAAGATAGATATGTAAGCTCCTCAGCAACCATCATCAAAGTGCAGAAGGTATTTTTTTATAATGCACAGGCAAAAAGGGAAAATTACTGAACATGAATATTTGAAAAGGAACATTATTTTTTCATCATAAGCTTTTAACCAACGGATTTCCATTGCGAAAATTTGAGAATTGTTTTATTACTACAGATACAATGTTCATTCTGCCAAATGACATTGTTGTGCTCTGATAGACATTGGTCGCTCTGCGAATGTACTATCAGACTCAAATTTTAGCCCAATGTGACAAGCACTGCAGAGATTAGAATATTAAAGAAAGAAAACCAGAACATTCCAACTTGCTATTAGTGATATCTGTTAATCCGTGGGTACTTTTAGGTTTCCAGTTATAAGGAAAAAGGTAGGGCAAAATTTGCTCTTACCTTTGCTGTTTTGAAAACTTCTTCCAGCTGCATAGAAACAAAATAAATAAATAAGATTTTATTTTTTTTTACAATGCACGAAATTACTACAGCAATCAGACAGCAATACTGTACTCTATAAGAAGGTAGAGGTGGTTGTAGCAGTGGTGGAGAAAGAATAATGGATTGAGCACTATTCCTTTAGAACTGAATTTCACATTATCTTAATGAAAGCAAAGGTCTATTCCTCTCTGTTTGAAACAATAGTGCAGGCAGTGGTTTGAACAATGTCCTGATTTTAATGGTAACTGTACAGTAATAATTTAGTTGCTTTGGGCAGTTAACCACCAGGTCAAGCAACTTTTACGAGGGCAAATTACAAAAAAGGGTAAGCTGACCTGTCGCAAAGTGTCATTGTGCTTTTTATCACCTGATGCAATTTAAAATATTTTTTTTACATGTTTAAGTGTTTCCCCCTTCTTTGTGTGTATGTCTCATAACACACCAGTGTATCAGATGTACTTTCTATCTCTATTTAGAAATAGTGATCCAGTGAATAAGGATTTGATTCATCTCTGATGGTTTTGGCTACCTGCATCTTAATTACAATCAAATATCAGGTTTTTTTGAACACGTAACTGCTATATAAGGGGATATTCATCTACTATATGGTGTGTTTTTAAAAATCTCAAAAGAAATTCAGAGCAGCCTCAAAAAAAGATATTTGTCACATATTGGAGGTCTAGGCGGCCTATAGTCTCCATTAGAAGGCTTGATTTGTCCAGACTACTGGCCACAATCAATGACTCATTCAACTTAGATATGCACCTTTTAGTCACCTCCCTGAGACCCTATGCCAAAAATAAATGTATTCCTATTTAGAGCACGAGTAGTAGGGTAGTTCCCTTTTTTCCCAAAAAGCTCCCATTCTTCCAATAGAAGAAACACTTAGAGATCCATACTCAGTAAGCCATTTAGTGGACAAGTTATCCAGATAAAGTTATCAGTAGAGATGTGAATCGTGTGCCAGATCGTCTTAATGATCAGATTCGGCTGGGGGGGGGGGGGGTGGGGGAATCTGATTGTTAAGATATGTGAATTGGAATAGTTTCCAATTCCAATTCACATCGCTAGGGAGGCCCGCGCCGCTAAAAAAAAACAAAAAACACCTGACCCGTTAAATTGACCCCCCCTCCCGACCCCCCAAAACTTTTAAAATTACCTGGTGGTCCAGGGGGCCTCGGGGGGGCCTTGGGGAGAGATCCAGGGGGGCCTCGGGGAGAGGAGAGATCCAGGGAGGCCTCGGGGAGAGATTTCTCGGCATCAGCTGTGCTAAAAAAAAAAATGGCATCGATGCCCCTTTAAAGATGGCGCCGGCCATCCAGTGCTCCTACCATGTGACAGGGGCCGGCCAATGGCACGGATACCCTGTCACATGGTAAGGGCAAAGGGGCATCGGCGCCATTTTTTTTTTTTAGAACAGCTGATGCCGCAAAATCTCTCCCCGAGGCCCCCCCCCCCGAGGCCCCCCTGGACCACCAGGTAATTTTAAAAGGTTTTGGGGGGGGTCGGGGGGGAGGTTGATTTAACGGGTCGGGTGATTTTTTTTTTTTAGCGGCACGGGCCTCCCTTAAAAAAAAGGGTCGGGAGGGTGGGGGGTCGATTTAAAGGGTCGGGTGGGTTTTTTTTAAATCTTGCCATCAGCCCCATTTTAATTAGTGGCAGCCAAAATGGCACCGATGGCCCGAGAGCGGGAGATCGCGCCGGGACCCCCCCCCCCCCCCACTGGACCACCAGGTAACTTAACATTTTTGGGGGGTTCGGGAGGGTGGGGGAGGGTAAGGAATTGGTTTTAAAGGATCAGGGTGGGTTTAGGGGTTGTTTTGGTGTGCCGGTTTTCCCGCCCTCCCCCAAAATTTAATGATACAATACAAATGCCCCTGACGATAAATCGGGGGCATTTGTATTGTATCGTGCACTCTAACGATTTTGGATGATTTTAAAATTATCTGATGATAATATTAATCGTTCAAAAACGATTCACATCCCTAGTTATCAGGATAACTTGTTCTGTATATTCAATGGGATAAATGCCCCACTGAATGTTCTATCCTAAACTAATCTGGCTACATACAGCCAGATAACTCTAATCCTAACTGTCCAGCATTTGAATATGGCTAGTTGGTCCTCAAGTTATACAGTCTTTATATCTGGATAACTAGCCACTTAACCGGATATCATCAAAAGATATACAATTAAGTGGTGATCCTTTAAAAAAAACCCCAAAACCCTCACGCGTGGGACTCCCAGCCTGATGCATACCCTTCACCACAAAGGTCCGAAGCCCCTCACTGGCCAGGATCCCCCCCGAACTCCTTGAAATTTCAAATACATCAAATGTTGGTGCCAGCCAAGCCCAACCTTCCAGCCCACTCCCCTCCCTCCCTGCTAAATACGCCAAGAAATATTGCCTTCTTACCCCCCCCCCCCCCAAACACCCTCCCACATTGCTTCCATGCCCACAAGGCCTCCCATTCAACCAGGACCTAAATTTCAACTCTCTTTCTATACCCAGGATCACAGTAGAATGTAATCCCAGGCACTTCAAGGGTTATTTTGGTAATAATGCAAGAAGTGTACCCTATCAGTGTATATGTTTAGTGCTGGGCAACATTTCTTGGTTTATTTAGCAGGGGAAAAGGGAAGAGGGCTGGTATCTCATGTATTTTGAAATTTCAAGGGGTTGGGGTGGGAATAATGTAAGGAGGCCAGCAACTGTATGTTTTTTGTTTTGGTTTTTTTAAAGGATTGCCACATAACCAGATATATTTTGATTATATCTGGTTAAGTATTTAGTTATCTGGCTCCACAAGGCTGCATAACTTTAGACCACATTTGAAGCAGGTATAAAGTTATCCAGCTAGCTAAGGCATAGAATTATCAATTTGCTATAAATAGCATAAATAGTACTCATGATAAAAAATGGGCATGGTTAGGGGAAGAGCCTTTCTTGCACATCATGTAGGCAATTTCTGCAAAGTATGATGCCGTTTCACAAAGTGCACTATTAAACCACAAAGGGCAATACTGTATTGCAAAAAGCCATGTGTCAGTGTGCCATGTATCATTAGCTGTATCTCGTGTTTATTTATTTATTTATTTATTTATTTAACATTTTTATATACCGGGATTCATGTAAAATTTACATATCATCTCGGTTTACATTGTAACTGAAAACAAGCATGTAAGAATGCCATTACATAGAACAGGGCATAAAACTTGGATCTGAAAAAAAAGGGGAAGACTATTAAAATATACTAATTTATATATTATATAATATTAATTTATATATTAATACAATATAAATGCATATTTATATTATAAAGACGCATAAATTATATTATTAGAGACATGAAAGAGGACATGTTTATGAACCAGGTTTAGTCTTGCTGAGGATCTATGTACATACTGAAATTATTTAGTGACCGGGTATTCTGAGAAAGCTTTGGAGTGATCTGCTGTAGAGAAGGGTTGCTACATTGTACGGGTGACATGTACGGGTGTTATGATTGTTTAGTGGACTCTTGGGCCGGCCTGACAGAGACTAGGAAGGTGGACCACTGTCTCCGTGGAGAGAGAGATACAGGCCGGGAGGTGGACACTGGACCAGGTGAAGGAGTAGGCCTTCACCCTGGAAACTCGTATTCTCCCAGGAGGAGCTTGTGGGAGTCGGGCTGCTGGGACTTAGGAGAACGGACAGGATGTATTCACCTTGGAAGCCGAGACTCCCCCTGGAGGAGCCCATAGGAGTCCGGCCGCTGGGACTTAGGAGATTGGTGAGGATGTCCACCCTGGAATCCAGGACACCCCCGGGAGGAGTTCATAGGAGTCCGGCCACTGGGACTTAGGTGAGCGGGGATGCAGTGGTGATGATCCTGAATCCAGGCAAGCACCTGGCAGAAACTGAAGCAGGATACTGAGGCTGGAACCTTGCTGGAACTTAAGCGAGACACTGAAGCAGGACCAGGCTGGAACTGAAGTGAGGCACTGAAGCAGGAACCTGGCGGGAGCTGAAGCGAGACACTGAAGCAGGACCAGACTGGAACTGAAGTGAGGCACTGAAGCAGGACCAGGCTGGAACTGAAGCGAGATACTAACAGAGGTAAGTGAAATCCGAGGCACACAGCAACTAGGAACCCCAAGGTAACCTCGATGCAAGGCGCCTAACCGAGGCAGGTGCCGGCCTTACATACCCGCCGGCATCTGACGTCACCGAGGCAGGCGGAGCATCGAGTGGTGGGAAGGGGCCTACAAGTTCGTGTTCTTTGCACGCACGTGTGCCTAGGAGGAGGGCGGCTGGCTTTGGCATCCCGGTGGCGTCGCCTCTGCGGGGACGCCGCTGAAGAACAGGCCCGGGACCCGGTGGACCGGGACCCGGTGGACCGGGACCCGGTGGACCGAGCCCGAATCCGGAACCTGGAAGAATGAGGTAAGGTCCCGGTCACGAGTGCCGCGACCGGGGCTGCAACAGTACCTCCCCTCTTACGCCCCCTCTTAGCAGGCCCGGGTTTACTTGGATGTTGATGATGAAATTGCCGCAGAAGCTCTTTATCCAAAAGCTGGTTCCCATGTGTTGTCCTCGGGACCACAGCCCTCCCAGGCAAGCAGATACTCCCAGTATCGGTGATGAAACCGGACGTCTAGGATGTCCCGAACTTGATAGATTGGCTCATCAGATACAGAAGGATCTGTGGAATCAGGAACTCAACGGTGATACCTGGAGAGAATAAGAGACTTCAACAAGGAGACATGAAACACATTATGTATGTGCATGGAAGAGGGTAGGCGTAAACAATAGGATACTGATCCCACACACTCAGCAATACGGAAGGGCCCACAGTATCTTGGGGCCAACCTTCGAGATGGGATTCGAAGCTGGAGGTTCCTTGTGCTGAGCCATACTCGGTCTCCGGGAAGAAAGATAGGGGCCGGCTGCCGATGCCGATCTGCCCATCTTTTGTTGGTCTTGACCGCTTCAGCAAGTTTTTTATGAATGGAAATCCACAGAGATTGTAGTTGCTGGGCGGAGAGGTGCACAGCGGGTAATGCGCTAGGCAGAGGCAGACGTAGTGGCGGTCGCAACTGTTTCCCATAGACTATAAGGAAGGGCGAGCTTCCTGTGGCAGAATGCGTATGGTTGTTATGAGAATTCTGCTCATGGCAGTAGCTTGGCCCAATTATCTTGTCTCTCATTGATGAAGGAGCGAAGGAACGTTTTCAGGGTCCGGTTGGTGCGTTCTGTCTGCCCATTGCTCTGGGGGTGGAATGCGGTCGATAAGCTGAGTTGTACATTGAATATTTTACATAGGGCTCTCTAATACCGGGCGGTGAACTGGGGGCCTCGATCGGATACTATGTCCTAGGGTAGGCCATGAATCTTGAAGATGTGTTGTGTTAACAATTGAGCCAGTTCCGGGGCCGATGGTAATTTAGGCAAGGGAATGAAGTGGGCCATTTTGTAGAACCGGTCCACAGTCACCCAGATGATAGTGTTCCCTTCGGAGGCTGGGAGGTCTACCACAAAATCAGTGGAGATAAGGGTCCAAGGATCTACCGGAATGGGTAATAGTTGCAGCAGGCCCCATGGCTTCCCCGAGCATGGTTTCTGCAAGCACAGGTGGGGCAGGAATCCACAAAGGCACGGATATCTTGTTTCATCGTAGGCCACCAGTAAAACCAATTGGCTAGGTCGAGGGTCCTGTCGCAGCCTGCATGACACCCTGTGAGGGAACTGTGGGCCCAAAGTAAGACCGCTCTCCGAGAGCATCGAGGAACCACTGTCTTCCCTTGGGAGCTTACTGCAGTCACTGAGAGGTTAATCTTCGCGGGATCCAGAATGTACTGGGGTTGATCTTCAACCTCCTCCAGCTCGGTGGAACGCGACAAGGCGTCAGCTCGGACATTCTTGGAGGCAGGTCAGTAATGAAACGTGAAGTTGAAGTGGTTGAAGAACAGGGACCAGCGAACCTGCCTTAGGTTCAAGCGTTGGACTTGACACAGGAACTCTAAATTTTTGTGGTCGGTGTATACCGTGATGGGGTGGTTGGCTCCCTCCAACCACTGTTTCCATTCTTAAAAGGCTAGTTTTATGGTCAACAACTCCTTGTCCCCAATGCTGTAGTCATTCTCGGCAACTGAGAATCTCCTGGAAAAGTACGAGCATGGGAGGTGTTGTCTGGAGTCGGAGCGCTAGCTAAGCACAGCCCTTCAGCGACATTAGAGGCGTCCACCCCCATCACGAATGTTCGGAGGGGGTCTGGGTGATGAAGGCACGTGTGATGCAGGAAGACCTCCTTGAGGGTTTTAAAGGCTTGGCAGGCAGGAACGGGCCAGTCCACTGCATTGGCTCCCTTCCAAGTAAGGGTGGTGAGCGGAACCACAATACGTGAGTAGTTAGGGATGAAATGTCTATTAAAGTTGGCAAAGCCGAGGAAGCGTTGCAACGCCTTTAACCCTTTCGGCCGAGGCCAATCTCTGATGGCGACCACCTTCTCTGGGTCCATCTGGAATCCGGAGGCCGAGACTATATAGCCCAGAAATGGCAGGGAGGTTCTTTCAAAGCAGTACTTTTCAAATTTTGCGTATAGACCATTGTCCCTGAGGATCTACAAAACCTGACAAACCTGCTGGCGATGCGAAGGCAGATCGCGGGAGTAAATTAACACGTCGTCTAGGTAGACGATGACTGAGGTATTCAGAAGGTCTCGAAGTATCTCGTTCATTAGGTGTTGGAACACCACCGGGGCGTTGCATAGTCCAAAGGGCATAACGAGATACTCATAGTGCCTGTCCTGGGTGTTAAAGGTGATCTTCCACTCGTCCCCAGGACGAATCCGCACTAAGTTATAGGCACCTCATAAATCTAGTTTTGTGAACACTTTATCCCCCTGCAACATATTCAGGAGCTTGGGAATCAACGGGAGTGGATAACGATTCCGCTTTGTGATGGCATTGAGGCCCCGATAGTCAATGCATGGCCTTAGTGAGCCGTCCTTTTTACTGATGAAAAAGAAGCCTGCCCCAGCAGGTGATTTGGATGGACGGATAAAGCCCTTTGCCAGATCCTCAGCGATGTATTCTGACATGGCCTGGGTTTCAGGTAAGGACAAGGGGTACACTCTTCCCCGAGGAGCCGTTGTCCCGGGTAGTAGCTAAATGGCACAATCGAAAGGGTGATGCTGGGGTAGAATCTCCGCCTTAGACTTGGAAAACACATCGGCAAAGTCTTCGTAGGGTGCGGGAAGACTAATGGCAGAGTGCAGAAGAGGAAGACCTGGAGCCTTTGGGACCTTCAGACAGTTGGAAAAGCAGAATGGGCCCCTTTGGTAATCTGCAAGGTATCCCATCGGATGGTGGGAGAGTGTTTCTGTAGCCACGGCAACCCAGCCCCACAGGGTGGACGGCCTTCTCTAACACCACAAAGGCTATCTCCTCCGAATGGATCGCCCCGGTGCGTACGGTTATGGGTGCCTTGGAAGCAGTGATGCGGCCTGGAAGGAGTGTTCCCTGGATGGAGGTAATCCGCAGAGGCATCTCCCGAGACTGCAAGGGGATCTGTAACTGGTGTACTAAATCCATCAGGATGAAGTTACCCCCTGCTCCGGAATCCAGGAAGGCGAGAGTCTCCAGGGACCCACTTGGATACTCCAGGGTGATAGGTACAGTACATTGAGGAGCAGCTGCACAACCTAGGAGGAGCTCCTCACGACCTCCTAGGTTCTGGCATTTTCCGAACGCTCCTGGCAGAGCGCCAGGAAGTGGCCTTTCTGGCCGTAAAAGAGACAGAGGCCCAAGGTACGGCGACGTCATCTCTCTTCCGAGGAGAGCGGGGTACGCCCCATTTGCATGGGTTCACTGGTCATAACCTATGGTCGAATTGTCTTGGAAGGGGATAATGGACTGGAGGACACAGGAGCCAACGACGGTGTCCGTCTGACAGGTTGTTGCTCTTTGGCCCTCTGCTGGAGGCAACAGTCGATTCGCCCTGCCATATCCATAAGGCCGTTGAGGTCCTCAGGGAGGTTGCGAGTGGCCATCTCATCCTTGATACGTCCGGTCAGGCCCTCCAGGAAGATTGCTCAGAGGCTGACGGCCTGCCATCCTACCTCTTGGGCAAGCGTGTGAAAATCCATGGCGTAGTCCGCCAACGAGCGTACTCCCTGGTGTAACTGTAACAGTTCAGACGTGGCGGTGGCTAGCCGAGTCGGCTCATCGAAAGCTTGTTGGAAGTTGGAGATAAACCGTGGCAAGTCCTCAAGTGAGGGGTCATTATGTTCCCAGAGGGGGAGGCCCAAACCAGCGCCTTCCCATCCAACAAGAACAGAATATAGGCTACTTTGACCGCATCCGTAGGGAACTGCTGGGGAAGCAGGGAGAACCATATGAAGCATTGATTCAAAAACCCTCGACAGGTCGTAGCCTCCCCAGCGTAGCGTGAAGGTGCGGGTAACTGGGTAGCAGAACTAGTGTTCACCACAAAGGCTGGTGGTGCAGCAGGCGGAGGGTCGTGGGCATTGTGTCCAGGCGAGCAGCCAGATGCTCCACTGTAGCTGCAAGCACATCTAGGCAATGCTGTTGTTGTTGCATTCGTTGAGCCATTCCGGGAATGGCCTGAAGGCCCGGCATGTCCGCCGAGTCCATGGCCTTGCAATCTTTTATGAGTGTTTAGTGGACTCTTAGGCCGGCCTGACGGAGACTAGGAAGGTGGACCACTGTCTCCATGGAGAGAGAGATACAGACCGGGAGGCGGACACCGGACCAGGTGAAGGAGTAGGCCTTCACCCTGGAAACCCGTATTCCCCCAGGAGGAGCCTGTAGGAGTTGGGCTGCTGGGACTTAGAAGAACGGTAAGGATGTCTTCACCCTGGAAGCCGATTTACCCCCTGGAGGAGCCCGTAGGAGTCGGGCCGCTGGGACTTAGGTGAGCGGGGATGCAGTGGTGATGATCCGGAATCCAGGCAAGCACCTGGCAGGAACTGAAGCAGGATACTGAGGCTGGAACCTGGCTGGAACTGAAGCAAGACACTGAAGCAGGACCAGGCTGGAACTGAAGCGAAGCACTGAGGCGGAACCTGGCGGGAGCTGAAGCGAGACACTGAAGCAGGACCAGACTGGAACTGAAGCGAGGCACTGAAGCAGGACCAGGCTGGAACTGAAGCAAGATACTAACAGAGGTAAGCGAAGTCCGAGGCACACAGCAACTAGGAACCCCAAGGTAACCTCGATGCAAGGCGCCTAACTGAGGCAGGCGGCGGCCTTACATATCCGCTGGCGTCTGACGTTACCGAGGCAGGCGGAGCATCGAGTGGCGGGAAAGGGCCTACAAGTTTGGGTTCTTTGCGCGAGCGCGCACCTAGAAGGAGGACGGCTGGCTTAGGCGTCTCGGCGGCGTTGCCTCCACGGAGACGCCACTGAAGAACAGGCCCGGGACCCAGCAGACCCTTGCAGTGAGCCCGAATGCGGAATCTGGAAGAATGAGGTAAGGTCCCAGTCGCGAGCGCCGCGATCGGGCCACAACATCTCGTGTTATTTATATGTTGCGTGCTTCCTGGCTTCTTGCAGCTGCCTCTTTGAGGGAGTGTTATGAGTTTGGAGAGAGGAGGTAGGTAGGTGTTGTTGGTGGCTAGTTGGAGGTTATTTATAGTGATAACTGAGTAATTTGTCTTGTTTTCTGTTTTCACTTCTGTTTCCCATTCCTTGGTCTCTTTTGAGTTTTGGTAGGTGTGAAAGATTTTTGTAGTTTGTCCCATTTGTGCATTTTTTTTCTGTGGAGTGGAGGAGGAGTGGAGGAATTGAGCTGTGGAGGAGGAGTGGTGGAGAAGTAGAGGAATGGAGGAGTGGTGATTATGGTGAGGAGGCATGAGAAGGAGCAGTGGTAGTGGTGAGGAGGAATGTGGAGGAGTGGTTGAGGAGAAGTGATGAGGTGGGAGAAGGAGTGGTGGTAGTGGTAAGGAGGAGTGAAGAGTGGTGGTTGAGGTGAGGAGAGTTGGAGAGGATGGAGCATGAAAGACATTTTATTTATTTATTTAAAAAATTTGTATACCGCATATTGAAATTTCTATGCGTTTGAACATAAATATATTCATAATTGTCTCAACAGACAAATCATGAGAACATAAGAAATATTAAAAATAAAATTGAAAAAAGATTAAAATAAACTAAAATGACTTAGTTAAGTTAAATTAAACACCAGCTTTTCTTTATCACCCTAATTTGATGTTTCTGTGGCTATGCATCTGTTGTGTCCGTTGCTGTCCAACATCTCTGCTCCGCCCACCTTACCTCATTGGCGACTCCCTCCGGGGTTGATGGAAGGCTAGCTGCTGTGGCGTCTCCAGGCCGTCCTCCTCCGGCGTTCCCGGACCGGCTCGACGCTGCAAGTCGCCATGTTGACCAGATGCCTAAGGGCACGCGCATGCGAGCAGCCTGACTGATGCACCGGGGTTGGCGCGAACCTCAGGGGCATCCCCCTGAGATGACATCATGAGCTCCAGATATTTAAGGTCTCAGTTTTCACTAACAAGACAAGTTAGCAAGGTATGGGGTTCGCTTCCTCCAGGTCGCTGCGGATGGGATTCGCTCTCTGCAAACCTAGCTACTCTGCCTCCTCAGACTTCACTAGAGGTACCTGCTCCTCGGGGGCCTCGCTCCCTCTTTTTCTTTTCAGGTTGCAGTCCGGAACCTGTACTCACTCCTCGAGGGCCCATGTCCTGGACCAGCTCCTGAACACCACTTCTGCTAAGAAGTCATCGCTGCTTACAACATTAATGAGTTTCCATTTATCTCTCAGAGCTTTCCCTGGGACCAGGTACTCGCTCCTCGAGGGCCTACCGCATTCCAACTCCTGGGCTGCCTCAAGAGACTATGGTGTGAGTGTTATCATCAAGGACTTGTTCCATAACTCTACATATCCTATCTACTCACTTTCTTAGTTTCTCTACAGCTCAGCCACCTTGGGATCACTGTTCCAATACCTGAGGGACTACAGCCCAGCCAGGCGCTTCTAGCTCACCACTGCCACCTTTGGTGGTTTAATATACTGCTTACTAAGAAGTCTTTGTTGCTTATAACATCAGTGAGTTCTATCTATCTCTCAGAGCTTTCCCTGGAACCAGGTACTCGCTCCTCAAGGCCCTAAAGCATACCAACTCCTGGGCTGCCTCAAGAGACTATTGTGTGAGTGTTACCATCAAGGACTTGTTCCTGAACTCTGCATGTCTTGCCTACTCACCTTCTTAGTTTCTCTACAGCTCAGCCACCTTGGGATCGTTGTTCCAGTACCTAAGGGACTACAGCCCAGCCGGGCGCTTCCAGCTCACTACTGCCACCTCTGGTGGTTTAATATATTATCTAATAAAAGAACTAGTGTGTGTCTGTCTCCTACACTAAGCCTGACCAGTGGTCCCACTCAGGATCTCCCCCGAGGGCGTGGTTACCTGCCACTGGTTCAAGGATCCACCCACAACTATTCTAAATATAACAGATTGCTATCTCCAGCACCTCCATTAATAACAGATTGCTATCTCTCAGCTTTAACAACAGAGCTCTAATAACAGATTGCTAATTCCCAGCTTTAACAAACAGAGCATTAATAACAGCATCAAAGAAAGCCTGAGCAAACAAATAAGTTTTAAGATGCTTCTTAAATTTATAATCATTGGCATTCCACTTACCGTCCTTATTATTTTATTGAAAAAAATCTAAAATATCCTATAAATTTTATCAAATTTACTTTTACGCCAGCAGTCACTGCTTATCCACTTTAAATATTTCCTTTAAACCGTCAGTTACTTAACTTAGTGCAGCATCGCTTCCATTCAATTATTCTCCCTACAAGGCCTCATTGTGCAGGATCGGGAAGTATATATTAAAAAGATGTTAACACATTTACAGGACACTAAATATTATACTCGGATGGAGGAGGACCCTACAGAAATGATATTAAGACAGATTAAGGAATTGGTGGAGGGGGGTCAAATTTTTAACATCTAAAGAAAGAAAATATTTAGTGAGAGAACATCCCAGTACGCCAATGATATATGCTTTGCCCAAAATTCATAAGGACATGGCGGATCCCCCTATAAGAACCATAGTGTCTTTAAGGAATTCTGTTCTTGAACCTTTAGCAGATTTTGTGGACATTTTTTTGCAGCCCATTGTGAAACAAATACCATCTTATTTAAAAGATACCTGTCATTTTTTGAAAAAGCTTCAATCTGTTGGGACATGGAGTAAAGATTGGATACTAGTAACGTTGGATGTACAGTCACTCTATACTCAAATTCCTCAGGAAGAAGCATGGAACATAGTGACAAATAAATTAAGAGAAGAGTGGCAAATACATCGGATTTCAGTAGAATTTATTATCCAATTGTTAAAACTAGTATTGAGGAGTAATTATTTTGCATTTGCTGATAGTTTCTATCATCAAAATCATGGAATTGCCATGGGGTCGACAGTTGCCCCCTCGGTGGCAAATATATATATTGCAACATTCGAACAAGAACATGTGTATAAGTCTATGTGGTGGCAGAAGATAATATGTTGGAGCCGTTTTATAGATGACATATTTTTTGTTTGGAAAACAACACAAGAAGAATGGGGACGGTATGTTGACTGGCTAAATATGTTGAATCCTTGTTTGAAGTTTATGTGTGAGAGCAGCAGGGAATCGATTGCGGATCTGGATGTGAGAGTCGTTGTCATGGAGGGCGTGATTTCCACTACCCTAAATATGAAGGCAACAGACCAGAATAATCTGTTAAAATATCATAGTCACCATCAGCGATCGTTTAAGAGAGGCTTTAAGGCATCCTTGTTATAATGTAACTTTATGCTCCTCTTCAAATGTCTTTATTGATTGGTTGGTTATAGTTACTGCTTAGTTCGATGTAAACCGATTTGATTTGATTTGTATCAAGAAAGTTGGTATATAAAAGCCTTTAATAATAATAATAATAATAAAGCCAGTTTTTCCGCATAAAATGTACATGCTCGACTTCTGAAGAGTTTGAGATACAAGCACAGATTTTAACAGACCGATTTAGGTCCTGGGGATATCCAAAATCAGCTATAAAGAAGGCGTACAAAAGAGCTAAATACTCTGATAGGAAACAACTGTTGGAATATCAGCAAAGAAGGGAGGAAAATAGAATGACGTGTTTTAGAACAGCTACCACCACAATAGCAAATTCAATTCGACGTCATTGGCATATATTGACACTCCATGAGATTTTTAAAGCAGCACCCTTGATTGCAACAGCTCGCGGACCCAACATTCGGGATAAAGTGGTGCATACTGCGGTGGAGAAATTAAATACGATAAGCAATGGGTCGCATAGAAAATGTCACAATTGTGATTTTTGTATACAAACAATTGAGGGAGAGAGTTGGCAGGATCCAGTGATCAAGGTTAAGATTAGGAGATGATATCAGACTACCTGTAGATCCACTAACGTGGTGTACAGCATAATTTGCCCATGTCCGAAGGTATACGTAGGAAGGATGAGCAGACAGATTAAAACAAGATTAGTAGAGCATCGATCACGGTTGCATACTCAAACTATAATGGCACCTATAGTTCAACATTGTTTCGACATGCAACACAATTTCGGGGACTTGCGGTGGACTGTGATTGAGCAAGTAACACAATCTGTCAGGGGAGGGAATTTAGCGGCAAGATTAAACCATCAGGAGCAAATGTTGATTTTTTGATTAAACACAGTCATTCCCAATGGACTTAATGAAGAGCTCGATTGGCTATCTTTGTGAGGAAGCTAAGTTTGGAGGGGTCTGATAGGTTAACTCTGTAGCCATAGGAGTAGTATAATAAGGAAGTGGGTAGGTCAGCAAACAAAGACCATCACAGTGCGGAGTTAATAATCAAAGGAATAACATCGATAGCAGTCATCTCCCCTGAAGAAGAAATCTTAGGGTTTCGAAACAAGGCCTTGTAGGGAGAATAATTGAATGGAAGCGATGCTGCACTAAGTTAAGTAACTGACGGTTTAAAGGAAATATTTAAAGTGGATAAGTAGTGACTGCTGGCGTAAAAGTAAATTTGATAAAATTTATAGGATATTTTAGATTTTTTTCAATAAAATAATAAGGACGGTAGGTGGAATGCCAATGATTATAAAAGAACAAATAGACTAACATTGTCTTCATGAATTTGAAGTTCAATATAGTCATTATATGAGACATTCACCTCTGTCTATCAAAATGTGTTTTAATAAATTGGTTGAACAAAAAAGGGTGGTAAAAAAAAGGAAAAATATATACATATATAAAAAAAATATAAAATAGAGAAAAAGAATCTGAATCTTCTGTTCCAAAACAATAGATGTAACAAAAAAATAGAGGGGTTGTAGGATTGTGTGTGTTATATAGGAAGTTACAGCCCTCTTCAGTGGAGGTTTAAGTTTACAGTGTTTCCTAAATTTTAATAACATTATTCTTCTTTTAAATAAGAGGGGAGGGTGTTCCATAATACTGGACCCTTTGCTAAAAAGAGCACAATCAAAAGCTGTTGAAATGAAAATCTAAGACAACGAGAAGGATGGTACAATCTTAATGCTGAATTGAAACTAGAAGGAGACAACCCATTGATACCTTTAAATACAAGTAAGATGATTTTAAAGATGATCCTCCATTTAATCAGCAGGAATATAGACTGATCAATGTTGGGATAATGTATTCCCTAAGTCTTATTCCAGTAATGAACCTGGCTGGTGAATTCTGTATCAATTGTTGTTACAATTGGTATTTGTAGATCGTCGGACATTAAACATTTTGGAAAATCAGGATCAGGAAATCTTGCTAGATACAGGATTTCGGTTTTTGAAACATTCAACAGTAGTTTGTTTTTAAATAACCAATCTTTCAGGACTTTCAGACAAGATAAAATTTTCTTCAATGAGGATTCAAGTGAATCTTGAATGGGTATATAAAACTGGATATCATCTGCATATGGCAGGTAACCACATCCAGTTGAGCCAGTATTTTACATAGTGCTTTACATACATAGTACTTTACATATATAGATATTAAAAAGAATGGGAGACAGGGAAGATCCCTGAGGCACTCCAATATTGAGATCAAACCTGTTGGAGAATTTACCTGAGGTATAAGATTGAGAATGATCTTTTAAAAAAGATAAAACCACCATTCCCAATACTATTTAAGCGATGAATTAAAATAGAATTGTCTATAGTGTCAAATGCTGCACTAAGATCAAGAAATACCAGAAAAAATACTTTGCCGCTATCAAAACCTTGCCAGAAATTGTCTACAAGAGGAGAGAGGAGAAGCATGAGGAGAGGAAGGGGAGAAGGGAGGAGAGGAATGGGGGAGGATGAGGGCAGGAGTGCTAGGGGAAGGAGTAGTAGGAGCATAAGCTGGAGGGCAGGAGTGCTAGGGGAAGGAGTAGTAGGAGCATAAGCTGGAGGGGTTTTTCTCTTGGCAGACGTGTATATTACATTGTGAAATCTGCATTGTGGCTAAGTATATTTTTTGATTATTGCAAGGTTTTTGATTATTGCAAGGTTCTGTGATTATTCCTGTGGGTTTTAATTTTCTTAGTCTGTTTCATTTCTTTATAGTTATTACTATTACTGTAGAAAGTAATCACTATTACTGTAGAAAGGTTCTGTAGAAAGGTTCTGTAGAAAGGTTCTGTAGAAAGGTAGAAAGGTTCTGTAGAAAGGTTCTGTGATTATTCCTGACTGTTTTTTTCCTGACTGTTTTTAATTTTCTTTATAGTCTGTGTTTCATTTCTTTAAAGTAAGTTAGTAAGCTAGTAAGTTGATTTGCTGTTTGAATAAAGCTAGAAGGAAAAAAAAAAAAACCAAAAAAAGAAACCTCCAAGCAGACAGTTCTCCAGCTTTTAAAACAGCTTTTATAACTCTCCCTTGGAGTTAGTTGGCACAAAAAATCGGTTCAAACTAAAAATTGGGGCATAAAGACTGTTTTTTAAAACAATTGACCAAAAGCAAAGGCAACAGTCCAGAAGTGCCCTACTTTACCCAGCTTGTCCCAGGCTAAACTGTTTGACTCCCTCCCTTCCTACCCCTGGGGCTTGTTTTCTAATAAAGACTGCCTAACTTCCCATTGGCAGCGAGATAAATTAGTACATTGCTATCAGTCAAGGAAATACAAATCCCAAACTACCAAGATGAGGACTATCCAATGTAACAGCTGTGGAGCCTTTATTCTGAGGGAAAGCATCTGGAAACTTAGAGCTTGCCCAATTTGTGCACAACTCTCTTCCTTGAAAATGGAGCTGACTGAGATAAAAGCTCAATTAGCTTCAATTAAAAGTATTACACCCACATTGCATTACTCAGATAATAATTCCCCAATATCACGGAAAAACCAGGAGTCAAGAAAAGGGGATCCATTAGGCTCAGGTAGGACCCACAGTCATCCATTCTTGACAGATGAGCAGCCAACAGGTACACCCTCCCACTCTAACAGGTCATTAAGAAATTCTTTACAATCCAGGATTACAGTGGGCTCTGGTAGAATTAGACCTGTGATGAGGAGACACACAATGTACCAAATGCAAAAAGAACAAGCCCTCTCTATATTAAAAACTGAGGAAGTTCTTGAGAAAAACATTGCAGTATTACCAGAAAAGAGAGATAAAACACAATGCAGGCAGTATTTCAAGATCCATAACCAAAAGAAAAATCTAATTGAGATGGATAACTCTGTCAACAGTGGCACAACTACAAACAGAAAGAGTAAAGTGAATAACAAATCTCAACTAATATCTCATAAGGAGTCCAGGAAAAGCCATAACCTTAAAGAGAGTACCTGGAAGGCTATGACCACAAATGCTCATAGTTTGGGAAATAAAATCCCAGATCTGCAGGCCCTAATGGCTGAGGCAGAATTGGACATTGTTGCTATCACAGAAACATGGTTCACAGAATCTCATGAATGGGATACAACAATACCAGGCTACAACTTGTTAAGGAAGGACAGAGAGGATAGAAAAGGGGGAGGTGTGGCTCTTTATGTCAGAAACAACATCCAAGCATCTGAGCTACAAGGAAGTTGGGGTAAAGAAGAAGCTCTATGGGTCGTCCTAAAAAAAGATGACGGAGTGTCCATTTATATTGGAGTGGTGTACAGGCCTCCAAACCAAAAGGAAGAGCTGGACAGAGATCTGATTGAAGACATCCATAAGATAGGCAGGAAGGGAGAAGTGGTGATCGTGGGTGACTTTAATATGCCAGATGTAGACTGGAAAATCCCATCTGCAGAAACTAAAAATAGTAGAGCAATAATGGATGCCATGCAAGTATCTTTGTTCAAACAAATGGTGTTGGAACCCACGAGAGAAGGTGCTATACTCGACTTATTGCTCAATAATGCAGATAATGTCTCAGATGTCCAGGTGGGCGCCCACCTCAGCAGCAGTGATCATCGAACGGTATGGTTTAATATCAATAATAGAATAGGGAAAAGAACCACAAAGACCCGAGTTTTACAGTTCAAAAACACAGACTTTGAGGAAATGGGAAAGTACCTGGAGGAAGAACTTAAAGGATGGGAGAACGAGAGAGATGTGGATCAGCAGTGGACCAATCTAAAAGGAGCAATCACCAAGGCAACTGCTCTATATGTTAGAAACATAAAGAAAAGCAAAAGAAATTGAAACCTATCTGGTTCTCAAAGGAGGTGGCTGACAAAATTAAAGCTAAAAGAATAGCATTCAAGAAATATAAAGGATCCCAAAGGGAGGAGCACAAAGAAGAATATTTGTATCAACTGAGGGAGACGAAGAAAACAATCAAGTTGGCAAAAAATCAAGCAGAAGAGAGGATTGCCAAGGAGATAAAAATGGTGACAAAACATTTTTCAGATACATCAGCGAAAAGAGAAAGGTCCAAAGTGGTATAGTGAAATTGAAAGGTGGTAATGATCAATGTGTGGAGACAGACGAAGAAATGGCAAAAATATTAATCGAATACTTCAGCTCTGTGTTCACTAAAGAAGACCCTGGAGAAGGACCATCTCTACACAACAAGAAACTGGAGGGAAGTGGAATAGATGAAAATCCTTTTACAGTAGAAAATGTGTGGGAAGAGCTAAAGAACCTGAAAGTGGACAAAGCCATGGGGCCTGATGGGATTCATCCAAGGATATTGAGGGAGCTCAGAGATGTTCTGGCGGGTCCGCTGTGTGACCTGTTCAATAGATCCCTAGAAACGGGAGTGGTGCCGAGAGATTGGAGAAGAGCGGTGGTGGTCCCGCTTCACAAGAGTGGGAACAGGGAGGAGGCTGGCAACTACAGGCCGGTTAGCCTCACTTCGGTGGTGGGAAAAGTAATGGAGTCTCTGCTGAAAGAGAGAATAGTGAACTATCTACAGTCCGGAGAACTGATGGACCAGAGGCAACATGGATTCACCAGGGGAAGATCCTGTCAGACAAATCTGATTGACTTTTTTGACTGGGTAACCAAGGAATTGGATCAAGGAAGAGCGCTCGATGTCATATACTTGGATTTCAGCAAAGCTTTTGATACGGTTCTGCACAGGAGACTGGTGAATAAAACGAGAAGCTTGGGAGTGAGTGACAAGGTGGTGACCTGGATTGCAAATTGGTTGACGGACAGAAGACAATGTGTGATGGTAAACGGAACCTTCTCTGAAGAGAGAGCGGTTTTAAGTGGTGTACCGCAAGGATCGGTGTTGGGACCGGTCCTGTTCAATATCTTTGTGAGCGACATTGCGGACGGGATAGAAGGTAAGGTTTGTCTTTTTGCGGATGACACTAAGATCTGCAACAGAGTGGACACGCCGGAAGGAGTGGAGAGAATGAGACGGGATCTAAGGAAACTGGAAGAGTGGTCGAAGATATGGCAGTTGAGATTCAATGCCAAGAAGTGCAAAGTCATGCATATGGGGAGCGGAAATCCGAATGAACTGTATTCGATGGGGGGGAAAGGCTGACGTGCACGGAGCAGGAGAGGGACCTTGGGGTGATAGTGTCTAATGATATGAAGTCTGCGAAACAATGCGACAAGGCGATAGCAAAAGCCAGAAGAATGCTGGGCTGCATAGAGAGAGGAATATCGAGTAAGAAAAGGGAAGTGATTATTCCCTTGTACAGGTCCTTGGTGAGGCCTCACCTGGAGTACTGTGTTCAGTTCTGGAGACCGTATCTACAAAAAGACAAAGACAAGATGGAAGCGGTACAGTGAAGGGCAACCAGGAAGGTGGAGGATCTTCATCGCATGACGTACGAGGAGAGATTGAAGAATCTAAATATGTACACCCTGGAGGAAAGGAGGAGCAGAGGTGATATGATACAGACTTTCAGATACTTGAAAGGTTTTAATGATCCAAAGGCAACGACAAACCTTTACCATAAGAAAAAAATCAGCAGAACCAGGGGTCACGATTTGAAGCTCCAGGGAGGAAGATTCAGAACCAATGTCAGGAAGTATTTCTTCACGGAGAGGGTGGTGGATGCCTGGAATGCCCTTCCGGAGGAAGTGGTGAAGACCAGAACTGTGAAGGACTTCAAAGGGGCGTGGGATAAACACTGTGGATCTATAAAGTCAAGAGGCCGCCAGTGAAGAGTAGGTGACTCGCCAGAATGATGGCTACTGCCTGGAGACAATACCCTTATTCAATAAACATACACATGGTTACTGTGACTCCAACATCACTCTAAGCTTCAACAGCAAGAGGAAATGTGGAAAAAAGGATTTGCACTCACAAAGACGGGAGTAGCTGGCTTGTTACGGCGGTTACTACCCCAAACCAAATATCCAAATTACTACCTCCACCTTCCTCTATTCCTGATGCCTTTCAACTAGCTTGATCACTCCATTCTTATACTTCACTTTCAATGCATATCCAGCATAGTTCTCTGCTTCAACAGCAGGGGAGAAGAAAAACTGTTACTTCACACATCCAGCAGAGATCTCTGCTTAAACGGCAGGGGAGAAGAAATAAGGGTTCGCACTCACAAAGCGGGGAGTAGCTGGCTTGTTACGGCGGTTACTACCCCAAACCAGATGTACCTGATACTTCACTCTCGACGCATATCCAGCATGGCTCTCTGCTTCAACGGCAGGGGAGAAGAAAAAAACTGATACCTCACGCATATCCAGCATAGCTCCCTGCTTCAACGGCAGGGGAGAAGATAAACAACCAATAAGGGCAGTATAACATAATCTGGGTAAAAACAAATAAGCATGGGTGTAGCTTGCTTATTGCGGCAGTTACTACCCCTACTACCTCTAACTAATCAAGCTAGATATTTCACTTGGATGCAGCTCCATCACCACTCTCTACATTAATGGCGGGGGTGGAAGGGAATTAGAACCAAGAGCTAAGAGAAACAGATAAGTATGAGAGAAAAAAATGAGGGAAGCTTGCTGGGCAGACTGGATGGGCCATTTGGTCTTCTTCTGCCGTCATTTCTATGTTTCTATGTTTCTATGAGTAGGGCAATGACAGGAATAGAAATAGGGAGGAGGGAAGGGATAGAAGAAGGCAGGAGGGGGAAGGGTTTAGGCAGATGAGGATGGAGGGAGAAGGATGGCAGGCTAGGGATAGAGAGAGATGGAAGAGGGGAATAGAGTTGGTAGGGCAGAGGCAAGAATGGGGGCCAAAGGCAGGGGGAGACCAGAGTGGGAGTGAGTGTAAGGAAATGCAGGAGGACACCTCTCCAGAAGTAGAAGTGGCTCACCCCTCTGGCAGTCAGGCAGCAGGACACCCTCACCTGAGAGCTCTCAAGTTCAGCATCTAGGACAATGAACTGATTATTGTTGGTGTCCTGGAGCATTTTGCAATGCTATTTGGAATCCATGTCGGCAGGACCTCCAAGGGCCAGATATGGTGCACCATTGCCCAGTCAATTTCATGGCGGAGCGGTATTCAGCGCAGTGCCGAGCAGGTGGCCCACAGGTACTGGGACATCAAGAACCAATTAAAAATGAAGGTTTGCAACAGAAACAAGCACTTCCAGCAGACCGATGAAGGAGCACCTTGACCAATAATATTCATGCCCATGGAGGAGTGCCTCATCCAGCGGCTGGGACAGGACGTGTTTGAGGGTGCGGCTGATCAGCTAGACACCATGCAAACCAGAGCCAGTAAGTTCACCTCACATGTAAATCACAAGGCTGCTACAGTTCTGCCCATAATTTAGCATAAAATGCTCACATTCATTGAGACGCAAAGGGGTAGATTTTAATAAAGTATGCCCGTGAGTACTTTTGTTCGCGCACCAGGCGTGAACAAGAGTACGCCGTATTTTAATAGATATGTGCGTATCCACACATATCCTTTAAAATCCGGGGTCAGCGCATGCAAGGCTGTGCAAAATCAGCAGCCTGTGTGCACCGAGCCGCGCAGCCTGCCTCCGTTCCCTCTGAGGCCTCTCCGATTTCCTTCCACCCCCCACCCCCGCACCTTCCCCTCCCTTCCCCTACCTAACCCCCCAACCCTATCTAAACACCCCCCACCTTTGTTTGAAGAATTACGCTTGCCCCAGCTGCGCGATTCCCCGGCCCGGAAGCAGATTCGGAGGCCTCGACCACGTCCACCAAACACCCCCGGGCCAGAACAACGCCCACGGCCCCGCCCCCGAATGACGTGCAGCCGTGACACGCCCCCAGGAAAGCCCCGGGACTTACGCGTGGCCCGGAGCTTGCGGGCGCCACCGAGCCTATTCAACATAGGCTCGGCGCACGCAGGGGGGACTTGGGGCAGGTTTTCTGGGGGCACATGCGTATCTTATGCACTTACCCCTTTGAAAATCTGCCCCAAAGTGCACATGCTATACCAAATGTTCCATGTATGTCCCTCTTGGCTTTGGTACTTTTGCCTTCTATGTTTCCACAGCTCATGCCCAGGACCCTGCCAGTCACAGCCATCATGCCCCAGAAACAGCAGTGAAGCCCCAGGAAGCTGGACTTTTAACTGGCTCCTTGCTTATCAATGCCCAGATGCAGTTTAATGAGGAGGAAGAGGAGGAGCAGCAGCAGCAGCACAGACCATTCATGGAAGGCCTAGGCTCAGCCAGCCCACTCAATGTCAGTTTAATTCTTTTGATCTTAATGGAGGAGGAATTCAGTCTGCAATGACCTCACTACAACACACCATATAGGAAGCAGGAGGAAGCAGGAAGTGAGCCAGACTAGCCCACCAGCCCCCTCATGCCCCTTCTGGAGTCAGAAAATGCCTGTAGCCACATGACAGGAAGTGCACCAGCATCATCCACAGCACCAGTTCTGTCACCAGCACTGTCACCACCACAGGCCTCCATGCCCCAGCAGCTGGACTGGCTGGAAAGGATCCATCGTGTCCAGCTATACCAGATATGGACAAAACTAGTATGCCTGAGGATGTCTGACAACATGCAAACCCAGGCCCTACATGCCCAGATGGCAGTGGAGACACAGGCTCTGACAATAGTGGCAATATCCATAAATAACCTAACCACTGTAATGACAGAGATTTTACAAAGGATGCTGGAGCCTGCCCCGGGTCTCTCTCAGCATCACAGGTCTCAACACCATGCAGCAGTCCCCAGATCAAGAGACGATCCAGGGATAGGCCCCCAAGGACATGCCACCCCCAAGTGGCAAGCCATGGCATGACAAAGGCCAATGAACCACAGAAATAGCTGGCTTGGAATCCCAAACAACAAGACTTGTTGGACAAGCCTGGTCAGGCCTCTGTACAGAGTAGGGATGTGCAGAGCAAATCTTTATGTTCATAAGTCCATAAGTCGAAAGGGGGGATCAATTTCAGTCAATATGGACATATGGAGAATTCCATAAGTTGAGTCTATGTCCATACGTGCAAATAAAAATTTAAACCCCTCACCCTCCTTAATCCCCCCCCCCCCCCAAGACTTACCAAAACTCCCTGGTGGTACAGCAGGGAGTCAGGACGCCATTTCTGAAGTCCTTTGCGAGGAGCATGTGACGTCGGCGACACGTCGGAGTGACGCGGCGTCACGTGATTCCCCGCGCGATCGCTCCGGGGGACCCTCGTTGCACCCAAAAGGAACTTTTGGCGAGCTTGGGGGGGCCGATGTCACATGCTCCTCGCAAAGGACTTCAGAAATGGCGTCCTGACTCCCTGCTGTTCCACCAGGGAGTTTTGGTAAGTCTTGGGGGGGGGGATTAAGGAGGGTGAGGGGTTTAAATTTTTATTTAGGATCAACAATCGCGATTTCCAACTTATTCAACATAGCTATGTTGAATAAGTTGGAAATCCGATCGTTTTCGCCTCATCACTTTTTTAAGTTAAAAAAAAATAAGTTGCGTTTTACATTTAAGTTCAAAACGAATGCACACCCCTAGTACAGAGTTCCTATGCTTACTACATGGAAGAAGCCTGCTGGGCCCATTCTGACTGACCACAGATTTCCTGTTCTTGTTTGATGATGGGTCTGGTCTACTGTGTGCCGCTGTTGTCCTCCAGGTTACTTGTAATGTCCTCCTCAATGCTCTGCCCATATTCTAGCCTCCTTGAGGCTATCTCCTGTGATGGTCCAGCTGCCGTCTCTTCTCATCAACTCACATCTTCTGTTCCAGATGCTGGTGTCTCATCTTATCTCAACTCATCCTGCTTCTGCCTCCATGCTAGCGTCTCATCTCAGCCTGCATTCACCTTCATACTGGTGTCTCATCTCATCTTATCTCAGCCTGCTCTTGCCTCTGACTGATGTCTCATCATGTCTCAGCCTGCTTCCACCTCCATGCTGCTGTATCTTCTCCTGGGGCTCCTGCATCCATGCTACTGTTTCTTGTCCTGGTCCTCAGCCTCCATGCTGTGCTGTTTGGTCCTGGTTCTGCTGCCTTCTTGTTGAGCTCTGCTGCCATGGCCATTAGGCTGTTCCACCTGAGTGTACTCTTTCTACATGGACTGTCAGGGGCCTTTACTTGAACTCTCCTACCATGGCCCTTAGGCTGTCCCCACTGAATGCACTCTTTCTACATATATTGTCTGGGGCTTTTACTTGAACTCTGCAGCTGTGGCTTTTAAGCTGCCTCCCCTTGAGTGCACTCTTTCTACATGGACTCTGAGGCCTTTATCTTGCCATCACATAGTTATGCTGCTATCAGCTGTAGCATGACAGCTGTACTGTAGCTATTGGGATGCCACTTCCACTTTCTATGGTCTAGACTGTAATCATAATTCTACAAAAAGTATAAGATGTTAAGCCTTTTTATGTCATGGTGCCATTTCTATGAATGTATGTACAGGTATACACTCAAAGTGCAGTTCATTTCTGTGACAATCTAATGTGCAATTTGATATCTTGTTCTTGCAGAATGTGATTACCAAATGCGTTGACTTGCTTTTAATCTGTTGAAAAATTTGTTCTGGAATAATCTGCTCACAGGTTTGAAAAAAACCCTTTCTGGTTGTGTGTTTGTTTTTTTTTCTTAAGAATTGAGTATGTCAAAAGTATGGGCTCCACATGACCTTGCTTGCTACAGTGGCCAACTCACCACTTATCTAGCAGGCAAAACCATATGGCCTAGGCCATACAACTGACAGCTCAGTGTATGCTCCCAAGGAAGACAGCAAGAACTAAACAAGAAGTTCCTTACTGTGGAGCTTCACTATTGCCTCCTGTTGCCTTCTTCAGACAGCATACTAAGTATGGTGTACATGAGCCTATATGTGAGATTGGCACTAGTTAGCTAGTGTTCTGCTCCACTGAAATCTTGGCTAAAGGGTTAATAGCTATGTTTTCACTGTGTGGAGGCCCAATGGGTTATTTAGCTATGCGCCCATCGTAGTGCAGCTAGAACTAACCATTTGGCTCTTCCATTGTGAAGATATCACTTCTGACCAAACAAGGGGCTTCTCTCTGTCTCTAGCTCATCCTCCGCAAACAGATAGAGAGAACCACAAGGAAGGTCAGTACAGGCATGGCAGCCAGCCTCTGGAAGTCTGCACGGTCCCAAGCTGCAGCAACAGCAGCAGCAGCCACCCTCTACACCGTCTTCTCTTGACCTGTGCCCATTCTGTACACAATACTACTCCATTACTCCTCCTTAGTAGTCACACAGCAAGTGACATCCTTTTCCAGCAGCCTGCTACTAAATAGCAGTGCATAATGCGAAGACTGATTACTGCACAAGTTAAATGCCAACATGTTTAAGCTGAACTCTAGAGTCTACAACAGATAGTTGCCAGCCACTTCTATATATACACACAGTAAACAAATGGAGCTACATATGCCTAAATCCAGGTAGGCCTTCCCTGCCAGTGTATACAGATGGCAGATTAAGTTCGAAATGATGTATCCTGGTGTGTCAGTCTCGATGTAGACTGTGCATGATATGATCTACAGATAGGAAGCTAAGGAGGCCACTGTCCTGAAAAAGGGGAACCTAAAATTGGAGTGCTGGCAGGCCTCATGCCCCCCCCACAACCCCACCCCCCCCACATATCGGCAACATGCTGGCACAATGCCCCTCCCTCAACCTATTGCTTTGTGTAAACCCAACATTGATGCCAAGAGGGGCCATTCTCATTCCTCATTCCTGCCATCCCTGCATCAGCACATTCACTGAACTGCTTTTTTACACCCACCCCATCCATCTCCAGAAACTGCTATGCCTTCCGACCTAGACTGGAACTTCAGAGAACCATGTACACCCCCAATTTACTGGACTATTAGGACCACTCCAGGTACTAGGTGTAAGAGCCTCAGGTGTGCTGTATACTACAGGCAGGTATCAGCTCCTGCCAAAATGTGAGATTACATAAAGGCAGGCTGTTGCAGCCAATTGACACACCCCACCCCACCCCAACCATTCAATGCCAGATTTTAACAGTGAGAGTCCTAGGGGGAATGTCATTGTGCTATGTGTGAGCCCATTCAAACCCCAACCCATACTATCTTATCTATCAGGCAGCCTTTGTCAAGAGTGGAAGCACTGATTCACTGCTCTCTAAGGCAAGTGTGTGCCAAATTAACGCATACACACACACACACTGCAGGTTTAGGAGAATACATTGGTGAGGTAAGGGAGGGAGCTACCTGTCCAACATTACCCCCCAGACACAGATATTGACAGAGGATAACACCACATGTCACTTACCCAGATGCACACTATAACACTAACACACACATCTGTTGGGTAGTCACTAACAGCTGCACTTCATGCATCTACACATGGCCAATGCGTATTTATTTATTTAATGAGTTTTATATACCGTCATTCGGAAACATCAAAATAACGCCATCATAGCGGTTTACAAAATAAGGTTACAGGGATAAGGGGAGTTAAACAAGGGACTGAGACTGTTTATTCACAAACAGCATTGATATCTGTGGCAGCCTGGTCTTTACACACCACATAAAACATAGAAACATATAAAGTCATGGCAGAAAAGGACCCTACGGCCTATCCAGTCTTCCCAGCAAGTTCCCATAGTTATGAGTTACTCAGATTGCTAAGGTCAGGGCTCTTGTTTGTTACTAGGGATGTGCATCCGTTTTCCACGGATTTGTAAACTGCAACTTATTTTTTGCTATCTGTTAAATACGTGGGGAGGCGAAACGCATCGTGACTTTCCCACGTATTAAACAGATTTCTGTTTTATTTGGCCTAAATAAAAATTTAAACCCCCCACCCTCCTGACCTCCCCAAGACTTACCAAAACTCCCTGGTGGTCCAGCGGTGGGGTCCGGGAACTCACTCACACCCTCGGTGCTAGTTTCATCATTGCGCCGATAGCCTTTGTCACAGGGGCTACCGGTGCCATTGGTCAGCCCCTGTCACATGGCCATCAGTGCCATCTTGTGCTCCTACCATGTGACAGGGGCTGACCAATGGCACCGGTAGCCCCTGTTTCATAGTATGGGCAAAGGCTATCGGCACCATTTTGAGTCCTGGCATCGAACGGCAGGTCGCTCCGGGACCCCTGTTGGACCCACAGGGACTTTTGGCCAGCTTGGGGGAGCCTCCTGACCCCCACAAGACTTGCCAAAAGTCCAGCAGGGGTCCGGGAGCGACCTCCTTGCACGCTGGCCATCTGATGCAAATACTCAAAATGGCGCCGATCGCCTTTGCCCTCACTATGACACACATAGTGAGGGCAAAGGCGATCGGCACCATTTTGAGACTCAAAATCGCCATCCGATGCCAATGCTGACAATGTAGTGCAGACACTGTTTGCTTCTGATTTCGATGAAGTATCATCTTGTGTGGGATTCTCATCATCAGAAATGGAAGAATTAATAGATGAAGAAGGTTTAGGATGATTAGTTACTTCTGTCTTAGCCTCCACTTCAGTGGTGGAGGGGAGACTTGAAACTGATGATGATGAGGAGGAAGAGCAGTCACCACGGGCACAGACTGTGACTGATGCCCCTGGCATTGTTTCTCAGGGTGCACCCACTACTTCAACTCCAGTGCCAGCATCCACCCCGAAGGCTATAGAGAAAGGATCACATAAGAAATCTGGGATCTGGAGCCACTTTAAAGTGAGTGAGGACCCACGTTTTGCTCAGTGTAATTACTGTGCCAGGGATATTAGCAGAGGCAAGCAAATGGGACATCTAACTAATTTTGGCATGATGCATCATATGCAGAAGCAACACCCAACAGTACTGCCATCAGGGAATGGTGGCAGTAACAGTCAGGGGACCCTTTTTTCCAGGCAGCATAAAGTGGTTGAAAAGGAGCAGAGTCATCCCACACCCTCAGCCCCTTCTAGCAGTCAGGTGGCACGCCAGCAGCCCCCTGCCTTGTGTCAGAAGCGACAACCCACCATGGAGGAAATGGGGTGGTGTTTGGTAATGCTATCCCGGGGAAGGAGGCAGGCAGCCTCAAATGTTGGGTGGGTTTCAAGAATTTGCTGAAGGTTTTAGTTCCAAATTACAAAGTCCCCTCCAGAACCACATTTAGCAGAAAGGTCATTCCCAGCCTGTACAACCAGTGTCACATTCACATCCAAGCATTTCCAGCTAAGGCACAGGGGATTGTGCATTTTACTTGCAATATCTGGACCACCATAAATGCTGCACATTCTTACCTCTCCCTGACAGCACACAGGTGGGACATGGCTGAGTTGATGGAAATGCTCGTATTTTTGAAAATAAACATGCCTTTGCTTGGGTTTCCAGATTTTCCCTGTGAATGGAAAGATGAATAAAAGCAATTGAAAGCCTTGCAGCAGTTCCAACTGCCCCATATGCTCCAGATAATATCAACACATGTACCTGACCTCGACCATTGTGCCTGTCCATCCAGCCCTTAAGTCACTATAAGAGCCTGACTCCAAATGCTGTGCATGTCCATCCAGCCCTTAAGTCACTAAAAGGGCCTGACCCCAAATGCTGTGCCTGTCTGTCCACTGTCCAGCTCTTATGTCACTGCAAGGGCCTGACCTCAACTGATGTGCCTGCCCATCCATCCCTACGTCACTACAAGGGCCTGACCCCAAATGCTGCACCTGTCTGTCCACTGCACGGCCCTTACATCACTACAAGGGTCTGACCTGAAATGCTGTGCTATATGTACACCCTGGAGGAAAGGAGGAGCAGAGGCGATATGATACAGACTTTCAGATACTTGAAAGGTTTTAATGATCCAAAGACAACGACAAACCTTTTCCATAGGAAAAAAATCAGCAGAACCAGGGGTCACGATTTGAAGCTCCAGGGAGCTCAGGAAGTATTTCTTCACGGAGAGGGTGGTGGATGCCTGGAATGCCCTTCCGGAGGATGTGGTGAAGATCAGAACTGTGAAGGACTTGAAAGGGGCGTGGGATAAACACTGTGGATCCATAAAGTCAAGAGGCCGCCAATGAAGAGTGGGTGACTCGCCAGAATGATGGCTACTGCCTGGAGACAATACCCTTATTCAATAAACGTACACATGCTTACTGTGACTCCAACATCGTTCTAGCTTCAACAGCAAGAGGAAATGTGGAATAAATGATTTGCACTCACAAAGAGGGGAGTAGCTGGCTTGTTATGGCGGTTACTACCCCAAACCAAATAAGCCTGATACTTCAATTTCAATGCATATACAGCATAGTTCTCTGCTTCAACGGCAGGGGAGAAGAAAAACTGATACTACACACATCCAGCAGAGCTCTCTGCTTCAACGGCAGGGGAGAAGAAAAAAGGGTTCGCACTCACAAAGCTGGGAGTAGCTGGCTTGTTACGGCGGTTACTACCCCAAACCAAATGTGCCTGATACTTCACTTTCGATGCATATCCAGCATAGTTCTCTGCTTCAACAGCATGGGAGAAGAATAAACTGATACTTCAAGCATATCCAGCATAGCTCCCTGCTTCAACGGCAGGGGAGAAGAAAAATAACCAATAAGGGCTGTATAACATAGTCTGGGTAAAACAAATAAGCATGGGTGTAGCTTGCTTATTGAGGCGGTTACTACCCCTACTACCCCTAACTAATCAAGCTAGATATTTCACTTGGATGCAGCTCCATCACTGCTCTCTACATTAATGGTCGGGGTGGAAGGGAAATATAACCAAGAGCTAAGAGAAACAGATAAGTATGAGAGAAAAAATGTGTGAAGCTTGCTGGGCAGACTGGATGGGCCGTTTGGTCTTCTTCTGCCGTCATTTCTATGTTTCTATGTTTCTATCCATCCAGCCCTTAAGTCACTACAAGGGCCTGACCCAAATGCTGTGCCTGTCTGTCCACTGTCCAGCTCTTATGTCACTGCAAGGTCCTGACCTCAACTGATGTGCCTGCCCATCCATCCCTACGTCACTACAAGTGCCTGACCCCAAATGCTGCACCTGTCTGTCCACTGCCCAGCCCTTACATCACTACAAGGGCCTGACCCAAATGCTGTGCCTGTCTGTCCAGCCCTTATGTCACTACAAGTTCCTGACCCAAACGTTGTCCCTGTCTGTCCACTGTCCAGCCCTTACATCACTACAAGAGCCTGACCCCAAACGCTGTGCCTGTCTGAGTTTAATTCTAGTATCTCTAATTTCAGTTTCATGTCTTTGTGCATCACTTCTTTCCAGAATATTCTTTTTCCTGTTTTTCAACTTTTGGAATGTAAGAACATAAAAACCTGACTTAAGATGTTTGGAGCTTGCATATTTCATATGCTCACTAGTTTTCATGACCTTCATAATATGGGCCAATTTCCCTTAATCTTTCTTATGTGCCAACATTAATGTTTCTAGTACTATAGAAAACTGGTGGTAGTTGCACTCTAGTTCATCTTCTGTGTTCCCATAGTTTATAGAGGCACTGTGTAGGGTACAAAGTCAACATAGCTTGACATTGTAGATTTGGACTTGAGTAGCAGTTTTCTTATTTCTGAGAGCTCTTCAATTTCCTTTGTCATAAGGTGAAGTGCATAAGTACAGTTAATAGCTTCTGGGTATTCACAAATAATCTCCAGGACAGATCTTGCTTCACAAATGGCAGTCTCTATTGCTCTAAAAGCATCCTCTGTTGAATTATCTTTCACAAATGAAAAAGATGCCATTTTCTTCTGACAGTGAACCAGTTCAGGAAGAAGTGACAGATCAAACCACAACATACCTGCACAAAGGAAAGGGAACTCTCCCCGGGTGTCGCCTGTCTCTTAATACCCACTGACCCATGTTGAACTGCTTTTCACATGGAAACCTTCTCCACTTCACCTCACTTTGAAGGCTTGGGCCCCATTCTGAAGCAAAACCATTCAAGGGAGCCCTTTCCTGCGCAAAGGAAAGGGAACTCTCCCTGGGTGTCCCCTATCTCTTAACACCCACTGACCCATGTTGAACCGCTGTTCACTTGGAAAACTCCTCCATCTCTGCCTTAAATTCTCGTTTGTATATCTGCTACATCAACCAGATTTAAAATACCAGCGAGAGCTCATTAGATGCCAAAGAACCACCATACTCTATGGGCGAACCCAATCAAGGGAGCCCTTTCCTGCACAAAGGAAAGGGAACTCTCTTCTGGGTTCTTGTTTGAATAGTTGCTACTACCACCAAGATCTGCACCTTCAGTGGCTCCACCCCACCCAGGCATAGTTCATCATGTTTCAGGTCTTAGCACAAGTATTAGACTCCTTTGTCCATGTTTCAAGATGGGACTGGTGGACAGTATGCCCTGGTTCACAGTCGCACTGCAGTCAGGGGGCCCCTTCACCCCGCTCCCCTCTTCTTGGGTTATATCTGAGAAGCTTGTTTGCTGTTTGAGGTCTCTCAGAGTGTTTCAAATCTTTATTCAAGTGCTATTGCTAGTTTGCTACAATTAATAGCGGAGTGCCGCAAGGATCGGTGTTGGGACCGGTCCTGTTCAATATCTTTGTGAGTGACAATGCAAACGGGATATAAGGTTAGGTTTGTCTTTTTGCGGATGACACTAAGATCCGCAACAGAGTGGACATGCCAGAAGGAGTGTAGAGAATGAGACGGGATTTAAGGAAGCTGGAAGAGTGGTCGAAGATATGGCCACTGAGATTCAATGTCAAGAAGCGCAGAGTCATGCATATGGGGTGTGGAAATCTGAAAGAACTGTATTCGATGGGGGGTGAAGGGCTGATGTGTATGGAGCAGGAGAGAGACCTTGGGGTGGCAAAACAATGTGACAAGGCAATAGCTAAAGCCAGAAGAATCATGGGCTGCATAGAGAGAGGAACATCGAGTAAGAAACGGGTCGTGATTATCCCCTTGTACAGGTCCTTGGTGAGGCCTCACCTAGAGTACTGTGCTCAGTTCTGGAGACCCTATCGCCGAAAGGACAGAGACAGGATGGAGGTTGTCAAGAGAAGGTTGACCAAAAAGGTGGATGGTCATCAAATGACTTATGAGAAGAGATTGAGGAATCTAAATATGTATACCTTGGAGGAAAGGAGGTACGGGGTGATATGATACAGACTTTCAGATACTTGAAAGGTTTTAATGATCCCAAGTCAATGACAAACCTTTTCCGTTGGAAAAAAAATCATTAGAAGCAGGGGTCACGATTTAAAACTCCAGGAGGGAAGACTCAGAACCAATGTCAGGAAGCATTTCTTCACAGAGAGGGTGGTAGATTTCTGGAACACCCTTCCAGAGTAAGTGGTGAAGACCAAAACTTTGAAGGATTTCAAAGGAGCGTGGGATAAACACTGTGGATCCATAAAGTCTAGAGGATGTGAATGAAGAGAAGAGGCATGGGGGTGGCTTGCAGGAATGACAGCTATTACCTGGTGATTAATACCCTTATTCAATAAATATATGCACGGTTAATGCAACTCCAACATTGCTCTATGCTTCAATGGCAAGAGGAAATGTGGAAAATAGGATTTGCATTCATAAAAATGGGGGGAGTTGCTTGCTTGTTGTGGCGGTTAGTAACCCAAACCAAATAAGCCTGATACTTCACTTTCAATGCTTATCCAGCATAGCTCTCTGCTTCAACTGCAGGGGGGAATGAAGATATGATGATTTACATTCAGACAACAACCAACAAGGACTGAATTGCATAGTCTAGGTAAACAAATAAGCGTGGATGTAGCTTGCTTGTTACAGCAGTTACTACACCAAATCAA
This sequence comes from Rhinatrema bivittatum, assembly GCF_901001135.1. Taxonomy (NCBI): domain Eukaryota; kingdom Metazoa; phylum Chordata; class Amphibia; order Gymnophiona; family Rhinatrematidae; genus Rhinatrema; species Rhinatrema bivittatum. The sequence continues at coordinate 494,964,390 of NC_042617.1, forward strand.
TTAAGCCTGATACTTCTCTTGGAATACATATCCAGCACAGCTCACTGCTTCAAGGCAGGGGGAATGAAGAAAAGAGGATTTATATTCAGCCAACAACCAACAAGGACTGAATTATACAGGCTGAGTTAACAAATAAGAGAGGGAGTAGCTTGCTTATTGTGGCGGTTACTTCCCCTAACCAATTAAGCTTGATACTTCACTTAGATGCAGCTCCAGCACTGCTCTCTACATCATTGGTGGGGGTGGAAGGAACTAGAATCAAAAGGTTACTAATAAGGGCCAAAAGTAACATAAGTATAAGAAAAAATAAGTGTGAAAGCTTGCTGGGCAGACTGGATGGGCCATTTGGTCTTCTTCTGCCGTCATTTCTATGTTTCTATGTTTCTATTGCTGAACAAGATATTTGTTCTTTTTTGCTGCTGTGCCTGCCAGGCAGCCAGGCTTTTTTTTGCTGCATTTTTTTTATTGAATTACTTGTTGACTATTGGTCGCGTGCCATAAGTTAGCCTTAGATGGAGTTTACAACCCACTTTTGGCTGTATTCACAAACATCCCGACTCCAAAAAGACCTGGTCCCGGTGCGCCGGTGGACATGACTACTGGCCTAAAACCATCCATGGGCTGAACCTCATCTTGTCTTGTCTCCTTGTCTTTCCCCTATTAACACTACAGCATCCTTACTACCTTAGCTCTGCCAGCCTGTCTTTCCCCTATCAAAACCACAGGGACCAGACTACCTCCGCTCTGCCAGCCTGTCTTGTCCCTATCAACTTTCTGCCACTCTGCCTTGCTGTCATACACCAGATGACTCACTCTACTCCTTGTGGTGTTTTTGCCACTATCATGGTTCCTCAGTGTGTTGTTGCTAGTCTTTCTGCTGCTTTTTCCCTTTATCGGCACCTTGTGGTTTTTTCTGATACTTTTTCTGCTTGCTATGTTCCACCTTCATTGTACTGTAGGATGTTGATGCCACTTGTCTTGCCACTTTGTCTGTCGTGCTGCCTTTGACGGTTCATGCAACTGTTACTGGTGCTCTCTTTTGAAGCTGTGGTGTTTTTTTGACACTCTCGCTGCAGCTTTGCACCTCTGGTAAAGCACTCTTGCCACTCCTGGTACCCCTTTGCACTTTTACAGTGCCATAGGCTATTCATGCCACTTTGGTGCCACTTTGCCACAGTCTAAGTATCTTGGAGCTCTTTTCTCATTCTGATGATTGCTCCTCAGAATTTTCATCAGAATTGATAAGAAACCCCAATTCTGCAGCCAAAAATAGGCCCCCACAAAACGAAAATACAAAATGAAACAAATCTTTTCCTTTTGCCCATCCGTAAAAGCTACTTTGCCCACAAAGGACCATATCTCTTGGAAGAGGCCATAGCTAAAGCAGCTAGTTCTCCTATTCTTCTTCTTTATTGTTTATACAGGGTTGTGTTATCCCTAAAACCCATCAATCAGAAATAAAATGCAGGATCAAAAGAAAAGATGCACAGTGGGAATTTTACATGTTATGAATGTGGAAAATGTTTCATCAGGAAGAGAGAATTAATGCAACACTAGAAAAATAAAAAAAAAGAAGAGACTATATTCAGCTACATAATATGGGAAAAGCTTTCTTAAAAATGCAGACTTCACAGATTACCAGGAAAGCCACATGTATGAGAAACCTTTTTTATGTTCTGATTGTGACAAACATTTCAATCAGAAAGCACATTTTAACAAGAAACCCAAAATTCCAACCAGCAGCAAAATCAGTTCCAAGTAGGGAATGTAAAAAAAGCTTATATCACAGAAGGGATACTGATCATTCTCTTGACTAAATCTACAAGTAGCAAGTGTTTCAAAGAGAAGACAAACATCTCCCATTTTACTTTGATTTGCTGCTATAACCTTCATGTTACAACTTGGGGATCTTTCTGCCATTCATCCTTGCTCTCATACTCAGACCTTGTGACTTTGGGTTTTCTTGCCATTGTGTATGTGTGTGTGTATTGTTGGTGGTGGTGGTGGTGGTGGTGGGATGGGGGGTTGCTTCACACCTATAATGATATGTTGATGTGTTAATGCTACTCTTTGTGCTGCTTTGACCTTTTATTAGTGCCTTTGGGATTTTCCTGGCACCATTTCTACTTTTCTCCTCCTTCATGAAACCTTAGGATGTTGATGCCACTCTTGTGATGCCTTTACTCTTGTTCTGCCTTAGAGAGTTCATTCCACTGTTGTTGATACCCTCTTTTGAAGCCTTTGGGTGTTCTTCCTATTCATGCTATTTCTTTGTTCCTCTGATGGTTCCTTTGAAAAATTCCTGCCACTCTTGGTACCTCTTTGCTCCTTTTTTTTTTAATACCATAGGTTTCATTAAAATTGATAATAAACCCAAGTTGTAGAGCTCAAAATAGGCTGTAGTGTTTCTCCCATTATTTTTAATGGTAAACAAATTAATAAATTAAATAAAGAAATAACTTTTTTTTTCATTTCAAACTAATGAGCCAAATTTGGGTGCCTATGAAATGAATGAATTAACTGAATCAAAATATGTTCTTCTGCACATTCCTATGGAATCACATCTGTTAAGAGAGATGCATCTCAAATAATGTAAATTAAATACTTTCCTCTTCTCCAATTTCATGGTAGCACAGATAATCTAAACTTGTTTATTCATCCATAATTGTATGATGTAAACACTTATACCAAATATGCTCACAGAAAATCGGGCCAATACAATACCATGCATTCAGGCTAGCATACAGGTTAAACTATTATAAACACCACTGTGAACAGAGATCCTTCTAATTATCAAACTAAATCATAATATTGGTGTGGGGACACCTATACTCTATATGAAACATTCTGCTCTTCCTAAAAATATTTTTTCAGATATAAAAATGCTATAAGCACCAAGGTTTATTGGAAACTATTTATACCCACTATGGATTGTAGGAGTTGAAAGCAAAAGTAACATCAAAAAAATATTGGTTCTAAAACAGATAGATGATTAATAAAAATAATTGTTTACACAGCAACAGAGCAACATTTAGCATACAGGTTAGCCTGTGGTTGGACATGCATTTTGGATGCACATCCATAAACCTTTATACAATAAAGGCCGGATTTTAAAAGGGTTACGCGCATAAGTTATGCGCGGCTACGCGCGTATCTTATAAAATCCAGCGTATCTTATAAAATCCAGCGTACTTTTGTTTGCACCTGATGCGCGAACAAAAGTACATGCGTGCGCTGTCTTTTAAAATGTACCCCTAAGGGGTTTAGCACATTCAAATTGCACGTTCAAACCAGCACACAGCTAATAATATTCAATAAGGATGTGCAGAAGGAAAAAAATTGTTTCGATTCTGTTTTCGTTTCACAGGGACCCAAATTCGTTGCATTTGTTTCATAGGGGGAAAACCAATTTGTTGATTAGTTTTATTCGTTCTCCATTTTCCCATTAAAAATGGGGGAAGTATTTGCAGCCTATTTTTGGCTGCAGAATTGGAGTTTTCTTATCAATTCTGATGAAACTTCTGGGGCGCAATCATCAGAAAGAGAAAAGAGCTCCAAGGTACTTAGACTGTGGCAAAGTGGCACCAAAGTGGCAAGAATAGCCTAAGGTACTTTAAAGCGGCAAAGGGGCACCAGGAGTGGCAAGAGTGCTTTAACAGAGGTGCAATACAGCAGCGAGAGTATCAAAAACACACCTCAGCTTCAAGAAAAAGCACCGATAACAGATGCATGAACCCTTGAAGGCAGCACAACAGGCAAAGTGGCAAGACAAGTGGCATCAACACCTTACAGCACAATGAAGGGGAAACATAGCAAGCAGAAAGACTAGCACCAACACACTGAGAAACCATGATAGTGGCAAGAACACCACAAGGAGTTGAGTGAGTCATCTGGTGTATGGCAGCAAGGCAGAGTGGCAGAAAGTTGATATGGGCAAGACAGGCTGGCAGAGCGGAGGTAGTCAGGTCCCTGTGGTTTTGATAGGGGCAAGACAGGCTGGCCCCGGGGAGAGTTCCCTTTCCTTTGCACAGGAAAGGGCTCCCTAGAATGGGTTCACCCCTAGAGTGGGGTATTTCCATTGGCATCTAGTGAGCTCTCGCTGGTCTTTTAAAATCTGGTGGATGTAGCAGATATACAAATGAGAACATTCAAGGCAGAGGCAGAGGAGGTTTCCACGTGAACAGCGGTTCAACATGGGTCAGAGGGTGCTAAGACATAGGCTTGCTGCACCTGGGGAGAGTTCCCTTTCCTTTGCACAAGAAAGGGCTCCCTGGAATGATGAAAGGTAAGGGAAAACCCTAGAGTGGAGCACGAGCCTTCAAATGTGGCAAGTTGACGTGGAGGAGGTTTCCATGTGAACAGCGGTTCAACATGGTTCAGAGGGTGCTAAGAGATAGGCTGGCTACACCCGGGGAGAGTTCCCTTTCCTTTGTGCAGGAAAGGGGTCCCTGGAAAGGGTTGGCCCCTAGAGTGTGGTGGTTCTGTTGGCATCTAGTGAACACCCAGAAGCTATTAACTATGTTGCGTCCGTCGGTCACAGATGGCTTCGACCTCTGTGCCTCACCTTTCTCCCTTTTCTCTCCTTAAGCCTTGGGAAGATGGCTGCTGCTGCGTCTTCATGCCACTCTCTCCGGTGTCTCCAGATCGGCAATGGCAACGGTGTTCACCATGATTTTCCTGAGGGCCTCCTAGGGTGCGCACACGCATGCCCCCAACATCTATATCCACGTCATGGCGGGAACCTCGGGGGTGTCCCCTCCGAGTGACATCATCACATATTGGTATTTAGCCTGCCCTTCGTTTGCTAACAGACAGGCCAACACAGTACAGTGCACCTGCTCTTGGACGCGCGTTTTCCCTTACCCCTTATTCAGTAAGGGGAGGAAAACGCGCGTCCAACCCGCGGCACCTAATAGCGCCCTCAACATGCAAATGCATGTTGAGGGCCCTATTAGGTATGCGCGTGGGATACAGTAAGTAAAATGTGCAGCCAAGCCGCACATTTTACTCTAAGAAATTAGCGCCTACCTTTGGGAAGGCGCTAAGTTGCACAAATGTGCACCCCCTTGCACGCGCCAATCCCTTTGGGTAGGCGCTAGTTTCTGCCGGCACCGGGAAAGTGCACAGAAAAGCAGTAAAAACTGCTTTTCTTTGCACCCTGCGACTTAATATCATAGCGATATTAAGTCAGAGGTCCCAAAGGGTGTAAAAAGTAAAAAAAAAAAAGAAAAGAAAAATTTTAATTGGGCAGGCGGTTGTCGGGCTGAAAACCGGACGCTCAATTTTGTGGCATCCAGTTTCCGAGCCCGTGGCTGTCAGCGTCCAGTTTCTGAGCCCGCGGCTGTCAGCCGACACTGGCAAAATTGAGCGTCGGCTGTCAAACCCGCTGACAGCCACCGCTCTGGGTGAAAAGGAGGCGCTAGGGACGCGCTAGTGTCCCTAGTGCCTCCTTTTCCCCGTTTCTACCGCAACACCTAATTTGAATACGGAATCGCGCGCACTGGCGAGGGGCCGGTGCACACGCAGGGAGAGCGGGCGTTCGTCCGCTCTCCCGCGGACTCTACTGAATCAGCCTGAGAGTTAGCAAAGATTGGATTGCCTCCGGTCTAAGCTGCTCTGCCACTTCCTAACTGCCACAGGAAGCTCTCTCTGCCCTTTGGGGTATTTCCTCACTAACCTGGGTACCCACTCCTCGGAGGCCCTTCTGGTCTATTTCAGGTACCTATCTTGGGATACCGTGTATTCGCCTGCTCTCCCTAATCTGGTTCCTGCCACTGAACAACGTCTGCCTGCCTGGAACTTCAACTATACAGCTTCTACTTCAGTGAGTACTAACCCTTTCAGTCTGTCTCATCTTCAGCTTCAGTATTCTGTGTCTACATCTGTTACCTTTCCCTGCTACGCAGCGCTGCTGATCACCTACTCGAGTGTGAAACTGGTCTCCTCTGCTGAGGACCCCTGGACTACTTCACTGGGTTACCTCCACTGCTGCCTGCTTCCCGGGCAGTACCATCGAGCTGTACAATAAATACAACTTCTCTGTGTCTGCGTGTATAGAGTCTAGCCAAGTACTGCGGTTCCTCACGGTGCTCCTCCCCATGGGAGATGCCATCACCTCAATACCCAAGAATCCACTCCAACATCTCATAACCATAACAGATTGCTAACTCCATGGATTCGGCTCAGCTCACCGCCTGGCCCAGCGAATCTCCAAACAAAGAAATTTGTTGGACAACTTGACTGTTGCCTTTAATCAGTTACATGCACAGATGAATGCACCGGCTGACTCAGGTAAAGAAGTTATACCGCTAGAAGTGACGGTCAAGTCTACAGTGTCTCTATCTGCTCCGACATGCTTCACGGGTGAAGTTTGGAAGTGTAAAGGATTTATTAATCAATGTTGCATGCACTTTTCTCTGCAACCTAACCATTTCCCTACAGAGTATGCCACAACCATCTATATCCTTTCGTATTTGGATGGAAGAGCACTGGCTTGGGCCTAACTGCTGTGGGAGTGCAATGACCCTATCCTGAATGATCTTGCCGGGTTTCTTGACTGTTTATTTATTTTATTTATTTATTAATTTGTTTTTATAAACTGACATTTGATCGAGATATCACATCGGTTTACATATAACTGAACAAATAAGGCACGTTCTGCTTATTTTACATTGTAACATGGTAACAGGTATAATAGAAAATTAGAACTATTTATATTATAACGTTTAAGTCAGTATTTGATGACCCTGCCCGGTACCAGGGCCGGAGGAACCACTAGGTGAGCTAGGCCTGTGCCTAGGGTGCCGAGACTTAGGAGGCGCCGTGGCAGCCAGCCAGCCCCCGACTCGCCCTGCCTCCTCCCAGTGCCACCCTCCCGACGCCCTCCCCTGGTGGTCCAGCAGAGGACCCGGGAGAGATCTGCCCATTCCTTTCTCACATACACAGTGGCCTCGGCTGCCACTAAGCAAAATGGCACTGGTGGCCTTCAGGCCCTACCATGTGACAGGGGCTACCAGTGCTATTGGTTGGCCCCTGTCACATGGAAGGGGCTGAAGGCCACCAGTGCCATTTTGCTTAGTGGCAGCCGAGGCCCCGGGAGCAGCAGATCTCTCCTGGGTCCACTGCTGGACCACCGGGGGGGGGGGGGGGGGGGGGGCGTCGGGAGGGTGGCACTGGGGGGGAGGCAGGGTGAGTTGGGGGCTGGCTGCCTGCCGCAGAGCCCCCTAAGTCTCGGCACTTGGTCTCCGGCTGCGCCGATCCTCCTTTCTTCGGCCACGTGATTAGACCGGCTGCACTGATCTTTCTGTGTGTGTGCATGTGCTGTGTATGTGAGAAAGGAATGGAGCTTCTGTGTGTGTGCATGTGCTGTGTATATGAGAAAGGAATGGAGCTTCCATGTGTGTGTATGCGGTATATATGTGAGAAAGGAATCTGCCAGTTTAAAAAAATGAAATGTGATAATACATATACCTCAACTTTTGAAAAGTTGAATGAAAGATGAAATTACTGAATTTTAAGCATCCCTCTTCTGGAAAATAAAATTTAACAAAGTGGGTCGAGACAAATACTAAAACAAAAAAAAATTAAAGTATTTAAAATGTACATCTCAGCAAAATCACAAATTTAAGATAGTGATGCCAGGTGGGGTTTGGGAGTTTTTCTGAAGCATAATTTAAGCATGAAGACTAGAATAGTTCCAATCTGAAACGGTTTTGCTTTTTTTTTTTTTTAAGCCTTTAGAAAATGTATATTTTTAAATGACTAAGACTGGAATCTTCCCATTTAAAAGGGAAGCTGACTAAGGATGTCTTTCTGTTCCATATCTCCCACATGAATAATCATATGACTGATAATTTGAAGAAAGACACTTGCTTTATTGCTTGAAAGCGTAAAACAAGAGAAGCTGTATGGTGTGGGTGGCTGTCCCTTGGGAGGACAGAATCTGAAGGAAGGGTGTCATTTCGCCTTCTGTTAGGAATGTGGTTTTCTTATTTAATGGTTGGGAACATCACTTTCACTTTTAGTAAAAGTGAAAAATGCTGCAAGTCTGAAAGCAAGGTGCTTCTGTGAGAGTGTAATGTGTATGTGAGATAAGGAGGGTGCTTCTGTATGTGTGTGGTGTATATGTGAGTCAGGGAGGGTGCTTGTGTGTGTCAATGTGTGTGTGCAAGAGAGATGGAGCATGCTTTTGGCTGGCTTGTGGCTGTGAGTGTTATGGCTATGGCGGCTGTGCAGCCGCCTCACCACCAGAGGTTCCCCACGAGCATGCTCTCCTGGCTGGCCCAGTCCACCATCCTTGTCTGCTCTATATTCTGGACATCCTTTTTAACCCTGCCTAGCATATCCCTCGGTGCTTCGGCATCAAGCTCAATTGGGCTCCCTGCATTGCCTTTGGGCATTCTGTCTTGCTTTGCTGCCTTCAGGCTCCCTGTCCTGGTGCTCTGCCTTGTTGCCTTCGGGCGTTTGTGTTTCCTGTACAGTGTAAGTCTTGTCTATTCATTGTCTGTCCTGCTGTCTAGGTCCCCTCAGTTCAGTTCACACATACCTACAGTCAGTAGCACTCTTACTTACACACTATCCTGTATCCATCCTTACCTGCACTCGGCTCCAGTGTTCTGACCATCTTTACCTGCACTCACTTCCATACATACCTCCATGCTGCTACAGTGTACCGAGCTCACCCTTACCTCCACGCACCTGCTATCAGAGATTATTCTAGCCTGTATCATACACCCTCCTATCAGCTCCCAGCTCCATAGGTATCTTCCCAGCTAGTACTCAGCTCCACAGGTTCCAGCCAGCACCCAGCTCTACACACTTCTACCTGCACCAGTTTCCTCTCCAGCCAGTATCAAAGGCTCTCCTCCAACTCCTGTTTCTCTCCATCCGGAGTCACTCCTGCAGGTGGTGTTCACTATACCTGACCACTGCCTAATCGTAACACTCCTACCTGCACCAGATTCTTCTCCATCCAGTATCGGAGGCTCTCCTCCAACTCCTGTTTTTCTCCATCTGGAGTCACTCCTACAGGTGGTGTTCACTACACATGACCACTGCCTAATCGTAAAAGTATGCTGAAGCCATCCACCTCCAGAGAGAGAGAGAGAGGACTTTGTATCAATCCGGTGAGTCAACTTTTTTTCCACTACCCACAAGATTTCTGAGTCTCCACGGTTTTTTATCTGTGCTTCTTGCCAAACCCTGAACTATTTACGTTATCAAAACTGTTTAGCATGTCAGCTCTCATATCAGGAACACTGGGCATGCAGTAACTGTCATGGAAAGAATATTTCAGTCTACCAAGAATGTTTAAATTGCAACACTCCTTGACCAGGATGGTGGAAATTCTCTGGTATCCCTAGCCTATTACCTCCAGGCCAACCTTGCCCCCTTTGCACAGCTACTGGACCAGCTGTTTCACAAGAAACACCACCCTCTTCAATCAATCTGTGTTCCACTTCTGACCCAACTAATAAGGTTACTACTATTGGCAGTTTGTGGATAGAGAATCCAAGCACATCCTTTCATAAAACTTTAAAGAAAACCTCGCACAAAAAAGCAAGTTATCTTCCAGAAAGCCCTAGAACTTACCTGGTCAGGAAGGCTCCTGAGACTTCCATGCTAGGGCCTCAGAAACAGGATTCTCTAAAGCAGAGAGAACTAATTAACCCTAGCAGAGCTCTGCTTCCTTCAGCTGCAGGTCAATCATGACTAACGACCTGTTTCCCAAGACGATCCAGAGCTGCCTGTGCTTTCACTAAGCTGCAAGTCCACACCTCAGAACCAGGGAACCATGATCTGGAGCTCGAGAGTCTGTCTCTACCAAGTCCTCAGCAGTCCAATCTCTATCCTCCTTTCACATCATCATAACTACTCCCATATCTGGTGAACAATCCACAACAGACTTCATTACCCGGCCATTGCAGCCTGCCGTGTTGCCCCAGGAGGTTCCGAGCCTGCCCTGCCACCCCAGGAGGGGTCCGCACCTGCCCTGCCGCCCCAGGAGGGGTCTGTGCATGCCTTGTCACCCCAGAGGGGTCGGGGACTGCTTCGTCGCTCCAGGAGGGGTTGGGGACTGCTTTGTCGCCCCGAGAAGGATATGAATTACTCGTGTAGCCCCAGGAGGGGTTTGAATTACTTGCGTCGCCCAGGAGGGGTTTGAATTACTCACATCGCCCCAGGAGGGGTTTGAATTTGCCATCATTCACTAACCCTTGCAGTGTTGGGACCCAGGAGGAGGACTTAAAGAGTGGGGTACTGTTATGGCTCTGGCTGCTGTGCAGCCGCCTCACCACCAGAGGTCCCCCACGAGCATGCTCTCCTGGCTGGCCCAGTCCACCCTCCTTGTCTGCTCTATGTTCTGGACTTCCTTTATAACCCTGCCTAGCATATCCCTCGGTGCTTCGGCATCAAGCTCAATTGGGCTCCTTGCTCTAGCCTCTTGCATGTCTCTGTGTTGCCTTTGGGCATTCTGTATTGCCTTGCTGCCTTCAGGCTCCCTGTCCTGGTGCTCTGCCTTGTTGCCTTTGGGTGTTTGTGTTTCCTGTTCAGTGTAAGTCTTGTCTAGTCATTGTCTGTCCTGTTGTTTAGGTCCCCTCAGTTCAGTTCACACATACCTACAGTCAGTAGCACTCTTACTTAATCCCTACCCCTTCCCTGCCCCCCCCCCCCCACCTCCACCCCAGTTACTACATCAGTTGTAATGTAAAGCCCAGTTGGCTGAATTATTCTGTTGTCTGGAAACCGATGTGATGTCTCGTGCGAACGTCGGTATAGAAAAACGTTAAATAAATAAATAAATAAATAAATAAATACTTGCACACTATCCTGTATCCACCCTTACCTGCACTCGGCTCCAGTGTTCTGACCATCTTTACCTGCACTCACTTCCATACATACCTCCATGCTGCTTCAGTGTATCAAGCTCACCCTTACCTCCATGCACCTGCTTCAGAGATTCTTCCAGCCTGTATCATTCTTCCTCCTGCCAGCTCCATAGGTATCTTCCCAGCCAGTACTCAGCTCCACAGGTTCCAGCCAGCACCCAGCCTTACACACTTCTACCTGAACCAGTTTCCTCTCCAGCCAGTATCAAAGACTCTCCTCCAACTCCTGTTTCTCTCCATCCAGAGTCACTCCTGAAGGTGGTGTTCACTATACCTGACCACTGCCTAATCGTAACAACACACCTACCTGCACCAGATTCTTCTCCAGCTAGTATCTGAGGCTCTCCTCCAACTCCTGTTTCTCTCCATCTGGAGTCACTCCTACAGGTGGTGTTCACTACACTGACCACTGCCTAATCGTAACAGTGAGAGAGGGCATAAATGTGATTGAGCCTGTTTGTAAGTGAGATAGAACATGTGTTTGATTGAGAGCTTGTGTGTAAGTGAAATAGAGAGAGCATGTGTGTGATTGAAAGCCTGTGTGTAAGTAAGAGAGAGCGAGAGCATTGTGTGATTGAGCGAGACTGGCCAGAGAGGTGACTGGTATGAGTGTGCTTGTGTGTGTGAGAGACAGAGAGACTGGTTGGGGAGATGATTGGTGTGTGAGAGACATAAACTGGTCCTGAGAGTGTGACTGGTGTATGTGTGTGTGTGTGTGTGTGTGTGTGTGTGTGTGTGAGAGAGAGAGAGAGAGAGAAAGAGAGAAGAAACTGGTTGTGGTCCCTAAGGAAGAGGACTGTGAGGACAGCTTCAGCAGCTACTGCTGCTTCTGGTGTAGCCTGCAAGGGAAAGGAGTAGGAGAACTGCTGGAGAGGGTAAGTAAAGGTGGCTTTTTAAGTTCATTTTTCTTGACTGACTACCATTTTAATTATTGGGTAGTATGTGATGTGTCTGCTGTTTGAAATATTTTATTGGTGATTGGTAAAGCTTTCAAAATTTGCATGAGTCATTAATTATTGGATATTCTATTCATCAGCTGTTTTGAAATTATTTTATTTTTATGATTTTATAATTATGATTACTGATTTATATATCTTGATTTTATTGATTTGTTTCACAAGGAATAGTGAAATTTTTGTTTTTCCATTGTTACACTGTATAGAGTCTGGCGTGATGCGTTTTACAGTTCAGTTTTTGTCTGCATATTTCTGTTTATACTTTGTGGCTTTATTCTGTATTTGGTGAGGGTCTGTCGCTGCTCTGGGTGTATGACCATGATGAGAGATTCTGCTAGCATATAGTGTCTGTATAGAGATCTATAGCAATCGGGTTTGTTTTGTTTCCTCAGTAGGTGGTGTATTGGTATTCTAGGACCCAGTGTAATATTTACCCTTGCTTTTTCACAGGTAGGGTTATTGTTGTTTGAGTCCTTGGTGTTATTACTGTTATGTTACGATGGGATTGCAGTATATGTTTTGAGTGTCTTTTTTGTAGGGTTTTGTGTTAGTTCACAATGTGCCTGGCAGTGGAAGGTGTTTGTGCTGCTGTTACTCAGGCCTGCTCTCGGACGCGTGTTTTCCCTTACCCCTTATTTATTTATTTATTTATTTAGGATTTTTATATACCGACATTCTCAATACAAATATCAAATCAGGTCGGTTTACATAGAACAAAACTGTCGCGGTTAAGGCGTTACATTAAACAGAGTTTCTGAACATAAGAACATAATTATTAAATATTAAATATTAAATAGACAACAATAACTCTCAAAATAACGTGAATAAATGTAGAGAATAGCTAAAAAAGAGGGTAGGCTAAATAGGGATATACAGGTAACGGAGAACAGTGTTGATGGGCAAAAAACATGAGTAATACATGAGCTAGAGAACTAATGCATCAACAAAGGAGTCTTTTCAAAACACGTGGGCTGTCCAGAACAGGCGTAATAGGGCCTTGAGGGGGTATGGGCGGTCGTGGAACTTATAGTGGAACTTATAGTGGACTAGGTATGCGCGCGGGATACAGTAAGTAAAATGTGCAGCCAAGCCGCACATTTTACTCTAAGAAATTAGCGCTAGTTTCTGCCGGCACAGGGAAAGTGCACAGAAAAGCAGTAAAAACTGCTTTTCTGTGCACCCTCCGACTTAATATCATAGCGATATTAAGTCGGAGGTCCCGAAGGGTGTAAAAAGTAAAAAAAAAAAAGAAAAGAAAAAAAATTAAATTGGGCGGCGGCTGTCAGGCTGAAAACTGGACGCTCAATTTTGCCGGCGTCCGGTTTCCGAGCCCGTGGCTGTCAGCGGGCTCGAGAACCGATGCTGGAAAAATTGAGCGCCAGCTGTCAAACCCGCTGACAGCCGCCGCTCCAGGGCAAAAGGAGGCGCTAGGGACGCACTAGTATCCCTAGCGCCTCCTTTTCCCTGTTTCTACCGCACCAGCTAATTTGAAAACTGAATCGCGCGCACCGACGGGGGGCCGGTGCGCGTGCCAGGAGAGCGGGCGTTCGTCCACTCTCCCGTGGACTTTACTGCATCGACCTGACTGTGAGGTGACACCAGAATTTGAAAATATCTTTTAGTACGATGAGCTGTAAGGGAAACATCCAAGCTCCATTGTTTGGGGGAATTTCAGTGGATGCACAGAGTTAGAGAACTGGAGGTGCAGGATTTATATTGACATTCTGTCCCTTCCTATATATTCCGACTTCACTCTCATAGCCATATAGAATTAGTTGAATGAGGCTATCAAATAATTTTATAGTGTAAATTGGCCAGCTTTTTAAAATTACGCAGAAGACCCGTTGGACTTTTTTATTAACACTTTTTTTTTTTATAACCAATTTTAAAGCAGGATCCATGCTATAGAGGTGGGTGTGATGAAGAAATGTCATTTTGACTCCCCTCCCCCCCCCCAACAATTCTTCTGTCTAGAGACGCCACTGATTTTCTGTGACCTTAAGCATTAGTACAAGAAGGATTAAGGGGGGCATACTGGAGAGGCACACAAATGCATTAGCCCCCGGGCGCCGGAGACCCTTGGTGCGCCACTGGGTGTGAACCATATGGGGCCGCAAGTGGTGGCAAAGAGGAGTGGAGATTTGGCGGGCCGCGAGCAGTGCCCAACCTGCTCGTGAACCAGAAAACCACACAGTCGGTGGGCATGATCGAGAATGAGGTAGGAGTCAGGGCCGAGACCAGGGCGTGGCGGCGTGCCCCGGGGGGGGCGCAAGGGAGAAGGCTCACCTAGGGCGCCAAATCCCCTTGCACCGACCCTGCCCAGTACTCAATAGCAGGATCAGCTTTGGTTCATCTAAAACAAGGTAACAAACCTTTACCAGGCTTCACCATTGAACTCAAGACATTGGCTTCTGAATTACATTGGGACCCAAGGTGCATGAAAACCCTATTTTTTGAAGGTCTGAACTCCTAGCTGAAAGATATTATGAATCGCCTTCTGAAGATAAGCGGAGTTAGCAATCTGTTATGAATCGCCTCCTGAAGAGAGGCGGAGTTAGCAATCTGTTATGATCTATTCCCAATGAGGGGAGGAGTTAGCAATATGTTATGAACTGCTCCTGCGAAAGGAAGAGTTAGCCATCTGAGATTCTCAGCTCCTGTAGAGGGAGTACTTAGTAATCTGTTATAAATCTGCTAGGGAGTTAGCAATCATTGTGAATCGGTTGCTGGATACTCCTGTTGGAGGAGGAGTAGCAAACTGTTATCAGCGAAGTGCTTGGAGAGGGCACTCAACTGAAGAGAAATGTAGATAGGTGAATCCTTGGGCTGATGGCAGATGAAAGCGCCCCCAGGAGGATATCCTGAGATGGACCACCTGCTAGGCTTGGGTATGGAGACAGACAAAGACAGTTCTTTTATTAGACAGGTTAGTAGAACCACCAGAGGTGGCAGTAGTGAGCTGGTATGCCCAGCAGGGCTGAAGTCCCTCAGGTACTGGAACAGCGATCCCAGGATTGCTGAGCTGTAGATAAACTATAGATAGTGAGTAGACAGGATATGCGGTGTTCATAGCCAGAACTAGATGACAAAACTCACAAATGGTCTTTAAGAAGCTCAGTAGCTGGAAACGGTTCAGCCCTCAAGAAGCGAGTACCTGGTTCCAGGGAAAGCTCTGAGAGTGTGATAGTAACTCACAATTGTCAGTATCTGCGATAGCTTCCAGGCAGTAGAGAATCTTAGTGTCCAGGAACATGGGCCCTCGAGGAGCGAGTACCAGTTCCTATCTGCAATCTGAAATAGAGAAAAGAAAGCGAGGCCCCTGAGCAGAAGTTCTTGGAGGAGAAGTCCATTAATGGCTATTAATCAATTATACTTAGGGAATAGCCACTGCTATTAATTGTATCAGTAGCATGGGTTCTTCTTAGTGTTTGGGTAATTGCCAGGTTCTTGTGGCCTGGTTTTGGCCTCTGTTGGAAACAGGCTGCTGGGCTTGATGGACCCTTGGTCTGAGCCAGCATGGCAATTTCTTATGTTCTTATGAGGACCGGGTAACCTGGTAAGTCCGAGGAGGCAGAGTAGCTTAGAGAGACAAGTGAGACCAAGTCAATCCTTACTAGGGGTGTGCATTCGGATTGACCGCATTAGTAAAACGCAACTCATATTTTTTTTTTACTTAAAAAATTGATTCGACATAAACGATCGGATTTCCCACATATCGAACATAGATATGTTCGATATGTGGGAAATCGCGATTGTTGAGCCAAAATAAAAATTTAAACCCCCTCACCCTCCTTAATCCCCCCCCCAGACTTACCACAACTCCCTGGTGATCGAGCGAGGAGTGAGGACGCCATTTCTGCAATCCTTGGCGAGAAGCATGTGACGTCGGCGGCACGTCGAGTGACGCCGGCGTCACGTGATTCCCGGCTCGTTCGCGCCGGACGGCTCGTTCGGCCCAAAAAGAACTTTTGGCCAGCTTGGGGGGGTCAGGAGGCCCCCCCAAGCTGGCCAAAAGTTCTTTTTGGGCCGAACGAGCTGTCCGGCGCAAACGAGCCGGGAATCACGTGGCGCCGCGTCACTCAGACGCGACGTCACGTGATTCCCGGCAAGTTCGCGCCGGACGGCTCGTTCGGCCCAAAAAGAACTTTTGGCCAGCTTGAGGGGGTCAGGAGGCCCCCCCAAGCTGGCCAAAAGTTCTTTTTGGGCCGAACGAGCCGTCCGGCGCGAACTTGCCGGGAATCACGTGACGTCGGCGTCACGTGATTCCCGGCTCGTTCGCGCCGGACGGCTCGTTCGGCCCAAAAAGAACTTTTGGCCAGCTTGGGGGGGTCAGGAGGCCCCCCCAAGCTGGCCAAAAGTTCTTTTTGGGCCGAACGAGCCGTCCGGCGCGAACGAGCCGGGAATCACGTGACGCCGCGTCACTCGACGTGCCACCGACGTCACATGCTTCTCGCCAAGGATTGCAGAAAATGACGTCCTCACTCCTCGCTCGATCACCAGGGAGTTGTGGTAAGTCTGGGGGGGGGATTAAGGAGGGTGAGGGGGTTTAAATTTTTTTTTTGCACATATGTACATATACCCAACTCATTAGATTTTTTTTATGTCCATATTGGCCGCAAGTGGGACCCCCTTTCGGACATAAAAAATATGAACATAAAATTTTGCTCTGCACATCCCTAATCCTTACTAACTCGATTCATTAGCAAATACTGAGACCTTTTATACTGGAAGTGGATGACGTCATCTCGGGGGACGCCCCCCGAGGTTCACGCCCTACGTCATCAGGAATATGGTGGATCCGCAGCATTGAGCCGCGGAGTGAGAGTGTCGAGCAGCGACGGATGCAACAAAATATGAACTGGTGACTCGTGAGATGCCCAAGACCTTAGCAGAACTTATGAAGTTGGCAGCAAAGATTGATCATCGAATTCGCCACAAAGTTCAAGAGGTCAAGAGTCCCAGATGAGACTCTCCAGGGAGAGATTAGTTTCAAGTCTGTACCCAGGCCTACACTCCCAGGGCCTGCTATTGGCAAAGAAGAACCAATGCAATTGGGCCACAGTAATTTGACTTCAAAAGAGAGATGATTCCGAAAGAGGATGGGACTATGCATGTACTGTGGATAAGCTGGTCATGCTATACAAACATGCCCTATATGTCCGGGAAACTGGAAGACCTAAGTCCTGTGGGAAGACTCTTAGGTCTAACTGCACCCTCTCCTCCACTCTCTCTTCCAGTATCTTTAATCTGCAGGCCTTTGAAATATCAGACCCTTGCCTTAGTAGACTCTGGGGCAGAGGGAAATTTCATTCTGAAATGTCTAGTGGAACACTTACGGATCCCTACCACTACTATGATGTCTCCATTACTATTGTCCTCTATTCATGGAGAGCCCTTACCGGGTGAAGTAACTCTGCTTACAGAACCAGTGAGCTTGCATACCGATGCTCTTCATACAGAGACTATTTCCTTCTTTGTGCTAGAGAAGGCCATGCACCCTTTGGTACTTGGCCTACCGTGGCTGCAGAAACACATGCCACAATTCAACTGGACCACTTTGGAGCTTTCACGTTGGGGTCCAGATTGTCATGGAAAATGCTTAATGGAAGTCTTTCTAATACCATGCATGTCAACTAGCCTGGGTTGCCGCCTCAATATGCATGTTACCAAGATGTATTCTCATAAGAAGCTGCTGATGTGTTACCTCCACACAGATCATACGACTGTGCAATTAATTTGAAGCTAAATAAGGAACCACCCTAAGGAAAGGTCTACCCCCTCTCTGTAGTGGAGAATAAGGCGATTGCGGAATACATCCAGGAGAATCTCCAGAAAGGCTTCATAAGACCTTCTAAGTCTCCTGCTGGTGCAGGATTTTTCTTCAAGGGGGAAAAAGGACAGAATGTTACATCCACGCATTGACTACAGAGGTCTGAATGAGATCACTATAAAGGACCGCTACCCTTTACCACTCATCTCAGAGCCATTTGATAGGTTACAGGGATCCAAGATATTCTCCAAGCTTGACCTCAAAGGAGCATATAATTTAATTTGCACTGGCGATGAATGGAAGACGGCTTTTAATACTCGGGATGGACACTTTGAATACCTGATGATTCCCTTTGGCTTGTGCAACGCCCCGGCTGTCTTCCAAAACATGATGAACGATATTCTGCATGATTTATCAATGTGTCATTGTCTACTTAGACGACATCTTGATATTTTCTCAGGACCTGCAATCCCATCAGGAAGATGTCAAAATAATTCAGAGACTTTGCGAGAACCGCTTGTATGCCAAATTGTCTAAATGTGAATTTTATAAAGAATCTGTGCCCTTCTTAGGTTACATTGTCTCAAACAATGGTTCCAAAAGGACCTCAGAAGCTTGAGAGCATTCAAAAATGGCCACAACCCATGGGCCTAAAAGCTCTAAGACTATTTTTGGGATTTACCAATTAGTACCGGACCTTTATTAAAAATTACTCTTCATTGACTGTTCCATTAACAGCAATGACTAAGAAGGGAGCCAACGCTGCTACTTGGTCTATGGAAGCTGTGACTGTGTTCCAGAAGTTAAGACACCTTTCAAAGCAAACATGTCTCCACCATTCAGACCCTACTCGACCCTTCATTGTGGAAGTCAATGCCTGTGATGTAGGTGTAGGGGCCATGCTAAGCCAGACCGTTGATTCAAAGATATTGCACCCCTGTGCATTCTTTTCCTGACACTTCTCACCAGCGGAGAAGAACTACAGCATTATGCGGACTTTTCAGCTTGGAGAAGAGACGAATGAGGGGGGATATGATAGAGGTGTTTAAAATCATGAGAGGTCTAGAACGGGTAGATGTGAATCGGTTATTTACTCTTTCGGATAGTAGAAGGACTAGGGGACACTCCATGAAGTTAGCATGGGGCACATTTAAAACTAATCGGAGAAAGTTCTTTTTTACTCAACGCACAATTAAACTCTGGAATTTGTTGCCAGAGAATGTGGTTCGTGCAGTTAGTATAGCTGTGTTTAAAAAAGGATTGGATAAGTTCTTGGAGGAGAAGTCCATTACCTGCTATTAAGTTCACTTAGAGAATAGCCACTGCCATTAGCAATGGTTACATGGAATAGACTTAGTTTTTGGGTACTTGCCAGGTTATTATGGCCTGGATTGGCCACTGTTGGAAACAGGATGCTGGGCTTGATGGACCCTTGGTCTGACCCAGTATGGCATTTTCTTATGTTCTTATGTTCTTATGGATAAAGAACTGTTGGCAATAAAAATGGCATTTGAATAATGGCGCCCCTGGCTTGAAGTTGCCCAACATCAGATTACTGTTTACACTGATCACAAAAATCTGGAGTACCTCCGTCATGCTCAGCGCCTCAACCATAGACAGGCAAGGTGGTCCCTGTTCTAAATCAGAATTGACTTTTTGCTGAAATATCACCCTGGTGACAAGAATGTCAGAATAGACGCATTATCTTGCTCTTTCCTCTCAGAGGACGTACCTGATGAACCCCAGAATATTATTGACCCAAAGAAAGTGATTCTCACAGCTATACATCCGGTACCCCCGGGCAAGACCATTGTACTCTGCAATCTAAGAAAGAAATTGGTAAGATGGGTTCATGATTTGAAACTGGCCAGACACCCTGGTCAATGGCGAACCCTGGCCAAACTACAAAAGTACTATTGGTGGTCCACCATGAAAGAAGACACTCTAGCTTGCATAGCCTCTTGTTATAATTGTGCCAGACAGAAACCTCCGCACGGACGTCCTTGGGGCCTGCTTCAACCCTTGCCAGCACTTGATGAGCCCTGGACCCATATTACAACAGATTTTGTGGTGGACCTGCCATTTTATGGAGGTAACAATACCATTTGGGTTACAGTGGACCGATTTTCAAAGATGGCTCACTTTGTGGCACTCCTTGGCTTGCCATCAGCCATGGAACTTGTTAAGTTATTCATCAGTCACATCTTTCACCTACATGGCATGCCTAAACATATTGTTTCTGACAGAGGAGCACAATTGACAACAAAGTTCTGGAAAGCCTTGTGTAAGAAATTTGAAATAACACTTGACGTCACCTCTGCATATCATCCTCAGTCAAATGGCCAAACTGAGAGAATGAATAGAACTCTCAAACATTTCCTCCACGCTATGTCAGTTCTCTACAGAATGACTGGGCTGAACTGTTGCCCTGGGCTGAATTTGCATCCAGCATCATCTACTGGATCTACTCAATTTGAAGTGGTCTTTGGACGACAACCTTTACCAACTTTACCACTCCCACTTTCGGTGTCATCCCTGGCAGCTCAATCTACTTCCAAAAATATATAGCAGCTCTGGAGAAAGACTAAAGAGATGCTCCAAAAAGCAGGACAAAGAGCAAAGAAAAGCTATGACACTCACCGAAGCAAGGCTCCTGAATTCCAGCCTGGAGATAAAGTTTGTCTTTCTACTAAACATCTGAGACTTAATCTTCCACCTGCTCGATTTGCTCCATGTTTTGTCGGACCCTTTCCTATTCTCCAATAGTTGGGCTCTCTCACCTATAGTCTGAGACTCCCTCTAGCTATGCGGATTCACAATGCATTCCATGTTTTGCTGCTGAAACCACTTGTTCTTAGCGAGTTTTCCTATAAGACACCTGAACCTACCCCAGTTGATGCAGAAGAAGACATTGAATATAAGGTTGATGCCATCCTTGATGTAAGAAAGAGAGGCGGAGTTTGGGAATACCTCCTGTCATGGGAGGGATACGGTCCAGAAGAAAACTCTTGGGAACCATTGGCTAATATCATGGACAAAGAGGTTCTTCATCGATCACAACCTCAAAAACCTAGACCAGATAGGGGGTCTGGAGGGGGCCCTTTGAAGGGAGGTACTGTTGCGTCCGTCAGTCTCAGATGGCTTCGATCTTTGTGCCTTACCTTTCTTCCTTCTCTCTCCTCAAACCTTGGGAAGATGGCTGCTACCGCGTCTTCATGCCACTCTCTCCGGTATCCCTGGATTGGCAATGGCGACGGTGTTTGCCATGATTTTCCTGAGGGCCTCCTAGGGTGCGCGCGTGCATGCCACACATGTATATATCCACATCATGGCGGGAACCTCGGGGGCGTCTCCTACGAGTGACATCATCACATGTTGGTATTTAGCCTACCCTTCATTTGCTAACAAACTGAGTTATCAAGGATTGGATTGCCTCTGATCTAAACTGCTCGCCACTTCCTAGTTGCCGCAGGAAACTCTCTCTGCCCTTCGGGGTATTTCCTCACTAACATGGGTACCCGCTCCTCAGGGGCCCTTCTGCTCTATTTCAGTTACCTATCTTGGGATATTGGGTACTCGCTCCTCGAGTGCCTGCTCTCCCTAATCTGGTGCCTGCCACTGAACAACTTCTGCCTGCCTGGATCTTCAACTATACAGCTTCTGCTTCAGTGAGTACTAACCCTTTCAGACTGTCTCATCTTCAGCTTCAGCACACTGTGCCTACACCCGGGTCCTGTCCCTGCTACGCCACGCTGCCGATCACCTACTCGAGTGTAAGACTGGTCTCCTCTGCTGAGGACCCCTGGACTACTTCACTGGGTTACCTCCACTGCTGCCCACTTCCCAGGCAGTACCATCTAGCTTTACAATAAATACAACTTCTCTGTGTCTGCATGTATAGAGTCTAGTCAAGTACTGCAGTTCCTCATGGGGCTCTTCCCCGTGGGAGTGGCCATCACCGCAGTACCAAAGAATCAACTCCAACACCTCATAACCATAACAAACTGTACTTATGCACTTCAGCTGATAACAAAGGAACTTGAAGGGCTCTCAGGAATAAGAAAACTGCTACTCAAGTTCAAATCTACAATATCAACCTATGTTGACTTTGTAGTTTACACAGTGCCTCTGTAAACAATGGGAACCCAGAGGATGAACCAGAGTACAACTACCACCACTTTCCTATAGCACTGGAAACATTAATGGCACCTAAGAAACATCTAGGGAAAATGGCCCCTATTATAAAGGTCATGAATACTATTGAGCATATGAAATATCCAAGCTCCAAGCTGGACAGACAGGCAAAGCATTAGAGGTCAGGCCCTCATAGGGACATAAGGCCTGGATGGACAGGCACAGCATTAGAGGTCAGGGCCTAGTAGGGATGAAAATCCTGGACAGACAGGCACAGCATTAGAGGTCAAGCCTTCATAGGGAAATACATCCTGGACGGACAGGCACAGCATTAGAGGTCAAGCCCTGAGAAGTATGCCTGAACAGAAAACCAACATGGAGAAGGAAAATCCCCAGAAGCCTCTGCTATTCTTTAGCCTGCCTGGGCTGAATGAACTCTGTGACTTTCTGAGCATGACGTTGCAGAATGTTCCTGAACAGGTAGACAAGCTGGCACTAGAAAGGTGAGGCCTATTCATTGGGTCACAAAGAAGAAACCAACGGCGGGAGCTTCAGGCACTATTCTGTTAAAATCTCACTGGACAAGATAATTAACAGAACAAAGGATTATTTGGAGGGTGAGGGCAAATGGGCTACGCCTGGGAAAACTAATCAGGGCAGTTCAGAGATAGGTTGTCATGTCAACAGCATGATGTGACTCTGTAAATGATTCTCTGGGCAGTCACGTAAGTCTAGAAGCTTCCACAATACTGTATGTTTATCTATAAAAGAAGGATCACTTTATTTATTTTATTTAAAAACTTTTCTATACCGTCGTTTAGTAGTATACCATCACAACGGTTTACAGATAGGCACATAAATAAGTCTGGTTAGGATTATAAAGTAGGTGCCAATAAAGTTTCGGTTACATGATTCATATAATATACGCTATTTGGATTGTGGATTGAAAGTTCCATTTATATGAATAATAGGATATCCATATGAGAATACTGTACTCTTAAATTAATCTTTAGGTATGAGAAAAATAATAAAGGAGGGATAACTGCTATTTGTTGACTTTTAACAGTGTGCCGGAGTTCTGTTTCTTGTCCGCTAGTATTCCTTACTCTCCACTCTCATTGTGAAAAGCTTTTTTGAAGAGCCACATTTTTTTTTTTTTTTTGTAAACTTATTTTTATTATGAAGTTTCCTTGCCATAGAACAACATTGATAGTGCACACTGATACAAGAAGCACAGCTATCAAAACCCAGCTGTTACACAAGTATGCTGGAGAAAAGCACAACAATCTTAACCAGAACCCATGTAAGACAAAAAGTGCAACATAAGAAACTAACAGTCAATTTAGGCACTGTAAGCTGCGTCCCCCCACCCCCTCCCTCCCGACCCCCTTCCCCTCTCCCCCCTACAGATGAACCAAAGGTCCAAACACTGAGGTATAAAAAGGACGAGTAATTCCAGCAGCATAGGGAGTGTCAATGCAAATGCTTGATGTGACAATATGTCCAATCCAATCCAAAATCGCTCAGTCAGGAACCGACATCGGAGAGGCTCAAGACTTCTTCATGTCATTGGGTCCAAAATCACACTTCTAGCACGAGCAGTCAAGGCCATCAAATAAGGATTCCAAACCGCCAGGAAGTCCGAATATTTCTTCGGCGACGGTGAGGTCTTTGCTGTCATGTGTTCGTAAATCACCAATCTATGTAATTGCAACCTCCATTGTAAAACAGTAGGTGGGTCCTTACTCATCCAGTGTAGCA
This sequence comes from Rhinatrema bivittatum, assembly GCF_901001135.1. Lineage (NCBI taxonomy): Eukaryota > Metazoa > Chordata > Amphibia > Gymnophiona > Rhinatrematidae > Rhinatrema > Rhinatrema bivittatum. The sequence continues at coordinate 494,987,897 of NC_042617.1, forward strand.
AAATCGATTTCTTTGCCAACAATAAAGCTTTACACAAGAACCAAGTCTGTTCCCGAGTAGGGGACCAGGAAGACGTGGTGTCCACTATGTGAAGTAAGCACAATTTTGGCTCCAGAGGTATAGATTGTGTCAACAGACGGCCAAGATAAGCCAAAATGTTCGTCCAAAATTTCTGGATCATGGCGCAATCCCAGAAATTGTGAAAAAAGGATGCCAGGGCCATGGGACATTTTAGACAAGAAGCAGAAGAGGCAATGTGCCACTTGAAAGCCATCTGAGGAGCAATGTATATTCTATGCAGGACTTTGTAGTGAGTTTCCTGGAGAAGCACGTTCTCCACACTTTTCGGTATCCGTCGAAAGCATTTGGCCAATTGCGAAACCGGCAGGCGGGCCATCAAGTCCCGAGTCCACAGGTCAGCCAGCTTCTGTAAATTAGATGCAGAGTCCAGAGATTGTAGCGCCTTAACCATGGCAGCACATGACACCGTTAAAGGGGAAGACTTATGTCTGAAGAAGCTTTGCAAAGGTTCATGATCATGGTCGGCCAATGATAACCCCTCCCAGGCTTGCAGAGCATGTCGTATTTGAAGATAACCATAGAAAACTAGAGGTAGATATCCGATAAGTAGACTGCAGCTCTGCGAAGGAGTAAAGATGCAGACCCGGCGGAGCTAGTAGTTGACGGACATGTGTGAGGCCTACTGCTTGCCAATGTTGAAATGCAGAGTTTTCCCAACTTGGGGAGAAGGTGGGGAGACCCACTATCGTAGAAAACGTCAAAGTCCGCCACGAGATCTTCAGTAAAGAACAGAGTCTTTTCCATGCCGTACGGCATGCTACCATATAGGGAAACTTGCACACAGGAGTAGGCATTGAAGAATTCGGTGCCACCAGAATGTTTCCCAGGCTCAATGGCGTACACCAGCCCGCCAGCAGCTCCCTTGGGATTAATCCCTCTGTCATTCCTATCCAATTACTTATGTGGCATAGCAAAATTGCCATATTGTATTGATGAATGTTGGGGCACTTAAGTCCTCCATCCGGTACAGTGCGTATCAGGGTGGAGAGCTTGATCCTCGCTTTCTTATTACGCCAAAAAAAACGGCTCAACGCAGTATGAAGCTCTTGAACGTGTTGACGTTTTATCCAAAGTGGTAACATGTGCAGGATATACAGCCATTTTGGCAATTCAATCATCTTAAAGAGTTGTATCCGGTAGGGATGTGAATCGTTTTTCAACGATTAAAATTATCGTCCGATAATGTTAATATCGTCTTAAATCGTTATAGAACACGATACAATAGAAATTCTAACGATTTATCGTTAAAAATCGTTAAATCGTGTTAGTGCGCACTAACGGGAGTTAGTGCGCACTAACTCCCAGTTAGTGCGCACTAACTCGATTTAGTGCGCACTAACTGAAAATGATACAAATAAACACTTTCCAGGTCACTGAAGGTCAGTTAGGAATGAATATGTGTTCCTATTGGCTGGCTGCCCTCTTATCTATTGATGTTACCAAGGTTACCACTGAGGTGATGGTTGGGGGGATGGGAAATGGAACTGGAAACTAACGAACACCAACAGAAAATGAAACAAAGTGTTCACACTTCCCAGGTCAGTAAAGGTCACTTAGGAATGAATATGTATTCCTATTGGCTGGCTGTGCTCTTATCTATTGATGTTACCAAGGCTAACACTGAGGTAATGGTTGAGGGGATGTGAAATGGAAACAGTTGGAAGCTTGACAAAAAAAGTAATGTAATGATCAGCACTCACGTGACTAGAACTTGTTTGTTTATTATTTTTGTTAGCAGGCACCTGAAATGCTAGTGCATGTTGAATTTGCCAATCACTGTGCATTTTAGAAAGGTGGTCCTGGCTGGAACTGTACACAGTTCAAATATATGTAATTGATTGTTGGTAAGTGTAGATTTTAAGTGATTTTCCTGCACACAGTGCCCTAACCCTGGCACCAGGGGTGTTGTGATCTTCCTGCACACAGTGCCCTAACCCTGATACCAGTCTGAGACAGCTCCCTCCCTGCATTACTAGTGAGAGGCTGGCTTCACAGACAGGGGGGAGCTGCCTGACCCTCACTCCTGACTTCCCCCATGTCCCAGCTAGTGAATGGTGTGTGGGTGAGGGGGGGGGGGATGGTGAAGTCTGAGACAGCTCCCTCCCTGCATTACTAGTGAGAGGCTGGCTTCACAGACAGGGGGGAGCTGCCTGACCCTCACTCCTGACTTCCCCCATGTCCCAGCTAGTGAATGGTGTGTGGGTGAGGGGGGGGGGGAAGGATGGTGAAGTCTGAGACAGCTCCCTCCCTGCATTACTAGTGAGAGGCTGGCTTCACAGACAAGGGGGAGCTGCCTGACCCTCACTCCTGACTTCCCCCATGTCCCAGCTAGTGAATGGTGTGTGGGGGAGGGGGGGGGGAGGATGGTGAAGTCTGAGACAGCTCCCTCCCTGCATTACTAGTGAGAGGCTGGCTTCACAGACAGGGGGGAGCTGCCTGACCCTCACTCCTGACTTCCCCCATGTCCCAGCTAGTGAATGGTGTGTGGGTGAGGGGGGGGGGGGAGGATGGTGAAGTCTGAGACAGCTCCCTCCCTGCATTACTAGTGAGAGGCTGGCTTCACAGACAGGGGGGAGCTGCCTGACCCTCACTCCTGACTTCCCCCATGTCCCAGCTAGTGAATGGTGTGTGGGTGAGGGGGGGGAGGATGGTGAAGTCTGAGACAGCTCCCTCCCTGCATTACTAGTGAGAGGCTGGCTTCACAGACAGGGGGGAGCTGCCTGACCCTCACTCCTGACTTCCCCATGTCCCAGCTAGTGAATGGTGTGTGGGTGAGGGGGGGGGGAGGATGGTGAAGTCTGAAACAGCTCCCTCCCTGCATTACTAGTGAGAGGCTGGCTTCACAGACAGGGGGGAGCTGCCGGACCCTCACTCCTGACTTCCCCCATGTCCCAGCTAGTGAATGGTGTGTGGGTGAGGGGGGGGGAGGAGGATGGTGAAGTCTGAGACAGCTCCCTCCCTGCATTACTAGTGAGAGGCTGGCTTCACAGACAGGGGGGAGCTGCCTGACCCTCACTCCTGACTTCCCCCATGTCCCAGCTAGTGAATGGTGTGTGGGTGAGGGGGGGAGGAGGATGGTGAAGTCTGAGACAGCTCCCTCCCTGCATTACTAATGAGAGGCTGGCTTCACAGACAGGGGGGAGCTGCCTGACCCTCACTCCTCCGGGGTGATCTTCCTGCACACAGTGCCCTATCCCTGATACCAGGGGTGTTGTGATCTTCCTGCATGCAGTGCCCTATCCCTATTAATACCAGGAGTGTTGTGATCTTCCTGCACGCAGTGCCCTATCCCTAATACCAGGGGTGTGTGATCTTCCTGCATGCAGTGCCCTATCCCTGATACCGGGATGTGTGCAAGAAGATCCCAACACCCCCGGTATCAGGAATAGGGCACTGTGTGCAGGAAGATCACAATACCCCTGGTATCAGGGTTAGGGCACAAGTTCTAGTCACATTGACTGATCACATTACTTGTTTTGTCAAGCTACCAACTGTTTCCATTTCCCATCCCCCATATACTGTCAGTGGGAAGCTTGGTAACATGAATAAATAAGAGGGCAGCCAATAGGAATACATATTCATTCCTAAACTGACCTTAACTGACCTGAAAAGTGTCAAATTGTATCATTTTCAGTTAGTGCGCACTAACTCTCCGTTAGTGCGCACTAACTCCCGTTAGTGCGCACTAACTCGAGTTAGTGCGCACTAATCGGAAAAAACTATTTTTAACGATTTTTTAACTAAAAAATCGTGCCTAACACGATTTTCTTGCCCTGCCACACGATTTCTATCGTTAAGACGATATGGAAAACGATTCACATCCCTAGTATCCGGCCCGTAAGGGACAGCGGCAGCCCCTTCCAGTCATTTAGTTTTTTCTTTGTATTCTGAAGCAGCGGCAGAATGTTAACAGCATATATATCAGTAATATCAATAGGTATTCGTATCCCCAAATACTTCATAGTGGATGTAACCCATCTCAACGGGAACTCTCCCGGCCATTGAGCATGCACATGACCAGTAACATCTATGGCTTCGGACTTATCAATATTGATTTTTAACCCAGAGAAAATCCCAAACTGTTCCTGAAGGTGCATCACTCCCAGCAATGATGTCGTTGGATTAACCACAAAGATAAGGACATCATCCGCAAAGGCGGCCACCTTGAATTCCGCCCCCCCTATTTTTATCCCTTCTATATCGGAACGAGCATTAATAATTCGTAACAGGGGGTCCAGAGAAAGTATGTAAAGCAGCGGGGAAAGAGGACACCCCTGCCGGACTCCCCGAAAAAGCTGAAAGGGGGCAGAGAGCAAACCATTCGCCACTATCATAGATTGAGGGTTTTGATAGAGTTGCATAATGTTTTGCAATATGGGGCCTTGGAATCCAAATCTTTGTAAGACTGAGAATAAGTAGGGCCAGGCCACCCTGTCAAATGCCTTCTCCGCATCGAACCCCACAGCCAGAGCAGGAATATTATGATTTTTACAGTGCGTCATGGCCGCCCACAAACTCAAAAGATGTCTGCTGGCCTTCCTTCCCTGAACAAAACCCACTTGGCTGTCAGATATTAAACAAGGCAAAATTCCACTCATCCTAGTTGCCAATATTCTGGCAAATAACTTAACATCATAATTGAGTAAGGAAATGGGTCGATAAGATGCAGGGTTTAACGGGTCTTTGCCACTTTTCGGGAGCACCGTGATGTATGCCCTCGTAGCTATGTTGGTGAAACCATCTCTAGAGATCACCGAAAAGTAAGACCTTAGAGTCTCCCCAATGGCACCTCCCAACAACTTATAATAGTCTGCATTGAGGCCATCTGGACCAGGCGCCTTATGCGATTTACTGGACTTTATCCCTTCTACAATTTCTTGAGTGGTGATCGGGGCATTTAAGAACTCCAACTGCTCAGTGGACAGGGTGGGTAGGGTCACATCACGAAAAAAGGTGGTCTCCACTTCCCCCGCCTGAGCACTAGGCTCAGCTGCATATAATTTTTAATAAAACTCTCGGAACACTTCACAAATTTTTGGACCCGTAGTATGCCGTATCCCCTGTTTGTCTTTGAGGGCAGCAATAAATGTGGCACCCCTCTGTACCCGGACCTGATTCGCCAACAATGTCCCCATTTTGTTCCCAAATCTGTATAGTTTATGTGAGTAATATAATAAGTCATGTTGCGTCCGACGATGAATAAAACTATTGAGGGTAAATAGTAAATCCCTATAGTCTTTCTTTAATTGGGGCGTAGGGTGGGCAATAAGCTTGCGCTTCGCGTTTTGGACTGCAATCCCCATATCTATAAGCGTTTTGTTCGCCTGCTTCCTTTGTCGTATCACATACGCAGTGATTTCCCCTCTCATAGTGGCCTTGCCCGCTTCCCAGAACAACGAAGGGTTCTCTTGATGTTGCCCATTATACTGAACGTAGTCCTGCCATTTATGAGTGAGATAAGATTTAAAGGCCTTATCCTCTGCAAGATGGGCGGGAAAACGCCACCTAGTCTGTGCTCTCCGTGGACCCCCCAATCCCGCATCTACCCAAATCATCGCATGATCTGAACACTCTGTAGGTCCAATCTCTGCTCTCCCAATCTTAGAAAAGCAGGGGAAGATACCAAAATATAGTCTATGCGGGACATGGATAAGTGTGCTCTTGCTACATGAGTGAAGTCTGTCACTTCAGGGTGGAGTATCCGCCAGGGATCTAATAGTTGCAATTGGTGACACAAATAAGGCAGCCCCCTATCAGTGGATATCCTCATGCCCGGTCCCGGGGCGGACCTATCTAATCTAGGGTCCATCACCTGATTAAAATCACCAGCTAGGAATAGTAAACCTTGTTGATTCAGTGATAACACTTGTACCAAATTCGTGAAGAAACTGTGTTGGTACACATTCGGGGCGTAAACACAACAAAGGGTAACCATCTGTCCGAATAGTTGCCCTATCACCAAAACATAGCGGCCTTCAGAGTCCGCCAGCACTTTGGAAGCCTCAAAAACCACATTTTTTCCTATCAGAATAGCCACTCCCGCTTTCTTATGTGACGCCGGGGAATGATATACCTTACTGACCCAATCCCTGGATAGTTTTAGACTCTCCACTGCAGAGAGGTGCGTCTCCTGCAAAAATGCAATGTGGGCCTTATGCCTTCGTAATGATTGCAAGACTTTTGCCCGTTTTACTGGTGAGCCTATACCCGCTACATTCCATGATATACAGCGTACTTGCTCAGCCATACCCCTGTACTGGTATTGACAAATTCACATGATAAACAGCCCTGAGAGCCACGAACTTAGTGCCCCCCTCCCAGCCTAGGGGTGGCATACTAGCAGCCAGCTCAGAAATCCTCCCATCTTGCCACTCCGTAGTAAGTAAGCTATTGTTGACTCCCACAACCAGAATCCAAGTTAAACCAACCCCAGTGAGATACATTTCCTTACCCCTTCCCCCCCTCCCCCCCATCCCCGTCCCTCTCACATTCACCCAACACTCAGTCATCTCCCCCTTAAAATGGAGGCTAGAGTCCACCTATGTACCTGTCCGGCTCCCCCGCCAGAGAATGACTAGCATACATAGATTAGAAACAGAACAGCAACATAACCCCAGAAATCTGCTGATATAAAAAAAAACATAACCAACAGAGTGTCCAATATAGAACTAGTGCTTCCTGCCGCTGTAATAAGAAAAATAAATAGCTTCGGGGTACGCCTCCAAGTCCGGTAATATACTGTTTAGCTGCTTCCACGGATTCAAAGCTCCGCCATGCCCCTCCATGTTCAAGCCGGAGTTTAGCTGGATATTGCAAAGTGAATTTGATTTTCCTATTGAACAGGTCTGCACAAATAGGAGAAAATTCTCGCCGTTTGATGGATACTGCTGCAGAATAATCCTGAAAGATCAGGATTTTGTGACCTTCATACAGTAAACCAGCACAGCTCCTATAAGCTTGCAATAATTCAGTTTTGTGGCAAAAATTGAGGAGTCGAGCAATGACCACTCTAGGCTTCGGGGCCTCAGGTCTTTTGATCCCCAAACGGTGTGCTCTTTCCACCACAATTTTTCCTGCTAATGCCGACAGACCCAGCTCTTGAAGCAGCCATGTTTCCAGCAATTTTACCAAGTCTCTATCAGGCACCGCTTCTGGGATCCCCACTAACCTTATGTTGTTCCTTCTTGACCTGTTTTCCAGGTCTTCCACTTTGGTTTCCAGGGTGGAGACTTGTTTCAACAGGCTTTCTTGCTTCTGGAGCATATGCTGCGTCTCTGTCTCCACATCTGCTATTCTTTGTTGTGTGTCTGCCACCTGAGTTTTTATCTGTTGCAGCGTCTCATTCCCCGAATTGATTTTTTGAAGCAGATCACAGAATCTGGGCTCCAGGGCTAGTACCACTGCTTGGGATACCTCCCCCACCAGATCCGCCGTGGTTGCTGGTATTGCTGGGCTGCTTGTGCACGGGCTCGGCGGTCCGGCGGCCATTTTGGGATCAGGTTGACGGCTTGTAGTTTTCTCCTTTCTTTGTGGTTTCGCGGACATCCTTCGCTCGCCGCGGGAGAAAAACGAGACGATCGTTTTCTGGGCTGACCCCACTGATTCTGGCGTCGCCACGGTGCGTTGCAGGGGCTCAAAAAACACTGATTTTCGGCGGGGGAACCGGGAGCGCGGTCTGCAAGCAGCCTACCCGCTCATCAGGTCACGTGGACTCCGAGCCACATTTTTAAGCTTTTTTTTAAAGAGTTTTAGATCTTTTATTAGTCTTATTTCGAGTGGTAGTGTGTTCCATAATATTGGACCGGCTAGGGATTGTGCTCTTTCTCTTACTTGCGTCAGTTTTGCTGTCTTTACAGAGGGAATGGTTAGTAGAGCTTTGTTGGCTGATCTTAGATTTCTCTGGGGGACATGTAGTCGTAGTGCAGTGTTTAGCCAGTCAGTATTTTCCTCATAGATCAGTTTGTGTATTGTGCATAGTGTTTTAAATTGGACTCTTTGTTCAATTGGCAGCCAGTGTAATTCAGCGAGTGTTTGAGTGATGTGATCTCTTCTGCTTTTTCCCGTTAGAATTCTGGCTGCAGAGTTCTGTAAGATTTGTAGGGGTCTTAGTGTTGTATATGGTAATCCAAGGAAGAGTGTGTTACAATAGTCTGTGCTCGCGAATATAAGTGCTTGAAGAACAGTTCTAAAGTTCGCTTGTGTTAATAGGGGTTTTAGCCTTCTAAGCACCATAAGTTTGGCATAACCTTCCCTAACTTTCACTGATATGTGTTGCTTAAGATTGAGTTCATTGTCAATTATTACACCTAGGTTTCTGGCTTTTCCATTTAGTTCCACTATCTGGTCCTTTTTAAGTTTGATGGGATTCTGTATTAATTCAGTGGTTTTTCTTTCAAGGTGTATGAATTCTGTCTTTTCAATATTAATTACCAGTTCCATTTGGCTTAATAGTTGTTTTATTATATCTAGGTACAACATTGCTCAGTTTAGTGTTTTTTCAATTGTTTCCTCTATTGGTAGGATTAGCTGAATGTCGTCGGCGTATATGTAATGTATGATACCTAGTCCTGCCAAGAGGTGGCATAGAGGCAGCATGTAGATATTAAATAGAGTTGCCGAAAGTGCTGACCCCTGTGGGACCCCCGTCATTAGCTTGATTTTGTCTGATATTGTGTTTTTTATCTGTACCTGAAAAAATCTATTGTGTAGGTGGGAGCGGAACCATTTAATTGTTTTGTTTTGTAGTCCTATTTCTTCAAGCCTTTTTATTAGTATGCTGTGATTTACTGTGTCAAATGCTGCTGACAGGTCTAGTAATATCATAATGTAGTGTTTTCCGCTATCAAACCCTCGTAGTACATTATCTGTTAGTGAGATTAGTAATGTTTCAGTGCTATAGTGTTTTCTGAAGCCGTGTTATGAGGGGTAAAGTATGTTATTGTCTAGATGTTCTGCTAGTTGCTTTTGTACTGTTTTTTCTATTAATTTAGCGAGCATGGGTAAGTTTGAAACAGGTCTATAGTTACTTAAGACATTAGGGTCACTGTTCTTTTTCTTCAGTATTGGTTTAATTATTGTACCTTTAAGAGAGTCTGGCATTAGTCCTTCACTAAGCGATAGGTTAATCATTTTTGCTATAGTATAGGAGGTTATATCAGCTAGTTTTTTGATGTCCATGGTGGGAATGGTGTCAATCTTATGTGGAGCGGGGTTCAAATTTTTTATCATGGATTCCACTTCTCTCTGGGATACCTCGTCAAATGTGTCCCATGGTGTTACATCTCTTTTGTACATCTCTTCCTGTATCCAATGAGATTCTGGTCAGTTTGTAAGACTAAGGGCACCCAGTATCCAGCATCTCCCAAGAACACTTATATTGCCTAATAAAAATACTTTATACCTTTTACTGAGTCTAAGTGTTCTTGTGTCCCTGGCCCTAAGCATAGAGTATATGTACAGCCCTCGTAGGAATGTATGGCCTGCACGGACAGGCACATCATTAGAGGTCAAGCCCTCATAGGGACGTAAGGCCTGGATGGACAGGCACAGCATTAGATATCAAGCTCTTGTAGGGACGTAAGGCCTGGATGGACAGGCACAGCTTTCGAGGTCAAGCCCTTGTAGGGACGTAAAGCCTAGATGGACAGGCACAGCATTAGAGGTCAAGCCCTTGTAAATACCCAGAAGCTATTAACTGTACTTATGCACTTCAGCTGATTACAAAAGAACATGAAGAGCTCTCAGAAATAGAAAACCGCTACTCAAGTCCAAATTTACAATATTAACCTATGTTGTCTTTGTTGTTTACACAATGCCCCTGCAAACTATGTGAACACAGAGGATGAACCAGAGCGCAATTTCCACCAGTTTTCTATAGTACTTGAAACATTAATGTTGGCACCTAAGAAAGATTTAGGGAAAATGGCCCATATTATAAAGGTCATGAATCCTATTGAGCATATGAAACCTGCAAGCTCCAAACATCTGAAGTCAGCTTTTTATTTTCTTATATTCCAAATGTTGCAAATCATGAAAAAGATTATTCTGGAAAGAAGTGATGCACAAATACATGAAACTAAAATTATAAATACTAAAACTAAACTCAGACAGGCACAGTGTTTGAGGTCAGGCCCTTGTAGTGATGTATGGCCTGGACAGTGGATGGACTGGCACAGTTTTTGAGGTCAGGTACATGTGCTGATATTATCTGGAACATAGGAGGCATTTGGAGCTGCTGTGAGGCTTTCAATTGCTTTTATTCATCTTGCCATTCACAAGGAAAATTTGGAAACCCAAGCAAAAGCATTTTATTTCAAAAACACTAGCATTTCCATCAACTCTGGTGCCAGCTTTGAGCGCTGATGGCTCATGATATCTCCTGTCATTGAAAGTACATGTTCACTGGGCACACTGACTGGTGGAAATGACAGATATCGTTGATCCACTTTGGCTAGGTGTGGCCAGTCAGTGGACTTGTGTGCCCAATATGCCAGCGGATCTGTCTGCATGTCCTCTGTTGGCTCTGAGAGATACCGTGTCACTGACATTTGTGCTGGTGTCTCCTTTGCTTGGGTGGGCTGAGAGTCACTCATGCCAGCTGCTTTCTCTCTAGCCTGTAGCAGAACAGATGATTCTTTATGGGCAACATGCCTTTGGCGTACTGAAGTCGAGGAGGAGGAGGTACTAGCTGTCGCTGATGTCCCATTTTCTTGCCTCTGCTAACAGCCCTGGCACAGTAATTACACTGAGCAAAACGCGGGTCCTCCGTCACTTTAAAGTGGCTCCAGATCCCAGATTTCTGTTGTGCTACCTTCTCTATAGCCTTCGGAGTGGCTGCTGGCACTGGAGCTGAAGTAGTGGGTGTACACTGAGAAGAAATGCCACGGGTATCAGTCACACTCTGTGCCTGTGCTGACTGCTCTTTCTCCTCATCATCATCAGTTTCATCTCTCCCCTGCAGCACTGAAGTGGAGGCTAAGACAGGACTAATTAATCCTCCTAAACATTCTTCAGCTATTACTTCTTCCATTTCTGATGATGAGAATCCCACACAAGATGATTCTTCATCGGAATCAGAAGCAAAGAGTGCCTGCGCTACATTGTCAATGCTAAGTCGAGTCTGCTCTCGAACTGCTGCTTTTGGGTGTTGCCATTTAGTCTTGCATGGCTCAGCATCCCCTTCCCTCATCACCAAATCTACAGGGTCAGAAACAGATGGTGGCGATGCATCAACTTTAAATTTCATTTTTTCCTGGATAGAATTGACTGCCCCACCAGAGATTTTAGATTGGAACAGGTCCCTTTTTAACTTTAATGGGTTACTGGCACTGCATTTTGAAGTGCCTTGTCTGCCAGTCCAAACACTCGCCCACGTCTAGCTTTCCCTGACATTATGGATTTAATGTCAATGCCTACTAGGGATTTCAATTAAAAGAATTATCTCCAAAAGAGTTACAATGGGGATTTGGCTTCAGAGAGCACTGCTGTCCCAATATACGTGAGTCTTCAAAGTGCCCCCAGGCCCATGATGCAGTGCCTGGAGGTACACTTATACTAGGACCGCTGATTGTGCACACACCAAGCTTGAAGTACAAAAGAGGCCCACTGGGGATTTGGCTTTAGAGAGCACTGCTGTCTCAATATATGTGAGTCTGCAAAACAGCCTACAAACCGCTGTATGTGCTTGTACATGCACAAAGCTTCAGTATTTATACCAGCTGCCTCATCACTACCCAGTCATGATACCCCAGGGAGTAATGAACACCTATCTCTGTTTCCAGAAACAGATCATGAAGGTGTGCTACAGCTCCATGCATAAAGCTTGTAACTACAAAACAGGCCCATTGGGGATTTTGCTTCAGAGAGCACACCTGTCCCAATATATGTGAGTCTGCAAAACTGCCTACAGACCTCTGTATGTGCTTGTGCACAAACCAACCTTGTAACTATGAAAGAGGCCCACTAGGGATTTGGCTTCAGAGAGCACCGCAGTCCCAATACATGTGAGTCCGCAAAACTGCCTACAGACTGCTGTATGTGCTTGTGCACAAACCAAGCTTGTAACTACAAAAGAGGCCCACTGGTGATTTGGCTTCAGAGAGCACCGCAGTCCCAATATATGTGAGCCTGCAAAAATGCCTAGAGAGCTTTGTATGTGCTTGTGCATGCACAAAGCTTGTAACTACGAAAGAGGCCCACTGGGGAATTGGCTTCAGAGTGCACCCCTGTCCCAATATATGTGAGTCTGCAAAACTGCCTACAGACTGCTGTCTGTGCTTGTGCACGCACCAACGTTGTAACTACAAAAGAGGCACAATGGGGATTTGGCTTCAGAGGACACCCCTGTCCCAATATATGTCAGTCTACAAACCTGTCTTCAGACTGCTGTATGTCCTTCTGCACGCAGGAAGCTTGTAATTACAAAAGAGACCCACTGGGGATTTGGCTTCAGAGAGCACCGCTGTCCCAATATATGTGAGTCTGCAAAATTGCCTACAGAGCGCTGTATGTGCTTGTGCAGGCACCAAACTTGTAAATACAAAAGAGGTCCACTGGGGATTTGGCTTCAGAGTGCACCCCAGTCCCAATACATGTGAGTCTCCAAAACTGCCTACAGACCACTCTTAAGTACTTGTGCACGCAACAAGCTTGTAACTACCAATCTCACTGTAAATATGTTTTGAGCTGTATATGCTTTGAATTGTACTTCTTTTTGCTAATCATGTTTTAAAATTGCATTCCACTGGTTTCTCTGTAAGTTTCAGTTTCTACCATTGTAGAGCGCTGAATGTGCTTGTGCACGCACCAAGCTTCTAACTACAAAAGCGGTCCCTGGGATTTGGCTTCAGAGGACACCCCTGTCCCAATATATGTGAGTCTGGAAACCTGCCTACAGAGCGCTGAATGTGTTAGTGCACGCACCAAGCTTCTAACTGCAAAAGCGGCCCCTGGAGATTTGGCTTCGGAGGACACCCCTGTCCCAATATATGTGAATCTGCAAACCTATCTTCAGACCGCTGTATGTCCTTCTGCACGCATCAAGCTTGTAACTACAAAATAGTCCCACTGGGAATTTTACTTCTGAGAGCACCCTTGTCCCAATATATGTGAGTCTGGAAACCTGCCTACAGACCGCTGTATGTGCTTGTGCATGCACCAAGCTTGTAACTACAAAAGATACCCACTGGGGATTTGGCTTCAGAGAGCACCGCTGACCCAATATATGTGAGTCTGCAAAATTGCCTACCGAGCGCTGTATGTGCTTGTGCAGGCACCAAGCTGGTAAATACAAACGAGGCCCACTAGTGTTTTGGCTTCAGAGAGCACTAGGGATGTGCAGCCAAAAAAATTTCGTTGCATTCATGATACGTATTCGTCGGGGGTCATTTCTGTTGCATTCGGACGTATGGAGAATCTGATACGTCGATATGTCAATACGTTTTTGGTTCCTATTAAAGTCAATGGGGGAAGGATTTCCAGCCTATTTTTGGCTGCAGAATTGGGGTTTTATTATCAATTTTCATGAAACTTCTAGGGAGCAATCATCACAACAACAAAAGAGCTCCAAGGTACTTAGACTGTGGCAAAGTGGCACCAAAGTGGCATGAATAGCCTAAGGCATTGGAAAGGTGCAAAGGGGTACCAGAAGTAGCAAGAGTGCTTTAACAGAGGCACAAAGCAGCAGTGAGAATGTCAAAACCACACCACAGCTTCAAAAGAGAACAACGATAGCAGATGCATGAACCATCGAAGGCAGCACGACAGGCAAAGCGGCAAGACAAGTGGCATTGACATCCAACAGCACAATGAAGGGGGAACACAGCAAGCAGATAGACTAGCACCAACACACTGAGGAACAATGAGAGTGGCAAGAACACCACAAGGAGTTAATTGAGTCATCTGGTGTATGGCAGCAAAGCAGAGTGGCAGAAAGCTGATAGGGGCAAGACAGGCTGGCAGAGTGGAGGTAGTCTGGTCCCTGTGGTTTTGATAGGGGAAAGACAGGCTGGCCCAGGAGACAGTTCCCTTTCCTTTGTGCAGGAAAGGACTCCCTAGAACAGGTTCACCCCTAGAGTGGGGTGTTTCCGTTGGCGTCTAGTGAATACCGTTGTCGTCTAGTGAATTCCGTTGGCGTCTAGTGAATACCGACTGTACATACGCACTTCAGCTGATGACAAAGGAACTTGAAGAGCTCTCAGAAATAAGAATACTGCTACTCGAGTCCAAATCTGCAATATCAACCTATGTTGACTTTGTACCATACAGTGCCTCTGTAAACAATGGGAACACAGAGGATGAACTAGAGTACAACTACCACCAGTTTTCTATAGCACTAGAAACATTAATGTAGCAACAAAGAAACAGCTTGGGAAAATGGCCCGTATTATGAAGGTCATGAAAACTATATTGTAGCTCCAAGCTGAACAGACAGGCACAGCATTAGAGGTCGAGTTCTGGTAGGGACATAAGGCCTGGATGAACAGGCAGAGCAATTAGGGATGTGAATCGTTTTTCGACGATTAAAATTATCGTCCGATAATTTTAATATCGTCTTAAACCGTTATGGAACACAATACAATAGAGATTCTAACGATTTATCGTTATAAATCGTTAGAATCGTGAGCCGGCACACTAAAACCCCCTAAAACCCACCCCCGACCCTTTAAATTAAATCCCCCACCCTCCCGAACCCCCCCCAAATGACTTAAATAACCTGGGTGTCCAGCGGCGGTCCGGAACGGCAGCGGTCCGGAACGGGCTCCTGCTATTGAATCTTGTTGTCTTCAGCCGGCGCCATTTTCCAAAATGGCGCCGAAAAATGGCGGCGGCCATAGACCAACACGATTCCACGGCAGGAGGTCCTTCCGGACCCCCGCTGGACTTTTGGCAAGTCTTGTGGGGGTCAGGAGGCCCCCCCCCAAGCTGGCCAAAATTTCCTGGAGGTCCAGCGGGGGTCAGGGAGCGATTTCCCGCCGCAAATCATTTTCCGTACGGAAAATGGCGCCGGCAGGAGATCGACTGCAGGAGGTCATTCAGCGAGGGTTCCGGCACCTCGCTGAATGACCTCCTGCAGTCGATCTCCTGCCGGCGCCATTTTCCGTACGGAAAACGATTCGCGGCGGGAAATCGCTCCCTGACCCCCGCTGGACCTCCAGGAACTTTTGGCCAGCTTGGGGGGGGCCTCCTGACCCCCACAAGACTTGCCAAAAGTCCAGCGGGGGTCCGGAAGGACCTCCTGCCGTGGAATCGTGTTGGTCTGTGGCCGCCGCCATTTTTCGGCGCCATTTTGGAAAATGGCGCCGGCTGAAGACAACAAGATTCAATAGCAGGAGCCCGTTCCGGACCGCTGCCGTTCCGGACCGCCGCTGGACACCCAGGTTATTTAAGTCATTTGGGGGGGGGGTTCGGGAGGGTGGGGGATTTAATTTAAAGGGTCGGGGGTGGGTTTTAGGGGGTTTTAATGTGCCGGCTCACGATTTTACGATTTTTTCACGATATTTTACCCCCCCAAACGGCAACAATACGATTCCCTCCCCCTCCCAGCCGAAATCGATCGTTAAGACGATCGAGGACACGATTCACATCTCTAAGAGCAATCGAGGTCAAACACTTGTAGGAACACTAGGCCCGGACTGACAGGCAAAGCAGTCGAGGACAGAGGTCAATCCCACCTAGGGACACAAGGCCTGGATGAACAGGCACAGCAGTCGAGGACAGAGGTCAATCCCACCTAGGGACATAAGGCCTGGATGGACAGGGATAGTAATTTTTTTTCTTAATTTATTTATATTCTTATTTTCAAACGTTTCCAGCACTTCATACTTGATTACACTCAGGTACTGTAGGTATTTCCCTATCCCCAGAGGGCATACAATCTAAGTGAAACCCTTGTAGGACACAAGGCCTGGATGGACAGGCACAGCAGTCGAGGACAGAGGTCAATCCCACCTAGGGACACAAGGCCTGGATGAACAGGCAAAGCAGTCGACGACAGAGGTCAATCCCACCTAGGGACACAAGGCCTGGATGAACAGGCACAGCAATCAAGGTCAAACACTTGTAGGCCCGGACTGATAGGCACAGCAGTCAAGGACAGAGGTCAATCCCACCTAGGGACACAAGGCCTGGATAAACAGGCACAGCAGTCGAGGACAGAGGTCAATCCCACCTATGGGCACAAGGCCTGGATGAACAGGCACAGCAATCGAGGTCAAACACTTGTAGGAACACAAGGCCTTGACAGTTGACAGTCAGGCACAGCGTTTCATTTCAGGTACATGTGCTGCAGTGCTTATATTATCTGGAGCATAAGAGGCAATTGGAGCTGCTGCAAGGCTTTGAATTGCTTTTATTCATCTTGCCATTCACTCTGCTCCTGCCTAAAGATTCCTGTCTCGCTGGTGTAGTTAGGTGTAGTTGCCATCCCACCAGCTTCTGTCTGATACAAGCTAGAATATTGACTGAGGTATGGGCCTCATCTATCAGGTGGGTGTGCAGTAAAGCCCACCTCCACCCTGATACATGTTTATTAATAGAGCTGCTGCCTGCCCCTGCCTCAGCAAGGTCCCTCCAGTGTTCTCTCAGGGAGAGGAAAGAGTGTGCAGCATTCATGGCAGTCTAGATATCAGAGGTGAAATGCACACTACCCTGTGCTTTAGATAGCAGCACTTGGAAGCGACTGTGAAAACTGGTTGTACAGGCTGGGATAACTTTTATGCTAAATGTGGTACTGGAGGGGACTTTGTAATTTGGAACTAAGAACTTCAAAAAATGCTTGAAACCTACATTCTGCACTAGCTGCAAGGGTTGGTCATCAAGGGCAATCATTTCCCCAATGGTCGTGGTTACAACTTTTGAGGCTGCCTGCCTCCTACCCCGGGATAGCGTTACCGCACTCCACCCCAATTCCTCCATGGTGGATTGTCGCTTCTGCCACATGTCAGGGAGTTGCTGGCCTGTCTCCTGACTGCTAGAAGGGAATGAGGGCATGGGCTGACTCTGCTGCTTTCCTACCACTGCACACTGGTTGGAAGGGGTCCCCCGACTGGAACTGCCACCATCCCCAGATGGCAATAATCTTATTGGGGGTTACCTCTTCATATGATGGTTCATGCCAAAGATAAATACATGTCCCATTTGCTTGCCTCTGCTAATATCCCTGGCACAGTAATTACACCGAGCATAACGCGGGTCTTCCGTCACTTTAAAGTGTTTCCAGATTGGAGATGTCTTTCGTGATCCTCCCCTCTCTAACACCTTGGGGGTGGATGCTGGCACTGGAGTTGAGGTAGTGGGTGCACCCTGAGAAGCAATGCCAGAGGGGGCATCAGTCACCCTCTGTGCCCGTACTGACTGCTCTTCCTCCTCCTTGTTATCACTGTCATCTCTCCCCTGCTGCACATTTCTGGAGGCTAAGACAGGACTAACTGATTCTACCGAAGATTCGTCAGCTATTACTTCTTCCGTTTCTGATGAGAATCCCACACAAGAAGATTCTTCATCTGAATCAGAAGCAAACAGTGACTGCGCTACCTTATCAACGTAAGTGTTAGTCGAGACTTCTGTCCCCCTGCTGCTTTTGGGTGTCTTCATTTTGTCTGGCATGACTCTGCCTCCCCTTCCCTCACCTCCAAAACTACAGGGCCAGAAACAAGTGGTGGCGATGGCAATGTATCATGGTCAGATTTCATTTTTTTTGGCATGGGACTGCCATCCCCTACAAAGAGTTTAGATTGCGACAGTTGCCTTTTTAGCTGTACTGGTGGTGTTGCACTAGTGTCTTTTGAGGTGCCTCCTCTGCCAGTCCCAATCACTCGATTACATCTCTCTTTCCCTGACATTATGGATTTAATGTGACTGAGTAGTAACACTGCCCACTGTCACGGTGCCAGGCTGTGCACTAATGTGTGTGGCGTGCACACAGACGCTGCTTGCTTGTAAGCACAACAGAGGCAGACTCCCTGGGCACTTGACTGCACAGACCCACCCAATAGTTAGGATCAGTCTGTTTAAACTACCCACTGCCTACTGTCATGGTGCCTGGCAGTGCACTAATGTGTGTGGCGTGCACTTGCTTGTAATCACAAAAGAGGCAGACTCCCTGGGCACTTGACTGCACCGACCCAAGCAATAATTAGGATCAATCTGTTAAAGCTACCCACTGCCCACTGTCACGGTGCCTGGCAGTGCACTAATGTGTGTGGCGTGCACACAGACGCTGCTTGCTTGTAAGCACAAAAGAGGCAGACTCCCTGGGAAATTGACTGCACAGACCCACCCAATAGTTAGGATCAGTCTGTTTAAACTACCCACTGCCCACTGTCACGGTGCCTGGCAGTGCACTAATGTGTGTGGCGTGCACACAGACGCTGCTTGCTTGTAAGCACAAAAGAGGCAGACTCCCTGGGCAATTGACTGCACAGACCCACCCAATAGTTAGGATCAGTCTGTTTAAACTACCCACTGCCTACTGTCATGGTGCCTGGCAGTGCACTAATGTGTGTGGCGTGCACTTGCTTGTAATCACAAAAGAGGCAGACTCCCTGGGCACTTGACTGCACCGACCCAACCAATAATTAGGATCAATCTGTTAAAGCTACCCACTGCCCACTGTCACGGTGACTGGCAGTGCACTAATATGTGTGGCGTGCCCACAGAAGCTGCTTGCTTGTAAGCACAAAAGAGGCAGACTCCCTGGGCACTTGACTGCACAGACCCAGCCTTTTAAACTGCCCAGTGAAGCCCAGAGCACTGAGAGACAAAGTAATTGGAATTTAAAAAAGCAGGAATTTCTGTCACTCCAGAAAATTGGATGAAATTGAAAATAATATATCTCTCCAAGCCAGACCAACACTCTAAATGGTGGTCAGTGCTAGCTGACCTAGCACAGCTTCTCTTCTCAGTCAGAGATTATCAAAATAAACAGCTTGAAAGAAACAGGACTAGTAGTAGCTGTAGCTGACCCTGTCACTGCAGCAAACCAAAGAATAATTTTCTTTCCTTTACTATTTTATTTTATTTATTTATTTAAAAACTTTTTTATACCGGCATTCGAAGGACACATCATGTCGGTTTACAAATAACTGAGAAGGAAAGGAAATTACAATGAACAGGGGAGGGGGGTTAACTGGATGATATACCAAAGTACAGGAGAGGAGAGTCAACAGGCAGCGTTACAACTATTTGCATTCGGTTAGGATTAGAAATGCAAAATGAACTAATATACAGGCAGCGTTACAACTATTTGCATTCGGTTAGGATTAGATATGCAAAAAGAACTAATATACAAAGTTAGGTGGCATGTGCACTTGATACACTTAGCATATGAAACTTATTTACAGTAAGACAGGGGAAAGTGCACGTAAGTACAATTGGAATCTGGTGAAGGGGGGGGTAGGGAGAGAGGGAAAGGGGGTATGGGGTAAGGAGAGGAGGGGGTGGAGGGAAACCGGGTACATGGGGTGAGAGTATTTTCAGGGAGAGATTGTTAGTGGGGTGAGGGGGCAAGGTAGGGGTCTGGTCGGCTCGGGTCGTCATTGCATGCTCAGTCCAGTGGCTCAGTGTGGAGGCTCAGTGGGGAGGTAGGGGGAGGCTGGGGGGCACTAGGGGGCACTAGGGGAGGGAGCAGGGGGGGGTGTAGGGATGGTAGGAGAGGGGGTAGAGAGGTGGGGAAAAGGGAGGGAGCGGGGGGTTCTGGGATGGTAAGTTGAGGTCAGGGAAGGGAAATAGGCTAGGTTGGGATAGATGTGGTTCAAGGAGGACAATGGTTAGGATTGGGTGGAGTTGGGGTATGCTTGTTTAAAGAGCCATGCCTTGATTCCTTTTTTAATAAAATAAAAAAAGTTTTTAAATAAAATAAATAAATAAATCTGGTCGCACAAATAGTAGCCTATCTCTTCCACCCAGCAGCCCACCTCCCCACAGCATCGCTGGAAATAAGTGTGTGGCTCCTCGTGCTGATGTTTATATACTGCTGGCTCAACAGTGAAATCGACAGAGAGCACTGAATGACAGCGCTATTGGCTGCATTCAGTGCAGCTCAGAAAATATCAGCGCGGATACGCTCCATTCCGGTATCCATGCCGACCTATCCGACCCTTTCCTGTGAGTCACTGTGATTCACAGGAAAGGGTCAGACAGGTTGGCATGGTTACCGCAGGGAGGCTGCCATTTTGTGCAAATCTTAGATAGTAAGTAGCTAATGGGGGTGAAGAAAAGCGCCCGCCACTGGGCGCACCGAATTAAACAGAAAACCTGTTAAATACGTGGGGAGTCACGATGCGTTTCGCCTCCCTAAATATTTAACGGATAGGACAAAATACGTTGTGGATCGCCAATACGTCGAAAACGGATGCACACCCCTAGAGAGCACCCCTGTCCCAATATATGTGCGTCGGCAAAACTGCGTACAGAGCTCTGTCTGTGCTTGTGTACGCACGAACGTTGTAACTACAAACGTGGCACAATGGGGATTTGGCTTCAGAGAACACCCCTGTCTCAATATATGTGAATCTGCAAACCTGTCTTCAGACTGCTGTATGTCCTGCACGCAGGAAGCTTGTAATTACAAAAGAGACCCACCGGTGATGTGGCTTCAGAGAGCTTTGCTGTCCCAATATATGT
The DNA here is from genome assembly GCF_901001135.1 of Rhinatrema bivittatum. Taxonomy (NCBI): domain Eukaryota; kingdom Metazoa; phylum Chordata; class Amphibia; order Gymnophiona; family Rhinatrematidae; genus Rhinatrema; species Rhinatrema bivittatum. The sequence continues at coordinate 495,008,600 of NC_042617.1, forward strand.
GAGTCTGCAAAATTGCCTACAGACCGCTTTATGTGCTTGTGCATGCACCAAGCTTGTAACTACAAAAGAGGGCCACTGTGGATCTGGCTATAGAGAGCACTCGTCCCAATATATGTGAGTCTGTGAAACTGTATACAGATCGCTTTATGTGCTTGTGCAGGCACCAAGCTTGTAACTACGAAAGAGGCCCACTGGGGATTTGGCTTCAGAGAGCACAGCTGTCCCAATATATGTGAGTCTGCAAAACTGCCTACAGAGCGCTGAATGTGCTTGTGCACGAACCAAGCTTCTAACTACAAAAGTGGCCCCTGAGGATTTGGCTTCAGAGGACACTCCTGTCCCAATATATGTGAGTCTGAAAACCTGTCTTCAGACCACTGTATGTCCTTCTGCACGCACCAAGTTCTAAGTACAAAAGAGGCCCACTGGGAATTTTGCTTCAGAGAGCACCACTGTCCCAATATATCTAAGTCTGGAAATCTTCCTACAGACCACTCTATGTGCTTGTGCACGCACGAAGCTTGTAACTGTGAAAGATGCCCACTAGGGATCTGGCTTCTGAGAGCACTACTGTCCCAATATATGTGAGTCTGCAAAACTGCCTACAGAGCACTGTATGTGCTTGTGCACGCACCAATCTTGTAACTACAAAAGAGGGCCACTGTGGATCTGGCTATAGAGAGCACTGTTGTCTCAATATATGTGAGTCTGTGAAACTGTATACAGACCGCCGTATGTGCTTGTGCAGGCACCAAGCTTGTTAATAGAAAACAAGCCCACTGGGGATTTGGATTCAGAGAGCACCACTGTCCCAATATATGTGAATTTTCAAAACTGCCTTGTGCACTGGCCTTGTGCACGCACCAAGCTTGTAACTACAAAAGAGGCCCACTGGGGATTTGGCTACAGAGAGCACCCTTGTCCCAATATATGTGAGTCTGTAAAACTGCCCACAGACCGCTCTATGCGGTTGTGCACATACCAAGGTTGTAAATACTAGGGATGTGAATCGTTTTCCATATCGTCTTAACGATAGAAATCGTGTGGCAGGGCAAGAAAATCGTCTTAGGCACGATTTTTTAGTTAAAAAATTGTTAAAAATCGTTTTTTCCGATTAGTGCGCACTAACTCGAGTTAGTGCACACTAACGGGAGTTAGTGCGCACTAACTGGGAGTTAGTGCGCACTAACTGAAAATGATACAATTTGACACTTTTCAGGTCAGTTAAGGTCAGTTTAGGAATGAATATGTATTCCTATTGGCTGCCCTCTTATTTATTCATGTTACCAAGTTTCCTACTGACAGTATATGGGGGATGGGAAATGGAAACAGTTGGTAGCTTGACAAAACAAGTAATGTGATCAGTCAATGTGACTAGAACTTGTGCCCTAACCCTGATACCAGGGGTATTGTGATCTTCCTGCACACAGTGCCCTATCCCTATTAATACCAGGAGTGTTGTGATCTTCCTGCACACAGTGCCCTATCCCTAATACCAGGGGTGTTGTGATCTTCCTGCACACAGTGCCCTATTCCTGATACTGGGGGTGTTGTGATCTTCCTGCACACAGTGCCCTATTCCTGATACCGGGGGTGTTGTGATCTTCTTGCACACATCCCGATATCAGGGATAGGGCACTGCATGCAGGAAGATCACAACACTCCTGGTATTAATAGCGATAGGGCACTGCATGCAGGAAGATCACAACACTCCTGGTATTAATAGGGATAGGGCACTGCATGCAGGAAGATCACAACACCCCTGGTATCAGGGATAGGGCACTGTGTGCAGGAAGATCACAATACCCCGGAGGAGTGAGGGTCAGGCAGCTCCCCCCTGTCTGTGAAGCCAGCCTCTCACTAGTAATGCAGGGAGGGAGCTGTCTCAGACTTCACCATCCTCCCCCCCCCCCTTACCCACACACCATTCACTAGCTGGGACATGGGGGAAGTCAGGAGTGAGGGTCAGGCAGCTCCCCCCTGTCTGTGAAGCCAGCCTCTCACTAGTAATGCAGGGAGGGAGCTGTCTCAGACTTCACAATCCACCCCCCCCCCTCACCCACACACCATTCACTAGCTGGGACATGGGGGAAGTCAGGAGTGAGGGACAGGCAGCTCCCCCCTGTCTGTGAAGCCAGCCTCTCACTAGTAATGCAGGGAGGGAGCTGTCTCAGACTTCACCATCCTCCCCCCCCCCTCACCCACACACCATTCACTAGCTGGGACATGGGGGAAGTCAGGAGTGAGGGTCAGGCAGCTCCCCCCTGTCTGCGAAGCCAGCCTCTCACTAGTAATGCAGGGAGGGAGCTGTCTCAGACTTCACCATCCTCCCCCCCCCCCTCACCCACACACCATTCACTAGCTGGGACATGGGGGAAGTCAGGAGTGAGGGTCAGGCAGCTCCCCCCTGTCTGTGAAGCCAGCCTCTCACTAGTAATGCAGGGAGGGAGCTGTCTCAGACTGGTATCAGGGTTAGGGCACTGTGTGCAGGAAGATCACAACACTCCTGGTATTAATAGGGATAGGGCACTGTAAGAGATGACTGTAGTAGATTGAATAAAGATCTGATGTTTCTGCTCTCCTCACACCAAACAAAAACAACACACAAGCAGAGAAGCCCTTCTTACAAAGCTGAGCTAGTGAGTTAAGTAGGAGGAAAAGTAAACATACTGGTGCCAGTGTGGCTACTTAAAAAATACACTTACCAACAATCAATTACATATATTTGAACTGTGTACAGTTCCAGCCAGGACCACCTTTCTAAAATGCACAGTGATTGGCAAATTCAACATGCACTAGCATTTCAGGTGCCTGCTAACAAAAATAATAAACAAACAAGTTCTAGTCACGTGAGTGCTGATCATTACATTACTTTTTTTGTCAAGCTTCCAACTGTTTCCATTTCACATCCCCCCAACCATATTGGTAACATCAATAGGTAAGAGCACAGCCAGCCAATAGGAATACATACATACATATTCATTCCTAAGTGACCTTTACTGACCTGGGAAGTGTGAACACTTTGTTTCATTTTCTGTTGGTGTTCGTTAGTTTCCAGTTCCATTTCCCATCCCCCCAACCATCACCTCAGTGGTAACCTTGGTAATATCAATAGATAAGAGGGCAGCCAGCCAATAGGAACACATATTCATTCCTAACTGACCTTCAGTGACCTGGAAAGTGTTTATTTGTATCATTTTCAGTTAGTGCGCACTAAATCGAGTTAGTGCGCACTAACTCCCCGTTAGTGCGCACTAACTCGAGTTAGTGCGCACTAACACGATTTAACGATTTTTAACGATAAATCGTTAGAATTTCTATTGTATCGTGTTCTATAACGATTTAAGACGATATAAACATTATCAGACGATAATTTTAATCGTTGAAAAACGATTCACATCCCTAGTAAATACAAAAGATGCCCACTGGGAATTTTGCTTCAGAGAGCACCACTGTCCCAATATATCTGAGTCTGGAAATCTTCCTACAGACCACTCTATGTGCTTGTGCACGCACGAAGCTTGTAACTGTGAAAGATGCCCACTAGGGATCTGGCTTCTGAGAGCACTACTGTCCCAATATATGTGAGTCTGCAAAACTGTCTACAGACCACTCTACGTACTTGTGCACACACCAAGCTTGTAACTACAAAAGAGGCCCCTGGGGATTTGGCTTCAGAGAGCATCCCTGTCCCAATATATGTGAGTCTGGAAAGATGCCTACAGAGCACTGTATGTGCTTGTGCAGGCACCAAGCTGGGAAATACAAAAAAAAAAGGTCCATTAGTGTTTTGGCTTCAGAGAGCACCCCTGTCCCAATAGAAGTGAGTCTGCAAACCTGTCTTCAGATCGCTGTATGTCCTTCTGCACGCACCAAGCTTGTAACTACAAAAGAGGCCCACTGGGAATTTTGCTTCGGAGAGCACCCCTGTCCCAATATATGTGAGTCTGCAAACCTGTCTTCAGACTGCTGTATGTCCTTCTGTAGGCACCAAGCTTGTAAATACAAAAAAGGTTCACTGGGGATTTGGCTACTGAGGGCACCCCGTCCCAATATATATGAGTCTGCAAAACTGCCTAAAGAGCGCTCTATGTGCATGTGTACGCACCAAGCTTGTAACTACAAAAGGTTTCCAATGGGGATTGGGCTCACACCAAGCTTGTAACTACAAAAGGTTTCCAATAGGGATTTGGTTTCAGAGAGCACCCCTGTCCCAATATATGTGAGTCAGCAAAACTGCCGACAGAGCGCTGAATGTGCTTTAGCACGCACCAAGCTTCTAACTACAAAAGCGGCCACTGAGGATTTGGCTTCAGAGGACACCACTGTCCCAATATGTGTGAGTCTGCAAAACTGCCTACAGACCACTGTATGTCCTTCTGTAGGCACCAAGCTTGTAAATACAAAAAAGGTTCACTGGGGTTTTGGCTTCAGAGTGTACCCCCGTGTGTGTGTTATAGTGAGGGCAAAGGCGATAAGCGCCATTTTGAGTATTGGCATCTGACGGCAGGCGTGCAAGGAGGTCGCTCCCGGACCCCCGCTGGACTTTTGGCAAGTCTTGTGGGGGTCAGGAGGCCCCCCAAAAGCTGGCCAAAAGTCCCTGTGGGTCCAACGGGGGTCCCGGAGCGACCTGCCGTCCGATGCCAGGACGCAAAATGGCTCCGATAGCCTTTGCCCATACTATGTCACAGCGGCTACCGGTGCCATTGGTCAGCCCCTGTCACATGGTAGGAGCACAAGATGGTGCCGATGGCCATGTGACAGGGGCTGACCAATGGCACCGGTAGCCCCTGTGACAAAGGCTATCGGCGCCATGATGAAACCAGCACTGAGGGTGTGAGTGCAGGGGATAGTTCCCGGACCCCCCGCTGGACCACCAGGGAGTTTTGGTAAGTCTTGGGGGGGTCAGGAGGGTGGGGGGGGGGGGTTTGAATTTTTATTTAGGAGGCCGAATAAAACAGAAATCTGTTTAATACGTGGGGAGTCGCGATGCGTTTTGCCTCCCCACGTATTTAACAGATAGCAAAAAATAAGTTGCGGATTACAAATCCATGGAAAACGGATGCACATCCCTACGAAAGAGGCCCACAGGGGATTTGGCTTCAGAGAGCACAGCTGTCCTAATATATGTGAGTCTGCAAAACTGCCTACAGACCACTCTAAGTACTTATGCTCGCAACAAGCTTGTAACTACAAAAGAGGGCCACTGGGGATCTGGCTATAAAGAGCACTGTTGTCCCAATATGTGTGAGTCTGCAAAACTGCCTACAGACTGCTGTATGTGCTTCTGCACGCACCAAGCTTGTAAATACAAAAGAGGCCCACTGGTGATTTGGGGTCAGGGAGCACCCCTCTTCCAATATATGTGAGTCAGCAAAACTGCCTACAGATCTCTGTATGTGCTTGTGCACACACCAAGTTTGTAAATACAAAAGAGGCCCACTGGGGATCTGGCTATAGAGAGCACTGTTGTCCGAATATATGTGAATCTGTGAAACTGTATACAGACCGCTGTATGTGCTTGTGCACGCACCAACGTTGTAACTACAAAAGAGGCACAATGGGGATTTGGCTTCAGAGGACACCCCTGTCCCAATATATGTGAGTCTGCAAACTGCCTACAGACCACTCTAAGTACTTATGCTCGCAACAAGCTTGTAACTACAAAAGAGGGCCACTGGGGATCTGGCTATAAAGAGCACTGTTGTCCCAATATGTGTGAGTCTGTGAAACTGTCTTCAGACCGCTGTATGTGCTTGTGCACGCACCATGCTTGTAACTACAAAAGAGGCCCACTGGGGATTTGTCTTCACAGAGCACCGGTGTCCCAATATATGTGAGTCTGCAAAATTGCCTACAGAGCGCTGTATGTGCTTGTGCACGCACCAACGTTGTAACTACAAAAGAGGCACAATGGGGATTTGTCTTCACAGAGCACCCCGTCCCAATAAATGTGAGTATGCAAAATTGCCTACAGAGCGCTGTATGTGCTTGTGCAGGCACCAAGCTTGTAAATACAAAAGGGATCCACTGGGGATTTGGCTTCAGAGAGCACCGCTGTCCCAATATATGTGAGTCTGCAAAACTGCCTACAAATGCTGTATTTGGTTGTGCATGCACCACTTTGTAACTACAATTGAGGCCCACTGGTGATTTGGCTTCAGAGAGCTGCCCTGTCCCAATATATGTGAGTCTGCATAACTGCCTAGAGAGCACTGAATGTGCTTTTGCACACACCAAGCTTGTAACTACGAAAGAGGCCCTCTAGGGATTTGGCTTCAGAGAGCTCCCCTGTCCCAATTTATGTGAGTCTGCAAAACTGCCTACAGTGTGCTGTATGTGCTTGTGCAGGCACCAACATTGTAAATACAAAAGAATCCCACTGGGGATTTGGCTTGAGAGAGCACGCCTGTCCCAATATATATGTGAGTCTGCAAAACTTCCTACAGACCGCTCTATGTGCTTGTGCACACACCAAGCTTGTAACTACGAAAGAGGGCCACTTGGAATCTGGCTACAGACCTTATCCCTGTCCCAATGTATGTGAGTCTGCAAAACTGCCTACAGACCGCTATTTGTGCTTGTGCATGCACCAAGCTTGTAACTACACAATGTGGGCAATATAAAGGATGCGTTTTTCCCCACCCTTCCCCCCACCCACCACCCATCTTTAAATTACGGCACACCTCATGACCTTTCGATAGCAGATTTTATTGTATGGACAAAAATGGCCGCAGCCCATAGACATTGACAAAACAGCAATTAGCAAGCATATGAATTCAATATCATAGCTAACAAACTGTAATAACAACTCGCAACTAAAATTTTGGTGACCCACAAGCACATCCCCCCCCCCCCCCCGCTTCACAGTGGTAAGTATGAGATCAGCTGAGGCGGTTGCACACCCTTTGGCCGTATAAGCCGCGGAGCTGTCCTTTGACACCTGGCCGTTAAAGCCATAGCGTCCGGCAACCCGACCTTGGAAGTCAGGAACGTTTGTTGTAATCGCCTCAGCATTTCCTTCTTCTTCCCTCTCGGCCGTTGAAGTGTTGAGGGACTGCGCTGGATCTGTTAGGCCGCTTGCCCAGTCCGAACCGCCTGTTCGATCCTCCTAAATGCAGGGGGGGGGGGTTGTTGCTTCTGCCAGTCACCATGCCAAGGTTCCCCGGTAGCGGTACTGTTTGCCAAGGACCCCCCAACACCCAATCGGGCTGCGGCCTTAAGGTGCAACATCGCCTGCAGGCCATCCTGCAGGTCAGAATTAAAAATATCCCAGCCAACGTCCGAAAGGTATACCCCATTGGGACGAAACATCCCTGGACTCTCGTCTAAAAGGTCATGTTGAACCGCTAACCTATCCATAATACGTATGAATTTTACCATTCATTTATTAATCTTTTTTCTGACCTTCTCCATTGCCGCATGAGAGCGCTCACCTCTCCAGACTCTTCGAGGGGTGATGCAGGACCAGACCATCACCGACTGCGGGAACATGTTATGCAATAACGCTAAATCTCTCTGCATCTTCTGGGTGAGAGCTATGCTTTTTGTACGGGGCATATCGTTGCCATGCAGGTGTACGACAAGGGCCATCGGGGGGTCGGGGTTGCAATTACGTAGTTCCGAAACAGTCGGTAATAACTGGACCCACAACATCCCTGGGATCCCTTTCCAAATCACAGCCAGTCTCTGTGGCGCCATCCCCAGGTGCTCCCCCACCGGACGTTGTAGAGCCCTCTTATGTGCCCAACGCACATATGAGTGCCCGATAATCCACACGAACGACATCCGGCGACCCCGCTCAGCATATACTAAATAAGAGGGAAAATGGAAAAATATGGAAGGTAGATACTCAAGGCTATCCACTACCAGAAAAGTAACCCGTGGTCTCACATATGTCCTAAACCTTCCGGAACGCCATCTGCCGATTGACATAACCTCACTGTTTTGCAAACCCAAACTAGCCGCTGCTGTTGCCACCCCTATGCGGAAGGAGTGTGACAAGTAGCCGACAGTACTCATACCCAAGTATCTTAAAGCCAAATGTAATACTTGAGTGAACTGGTATCTCGTCAATGGTAGCCTAGACGCGTGTACTAACAGTGGACCCCGGATGTTATACATCTAACCCTCAAATAAGCACTTGTGCATCGAACGGGGCACGTGGGCTCGCCAGACCATTCGTGGAGGGTGATATTCGTCCCTGTTCCCAATTGGTCTGTTTTGGACCTACGAATGTGAAGGGTCAGTCTTCCTTCCTCCAGCCTGGTATCCGCCAATTGCAAACAGGTGTTCAATGGTCCGTTTTTGGACTGAGCTGCTAGCTCACTGACCCGCAGTGCCGCGTAAAAGGCCAGGGAATAGGCACATTGAAACAAGGCTGATTCCGCTTCATTATGAGAGACTTCTGAAAGACATTCAAGGATGCTCCTAAGGACTGGAATGGTAATGGGCTTCCTACTGTCCCTCCTCTGGGCGCTCTCCCTGGCCCAGCCCAACATAGCCTTCTTAACGGGAAACAATGCCAAACAGCTGGGAAACCCCTGAAGTCTGGAGAAAAAGGAAATTCCTGCTAAGTGATTTGCTACCGCCGCTCTGGACTTTCCTTGTTTCTTGCAATGCATCACGTAATCCAAAAGCGTGGACACAGGAAATGGCCCATCTACTTCTTCCAGGGACAATTTTCCTACAAATCTCAGCATCTCCCGCAATGCCAGGAGATAGCATTTTCGCGTGTTGTCTGACAAGGCCCCCAAAATCATGTCCCAAAGTTTGGAGGGCCAAGAAGCCACACTGCCTCGGGTATGGGCGTCGGGGAACGGTCAGCCATCGGTGCGAGGCTGCGAAATGCCGTGAACTGCAAACGGGAGAGAGAGTCCGCGATATTATTAAGCTTACCGGGAACAAAGGCCGCTCTAAATGTGATATTGCAGCGCAAGCACATGAGCACCAAATGCCTGATGAGAACATTTGATTCAAAAGTGCGCGCAGTCAGTGCATTAATAACTTGCACTGCTGCCAGGTTGTCGGATCTAAATAGAATATGAGATCCTACAAGTGACTCTCCCCAGATAATAAGGGCAACCACAATTGGGAATAATTCCAGGAAGGTTCAGTCTTTGCTGGTTTTGTGCTGGCGCCATGCGTTGGGCCACCGCTCAGTGCACCAAGCTCCCTGGAAGTAGATCCCGAATCCCATACCTCCTGCCGCATCATTGAAAAACTCTAGCTCGACGTTCTGCTTACGGGGATCTTGCCAGAACGCTGTGCCATTGAAATATCTTAGAAAAGTCTCCCACAAGCGCAAGTCACTCCTAATTGCGCTGGAAACCCTTATATGGTGGTGTTTCTTACGCACCCCCGCCGTAGCAAGTGATAACCTGTGCAGAAGGGCCTTAGAATCACCCTTGAGGTGAAGATAAGTAGCCTGATCAATGACTGGAACTGCCTCAAGGTGGCTTTCTGATGGCTGTGCATGCCGTAGATGGCCTCCCTCAGTATAAGGACTTTTTCCGCAGGCAGCCTGGACAGCTGGGCCAACACATCGAGCTCAATCCCGAGGAAAGTAATTGTGGTGGCCGGACCTTCAGTTTTTTCCTACGCTAAAGGGATGCTGAAGTGTCTTACTACCTCTTGCGCGATGACTAGTAGGTTAAAACAGTCAGCGCCATCGCGCCCTACCAGGAGAAAATCATCAAGGTAATGCACTACCCGCCTCTTACCCGCCTGCTGTTCGATCACCCAATGCAGAAATGAACTAAATAATTCGAACAGCACACAAGAAATTGAACACCTCATAGGCATGCAGCGGTCAAAATAAAACTGCCCCTTGAAATGAAAACCCAGCAAGTGGAAGGAGTATGGGTGAACCGGCAAAAGGCGGAATGCTGACTCTATATCCACCTTAGCCATGTGCACGCCGGGACCCACCTCCTTGATCAAATGAATCGCCGCGTCGAAGGAGGAGTACGACACTGCGCATAGATGGGGGTCAATTTGATCGTTAACTGACGTACTGGGCGGGAAAGACAGGTTATGAATCAGTCGGAAGTGGCCCGGTTCTTTCTTGGGAACCATACCCAGGGGGAAGACAACTAAATTCGGAAAAGGTGGATGAGGGAAGGGGCCCGCTATCCTACATAGAGCTAGTTCTGCTTGAACCTTTTTCTCTGCCTGCCCCTCGTGCATTGCTCGGAGGTGGGTCTGGCATAATAGGAGCTTCAATTTGGCTGAGGATCTGAAAACCGTGCAGGAAACCAGAGTAAATGCGCTACACTTCTACCTAATAAGGGTAACGTGCAAGCCAGGGGCGCTTTGCGTCAACGCTGTCGGGGTTGGAGCCCGAGAAGTCAACCGAGCGTCCCCCTTGCTGTTGCGGAGACTGCCTGTTGTCTCTAGAGGTGCGACACTGACTAGCTGGGTGGGGACTGAAACCGCATGCGGAGCAAGTGTGCCTGAACTTGCAGTTTTTCCATGTGCGGTGACCAGCATTGAACTGCCTGCACGTGTCCCACCTCCCCGAACCTTGAAATGAACCCCTATCTCTTAAGTATGAACCCCTATCTCGTGACTGACTGTAAGCTGGAGACGCCCAATCCGCCCAAGAGGACTTCTGTAAAGTCATCTCGTCTAGCCACAAATCGATTAATCTGTGCTGCCAGGAGACGGTGGGGTTATGGGCCATGCTTTTACAAAAACAAATGTCATAATTCAGCCACACCCAACCGCCTCGCCTCTGCGCTATCATAATGGTGTCCATGTATCTTATGAGGAAGGGGGCGTGCTCAGGCTCATGTTCTACAATCACGGACATGAAAATGTGGAAAGCTCTGGTCCAATTCTGGATATTCTTAGCTACCTTGGATCTCTTATCCTTCGCTTCATTTGATCCCCCTTTTTCTGGCTCCGCTTCCATATCCGTAATGAGGAGCGAGAATATATCAATACACTCCGCTTCCCAATTTTTTCTTTTATTGAGGCCAGCACACTATGGGATAAGGATGTGACCCCACATACGACATCATTCGCTATTTGCGGCGCTGTATGTTGAATAGCGGAATTAAGGGAGGCTAAGGGGAACGTGGTGTCTAAAGGCGGCTGCAGAGTTGTCACTAAAGCCGGAGGGTTATTAACTGGTAATGGCATCCCCGGAATTACGGGAGGAGTTGAAATGCAAGGGGTGGCTGGGGTGATCAGAACCCTCTCTGCGTCAGCACCCAACTGACCGCTAGTCTCAAGCACATTCAAAGGATTGGCACCCCATACTACTGCCACCGAGTCATTTTGCCCCGCATTCTTCTTCTCTTGAGGGAGCGGAAGAGAGCAAAGCGACTTGGCTAACACCCTCTCGGTATCGCTGCAATCAGATGACGAGACAGTATCGCAAACCTGGGGCTTACCTCTTCCCCTGTCAAGTGGCGTGGCCTCTGAGCTATGAGCCGTGGAAGCTGTAGCCCCTGTGCGGTGGGCCGTAGAAGCCTCACCGCGTTAAGACCTCCGAGGATGCTATGGGGGGCTGAGCGACCACCCTCCTGGGGCACGCCGTATGTGTTTTCTTTCCAGGTAATGCCCCTAGCTGCTGCGGTTTGGCTCTCCTTTTGCGTGATGCTGCCGAATTACCCAGCGGGGATGATGAAGGCGCAACTGACTCTTGCTCTTGCTCGGTGCTCGGTGAGCCCTATAACTCGGTCAACGGGGCACCGTTGCCCTGCCCGCGGACTGAAGAGAGAGAAGACTCCGCCATGTGTTGCCGTACCCACTCTGTTCCGTGCATGGCAGCGTGTTCCGTAATTTCCCGCAGCAGCTGCTCTAAGTCGCTTACGGCTGGTGCCGCAATAACTGCTGCAGCAGCTGCAGGATCGGCTGCTGGCGCTGTCGTAATGGGTGCTGGTATAGCAATGGGTGCCCCATGCTTACTTTGTCTACATTTCCCTGTGACCTTCCGGCTGGCTTTTGGCTAAAGCATCCCATCCATCACCTTGATCAGCTGCTAGGGATGTGAATCGTTTTAGGACGATTAAAATTATCGTCCGATAATTTTAATATCGTCTTAAACCGTTATGGAACACAATACAATAGAGATTCTAACGATTTATCGTTATAAATCGTTAGAATCGTGAGCCGGCACACTAAAACCCGCTAAAACCCACCCCCGACCCTTTAAATTAAATCCCCCACCCTCCCGAACCCCCCCCCAAAATAACTTAAACATTTCCTTGCCAAATCCTACCTCCTTCAATCCCCCACCCCAAATGACTTAAATTACCTGGGGGTCCGGAACGGCAGCGGTCCGGAACGGGCTCCTGCTACTGAATCTTGTTGTCTTCGGCCGGCGCCATTTTCCAAATTGTGCCGAAAAATGGCGGCGGCCATAGACCAACAGGATTCGACGGCAGGAGGTCCTTCCGGACCCCCGCTGGACTTTTGGCAAGTCTGGTGGGGGTCAGGAGGCCCCCCCCCAGCTGGCCAAAAGTTCCTGGAGGTCCAGCGGGGGTCAGGGAGCGATTTCCCGCCGCGAATCGTTTTCCGTACGGAAAATGGCGCCGGCAGGAGATCGACTGCAGGAGGTCGTTCAGCGAGGCGCCGGAACCCTCGCTGAACGACCTCCTACAGTCGATCTCCTGCCGGCGCCATTTTCCGTACAGAAAACGATTCGCGGCGGGAAATCGCTCCCTGACCCCCGCTGGACCTCCAGGAACTTTTGGCCAGCTTGGGGGGGGCCTCCTGACCCCCACCAGACTTGCCAAAAGTCCAGCGGGGGTCCGGAAGGACCTCCTGCCGTCGAATCCTGTTGGTCTATGGCCACCGCCATTTTTCGGCGCCATTTTGGAAAATGGCGCCGGCCGAAGACAACAAGATTCAGTAGCAGGAGCCCGTTCCGGACCGCTGCCGTTCCGGACCGCCGCTGGACCACCAGGTAATTTAAGTCATTGGGGGGGGTTCGGGAGGGTGGGGGATTTAATTTAAAGGGTCGGGGGTGGGTTTTAGCGGGTTTTAACGATTTTAACGATATATCACGATATTTTACCCCCCCAAACGGCAACAATACGATTCCCTCCCCCTCCCAGCCGAAATTGATCGTTAAGACGATCGAGGACACGATTCACATCTCTATCAGCTGCACCGCCAATTTGTCTGGGGCCTGTTGACGTGCCGATGATCCCGGTGTGGTTGATGCCCACTGATTCGCCGCTGCCATATCCGAATGCCAATTACTGTATTGCAAGTCACAATTGAGAAATTAATAACTTGTCATTGAATTACCCCCCCCCCCCCCCGAGATGGCCGCCGCCATGTGCTTGCACCCAAGATGCCTGCAACCTATCTGTTACCATTCAAAATCGGCCGCTGTCCCACATGGCAATGCTAGGCCCCCACCCCAAATTGGCCACCGGCCTGTGGCGAGGCACGGGGAATGGCCCCTAGTGCTCCCTCCCAAAACATTGCCTCTGCAAGTGCATATAAGTGATGTCATTTATACAAGGCGGCTGAAGGCCCTAAGCGCTCATGACCGCATACAATAACAGATCACCAACCCCTTAGATCAACTTTTTTAATGAACGCCGGCCTGTTTGGCTACCCCGGAGGCTCTAGCAAATAGAACCTGTGCTACGGGTCCCTGCTGAAGGACAATGTTGGTAAAGGATGGCCTGGTGGTCTTCGAAGCATTGCTGCTGCATGTATATTGATACCTGAAGCTGTTAAATTAACATTTGGACAAACTTTACAAGTAACAACTCCTCATATTATCCAAGGACTGCTTGAGACTCATGGACCAAAATGGATGACTAATTCACGTCTTGTTAAGTATCAGGCTCTACTGTGTGAAACACCTGAAATTCAAATACAAGACAGCAAAAACTTGAACCCGGCTACTCTTATGCCGGCACCTGAACCAGTTGCCCATGACTGTGAAGAAGTCATGGCTACAGTACACTCTAGTAGACCAGATTTGAGGGATCAACCTTGGCAAGGAGCCTGGACCTTATTCACTGATGGAAGCAGCCCAATCATTAATGGAATACGTTTCGCTGGATATGATGTAGTTTCCAAAGATGAAATTATTGAGGCTGAACCTCTACCCCCGGGAACATCTGCACAAAAAGCTGAATTAATTGCCCTTACTCGAGCTTTACAATTGTCAGAAGGAAAAACTGTCAACATATACACAGATTCTAAATATGCCTTTCTTACAATTCAAGTACATGGAGCCTTATATAAAGAACGAGGATTTCTAACTGCAGAAGGAAAACAATTAACCAATGCACCAGAAGTACATGAATTACTAAATGCAGTCTGGTTACCTCGCAAAGTGGCTGTAATGCATTGTAAAGCACATACAAGGAAATCAAATCCTATTGCTCAAGGAAATCAAAGAGCAGATAAAGCAGCAAAAGAAGCAGCTCGAGAACATTTTCAAACAACAACAACAACATGCCCTCTTTTACAGTTTCCAAATGAAATCCCCATCTATACTACAGAAGAGAATGAATGGGCACAATATGAAAATTTTCATCAACAAAACGGATGGTGGATTATACAAGATGGTCGGATATGGATACCTGAAACCATTGCTTGGACAATAGTTAAAGAAGCACATGATTATACACATCTTGGTCGTGATTCATTAGCAAAATTATTGGACAAAACATATTACATCAATCAGATTACTCAATTAACTAAGAATGCAGTTAATCAATGTGTCACATGCGCACAGAACAATCCTCAAAATGGACCTGGTCCTGCCCCTGGACATATCCTCCGAGGAACTATACCTTTTCAAGTCTGTCAAATTGATTTCACTCACATGACTCCATCAAAAGGATACAAAGCCATATTAGTGGCAATCTGCACTTACACTGGATGGATTGAAGCTATACCTACACGAACAGAAACAGCCAAAGAAGTTACTGCTTTACTTCTATGTCAGATACTACCACGTTATGGACTTCCAAGGCAAATAAATTCTGACAATGGACCAGCTTTCACTAGTGAAGTCACTCAACAACTAAGCAAAGTTTTGGGCCTTAATTGGCATCTACATTGTACTTGGAGACCACAAAGCAGTGGATCAGTTGAGCGAGCTAATAGAACTTTGAAAAGTCAATTAGCTAAATTATGTCAAGAAACAAAAACCAAATGGCCAGATATTCTACCATTAGCTCTGTTGCACATTTGATGTACTCCAAGAAAATCTGGTTTAACGCCTTATGAAATGATGTATGCCAGACCACCACCACTTCCATCATTTCCTGAATCATTACAAATCCAAGGAGAAATGTTACTCAGCAAACAATTGAAAGGATTACATGATACAGTAATGGCAATTCGTACCTATACATGTGAAACTGAACCACTGATTCTGATTACACCAACTCATAAATTTCACATTGAAGATTCTGTATGGGTAAAAGAATGGGATGAATCTGATTGTCTCAAACCTCGATGGAAAGGACCATATACCATACTGTTGACTACTCCTACTGCTGTCAAAGTCTCTGGTTGTCCATCATGGATTCATTGGACCCGAATTAAACCTGCTTCCAATACCTGGTGGGTTTCCAAGACTGGAGATCAACAACTAAAATTCAACAGAAATGTATCAAAAACTGAAGCTGATTAACTACAGAATTATTACTGATAAGATATAATATCTGAAGAATAAAAATAATGTGTTTATTTCTTTTCCTTCTTTGCAGGCATACTAATACATGTCGACTTCATCTCTTTGGAAGTGGGGCATCTGTGCTCTTCTTATCATCAATTTAAGTATTATATGCCCATCTGAAAGTTCTTGGAAATGGTTTATATGCGCTATTTACATCACCTGTTCTGCTCTACTATGGATCATCTTTACTATCTTCAAAGAAGTATTCAGTTCCTAATGATAATCATGTGTGCAATAACAGGATCTTTCAACTCTCCATTAAGTCAAAATTGCTCTGAATGCATCAAACAAGTACGAACCTCAACCCAAGATGGATTTCAACTTATTTCTACGATAATACATCAATCATATCCTCCACCATCCTGTATATCGAAACCTGCCTGTTCTCTAAATACTACCCAAGGATATCAATCTTTTCATAGATGTACTTCAAACAACAGAATCATTTGTCATTCTCCAACTACTCCTAGATATTATAACGTCACAATTACAGCAGGTCTTCCGAAAGACCCAAAATCTCGCAACACGCCAGTTGGTGAAGGAATAATATACTATACTATATTAATTCTACACAGGTCATGGTAGGAGGACCTTCCATTGCCACACTCACCTTTGATTCTTGTGAAGCAATTGATAAACATCCCAAGGCTGTTAAGTGCGGATCATCTTCTTGAAAAGCAGAATATATATTTAACCATAAATATCTTTGTCCATATGATCGAGGGCAAAACCCTACTAATTGGTTGCCATGTGCAGGAAATACCCAACTAACTGGATGGAAATTAGTATGCGACTACACAGGAGGAGGATATTTAGGTTGCTCAGGAGATTGAAAAGAGGAACTGGTAACATTATCTTCCTTGACTGGATGATTAGGACTGAAGGATCCCCTTGGCAAGAAACATGGGGATTTGGAATCGATGGAACAGGAGAATATCCTAAAACTTATATTACAATCACACAACGAAGAGAAAAACAACGTCCTATTACACATCAAACTACAATAGTTGGATATCAATCATTCTTTGATGAAGTATCTCACCTCGATGAAATGCTCAAGAAACATACTACTTCTTATCAAGCAAAGAACATGTTCATAAACTTAGCTGAAAATATAGCCCTTTCTCTAGGAGTGAAGAATTGTTTTGTATGTGGAGGTACAAATATTGGAGAACAATGGCCTTGGGAAGCTAAAGAGATCTTCCAATCTGACTGGGATGCTTTGAATCTTACCATAACATATAATCGAAAGAACAAACCTTATGAATGGGCCCTTCAAACTGATGTTATAGGAAGACAATGTTTATCTCGTGAATACTCCAATTCTTATACTGCATCAGTTGGCAACTCACCGTGTACAGGAGTTCTTACAGTTTCAGCAAATAATTATAAATGGTGGCAAACTGAGAATCTTACCATACCTACTTCATTCTGGACTGAACCAATCTTAAATGCTACATGGGAAGCAGCTGGAAAATCTTCAACACAATTTATAGCCCCTGATGGATATTACTTTGTATGCGGATGAAGAGCTTCTGAACAATTACCTTCAAAGTGGTATGGAACTTGTTTCTTAGCATCAATACGCCCTAGTTTCTTTCTTCTGCCACTTACAGTAGGTGAAACATTAGGTATTCCTATATATATCTCAATGAAACCAAATAAACGTCGACGAAGAAGTACTAAAGTTTCAATTGGTGATTGGACTGACAAAGATTGGCCACCAGAACGCATCGTACAATATTATGGACCAGCAACATGGGCTGAAGATGGTTCATATGGATATAGAACACCAATCTACATGTTAAATCGTATTATCAGACTTCAAGCAGTACTTGAACTACTTACCAATGACTCAGCAATGGCCCTTAATATTCTAGCCAAACAAAACACTAAACTTATCACTGCTGTGTTTCAAAATCGATTAGCACTAGACTATCTCCTAGCACAGGAAGGTGGAGTATGTGGAAAATTAATCTCTCTAATTGTTGTTTACAGATTGATGATAAGAGTCAAGTTATCGAAGAAATTACTGATCGCATGGTGCGACTAGCTCATGTTCCTGTACAAACCTGGTCTGGAGCCCTTGATTGGACTTCATCAATGCTTAACTGGATATCTTCCATCCCAGGATTTAAGGAACTATTCATTCCTGTAATACTCTGTTTAATTTCTTGTATTATAATTCCTTTATGTCTTCCTCTTTTACTCAGGTACTTGCGTACAATGATGGAAACTATAGCTGATCGAAGAGCAGCAGCCCAAATTATGATGATGAATCAGTATACTTCAATTTCAACACTCCCCTCAGATTCAGAAGATGAAGATTCTTTTAACTAATCCTTAGAGTAATTAAGAGTTTACAAGGACCACCATTCTTGTTAGGGTTAAGTCCGGATACAAAGGGTGGGGGGGTGCTCCTCTAGGGACCCCTCGTCTCAACCCCGGTGAAGTAATCAACAACCTAACAGAATATTAGGGTCCACAAAAGTAATTATGGTACTAATTATTGTTTGTCTTTTCAGCTACCTCATGTGATGATACTTACGCCTTCTAAAGAAGTTGAAGTATCAAAGGGGGGAATGTAGGAGCTCAGATTCCTATGAACAATCGTTGAATGAGAAAAACTGAAAATCTCTGATTAACAACGCCAGCATTGAAACGCATAGCCATATTAAATGTACTAACATTTGATACGCAATGGCATGCACTACGCACTTACGTACTGACATTCAGTGAAACGCACTACCATTTTGTAATAATATTTTGTACTGTATTAATAAGATTGCTGCTATAAAATGTCCATCATATCATGTCTGTTAAATGACGTGTGCAATGGTCTGATTGTAAGCTACACCTACTTAAAAGAATGTATAAAAGTCTACTCCCCAAGGGGAGTGGCATGCAGTTGTTCTAAGCCTTTGTCTTAGCTGCATCTTGCTGGCAATAAAAGTCTATCTTTACGGATCAGTTGTCTGGACCTCTTTCCTGCCTCATTACTGACGGTTACAGTGGGCCTCCGTCCAAGTAATGCAAATACCTGATTGCTTAAGATTATTATTTTATTTATTATTTATTTATTAATTAAATCTAGATGGCCAGACTTCACAGCTAATTAATTGTTTGAGCAGCCAACCCGTAAAGCACAGTAACATAGCATTTAACAGCCGGACAGCAGTCCCTTAAACGTGATATAATTTAAAACTCAACATGGCTGCTTCCATGTGCTGTATAATGAGAAAACGCTGGCCCATGAAAGCACAGTCCCAGTAATGCAATAATTCTGCCCAGCAACCAATAGCCGACAAATAATGGCTGCTGGACTGCTGCCTAAACCACCGGTACGAAAAGCCAAAGGCAATACCACAAATTTTTTTTTTTGTTTGTTTACATCAATACAGCATTTTCAGCAGGACAGCAGTCCATGTTTATAAAGCAATGCAAGGTTTGCTGTGCAGCTGGACAGCGGTCCCTTAACCGTGATATAATTTAAAACTCAACATGGCCGCTGCCATGTGATGTATAAGAAAAAACGCTGGCCCATGAAAGCACAGTCCAAGTAATGCAATATTCTGCCCTAAATATATATCATTTTCAGCAGGACAGCGGTCCATTTTTCCACCCTTCCCCTTATTCACCATA
The DNA here is from genome assembly GCF_901001135.1 of Rhinatrema bivittatum. Taxonomy (NCBI): domain Eukaryota; kingdom Metazoa; phylum Chordata; class Amphibia; order Gymnophiona; family Rhinatrematidae; genus Rhinatrema; species Rhinatrema bivittatum. The sequence goes on from NC_042617.1 coordinate 495,027,909, forward strand.
CCTCTTATCCTGAATGCCTCCTTCTCCTGGAAACGGGCAGCTCATAACCCGATGGAGCCGCTTCAGCTGAAGCGAAAATGAAAGCCGAGGACACCACGCCTGGCTCAACGAAGCAAAACTGAAAATTAGAGAGAGGAGGGGCGAAGGAGGACTGCAGTCAGCTCCGATCCACTCCGACAGTGTGACCCCCACCGGCGCACTGCCGCGCCGGCTCGAACGCCCTGTAACGCCTGCGAGGTAAGGTCTGCTCACGCCGGCTCTCCCTTGTTGCTCCCTTTTTTGCTCCAAAGCAGCTCCGGTGCTATGCAGCCGCACTGGTGCTGTCCGAAAAGGGAGGGCCACTTGCACTGGCTCTGTCTTTTCTACCCGCATCCCCCCCACCCCCAACCTCCGCCCCTTCCCTGGCCCGGCCTAGCCCTACATAATTTGCCTTCCACACCCCATTGTGCCCTGCTCCCTAATGGCGTCGCGGGCTCTAAAGAGACCCAGTGGGGATTTGGCTTCAAAGAGCACCCCTGTCCCAATATATGTGAGTCTGCAAAACTGCCTACAGACCACTCTATGTGCTTGTGCACAAACCGAGCTTGTAACTACAAAAGAGGGCCCACTGGGGATTTGGCTTCAGAGAGCACCGCTGTCCCAATATATTGTGTCTGCTAAACTGTAGGGGTGTGCATTAGTTTTGAACGGATTTGCAATCCGCAACTTATTTTTTTCAAACTGAAAAAAAAGGGATGCGCAACGTATCGCGACTTCCAATGTATTCAACATATTTCTGTTGAATACGTTGAACCGCGAGGCACGCGCTTTTCCTCGCCACCATTAGCTGCAAGCTTGGAGCCCCGGATAACCACAAAATGGCGGCGCCCCTGCGGTAACCATGCCAACCTCTCTGACCCTTTCCTGTGAGTCGCAGTGACTCTAAGGAAAGGGTCGGACAGGTCGGCATGGATACCGGAACGCAGCCTTTCCGCGTTCAAGTTTTCAGAGCAGCACTGAATGCAGCGAATCACGCTGTTATTCAGTGCTCTCTGAGGATTTTACTGATGAGCCAGCAGTATATAAAGAGCAGCACGAGGAGCCACGCACTTATTTCCAGCGATTCTGTGGGGAGGTGGGCTGGGTGGCAGGCAGGCAGGCAAGCAAGCAGAAGCAGAAGCAGAAGCAGAACTGATAGAGAACACAGAACAGATACTAGGCTAAGCTTAGGCTAGCAAAGGAAAGAAAAATATTCCTTGTCTTGCTTTAGTGCCAGGGGTCAGCTACAGTCAGTCACTAGTATTACTATTCCTGTTTCTTTCAAGCAGTCTAGTGGTCTAGTCAGCAAGCACTGACCACTATTTACCATTGAGGGTGTTGGACTGGCTTGGAGAGAGTTATTATTTTCAATGTCATCCATATTTCTGGAGTGACAACAATTCCTGCTTTATTAAATTCCAATTACTTAGTCTGTCAGTGCAGTAGGCATTTTTAACAGACTGAACATTGTTCTTGAGTGGGTCTGTTCATTTGGGCATTTTAAACAGACTGAACATTGTCCTTGAGTGGGTCTGTGCATCTGAGCATTTTAAACAGACTGAACATTGTCCTTGAGTGGGTCTGTTCATCTGGGCATTTTAAACAGACTGAACATTGTTCTTGAGTGGGTCTGTTCATCTGGGCATTTTAAACAGACTGAACATTGTTCTTGAGTGGGTCTGTTCATCTGGGCATTTTAAACAGACTGAACATTGTTCCTGAGTGGGTCTGTTCAACTGGGCATTTTAAACAGACTGAACATTGTCCTTCAGTGGGTCTGTTCATCTGGGCATTTTAAACAGACTGAACATTGTTCTTGAGTGGGTCTGTTCATCTGGGCATTTTAAACAGACTGAACATTGTCCTTGAGTGGGTCAGTGCTGGGAAGTGCCCGAGCCGGAGTACTCAGCCTCTTTTCTGCTTACAAGCAAGCTAGTTCTGTGTGCACTGCACACACAAATGAGTGCACTGCAAGGCAGGCAGTGAGACAGTGGGCAGTGGGCATTTGTAACAGACTGAACATTGTTCTTGAGTGGGTCTGTTCATCTGGGCATTTTAAACAGACTGAACATTGTCCTTGAGTGGGTCTGTTCATATGGGCATTTTAAACAGACTGAACATTGTCCTTGAGTGGGTCTGTTCATCTTGGCATTTTCAACAGACTGAACATTGTCCTTGAGTGGGTCTGTTCATCTGGGAAGTTTAAACAGACTGAACATTGTTCTTGAGTGGGTCTGTTCATCTGGGCATTTTAAACAGACTGAACATTGTTCTTGAGTGGGTCTGTTCATCTGGGCCTTTTAAACAGACTGAACATTGTCCTTGAGTGGGTCTGTGCTGGGAAGTGCCCGGGCCGGAGTACTCAGCCTCTTTTCTGCTTACAAGCAAGCTAGTTCTGTGTGCACTGCACACACACATGAGTGCACTGTCAGGCAGGCAATGAGACAGTGGGCAATGGGCATTTGTAACAGACTGAACATTGTTCTTGAGTGGGTCTGCTCATCTGGGCATTTTAAACAGACTGAACATTGTTCTTCAGTGGGTCTGTTCATCTGGGCATTTTAAACAGACTGAACATTGTCCTTCAGTGGGTCTGTTCATCTGGGCATTTTACACAGACTGAACATTGTTCTTGAGTGGGTCTGATCATCTGGGCATTTTAAACAGACTGAACCTTGTCCTTGAGTGGGTCTGTTCATTTGGGCATTTTAAACAGACTGAACATTGTCCTTGAGTGGGTCTGTGCATCTGGACATTTTAAACAGACTGAACATTGTCCGTGAGTGGGTCTGTTCATTTGGGCATTTTAAACAGACTGAACATTGTCCTTGAGTGGGTCTGTTCATCTGGGCATTTTAAACAGACTGAACATTGTCCTTGAGTGGGTCTGTTCATCTGGGCATTTTAAACAGACTGAACATTTTTCTTGAGTGGGTCTGTTCATCTGGGCATTTTAAACAGACTGAACATTGTCTGTGAGTGGGTCTGTTCATTTGGGCATTTTAAACAGACTGAACATTGTCCTTGAATGGGTATGTGCTGGGAAGTGCCCAGGCCTGAGTACTCAGCCTCTTTTTTGCTTACAAGCAAGCTAGTTCTGTGTGCACTGCACACACACTTGAGTGCACTGCCAGGCAGGCAGTGAGACAGTGGGCAGTGGGCATTTGTAACAGACTGAACATTGTCCTTGAGTTGGTCTGTTCATCTGGGCATTTTAAACAGACTGAACATTGTTCTTGAGTGGGACTGTTCATCTGGGCTCTTTAAACAGACTGAACATTGTTCTTGAATGGGTCTGTTCATCTGGGCATTTTAAACAGACTGAAAATTGTCCTTGAGTGGGTCTGTTCATCTGGGCATTTTAAACAGACTGAACATTGCCCTTGAGTGGGTCTGTTCATCTGGGCATTTTAAACAGACTGAACATTGTTCTTGAGTGGGTCTGTTCATCTGGGCATTTTAAACAGACTAAACATTGTCCTTGAGTGGATCTGTGCTGGGAAGTGCCCGTGCCGGAGTACTCAGCCTCTTTTCTGCTTACAAGCAAGCTAATTCTGTGTGCACTGCACACACACATGAGTGCACTGCCAGGCAGGCAGTGAGACAGTAGGCAGTGGGCATTTGTAACAGACTGAACATTGTTCTTGAGTGGGTCTGTTCATCTGGGCATTTTAAACAGACTGAACATTGTTCTTAAGTGGATCTGCTTTTCTGGGCATTTTAAACAGACTGAGCATTGTCCTTGAGTGGGTCTGTGCTGGGAAGTGCCCGGGCCGGAGTACTCAGCCTCTTTTCTGCTTACAAGCAAGCTAGTTCTGTGTGCACTGCACACACACACATGAGTGCACTGCCAAGCAGGCAGTGAGACAGTGGGCAGTGGGAATTTGTAACAGACTGAACATTGTACTTGAGTGGGTCTGTTCATCTGGGCATTTTAAACAGACTGAACATTGTTCTTGAGTGGGTCTTTTCATCTGGGCATTTTATACAGACTGAACATTGTCCTTGAGTGGGTCTGTTCATCTGGGCATTTTAAACAGACTGAACATTATTCTTGAGTGGGTCTGTTCATCTGGGTATTTTAAACAGACTGAACATTGTGATTGAGTGGGTCTGTGCATCTGGGCATTTTAAACAGACTGAACATTGTCCGTGAGTGGGTCTGTTCATTTGGGGATTTTAAACATACTGAACATTGTCCTTGAGTGGGTATGTGCTGGGAAGTGCCCGGGCCTGAGTATTCAGCTTCTTTTTTGCTTACAAGCAAGCTAGTTCTGTGTGCACTGCACACACACATGAGTGCACTGCCAGGCAGGCAGTGAGACAGTGGGCAGTGGGCATTTGTAACAGACTGAACATTATTATTGTGGGACAGTGGGCAGTGTTACCACTCAGTGACATAAAATCCATAATGTCAGGGAAAGAGAGATGCAAGCGACTTATTGGGACTGGCAGCGGAGGCACCGCAAAAGACACTAGTGCAACAGCACCAATACAGCTAAAAAGGCAACTGTCGCAATCTAAACTCTTTGTAGGGGATGGCAGTTCCATGGCAAAAAAAACAAAATCAGGCCATGATACTTCGCCATCGTCACCACTTGTTTCTGGTACTGTAGTTTTGGAGGAGAGGGTAGGGGAGGCACAGTAATGCCCAACAAAATTTAGACACCCAAGAGCAGCAGGGGGACAGAAGTCTCGACTAAGACTTAGCGGTCACAAGGTAGTGCTGGCACAGTTAGCTTCTGATTCAGAAGAAGAATCTTCTTGGGTGGGATTCTCATTAGAAAAGGAAGAAGTAATAGCTGACGAATCTTCGGTAGAATCAGTTAGTCCTGTCTTAGCCTCCACCTCCAGAATTGTGCAGCAGGGGCCCGGGAGAGATTACAGTGATATCGAGAGACAGCGGGTGACTGGTGCCCCCTCTGGCATTGCTTCTCAGGGTGCCCCCACTACTAGTACCTCAACTCCAGTGCCAGCATTCACCCCAAAGGTGTCACAGAGAGGAGGATCACAAAAGAAATCTACGATCTGGAAACATTTTAAAGTGACAGAAGACCCGCGTTATGCTCGGTGAAATTACTGTGCCAGGGATATTAGCAGAGGCAAGCAAATGGGACATCTATCAAATTTTGGCATGAACCATCATATGAAGAGGCAACACCCAACAAGTTTACTGCCATCTGGGGATGGTGGCATTTTCAGTCGGGGGACCCCTTCCAAGCAGTGTGCAGTGGTAGGAAAGCAGCAGAGACAGCCCACGCCCTCATACCCTTCTAGCAGTCAGGCGGCAGGCCAGCAACCCACTGACATGTGACAGAAGTGACAATCCACCATGGAGGAAATGGGGTGGAGTGCGGTAACGCTATCCCGGGGTAGGAGGCAGGCAGCCTCAAAAGTTGTAACCAGGAGCATTGGGGAAATGATTGCCCTTGATGACCAGCCCTTGCAGCTAGAGCAGAATGTGGGTTTCAAGCATTTCTTGAAGGTTGTACTTCCAAATTACAAAATCCCATGCAGAATCACATTTAGTAGAAAGGTCATCCCCAGCCTGTACAAGCAGTGTCGCAGTCGCTTGCAAGCACTTCTAGGAAAGGCAGACGGAAGAGTGCATTTCACCTGCGATATCTGGACCACCATGAATGCTGCACACTCTTACCTCTCTCTGACAGCACACTGGTGGGACATGACAGAGGCAGGGTCAGCCAGCAGCTCTATTACTGAAGAAGTATCAGGGAGGAGGTGGGCTTTACTGCACACCCACCTGATGGACCAGGCCCATAACGCTGCCAATATCCTAGCATGCATCAGAAAGATGCTGGAGGGATGGCAACTACACCAGCGAGACAGGAAAACGCGGGCAGGGTTTTTTGTCACAGACAACGGTGCAAACATGGTTAAGGCAATAAGCGATGGGCGGTTTAAGAACATTCGATGTTTTGCACACACTCTGCATCTGGTAGTGAAGTCAGCTCTGGGCTTGGACTCCAAGGACAAGGCGAATGAATACTGCATAGGTTAATACAGAAGTGCAGGAACATAGCAGCACACTTCCACAGAAGTGTCAAGGCGGGGCAGGTTCTCCGACAAAAGCAGACTGATTTGGATATGCCTCAGAAGCGTCTCATTCAAGACATTGCCACCCGGTAGAATTCCACCTTTATGATGCTGGAGAGGTTACTGGAGCTGCAGACACCCCTTCATGAACTTTCTGGTACAATAGATATAGGTGTGCAGAATCCCGTAGGGCATCACGATTGGTTAGTCATGAGTCAGCTGGTAAAAATCCAGACCCATTCAAGGATGTCACGGAGGAGCTGAGTTCCAGAAGTGCCACCTTGGCTGACATCATCCCTATAGTTAAATTCCTGGATGACCATTTGGAGGCCTTTAAACGGCAAGAGGGAATGACTGCTGAGGTGCTGCAGTGTGTGGACGTTTTGCAGCAGCAGGTGAAAGACAGCTTACAGCCTTTAACAGAGGACAGCACATACATGCTCGCCTCTGTCTGTGATCCCCGTGGGAAAGGTAAACTCGCCCTACAGACCAATTGTCTGTCATTTTTGAAGGAGCTGCTGTTAGCTAAGGTCCGTGAACAGGAGTGCCATAGGCGGAGACAGAGTAGACTTGAAGCAGAGGTGGAAACAGCAGGCACGTCACAAAGTTGTGCTGCTAGCCCAGGCAGGAGTAGCAATATGTCAGTGACAGAAAGTACCTCCTCCTCCACGTCAGAACGCCCAAGACATGTTGGCCATAAAGATTCATCAGTTGTGCAATGGGCGAGAGAGAAAGTAGCTGGATTGAGTGACTCTGAGCCCTCCAAAGCACAGGAGGAGACAGCAGCACAGCTGTCAGTGACACGGTATCTCTCAGAGCCGATAGAGAACATGCAGACAGATCCGCTGGCATATTGGGCACAGAAGTCCACTGTCTGGCCACACCTAGCCAAAGTGGCTGAACGATATCTGTCATGTCCACCAACCAGTGTGCCCAGTGAACCTATCTTTTCAATGACAGGGGATATCATGAGCCCTCACCGCTCAAGGCTGGCACCACAGTTGATGGAAATGCTAGTGTTTTTGAAAGTAAACCTGCCTTTGCTTGGCTTTCCAAATTTTCCCTGTGAATGGCAAGATGAATAAAAGCTATTACAAGCCTTGCAGCAGCTCCAATTGCCTCCTATGCTCAAGATAAAGTGAGCACTGCAGCACATGTTCCTGACATGAATTGCTGTGCCTAACCATCTACTGTGCAGACCTTGTGTTACTACCACTGTTTGACCTCGATAGCTGTGCCTGTTCATCCAAGGCTTGTGTTCCTAAAATTGTTTAACCTCGATTGCTGTGCCTGTTTATCCAGGCCTTGTGTTCCTAAAAGTGTTTGACCTCGACTGCTGTGCCTGTTCATCCAGGCCTTGGGTCCCTAGGTGGGATTGACCTCTGTCCTCGACTGCTGTGCCTGTTCATCCAGGCCTTGTGTCCCTAGGTGGGATTGACCTCTGTGCTCGACTGCTGTGCCTGTTTATCCAGGCCTTGTGTTCCTAAAAGTGTTTGACCTCGACTGCTGTGCCTGTTCATCCAGGCCTTGTGTCCCTAAGTGGGATTGACCTCTGTCCTCGACTGCTGTGCCTGTTCATCCAGGCCTTGTGTTCCTCTGGGGATAGGGAAATACCTACAGTACCTGAGTGTAGAGATGTGCTTCGTGTTTTGCTACCAGGTCATTTTTTGACTCGGATACTTCGTGGTAAAGTTTGGTTTTCCCCGTTTAGTTTTTAAAAAAAAAAACAAAAAACTAAACAGGGAAAACCGAAACCGGGCCAAAAAACGACGCGGGGAAAACAAAGCTAAAAAAAAACCCCACCCCACACATTTAAATTAATTTTAATACATTACATACACCCCCCCCATCCCGATCCCTCCCCCTCCCCAAGACTTACCAACATCCCTGGTGGTCCAGCGGGGTCCCCCCGGGTGCCATTTGACCCTCCGTGGCATGCCCAGTGTGCTAGTGCTAGCCATGCTCAAAATGGTGCCGAATAGCCTCTGAACTACTATGTCACAGGGGCTGCCGGCGCCATTGGTCAGCCCCTGTCACATGGTAGGAGAACCGACCAATGGCGCCGAAAGCCCCTGTGACATAGTATGGGCAAAGGCTATCGGCGCCATTTTGATTATTGGCAGCCGACGACGACATCGCTCCCGGACCCCCACTGGACCCCCAGGGATTATTGGCAAGCTTTTTGGCCAGCTTGGGGTGGCCTCCTGACCCCCCCAAGGCTTGCCAATAATCCCTGAGGGGTCCAGCGGGGGTCCTGGAGTGATGTCGTCGTCGGCTGCCAATAATCAAAATGGCGCCGATAGCCTTTGCCCATACTATGTCACAGGGGCTTTCAGCGCCATTGGTCGATTCTCCTACCATGTGACAGGGGCTGACCAATGGCGCCGGTAGCCCCTGTGACATAGTAGTTCAGAGGCTATTCAGCACCATTTTGAGCATGGCTAGCACTATCACACTGGGCACGCCTCGGAGGGTCAAATGGCACCCGGGGGGACCCCGCTGGATCACCAGAGATGTTGGTAAGTCTTGGGGAGGGGGAGGGATCGGGATGGGGGGGGTGTTATTATAGTTAATGTTTGGGGTGGTTTTTAATTTTAAAAAAAAGTGCCTCTCTCCCCATACAAACCCGAAAAATGGATTTTCCCCGAAGTTCGATGAAAATCCTTTTCGGGTTTCGGGGCCCCCGAACCAGGACGAATTAGGCAATTCCTTTGTAATTGCCTAATTCATGATAAATGATTGCACATCTCTACCTGAGTGTAATCAAGTATGAAGTGTGTTCAAGTATCAAGTATGTTCAAGTTGTACGTTGTTTTATAGTTATATGTAAAGCCCGTTGTCTTATAGTTATATGTAAAGTGAAGACCCTTCTTTTTGGGCATCTCACTGTTCTATGTAAACTGGAATGATTTGTATCTGATACCAGAACCTCGGTATTTAAAAATTAAAAATAAATAAATAAATACATAAGTGCTGGAAATGTTTTAAAATAAGAAGAGAAATAAAAAAAAAAAAAATTACTCTCCCTGTTCATCCAGGCCTTGTGTCCCTAGGTGGGATTGACCACTGTCCTCGACTGCTGTGCCTGTTCATCCAGGCCTTGGGTTCCTAAAAGAGTTTGACCTCGACTGCTGTGCCTGCTCATCCAGGCCTTGTGTTCATAAAAGTGTTTGACCTCGACTGCTGTGCCTGTTCATCCAGGCCTTGTGTTCCTAAAAGTGTTTGACCTTGACTGCTGTGCCTGTTCATCCAGGCCTTGTGTTCCTAAAAGTGTTTGACCTCGACTGCTGTGCCTGTTCATCCAGGCCATGTGTTCCTAAAGGTGTTATACCTCGATTGCTTCGCCTGTTCATCCAGGCCTTGGGTCCCTAGGTGGGATTGACCTCTGTGCTCGACTGCTATGCCTGTTCATCCAGGCCTTGTGTTCCTAAAAGTGTTTGACCTCGACTGCTGTGCCTGTTTATCCAGGCCTTGTGTCCCTAGGTGGGATTGACCTCTGTGCTCGACTGCTGTGCGTGTTCATCCAGGCCTTGTGTTCCTAAAAGTGTTTGACCTCAACTGCTGTGCCTGTTCATCCAGGCCTTGTGTTCCTAAAAGTGTTTGACCTCAACTGCTGTGCCTGTTCATCCAGGCCTTGTGTCCCTAGGTGGGATTGACCTCTGTGCTCGACTGCTGTGCCTGTTCATTCAGGCCTTGTGTTCCTAAAAGTGTTATACCTCGATTGCTTCACCTGTTCATCCAGGACTTGTGTCCCTAGGTGGGATTGACCTCTGTCCTTGACTGCTGTGCCTGTTCATCCAAGCCTTGTGTTCCTCTGAGGATAGGGAAATACCTACAGTACCTGAGTGTAATCAAGTATGAAGTGCTGGAAACGTTTTAAAATAAGAATATAAATAAATTAAAAAAAAAAAATTACTATCCGTGTTCATCCAGGCCTTGTGTCCCTAGGTGGGATTGACCTCTGTCCTCGACTGCTATGCCTGTTCATCCAGGCCTTGTGTTCCTAAAAGTGTTTGACCTCGACTGCTGTGCCTGTTCATCCAGGCCTTGTGTTCCTAAAAGTGTTGGACCTCAACTGCTGTGCCTGTTCATCCAGGCCTTGTGTTCCTAGAAGTGTTTGACCTCTACGGTACAAAGTCAACATAGGTTGATATTGCAGATTTTGACTTGAGTAGCAGTATTCTTATTTCTGAGAGATCTTCCATTTCCTTTGTCATCAGCTGAAGTGCGTAAGTACAGTAGTTATTCACTAGATGCCATCGGAATTCACTAGACGCCAACGATATTCACTGGACGCCAATGTAAACGCCGGGTACACCCAACTCTAGGGGTTGACCCGTTCCAGGGAGTCCTTCCCTGCACAAAGGAAAGGGAACTCTCTCCTGGGCCAGTCTGTCTTTCCACTATCAAAACCACAGGGACCAGACCAGACTACCTCCACTCTGCCAGCCTGTCTTGCCCCTATCAGCTTTCTGCCACTCTGCCTTGCTGCCATACACCAGATGACTCACTTTACTCCTTGTGGTGTTCTTGCCACTCTCATGGTTCCTCAATGTGTTGGTGCTAGTCTATCTGCTTGCTATGTTCCCCTTCATTGTGCTGTTGGATGTCAATGCCACTTGTCTTGCCGCTTTGCCTGTGGTGCTGCCTTTGATGGTTCATGCATCTGCTATCGGTGCTCTGTTTTGAAGCTGTGGTGTGTTTTTGACATTATCACTGCTGCTTTGTGCCTCTGTTAAAGCACTCTTGCCACTTCTGGTACCCCTTTGCACCTTTCCAGTGCCTTAGGCTATTCATGCCACTTAGGTGCCACTTTGCCACAGTCTAAGTACCTTGGAGCTCTTTTGTTGTTGTAATGATTGCTCCCCAGAAGTTTCATGAAAATTGATAAGAAAACCCCAATTCTGCAGCCAAAAATAGGCTGGAAATCCTTCCCCCATTGACTTTAATGGGAACCGGGAAACGTATGGACAGATCGGCAACTTATGGAATTCCCCATACTTCCATATTGAATGGAATCGACCCTCAACGAAAACGTATCACCGATTCAACGAAAACCTTTTGTCTGCACATCCCTACTAAACTGCCTACAGAGCACTATATGTGCTTGTGCAGCCACCAAGCTTGTAACTACAAAAGAGGCCCACTGGGGATTTGGCTTCAGACAGCACCCCTGTCCCAATATATGTGAGTTTGCAAAACTGCCTACAGACCGCTGGATGTGCTTGTGCTAGCACCAAGCTTGTAACTACAAAAGAGTAGGGATGAGAATCGTTTATCTGACGATTGAAAATATCGTCCGATATTTTCAATATCATCAGATATCGAGGGGTCCCCAATAGCGATAGGAAACCGCACGATTAATTTAGTGGGTTTTCTTATTGTTATGAGGTGGCAGGAAGAAAGGACACAAACTAAAAACACAACCTGACCCTTTAAAATGAGTTTGTTAGTATCCCCTCACCCTCCGGACCCCCGGACCCACCCAAATATTTTTTTAAATAGCTGGTGGTCCAGTGGGGGTCCTGGGAGTGTTCTCCCACGCTCGGGCTGTCGGCTGCCACTAATCAAAATGGTGCCAATGTCCCTTTGCTCTTACCATGTGACAGGGGCTATCGGTGCCATTGGTCGGCCCCTGTCACATGGTAGGTGCACTTAATGACCTGCGCCATTTTTAAAGATGGAGGGTGGTGGGAAATTAACAAACTCATTTTAAAGAGTGTAGAATAGTGAACTGCATATATCCTGCACATATGTAGTTATAGCACTGTGAAGCACTATGATCACTGAACTTACCAGAGAATCATCCAGCACAGATGACATCATTCCTGGAAGGATGGAACTAAGTTTATTATTCTAACTGATAAGAAGAGGCCTGTGGCCTATAAGTAAGAGCAAGCTAAAGTACACATGTTAAAATATATATTGATTGGCTATTAAAGGTAATGGGTGTGGATTATGCAGATGTCGGATGGTGGCAGATCCAAAAACCTTTATAAGCTGAAGCACACGTGAAGAACACTGAGCAGATTCTGAACAGACTTTGTACACCTTTGCTTGTACCATTTTCTCTCTGTTTTATTCTCTGCTCCATGGAGGAATTGTCTGCCTTCCTCTATTAATTACCTTTATCAATAAACCTCTTTCTTTATTATTGTTGAAGCTGGTATTCATTCTGTAATTAGATAGAGGGGAAGCCCCTCTTTTAACATCTGGAGGCACCGCCTGGGATTCACAGGAAAGGTTTCGCGCACTGCTTAAGGCTTTTTGAATAATTAATCAGTTCCACCATGGGTGACCTGAATTCAATTAGCATACTTAAGTACTAGCAGGGTCGAGAAAGTGAATCCGGCAGTTGCCTCGGAAGTCGTGATTAAACTATCTTCTCACCTTCGGAATCAAGACGTTGATCCCCAGGGAGAAGTTCTTTGGTTAATAATTGGGTATGTATGTGATTTCATTTTAATTTTTTTTTAAGAAAAAGTGATTGATTTGATTAATGTTTCAGTTATCTGTGTCTTCTCTTTTTTTTTCTACTATAGTTTGTTAGTCTGCAAGACCTAGTTTACTTGCAGTTTGTGCTTCTTTGAATGACATTCCTTTCCGTCTGTGGAATTTGCTTTGGAGTACTTTTTTTTTTTCCCAGCTGTGTGTGTGTGTATACCAATGAGCTAATTTAGCAGGTTTTGCTCTGTATCATTTCAAACTTTCAGGCTTTCACTGCAGTTTGGTATTTTAGTGCAGATTTTTACTCCCCCACCCCCTCCCCCTCCCTTCTTTTCTCTGCTGTTCCGTTTCTTGTAGTTGTAAAACTTTATGACGTTCTGAATTCTTTTCTCCCGCTGCTTAGGTTCTGGTTTCACTTAGGTATCTCTCGCCGCTGTTTGCACTTTTATTTGCTCTGCTTAAATGCTGTAACTAATCCTGCTTTCTTTGTTTCTCGAAGTGGGAGTCGCCATACCCTCACCCCTCTCCTTCTCCCCCCACCTTTGCATTCCTGCGCCAAGGGGCGACGATTCCTTTGTCTGGTGTTCATCCTTCTTTCTGCCACCTCGCTCTCCCTCCTCGCCCCTCCCCACTCGCCCCCCCCTCCCTTGTCTCTTCTCTGTGCATGTTGGGTACTTGAGTTTTGCTTCCCCACCCTTTAGTTTTGTACTTTTTCAGTGGTGTACGTTGTCACGCCCCCCCCCCCTCTCCCTGCCCCTCCCCCCCTGCACATTCCTCCCTGCTTCGTCAGTGCCTGTTCGTGTCTGGATTTCTTTGTCTCTCGGCACTTAGGGCGTTGGCTCCACACCCTCCCCCCCCCTCCTGCCGTGCTCTGCTTCTCTACTCAAGCACTTCGGGGTCAGGACGTAGGCACTCCGTGCCCCATTGATTTCTGGTCCTGTTAGTTCTCTTCTCTCTGTGCCTGTAGCCCCCTCCTCAGTGTATCCCCTGTAAACGCATTGAATTCTGGTCTTCTTAGTTTTTTCTCTCTGTCTTTTGTGCCTGTCTATTGCCTTTATTGCTGGCTGACTTCATCTGCCCCCACCTCAGGGATTCCACTTCCAGGTTTAACGCCTGCTGTGTTAATTGCTGTTCGCTTTGCATTTCAAAAGGGCTTTTCTTTCCCTGTTTTTTTTTTTTACTTCCTTTCAAACCGCTGTTCTGTGCCTTTTCTGCTTGTGCTGTCTTCTCCTGTAGCTGTCGGTTTTGCCGGCTTTTCAACCCCCTCACAACAAAAAAAAAAATGGGAGAAGTTACAGCATCAGAGACTATTTTAACTGATATTAAATATGTTTTCAACGTTCCGTACATCCAAAGATCAGCCTAGCTCTGACGCTGTTCCTACTGTTCTCTGTGATTCCCCTTCATTTGCTTTGCACATTGTGATTTTGCCCTGTCTTCCAAACTGTTCAGAGACCCTCTATTCAATTCCCCCCCCCCCCCTCCCTTCCTTGTCCCAGGCAGAGAAAGGTGCTATTAGTTTGTCTTGAAGTTTTTGTCAGGAGCAAGTTGCCCCTCCCTTCGCATTCCATTCGGCTGAGTTCAGAAGGTTCTGACTGCCTTTTTACGATTCTGACTGCAAATGTTCTGTTCCTTTTTTTTAGCTCCAGTTAGTTTCTGTGCCACTTTTGTGATTTAAAGTTACTTTCATTTAATTATCTGTTTGATTTCTTACCCTTGTGCTCCTCTGGGATTTTTTGGTGCATGATGGGACTTGCAGTTTTTGCATGGGGTGGACTTGCCAACTTTTAGCATAGTTACTGAGCCCTGCATTCCTTTTTTCTCTCTCAGGAAACGGACTCAATCACATGCATTCATCGCAACTTGACAGTTTTATTTGTTTGTTTCCGTACTATGGTTTTGGAAATCTACGCTGCTGTCCTTCTTTCTAGTTAACCGTTCCGTTTTCTTTGTTCTTTGTTTCAGATGAGAGGCGCAGGGAAGCTCTCGCCATTCCCATCCCCTCAGCCCCTCCCTCACAAATTCCTGTATCAGGGGGAGAGCAGACACCATCAGCCCTGCTTAGCTTAGCCCCTATTCGCCCCCCCCCCCCCCACACACACACTTTTCCTGTAGTGTTAAGTTGTGAATTGAGAGCCCAGGTACTGGCCCTTGCCTCCTGGGATTGGTAGTCATTTTCTTGTGTCTCCTCCCACCCCCTTGCCCCCTTCCCCGGTGCTTGGTGGGAAGTGAAGTTTTGCTTAAAGATTCCTTGCTCCTTATATTAGTGCCTCTCGGTGCCTGTCTGTCGTGGCTCACGCTGAGTCCTCTGGAGGCTGACGTCATGACACCTCCTCCCTCAGTCATTCCCTTTGTTCCTGTGTTCACTGCTCTTCTTATCTGCATGCATTGCTCTGGCCCGTGCTCTGTCTTTACATGACAACAAAATACAAACAACAACTCTTGAACTCTGTGAGCTCTCTCTCTCTTTTTCTGTTTAAAGTTGCTTGTTTTTCTTTAATCAAACGCACATTCACGGACATTTGTCCTCTGTCCTGTGCCATCCTTTCCCTTGCTCCAAGCTCTGTGATTAAAGGTTATTTTCATTCAATCATTTGTTTAATTTCTCATATTTGGTTCCGAGTAGTTGCTAATTCTTTTTGTTCACGGTTCCTCTGATGCTTGCCATTCTTTCAAGTGTTCCTGCAGCACCGGGAACGAATATTATTTATGTTACAGGTTTCCCCCTTTTCCGACAGTGTGCGGTAATCTGAGATTCCTGCTTTTTGGGGATGGCCTGACAAGCACAGGAGTAACGACAGTTCCTATTTTGTATTATCAGTTTAGTTTACTGGAAAGCGTAACCTACACTGTACTTTCAGTTTTCTCCTTTCTCTATTCGTCCCTGACCAATGTTTGTCTCTTGCTTTTTCTACAGGAGTCCGTGATCAGTTGGCATTGAGGGCATTATCTGCTGCAGTTTGCAGTTTGCAGGGATCTGCCTTAATGTTTCCTTGTCTCGCTGTGCGGTGACGGGGATAGGGTTTCTCAAAAGGGGGGTGCTAAAGGCTGTACGTGTGTTTTGTTTCACATGGATATAGCAAGGAATTGCACGTTACTAAGACAATTCATAGTTCTTGGGACATTGAATGAAATTTGAATTATTTAGCAGTCAGGATTCTGTCTCTTTCACGGTATACAGAGCTTTGGTCATTGCGCTGACACACTTACAGTCCAGCCCTACGTCTTTTCTTGCAAATTGGAAGTTGCCCTTATGTATCAGTTCCATGTTCTCATTACTGATGTTTCCTCCTTTCACGGAGGTGCAGGTCTTCGCAGTGCAAGAGTTATCCCAGTAACAATGATTTTGTCGCAGGACTGTCTTCCAAGAAAAAAAAAAACAGTGGAAACTGAATATTAATGATCACAGCGCCTCCTAGTGGCGCAGCCCTATATAACGGAACTAAAATTAGCTTTATGCCTGCAATTTGCTGAATTCATATCAGGATGTTTAGTTTCAATTGAGCTGTAATTCCTTTAACCTTTATCTGTTTCTCAGATTTATATTTTCCCAGGTCAATAGCGGATGAACCTTTGAAGATTGCTGAAGATTGCATTTTCTCCTTTTTCCAGTTTTTTGCTTTTGCTTTTTTCTTTGTTTTTATTCTAGATCGATCTAGACATTTTTCTCCATACTTTTTCACACTTTTTTTTGGCCTACCTTTCTTTTTGATTAGGGTTTGAAGCTCATCAGAAGTAACCATGTGTTTCTTGTTTTGTTTTCTGTGTCATGTGTCCTTGTACCGGATGAATGAGTGACGTTTGTGTTTCAAGTTTAATGTTCTTTGTGATGTGATGTCTGTGGTTTCTCTTCTCCCTAATTAATCTGAATTGTTTTGCCCTTATGGTAGATTCTGATCAAGTAACCTACCTCCTGTTGAACTGCCGGCTGTGTCTCCTGTCCCTGACGTGCACCTAAGCTGAATGACCTGTTTTCCCCATCTGCATCATGAATTCAAAGATTATCCTGACTTCGACTGTGAACTGTTTTCAGAGAATGCCATCATACATCGTATTCATTGTTTTTGTCTTGCTCAGATGCTGTTGGACCTATTTGCAAATTGCCATTATTTGGACAGACTTAATGTTGTTTTCTTTCTAAGTTTTGTAGTATTTCCAGTCTAACTCTAACCTCTTATATCCTTATATGATTATGTAATATGCCCCAGTATGGTCAAATATTTTCTTGAATCCCTTATCCTTGGACAAATTTCTGTCCACTATTGGGCCTCCAGATGCTTTGTCACATGACTGCACTTGCCTAATGTTTCAACAGCCCTTTTTCTTTGCCTTCTTTTCTTTGTTACTATCAGTTTGCTTTTGTATTTTCAGTTTGGTATTCACTTTTTGCATTAACATGTTTATTCTTTTTTGTGTATTATCCTTTTGGAATGGCATACTTCCTGTATGCATCACTGACCCGAATTGTAATGTTTGCATCACAGTAACTATAGATGGTATGACTAAAACACACTCTGCTATACAAATCCCATTATGATTGTCAAGGGACAGTTACTTACTGTTCTCATAATTCCACACGATACAGCGTATGTACCGTGCAGACAACCATTACCTGTTTTAACCCTACTGAAGCCCCTGCCCAACAATGGATACAAGTCTACAAAGGAGACACTCCTCAGGATATAGTTATGACATTTGCCCTTTGACTCCCTACCGAAAGGTCGGTTTCCCTCATTTTTAAGTATATTCCCTACCCGCATCCTGGGATTTGACCTATAGATGTGGTAATGATTTGGCTTGGCCATACACACCCTTATCCTTTAACTATCTGGTTTTTCTCTGGATCTCCCTTTTCTTATGTGTATATATATATTTCTGCTACATCAGAGTACGTTAAATTCATGCCGTCCTATTTGCTGTAAGCTATTTCTAGCATTTTTCCACTCGTCTTACTGTTGGTACCTCTGCATCTCTTTGACTTATTCGTTCTTCTGCAGCCTGTACCTATAGTAATTTCTTTGCTGGCCTTTCATATTCCAATATCCTATTCCCTTTATACTCTGATTTCTCTGTAACCTTTTTGAACATTTCTTCCTGTAACACTTCCTCTCAGATTTTACCTGGAGTTTGTTTACACCCTCTCACAAATATTTCCTGGTAGTTTTGTGGCCTTTGTGCTTATTCTGAGATTGATCTCCTTGTAGAAATTTACCCATTCTAACTGAGGCTTACTCTCACAAGGATGTGCAACTGTTCCTATTTCTACCTATGACCTATGCCTTATGTTTTTGTTGTTTTTCCTTTTCTTTCTTGTCCATTCCAATGGATTACCTCTTCATGTTTTCTCTGTACCTTTTAAGAATGATGTCCAACTGCTCTGCCAGTTTATCCCCCTGATTGCTATATTTGTGACACCCATGTGCAAAAGCACCGATCCTATCTTATGTAAAGCACAGTGGATATTGGCCCACTCCATTGTTGCAACAAAGTGCATCCATAGCCATTACACACTATATCTATAGGCAATTCCTCTTCTTTATCTCAAACTTTTCTCAACTATACTATGGAAGTTCAAATGGTAAATTCTTATTGGCTCAGTATTGTAACCTATCAGGATGGCTCTTGGGGTTATAGAACTCCAATTTATATGTTGAATCGTATTATAAGATTGCAAGCTGTTGTTGAAATAATTACTAATGAAACTGCTAAAGCACTGAGAATATTAGCCACTCAGAAAAAGGGTTTTCGGAATGCTATTTATCAGAATCGTCTAGCATTAGATTACATACTAGCTGCAGAAGGAGGATTATGTGGTAAATTTAACCTCAGTAACTGTTGTCTTCAAATAGACAACAAGGGTGAAGTGATTGAGGAAATCACTCGGAACATGATGTCTATAGCACATGTACCAGTGCAAACCTGGAAAGGACTTGATGTCAGTGATCCATTTGGATCCCTTGGCTAATGGTTTTCTAGTTTAGGTTCAGGATTCAAAATTCTAATTGGCTCCATGTGTACAATTGCCTTACTTGGGCTAGTTGTCTGTCTCTGCTTATCATGCCTCTGTATCTGCCTACGAAGATGCCGTGATCAAACACAGACTAGCACTCGGATCATGCTTTATCAAGCTGAAACCTTGAACCTGATGCTTCTGGATTCTCACGCTGACACTGCACCATTCCCCACTACCTGTAATGACTATCTGTGAAAAATGAGCATATCGGTACGAAGACGGGTAATGTCTCTCGCCAGTAAGGATTAGCCTTAACTAGGCTGGACAGCCTAAGACAAGGCGATATGCGACGCAGATAGGTGTGAAGGGTTAGCCAATCACCCTTCAAAGGGGGATATGTAGAATAGTGAACTGCATATATCCTGCACATATGTAGTTATAGCACTGTGAAGCACTATGATCACTGAACTTACCAGATAATCATCCAGCACAGATGACATCATTCCTGGAAGGATAGAACTAAGTTTGTTATTCTAACTGATAAGAAGAGGCCTGTGGCCTATAAGTAAGAGCAAGCTAAAGTACACAAGTTAAAATATATATTGATTGGCTATTAAAGGTAATGGGTGTGGATTATGCAGATGTCTGATGGTGGCAGATCCAAAAACCTTTATAAGCTGAAGCACACGTTAAGAACACTGAGCAGATTCTTAACGGACTTTGTACACGTTTGCTTGTACCATTTTCTCTCTGTTTTATTCTCTGCTCCATGGAGGAATTGTCCGCCTTCCTCTATTAATTACCTTTATCAATAAACCTCTTTCTTTATTATTGTTTGAAGCTGGTATTCATTCTGTAATTAGATAGAGGGGAAGCCCCTCTTTTAACAAGAGTAGGCTGTATTTTTTGGTTATCTGCTCAAGCGCAGCCGATTAAAAAAACAAAAAACGATCGGACCGCAAGAAAAAAATTTCATGATGTGAATCGGAACCGGAATCGGAACCGATTCCGGTTCCGATTCATATCTCTACAAAAGAGGCCCACTGGGGATTTGGCATCAGAGAGCACCCCTGTCCCAATATATGTAAGTCTGCAAAACTGCCAAGAGAGCGCTGAATGTGCTTGTGCACACACCAAGCTTATAACTACGAAAGAGGCCCTCTGGGGATTTGGTTGCAGAGAGCACCCCTATGCTAATATATGTGAGTCTGCAAAACTGACTGCTGTACGTGTTTGTGCATGCACCAAGCTTGTAACTACAAAAGAGGGCCACTGGGAATCTGGCTACAGAGCGCATCCCTGTCCCAAGGTATGTGAGTCTGCAAAACTGCCTAAAGACAGCTGTATGTGCTTGTAGAAGCACCAAGCTTATAACTACAAAAGAGACCCTCTGGGGATGTGGCTTCAGTGAGCACTGCTGTCCCAAAATATGTGAGTCTGCAAAATGCCAGCAGACTGCTGTATGTGCTTGTGCATTCACCAAGCTTGTAGCAATGAAAGAGGCACACTAGGTATTTGGCTTCAGAGAGCACCCCTGTCCCAATATATGTGAGTCTGTAAAGCTCCCTATATACCTCTGATGTGCTTGTGCACGCACCAAGCTTGTAACTACAAAAAAGGTCCACTGGAGATTTGGCTACAGAGAGCACCCCTGTCCCAGTATATGTGAGTTTGCAAAACTGCCTACAGACCGCTGTATGTGCTTGTGCAGGCACCAGGCTTGTAACTATAAAAGAGGCCCACTGGGGATTTGGTTTCAGAGATCACCCCTGTCCCAATATTTGTGAGTCTGTAAAGCTTCCTACAGACGTCTGATGTGCTTGTGCATGCACCAAGCTTATAACTACAAAAGAGACCCTCTGGGGACTTGGCTTCAGTGAGCACTGCTGTCCCAATATATGTGAGTCTGTGAAACTGCCCACAGACCGCTGTATGTGCTTCTGCACGCACCAAAGTTGTAACTGGAAAAGAGGCCCACTGGGGATTTGGCCTGAGAGAGGACTCCTGTCTGAATATATATGTGAATCTTCAAAACTGCCTACATAGAGCTGTATGTGCTTGTGCACGCACCAAGCTTGTAACTACGAAAGAGGCACACTAGGGATTTGGCTTCAGAGATCAACCCTGTCCCAATATATGTGAGTCTGCAAAACTGCCTACAGAGCGCTGAATGTGCTTGTGCACGCACCAAGCTTGTAAATACAAAAGGGATCCACTGTGGATTTGGCTTCAGACAGCACCCCTGTCCCAATATTAGGGGTGTGCATCCATTTTCCACGTATTGTGATCCGCAACGTATTTTGTCCTATCTGTTCAATACATGGGGAGGCGAAACGCATCACGACTCCCCACGTATTTAACGGATTTCTGTTTTATTCGACCTCTAAATAAAATTTAAACAAAACCCCCCACCCTCCTGAACCCCCCCAAGACTTACCAAAACTCCCTGGTGGTCCAGCGGTGGGTCCAGGAACTCACTCACACCCTCGGTGCTGGTTTCATCATGGCGCCGATAGCCTTTGTCACAGGGGCTACCGTTGCCATTGGTCAGCCCCTGTCACATGGCCATCGGCGCCATCTTGTGCTCCTACCATGTGACAGGGGCTGACCAATGGCACCGGTAGCCCCTGTGACAAAGGCTATTGGCGCCATGATGAAACCAGCACCGAGGGTTTGAGTGGGTTCCCGGACCTTACCTTCCCCCACCCTCCCGAACCCCCCCAAAGCTTTTTAAGAGTACCTGGTGGTCCAGTGGGGGCGCGGGGACCGATCTCCCGCTCTCGGTCCATCGGCGCCATTTTGGCTGCCACTCAAAAATGGCGCCGATGGCCCAATAAAAAAAATCCATCCGACCCTTTAAAAATGACCCCTTAGCTTCCCCCACCCTTCCGATCCCCCCAAAACATTATAAAATTACCTGCTGGTCTAGTGGTGGTCCCGGGAGCGATCTCCCGTTCTCAGGCCGTCAGCTGCCACTCATAAAGATGGCGCCGATGGCCCTTTTCCCTTTGCCCTTACCATATGACCGGGTATCCGTGCCATTGGCCGGCCCCTGTCACATGGTAGGAGCACTGGCTGGCTGGCGCCATCTTTAAAGATGGGCGCCACCATCATAAAGATGGCCGCCGCCATATTTAAAGATGGCCGCCGCCGTCGTAAAGATGGCCGCCGCCCATCCAGTGCTCCTACCATGTGACAGGAGCCGGCCAATGGCACGGATACCCTGTCACATGATAAGGGCAAAGGGCCATTGGCGCCATCTTTATGAGTGGCAGCCAACAGCCCGAGAATGGGAGATCACTCCTGGGACCACCACTAGACCACCAGGTAACTTTAAAATGTTTTGGGAGGGTCGGGAGGGTAGGGGAAGCTAAGGGGTCGTTTTTAAAGGGTCAGGTGGGTTGTTTTTTTTATCGGGCCATCAGCGCCATTTTTGAGTGGCAGCCAAAATAGCGCTGATGGCCTGAGAGCGGGAGATCGGTCCCCGCGCCCCCACTGGACCACCAGGTAATCGTAAAAAGTTTTTGGGGGGTTCAGGAGGGTGGGGGAAGGTAAGGGTTTAATTTTAAAGGGTCGTGCCTTACTAAAAAAAAAAAATGTGAATCGGAATCAATTCCGATTCACATCACCCACGATCAGATTTTTTCCCCCCTCTAGCCGAACCCGATCGTTAAGATGATCGGGCACACGATTCACATCTCTAATGCTGTCCCTCTGCACATCCCTACCCAATATATGTGAATCTGCAAAACTGCCTACAGACCGCTCTATGTGGTTGTGCAGTCACTAAGTTAGTAACTATAAAAGAAGCCCACTGGGGATTTGGTTTCAGAGAATCACCCCTGTCCCAATATATGTGATTTGCAAAACTGCCCAGTGCACTGACATCTTGGCTTAAAATAGCGCAAGGAGACAGTCTGCGTTCAATATAAAAAAAACTGCAGTTAAATAAAAAGCATGGCTTGCTTGGCACAATAGCAAAATGAAGAAATATCTTTTTCAATGGAAAATTCTATCAAACTGGCTAGAAATTGAATATATCTCCCTCCAACAACATTGAAATCCTGCCTGCAACCTATCACAGGGGGTAAAATATAAAAATAACCAGAACATGCCACTGCTAGCAGCTTGCTCAGTGGGACAGACATAGAGACCATTTGAGATCATTAAAAAAAAAAGTGTGGTCAAATAAAGGATGGCTCGCTGCTGCAATGTAGCAAAATCGAAGAAATAAATACCTTTTTCAATGGAAAATTCTATCAAAGTAGGTAGCAACTGAATACAGATTTCAGATACTCAGACTAGCTCTGAGTATCTGAAAGCCACCTCTCCGGACCACCTCCCCTGACCATCCCCACAAAGAAAGAGCGTGGCACGCCGCGTGCTTAAGGTATAAATACTGCTGCATCATCAGGAATAGAGTTGCAGAGCACTGTGTGAGAGCGGCGATTGGCTGTATTAGAAAAATGCTTAGCTGTTATAAGTTGCTTTCTGGTCTCCTTGCCATACTGTCTGACACACTCTGTGACAGGGCTTTGAGGTCACTTATGACTCACAGGAAAGGGCTGGTTTTTGCTATCTCCTATTTCAAACAGCTGCTAAGAAATCACTGCGAGCCAAAAGAATGAAACTAATATGATATGTTGTATTCGTGGGGGATCGCGATGCGTTTCGCGAACCCATGAATACAATGAATAGGGACTTATGCGTTGAGGATTGCCCATGCGTTGAAAATGAATGCACATCCCTAATGTTCATCACATGTAAATGCCATGCTGTTGAGGATATTAGCTATTACCCCCAAAGTAAAAAAGAACCAATTATCTAGCGCTCACATTTTAATCATCAAATATTAACACTAGTCCCAAAGCTGGTGTTTGTTTAAGAAGCCCCAAAAGTAGAAGTAAAAAGCAGAAAATACTGCTTTTCTGTGGTTCCTCTGAATTAATATTGTGGTGATACTGTTAGAGGAACCACAGAAAGTAGCAACATGAAAAAAAAAAAAAGACTAGACAGTGGTTAGGTTAGGAAAAATGGACACTCAATTTACAAGCATCTATTTCCTAACCCATGGCTGTGCACAGGTTAGGAAAATGAATGCTCGTAAAATTGAGCATACATTTTCCTAAACCATGCACAGCCACTTCTCTTGGATGCCCGATGCCATGGACGCCTCTCTTTTTAGAGAGGTGGCTCATTTGCCTACTGCATCAAGTGCCCAGGAGAGGTGATTGTGCATGCATTAAAAAAAAGTGTGTCGAGTTTGGACACATATTTTAGTGCATCTGTATTGATCAGCCTGTATGACTTTTAATGGAAATTTATCAAGGTATTACATGTTTTCACAAACAGGAAAAATTGACAGTGCTATTTCAATTTGTTTATATTGAATTTCAAATTGTTTATTAAGTACAGAAAAGATTAAACAATAAGGTAATCAATATATAATAAATGTATCGAAATATAGTTAATGATCTTAATGTGTCTTCATGACCAATTAAACAAAATATAATTCTGTAGAAGATTCAGCTTACATGCTACATTGATTAATATGCAGAATTTAAAAAAATAAAATAAAACTAAAAAACTAAAATAAAAAATAAAATAAATCTATTATATTATAACATATAATTAATTATATACTAATCAATCTAATTGATAATGCTGATTAATTATGGAGATATTGTTTATTTTTATTTGTTATGATAATATTTAAGTAACATAAGCAGATGTATAGGCCCATATTTTAATCTGGTGGACAATTACAGGTTTCATAACAATCGTTATTGAAATTACTTTGATCACACAGTTCTGGATACATTTGTAGATATGTGTTACAATCACTGTAATTATTCATCCCCCGACAAGGATTTCCTGCAAGGAAAGAGAATACATAGTTAGGACATAGTAACATAGTAGATAATAGGGATGTGCAGACAAAAAGTTTATGTTCATAAGTCCATAAGTCGAAGGTGAGGGTCAATTTCGGTCAATATGAACATATGTAGAATTCCATAAGTTGAGGCTATGTCCATACGTGCACCGGTTCCCTAAATAAAAATTTAAACCCCTCACCCTCCTTAATCCCCCCCCCCCCAAGACTTACCAAAACTCCCTGGTGCTCCAGCGGGGAGTCAGGAAGCCACTCCTGTATTCCTTTGCGAGAAGCACGTGATGTCGGCGTCACGTCAGAGTGACACGGACGTCACGTGATTCACCGCGCCTCCGCTCCGGGACCCCCGCTGGACACAACCGGAACTTTTGGCCAGCTTGGGAGTCGGAGTGACGTCCGCGTCACTCCGATGTGACGCGGACGTCACGTGGTCCACCGCGCCTCCGCTCCCGGTCCCCCCATTGGACCACCAAGGAGTTTTGGTAAGTCTTGGGGGGGTCAGGAGGATCAACGATCGCGATTTCCAACTTATTCAACATACCTATGTTGAATAAGTTGGAAATCGCGATCGTTGCGCCTCATCACTTTTTTAAGTTAAAAAAAAAAAAAGTTGCGTTTTACATATGCGCTCAAAACGAATGCACACCCCTAGTAGATAATGACTAATAAAAATCAGTTGACCCACCCAGTCTACCTAGTTGTTCACATTAGGTTGTGAATCGTATTTCTGATGATTGAAAATATTGTACGATATTTTCAAAGTCGTCAGAAATCAGGGGCTCCCCGAAACCAATAGGAAAACCCCACAAAATCGTTCGTGGGGGTTCTCTTATCGTTTTGGGGGAGGGCGGTAAAAACGGTACACTAAATCAACCCCTAAACCCACCCCGATCCTTTAAAACCCTTTGCACTTACCATGTGACAGGGTATCCGTGCCACTGGCCGGCCCCTGTCACATGTTAGGAGCACTGGATGGCTGGCGCCATTTTGATTAGTGGCAGTCATTAAAGATGGCGCCGGCCGTCCAGTTCTCCTACCATGTGACAGGGGCCGGCCAATGGTATGGATACCCTATCACATGGTAAGGGCAAAGGGCCATCGGCGCCATTTTGATTAGTGGCAGCCGACGGCCCGAGAGCGGGAGATCGCTCCCGGAATCCCCACTGGACCACCAGGTGATTTTAAAACGTTTTTTTTTTTGGGGGGGGTCGGGAGGGTGGGGGAAGCTAAGGGAGCAGTTTTAAAGGATCGGGGTGGGTTTTTTGTTTATCGGCTCGTGCGCAGTCGGAAAAAAAAAACTCGATGGGACCGAACGAAAAAAAATCCACGATGTGAATCGGAACCAGAATCAGAACCTATTCTGGTTCCGATTCACATCTCTAGTTCACATGTGCACTCCTGCAACTAAAGATTTATTCTAGCTGTCAACCATTCAAGCTTGCCAAATTGCAACATATATTGAGAGGGTAAATATTTAAATCCTGAGGGGGTAAATATTTAAAATGTTTTATACAGCCAAGTTCCGACTTAACTGAACAAACTACAATATTTTAAAATCTTGCCAGATTGACAGATAAAAACTTATATGGCTTTGTCTTGGGCTGTCTGAGGGAGTTCTAGAGCATGTTATCTGGTTACATTAGCTGAATAATGCTGATTTTCAGCATTAGCCAGATTCATTATAGATTTTCTCCCATTTTGTTTGCTAATGGGAAAAACCCTTACGGGTAGATATTTAAACTTATGGACACGGCAATTTTATTACACGCGCACATCGGCATGTGCATGTTATAAAATACAAGGGGTGCACGCACATGCATGGCGGATTTTAACATCTGTACATGCATGTGTGCACGGCCCGCCCCTCACGCACTCAGGGTGGGTACATTTTTAATTTACGTGTGGTGATGTGATGGTGCCTTTTCCCAGTTCCCTCCTAGTCCACTCCAATTAAAGAGCAGACTGGGAGGGAACTTCCCTACTCCCCTAACCTAACTCCCTCCCTCTTCCCTACTCTTCCCCACCCCCTAAACCCTTTCTCCTACCTTTCCTATTTTTTGTTTCATTGCTTACTGCTCCGTTGGAACAGAAATAACTTGCGCATGCCGGCAGTCAGTCAGCTCGCGCTTCCCCGGCACATCGGCAAATGGCCACTGTACCGGCTGCCTCCAGCCCCGCCCCTCCCCGCCCCTTTCTCTGGGTCCAGCACTTCATTACTTCATAACAGGGGTTACGTGCATGGCCGGGCCCCTTTGAAAATGTGCACAGTGTTCACAAGTAGGGATGTGAATCGTGTGCCTGATCGTTTTAACGATCGGGTTCGGTTAGTGGGGGGGGGAGGGGGGGAATCTGATCGTTAGAGATGTGAATTGGGATCGGTTCCGATTCCAATTCACATCACTAATTATTTTTAGTGAGGCCCGCGCCGATCAAAAAATCCCCACCCCGACCCTTTAAAATTACCCCCTTAGCCTCCCCCACTCTCCCGACCCCCCAAAAAACTTTTTACACATACCTGGTAGTCCAGGGGGGCCGCGGGGAATGATCTCCCGTTCCCAGGCCATCAGCTGCGCTAAAAAAAAATGGTGCCGATGGCCCTTTGCCCTTACCATGTGACAGGGTATCCGTGCCATTGGCCGGCCCCTGTCACATTGTAGGAGCACTGGATGGCCGGCGCCATCGATGGCGGCGGCCATCCAGTGCTCCTACCATGTGACAGGGACCGGCCAATGGAACCTGAATGGAAAATGATCTGTGGGAACCTGAATGGCGAATGATCTGTGGGAACCTGAATGGCGAAAAATGATCTGTGGGAAAACGAGTTTTCCCACGAAGCGCCCGAACCGAAACCCGACCCGAGCCAGAAAAACGAAGCTCATCTCTAATGGTTATAGGTAGGAATTGCAATAATTTTTTTCACGGCGCTCCCGATCTGCGCTCCCCCCTCCTCACCCCAGGTCGGCCCTCCCTGTGCGGTCTGTGTGGGCCCATCGGGGCCAGGGGAGTAGGACCCGGATCAGACCTCCACTTGGTCACTGGGGAAGCCCTTCACAACCTATCTAGCGAAGGATAATCAACCAGGCAGCCGAATCGCCAGAAAAAGCAGCCGAATCGCCTGAATAAAAGCAGCCGGGTAAGCCCGCCCACAGAATCCCCGACGTCACGCTCAGCGACTCAGAGCCCTTTAAAGGGCCGAGACGGCTCCAGGCGTCGCGCTGGTGCGCCCCTTCGTGCGCACCAGAAGCACTAGAATATTGAAGTTAGTTACTCTTTTCGTTCCTTTTAGAGAGTCCTGCACACACCCAGCTCAAGTTACCCCCAGCATTTTTCCAGCCATCACAGTATTCACCCAACCACCTTAAAATTTCTTCCAAGCCCTTCAGCATTCATCCAGCTACCTTAGCATTCAACCAGGCTCTTCATCATTCAACCAACCACCTCAACTCTCATCCAGTTACCTCAACATTCATCCAGACTCCGCAGTTTTCATCCAGCTTCTTCAGCATTTAACACAGGATCCTCAATATTCAACATTCTTCCAGGACCCTCAGCACTCACACAGACACTACATCATTCATCCAGCCACCTCACCATTCATCCAGGACCCTCAACATTCATCCAGCCACCTCATCATTCATCCAGCTACCTCAGCAACTTATACAGGACCCTCAGCATTCAACATTCTTCCAGGACCCTCAGTACTCATACAGGCTCCTCAACATTCATCCAGCTACCTCAGCATTTAACACAAGATCCTCAGCGTCCACCCAGCCACCCTAACTCCCTTCCAGCACATCAGCATCCATACAGCCATTTCAGTATTCATCCAAACACTACAGCATTCTTCCAGCCACCTCAAACATTCAATCAGCCACCCTCAGCATTCTTATAGCCTCCTCACCATTCTTCCAGTTAAGGATCGTCACTGCCATGCTACATTAATCATACCCCCTCAATAAAAGCATCCTCAAAAGAATATTCCTACATTTATTCACTTCCATTACGTCATAGAAGTTCATCTACTGATCTCTTTCGTCCTATCATGATGCTAGGATACCCAATACACACATCACATCATAACACCTGCTTCAAGATGAAGCCAACGTTACGATACCAACCTATAACACGCAGAAATCTAACTCCGGTGATGATCTCACCCTTTACGCAACTACTGGGGCTGGCCCTATTCACCTTAACACTATTCAATGCCCAGTCAATTACCAAAAAAACCCATATCCTTCACGACTATCTGCTTGATGCCAGTCCAGATATCTGTGCCATTACGGAGACCTGGTTGAAACCTTCAGACACAGTTTTAATAAATCAACTTCCTACACAGATATATGATGTTTTCTCCTTACCCAGAAAAAAGAAAAAAGGGGGAGGTCTCCTCATAGCTGCCAAAAAATTTCTCAACCTCACTCTACAACCTATCAATACAATACCAAAACTGGAGGTAGGCGTACTCAAATCTAAGTCGCTCCAAATCCTCCTCACTTACGCTCCTCCTGGACTTCTAGATCAAGATGCTTCTCCTATGGTAGAAATCATAGCCAAATACTTAAAACTAGATTCCCCAGCCATAATCCTTGGAGATTTTAATCTTCACATTGATGCCAACCCTCGTTCTTCTAACTGCGAAACCTTCCTATCAGCTCTCTCAGACATGGGCTTCACACAACACATCAACCAACCCACACATAAAGTGGGTCATACCCTTGACCTAATCTTCACAAATTCCAACCTCGCTCCTCTTTCTCCCCCACTATGCCTCCCGGTTCCATGGTCAGACCATTTCATGATCACCTCCACCATTAGGTCATTGACAGGACCATCTGCGCACCCTCAGGCGACCACTCTGTACTACAGGAAACCATGTCCTTCAGAAGACCTTGGAAATACTAATAAAACAGGAGAGTTAGGGCATCCCAACAGAGAGGTTCCATCAAAAGCAAACATAGTTCATATGCCTATATGTAAAAAATCACCAAAGCTAATGATTACCGAATTATCCGAAACAACTGAAAAGCAGGTTGTTAAAACAAGCAAAAACCACACTTTGAAATGTCTGTATGCCAATGCCAGAAGTCTAAGAAGTAAGATGGGAGAGTTAGAGTGTTTAGCAGCAAATGATGAGATTGACATAATTGGCATCACAGAGACTTGGTGGAAGGAGGATAACCAATGGGACAGTGCTATATCAGGGTACAAATTATATCGCAATGATAGGGAGGATCAACTTGGTGGGGGTGTGGCACTTTATGTCCGGGAGGGTATAGAGTCCAACAGGATAAAGATCATACAAGAGAGTAAATGCTCAGTAGAATCTATATGGGTAGAAATCCCATGTGTGTTGGGTAAGAGTATAGTGATAGGAGTATACTACCGTCCACCTGGACAAAATGGTCAGACAGATGATGAAATGCTAAGAGAAATCAGGGAAGCAAACCAAGTTGGCAGTGCAATAATAATGGGAGATTTCAATTACCCCAATATTGACTGGGTAAATGTAACATCAGCACTTGCTAGAGACATAAAGTTCCTGGATGTAATAAATGACTGCTTCATGGAGCAATTGGTTCAGGAACCTACAAGAGAGGGAGCTATTTTAGATTTAATTCTTAGTGGAACAGAAGATTTGGTGAAAGAAGTAACGGTGGTGGGGCCACTTGGCAACAGTGATCATAACATGATCAAATTTAAACTAATAACTGGAAGGGGGACAATAAGTAAATCTGCAGCTCTAACACTAAATTTTAAAAAGGGAAACTTTGATAAAATGAGGAAAATAGTTAGAAAAAAACTGAAAGGTGCAGCTGCAAAGATTAAAAGTGTTCAACAGGCTTGGACATTGTTGAAAAATACAATCCTAGAGGCGCAGTCCATATGTATTCCGCGCATTAAGAAAGGTGGAAGAAAGGCAAAACAATTACCGTCATGGTTAAAAGGTGAGGTGAAAGAGGCTATTTTAGCCCAAAAAACATCCTTCAAAAATTGGAAGAAGGATCCATCTGAAGAAAATAGGATAAAACATAAGCATTGTCAAGGTAAGTGTAAAACATTGATAAGACAGGCGAAGAGAGAATTTGAAATGAAGTTGGCCATAGAGGTAAAAACTCATAATAAAAACTTTTTTAAATATATCCAAAGCAAGAAACCTGTGAGGGAGTCAGTTGGACCATTAGATGACAGATGGGCTAAAGGGGCTCTTAGGAAAGATAAGGCCATTGCAGAAAGACTAAATGAATTCTTTGCCTCCGTGTTTACTAATGAGGATGTTGGGGAGATACCAGTTCCGGAGATGGTTTTCAGGGGTGATGACTCAGATGAACTGAACAAAATCACTGTGAACCTGGAAGATGTAGTAGGCCAGATTGACAAACTAAAGAGTAGCAAATCACCTGGACTGGATGGTATGCATCCTAGGGTTCTGAAGGAACTAAAAAATGAAATTTCTGATCTGTTAGTTAAAATTTGTAACCTATCATTAAAATCATCCATTGTACCTGAAGACTGGAGGGTGGCCAATGTAACCCCAATATTTAAAAAAGGCTCCAGGGGCGATCCGGGTAATTATAGACCAGTGAGCCTGACTTCAGTGGTGGGAAAAATAGTGGAAACTATTCTCAAGATCAAAATTGTGGCGCATATAGAAATACATGATTTAATGGGACACAGTCAACATGGATTTACCCAAGGGAATTCTTGCCTAACAAATCTGCTTCATTTTTTTGAAGGGGTTAATAAACATGTGAAGAAAGGTGAACCGGTAGATGTAGTGTATTTGGATTTTCAGAAGGCGTTTGACAAAGTCCCTCATGAGAGGCTTCTACGAAAACTAAAAAGTCATGGGATAGGAGGCGATGTCCTTTCGTGGATTACAAACTGGTTAAAAGACAGGAAACAGAGAGTAGGATTAAATGGTCAATATTCTCAGTGGAAAAGGGTAAACAGTGGAGTACCTCAGGGATCTGTATTGGGACCGGTGCTTTTCAATATATATATAAATGATCTGGAAAGGAATACGATGAGTGAGGTTATCAAATTTGCGGATGATACAAAATTATTCAGAGTAGTTAAATCACAGGCAGACTGTGATACATTACAGGAGGACCTTGCAAGACTGGAAGATTGGGCATCCAAATGGCAGATGAAATTTAATGTGGACAAGTGCAAGGTGTTGCACATAGGGAAAAATAACCCTTGCTGTAGTTACACGATGTTAGGTTCCATATTAGGAGCTACTACCCAGGAAAAAGATCTAGGCATCATAGTGGATAATACTTTAAAATTGTCGGCTCAGTGTGCTGCAGCAGTCAAAAAAGCAAATAGAATGTTAGGAATTATTAGGAAGGGAATGGTTAATAGAATGGAAAATGTCATAATGCCTCTGTATCGCTCCATGGTGAGACCGCACCTTATATACTGTGTACAATTCTGGTCGCCGCATCTCAAAAAAGATTATAGTTGCGATGGAGAAGGTACAGAGAAGGGCAACCAAAATGATAAAGGGGATGGAACAGCTCCCCTATGAGGAAAGGTTGAAGAGGTTAGGGCTGTTCAGCGTGGAGAAGAGACGGCTGAGGGTGGATATGATAGAGGTCTTTAAGATCATGAGAGGTCTTGAACGAGTAGATGTGACTCGGTTATTTACACTTTCGAATAATAGAAAGACTAGGGGACATTCCATGAAGTTAGCAAGTAACACATTTAAGACTAATCGGAGAAAATTCTTTTTCACTCAACGCACAATAAAGCTCTGGAATTTGTTGCCAGAGAAGGTAGTTAGTGCAGTTAGTGTAGCTGGGTTCAAAAAAGATGTGGATAAGTTCTTGGAGGAGAAGTCCATTAATGGCTATTAATCAATTATCAATTATACTTAGGGAATAGCCACTGCTATTAATTGCATCAGTAGCATGGGTTCTTCTTAGTGTTTGGGTAATTGCCAGGTTCTTGTGGCCTGGTTTTTGGCCTCTGTTGGAAACAGGATGCTGGGCTTGATGGACCCTTGGTCTGTCCCAGCATGGCAATTTCTTATGTTCTTATGTTCTCTAATCAAAGAACTTCCCAACTTGGATCTATCTATCCCCAATTCTGCTGTTATCTCCGGGCAAAAATATCACTGAAATGATAGCCAATAACTTATGCCCACTGTAAAAAAAACCCCATAAATCCTTCTCAAAAAAACAAGCAGCCATGGTTCTCCAATGAGCTCCATACCCAGAAGCAAAACCTAAGATGGAAAGAAAAAGAATGGAGGAAAAATCCCAATCCCCATTCTCTAACCTTATACAAAGCCACTCTCCACCATTACAGAACGGCAACACTTCGAACAAAAAGAGATTTCTATGCCCACCGTATCCACGATATGATGTTTGACGTGAAGGCTCTTTTCTCGTACGTATCAGATCTCACCAAAACTGCTCCCCCTACAATCCCAGATGATACAGCCCAATCAAAGGCCAATGATTTGGCCTTATTCTTTCAAAACAAAATCTCCAACACCCTAGCTAGATTACCTACCAGCCCAAATTTACTGCCTCTGGACACCTTCCATCTACCAAACACAAACATAAGCTTGGACTCTTTTGATCCTACACACACTTTAGAGGTGGAAAATCTGATAAAATGAATGAAACCTTTGACCCACCCTCTGGCCCAAATTCCTTCCAAATTTCTGATTCTCTTTCCAGAATACATCTCCAAATACCTAGCTGACATTATTAATTGTTACCTCTCACAAGGAATATTCCCAGATGCTCTCAAATTGACCACCCTCAAACCCCTACTCAAAAATCCAAACCTGGACCTGGATTAGCTCAACAACTACCGCCCCATATCTAATCTCTCGTTTGTAGCTAAGATTATGGAGAAAATTGTAAACAATCAACTTTCCAACTACCTTGAAGACCATAATATTCTACACCCAGCACAATACGATTTTCAAAAAGAACACAATACCAAAACCCTCCTCATCTCACTCCTAGATCAAATTTACATTGGCTTTGATAAAGGACAATCGTTCCTCTTAGCCCTTCTCAACATTTCTGCAGCCTTCGATACTGTAAATCATAAAACCCTTCTAAACCGGCTATCAGACATAGGAATTGCAGGATCAGCTCTTAAATGGTTCGACTCCTTCCTTAGCAATAGAGGCTATAAGGTCAAAATTAACAACAAGGAATCCTCTCACACTAACGCCCCATCCGGAGTCCCCCAGGGTTCCTCCTTATCGCCCACCCTGTTTAACATCTACATACTGCCTTTATGCCACTTACTCTCTAATCTAAATCTTAAGTTCTATATATACGCTGATGATGTTCAAATTTTAATACCCATATCTAATTCACTGGACTCAACACTCAAGTTATGGAACTCTCACCTACAAACAATTAACCATCACCTCTCAAGCCTCAACCTGGTGCTCAACACTTCCAAGACAGAACTATTGCTAATCACTCCAGAAGGCAGTCCCCACCATCAACAAATGCAACCTAACTTACAAATATCCCATGCTAGAGATCTTGGAGTCATAATTGATAGCCACTTGAACCTAAAGCAATTTATAAAACACACTACAAGGGAGTGCTTCTACAAGCTACAAGTTCTCAAAAAACTCAAACCGCTCTTATTCCATTACGATTTCAGATCAGTCCTCCAAGCTATTCTGTTCTCCAAGATCGACTACTGCAACTCCATCTTGCAGGGTCTCCAGGCTTCCACTATAAAACCCCTCCAGTTGCTCCAAAATGCAGCGGTGAGAATTTTTATGAATACCAATCGGAGAGTGCATATCTCTCCCATTCTAAAAGATCTTCACTGGCTCCCAGTAAACTTCAGGATTCTCCATAAATCACTCACAATTATCCACAAAAATATTCACCATCAGTCCCCTCTTGACCTGCTACACCCTCTCAAATTGCACTCGACGGCCAGACCTTTAAGGGATGCATACAAGGGATCCTTGTATGTTCCTCCTATCAAAATTGTACCCCACTCATACTTCAGAGACAGGACAGTTTCTATCACAGGTCCCTCCATCTGGAACACCATGCCTCCTGACCTCAGGCAGGAAACTTGCCTACTAACTTTTAAAAAGAAACTTAAGACATGGCTGTTCTGCCTAGCCTTCCCTGCCACTAGCCCAACAGCCTGACTAAGAATTGTTCCATCACCTATGTAAATAAACAAATGCTAAAAAGTGTTTATAAGTTATCGTGAGGTAGGCTCCTTCCTCCCTCCCATACTCTATTGTATATAGTTCTTTTTTATTCATTCTCCCATTCTTTTTTTCCTACTCCCAGTTAAGGCATCCTTGTTATAATGTAACTTTATGCTCCTCTTCAAATGTCTTTATTGATTGGTTGGTTATAGTTACTGCTTAGTTCGATGTAAACCGAGTTGATTTGATTTGTATCAAGAAAGTCAGTATATAAAAGCCTTTAATAAATAAATAAATAAATAAATAAATAATTTTGGTACTTACCGCAAAGTGCGAAAAAGTTATCACAGTCTGCAGTAATACCTATGCAAAGCACTAAGGGGGTTATTTTCTAACCTTATCGCAAGCGAAAAGGGGCTTTTAGCGTGTGATAGTTAGATCGGGGCGGCGTCGGCACCAGAAGAGGAGAAGTCAAGGTGGCGTCAGCACCCAAAGAGGAGGAGTTGGGGCGGCATCGGGGCAGATGATGCTGAAACTTTGCTGGCGGCGATAAGATAAGACCCCTTATAGCTGTCAGTAGCACGCCCAATAGCACCACCTTTCACAATGGCACTACTGGGTGTGAAAGCCGGCAGCGATAACACTGTGGTGGTGCAATCTCTGCCGGCTTTCGTAGGTCCACCCCCCCGCTTCGCTGCCACCTCCCGTTACCGCGCGATTCACAAACATTTGCAATCTTAGAAAATCCAGCCCTAAGATAGTGCACTTTGCGATAAACAGGC
Organism: Rhinatrema bivittatum; assembly: GCF_901001135.1. Lineage (NCBI taxonomy): Eukaryota > Metazoa > Chordata > Amphibia > Gymnophiona > Rhinatrematidae > Rhinatrema > Rhinatrema bivittatum. The sequence continues at coordinate 495,063,218 of NC_042617.1, forward strand.
TATTACCATAAAACACACCCCTTTTCCTATCGCATGTGATTTAGTGCATTTTCATAAATCCAGGCCTAAGGCCTGGATTTTCTAAGGTTTCAGACCTTAGAGAATCGGGCAGTAATGGGAGGCAGAGGGGTGAAGCGGGGGGCGGGCCTGCGAAAGCCAGCAGCATTTGCACCTCCGTAGTGCTATCGCTGCTGGCTTTCGCACCCAATAGCACCACCATGAAAGGTGGTGATATTGGGCGTGATACTCCCAGCGATAAGGAGTCTTACCTTTCACCATCAGTGAAGTTTCCACGGCATCCACCTCGATGATGCCCCAACTCCTCCCCTTCCGGTGCAGACTCCACCCTGATTTACCTATTGCACGCAAAGTTCCTTTTCGCGTGCAATATCGTTGGAAAATGACCCCCTAAGTTAGATTCGAGAGGGTAATTTCAAACATCCTTCATAACTTATCCCACAACAAGTATGCACATAGGGCCAGATTAAATGGCCGCCCGTGGGGACTCCTTCAACCCCTACCACCACCACAAGAACCATGGACTCATATCTCCACTGACTTTGTGGTGGACCTGCCAGTGTCATCAGGGATTCAAGTGATATGGGTTGTCGTCGATCGGTTCTCTAAGATGGCTCATTTTATTCTCTTGTCTAAGCTGCCGTCTGCCCTAGAACTGGCACGTTTGTTTACCCTACATGTGTTCTGATTACATGGCCTTCCATGACATATCACCTCAGATCGGGGCCCTCAATTTATGGCCAAGTACTGGAAGACACTAAGCAAAATGTTCGGAGTACAGCTGGATTTCACCATGGCATTCCATCCCCAAGGAAATGGACAAGCGGAACGGGTCAATAGAAATCTTAAGACCTTCATCCGCTCTTTCGTAAACTGTAGCCAGGATGATTGGTCTTCACCCCTAGCATTGGCCGAGTTGTCACATAATTCTCATACTCATGCCGCCACGGGGAGTTCTTTACAAATTGTGTATGGCAAGCTCCCAAGACCTCCTCTCCCGCTGCCGCTCACAGTTACCTCCCCAGCAGCCCAGCTCTCTGCTGAACAGTTGCATAACCTCTGGGAGTCAACCAATTCCATATTGTTGTGCACCGCAAACTCGGCCAAACTCATGGCAGATAAACATCGTCAGCCTGCCCCATAGTTCAACATAGGAGACAGAGTCTGGCTCAGCACTCGACAGATTAGGCTACGGGTTCCGTCCATGAGACTCGCTCCCAGATACATCGGACCCTTCTCCATCAGCGAACGCTTGGGGCCAGTCACCTACCGCCTACGGCTTCCTACAATCTTCCAGATACATAATTCCTTCCACGTATCCCTATTGAAGCCCTTGATCCTCTCACGCTTTCATGCTGCTCCACCCAAACCCCCTGAAGCTGAATCCGATGAAGATCCTATCTACCAAGTTCACGAGATTCTTGACGTCCATTGACACCATAGACGTTGAGAATATCTAATTGCCTGGGAAGGCTTCAGGTCTGAGGAAAATTCATGGGAACCATCCTCCAACATCCTCGACAAATCCTTACTGCAGCACTTCTACCAGGCACACCCTGGTAAACCGGGCCCTTCTCAGAGGGGGTATAAGAGAGGGGGTACTGTTGCGGTCCACGGGTCCCTTACCTCTGCCGCCGCTGCCCCCGATTGCTGCGGCCCTGCCCACCATGCCCCGAGCCACGGCAGGCCTCCTGCAGCCTGCCGCATGGCCGGCAACACCGGCCTTTTTCCTTCAGCGGGGTGCTCCCTATACAAGCGCATGCAGGAGGCCCCGCCCCTTAAAGGGAGAAGCGTGGGAAATCTTGATCAGGCCCAGAAGAGGACGTCAGCTGACAGGGGTATTTAAACCCCAACTAGGCAATAGGAAATTGCCTTTGCAACAGTTTCCCTGTTGCTCCCGGGCCGTGACTACTCCAGTTTCATGCTGTGGTTGGTTTCTTCTTTACTCTCTGCCTCTGCATCCAGCGCGGGTCTCTTCACCTGCAGCAGTTCCTCGTCTGGATACCTGGCTTGATCCTGTTTCATCTTTGTCTGCCCCTGGAGGCTGTCCGTCCTGCCCACTGGATGGTATCTTCGCTTCATCTCTTTGCTTCCAGCTTCGGATCTTCTGCCTCGGCTCCCAACTGCCTCCTGTGAAGGTTCGTTCCCATTCGGCTGGATGGATGCTCTGAGTAACCACATCCATAGGTCACCCGCTGCTCGGGGGGGGGGGGGGTGTCATCTGGCTGAATCATCAGAACCAGCCTAGTAGTCCTCCTCTTCAGCCACCTCCCGGAGATGAGTCCCACCGAGAAAACCTCCTCGGCACTCGTCATCTCCTCTCGCTCCGGCTCAAGGGTCCACTCCCTCAACAAGGCCGTCAATGGCGGCGGGTGGCCCCACCTTCCCTGGATTTCAGAATTGGGCACTTATGAACCCATTTATGGACATGCCGAGCAGCTATCACTGCGCACGAGGAAACACAGGATACCCAAGATGGTATCCCGATTTGTATGCTGCCCAAGTGGGAAGCGTAGGTTATGCTCCCACAACCCAACATTGGGGTGGCTGGAACATTCAGATGCAAATTTGCGTGGAACCTCAGGTGGTGGCCATGTCTAACATGATGGAAGCAGCAAAAAGAAAAGATATACCAGAGGCTCAAGCAACGATACCCCAGATTCCATCTCCTATGCCAACGTCGATCGAGGGAATCCCGGAGAGGACATCACATTACACCCAGTTATGAATTTTTTAAGGAGTGGGGTATTTTGATTTTTGGTTATTTTTGAATAAGTGAACCCTATCAACAGCGGCAATTGTATTGCATAAGTTTGTGATACAATACTGGAAGCATATAGAGAATATGAAGGCTGGGAATAGCTTAATTATGATGAGCACTTCAGGGAAAAGATGGAAGAGAATTGCTACATGTCTTGGGGTACACAGGTTGTGGCTCAGACACATGAAGAACAAAGCCCCTGATGCAGGAAACAGTGCTCGCTCGTCATCCCGCTCCAGACAGCACATTGCACAGGCAGGACAGATGAGCAATAGAATGCCCAACGCAGGAACATTTTGGAGATTTAACAAATCCTCATTTCAGGACTGTAAACTGAAGCACCTTTGCTCTATTTGCATGGCTCCCCACCCAGTGGTGAAGTGCTAAAAGAAGACCACTATAGGGAGTAATCCCAATTCCTAATAAATACAGTGGATTCAAAAAAAGCACCATCCCCAATTAATTTGGAAGCAATAAAGAGCTGGATAGTAGGGATGTGCAGACAAAACATTTTCATTGATAAGTTGATAAGTTGAAGTTGAGGGTCAATTTCGTTCAATATGGACATATGGAGAATTCCATAAGTTGAGGGTCTGTCCATACATTCACCGGTTCCCTAAATAAAAATTTAAACCCCTCACCCTCCTTAATCCCCCCCAAGACTTACCAAAACTCCCTGGTGGTCCAGCGGGGAGTTAGGAAGCCATCCCTGCACTCCTTTGTGATTTCCTCATGGCGCCGATAGCCTGTGTCACAGGGGCTGCCGTGCCATTGGTCAGCCCCTGTCACATGGTCACCGGCGCCATCTTGTACTCCTACCACATGACAGGTAGGTCATGTGGCAGGAGGTCGCTCCGGGACCCCCCCAAGCTGGCCAAAAGTTCCGGTTGGGTCCAACGGGGGTCCGGGAGCGGAGGCGCGGAGGAGCACGTGATGCCGACTTCACGTGCTCCTCGCGAAGGAATACAGGGATGGCTTCCTGACTCCCCGCTGGACCACCAGGGAGTTTTGGTAAGTCTTGGGGGGGGTCAGGAGGGTGGGGGGTTTAAGTGTTTATTTAGGTTCAATGTATTCAACATAGCTAGGTTGAATACGTTGGAACTCGCGATGCGTTTCTCCTCAAACCTTTTTTTTCTCTTTTAAAAATATAAGTTGTGTTTTACATATGCGTTCAAAAAGAATGCACACCCCTACTGGATAGATCGATATCCAAGGAGGAAGCAAGCCTATAGCTTAATTCAAGGTTTTCAACATGGATTCATTATACCTTTCCAAGGCGCTATTGAATGAACGCACGTGACGAACACCCCTATGGCAGCAAGGAATGCAGACCTGTACAATAAAATCTAGAAGCGGAGCTCTTGATGGGTAGGATGTCCGGGCCATTTGGTCCTCTCCTTTTAAAAATATGATGTTCTCCCTATTGGCCGTTATAGCCAAGAAAGAGTCAGGAAGATTTTACCCATGCAGAGCCTCCGTGAATGACCACATACCACAGGCTGAATGCTCGGTCCAGTATGCATTGTTTGACGGTGCTATTGACGTAATACGCAATTGTGGCAAGGGAATGCTGATGGCCAAGACAGACATTGAATCTGAATTTCGCCTTCTCCCAGTACACCCATCCAGTTTCTTGCTATTGGGATTCCATTTCAGAGGTGAATATTACTTCAACAAGTGTATGCCCATGGGGTGTTCGATCTCGTGTGCATACTTTGAAATGTTCAGTTCATTCCTTATTTGTGTCACAGCCCAGCAGCTGGCATGAACAACATAATTCACTACTTAGACAATTTTCTCTTTGTGGACCAAGACAATCATAGGCTTGCTCCTGCCTGCTAAGTGCCTTCCACAGCATAGCGGCTCAATTTGGAGTACCAATAGCACATGAGAAAACCGAAGGCCCTACGACAATAATAGTTTCTGCGCATTTGTTCTGTTTGGAGTTAGCAGTCTGCTAGGGAGTTATTTAGGAGAGTTGTGGGTGGATCCTTGGACCGGTTGCAGATGACCACGCCCCTTGGGGAAGATACCGAAAGGGACCACCAGTCAGGCTCAGAGTTAGGAGACAGACACACACTAGTTCTTTTACTAGACAGTATACTGAACCACCAGAGGTGGCAGTAGTGAGCTGGATTGCCCGGCTGGGCTGTAGTCCCTCAGATACTGGAACAGCGATCCCTGGATGCTGACCTGTAGAGAAACTGAAATATAGTGAGTAGGCAGGGTATGCAGAGTTCATGTACCAAACCTGATTGTAACACTCACACAATGTCTCATAGAAGCCCAGGAATGAAATGTATAGGCCCTCGAGGAGCGAGTACATGGTTCCAGGGAAATCTCTGAGAGAGCGATGGTAACTCACTGATGTAGTTGGCAGTGATGACTTCCAGGCAGAAGAGAATACGGAGCAAGTCTGGGAACGAGGGCCCTCAAGGAGTGAGTACCAGTTCCAGACTGTCACCTGAAAAACAAAGGAGAGAACGAGGCCCCCAAGGAGCGGATACCCCTGGTAAGTCCAAGGAAGCAGAGTAGCTTAGGTAGAATAACCCTTGCTAACTCAATCTGCTAGCAAATTCTAAGACCTTATATATCTGTTGCGGGTGACGTCATCTCAGGGGGACGCCCCTGAGGTTCATGCCATCGCCGGTACTTCAGTCAGAGCTGCACCATGCGCGCGCCCCTAGGCCTCCAGGAAACATGGCAGGTTGCAGCTTCTAGCCAGTCCAGGGACGCCGGAGGACTTCGGCAGAAGGACGTCGCGGCAGCCAATCTTCCCGTGGATGAAGAGGGAGGTGCCAAAGAGGTAAGACGGTGGAGAAAGGGTGTTGGGAACCTAAAGACATAACAGCATTGAACTCAGTTCCACCAGGATGATATCCAGACTTCCCCAGCATAAAGTGCAGGAGATGTGGGAGAAATTGAAGCAGGCAATATCATCCAAGAAGATGACATTGGCTAAAGAGCAATCCCTTATCGGTACGCTAAACTTTGCATGCAGAGTAATACCCATGGGAAGGGCCTTCTTGAAGAGATTAATTTGCAAGCACCAAGGGCATTGACCACCCAAACCACTTTATTAGGATTACTAAGTCAATAAAAGAGGATCTGGATTTATGGTTAGCTTTCCTGAGTTCATATATGGCAAGATCCACCCTTCTCCAATCTCAACCTAGGCATATATTCAGATGCATCAGGAGGTTGGGTTTTGGTGTGTTCTGGCAGTGCACTTGGGCTGCAAAACAATGGCCGGTGGAATGGGTGGAAGAAGGTTTGACACATAATGTCACTTTCTTGGAGTTATTCCCCATTCTGGTTGCGCTGGTCATATGGGGCAAAAACCTAAGAAATAAACACATAACCTTCTAGTGCAATAACATGGCAGTAGTACAAGTACATTTTAGACAGTCTGCCAAGTGCCATAAGGTAGCCGAATTACTAAGGGAGGTGGTGCTAAATACCTTGCAGCTAAACATATTAATACGGACGCAACACATCTGGGGGATGCATAATGGTATTTCTGATGCCTTGTCGAGAGCTAAATGGGATTTCTTTCAAAAACAGGTACCAGGAGCGGACAAGGAAGGCATACCAGTGCCGGAGTGCTTGTGAAGCATTGGGACATCATGAAAGATCTCCTTCAGCAATCTGTAGCTCAGTGTCATGGAGCGCTTACTGCAGGGCATATGAGAGCACATCAAAATTTCTGAAAGAGCGAGGATGGGTAGAGGGACCGGTGTCCAGGGAGCAAATCGCCAGATTTATTGTTTGGGCCAAAGAGAATGTAAAATCCAGGGGTTCTGTAACTAATCAGCTGGCAGAATTCACATTCTTCACGAAAGTGTAGGGGTGGAGCGACCCAATAAAAAGCTTCTCAGTAAAAAAGATTCTCACAGGATGGGCCAGAAAGTCAGGCCAGCAATGGACTCTAGACTACCTATTACTCACGATCAGCTCATTCGATTGTGGCTAGGGTTGCCAGTGGCATGTCACTCAGACTGAAACAAAATTGTTTAGGGCTGCGTTCTCACTGGCCTTCTTCGGCGCGTTACACATAAGCAAGCAGGCGGCTGCATCCAGAAGGGACAGCGGCAGCAGGGGCATACTAATGTGTAATGTCAAAGTTTCTGATCAGTCAGTACAGATGTTGATACAGAGGTCAAAGCAGACCAGGCTGGGAGGGGAGTTAAATTAAGTCTTAACAGGACAACGTCATTAATGACCTGCCTGGTACAGAATGTTTCAAATTTATTAGCAGTATGACTGGAGGGGGGAGAATTCTTATTGATCCATGCAGACCATTCCCCACTTACCAGATACCAATTCATAGCTGTATTGAACCTAACCTTATCAGAAATTGGCTGCAATCCTAAGGAATTTGGGACACATTCCTTCAGAATAAGGGCAGCCACTAGTGCCTCCTAGGCAGGGTTGAATATAGAAACCATTCAGAAATTAGGGAGGTAGAAGTGAGACGCAATATATACTTATATCAGGACAGGTTGAATATGAGTCTATAACCTTTCTTTGGCCTCTTTTGCAAAATTATCACAACGGCAAAGGAATGTCTGGATCATGGGACACTCCTTTGTTCATTGGGCAGCAAGAAGGGTCAGAAGTTGTTCATATGGGTCTCATTTAGGTTTAGCTGAAGGAAATGTTCAAATAATTTGGATGGGGGAATGAGAAAGGATGTGGGATCCGTTGCTCCCCGTTTTACAACTCAAGAAGACATGATAACTGAGCCTGATGTCATCGTCATTCACCTAGGAGGCAACAATCTGGGGAAATCATCATGTGTGCAGCTGATACAACGCATGAAGAATGACTTGAGGGAATTGGTTTCATGGTAACCGAGGACATGTTTCATGTAGTCCAATATCATATATTGGCTGAAATGGCGAGACAGCAGGCTATGGAAAAGAGGGTGCAGGAAAGTGAACCAACAGGTGGAGCGATGGGTCTGGAAGTTAGGGGGGGGTGCCACATATTATATGATTGGGCAGATGATCTCTGTGAAGGACTGTACGACCAGACTGGATTCATCTTTCAGATATCGGGTATGATCTTTTCAACAATGCATTACAAGAAGCTATAGGTGATTTTCTGAAGTGAAAATGCTGCAGCTTTGGCAGGGGGGGGGGGCATGAGGCAAGTTGCACTACCTCAGGCTGGTAGCAGGAGGCACGAGCCGCTGGGCCGAATTACTAAGATTTGGGTGGAGCCCAGCCCTTGCTCGGAGGTCATGGCAGGGAGAACGGGTTACGAGGGCTGCCTTGCCAGGAGACACGGTGGGTGGCACTGGTGACACATTGGGTGTCAAATGGGGATAGCAGCTCATGCTGAGTGTTACAGGAGCACTGGGAAGCGGTCCCAATTTTGGGGAGGTTAGTGTGGCCTTGGACCATGGCGCGACCACAGAAGGCTCCGGGGAAGCGCCAAGGCAGGCGAGACATGTCCAAGCATGGGCAGACAGGCAGATCAGGAGCCCTGCTGAATAGGGATGTGCATTCGTTCTTAGTGTTTGGGTAATTGCCAGGTTCTTGTGGCCTGGTTTGGCCTCTGTTGGAAACAGGATGCTGGGCTTGATGGACCCTTGGTCTGACCCAGCATGGCAATTTCTTATGTTCTTATGTTCTTATTGGCAATCCGCAACATATACTTTCCTATCCGTTTTATTCGTGGGTACGCAAAATGGATCACGATCCCCCACGAATACAAACATATCATATGTTTCATTCTTTTGGCTCGCAGTGATTTGATTTCTTAGCGGCCATTTGAAATAGGAGAATGCCATGGGGGGAGTATCCATAGCAAAAACTAGCCCTTTCCTTTTTTTTTCAATTCTTTATTTATCAATTTTTCATTAATATAAACAGAAATGTTTACATCAAATTAGATTGAATCTTTTTCCTAACAGAGTTTAAACATAACAGCATATCAATATTCTTGGTGTAAACTGTTTTCCTGCCAGTGATAAAAAGAAAACAAAAGGATCTTTGATATAAAGCAACATACTTAAGTATTAAGCATTGTTACAAAAAAAAAAGGAGGATATTTCAGTCTTTCTTCTAATTGCACCTGAGTGGTTCAGGTAACGCTGGTTTCACCTTTACAATTATCTAGGTAAACCCTCAAATGAGATAGCTCATAAAAATTATGGCTTTTTCCATTATGTTGTAACACACACTTGCAAGGGTACCTGATATTTATCTGGGCACCTAACTTCCTTGCTTCCTGACACAGATCCACAAATGATTTTCTAGGAATTTGTGTATCTCTTACTGTTGCAGTTGGATGCTGTTGGAGAGGATAGTGGACCCTTGGGCCGACCTACCTAGGGAGACAGGGTAGGCCGGGAGGCGGAGCCACAAGCTAGAAGGGTTCACCCAGGAACCAGGAACCCCCCGGGAGGAGCCTGTAGGGTCCCGGGCCCCTTGGGACTGGGAGTTGTCTGCAGAATGTCCAGAAGGCTGTGGTGGGGCGTAGGCCGGGACCGGAGCAGGCAGAGTGAACAGGAAGTCCAAGGTACACGGAAGGCTGGGGACCGGCTGCGCAGAGCCGAGGGCCGGCTGAAGGCAGGGTAGCAGGCGGCTGTGGAGTCTGTAGCAAACCGGAGTCAGAAGCAGGCAGTGGGCTGAAGTGGGATCAGAAGCAAACCGGAGTCTGAAGCAGGCTGCAGGCTGAAGCGGAGTCAGAAGCAAACCGGAGTCGGAGGCAGGTTGCAGGCTGAAGCAGAGTCAGGAGCAAACCGGAGTCAGAGGCAGGCTGCAGGCTGAAGCGGAGTCAGAAGCAAACCGGAGTCAGAGGCAGGCAGCAGGCTGAAGCGGAGTCTGAAGCAAACCGGAGTCAGAGGCAGGCAGCGGGCTGAAGTGGAGTCAGAAGCAAACCGGAGTCAGAGGCAGGCAGCGGACTGAAGCGGAGTCAGAAGCAAACCGGAGTCAGAGGCAGGCAGCGGGCTGAAGCGGAGTCTGAAGCAAACCGGAGTCAGAAGCAGGCAAAGTGGAAATCAACCGGAATGCAACTGGAAGCAACTATGAAGTTGTGAACCTCGTTGCAAGGCGTTGAGAGAGAGTCTGAGCGCCGGTTATATCGGGAATCGGGCGTGACATCAGCCGCGAGGGCGGGGACGGGCTTCCGGGAGCTGGGCGCTCAAAACGGACGTCCTCGCGCGCGCACGAGACCAGAGGGAAGCAGGCCCGTAATGGCGGCCACCACGTGGAGTGAGAGAAGCCCCCGGGGTCCGGAGCGAGCGGAATGCGGCGACTACTGAAGCGGAGGTAGGCGGGCCTGAGCCCTAACAGAAGGGAAGCGGTAGGGACCGCAACACTTACAATGTCTGGGTATATCCAAATTTTTTGTCCTAGGTATAACTTATTTCTATTTGTTAGAAACATTCTAAGGACTTAATCTCTATCCAAAGGGTATATAAACAATACTACTACAGTTCCACGAAAGTCCAGCTGTTCTTCATTAGATGTCTCCAAAAAGGCAGTGACTTCTGTTTCAAGATTAAGATTAAGAACAGCATTAACTTTCTTCAATGTTGGTACAAAATAAATCTTAGATATACTTGGTATAGATGCAGTAAGTAATAATAAAATATCAGTAAGATATTTTTTAAACTGCTCTTTAGAAGAAATCAATTTAATGGACGGAAAATTTAAGATTCTCAAATTTAAATAACACATTTTATTCTCCATATTTTATAACCTTCTTCTCATCATGCTATCTGACTGAATCAAAGTGTTTTGGACCTCTTGCATGCTTATTATTTTCCCTGACATTTCATTAATCTTAGTATCTTGTTCATTTACTTTAGGTTCTAAATTTAATATCGCATTATGTGAAACATTTATTGAGCTAGCTAGTGATGATATAGATTTTTCAAGTATCATTATCGCATTCCATATGGAATCTAGTGTTATTGTATTCGGTTTAACTTGTTTTGGTATAGTGATATCAGCGTTTAACCCCCCTTCTCGGCAGACTGTAGAGAGATCATTTTTATCTCTTCTGCAGAGTCCCTCCCTATCCCTTGTTCTTTCATATCCTTAGCTGTTCCAAAATGTTAAATAAACATTTTCCCATCTTTCCCATTATCAATCTTTATATCATAACCATTCACACGTCCGGTTTCCAAAGCAATAACCTCAATTCCCCACTCTGCTCCCAGAGTCCCATCAGCCTGTGGCTATAAGTCCTGGGTGGTTCCTTGTAGGTTGCCTTGGACTGGGGGAGAGGGAGTATCAGGTGCTCCTGGGCTCAGAGATATTTGATTGTCCAGGAGGGCCAAGCTATGTTCCTCACCTGTTCCCTCAGCGGACCCTGCACCAGGTGTCGAGGCTGAAGCCGGGGTAAAAAAAACCCTCAATTCATGTTTGAAAAGGGAGATTTTGTGCTGGGGCAGAGGACTCAAATCGCAACCTTCCCTTTCATTTCATATGAGGCATAGTACTTATTTAAGAAATATAACAAAATATTCAAGAGTATTACCAACGGCATCTCCTTAAACTGTGTTCTTGGATCCTTTTGAGTGGAGGATTAGGAGAATTTTTAAATTGTATATTGAAGACTGAGAATTAAGCATGAGAATAGAAATTCTAAGTACTCGTCGAGACCAAGTCGGGAGCAAAGTCGGGGGGCGCGCGCAGCTTCGGCAACACGCCGGCGAGTGCGACGCGCCTAAGAGTGGCCTAGCTTTAAGGACCCAGCCGGTCCAAAACTGGTGACATCACACGGGAGGCAGCAGCAACTCCGTTGGGGCCAGGGAAACACAGTCCTCACCCCCGGTAGGCCCTGCTGATATTCTTGCTCCTTTCTCCTGCTCCTCAAAATGGATTCAGAAATGGCCAGATTTAAGGACCCTGCCAGTCCGAAACTGGTGACGTCACATGGGAGGCAGAGGCAACTCCATTGGGGCCGGGAAACACAGTCCTCACCCCCAGTAGGCCCTGCTGATATTCTTGCTCCTTTCTCCTGCTCCTAAAACCAGCCCTTTCCTGTGAGTCATAAGTGACCTCACAGCACTGTCATAGAGTAGGTCAGACAGGTTGGCAAGGAGACCAGAATGCAACCTATCAAAGCTAAGCATTTCTCTAATGCGGCCAATCGCCGCTCTCACTCAGTGCTCTGCGGCGCTATTCCTGATGACGCAGCACTATTTATACGGTAAGCACGTGGCGTGCCACGCACTTTCTTGGCGGGGATGGTGTGGGGAGGTGGCTGAACGTCTCAAATCTGTATTCAATTGCTAGCTACTGTGATAGAATTTTCCATTGGAAAAGATATTTGTTCGATTTAGCTGCGGTGCTGCCGCTAGCTAGCCATACTATTTTTTGGCCACACTTTGTTTTATTGGTCTGGTAGAGCAGTACTCTTTTAACCAAGTAGGCAGTGCAGTAGGAGTCTGTGGGTATTTTTCCAGACTCACTTATATTGGTATAGCAGTGCTCCTTTAACCAAGGAGGCAAGGCACTGCCTGCTTGTGGGGGTCTGTGGGCAGTTTTCCAGACTTGCCTATATTAGTACAACAGTGCTCTTTTAACTAAGGATTCAAGGCACTGCCTGCTTGTGGGGGTCTGTGGGAGGTTTTCCAGACTGAAATAGCCTAGTGGTTAGAGCAGTGGACTACAAACCAGAAGAGCAGGGTTCAAGTCCTGCTATTGTTCCTTGTGACCTTGGGCAAGTCACTTTACCTTCCATTGCCTCAGGTACAAAAACTTAGATTGTAAGCCCTCTGGGGACAGAGAAATACCTACAGTACCTGAATGTAAACTGGTGTGATATCTCAATTGAGATTGAATGTCGGTATAAATAAATATTGGTACAGCAGTGCTCTTTTAACCAAGGAGGCAGTGCAGTGGGGGACTTTGAACAGTTTTCCAGACTCACCTATATTGGTACAACAGTGCTCTTTTAACCAAGGAGGCAAGGCACTGTCTGCTCGTGGGGGTCTATGGGCAGTTTTCCAGACTCACCTATATTGGTACAGCAGTGCCTTTTAACCAAGGAAGCAGTGCAGTAGGGGTCTGTGAGCAATTTCTAGACCCACCTATATTGGTACAGCAGTGCTCTTTTAAGCCTCTTTTGTAGTTACCAGTTTGTTGTATGCACACACATTATATTAGTGCACATCAAGGCACTGTGCCTGTGGGCAGGCAGTTTAGCAGACTCACCTATATTGGGACAGCGGTGGTCTGTGAAGCCAAATCCCCAGTGGGCCTCTTTTGGAAATAACTCTTCTAATTGAAATCCCTAGTAGGCTGTGACATTAAATACATAATGTCATGGAAAGCTAGACGTGGTTGATTGATTGGAACTGGGAGATGAGACACCTCAAAAGGGAGTGCTAGTCCCCCATTAAAGTTAAAAAGGGACCTGCTCCAATCTAAAATCTCTGGAGGGGCAGGCACCTCTGTTAAAGCACTCTTGCCACTCCTGGTACCCCTTTGCCCCTTTAAAGTGCCTTAGGCTATTCATGCCACTATGGTGCCACTTTGCCACTGTTTAAGTACCTTGGAGCTCTTTTCTCGTTCTGATGATTGCTCCCCAGAAGTTTCATCAGAATTGATAAGAAAACTCTAATTCTGCAGCCAAAAATAGGCTGCAAATACTTCCCCCATTGACTTTAATGGGAAAACGAATAAAACGTATCAATGAATAGGGTTTTCCCCCTTTGCAACGAATGCAACGGATACGGGTCCCGGCAAAATGAATACCGTCTCCCAATGCTGACGGTGACATCATCGGACTGCAACGCCATGCAAGGTCGAGGTCTGATGACATCGCCACTCACATAAGTGCCCCACGCATGCCCCTCGTCATCCTTTTAAGCTGCGCCTCCACTGAGCTAACCCTCCCATCCACCCTAATTTAAAAAACAACATATTCATTATTGTTGTTAAAAGTAGACAGTTGAATATGTTAGTCAGTTTACAAGTTAGTGTACCTTATATGGAAGTATAACCATGTTGAATATGAGATAAAAATGTCGCAGCTTTAAGTGGGGGATACGAGCCGCGGGGCCAAATTATTAGGCTTTGGGTGGGCCCCACCTTGCTCGGAGGTCATGGCGTGGGGGCTGGGTTAAGAGGGCTACCTTTCTAGGAGACACGGTGGGTGGCACTGATGACTCGGTGGGTGTCAAATGGGGATAGCAGCTCATGCTGAGTATTTTAGTGAAGGTGTATGATATTGATGTTAAAATAAAGCTTCGGGTCTCTTCATCCATAAAATGTCTTGGGTCACTTTTTGTTAATGATACGAGTGGCATGGAAGAGGGCATGTAGGCGACAGCTAGTCAGGGATCTCGGCATTAATATTTGAAGAGTATCGTATAGGGATGTGCAGAGCAAAATTTTATGTTCATATTTTTTATGTCCGAAAGGGGGTCCCACTTGCGGCCAATATGGACATAAAAAAAATCCAATGAGTTGGGTATATGTACATATATGCCAATAAAAAATTTAAACCCCCTCACCCTCCTTAATCCCCCCCCCAGACTTACCACAACTCCCTGGTGATCGGGAATCACGTGACGCCGCGTCTGAGTGACGCAGCGCCATGTGATTCCCGGCTCGTTCGCGCCGGACGGCTCGTTCGGCCCAAAAAGAACTTTTGGCCAGCTTGGGGGGGCCTCCTGACCCCCCCAAGCTGGCCAAAAGTTCTTTTTGGGCCGAACGAGCCGTCCGGCGCGAACGAGCCGGGAATCACGTGCCGCCGGCGTCACATGCTTCTCGCCAAGGATTGCAGAAATGGCGTCCTCACTCCTCGCTCCATCACCAGGGAGTTGTGGTAAGTCGGTGGGGGGGGGGGATTAAGGAGGGTGAGGGGGTTTATATTTTTATTTTGGCTCAACAATCGCGATTTCCCACATATCGAACATATCTATGTTCGATATGTGGGAAATCCGATCGTTTATGTCGAATCAATTTTTTAAGTAAAAAAAAAATATGAGTTGCGTTTTACTAATGCGGTCAATCCGAATGCACACCCCTAGTATCGTATAAGATTCCACACTTAAAAAACACCTAAGTCTCCCACTATATCTTTTGCCTAATCTATCAGCTTTGTTCTTACCATTTACCTTCTATAATTGCCCCAAAGTTCCGTCACATTTTTGGTTTTCACCACTAATGTTGATTGTTTATTCCAGGCATCTGTTAACCTCTCTGTACCAAAGTACTTCTTATTTCCTGCAAGCCTCCCCTCCTTCCAGCATAATGCAATTGTTGCGGCTCCGGGTCGGCCCCGGCCGCTTCGCCTACCTCCGCGGGCTTCCGGGGCTTTCCGGCCCTCCTCGGGCCTCCGGGGGCTCTCGCCGCGGCTCTCTCAGCGTCCCCACGCGGCGCTCGGGCCTGCCCCTGCTCCCACCACGCGGCTCCTGCACCGCCGGAGCAGCCGGCGTCTCGCTGCGGCTGGCTCTGCCCCCTAGGGGCACGCGCGCGTCTCGGCCTGACTCTTAAAGGGCCAGGCGCGGGAAACCTGCCTCCTTCCTCCCAGTGACGTCAGACGCTGCAGGGCTACTTAAGCCCTGCAGTCCCTCTCCTCAGCGCCTTGCAACGAGGTTCCCAGGGTTGTTCCTGTCTCCAGTTGCTGCGTTCTGCTTGTTGTTTTCCCTTGGCTCCTGACGCGGATTGGCTGACGTTTCTTCTTGGCTCCTGACTCCGGACTGGCATTTGGTTTCCTCTGGCTTCTGACCTCGGACCGGCTTATGTTGACCCTCTGGCTTCTGACCTCGGACTGGCTTACGTTGACTCTCTGGCTTCTGATCTTGGACTGGCTGACGGTGATCCATTGGTTCCTGACTCTGGACCGGCGAGCAACGACCCTTCGGCACTCGACCTTGGACTACAGCTGACCAGGCCCCCGCGGGCCCTCCTAAGTCCCAGCGGCCGGGTCCCTACGGGCTCCTCCTGGGGGGACTCCGGCTTCCAGGGTGAATCTCCTAAGTCCCAGCGGCCGAACTCCTACGAGCTCCTCTCGGGGGAGGATCGGCTTCCAGGGCGAAGGTTTTCTCAACACCGTGCCAGCGCCACCATCACCTCCTTCCTCGCCAGAGCCCTTGGTCGCATAGGGCTTCCAGAGTCCAGCCTTCGACCTGCCACCAGTCTGTCCTTGCCGCCTCCCGGTCGGGGTCACTGCTTCTATCACCTACAGCAGCTCTTCCTACGGCTCCGATCGGCCCAAGGGTCCACGAATCCTACAGATTGCAAGGCCATGGACCCGGCGGACCTTGCCGGTCTAAAGGCCATTCCCGGCATTGCCCAGAAGCTACAGCAACAGCAGTCCTGCCTGGATACGCTGATGTCGGCCGTCCAACGCCTGGCGGATCGCGTAGATGGGACCTCCGCAGCTCACTCCGCAGCATCCACATCTATGGCCAACCCGTCTTCTCCTGTTCCGGTACAGATGCCAGCGCCCCCGAGGTACTCGGGGAATCCGAAGACATGTCGGGGGTTCCTCAACCACTGTTACATCCGGTTTGACCTCCTGCCTGCGCAATTCACCTCAGACCGGGCAAAAACGACTTACATTATTTCGCTTCTGGACGGGAAACCTTTGACTTGGGCTTCCTCCCTGTGGGAGCGCCAAGATTCCCGCTTAAATAACCTAGTACAATTTGTCAAAGCATTCCGGAGGATTTTTGACGAACCATCCCGGGCCTCCACAGCTGCCTCGGAGCTCCTCCAGCTGAAGCAGGGTAATCGTCCCCTAGAGGAATTTGCGATGGAGTTCCAGACCCTGGCCACTGAGCTGGCCTGGGGCGAGGACAGTTTGCATGGGATCTTTCTGGAGGGTCTGTCTCCTCGGCTCCAGGATGAACTTGCGGCACGGGACCTTCCCGACGACTTGCAGGAACTCATAGAACTGGCTGGACGCGTGGACCGGCGTATCCAGCGCCGCTTCCGAGAGCGGAGGTCCGCCCAAGGGTCCTCCGCTCGGCGATCCACCCCGCCTCAAGTCCGGTCCTCACCGCCTGCAGCCACAGCTCCAGCTACAGAGGAACCCATGCAGTTGGGCCGTGGTCCTCTATCCTCCGAGGAACGTAGACGCCAACGTACCCAGGGACTGTGTCTTTACTGTGGGGGTCAGGGGCACTTTTTGGCCCATTGTACCGAGCGTCCGGGAAACGCCCGAACCTAGAGCTCAGCGGGGAGTTGACTCTAGGCAACATTTCACCCAGCTCCCCATGTACCGTTCCGGTACGACTTTGTCTTCCGGAGGGAGGCTTTGATACCCTCGCCTTACTCAACTCTGGGTCCGGGGGGAACTTCGTCCTCCAGGAGCTAGTAGAACAGCTACAGCTCGAGGTCTGCCCGCAAGATCCGCCTGTGCGGGTCTCTTCCATTCAAGGGAGTCCACTTCCTGGTTTAATATCCACTCGCACCAGTCCTCTGAAGCTCCAGGTTGGAGCCCTCCACCAGGAGGAAATCTCGTTTCTTATTCTTGAAAAATCCATCCATCAGGTCATCCTGGGCCTACCCTGGCTTCGGAAACACTCCCCGGTGATTGATTGGGGAACCCTTCAGATTACTTCCTGGAGTCCTGCGTGCCACCGTCATTGCCTTCCTGCACGCCCACTGCGACCTATCGCACTCTGCACAGCTCCGTTAACGGTACCTCCACAATACCATGCCTTTCAGGATGTCTTCTCGAAAGAAAAGGCAGAGTTACTCCCGGAGCACCGACCCTTTGATTGCGCAATCAATTTGCTACCAGGAACCACCCCGCCCCGTGGGAGAGTCTACCCTCTGTCTCTGCCTGAGACCCAAGCTATGTCAGCCTATATTAAGGAGAACCTGGACCGGGGTTTCATCAGACCGTCCAAATCCCCGGCCGGGGCCGGGTTCTTCTTCATAGGAAAGAAAGATGGGTCCCTCCGCCCCTGTATTGATTATTGGGGCTTGAATCAAATCACTCGCCGGGACCGTTACCCGTTGCCTTTGATTCCAGAGCTCCTGGATCGCCTCCAAGGGGCACGATTCTTCACCAAATTAGACCTCCGAGGTGCTTACAATCTCGTTCGTATACGCCCTGGGGATGAGTGGAAGACCGCTTTCAACACCAGGGACGGCCATTACGAGTACCTTGTTATGCCGTTTGGTCTCTGTAACGCCCCAGCGGTATTCCAAAACCTTATGAACGAGGTCCTCCGCGACTTCTTATACACTTCAGTGATCGTATACCTGGATGACGTGTTAATATATTCCCAAGATCTCAAGACACATCGACAACACGTGTGGCAAGTCCTGCTGAAGCTACGGGAGAACCACTTGTACGCTAAACTAGAAAAATGCCAGTTCGAACAAGAGTCACTACCCTTCCTAGGATATATTGTCTCCTCTACGGGCTTCCGAATGGATCCGGACAAGGTAAGAACATAAGAACATAAGAAATTGCCATGCTGGGTTAGACCAAGGGTCCATCAAGCCCAGCATCCTGTTTCCAACAGAGGCCAAACCAGGCCACAAGAACCTGGCAATTACTCAAACACTAAGAAGATCCCATGCTACTCATGCAATTAATAGCAGTAGCTATTCCCTAAGTAAACTTGATTAATAGCCATTAATGGACTTCTCCTCCAAGAACGTATCCAAACCTTTTTTGAACCCAGCTACACTAACTGCACTAACCACATCCTCTGGCAACAAATTCCAGAGCTTAATTGTGTTTTGAGTGAAAAAGAATTTTCTCCGATTAGTCTTAAATGTGCCACTTGCTAACTTCATGGAACGCCCCCTAGTCCTTCTATTATTTGAAAGTGTAAATAACAGATTCACATCTACTCATTCAAGACCTCTCATGATCTTAAAGACCTCTATCATATCCCCACCTCAGCCGTCTCTTCTCCAAGCTGAACAGCCCTAACCTCTTCAGTCTTTCCTCATAGGGGAGCTGTTCCATCCCCTTTATCATTTTTGATGCCCTTCTCTGTACCTTCTCCATCGCAAATATATCTTTTTTGAGATGCGGCGACCAGAATTGTACACAATTTTTTGACTGCTGCAGCACACTGAGCAGATTTTAAAGTATTATCCACTATGATACCTAGATCTTTTTCCTGGGTGGTAGTGCCTAACATGGAACCTAATACCATGTAACTACAGCAAGGGTTATTTTTCCCTATATGCAATACCTTGCACTTGTCCACATTAAATTTCATCTGCCATTTGGATGCCCAATCTTCCAGTCTTGCAAGGTCCTCCTGTAATGTATCACAATCCCCTTGTGATTTAACTACTCTGAATAATTTTGTATCATCCGCAAATTTGATAATCTCACTCGTATTACTTTCCAGATCATATATATATATATATATATGTCTTTTAACCAGTTTGTAATCCATGAAAGGACATCGCCTCCTATCCCATGACTTTTTAGTTTTCTTAGAAGCCATCAAGGGCTGGCCATCAAGGGCTGGCCACAACCGTCAGGAATGAAAACGCTTCAGCGGTTCTTAGGATTCGCTAATTTCTACCGCCAGTTCATCCTGCATTACTCCAGCTTGGTAGCCCCTCTGACGGCCCTCACGCGGAAGGGTGCGGATGCACGAAACTGGCCCCCTGCTGCGACGCAGGCCTTCCAGGATCTCAAGGAGGCTTTCCTTCAAGACACTTGTCTTCGGCACCCTAACCCTCAACGCCAGTTTATAGTAGAGGTAGATGCTTCCGCTGTCGCGGTAGGGGCAGTACTACTCCAAACCTCTCCCACTGGCAAGACCTGGCCTTGCTCATACTTCTCCCGCAAGTTTTCACCAGCAGAAAAGAATTACGGGATTGGCGACAAGGAGCTGTTGGCCATAAAGTTAGCGTTCGAGGAGTGGCGTCAGTGGTTGGAGGGAGCCCAACATCCGATCATAGTATATACCGACCATAAGAACCTGCAGTACTTGTCTCATGCTCAGAGGCTCAATCCCCGACAGGCCCGCTGGTCCCTCTTTTTTAGCCGGTTCGACTTCTCGCTTCGCTACCGACCCGCAGCCAAGAATATACGGGCAGACGCTCTATCCCGCACCACCGAGGTTGACGATACAACGGAGACCCCTCAGTATATATTGGATCCAGCTAAAGTCCTACTGGCAGCCACAAACTTAGGGCCCGAAGGGAGGATGGTGGTCCCGGTTCGTTCACGGAGGAAGGTTCTGGCATGGGCACACGACTCCTTGACGGCAGGCCATCCTGGGATTTCTCGAACCCTTGAATTACTCACTGAGTTTTACTGGTGGCCACGAGTGAGGGAGGATGTCCGGCACTATGTTCAGTCCTGTACCACATGCGCTCAGCAAAAACCCCCACCGGGACGCCCGTGGGGCCTACTCCAGCCGCTCCCTATTCCCGCAGAACCGTGGTCCCACCTTTCCACAGACTTTGTGGTGGAGTTGCCTCGCTCTGAGGGGAAGACTGTAATTTGGGTCACTGTGGACCGCTTTTCTAAGATGGCACATTTCATCCCTCTGCCCAAGCTGCCCACGGCTCCTGAGCTGGCTGACCTATTCGTCCAGCATATTTTCCGGTTACATGGACTGCCCTCGCATATCGCATCGGATCGCGGTCCTCAATTTACGGCCAAGTACTGGCGGGCATTATGCAAGAAATTTGGGATACAGTTGGATTTTACCACGGCTTTTCATCCCCAGGGTAACGGCCAAGTGGAGCGGACCAACCGGTCTCTGAAAACCTTCCTCTGAGCTTTTGTAGATGAGCTCCAAGACAACTGGTTCTCTCTCCTTCCCTGGGCGGAATTTTCTTACAACCGCCATAAGCACTCCGCTACGAGTCAATCCCCCTTTCAGCTAGTTTATGGGAGGATCCCAAGACCCCCACTGCCGTTACCGGTACAAGTCACTTCCCCCGCAGCACAACTAACAGCTAACCAGCTTCATCACCTTTGGATTTCCACGCAGGAGAAGCTTCGCAGAACTGCAGCTCGCTTCAAGGCGTATGCAGACCGGTCTCGACGGCCCGCTCCAGTATTCTTACCCGGGACGAGGGTATGGCTAAGTACGAAGCACATTCAATTGCGGACTCCCTCCATGAGATTAGCACCTCATTACATTGGACCTTTCCCGGTGGCTGAACGCATTGGGGCGGTTTCCTATAGATTACGGCTGCCCTCCTCGCTTAAAATCCATGACGTCTTCCACGTGTCCCTCCTCAAGCCACTGGTGCTCTCTCGATTTCGGGCGGCTCCGCCAGTACCCTCCAATGTTTCCTCGGATCCGGATGTCACCTACACGGTGAAGGAGGTCTTGGATGTCCGGTGCCGTCGCCACCGCTGGGAGAACCTGCTGTCCTGGGAGGGATATGGCCCGGAGGAGAATTTGTGGGAGCCTTCTTCCCACATCCTGGATAAGGATCTTCTTCGATGCTTCCACCTCCAGCATCCGGACAGGCCACGACCCCCAGGGAGGGGGCGTAAGGGAGGGGGTACTGTTGCGGCTCCGGGTCGGCCCCGGCCGCTTCGCCTACCTCCGCGGGCTTCCGGGGCTTCCCGGCCCTCCTCGGGCCTCCGGGGGCTCTCGCCGCGGCGCTCTCAGCGTCCCCACGCGGCGCTCGGGCCTGCCCCTGCTCCCACCACGCGGCTCCTGCACCGCCGGAGCAGCTGGCGTCTCGCCGCGGCTGGCTCCGCCCTCTAGGGGCACGCGCGCGTCTTGGCCCGACTCTTAAAGGGCCAGGTGCGGGAAACCTGCCTCCTTCCTCCCAGTGACGTCAGACGCTGCAGGGCTACTTAAGCCCTGCAGTCCCTCTCCTCAGCGCCTTGCAACGAGGTTCCCAGGGTTGTTCCTGTCTCCAGTTGCTGCGTTCTGCTTGTTGTTTTCCCTTGGCTCCTGACGCGGATTGGCTGACGTTTCTTCTTGGCTCCTGACTCCGGACTGGCATTTGGTTTCCTCTGGCTTCTGACCTCGGACCGGCTTACGTTGACCCTCTGGCTTCTGACCTCGGACTGGCTTACGTTGACTCTCTGGCTTCTGATCTTGGACTGGCTGACGGTGATCCATTGGTTCCTGACTCTGGACCGGCGAGCAACGACCCTTCGGCACTCGACCTTGGACTACAGCTGACCAGGCCCCCGCGGGCCCTCCTAAGTCCCAGCGGCCGGGTCCCTACGGGCTCCTCCTGGGGGGACTCCGGCTTTCAGGGTGAATCTCCTAAGTCCCAGCGGCCGAACTCCTACGAGCTCCTCTCGGGGGAGGATCGGCTTCCAGGGCGAAGGTTTTCTCAACACCGTGCCAGCGCCACCATCACCTCCTTCCTCGCCAGAGCCCTTGGTCGCATAGGGCTTCCAGAGTCCCGCCTTCGACCTGCCACCAGTCTGTCCTTGCCGCCTCCCGGTCGGGGTCACTGCTTCTATCACCTACAGCAGCTCTTCCTACGGCTCCGATCGGCCCAAGGGTCCACGAATCCTACAGCAATGACCCCTTTCTCTTCAATTTCATTATTTTATGGACAATTGTACCTTACTGGGCTTCACTGAAGAATGCTAAATATTTAAATGTTAATATTATATTTCCTTTTTCATTTTCACTTCAGCAAATATATTTTGAATATCTTAAGTCTTACTCTGGATGTTTTGGGTTAAAGTCCAATTATCTCCAGTTGACTGAGAAACATTTATTGCCTGTTTGCTTTCAAACTAAGAATCTGAGGAGTGAATTTAATTGTTCCTTACTAATGTTACAACAAGTTCATAAAGTATGACATACTTGTTTTATTACACTATGGCTTATAAATCAATCCAGCTCTTTCTTGGGTTTGGACCAATTGCATACAATAGTACAGACATTAGCATTTATATGTCTAGATTACTGTAATATATTGTTTGTTGGTATTTCTAAAAAGACCTACACTGTCTTCAGTTGATTCAAATCTCAGTGACAAGAATTTTATCAGGAGCAAAGTATAGAGACAGTATTTCCTCCATCTTATTTGATTGATAGAAGGTTTTCATATTATCTTCAAGTTGCCATGTTTCATGTTTAAGTCCTTGCATTGTGCTTGGGCACTATATAGCACACCAACATGGCTTATTCCTCATTGTGACCTGAGCTCATTCCAGGCATTTTATTTAGCCACCTGCCCCCCCCCCCCCCCATTGAAAATGAGATTTTTCTGGGTTGAGGGACAGAACATTTACTTCTGCTAGCCTGGTTGTTTGGAATGACTTCCCTTTGGAAAGTAGGTCTTGTGAGGATTATCTGGTTCTCCATAAAATTTCCTGGTGGTTTCAGAGTGCTAAATATATGCAATTTAAAAAAAAAAAAAACAAGTAAGGAATCTGAATTAAATGAGGCATATTCTGCTGCCAACCACAGTAGATATAGTCTGTGACAAAAGAGAACTTTGTGATGTAGCCCAGAGGGGAGATGACGTGGTAGGTGATCACTGTGGATTGGCAAATAAAGGTGGGGAAGAAAGTAGTATATGTTAGGGTTGCTATTTTGGCTGACACTAATTTGCAGGGTTACCATTATTTCCTTTTTTGTTTCCCATCATTTAGCTAAGAAAGAGCTTAGAAAGAATGGAGGCATAGACTATTTGTTAGCAGGACTGAATTTGTGGGGGATTGGCTTGCAACACAGTTACACCACTTATTTTCAGACTTTAAGTAAGAGGTAGAGCAGCAAGGGTGTTCTGCTCCAGCACCTCCTCTTCAGGCAGCCTGCAGGGAAGAGGAGAAGGTGAACCAAGAGCAGAGAACAGCCACTCTACTCTCTAATCCAGTCCCTTCCCTCCTGTTGTTACTCCTCTCCTTCTCTTCTACAGGGAACAGAAGGAGAAAGGGTGATACTGAAGCAGATGCTGCAGAGCAAAACACCAACACATAAAAAGTGATAGGTTTACTCAGGGGCAAGATGGCCGCCTGATAGGATGCCGAGGAGGCAAGCTCCCCGAGTCGGATCCCTACAACCTTATTCTTCGAGGTTTTTTGCCGTTTCTGACGACGAAAATGCCCCACACAAAGAGGAAGGGGAAAGTTAGGGAAGCCCTAACTGGCTTACCCGAAGTAGACCCCTTCCAGACTCGGATAGAAGGCTTCTTCGATATAGCAGCAAGAACGCCGATAGGGCTGGTCGCTGGGGGGACAGTAGAGGAGCGAACACCATCCCCTCTGACATAGTTAAATTCTGGAATTCATTGCCAGAGGATGTGGTTACAGCAGTTAGTGTTACTGGGTTTAAAAAAGGTTTGGATAAGTTCCTAGAGGTTAAATCCATAAACTGCTATTATGGTAATTAAGAAGCAATAGTAGCTTGGGATCTATCTAATGTTTGGGTACTTGCCAGGTTCTTATGGCCTGGATTGGCCACTGTTGGAAACAGGATGCTGGGCTTGATGGACCCTTGGTCTGATCCAGTATGGCACATTCTTATGTTCTTAGATATTACCTTGAGCCCTGGCGAACCGGTTAGACCCATGATCCCTGCACAGGGTGGAAGCCCTTTTGTTCCAGCAAGCGCCTCAAGCAGCTTTGAGCCTGAGGAAGCGAATGTGGTGGAAATGCCTGCCGGGAAAGAAGGAGAGATGGCCGCAGCAGCTGTGAGTACACCAGATTTTAGGGCAAGTAGTCCTGTGCAGAAGTATGGCTCCTTGGTAGAGCGGAGCCCGACTCAGTCTAGAGCTGAATCGCAAAAGGGAACTGACGGGGGAGTGAGAAGTGACTGGCCAGACCCAGAGACTGTAAATATCAACTTGTGACAACCTGAAAGTATTTCTTTGGGGAATGTTTGTCAGCGTTGAAGGCAATAGAGTCAACATTAAAATCATTGGCAAACACAATTATGGAAACCAAAAATCAAACAGTGATAAATAATAATTTGATTGGAACTTACAATCTCAAATTTGAAAATCACGAAGAAAGAATAACTAGAGTGGAATCATTACAACAAGATATAATTAAAACTGATTTGGTTTTGGAGAAAAGGATGGAAAAAATGGAAAACACATTAAGAATTTTAAATTTACGTGTAATAAACTTTCATAAAGAAGATCTCTCCATATGAGTTGTTTAAGACTTATATGATACAGATTCTGAAGATACCGGAAACACACTTATCAGTTTGTACAAAGGTATATTACCTACCGCAAAGAGGAATTAGAGGAGAAGAAGAGCGGAGAGACTCCTTGAATATATCTGAACTTTTAGAATTATCAATAGATTCTGAAGTTAAAGAAAGAAAATCTATGTTGGTCTCTTTTGCCTTTGTCTCAGACCGAAACCATATTTTGAAAATGTTTCTTAAATTCAGGCAAGCCTTGTTTTACGGTGCACAAATATGGATTTACCCGGATGTTGTTAAATTAACACAAGACCGTAGAAAATAATTTCTTACAATGAGAGAGAGGGTACTAAGTTTAGGTGCCCGTTTTGTTCTAAAATACCCTAGCAAGTGTTGTGTTAGGCATTTAAATAATAATTATGTATTCTTTGAACCTGAACAGCTCAGGGAATTCTTGACCGGTCATGCACAAAGAACCCCTGTCGATGGATCGCTTTAATGTGATGTACTGCTAGAACCTATCGATTACCTAAAGAAAGATTTCTTTCCTTTCTTTTTTCGCTCATATTTTCTCTTGCCCCCAATAATTCTTATATTTAGGTTAATATACTCTTGTATAATATATAATGAGAATTATATCTGATTTGTAAATTTTTGGGGTATTATTACCGCGATCTTGGAGAATAATGCATGTAATAAATGTGAAAATTTGAAAATTAAAAATTAAAAACAATTAAAAAAAAGTGATAGGTTTACCACAAATGTGAAACTTATGAGCAATAGTGCCATTGTTATGGCTTCAACCCTGACCTTGATAAGCATTACAGATCACAGTTTTCAAATGTGTTACTTCAACCCCTTTTTGTGCCTGTAACCCAGGGCTTAACTTCGGGCAGAACTACCCAGAATGGTGTTTTGCATCATTTTTTACAGGACCTAATGAGAGAGAGTAGAGCTGGTGGTGAAAATCAGTTCTGGCTCCCCCCACGGAAACAGTGCAAGAACTGGTAGTGTAAATCAGTTCCAGCCTCTTGTAGAAATAGAGCAGTGCCAAAGGAAGCAATGTCATTTCTGGCCCTCCAGGCTCCAGAGAAAGCAGAGCAGAGAGTGCTGAAGATGCCTACCATGAAACAAGAGCAGCCAATGACTTTGATTTATGTGCAATTTCCTGGCACAATTGAAAGGCCATGAGAGAGGATGGGAAACTGCAAAGAGGTATGAGGTAAATGCCTGACCATGCCACTGTTTTGCTGCTACATGAGTGTGAGTGTGTATGTGTAGAAGAGAGTTTACACCCAGCCCTACTCCTTCACACAGCCTCCTCTCCCCTACTCTTCAGTTCCACTTACTCTTTGTCTACAAATTAAGCCCTGTTTGTTGGAGCAGTGGGCTGAGAAGAAGGGAAATCAGGTTTCAAATCTCACTGCTATTCCTGTGATCTCGAGTAACTTATGATTTTGGCCAGCTGTGATTTCAGAGTGGAATATCCCACCCCCACCTGACCAGATGCTGGTGGCTGGATGTTTCCTTGCCTAGGGGGCATTTGGAGGGTTAAACCAACTGTTGGAAGAGCACATTTACAAGAAGCTTGCTATAAAAGAGGGAAAATGTGGTTTGCCCAAAATAAACCTTTTCTTTGCTGTTCTTCTCTAAAATGCTGAAATAATCATTAAAGTTTTGAAACCTTCTGATGTTTCCAGACTTTGATGACATCTGTATTCTGTGAATATCATTGAGGTTAAGGGATCCTTCAAAATACAATTAAAGTGGGAACACTGAGAACACTGAGAATAAAGGATCACCCTGCTGGTGGCTGAAAGGAATCAGTAAGTTTTTGCTTGGGACATTGTCTTTTTTAAAAGTATTGGGGCAAAGTTAACTATTTGGGAATATTAATTAGGGTGTTTGTGCCTTTAATAGTCAGAAA
This sequence comes from Rhinatrema bivittatum, assembly GCF_901001135.1. NCBI lineage: Eukaryota > Metazoa > Chordata > Amphibia > Gymnophiona > Rhinatrematidae > Rhinatrema > Rhinatrema bivittatum. The sequence goes on from NC_042617.1 coordinate 495,089,927, forward strand.
GGCAGTGAATAAACAAGTTAGACTCTTTGTATTTTTAGTCAGTCAATAAGGTAGCAGTAGGTAGGCAGTGAATAAACAAGTTAGAATGTTTGTATTTTTAAATAGTCAATAAGATAGCGGTAGGTAGTGTGTTTATTTTTAAAAGTCTGCAAAACTGAGTGGTCTCCAGGCTTTTAAAGAACTGAGTGTTTGTATTTAATACTAACTGAGTGTTTGTATTGGAAAAAAAAAAAACCACCAAAAAAAAAAACAGCCCAAAAAGTAGCCAGAAGCTAGAAATAAGCTAGGAGCAGTGTAAGTAAAAAAATTGAATAGTTGAGCTCAGTTACTCACCTTGGAAAGGTATTGAGGTAGTGTGATTGGGTTTGAATAGGGACCAACATTTGTTAATCAAGAGAGCAGTGAGTCACTCAGGCAGACTAACTGAAGTTGGACTGTATTTCCCAACCCTCCCACCCCTCGCCCACCCACCCCTAACTCATCCCTTAATTTATAGGCAGGTGCCACTTTCACAAAAAAAAAAAATCAACAAAAACTTTATTGAGAATTCGATCAGACCTACATGCCTACCTGGTGCGAAGGTAGCGGACCTCACGCATCACCTAGATAGGATTTTAGACAGTGCTTGGGAGGAGCCGGCTGTCGTGGTACATGTGGGCACCAACGACATAGGAAAATGTGGGAGGGAGGTTCTGGAAGCCAAATTTAGGCTCTTAGGTAGAAAGCTTAAATCCAGAACCTCCAGGGTAGCATTCTCTGAAATGCTCCCTGTTCCATGCGCAGGTCAACAGAGGCAGGCAGAGCTCCAGAGTCTCAATGCATGGATGAGATGATAGTGCAAGGATGAGGGATTCAGTTTTGTTAGGAACTGGGGAACCTTTTGGGGAAGGGGGAGTCTCTTCCAAAGGGATGGGCTCCACCTTAACCAGGGTGGAACCAGACTGATGGCGCTAACCTTTAAAAATGAGGTAGAACAGCTTTTAAACTAGAACAAAGGGGAAAGCCGACAGTCACTCAGCAGCGCATAGTTCGGAGAGAGGTATTTTCAAAGCATACTAATGATGTATTAGAATTAGGGCATCCCAACAGTGAGGTTCCAATAATTAGACAAGTAGTCCAAGTGCCTGTAACTAAAAACTCACCTGAGCTAAAAAATTCTAACTTATCCCTATCAATTAAAAAGCAGAATGAAAATACAAACAAAAAACAAACTTTGAAATGTTTGTATGCTAATGCCAGAAGTGTAAGAAGTAAGATGGGAGAATTAGAATGTATAGCAGTGAATGATGACATAGATTTAATTGGCATCTCAGAGACATGGTGGAAAGAGGATAACCAATGGGACAGTGCTATACCAGAGTACAAATTATATCACAATGACAGAGAGGAGCACTCGGGAGGAGGTGTGGCACTTTATGTCCACTTTATGGATGGCATAGAGTCCAACAGGATAAACATCCTGCATGAGACTAAATATAAAATTGAATCTTTATGGGTAGAAATCCCTTGTGTGTTGGGGAAGACTATAGTGTTAGGGGTATACTAACGTCCAACTGGTCAAGATGGTGAGACGGACAGTGAAATGCTAAGAGAACTTAGGGAAGCTAACCAAATTGGTAGGGCAGTAATAATGGGAGACTTCAATTACCCCAATATTGACTAGGTAAATGTATCATCGGGACACGCTAAAGAGATAACGTTCCTGGATGGAATAAATGATAGCTTTATGGAGCAATTGGCTCAGGAACCAATGAGAGAGGGAGTAATTTTAGATCTAATTCTCAGTGGAGAACATGATTTGGTGAGAGAGATAACGGTGGTGGGGCCGCTTGGCAATAATGATCATAATATGATCAAATTTGTTTTAATGACTGGAAGAGGAACAGTGTGCAAATCCAAGGCTCTCGTGCTAAACTTTCAAAAGGGAAACTTTGATAAAATGAGAAAAAGTGTTAGAAAAAAACTGAAAGGAGCAGCTACAAAAGTAAAAAATGTGCAAGAGGTGTGGTCATTGTTAAAAAATACCATTCTAGAAGCACAGTCCAGATGTATTCTACACATTAAGAAAGGTGGAAAGAAGGCAAAACAATTACTGGCATTGTTAAAAGGGGAGGTGAAAGAAGCTATTTTAGCCAAAAGATCTTCATTCAAAAATTGGAAGAAGGATCCAACAGAAGAAAATAGGATAAAGCATAAACGTTGGCAAGTTAAATGTAAGACATTGATAAGACAGGCTAAGAGAGAATTTGAAAAGAAGATGGCTGTAGAGGCAAAACCTCACAGTAAAAACTTTAAAAAATATATCTGAAGCAGAAAGCCTGTGAGGGAGTTAGTTGGACCATTAGATGATCGAGGGGTTAAAGGGGCACTTAGAGAAGATAAGGCCATCGCGGAAAGATTAAATGATTTCTTTGCTTCGGTGTTTACTGAAGAGGATGTTGGGGAGGTATCCGTTCCGGAGAAGGTTTTCATGGGTAATGATTCAGATGGACTGAATCAAATCACGGTGAACCTAGAAGATGTGGTAGGCCTGATTGACAAACTGAAGAGTAGTAAATCACCTGGACCAGATGGTATACACCCCAGAGTTCTGAAGGAACTAAAAATTGAAATTTCAGGCCTATTAGTAAAAATTTGTAACCTATCATTAAAATCATCCATTGTACCTGAAGCATGGAGGATAGCAAATGTAACCCCAATATTTAAAAAGGGCTCCAGGGGTGATCCGGGAAACTACAGACCGTTTAGCCTGACTTCAGTGCCAGGAAAAATAGTGGAAAGTGTTCTAAACATCAAAATCACAGAACATATAGAAAGACATGGTTTAATGGAACAAAGTCAGCATGGCTTTACCCAGGGCAAGTCTTGCCTCACAAATCTGCTTCACTTTTTTGAAGGAGTTAATAAACATGTGGATAAAGGTAAACCGGTAGATATAATATACTTGAATTTTCAGAAGGCGTTTGACAAAGTTCCTCACAAGAGGCTTCTAGGAAAAGTGAAAAGTCATGGGATAGGTGGCGATGTCCTTTCGTGGATTGCAAACTGACTAAAAGACAGGAAACAGAGTAGGATTAAATGGACAATTTTTTCAGTGGAAGGGAGTGGGCAGTGGAGTGCCTCAGGGATCTGTATTGGGACCCTTACTTTTCAATATATTTATAAATGATGTGGAAAGAAATATGACGAGTGAGATAATCAAATTTGCAGATGACACAAAATTGTTCAGAGTAGTTAAATCAGAAGCAGATTGTGATAAATTGCAGGAAGACCTTGTGAGACTGGAAAATTGGGCATCCAAATGGCAGATGAAATTTAATGTGGATAGGTGCAAGGTGATGCATATAGGGAAAAATAACCCATGCTATAATTACACAATGTTGGGTTCCATATTAGGTGCTACAAACCAAGAAAGAGATCTAGGCGTCATAGTGGATAACACATTGAAATCATTGGTTCAGTGTGCTGCGGCAGTCAAAAAGCAAACATAATGTTGGGAATTATTAGAAAGGGAATGGTGAATAAAACGGAAAATGTCATAGTGCCTCTGTATCGCTCCATGGTGAGACCGCATCTTGGATACTGTGTACAATTCTGGTCGCCGCATCTCAAAAAAGAAATAATTGCGATGGAGAAGATACAGAGAAGGGCTACCAAATTGATAAGGGGAATGAAATAGCTCCCCTATGAGGAAAGACTAAAGAGGTTAGGACTTTTCAGCTTGGAGAAGAGACGACTGAGGGGGGATATGATAGAGATGTTTAAAATCATGAGAGGTCTAGAACGGCATAGGCCGCCGGCGCGCATAAAACCCCAGGACGCTCGAAAGTTCCGGGGCTTTCGAAAAGGGGCAGGAGGGGGTGTCTCCGGGGGCGTTCCCGAAATGACGTGGCATTTCGGGGGCGTGCCGTGGCGTTTCGGTGGCTGGCCCGTGGGAGTGGCCGAGCCCTCCGGACCAGCCCCCGGGACCAGAGGATGGAGCGGGACTGCTGGCCGGCGCTCGCAAAGTTACGCCTGCTTTCAGCAGGCGTAACTTTGCCGACAAAGGTAGGGGGGGGTTAGATAGGGCCAGGGGGGTGGGTTAGGTAGGGGAAGGGAGGGGAAGCTGGGGGGATGGCGAAGGAAAGTTCCCTCCGAGGGAACAGGCAGCGCGCGCTGGGCTCGGCGCGCGCAGGTTGCACAAATGTACACCCTCTTGCTCGCACCGATCCTGGATTTTATAAGATACGTGCGGCTACGCGCGTATCTTATAAAATCCAGCGTACTTTTGTTCGTGCCTGGTGCGCAAACAAAAGTAGGCGATCGCGTATTTTTTAAAGATCTACCCCTTAGAGAATAGTCACTGCCATTTGCAATGGTAACATGGAATAGACTTGTTTTTGGGTACTTGCCAGGTTCTTATGGCCTGGATTGGCCACTTTTGGAAACAGGATGCTGGGCTTGATGGACCCTTGGTCTGACCCAGTATGGCATTTTCCTATGTTCTTAGATATTGTGGCGAAGAATACAAATAAAATTGTCTATTCCAGGTCAAATCAAATCTCCCTTCCATAGTGGAGTAAATGAAGAGAAGCTTAGAAAGATGTACTCCCTGGAGTATACAGCTTCCAAAGGTGTTCTTTACATTGACTAACTTCCAAAATGTATGTTCATGTCCTTTTTAAAGTTACATGCAGGTTATGACAGTTACTTTAAATTACATGTATAACTCTAGATATCAATTAGGCACTTAACGTGAATATTAGTCAAGGAAGTAAGTTGAATGTATAAGCCAAAAGGTGGTAATGCACAGCCATAAAATCATATGCAAGAAAACATTTGTCTAAACTGAAATGGCAAAAATAGACTAATTTTCAAAAAGGCAGAAGATTTCCAGACTTGCTTTATTCAGAGTCTGGAAATCTTCTGCCTTTTTGGAAACATAAGTAGTGTTTTGCTCATTTAATTTGGACAAATTTTGGGATTTATTTCACACTCTCTTTATTCCTACTAGCAAGTTATCACATATTTAAGCATCTTACATGATCAGCTGAAAAACAATGCAGATAGGCAAATGTAAGTCATTCCAGAGCATGCATACTGTCGAGAATGCCGAAAAAGGAAAGGTTAAGGCTGAATCCAGACACGTTTATCTATTCTAAAGTATATTTCAATAAAAATTTGTATTACATCAATTTTCAAAAACTTACTGCACAATCTATCTTCACAATGGTATTTGCAGTCGGTACATGTCTCTCCATCCTTGTATGGTTTGATTTCTGTATCTGTATAAATACAACTAAAATTATGGAAAAAAAATAGGTAATGCATTAAAGGGTTAATTATTACATATATTTTATACTAAGAATTTCCTAATTGGGTATAATAATAACAATTTTAAAACCTTTTGTGTTGTCACTATTGAGTCCAAAAGCAGTGATGGGGGGGCCAAGTTTCAAGCATTTAGAGCAGGGCTTCCTAAACCTGTCCACCCCACAGCCAGGTGGGTTTGCAGGATATCTACAATGAATATGCATGAAATACATGTATGTAACAGTCACTCCATTATGTTACCATTAAGTCCTGGGTTTTCAGTGTCCACTAACTAATGCAGGATGGTTAGTTGGAAGGATCCATTTAAATGCAGCCCTTCCTTCTGTGGGGTCTGGAATGACAGTCCCCTGGTAATAGTGTATAGCAGTTCCTCAGCTACAGTCCCTTTTGGTTAGTACACAGTACAAACGTATCTCTAGATTCATCAAAATGCTTTGTTCATCACACGAATAACACATGTGATAAACAAAAGCGGTATGTCTATTCAAATTGCCGGCCTGCCGCATCGCACAGCTAAATAACACACACGGCGGCGCATCATCATGGCGCATAGTGCGTCATTGCACAGTGCTTTGCGTCACCATGCAGCACATTATTTTTCACTTGTATAAATGCTGACTTCCTGCATCTGCTTCTCTGAGGGTGTGTCAGGCGTTGGAGTGAGAGGAGAGAAGGAGAGTGTCAGTAGAGGAGTTTTGGAGTAGTTCTTTGTGATTGCTGAGTAAGTTGTTTTGTTTTCTGTTGTCATCTGTTTTCCTTGACCTTTGTCTTTTGTGATATTTGTTGGAGTGAAAGTTTGTAAGTCCAGTTTGTCTTTTATTGTAGATTTTATTGTGGTGAGGAGGAGTGGAGGAGTCTGAGGAGGAGCAGAAATGTGAGGAGGAGTGGCGATGTCTGAGGAAGAGCAAAGGTGTAGAGGAGTGTGAGGAGGAGCAGAGGAATGGATGAGGAGTGTGTGTGGTGTGTGTGAGCGGTGAAGGGTGTATGTGGGTGTATGAGTAGTAGGGATATGAATCGTGTCCTCGATCGTCTTAACGATCGATTTCGGCTGGGAGGGGGAGGGAATCGTATTGTTGCCGTTTGGGGGGTAAAATATCGTGAAAAATCGTGAAAAATCGAAAAATCGCAAAACCGGCACATTAAAACCCCCTAAAACCCACCCCGACCCTTTAAATTAAATCCCCCACCCTCCCGAACCCCCCCCCCCCCCCAAATGACTTAAATAACCTGCGGGTCCAGCGGCGGTCCGGAACGGCAGCGGTCCGGAACGGGCTCCTGCTCCTGAATCTTGTTGTCTTCAGCCGGCGCCATTTTCCAAAATGGCGCCGAAAAATGGCGGCGGCCATAGACGAACACGATTGGACGGCAGGAGGTCCTTCCGGACCCCCGCTGGACTTTTGGCAAGTCTCGTGGGGGTCAGGAGGCCCCCCACAAGCTGGCCAAAAGTTCCTGGAGGTCCAGCGGGGGTCAGGGAGCGATTTCCCGCCACGAATCGTTTTCGTACGGAAAATGGCGCCGGCAGGAGATCGACTGCAGGAGGTCGTTCAGCGAGGCGCCGGAACCCTCGCTGAACGACCTCCTGCAGTCGATCTCCTGCCGGCGCCATTTTCCATACGGAAAATGGCGCCGGCCATACCCGTATGGCCGGCGCCATTTTCCGTACGAAAACGATTCGCGGCGGGAAATCGCTCCCTGACCTCCGCTGGACCTCCAGGAACTTTTGGCCAGCTTGTGGGGGGCCTCCTGACCCCCACGAGACTTGCCAAAAGTCCAGCGGGGGTCCGGAAGGACCTCCTGCCGTCCAATCGTGTTCGTCTATGGCCGCCGCCATTTTTCGGCGCCATTTTGGAAAATGGCGCCGGCTGAAGACAACAAGATTCAGGAGCAGGAGCCCGTTCCGGACCACTGCCGTTCCGGACCGCCGCTGGACCCGCAGGTTTTTTAAGTCATTTGGGGGGGGTTCGGGAGGGTGGGGGATTTAATTTAAAGGGTCGGGGGTGGGTTTTAGGGGGTTTTAATGTGCCGGCTCACGATTCTAACGATTTATAACGATAAATCGTTAGAATCTCTATTGTATTGTGTTCCATAACGGTTTAAGACGATATTAAAATTATCGGACGATAATTTTAATCGTCCTAAAACGATTCACATCCCTAATGAGTAGTGAGGAGTGTGTGTGTGTGCTCAGAAGAAGAGAGGAGAGAAGAGGCATAGGATAATAGTGGGAGGAGAGGGCAAAGGGAGTGAGAGGATGAGGGTGGGATTGCCATGGGAAGGAGGAATAGGAGTAGGAGACAGGGGAAGAAGAAGAGAGAGGCAGGAGTAAAGGGATAGGAGGTTGCAGGTGGGGGAAGGGGTTAGACAGGAATGAGTGATGGGAGTAAGGCAGCATAGGGATAGAAAGAGAGGGCAGAGGGGAAGGGATTTGATAGGCCAGGGTGAGGTGGAGGGAGGAAGGGAGGAAGGGAGGGGAGAGGAGAGTGGGACGGAGAGTGAGGGAAGGGAGGACACCTCTCCAGAAGTGGCATACCTTTCAGGCAGCCAGGCGGCACCACTGCAGCATCAGAGGGCCATAAAGTTTAATGTGGCAGAGAATGAGCTTCTCATCGCTAGTGCCCTGCAGCATTACACCATGTTGTTTGGGAACTGCGCAGCAAAGACCTCTAAGGCAGCTGAAGGCCAAATATAGCAAAACATTGCCCAGGCCATCATCCACCACAGCGGAGTACAAAGAAGCGAGGAGCAGATTGTCCATTGGTACTGGGACGTGAAAGCCCAGGTAAAGGTGAAGATAGCATCAAGATCTAAGTATCGATGGCAGACTGGAGGAGGGGTACCCTGTCTAAAAGTAGTGACTGAGATGAAGCCATGACTCATAAAAAGACTAGGACTAGACATTTTCGAGGGCATGGATGAGCAGCTACACACCACTCAAACTGCAGCCGGTAAGTTCTCCTCACCCATAAATGGGCATACAACAACAGGTGTACATATTATTTGACATAAGATGCTCACTTTGCAAATAAGCAAAGTATACATCTGATGCCAAATAAATAAACCATACTTGCTGGCATATGTACTTATGTCTTCTTTTTTGATTCTTCTCTGTATCCACACCTCTCAAGCAGCAAGCTGCCGGTCCCAGCTTTGATGCTTCTGGGACCAGCCACCCATTATCAATGCTACAGAGGCCCTTACAGATGGATGCTGAGACACAGTGGGAGGAGGAAGAGGAGGAGGAAAAGGAGCAGCAGCAGTAGCAGGCAGAGCAATCACAGCCGATGCTCTTGCTGCAGCAACTAGGCTCAAGAACCCCACTTCATGTGGACCTTGATTTGGAGACATTAATGGAGGCAGGAAGTCTGGACTGGCAACCTTCATATGAGGATCTAGCAGGAACCAGCACCTCATGCCAGCCTGTGGACTCACTATCACCAGGCCACATGGTGGGCACAAACCCACCTATGCCAAGGCTGCACCCTCAGACACTACCAATACCTTCAGCACAGGAACTGACACCTCCACCATCAGGACCATCGCAACCACTGCCAGAGGCACCCAAACCACCACCAGGACTGGAACCAGTAGGGATGTGCAGACCAAAAGTTTATGTTAATAAGTCCATAAGTCGAAAGGGGGGGTCATTTGCGGTCAATATGGACATATGGAGAATTCCATGAGTCTATGTCCATATATGCAAATAAAAATTTAAACCCCTCACCCTCCTTAATCCCCCCCCCCCCCCAAGACTTACCAAAACTCCCTGGTGGTCCAGCGGGGTCAGGACGCCATTTCTGAACTCCTTTGCAAGGAGCACGTGACGTCGGCGCCACGTCGGAGTGACGCGGCGTCACGTGATTCCCCCCGGGTTCGCTCCGGGACCCTCGTTCGACCCAAAATGAACTTTTGGCCAGCTTGGGGGGGCCTCCTGACCCCCCCCAAGCTGGCCAAAAGTTCCTTTTGGGTCGAAACTTTTGGGTCCCGGAGCGAACCCGGGGGGAATCACGTGATGTCGGCACCACGTCGGAGTGACGCGGCGTCACGTGATTCCCCCCGGGTTCGCTTCGGGACCCTCGTTCGACCCAAAAGGAACTTTTGGCCAGCTTGGGGGGGTCAGGAGGCCCCCCCAAGCTGGCCAAAAGTTCCTTTTGGGTCGAAACTTTTGGGTCCCGGAGCGAACCCGGGGGGAATCACGTGACGTCGGCACCACGTCGGAGTGACGCGGCGTCACATGATTCCCCCCGGGTTCGCTCCGGGACCCTCGTTAGACCCAAAAGGAACTTTTGGCCAGCTTGGGGGGGTCAGGAAGCCCCCCCAAGCTGGCCAAAAGTTCCTTTTGGGTCCCGGAGCGAACCCGGGGGGAATCACGTGCCATCGGCGCCACGTCGGAGTGACGCGGCGTCACGTGATTCCCCCCCGGGTTCGCTCCGGGACCCTCGTTCGACCCAAAAGTAACTTTTGGCCAGCTTGGGGGGGTCAGGAGGCCACCCAAGCTGGCCAAAAGTTCCTTTTGGGTCGAAACTTTTGGGTCCCGGAGCGAACCCGGGGGGAATCAAATGACGTCGGCGTCACGTCGGAGTGATGCGGCGTCACGTGATTCCCCCCGGGTTCGCGCCGGGACCCTCGTTCGACCCAAAAGGAACTTTTGGCCAGCTTGGGGGGGTCAGGAGGCCCCCCCAAGCTGGCCAAAAGTTCCTTTTGGGTCGAAACTTTTGGGTCCCGGAGCGAACCCGGGGGGAATCACGTGACGTCAGCGCCAAAATAAAAATTTAAACCCCTCACCATCCTTAATCCCCCCCCCCCAAGACTTACCAAAACTCCCTGGTGGTCCAGCGGGGTCAGGACGCCATTTCTGAAAGTCCTTTGCAAGGAGCACGTGACGTCGGCGCCACGTCGGAGTGACGCGGCGTCAAGTGATTCCCCCCGGGTTCGCTCCGGGACCCAAAAGTTTCGACCCAAAAGGAACTTTTGGCCAGCTTGGGGGGGCCTCCTGACCCCCCCAAGCTGGCCAAAAGTTCCTTTTAGGTCGAACGAGGGTTCCGGAGCGAACCCGGGGGTAATCACGTGACGTCGGCGCCACTCCGACGTGGCGCCGACGTCACGTGCTCCTTGCAAAGGACTTTCAGAAATGGCGTCCTGACCCCGCTGGACCACCAGGGAGTTTTGGTAAGTCTTTGGGGGGGGGGGGATTAAGGAAGGTGAGGGGTTTAAATTTTTATTTGGATCAACAATCGCAATTTCCAACGTATTCAACATAGCTATGTTGAATAAGTTGGAAATCCGATCGTTTTCGCCTCATCACTTTTTTAAGTTAAAAAAAAAAAAGTAGCGTTTTACATTTAAGTTCAAAACGAATGCACACCCCTAGGAACCAGCACTAGTACCTGCAATAGGCATGTCTGCGTGTGAAGTCAGGCGCTTGTGGTTAGAGATACAGGTCCTGTGAAGATCAGTAGACTGGGAGATCAGGATCCTGCAGCAAACTATGACTGCCAGCACCCAAAATGCAAATACTATTGTTGCAGCCAACATCAGCAACATGCCAACGCAAATCCTTAAGCACATGCTTGAGCAACCCTCAATGTCCTCAGCTGCATCAACATCCTGGAGATTCAAGATGCCGCAGTGGCAGGCCCCCCAAAATATGCCCCCCCCCCCAAAGTGGGAAGCCATGCATGGCAAGAGGCCTTGAAATAATGGATAAAATTGCCAGCAAGGCAGAACCTACAAAACATTCACTATCTTACATAAAACACTTCACAATCAGAACATGTACTGGTTGAAAGACTCTATTCATTTTCACGCCACTAATAGACCTACCAGATTCTCTTAGAAAGGCACTCTTTACACCCCCTCCCCAAAACATTCCCACCTTAAGTCCACAAAAGAATGTGCCATATCCATTGCAGGCCCTTACTCCTAAAATTCCATGCTTCCTGAACTTAGACAGGAGCAATGCTCTCAGAAATTTAAGAAAAAACTCAAAACATGGCTATTTAAATAAGCCTACTCTTAACATCTGCATATCCTAGTCCATACCCCTTATCGCACATTCAAAGGCTAATCTCTCTTCAATGTAATTATCCTCTTCTTTGTCCTTGGCCCTTGCCTCTCCTCTGGCTCATTTCTTTGATTTAAATGGCTCCACTTACCCTCCCTCCCCTTGTCTCCCCATTCCCCATATGAACATATTGTTATTCTCGTGCTTTCTCCATATATCTTGAAACATCGTTATTGTTATTTTTTACTGCTGTCTTTCTTATATATTGATATGCCTGTTTCGCTTTAACGCCCTGGTTTCCACACCCTAGTTTTAAGTAACTTTGTTTCCTTCTGTTAGCTATGTTTGATGTAAACTGGCATGATATTACTATGAATGTCGGTAGAGAATATCCTTAAATAAATAAATAAATAAAAGTAGTTCTTGAGTCCAGATAAAAATATAGATTCAGAGGAAAATATTTGCTCCGTATTGATAAACATCTAAGAAGTGTTAAGAAAAAGCTTTTGGCTACTTCTAAAATTGTTCTGACAGGTTTTAAATTCAGACATTGAACTGAAGGGGGCTCTGAGGATTGTCATGGAATTTTAAGTAATTGAATACTGTGGTAATGTTGTGAATGATGAGAGAATAGATTTGGGGTGTTTGAGTTTTGGCAGAGGTAACATTTCATTTGGAAACTATAGATTTTAATTTTATTTAAAAGTTTAGTCTTTGTTGCTTTGGAAAAAGTGAGTTCCATAAGTTCAAATCTCAGAACAGCTTTGGCAGGGGAGGCTGTTGCTGTATAAACTCCTTGACAATGGATCTTATTGAAAATTCTTGAAGTGAAAAGCCAGAATAATATTACTATTTTAAAGTCAAAGCACTTTAAAAATATTTTTATTTCTGAAGATAAACAAAAGTAAAAGTAGATTAAAATCTCTTTAACTTTATTGTTCATTAATGGGATAACTAATTGTTAGATATATGTACTTATTTTACCTTAAATTAAGAGGCAAGCATTCACAGTAATAATCTCTTGAAACTAATATGATGGTTACAGTTTAGAATATTGAGGGGATTCCTGAGCTGACTGAGGATTTCAAAGGCTTATTTCAAAAATCTTGAAGAAAAACACTTTCAGCTGAAGTTAGTTAGGAAAGAAATACAGTGAATGCTTGTAGGAGTGTTTGTGAATCTATTTATTACATATCCTGAGGTAGGAAGTTTGAGTGGAAGTTTAAAAATAACTTTAATTTGACTGACCCACGGGAATTTTTGTCAGCCTTCATAGTGAATGAGTGATAGATGAATGAATGTTAGAATAGTTGTATGAAATTCCATAAAGATTTAATAAAATTTTAAATGTTCAATTATAACATTGAGAAATAAAATTGGCGTAGACAAACCAGTATCTCAATCAATTTATTGGAGTTTTGGGAAATAAGAGTATTTATTATTTATTTAGAGTTTTTTTCTATACCTGCATTCGTGATTAGAAACCACATCCTGCCGGTTTACATATAACAAGGGGGTGTGAAGTAAAAAAACGGAACATAAACAAGTGCAAAGAGAACAAAAGTTACATTACAACAAGGGTCATATAACTGGGGAGAGAATTAGAGTAAGGTAACCGAGCAGTTAGGATTAATTATTTACATTATATTGTGAAGTCTCTTATAAAAGAGTAAAACTAATTTAGATAAATTTGTACTTTAACTCAGCTGTAACTGAAAATTTGAATTTTGCCTGAGAGTAATAGCAATAACCTGATACTCTGAATAATTATATGAGGGATTTCTTGGAGTGTGTGAGTGAATGAGTGGGTTCCTGAAATCCTGGCATTTTTATTGATTCCTGAAGAAGAAGAACTACAATCAACAAACAAACTAAGGGTTAGATTCATCATTCCGAGCTACCGCAGTAAAGGGGCAGTAAAGGGGCGGTGGAGGGGGGGTGTAAAAAGGGGCGTGAGGCGCTAGTGTGCAGCTGGCCACATCACGGTGGTGCAGTTTTGTCTGCCACAATGCGGCCGTGCCACACACTATCGCCCCCATAGCGCCACGCTAAAAGGTGGAGGTATTTCCCTTGCTACTGCAGGCGATAATGTTCAAACATTATCGCCAGCAATGGTGCCGCCACCCCCTTTTCCATAAACCCCTCCCAAACTCCTCCCTAACTCCATCCCTTCTCCTAATTTTAATTTTATCACCACAGATTTTCTTTTATTGATTTGTTATGTAAGGATAGTAGGTAAAAATCAAGACTACGAGTTCAAGAGTTAGGATTGCCAGCCTCCATTCAAATACGAGTTCCTAGTTGTATGGGTGTGGAGTTCCAGCATGGCAGCCAACATCTAGTCTCAAGCATCTAAAGCTTCTCATCTACCCTAGTATAAAGTTAACCATGCTAGCCAGCTGTGATCACAAGCTTTGTACACAATCATCCAGTGAAAGGACTAAAGCTAAGTCTATTATATATTGTCAAATGACAATTTCACACATGCAAGCTTAATTTAAGTTTGGTACCAAACTAAGTATTAGTTTTATTATAACAGTCTGTTAATAGATATATGTCTATTTGGGATATAAGGATACCAAGATATAGGGTTATACAGCTTTTACCTGTCCATTCATAATTCATGATTGTTACTTGAAGGAACAAATTGTCTTAATGTGAACAATTGAATATTGTTATCGAAATATCTCTCTAACTTCTTTTACTTATTGGTCACTTTGGAAATAATGTGAATTAATTATAGAATTGTCTTTTGTCAATTTCTTATTCTCTCTCATGGAGATTGTTATATGATATTTTGTTTCTTTGGGGAAAACTTTCTTATCTAATTGGCTACCGACAAGACAAGTGACACTTTGCTTGATTAAACTATTCTGTGCCAGGGGCTCTACATTAATGTATAGATTAATGCAGTCAAGTAGTTTGGAAGGAGCCACTTGCTGTGAAATGGAGGGTGGCCAAGAGTTTGGTGAGGCCAGGGATGGTGCGGGCCCTTGTTGTGATCGGATCCAGATCCCCTCGGATGTCTTCGTATAATTCCAAGATAGCCTGAGAGCTGAGGTGATATCTGCTAACCACAAAGTCCTCAGACATGCCCAGCAAGTATGTTCATGGAGGAAAGATACACTCCCTGTATCTCCCATGCCATGGCCTCCCTCATGTCCTATTAAAACTATTTCCTATTTCCTATTAAACTGAAACAGTCTCTATCTACCAATCATTACAATGTTTTACTTCTCGTTAAACTGTTTATCTTTCCTCTAACTCTAATCCCAGTTAGAATGACCCCGTTTTATTGTAACTTTTTTCTTCCATGCACTTGTTTTACCTTTTAATGTATACTCTTATGTTATTAGTTATTTACGTTATAATGTATTTCTCACCCCTTGTTTTATGTAAACCGACATGATACGAACTCCGTGAATGCCGGTATAGAAAAATACAAATAAATAAAATAAATAAAATAAATAAATGTCAGGTTGCTGGGCTGGAACCTCACGCCTTAGCAGCGAAGCCTCTGCCTGAGCTGTTACAACTCGCCCTCAGATGCCTTGAAAGTGGTCTTGGCTATTATTCAGATTGTTCTTCATGTTTTGTCATCCGCGGCAAGCCTAGTGAGACTTGAAGTATGCATGTACAAGTACACTTGACACTCACAAAATGCTTTTAGGAAAGTTGACCTGGTAAAAATAATCATTTTTATTGGTCCAGGAATGCTTGGTAGGTGTGTGGTATTATTTGGAGTTTTTATTGCGTGATATGTGCCATGATAATACTGTGGTCCATGATACCACCCATGATAAACACTTTTTGGAGTGGTGTAACTGTTATTCGTGTAACTGACCTGTGATAATGTGTGATACTTATTGCATGTGGTGCTACCACCCCCTACTTTACATTTATACCACCCCAACTCCTTCCACTTGAATATAATTTTTTGAATTTCCATACAAATTTGCAATAATGGTCTATCGTAATTTGATGAATGACTCTATTAGAGGAGTTGTTTTGCAGGCCCAGTCAGCGGAGCCAAACAAGTCCTGTTTGGTGGTCATGACCAGGGACAGGCAGGGTTCCCTTTTTTGTCCATTCACTTGCTGGTTTGAATTTTCCTTCTGGATACATTTTTTGGATTTTACCTTTTTAAGTGGTAGGGGCCCTTACTGGATCCTGTATACATCCTGGGCCCAGACAGGAACCTGGTATGGGCTGTTCAAGTCAGGAAAGACCTGCCCTCCATAACCTCAACTAGGAAGAGGGATACACTCTGGTGTTATCTTCAGTTTTGAAAAAGAATAATTTCAAGATCCAAGAGGAAGTTCTGACTGCCCTTTCTTCCTGATTGAAGCACAGTGAATATTGCTTCAGAGGATCCCTTCCCATCAAGGATTATAACAGAAAAGGGAAAAGTGATGCATCAGAATCAAAAGAATCTAGAAACATCATTGAAGTCACCCATCTGGTGTTTCCATGAACCTTGGGGAGAGAGTGAGAGTTATGTCTCTGGGTAGAGACAGTAACATATCCTTACCATTTGAAAGGGTGATCATCTAAAGTACACCCTATCGACCTGGGGACTCTATTTTTCCAAAGCCATGGAGGGTAGTAGATCCCCTAACCCTGGCAACAGTTTTGAGGAGGCATTCTTTAAAGAGAATATTCAGTGGTGTTGTGGATCAGTGTTGTGCCATTTTAATTTATTTGTAACAATAAAGATTTATTTGGACACCAACACAGTGGCTCCATTGACTTTATTCAGCACATCCAACAAAAGCAAAGACAGCAGAAAACACATAAGAAAGTTATTCACCCCCACACTGGGATCTGAGAAGACTCCTTTCTTCCTCCATTCGAAAGAACCTACACCTTGGGTGATAAGGGAGACAGATGAATTAGCCATGGTCATTTCCCTGAAGAATTACAAATTAGTTTATGACCCTCACCTGTGCTCAGATTGTACACCGGGGTGGTGGTGTTACATTTACATATACTAAGTCTCCATCAAAAGCAAATTTATCTCATGCATATTCATTGTGGATATCCTGAAAAATATGACCTGCAATGGGATCCCCGAGACAGGTTTGGGAAGCCCTGATTTAGAGACCAATATTCAGTGTCAATTGTCTGGCTAAGTTCAGATTTGTCAAGTACAATATACACTCATAAGGGTCAAACAGGTATTCTATTTCATAAACAATACATCATATACCTGTATATATATCTCAGATTTTATTATATCAAAATTTTAAAAAACATACACTATGTATATCACATCAAGATATTACTCATCCAAACATCCATACACACAAATATCATTACAAAATTTCATTAAAAAATTTCAAAATTACAATTTAACATACATAGATAAGTTACATCATAGCTCCATTGTGCACTATATTAAACATACAATGCTTTTTTATTCCTTCGAAGAAAAGAAGGTACACTTCTTCCAATCTTCTTGTTGCGCCCGTCAGTCACAACGGCCTGCACCCTCTCTGTCTCACCTCTTTTTTCTCTCTTTCCTCTCCTCTGGGTAAGATGGCTGCCTCTGCCTCACATCGCTGACCTCTCTGGCATCCCTGTACCGGCATGGGCAATTGCGTTCGCCATGTTGTCACTGAGGCCTCCTAGGGCACACGCCCGTGCACCGCCCTCTCTTTTGAATACGTCATGGCGGGAACCTCAGGAGCATCCCCACCGCATTACGTCACTGCCTCCGGGTACTTAGCCTCCGAATTCCAAACAAGCTACGAATTAGAAAGGATTCTGGTCCAGCTAATTTCTATCGCTTCAGAGACGCTCCTTTTGAGTACCTACTCCTACATACCATCCGGGGTTATGCTGATTCTAAGGCCGCCCTGGTTACTCACTCCTCAAGGGCCCTGATGCTCCTACTTTCCCTCTGGGGATTTCACGTTCAGCAAAGACGCTCAAGGACCCACTCCTCGGGATCTTTCTTTGTTCCTATTTCCTCTCCAGGTTATCCTGCATCGTGGGACGCCTAAGGTACTCGCTCCTCGAGGGCATTGCTCTGCTCTGATTACTTCCTGGGATAACCTGATCTTCAAAGACTCCACAGCATTGGTGTTCCGGGCTAGCCTTTCTACCTTCACTCTGCGGAAGCCATATCTCCAACAGCATTACCAGCCTTGTGAGTACCTACTCTTCAGTCTCTCTTCCGTCTCACCACAGCCCAGATTCTTGGCATACTCCACTCCATGGACCACTACCAGATGTGTCATCGCTGGCTATATAACCTGGGATTGGGTTCTCGGCCTACCATGCCTCACGGACCACCTTACCGGACCCTTTACTTCCCAGCATCAGGTGAGACCTTCTCTGAATTCTAGCCATCAGTGCCTGCGACTGAACTCTGTCATCTGAGACAACTCCGTGGGTGAGAAGAACTGCCCACTCCACAGGCATTACTTTGCAGTATAATAACGCTTCCATCCTCATTGTGTTACTTACGTAGAGACAGCCTCTGCTGTGTTTCCCCATGGGGCCCCTCCCATGGGAGGAGTCATGACATAGCAACCAGTGGTCTACAACCATGTCACAATCACAAACAGATTGCTAACTCCATGGACCCCGGCTCATCTCTCAGCATTACAGACCATCCCTGGCCTGGCCCAGTAAATCACCGAGCACAGAAGTCTTTTGAGAACCTAGCCATCGCCTTCAAACCAGTCGAATGCTTGACTGAATGCCCCGACGGTTCCTGATAAAGACTCCTTCATCTCCAGTGGTTACTGTCAAGACTACCGTACCTCTATGTGCTTCCTACACGCTTCTCTGGTGATTGCATGGATATGTAGGGGCTTCATTAATTAATGTAGTATGCATTTTTCTTTGCAACCTAACTACTTCCCCACAGCTATTGCCAAGACCACCTACATCCTATCGTTACTCGATGGAAGAGCCCTGGCTTGGGCTTCACTGCTCTGGGAATGCAGTGACCCTATTCTGAATGATTTGCCCGGTTTTCTAACCCTTTTCAAGTCTGTATTTGATGACCCAGCTCGTCAGACCATTGCAGGGTCTACTCTGCTGCACATTCAACAAGGGAAAAAGCCTTTACCGGACTATGTGATTGAATTTAAGACTTTAGCATCCGAACTCCATTGGGATTTTGGATGTCTGCATGTTATTTTCTTGGAGCGTCTCAACTCTCGATTGAAGGACAAATTGGTGGCTCGTGACTTGGCTGGCACCCTGGAGTCTCTCATGGAATTGGCTGGGAGAATTGACGTCTGCATTCGAGATCGGACTCAGGAGGCTAAGAGTCCCAAGAAGCATGTCGTGGGAGGTACTCAACCTAAGCCTTTACACATAGCTCCTACCTGTTATTATTTGTAAGGGTTTTGGGTGGATCCTTGGATCTGTGGCAGATGACCACGCCCATGGGGGGAAGTCTCGTGAGGGGCCACAGGTCAGGCTCAGTGTTGGAGACACACACACACTTAGATATTTTATTATACTGGAATGGTGAACGACCAGAGGTGGCAGTAGTGAGCTGGAAAGTAGCCTGGTTGGGCTCATAGTCCCTCAGGCTCTGGAACAGTGATCCCACAAAGGCTGTGCTGTAAAAGAAATAACTGATATCGTGAGTAGTAGCAGGATATGCACAGTTCAGGAATAGAGCCTCGTTGGTAACGTACTCACGCAGTGGTCTCTCAGTGTGGAGCACAGGAGCTGGAGTAAAGGCAGGCCCTCGAAGAGTGAGTACCTGGTTCCAGGGAATAGCTCTGAGAGATAGAGATGGTAACTCACAGTTGTTATAGGCAGTGGTGTCTTTCTGGCAGAGGTAGAGTCCAAGTAGCGAGTCCAGGAACATGGGCCCTCGAAGAGCAAGTACCGTTTCCAGACTGTGACCTGAAAGACAAGAAGAGAGAGAGGCCCCCGAGGAGCGGGTACCCCAAATTAGAGTAGGTCCGAAGGAAGCAGAGTTGCAAGGTACGGAGAACGAATCCCATCCAAGAGGAAACCTGGTAAGGAAACCTGGTATGAACCTTTGCTAACTCGATTAGCTAGCAATCGCGTAGGCCTTTTATATCCGAGATGCATGACGTCATCACAGAGGAATGCCCCTTAGGTTCACGCCACTGAAGGGTACTTGAAGCAGGGCTGCGCGGCACGCATGCCCTAAGGACCGCTGCACAGCATGGCAGGAGGCAGCACCCAAGCCGGTCCGGGGATGCCGGAGTGGATGGGAGAAAGACGCTGCGGCAGCCAAACGTCCGTCAACCGCAGGAGGAGTCACCAGAGAGGTAAGGAGGGCGGAGTGGAGACGTCAGGCAGTGACAGTCGTAACAGTACTCCCCTTCAAAGGGTGGTCTCCTCTTCGGGTACCAACCTTTGGTTTAGAAGGATGTGCAAGGTGAAACTGACAGGGCATCTCTTTGTCAAGGATATTGCCTGAGGCCTCCCAAGAGTTTTATTCGGGGCCAAAACCTTCTCAAGATAGAAGGTATTCAAGTGTATTGCCTCATCTTCTGACATCAAGTATCTCTTCAACCTTGAATTCTAGGTCGTCTTCTGCATTGATAACAGGTGGTACCTGAGTCTTGGAAGTAAATTCGCCCAGAAGTGCGGTTTTAAGAGTGAAACGTGGGAAAGCGTCTATGGATGTTGAGTCCAGGTGGTAGCTTCAGACTAAAGGTGATTTGCCAAGACGTCGGAGGATTGAAATGGTCCAACTTAGCGAGGTGCGAAACCGAGTGGAGGGTCGCTTCAGCCTGAGGTTTTTGGTAGATAACCAGGACTTTATCTCCAGGTTTGAAGACTGGCAATTGCGAATGGAGAGCGTCATAGTACTTCTTAGCACAGTCACTCGCTTTATTTCAGCATGTTCTTTGTCTGAACCCACAAGTTATGGATTTATCAGCAGTAGCTTGAGCTGCTGGGGATGTCATGAGAGCTTCAGTGGAAGTGGTGGTGTTGCAGAATGTCCATATACCACTTCAAAAGGTGTTGATCCAGTTGATGTTGCTGGATGATAGTTGATGGCAAATTCAGCCCATGGTAGCAGTTCAGCCCAGTTATTCTGACGTGAACTGACTTAGGCACGAATGAACTGCTTCAAAGTTCTATTCATCCATTCGGTCTGGCCATTGGATTGCGGATGGTAGGCTGAAGTGTAGTCTAGAGAGATGTCAAATAACTTGCACAAGGCCCTCAAGAATCATGCCTTGAATTGTGAACTATGGTCAGAGGCAATGTGACTAGGTAGGCCATGAAGGTGAAATATGTGCGTTATGTACTGCTTCGCAAGCTCCAAGGCTGAGGGTAAGCCAGGAAGTGCTACGAAGTGGGCTATCTTGCTTGAAGCGATCAACTGTTACCCAGATTGGTATTCATTCCTCCGGAAGGGGGTAAATCGACTACAAAATTAGTAGCGATGTGTGACCAAGGCTGTTCCGGAACTGGCAGAGGTTGCAGCAGACCCCCGGGTTGACCAGAAGTGGTATGTTCTTGGCAAATTTTTTACAGGATGCCACATAGGAATAGGTAACCTTCTTGATCGTAGGCCACCAATACAACTTCTCTATTTTGAGTAGGGTACGTCGTTGACCAGGATGGCCAGCCAGCCTGGAATCGTGCACCCAAAAGAGCACCCTTCTTCCTGAGGGTTTTGGAATGATGATCTTACCAGTGGGCACAGAATGGGTGGTCGCCAAATGACTTTCTTCAGATCAATTATGTGCTGAGTTTCTTTGGGCACATCCTCCGAGAGAAAGGAGCGTTGACATTGGCGTCTGCTCTTGGTATTTCTGTCTCCGGGGCTGATACTTAAGCACAAAGTCGAAAAGATTAAAAATAGGGACCATCTGGCTTATCTGTGGTTAAGACGTTGTGCGTGGTGGAGATACTCTTGATTTTTGTGGTCCATTAATACAGTTATTTGAAGTTGAGCACCTTCGAGCCAAGGCCGCCATTCCTCAAATGCAAGCTTTATTGTCAAGAGCTCTTTATCACCGATCCCATAGTTCTTCTCGGCCGTGAGAAGAAGGAACAGGGACGTAAGCCTATCGAGTCTCCAGTCTGGCTCACTATGGCCCCCACGCCGACATCTGAAGCATCAACTCAACGATAAAGGGCTTGTTGGGGGTCAGGATGCTGCAAGCATGGTTCTGTGGAGAAGGCAGTCTTCAGATTTCTCGAACACGGACATGGCCTCCGCAGACCATTTTGAAGTGTTGGCACCCTTGCGGGTCATCACGGTCAAGGGTACTGTTAAAGAAGAGTAGTTCTTTATGAAGCTCTATAATAGTTGGTGAACCCCAGGAATCTTCTCAGGGCCTTCAGGCTGGTAGTTTGGGACCAGTTTTTGATACTCTCAAGTTTGTGAGGATCCATCTGGAAGCCTTCTTTAGACACAATATAGCTGAGGAAGGCACTGAGTCTTTGTGGAATTCGCACTTAGAAAGTTTGGCATACAGCCGGTGTTCACGGAGTCGGTGGAGTATTTGTTTGACATCTTCAATGTGAGTGGGCAGGTCCTGGGAGAAGATTAGAATATCATCCAGGTAGACCACAACACTCTTGTACAGCAGATCCCGCAAGATGTCGTTCATCATGTTCTGAAATATGGCGGGTGCATTGCACAGGCCGAAGGGCATCACTAAGTACTCAAAGTGGCCGTCTCAGGTGTTGAAGGCTGTTTTCCATTCGTTGCCACTACGAATGCGAACTAGGTTGTAGGCCCCCTTCAGGTCGAGTTTTGAAAATATTCTGGCCCCTTGAAGCCGTTCAAGCAGCTCCAAGATTAAGGCAAGGGGTAACGGTCATGATCTCGTTCAGACCTCGTTAATCAATACATGGACGTAGGGTACCATCCTTCTTCCCCACAAAGAAAAAACCTGCGACAGCTGGAGATTTCGATGGTCTGATAAACTCCTTCTGAAGGTTCTCTTCAATGTATTAGGACATTGCCTTGTTCTCAGTTGCTGAGAGAGGATAGACATGTCCTTTAGGAGGTCAGTATTGGGTTTCAGTCTTATGGCACAGTCATAGGACCTATGCGGAGGAAGAATGTCAGCCCACTTCTTTGAAGAACACATCCCCATAGGATGCGTATTGGGGCGGCACAGTCCTGGCATCACCGGAGTCGTAGACATGCAGATGACAGGATCAATCTCCTTAATGCACCACCATGACATTCTGGGCCCCAGTGGGAGAGTTCTAAGGATGCCGAGTCAAATTGGGTTTGATGCGCTTGCAACCAGGGTAAGCCCAGGATGATAGGGTGCATGGTCTTTTCCAACACAAAGAAGGGAAGCAACTCTGTATGGAGAGCGCCAGTGCAGAGAGTCACTGGTACGGTTTGGCGAGTCACATCACCCGGTAAGGGATCTCCATGGATGGAGGATAGAAGTAGCGGAACTTTCAAACTGACAAGGGGAATCCTCAGGTGTTCCACTAAACGTTGGAGAATAAAGTAGCCTCCTGCCCCTGAATCCACCAGGGCAAGAGTTTGAACCGTGGATGGTCCGCAGGTCAAGGAGACTGGGAGCGAGAGTGGAGGAGAGGGAGTAGTGAGGCCTAAGAGCAGTGCTCCTGCAGGACTTAGGCCCGTCCGTTTCCCGAACGAATAGGGCATGTAGGGACATCGTGGCCGGACTAACCACAGTACATGCAAAGACTGCACCTCTTCCAAAGTCTTCTCTCTTTAGAAGTCAAATGCCCATGACCAAATTGCATCAGTTCATCTTCACTGGCAGCAGGAATTACTGGAACCATCTGAGGTACAGGTTTAGCACTAGCCTGGTTCAACTCAGGTATTCTATTAGGCCGGAGTTTCTTCTCCTTGTCACGAAGCCGGTGATCGATCCGAGTGGCCAAAGCCACTAGTTCATCCAGCGAGTCAGGTGTTTCGCGACAGGCCAGCTCGTCTTTTAAATGGGTAACAAGGCCTCTGAAGAAAAGGGTCTTCAGGCATTTAGGGTTCCAGCAGATTTCTGTAGCAAGAGTTTTAAACTCTATCTCAAAATCAGCCAGTGGTCTGTTGCCTTGCTTTAGGACCACCAAAGCAGAGCCGGCAATGGTAACTCGAGCAGGATCATCGAAAGTGGATTTAAAAGTCCAGAAATCCATCTATGTCCTGCAAAATAGGATCCTTGCATTCCCACAGGGTAGACACCCAAGAAATGGCCCTTTCATCCAGATAAGAAAGGATGTAGGTAGTCTTGGAAAAGGCTGTAGGGAACTGAGAAGGCTGTAGAGCAAAATGCATGCAGTACTGGTTTAAAAAGCCCCTGGTCTTCTGAATCGCTCCCGAGAAACGAACTGGAGCCACCAGCAGTAAAGCAGTCTTTAAAGTTACCTCCTGTAACTGAACTTAATTGCTGGAAGCAGTGCCTTGGGTCTTCTGTGTGTGCAGCTGATGAAACGCTGAAGTGAGTTTATCCAAAGCGTCTTGCTGCTCCGAAATGTGCAGGGCCAGGCCCGGTAAGGCCTGCAGGGCATTCAGCTGTACAGGATCCATGGAGTTAGCAATCTGTTATTATTTGTAAGGGTTTTGGGTGGATCCCTGGACCTGTGGCAGATGACCACACCCACGGGGGGAAATCTCGGGCCACAGGTCAGGCTCAGTGTTGGAGACACACATGCACTTAGATCTTTTATTATAGTGGAATGGTGAAGCACCAGCGGTGGCAGTAGTGAGCTGGAAAGTAGCCAAGTTGGGCTCGTAGTCCCTTAGGCTCTGGAACAGCGATCCCACAATGGCTGTGCTGTAATAGAGAGAACTGATATCGTGAGTAGTAGCAGGATATGCAGAGTTCAGGAATAGAGCCTTGTTGGTAATGTACTCACACAGCGGTCTCTCAATGTGGAGCACAGGAGCTGGAGTAAAGGCAGGCCCTCGAAGAGCGAGTACCTGGTTCCAGGGAATAGCTCTGAGAGATAGAGATGGTAACTCACAGTTGTTATAGGCAACAGTGTCTTCCTGACAGAAGTAGAGTCCAAGTAGCGAGTCCAGGAACATGGGCCCTCGAGGAGCGAGTACTGGTTCCAGACTGCGACCCCTGAAAGACAAGAAGAGAGAGAGGCCCCCGAGGAGCGGGGTACCCCAAATAGAGTAGGTCCGAAGGAGACAGAGTTGCAAGATACAGAGAGCAAATCCATCCGAGAGGAAACCTGGTAAGGAAACCTGGTATGGAAACCTTTTGCTAACTCGATTAGCTAGCAATCACGTCGGCTTTTATATCCGGGATGCATGACATCGTCACAGGGGGACGCCCCTGAGGTTAGTGCCACTGAAGGTACTTGAAGCAGGGCCGCATGGCGCATGCTCCCTAAGGCAGCTGAACAACATGGCGGGAGGTAGCCCCCAAGCCGGTCCGGGGCGCCGGAGGAGGACGGCAAGCAGATGCTGTGGCAGCCAACGTTCCGTCAACCGCAGGAGGAGTCGCGAGAAAGGTAAAGAGGGAGGAGTGGAGATGTCGTGCCGTGACAGTCGTAACATTACCTCACAATTGCCACCCAGTGAAGAGGATTGAACCAATGCAAACTAGGCCGCAACCCATTTAACAAAAAATGCATGGGCTTATGCATGTACTGCGGTCACTTCGGCCATGCTGTCCAGACTTGCCTTATCTGTCTGGGAAACATGCAGACCTAGGATCTGTAGGAGGACTCTTCCTAGGTCTAACTACATCTTCTCCTCCATTATCACTTCCAGTTGCACTCATCTGAAGAAGCCCTTGAGTTTCAGACAATTGCCCTCATAGACTCTTGGGCCGGAGGGAATTTTATTTTAAAACATCTGGTGGAACATCTGTGAATTCCTACTATGCCCATGGCTACACCCATGCTGCTATCTTCAATACACGGAGAACCACTTTCAGGAAAGGCCTCACTTACACATAGCCCAAATGTCTTCAGAAAGCCATCCACCCAGTGGTGCTCGGACTACCCTGGATACAGGAATCACATGCCTCAGTTTTAACTGGGCAACTTTGGAACTGTCACAATGGGGACCTGGCTGTCATGACAAATGTCTGTTTGAAGGTTTATCCTGTGCCCTGTATTCCCACAATATCATCACTACCTGGTCTACCACCTCAATACGCAATATTTTCAGGTGGCAGACCTCACAGTATTTTTGATTGTGCAATCAGCTCTGAAAGCCCCCAACTTAGAGCCTCCAAAGGGACAGATATACCCCTCTCGGCAGAAGAGAGCTAAGGCTATGTCAGCCTACATTCAAGAAAACCTGCAAAAAGGGTTCATTAGAGCCTCTAAATCCCCAGCTGGCATAGAATTGTTCTTTGTTGGGAAAAAAAATATGGCTCCCTTCGCCCTTGTATTGATTAAAGAGGTCTCAATGAGATCACCATCAAGGATCATTATCTTCTACTGCTGATAACGGAATTTTTCAACAGACTTCAGGGGGCCAAGATCTTCTCCAAGTTAGATCTCAAGGGGGCCTACAACCCGGTCTGCATCCATCATGGGGATGAATGGAAACAGTCTTTAACACCCGTGATGGACCACTTCGAGTATCTCGTCATGCCCTTCGGTTTGTGCAATGCACCAGCGGTGTTTCAAAATATGATGAATGACATCCTGCGAGACCTTCTGTATCATTGCCATAGTGGTGTTACCTAAATGACATCCTAATCTTTTTCACAGGATTTTCAGATGCATCAAGAGGATGTAAAAAAGGTACTGTGGAGGTTACGAGAGAACCATCTATAAGCGAAGCTTGAAAGTGTGCTTTTCACCAAGAATCCGTACCCTTCCTGGGTTTATATCGTCTCAAGGAGGGTTTCCAGATGGACCCCCAAAGTTGAAAAGCATTCAAGAAAGGCCCCAACCCACAGGGTTGAAGGTGTTATGCCATTTCCTTGGCTTCACAAACTACTACTGTTCATTACCAAGAATTATTCCACCTTGACGGTTCCGCTCACTGCCATGACCAAGAAAGGAGAAAACCCTTCCAAATGGTCTCCTGAGGCTGTGGCAGCATTTCAGACCCTCAAGAAGCCTTCCAAAAAACCCCCATGTCTTCACCACCCCGATCCTCATCGGCCCATTCATCGTTGAGGTAGATGCCTCTGACGTCGGCGTGGGAGCAATCTTAAGTCGGCACAGCGACTCCAATGTTCTCCATACTTGTTCATTCTTCTCGAGACGTTTTTCTCCTGCTGAAAAAAATTATGGGATTGGAGACAAAGAACTGCTCGCTATTAAACTGGCTTTTGAAGAGTGGCGCCCCTGGTGGAAGGCGCTCAGCATCAAATTCTAGTATACACTGATCACGAGAACTTGGAGTAACTTTGACATACACAGTGACTTAATCACCGATAGGCCAGATGGTCACTGTTTCTGAAACAGGTTTTGACTTCCTGCTCAAATATAGCCCTTGGAGACAAGAATGTCCGAGCAGATTGCCCTTTCACATTCATTTTCTTCAGAGGACGTGCCTGATGAGCTCGCCACATCGTCAACCCCGAGAAAGTGATCCTCGCTGCCACCTATGCAGTTCCTCCTGGGAAAACAGTGGTGGCTCAGAGTCTGAGGAAAAAACAATTGAAATGGGCACATGACTCCCGCTTGGCCGGACACCCTGGGCAAAGCTTGTACACTCGCCATGCTCCAACGTTATTATTGGTGGCCTACGATGAAGGAGGATGTACAAGCCTATGTGTCTTCCTGTGCAACCTGTGCAAGACAGCAGCAGCCTGTTGGATACCCCTGGGTCTCTTACCAACCTCTGCCAGTTCCTGAAGAACCATGGATACCATTGCGGAACCAACTTTGTTGTGGACGTACCCACCCTCTGGTGGAAACAATACAATTTGGGTAACCGTTGGATTGCTTTTCTAAAATGGCACATTTCGTAGCCCTGCCAGGTTTACCATCTACTGCTAAACTAGCGAAGCTCTTTGTCAAGCACATTTTTCACCTCCATGGGATGCCAAAACACATCTTGTCCGACAGAGTTGTCCAATTTACCGCAAAATTCTGGAGAGCGCTTTGTCAAAAATTTGACATTTCACTGGACCTAACTTCTGCTTATCACCCACAGTCCAGTGGACAAACTGAAATAATGAACAGGATGCTTAAACAGTTCTTACGATCTTATGTGAACACAAGACATATCAACTGGGCAGAATTGCTACCATGGGAAGAGTTTGCCATAAACTCTCATTCTGCCATGGCTACAGGGTCCACCGCTTTCCAGTTGTATACGGTCATCAACCACTACCTCCTTTACTGCTACCACTGCTGGCTACATCTCCTGTGGTTGGGTTCTCGGCCTACCCTGCTCCGTGGACAACTACCGGGCCCTTCACTTCCCAGCATCAGGTGAGACCTTCTCTGAATTCTAGCCATCAGTGCCTGGATTGAATTCTGTCATCTGAGATAACTCCGTGGCTGAGAAGAACTGCCCGCTCCACAGGCATTACTTTGCTGTATAATAAAGCTTCCATTCTCATTGTGTTGCTTACTGTAGAGTCAGCCTATTGCTGTGTTTCCCCACTGGGCCCCTCCCCATGGAAGGAGTCATCAACACAGCAACCAAGGGTCCACAACCATGTCAAAACCACAACACTTCTGCTAGACCAATACAATTCTTTTAATCTTCTCTTTTCTCGATAATCCCGACAAGGGACCCTTGTTTCACCAATGGTTTCATCAGGGGATTAATTATCATATAGAGGGTCACCACATTTTCACATAGGAGCCATTTAGAACCACACATCTGTCCACTTCAATACCTCTATTTTTTATTATTTTGACAAAACCTGCTTCCCAAAATCTCACACAGAAGCGTGCATCACATCATCTCTCCACTCCAAAGTAATAACTTTCCATCCACGATCACAAACTTCACTCCATGAAGTTAGCATGTGGCACATTTAAAACTGATTGGAAAAAATTCTTTTTCACTCAACGCACAATTGAACTCTGGAATTTGTTTGCCAGAAGATGTGGTTAGTGCAGTTAGTGTAGCTGTTTGTTGTTAAAAAAGGATTGGATAAGTTCTTGGAGGAGAGGTCCATTACTGCTATTAATTAAGTTGACTTAGAAAATAGCCACTGCTATTACTAGCAACATGGAATAGATTTAGTTTTTGGGTACTTGCCAGGTTCTTGTGGCCTGGATTGGCCACTGTTGGAAACAGGATGCTGGGCTTGATGGACCCTTGGTCTGATCCAGTATGGCATATTCTTAAGTGGACAGATGTTGTGGTCTAAATGACTCCTATGTGAAAATGTGGTGACCCTCTATATGATAATTAATTCCTTAATGAAACCATGGTGAAAAAAGGGTCCATTGTCGGGATTATAGAGAAAAGAGATTGAAAGGATTGTGTTGGTCTAGCAAAAGATTGGAAGGAGTTACCATCTTTTCTTTGAAGGAATAAAAAGCATTGTATGTTTAATATAGTGCACCATGGAGCTATGATGAAACTTATCTATGTGTGTTAAATTGAAATTTTGAAATTTTGTAATGAAATTTTGTAATGATATTTGAGTGTATGGATGATTGAATGAGTGATATCTTTAGTGATATATGTAGTGTTCTTAAAATTTTGATATAATAAAATTTGAGATATATTATATACCGGTATTATGATGTATTGTTTAAGTTCAGATTTGGCCAGACTAAATGCCAGGATTTTCAAACCCTGCTGGTTGACTGCTTCTAATAAATAGTTAGCCTAGATATAACTTTAGATAACTTGGAGGTGTTTTGAGGTGTAATTAAGTTAGCTGGTTAACTTACCTGTCTAATTCTGGTCATGACACAGAGTACTCCTAAATTTGAGCAGATAAACATATCTTTCTATCTTTAAGATAGTCGAATATATTCAGTAGTACCAATGCACCCTTCAATATTCCGCACAAAAAGCAGTCAACAAGTTTATTAACGCTATCTTTACTAGAGATGTGCATTCGTCCAGGATGAATTAGGCCAATTTCAACCGAAATTGCCTAATTCTTCTTGGTTCGGCCCACCCTGAAAAACGAAGTGGATTTACTCGAAATTTCAGGAAAATTCATTTTTCGGGGCAGCCGAAAACAATTGGCCAAAACCACAGGAAAACGAAATTCCTGCGGTGGGCCGATAACAAAGGTTAAACCAAAAGGTTCCGCCGAATCACATATCTAATCTTACTGGCTGAATTTTAACAATAGATCTTCAGTGGACATTTCTTAAGTAAATTCTGCAACAGTTGTGGCTCATAGAATACAAAATATACATTCTGATATTTTATTATACATTTTGAAGAAAACTAAAAACCAAACAAAACCAAACAGAAATAAATCCCATAATAAAAACTTACCCTGGCCAAAACCAAAAAACATATTTGTAGTTGTAGTCCAGATTCGAGCTATGATTTCGACAGTCAGCAACCCAAGCCCCAATCTTAAAAGTATTATACATAACCATCTGTAAATGTATATTAAAGACAAATGTATAGTAAACTATTAGCAACAGGTAAATGATAAAAAGAGAAATTTAGAGCAAAATCTAAAAGAACATGATCGAAAAGTCAAGAATTCCAGATATACATCCAGCAAATCTCACAAACCAGAATATCTAGAACATAAATGGACCTATGTACTAAAGTTTGATAATGGATTTGTAAAGACCTTAAAAGTTGCATGCTATGGACTAACAATTCACTGCACTAGTAAAGATGTGGTAAAAACATATTATTGGAGTACAATAAGTAATATGGCCATCTATGCCATAGGGTAATAGGCATGTTAATAAAAAAAAAAAAAAAAAAAAGGTGTTAAGGCATTTCTTCCATAGGCCATTAGCAGTGCAGTATTTGCTGTACCACAGGAATTTAAGGAAAAAAAAAAAAAGCACAACCTTGAGAGTGCTCTATTAAGTGCAGTGTGTAAAAAGACATATCTGATGAGATAACTTCTCTCACTAATGTGTTGCCTCTGTTGATGCATTAGCTTTATTAGCAGAAATAAGAAGAGGAAAGATAAAGA
The DNA here is from genome assembly GCF_901001135.1 of Rhinatrema bivittatum. Taxonomy (NCBI): domain Eukaryota; kingdom Metazoa; phylum Chordata; class Amphibia; order Gymnophiona; family Rhinatrematidae; genus Rhinatrema; species Rhinatrema bivittatum. Next base: position 495,120,212 of record NC_042617.1, read on the forward strand.
AACAGAAGAGGGAATTAGAAAGAAAGGAAAGAATGAGACAGAGAGAGAGAAAGAAAAAAAAGGAAGCAAAAGAAAGAGAATTAAACAATAACAAGAGAGACACAAAGAGAATCTTTAATAAACACCACTGAAAAAAGGCCACCAGTATTTGTTGTTTTCCAAACCTATCCTAGTATCCTCACATTGAGTTAGTTTTTCTGGACATCCACAATAATATACATTAAACAAATTTGCATATACGGTGACTCCAATATATACAATGTATTACATGAATATTCATTATGGGTTGTGTGTTATTAATGTGTCTCCTCAAAAAGAACCCCATTAATAATGCTGGAAAGAGGCATGAGTATTAGAGACATTGTTGACAAGAATTGAGACTCTTCAAAGTGGTAACCACCATATTAGTCTGGTGTAGTAAAAGTGATAGAGGGGGGTAGCACATTATAGACTATTGAGACTTAAGACATGAGCCTTTGAGGACCATGTCATCAGATGCATGATGAAGTGGATTTTGGTCTTCAAAAGCTCATGCCCCGATAAAGGGCCAGATTTTAAAAACTACACATGGGCGTAGAATTGTGTGCACAAGCCGGCGCATACAAATCTACACCCGACTTTATAACATGTGACGCTGCTGCGCACATGTTATAAAATCCAGGGTCGGCGCACGCAACGGGGTGAACAATTGTGCAACTTGCACGCGCCGAGCTGCGCAGCCTTCCTTCGTTCCCTCCGAGGCCGCTCTGAAATTGGAGTGGCCTCGGAGGGAACTTTCCATCTGCCCCACCCACCTTCCCCTCCCTTCCCCTACCTAACCTACACCCCAGCCCTACCTAACCCCCCCCCTTAGGGATGTGTAGAGGGATGCCATATGTTGCATTCATATTTCGTATTCGTCGGGGGGCAGATATGTTGCATTCGCAAGGGGGCCCCCGATACGTTAATGTGTTATTTTTTATTTGTTTCCCGGCTAAAATTAAATTAACAACAACCCCCCACCCTCCTGACCCCTCCAAAACTTACCAAAACTCCCTGGTGGTCCAGCAGGGGGTCCGGGAGCCATCTCCTGCACTCACACCCTGGGCTACTGGTTTCAAAATGGCGCCGATAGCCTTTGACTTACCATGTCACAGGGGCTACCGGTGCCATTGGTCAGCCCCTGTCACATGGATGGCCCGCACCATCTTGTACTCCTACCATGTGACAGGGGCTGACCAATGGCACCGGTAGCCCCTGTGACATAGTAAGGGCAAAGGCTATCAGCGCCATTTTGATTACTGGCAGCCGACGGCCCAACTGCAGAAGATCGCTCCAGGACCCCTGCTGGACCACCAGGGACTTTTGGCAAGTCTTGGGGGACCCTGCTGACCCCCTCAAGACTTGCCAAAAGTCCAGTGGAGGTCCTAGAGTGACCTCCTGCACTCGGGCTGTTGCTTGCCCTTATTCAAAATGGCGCCAATAGCCTTTGCCCACACTGTCACAGGGGCCAACGTTTGGCCCCGCCCCACCCAACCGCCCCACTCCGCCCACATCCCACTTGCATGGGGGGTTTAAAGGGTTACGTGCGTAAGTTACGCACGTAACCCTTTGAAAATCTATCCCAAATTGTTTAGTCTATAAGGTGCCACCAGTCTCTTTTATTTTTAAAACTGAGAAGAATATCAGAGGAGCAGATGCCATTAGCTAATGATCAGAACCCAGTTCCAGCCACATTTTCAAGTGAGGAATGCTACTGAACCATATTACAATTGATATGATGTTTTTATGAACTTAAATAGGATGTTTTTCAGGTAACTCTAGAACTCCCTTCCCCCTAACCTGCGCCTTGAACGATGTGTGATCAAATTTAAAAAGAAGTTAAAAACTTGGTTATTTAAACGTGCCTATCCAGAATAGATCTTCCCCCATCTTGTCATTCCATGCACCACTACATGGTGATTATACATCCTTATGTTAAGGACCTCGTTGTTTTGTTAATCTATATTTCCATTCTGCACTTTGTTACCCCCCTCCCAGTTCCTATTCCCTGATAACCTGTATTTTCTAGCCTAATTGTTCGAATGTAAACCGGTATGATGTCCCCTACTAATACCGGTATATAAAACTTTCTAAATAAATAAACTCTTAGTGAAATTACCATAAACTTTAGTGCTAGAAAGAAAAAAGTAAGGAAACTGCACAATTTGAGAAGAAAAATCAGACATATAGACAACCAACACATCAACAGGAAAATCTTCAGAGGGATAGCCATGTTCTGGGATAGAACATACATAAGAACATAAGAAATTGCCATGCTGGATCAGACCAAGGGTCCATCAAGTCCAGCATTCTGTTTCCAACAAACCAGGCCAGACGAACCTGGCAATTACCCAAATACTAAGAAGATCCCATGTCACTGATGTAGTTAATAGCATTGCTGGAACTGCACAGATGGGCCGCTCTCTCTTCTAGGTGCTGAAGAGGTGCAAGATGGCAGCACTTTTGTTCTCGTTGGGGTGGTGAAGGGGGCGGGGAGTCATGGAGGAACTTGGGGAGGGAGTAGAAGGGGAGAGCGAGAAAAAGAAAAGGGAGGCAGAGAAAGAAGGAAGGAGAAGTGGGGACCCGCCACCACCGGGCCAACAAGCCTCGGCCACCCCCTCCCCTTCCCCCTCCCCACCGAAGGGTGATGAGCGTCCGGGGTGGAGGATGCTGAGTTGTACTGGCTTCTTCCGAGGTATTGACTGTCCCTTCGATAACAGCCCGGAGATGGGGAGGTGCTCGCGACTCTATTGTCACTTCAGACATATCGGAGGAGGAGGCTGGGCTGGCAACAAGGCCTCATTATATAGTGACAGCAGCAGCAACAACCATAACAGCAATAACAGCAGCAGCAGAGAGGGGAGCAGTGGGGATAAGGCCAGCACATCAGCAGAACTTGGTTATGATCCGTATAACCCGGACCTCGCCAAAGTCTCCTCATGGGCAAACGATTGCCCTCTGGGGGATGTGGCAGAGTCGCATCTCAGCATCTTGGAACTGGAACTTGTTAATAAGGCCATTGAAGCAGTCAAAAATGAGGTAGAAAGAGAACAGAAAAAGTATGAGGAGCTCTTGGAGACAAGCAAAGAATATGGCACATCTGAAACTGTTTTGCTGACTTCTAAAAGCCCCACCAAAGGATCCTTGGCAACACAAGAATCTTTTACCTCTTTAGAATATAATCCTATTGGCTACCAACAAAATAATAGGGCAGATTACAATCCCACCCCTCTTGCTGCTGTTTCTGCAGTTAAAGGATCTAGCAAATATACTTTGAATGGTCCTGTTGGCCACAAATCTAAAAGCTCAATGGAATATGTTCCCACAACTGTAACTCATTCTGCAAAATACACCCCGGTTTCCAATAAGTATGTGATTAGCAACTCTAGACCCCACAATGACTTGGAGTATGACCCTCTCTCAAATTACTCTGCCAGGCTGTTGAGCAAAGCTAATACCAAGAACCAGAAGGGAAGCAAAAGAAGTAGGGCACCCAGTCAAGAGTCTTATATGCCTTCACTGAAGAAGCATTGCAGTGACATTGATGCTTTTGTGAAACATGCAGTTTTCTGACTCGGAAGAGGAAGTGGGTTCTGAGTACCAGCCAAGTGCTCTTAAATCTTTGCCCCCAAAATTGGACACTGACAGCAAATTAAGTTAAGTGTCATCTTCAGCAGAGAAAAATTCCAAGCAGGAGGATCTGAGTATATGGGAGCTGAAAGAGATAGCAGTACATAGTAGGGATGTGCAGACAAAAAGTTTTTGTTGAATCAGTGATACATTTTCGTTGAGGGTCGATTCCGTTCAATATGGAAGTATGGAGAATTCCATAAGTTGCCGATCTGTCCATATGTTTCCCGGTTCCCATTAAAGTCAATGGGGGAAGGATTTCCAGCCTATTTTTGGCTGCAGAATTGGGGTTTTCTTATCAATTTTCATGAAACTTCTGGGGAGCCATCATCACATCAACAAAAGAGCTCCAAGGTACTTAGACTGTGACAAAGTGGCACCTAAGTGGCATGAATAGCCTAAGGCACTGGAAAGGTGCAAAGGGGTACCAGAAGTGGCAAGAGTTCTTTAACAGAGGCACAAATCAGCAGTGAGAATATCAAAAACATACCACAGCTTCAAAACAGAGCACCGATAGCAGAAGCATGAACCATCAAAGGCAGCACCACAGGCAAAGCGGCAAGACAAGTGGCATTGACATCCAACAGCACAATGAAGGGGGAACATAGCAAGCAGATAGACTAGCACCAACACACTGAGGAACCATGAGAGTGGCAAGAACACCACAAGGAGTAAAGTGAGTCATCTGGTGTATGGCAGCAAAGCACAGTGGCAGAAAGCTGATAGGGGCAAGACAGGCTGGCAGAGTGGAGGTAGTCTGGTCTGGTCCCTGTGGTTTTGATAGGAAAAAGACAGGCTGGCCCAGGAGAGAGTTCCCTTTCCTTTGTGCAGGAAAGGACTCCCTGGAATGGGTCAACCCCTAGAGTTGGGTGTACCCGGTGTTTACATTGGCATCCAGTGAATATCGTTGGCGTCTAGTGAATTCCGTTGGCGTCTAGTGAATTCCAACTGTACTTACGCACTTCAGCTGATGACAAAGGAAATGGAAGATCTCTCAGAAATAAGAATACTGCTTTGTTTGAATGTATTGCGGGAGAGGGGGCCATGCCGATCACTATGCGAGCGGCCACGATAGTGGTCTTGCCCTAACCAGGCAGGGATCCAACTTTGACTGCCTCATATCGCCCGATCTCCTTGTTAAATTTAGACATCAAGTTATATGCAAAAATTTTGGCTAACAGGTTGAAGACAATTATGCCTTCCCTGGTGGGCCCGGGACAGGTTGGTTTCGTCCATGGTCGAAGATCTACTGTCAATATACATAAGGTGTTAACCGCTATAGAAGAGAGTTATCTACGAAACTCCCCTCAACCACTGATAGTGTCCTGTGACGCGGAAAAAGCATTTGATCGGGTGGCATGGCCCTTTCTCAAGGCAGTCCTGGGAAAAATGGGATTTATCGGGAAAATATATGAGTATATAACCTTACTGTATTCTAACCCCACTGCTCGTATTTTAGTGAATGGTTTCTTATCTGAGGAGTTTCAATTGGCTCGGGGCACGAGACAGGGGTGCCCCTTGTCACCCCTCCTATTTATTTTAACTGTGGAACCCCTAGTACATAAGCTTGGAAAGTCTCCTGAGGTGGTGGGTATGTCGATAGGGTCACACTCTTTTTTAACTCTACTCTTCGCTGACGACATCTTGTTATTATTGACGGAGGCCAAGAAATCCTTGCCAGCTGCTATTAACATTTTTCAGAGCTTTCAGCAGGTATCTGGGTTTAAACTTAATCTAGACAAGACCGAAGCCTTGGACCTACTGGGTACCTTAGAGAATCACTGGACCAACTTCCCGGTGCGGTGGGCAAAGGACTCCCTTAAATATCTGGGGATTAGAATTCATAGACGTCCGGATCAATGGTATGGCCTTAATATCCCCCCGCTTTTGGATAAAGTTAGACGACAGCTACACGGCTGGAGATCTCTCCCGCTTTCATTACAAGGCCGTATAGCGGTTATAAAAATGGTTATAGCCCCTAAGATACTATATTTTTTCTTAATGGTGCCATATTTTTGGAAATCCAAGGATAGAATCTGTTTGCAGAAATTACTCACTGAGTTCTTGTGGCGAGGGGGTAGGGCAAGGTTATCCCTGAGTACTCTGTGTGCCCCAAGGACGCTTGGAGGTTATGGCCTGCCAGACTTTAAAGTTTATACTTGGGCAGCTAACCTGCGATTTTTAGGGGACTGGTGTAACCAGTCTTCCGCTTACTCAGATGGAGGAATGATAGCGAATATATGTGCCCCTTTTGATCCTTCTCTCGTACTCCATCTTCCCACAAAGGATTTGTTACCGCACCATATGCAGTATACTCTAATTCGTACTGTCCGAAAGGTGTGGGAATTGACGAGAAAAACTTTGCATTTGCCTGTTCATTACTCGATGTACTACCCTTTGAGGGGACATCCGTCCACCTCTTTGACAATTCTGCCCCGGCGACACACTTTTCGTGCTATGCCTAATTGGCGACTGAAAGAAGTTATTGACTGGCAAGCAAATAAGGTGTATACCTTTGATCAGTGTCAGAGTATTCTTGGTCTCACACCATCTCAATTTTTGATGTATGGTTTCATACGTGATACGTGTACCACTATATTCAGGAATGTTGCTGGTCCTGTTGAAAATCCCTCCAGTAGAGCTTTGTTCTCTATTTTAGAAGCAAATAAAGGCTCCTTATCACTACTATATAAATTTTATATGAATGCTCTGCCACAGCTTATCTTTTCTACCAGGGGAGTGAAATGGTCCCGGGACTGCAGGGAAGAACTTACTGAACGTATGCTTGCTGCATGTTATATGTCTATTTTTACACTGACGAATAATGTTACATACCGGGAAATGCAGCAGCGTATTTTTCACCGAACCATTATTTCCCCGGCGAAAGCTTATTTAATGCACATTGTACCCACGGCTAAGTGTCTGAAATGTGATGAGAAGTATGCCACCCTAATCCATTGTCTTTGGGACTGCCCTCCTATACGAGGGCTATGGGAAGCTGTACGTTGCTGGTTAACCAAGTTGTTCGCGGTGGAAATTACATGGTCTGTCTCCTTTTGTTTACTGCACAATGACGTGGGTGATGTATCATTGAACCATGATAACGTGCTTTTTTTTTCCAAGGTATGCTTAGTGGTGAAAAAATGTATCTTGGCAAAGTGGATTGAACACCATCCACCGACATTTGAGATGTTGGGGGGCAGTACTAATGGAATTGTTTCAATTGGAATATGGTTCTCTTTACAAACGCTTTTCTCCAAAAAAGAAAAGATTGTTCAAGGACATTTGGTGCACCTATTATAGGTCGCTTCCCTTGGGGGTGCGACAGCTCGCCCCGTTGGACACGACATGAGTTTGCCGGCTATCTCAGCGGTTCTTTCCTTCCGGGTGCCTTCTGTCAAGCTGTGCAACAAATGTATCTGTACAATGTATCTGTAAACTGTTTGTGAGTGATATCAGCAGATTCATTTTTATTTTTAATTTTTTCTTTTCTCTCTGCCACCCGATTGGGAGTGATGCAACACATTCCTCGGACTTTGGATGTGGACTTATTATGGACTCTTTCTACTGGCACAGGGGATGGGGGGGGATGGGGGGGGTGGTTATAAAATGGGGAAAATATGGAACTCAGCCCTTTGTTATTGGTTTGTTGTTAATCATGGTTGTATTTCTCTGTTTGGGTGTTCCTAATAAAAGATAATTTAAAAAAAAAAAGAATACTGCTATTCAAGTCAAAATCTGCAATATCAACCTATGTTGACTTTGTACCATAGAGGTCAAACACTTCTAGGAACACAAGGCCTGGATGAATAGGCACAGCAGTCGAGGTCAAAGACTTTTAGGAACACAAGGCCTGGATGAACAGGCACAGCAGTCGAGGTCGAACACTTTTAGGAACACAAGGCCTGGATGAACAGGCACAGCTATCGAGGTCAAACACTTTTAGGAACACAAGGCCTGGATGAACAGGCACAGCAGTCGAGGACAGAGGTCAATCCCACCTAGGGACACAAGGCCTGGATGAACAGGCACAGCAGTCGAGGACAGAGGTCAATCCCACCTAGGGACACAAGGCCTGGATGAACAGGCACAGCAGTCGAGGACAGAGGTCAATCCCACCTAGGGACACAAGGCCTGGATGAACAGGCACAGCAGTCGAGGACAGAGGTCAATCCCACCTAGGGACACAAGGCCTGGATGAACAGGCACAGCAGTCGAGGTCAAAGACTTTTAGGCACACAAGGCCTGGATGAACAGGCACAGCAGTCGAGGTCAAACACTTTTAGGAACACAAGGCCTGGATGAACAGGCGCACCTATCGAGGTCAAAGACTTTTAGGAACACAAGGCCTGGATGAACAGGCACAGCAGTCGAGCACAGAGGTCAATCCCACCTATGGACACATATCCTCAGTCGGCAATTTCCTTTCAAGTGGGCAAGAACTTCCTTGAAATATCTGGGTGTGCGACTCGGTTCCCGCACAAAGCAGCTCTTTGCCCTGAATTATGATCCCCTCCTGTGTTCTATACAAACTGACCTAAATAAGTGGCATCAGCAGCACCATTCCTGGTTGGGTCGACTGGCCATCATTAAAATGAATGTCCTACCTTGCTTTCTTTACTTCTTCACTACTATACCTATATTTTTGCCCACCACCCTGCTTAAAAAATGGCAACAAATTTCATGCAGCTTCATTTGGCGTAAACGTCCCCCTCGCATTGCCAGATCCACGTTGTATCAACCAAAGATTAAGGGTGGGTTGAATCTTCCCAATTTAGTTTGGTATTTTGGTGCAGCTCAATTACGAGCATTTGTTGTGTTACACCGCTCCCAGGACATACCGCAATGGGTACGACTGGAGCAATCGTTGCTGGGCACATTTCCCATGTCAGCTTTGCCTTGGCAGCCTAGGTCGTCCTGGGGTCCCACTCAATACTTTTCTTACGCTTTACACACCACCTTTAGGGCATGGCAATTTGGCAACAATGGAGAGATACTCTAGTGGGCATGGCGCCATACTCTTTGTTGACTCACCTGTCTACTAACACGGTATACTCTACATCTGATATGTCGAGGAATTTGAGACAGTGGGTGCAGTCGGGCATCACCAGAATAGACCATGTTTTACAACAGGGCACCCTTATGACCACCAGTAGCCAAATGTGCACAGTGCACACAGTATTCTTTGGCCAGCATTGATTTCTTGCATTACGCTCAGTTATACCACTTTGTATACAGAGGGCTGCGCAAAGGGATTCTCCTCCTGACAGGTACGCTATTTGAAAATTATTGTCAACATGCCGCAGTAATTCGGGGAACCATATCCAAAATTTACGCACTTCTCACTAGTAAACCATCTGACAAGCCCAGGCACAGAGTGTCCTTGGAACTGGATTGTCAAACACAATTAGAGGACAAGGACTGGGATATCATTTATGCATGGACACATAAGTGTTCTATATCTACCGGTTTGCAAGAAAATTGCTACAAAATGCTGCACAGATGGCATTACGCTCCTGTGACCTTGCATAAATTTAGATCTTCTTACCCAGCGGGATGCTGGAGGGGTTGTGGTCATGTTGGCACATATTACCATATATGGTGGGAATGCCCTGTATTGGACCAGTTCTGGATTTTAATAAGGGACTGTCTTTCTCATGTTTTGTCTACAACTCTTGAAGTGCGCCTCTGGAATGCTTTGCTAGGTTCGCCTCTTGTAGGCATTACAAAAGCACAACAACAATTTACTTTTCAAGTTTTAATTGCAGCAAGATCAGAAATTGCTTTACACAGAAATTGCTTTACAGAATCAAGGTCAAACACGTTTAGGAGCACAAGGCCTAGATGAACAGGCACAGCAATTGAGGTCAAACACTTTGAGGAACACAAGGCCTGGATGAACAGGCACAGCTATCGAGGTCAAACACTTTTAGGAACACAAGGCCTGGATGAACAGGCACAGCAGTCGAGGTCAAACAGTGGTAGGAACACCTGGATGAACAGGCACAGCAGTCGAGGTCAAACACTTTTAGGAACACAAGGCCTGGATGAACAGGCACAGCAGTCGAGGTCAAACACTTTTAGGAACACAAGGCCTGGATGAACAGGCACAGAAGTCGAGGTCAAACACTTTTAGGAACACAAGACCTTGATGAACAGGCGCAGCAGTCGAGGTCAAACTCTTTTAGGAACACAAGGCCTGGATGATCAGGCACAGCAGAGGTCAATCCCACCTAGGGACACAAGGCCTGGATGAACAGGCACAGCAGTCGAGGTCAAACACTTTTAGGAACACAAGGCCTGGATGAACAGGGATAGTAATTTTTTTTTTTAATTTATTTCTATTCTTATTTTAAAACGTTTCCAGGACTTCATACTTGATTACACTCAGATACTGTAGGTATTTCCCTATCCCCAGAGGAACACAAGGCCTGGATGAACAGGCACAGCAGTCGAGGTCAAACACTTTTAGGAACACAAAGCCTGGATGAACAGGCACAGCTATTGAGGTCAAACACTTTTTTTTTTTTTAATTTACACTTTATTAATTTTGAAATATTTATGACAAAAAACTGTCAAAAACAAATATGATTCCTACTGTTATCAAATACATCAATATAGTAATTATTTAAATAATAATATTCTCTCCTATTAAACAGTGAGAATCAACTAGATACTATGTAATTTTACAGTGAGCAAGTGAATTAATGAGCATATATAAGAAATAATTCAAACAAAATGTGAAAGTTACCACACGCTTACATTCTATTCTAACCAGTTTTTGTATGGTCTATGTTCCCTCCAATCAAACTTTTAGATTCTAAAAATCTCTTCAGGTCTCCTGGATCATAATAAAGATATCTCTGGTTTTCGAACCTCATTATACATTTAGCTGGATATCGTACAAGTATACTTGCACTTACTTGTTCTGCTAATTTTCTCAAAATTAAGAACTCTTTTCTTTTGCGTTGAGTTATTTTAGCAATATCCGGATATATCCAGATTTGGTGATCGCAAAATTTTACTAATCTGTTACGTAGAAATAACCTCAGAACTGTATCCCTATCTGTTGGGAAAACAAATTTAACCATAACAGTTCCTTTCTTTTCAACAATATTAATATCAGTAGAAGATTCTAATATTTCGGAAACATTCAAAGGGGGAACTTGTTCCTGATCTATTGGGATAGATACTATATAATAAATTTTAGCTATAACCGGTAAGGCTTCAGCTGGGATCTTTAATATTTCCTTTAAGTACCTTTTAAATTGGTCTTGTAAGTTTGAAAATTTTACCAAAGGAAAATTAAGTACCCTTAAATTTAAGTATCTGTTCTCATTTTCCAATCTTTCTAGATTTCTAACATGTGACATTTCCCCCTGAATTAAATTTGTTTGCACTTTCTGTACTTGTGAGATTTTATTTTCCAATTCCACTATTTGTAATTTTTGTTTATCTAAACCTTCTTCTGTCTTTAATACTCTGTTGTTCATTTCTAATGTAACAGTAGTCAATTTAGAAATAGCTTTCTCTAATGTTACTATTGCGGTCCAAACAGAATCCAGAGTGATTTTTGATGGTTTTTCAAGTTTCTTCATTGGAGGGATTATTGCCAGTCCTGTCCCCTCCTTATCCTTCATCTCCAATTGTTCTTTCTCATCCACCATACTTGAAACAGATGTTACTTGCCCTTCTATTTGATCATTTCCTTGTACAGGTGCTTGGAGAGGGGGAGAAGGGGTTACTGGTGCTCCCAGACTGAGTGATATTAATGAGGCAGATAATTCCATACTCAGCTCAATTTCTGGAACTATAGCGCCTGCTTCGGGAGATTTTTCTCGTGTGGGACTGAAAAAGTTCTCAATTTTGCCCTGGGAAGGGTCTGTGGGAGTAGATGCCATAGCAGCTTCTCTCAATTTCCCCTTCCTTTTAGTGTGTGGAATAATGATGCCGAAGAAAATAAGTCACTACTAATTTAGAGAGCTGTTTCAATACCTTCCGCTTGATCTTTACCATGCACACTGTAAACTGGAGGGTATAGGAGAGTTAGTTTAAATTTTAATCAAAACTTAGACTTACTTGGAACAGCTATATTTTCTATCAAAGTTCTCCATCAAAGCCGCATGCCCCTTAGGCGCGCGCGGCTTGGGCGACGCGCGCGCCGACGTCGACTGCCAGCCGTTGAGATTCAGCTTTTTAAAGGAAGTTTAAGATGACGTCACTTCTGGGCAGCGATTTCTCCATCGGGGCAAGGTCCTCCCTGCCCCCGAGTAAAACAGTTTCCAGCTGTTCCAAGTCAAGTGAGTGGTATCCAGGCAATAATTCTTGACTTCTCCTTCCCCTCAATGAGGAAAGGGAGACCAGGTCTTTATATCTCAGTACCTCTTAGTGACGTCACTTCCGGGCAGCGATTTTTCCGTCGGGGCAAGGTCCTCCCTGCCCCCGAGTAAAACAGTGTCCAGCTGTTCCAAGTCAAGTGAGTGGTATCCAGGCAATAATTCTTGACTTCTCCTTCCCCTCAATGAGGAAAGGCAGACCAGGTCTTTATATCTCAGTACCTCTTAGTGACGTCACTTCCGGGCAGCGATTTCTCCGTCAGGGCAAGGTCCTCCCTGCCCCCGAGTAAAACAGTTTCCAGCTGTTCCAAGTCAAGGGAGTGGTATCCAAGCAATAATTCTTGACTTCTCCTTCCCCTCCGAGGTCAAACACTTTTAGGAACACAAGGCCTGGATGAACAGGCGCAGCAATGGAGGTCAAACACTTTTAGGAACACAAGGCCTGGATGAACAGGCGCAGCAGTCGAGGTCAAACACTTTTAGGAACACAAGGCCTGGATGAACAGGCACAGCAGTTGAGCACAGAGGTCAATCCCACCTAGGGACACAAGGCCTGGATGAACAGGCACAGCAGTCGAGGTCAAACACTTTTAGGAACACAAGGCCAGGATGAACAGGGATAGTATTTTTTTTTTTAATTTATTTCTATTCTTATTTTAAAACGTTTCCAGCACTTCATACTTGATTACACTCAGGTACTGTAGGTATTTCCCTATCCCCAGAGGAACACAAGGCCTGGATGAACAGGCACAGCAGTCGAGGTCAAACACTTTTAGGAACACAGACCTGGATGAACAGGCACAGCTATCGAGGTCAAACACTTTTAGGAACACTAGGCCTGGATGAACAGGCACAACAGTCGAGGTCAAACTCTTTTAGGAACACAAGGCCTGGATGAACAGGCGCAGCAATGGAGGTCAAACACTTTTAGGAACACAAGGCCTGGATGAACAGGCACAGCAGTCGAGGTCAAACTCTTTTAGGAACACAAGGCCTGAATGAACAGGCACAGCAGTTGAGGTCAAACTGTTTTAGGAGCACAAGGCCTGGATGAACAGGCACAGCACAGCAGTCGAGGTCAAGCTCTTTTAGGAACACAAGGCCTGGATGAACAGGCACAGCAGTCGAGGTCAAACTCTTTTAGGAACACAAGGCCTGGATGAGCAGGCACAGCAATCGAGGTCAAACAGTGGTAGGAACACCTGGATGAACAGGTGCAGAAATCGAGTTCAAACACCAGTAGGAACACAAAGCCTGGATGAACAGGCACAGCAATCGAGGTCAAACACCAATAGGAACACAAGGCATGGATGAACAGGCATAGCAATCGAAGTCAAACACCAGTAGGAACACAAGGCCTGGATGAACAGACACAGCAATCGAGGTCAAACACTTTTAGGAACAAAAGGCTTGGATGAACAGGCACAGCTATCGAGGTCAAACACTGGTAGTAACACAAGGCCTGCACAGTAGATGGTCAGGCATAGCGATTCATGTCATGAACATGTGCTGCAGTGCTTACATTAGCTTGAGCATAGGAGGCAATTGGAGCTGCTGCAAGGCTTTGAATAGCTTTTATTCATCTTGCCATTCACAGGGAAAATTTGGAAAGCCAAGCAAAGGCAGGTTTACTTTCAAAAACACTAGCATTTCCATCAACTGTGGTGCCAGCCTTGAGCGGTGAGGGCTCATGATATCCCCTGTCATTGAAAAGACATGTTCACTGGGCACACTGGTTGGTCGACATGACAGATATCGTTCAGACACTTTGGCTGGGTGTGGCCAGACAGTGGACTTGTGTGCCCAATATGCCAGCGGATCTGTCTGCATGTTCTCTATCGGCTCTGAGAGATACCGTGTCACTGACAGCTGTGCTGCTGTCTCCTCCTGTGCTTGGGAGGGCTCAGAATCACTCAATCCAGCTACTTTCTCTCTCGCCCGTTGCACAACTGATGAATCTTTATGGCCAACATGCCTTGAGCGTTCTGACGTGGAGGAGGAGGTACTATCTGTCACTGACACAGTGCTCCTCCTGCCTGGGCTAGCAGCACAACTCTGTGATGTGCCTGCTGTTTCCACCTCTGATTCAAGCCTACTCAGTCTCTGCCTATGGCACTCCTGTTCACGGACCTTAGCTAACAGCAGCTCCTTCACAAATGACAGACAATTGGTCTGTAGGGCGAGTTTACCTTTCACACGGGGATCACAGACAGAGGCGAACATGTATGTGCTGTCCTCTGTTAAAGGCCGTAATCTGTCTTTCACCTGCTGCTGCAAAACGTCCACACCCTGCAGCACCTCAGCAGTCATTCCCTTTTGCCGTTTAAAGGCCTCCAAATGGTCATCCAGGAATTTAACTTTAGGGATGATGTCAGCCAAGGTGGCACTTCTGGAACTCAGCTCCTCCGTGACATCCTTGAAGGGCTTCAGGATTTTTACCAGCTGACTCATGACTAACCAATCGTGATGCCCTAGGGGATTCTGCACACCTATGTCTATTGTACCAGAAAGTTCATGAAGGGGTGTCTGCAGCTCCAGTAACCTCTCCAGCATCATAAAGGTGGAATTCCACTGGGTGGCAATGTCCTAAATGAGACACTTCTGAGGCATATCCAAATCAGTCTGCTTTTGTCGGAGAACCTGCCCCGCCTTGACACTTCTGTGGAAGTGTGCTGCTATGTTCCTGCACTTCTATATTAACCTATGCAGGTATTTATTCTCCTTGTCCTTGGACTCCAAGCCCAGAGCTGACTTCACTACCAGATGCAAAGTGTGTGCAAAACATCGGATGTTCTTAAACTGCCCATCGCTTATTGCCTTAACCATGTTTGCACCATTGTCTGTGACAAAAAACCCTGCCCACGTTTTCCTGTCTCGCTGGTTTAGATGCCAGCCCTCCAGCACCTTTCTGATGCATGCTAGAATATTGGCAGTGTTATGGGCCTGGTCCGTCAAGTGGGTGTGCAGTAAAGCCCACCTCCACCCGTATACTTCTTCAGTAATAGAGCTGCTGGCTGCCCCTGCCTCTGCCATGTCCCACCAGTGTGCTGTCAGAAAGAGGTAAGAGTGTGCAGCATTCATGGCGGTCCAGATATCGCAGGTGAAATGCACTCTTCCGTCTGCCTTACCTAGCAGTGCTTGCAAGCGACTGCGACATTGCTTGTACAGGCTGGGGATGACCTTTCTACTAAATGTGGTTCTGCACGGGATTTTGTAATTTGGAAGTACAACCTTCAAGAAACACTTGAAACCCACATTCTGCACTAGCTGCAAGGGCTGGTCATCAAGGGCAATCATTTCCCCAATGCTCCTGGTTACAACTTTTGAGGCTGCCTGCCTCCTACCCCGGGATAGCATTACCGCACTCCACCCCATTTCCTCCATGGTGGATTGTTGCTTCTGCCACATGTCAGTGGGTTGCTGGCCTGCCGCCTGACTGCTAGAAGGGTATGAGGGCGTGGGCTGACTCTGCTGCTTTCCTACCATTGCACACTGCTTGGAAGGGGTCCCCCAACTAAAACTGCCGCCATCCCCAGATGGCAGTAATCTTGCTGGGTGTTGCCTCTTAATATGATAGTTCATGCCAAAATTTTATAGATGTTCCATTTGCTTGCCTCTGCTAATATCCCTGGCACAGTAATTACACCGAGCATAACGCTGGTCTTCTGTCACTTTAAAATGCTTCCAGATCAGAGATTTCTTTTGTGATCCTCCTCTCTGTGACACCTTTGGGGTGGATGCTGGCACTGGAGTTAAGGTACTAGTGGGTGCACCCTGAGAAGCAATGCCAGAGGGGGCACCAGTCACCCTCTGTCTCCCTTCTGACAGCTCTTTTCCTCCTCGATATCACTGTAATCTCTCTCGTGCCCCTGCTGCACAATTCTGGAGGTGGAGGCTAAGACAGAACTAACTGATTCTACCGAAGATTCGTCAGATAATACTTCTTCCATTTCTGATGAGAATTCCCACCCAAGAAGATTCTTCTTCTGAATGAGAAGCTAACAGTGCCAGCGCTACCTAGTGACCGCTAGGTCTTAGTTGAGACTTCTGTCCCCTGCTGCTCTTGGCTGTCCAAATTTTGTTGGGCATGACTCTGCCTCCCCTTCCATCTCCTCCAAAACTACGGGGCCAGAAACAAGTGGTGGCGATGGTGAAGTATCATGGTCCGATTTCGTTTTTTTTGCCATGGAACAGCCATCCCCTACAAAGAGTTTAGATTGCGACAGTTGCCTTTTTAGCTGTACTGGTGGTGTTGCACTAGTGTCTTTTGCGGTGCCTCCGCTGCCAGTCCCAATAAGTCGGTTGCATCTCTCTTTCCCTGACATTATGGATTGTATGTCACTGAGTGGTAACACAGCCCACTGTCCCACAATAATAATGCTTAGTCTGTTTAAAATGCCCAGATGAACAGACCCACTCAAGAACAATGTTCAGTCTGTTTAAAATGCCCAAATGAACAGACCCACTCAAGGACAATATTCAGTCTGTTTAAAATGCCCAGATGAACAGACCCACTCAAGAACAATGTTCAGTCTGTTTAAAATGCCCAGATGCACAGACCCACTCAAGAACAATGTTCAGTCTGTTTAAAATGCCCAGATTAACAGACCCACTCAAGAACAATGTTCAGTCTGTTTAAAATGCCCAGATGTACAGACCTTCTCAAGGACAATGTTCAGCCTGTTTAAAATGCCCAAATGAACAGACCCACTCAAGGACAATATTCAGTCTGTTTAAAATGCCCAGATGAACAGACCCACTCAAGAACAATTTTCAGTCTGTTTAAAATGCCCAGATGCAGAGACCCACTCAAGAACAATGTTCAGTCTGTTTAAAATGCCCAGATGCACAGACCCACTCAAGAACAATGTTCAGTCTGTTTAAAATGCCCAGATTAACAGACCCACTCAAGAACAATGTTCAGTCTGTTTAAAATGCCCAAATGAACAGACCCACTCAAGAACAATGTTCCATCTGTTTAAAATGCCCAGATGAACAGACCCACACAAGAACAATGTTCAGTCTGTTTAAAATGCACAGATGCACAGACCCACTCAAGAACAATGTTCAGTCTGTTTAAAATGCCCAGATGAACAGACCCACTCAAGAACAATGTTCAGTCTGTTTAAAATGCCAAAATGAGCAGACCCACTCAAGAACAATGTTTAGCCTGTTTAAAATGCCCAGATGAACAGACCCACTCAAGAACAATGTTCAGTCTGTTTAAAATGCCCAGATGAACAGACCCACTCAAGAACATTGTTCAGTCTGTTTAAAATGCCCAGATGAACAGACCCACTCAAGAATAATGTTCAGTCTGTTAAAAATGCCCACCGCACTGACAGAGTAAGTAATTGGAATTTAATAAAGCAGGAATTTTTGTCACTCCAGAAACATGGATGACATTGAAAATATAATATCTCTCTCCAAGCCAGTCCAACACCCTCAATGGTAAATAGTGGTCAGTGCTAGCTGACTAGACCACTAGACTGCTTGAAAGAAACAGGAATACTAGTGACTGTAGCTGACCCCTGGCACTAAAGCAAGACAAGGAATATTTTTCTTTCCTTTGCTAGCCTAAGCCTAGCCTAGTATGTGTTCTGTGTTCTCTAGCACTTCTGGTTCTGTTTCTACTTCTGCTTCTGCCTGCCTGCCTGCCAGCCCACTTCCCCACAGAATCCCAGGAAATAAGTGCGTGGCTCCTCGTGCTGCTGTTTATATACTGCTGGCTTGTCAGTAAAATGCACAGAGAGCACTGAATGACAGCGCGATTGGCTGCATTCAGTGCTGCTCATCAAATGTCAGCGAGGATACGCTGCGTTCCGGTATCCATGCCGACCTGTCCGACCCTTTCCTGTGAGTCACTGCGAATCACAGGAAAGGGTCAGACAGGTTGGCATGGTTACCGCAGGGGCGCCGCCATTTTGTGGTAATCCGGGGCTCCGAGCTCGCAGCTAATGGCGACGAGGAAAAGCGCACGCCTCGCGGTTCAACGTATTCAACAGAAATATGTTGAATACGTTGGAAGAAGCGATGCGTTGCGCATCCCCCCTTTTTTTTCAGTTTGAAAAAAATAAGTTGCGGATTACAAATCCGTTCAAAATGAATGCACACCCCTAGTACATAGTGATGTAGAGGACATTGCAAGTTCTGAGAAAAGTGCCATAAACACCAAGAAAGCCCCCAAATCATCTTCCAGTAAGAATGAAAAGAGAAAGGATGCTATGAAGGACAAAGTGAAAGTGCGAAAATCTGAATCTACAAATTCTCCAGGCCACAGAAAGATGGAGAAAAACAAAAATCTGAGCAAAGAAAAGCCAGAAAATAAAGAAAAACTAAAACTAAAGAATGGGGAGAAAAATGGCAAGGAAAAAAATGCCAAAATGCATGATCGTTCTGGGAAATCTGAGAAATTGAAGCCAGAAAAGCCATGCTTTGAGAAGGAAGAAAAATCCAAGTCCAACATGTCCTTGGGCAATTTGCGGAAAAGTAAGAATGGGGGTATCAGAAGGACAGCCAGTATGGAAATGCTGGCAAACAGCAACAAGGACTCTGAAATTAAAGCAATTAACCTCAATAATGGAAAACAAGTTATCAGTGGGAAGCACAACATAAGGAAAGAAAGCGAATCCTATAATTCCAACATGCCAGAGGACAATAAGAGTAGCACACTAATGGGTGGAAAGGCCAGAGGCAAGCAGAAGCCAAAACCATGCGCATTGACTCATATTGATGTATACAAAAAATGATAAGGGATGGGTAGATCTTATAGACTAATCAATTTATTGAGGCATGAGCCTTTGAGGACAGAGTCTATTTCACGAAATGTATTGGGGGAAATCAATTGCTTATCCCTGGGATAAGCAGCATGGAATCTATTTACAACTTGGGATCTTGCCAAGTACTTGTGACCTGGATTGACTACTGTTGGAAACAGGATACTAGGCTTGATAGACTTTTGGTCTGACCCAGTATGGCAAGTCTTATGTTCTTAAAATGACTAGTGTATAAGGTGCCACCCACCTTTTGTCATTTTTATCAACAGGAAAAGTAAAACAATATTGTATAGGCATCAGAAAAGGATAGGTCACAGAGGCTATCGCTCCACCAACGTTTGGCTGGAAAGAACTAGGGATGTGAATCGTTTTAGGACGATTAAAATTATCGTCCGATAATTTTAATATCGTCTTAAACCGTTATGGAACACAATACAATAGAGATTCTAACGATTTATCGTTATAAATCGTTAGAATCGTGAGCCGGCACACTAAACCCCCCTAAAACCCACCCCCGACCCTTTAAATTAAATCCCCCACCCTCCCGAACCCCCCCCAAATGACTTAAATAACCTGCGGGTCCAGCGGCGGTCCGGAACGGCAGCGGTCCGGAACGGGCTCCTGCTCCTGAATCTTGTTGTCTTCAGCCGGCGCCATTTTCCAAAATGGCGCCGAAAAATGGCGGCGGCCATAGACGAACACAATTGGACGGCAGGAGGTCCTTCCGGACCCCCGCTGGACTTTTGGCAAGTCTCATGGGGGTCAGGAGGCCCCCCACAAGCTGGCCAAAAGTTCCTGGAGGTCCAGTGGGGGTCAGGGAGCGATTTCCCGCCGCAAATCGTTTTCGTACGGAAAATGGCGCCGGCAGGAGATCGACTGCAGGAGGTCGTTCAGCGAGGCGCCGGAACCCTCGCTCAACGACCTCCTGCAGTCGATCTCCTGCCGGTGCCATTTTCCGTACGAAAATGATTCGCGGCGGAAAATCGCTCCCTGACCCCCGCTGGACTTCCAGGAACTTTTGGCCAGCTTGTGGGGGGCCTCCTGACCCCCACGAGACTTGCCAAAAGTCCAGCGGGGGTCCGGAAGGACCTCCTGCAGTCCAATCGTGTTCGTCTATCGCCGCCGCCATTTTTCGGCGCCATTTTGGAAAATGGCGCCGGCTGAAGACAACAAGATTCAGGAGCAGGAGCCCGTTCCGGACCGCTGCCGTTCCGGACCGCCGCTGGACCCGCAGGTTATTTAAGTCATTTGGGGGGGGTTCGGGAGGGTGGGGGATTTAATTTAAAGGGTCGGGGGTGGGTTTTAGGGGGTTTTAATGTGCCGGTTTTGCGATTTTTCGATTTTTCACGATTTTTCACGATTTTTCACGATATTTTACCCCCCCAAACGGCAACAATACGATTCCCTCCCCCTCCCAGCCGAAATCGATCGTTAAGACGATCGAGGACACGATTCACATCTCTAGAAAGAACCATTTCTTTTTTATGTTTAACTTTTTATTTATAATCCTTTAAACATATAGGGCCAGATTTTATAACATGCGTGCTGGCGTAGATTTGTTTGTGCAACCTGGCGCAAACAAAAAATATAAACATAAAACTAGATGTAATAGCCAACAAAATCATTAAAAACAAAAGTGAAAACAAGGATTGTACATGTACAGTAAAATCTAAAAATGTACTTTAAACCGCTGGGTATGGCAAACATCTAGGACCATCATGTACATAAAAATATGCAACTATGTTTTAAGCTGTATAACATTAAGATTTACTTATAATAAATATTAAAATGTCTTTCTTTCATATTTTATTCACTATTTTTACAGGTAATCGATGACATTTTTCACATCAAAATTCAGTTTTACTAGAACTTATAGAAACATAGAAACATAGAAATGACGGCAGAAGAAGACCAATCGGTCCATCCAGTCTGCCCAGCAAGCTTCACACTTCTTTTTTCTCATACTTATCTGTTTCTCTTGGCTCTTAGTAACCTTAGGTTCTATTTCCCTTTCACCCCCCCTATTAATGTAGAGATCAGTGATAGAGCTGCTTCCAAGTGAAATATTAAGTTTGATTAGTTGGGAAAGCGGCAGCATAGCTCTCTGCCGTTGAAGCAGAGAGCAATGCTGGATATGCGTGAAGTATTAGTTTTTCTTCTCCCCTGCCGCTGAAGCAGGGAGCTATGCTGGATATTAGGGATGTGCAGAGCAAAAGTTTAAGTTCATATGTCCATATGTCCAAAGGGGGTCCCATTTGCGGTCAATATGGACATATACAGAATTCAATAAGTTGAGTCTATGTCCATATGTCGTCCATTAAAGTCAATGGGGGAAGGATTTCCAGCCTATTTTTGGCTGCAGAATTGGGGTTTTCTTATCAATTGGGCCAGGAGAGAGTTCCCTTTCCTTTGTGCAGGGAAGGACTCCCTGGAAAGGGTCCACCCCTAGAGTTGGGTGTACCCGGTGTTTACATTGGCGTCCAGTGAATATCGTTGGCGTCTAGTGAATTCTGTTGGCATCTAGTGAATTCAGATTGTACTTACGCACTTCAGCTGATGACAAAGGAATTGGAGGATCTCTCAGAAATAAGAATACGTGTGGGAACACAAGGTCTGGATGAACAGGCAGGCACAGCAATGGAGTTAAAACACCAGTAGAAACACAAGGCCTCGATGAACAGGCACATCATTCGAGGACAGAGGTCAATCCCAGCTAGGGACACAAGGCCTGCATGAACAGGCACAGGAACTAGGTTAAAACACTGGTAGCTCGCCAGCATCTTTCTGATGCATGCTAGAATATTGGCAGCGGTATGGGCATGGTCCGTCAGGTGGGTGTGCAGTAAAGCCCACCTCCACCCTCATGCTTGTTCAGGGAAGGACTCCCTGGAACGGGTCCACCCCTAGAGTTGTGTGTACCCGGTGTTTACATTGGCGTCCAGTGAATATCGTTGGCGTCTAGTGAATTCCGTTGGCGTCTAGTGAATTCCGACTGTACTTACGCACTTCAGCTGATGACAAAGGAATTGGAGGATCTCTCAGAAATAAGAATACGTGTGGGAACACAAGGCCTGGATGAACAGGCACATCATTCGAGGACAGAGGTCAATCCCAGCTAGGGACACAAGGCCTGCATGAACAGGAACAGCAACCAGGTTAAAACACTTGTGGAAACACAAGGCCTGGATGAAGAGGCGCAGAAGTCGAGCACAGAGGTCAATCCCACTAGGGACACAAGGCCTGGATAAACAGGAACAGCAACCAGGTTAAAACACTTGTGGGAACACAAGGCCTGGAAGAATGGGCACAGCAACTGAGTTAAAACACTTGTGGGAACACATGGCCTGGATGAACACGGATACTCGGATAGTAAATTTTTTTTTTTAATGTATTTATATTCTTATTCTAAATACGTTTCTAGCACTTCATACTTGATTACACTCAGGTACTGTAGGTATTTCCCTATCCCCAGAGGAACACAAGGCTTGGAAGAACTATCAAACATAGGAATCAAAGGCACAGCTCTCAGTTGGTTCAAGTCGTTCCTATCAAACAGGTTTTACAAGGTCAGAATTAACAACAAGGAATCTGACCCCATCCTATCAGACCAAGGCGTACCACAAGGTTCATCCCTCTCTCCCACCCTGTTCAACATTTACCTCCTCCCCCTCTGCCATCTGCTATCACAACTCAAGCTTACTCATCATTACCTCTATGCAGACGACATCCAGATCCTCATCCCCATCACAGAATCAATTCAAAAAACCTTCGCCTTCTGGGAGAATTGTCTTCAACCAATTAAACAACTACTTTCCAACCTGAACCTGATTCTAAACTCCAGCAAAACAAAGATGCTACTTATTTCACACAACCCAAACACCTACTCACCTAGCCTTGCACAATCCACATCTTTAAACATGGATCTCTCTGCAGACGTCAGGAATCTAGGAGCATGGCTTGACAACCAACTTAACTTAAAAAAATTTTTAAACACCACCACCAAGGACTGCTTCTATAAACTACAAGTCCTAAAAAAGCTAAAACCACTCCTGCACTTCAATGACTTTCGCCTCGTTCTACAATCCATTATTTTTTCTAAACTCGATTACTGCAACGCAATCCTACTTGGCCTCCCCTCCACCAGGATCAAACCTCTACAGATGGTACAAAACGCCGCAGCCAGAATCCTAACTAACACTAATAAAAGAGACCATATCACCCCCATCTTCAGCAACCTCCACTGGCTACCCATCAAACAGAGAATCCTATTTAAAACCTTAACCATTATTCATAAAGCAATTCACAACGTCGCACCTATATCACTACAAAAACTCAACTTCGTCCACACTTATCCTCCAGACCCATCAGAAGCGCCTACAAAGGCACCTTAGTCGCAGCTCCAGCTAAATCAACAATAAGAAAAAGAGCACTCTCAACTGCGGGACCACACCAATGGAATGCTCTCCCACCAGACCTACGCCTCGAACCCAGTCTACCAGAGTTCAAAAAAAAGTTAAAAACCTGGCTCTTCAGGCAAGCTTTCCAATTCCCAGAAAGTAACTGAGTTAAAACACCTGTGGGAACACAAGGCCTGGATGAACAGGCACCGCCACAGTTAAAACATCTGTGGGAACACAAGGCCTGGAAGAACGGGCACAGCAACTGAGTTAAAACACCTGAGGGAACACAAGGCCTGGAAGAATGGGCACAGCAACTGAGTTAAAACACCTGTGGGAACACAAGGCCTGGATGAACACGGATACTTGGATAGTAATTTTTATTTGTTTTTATGTATTTATATTCTTATTCTAAAACGTTTCTAGCACTTCATACTTGATTACACTCAGGTACTGTAGGTATTTCCCTATCCCCAGAGGAACACAAGGCCTGGAGGAACGGGCACAGCAACGGAGTTAAAACACTTGTGGGAACACAGGGCCTGGATGAACAGGCACATCGTTCGAGGACAGAGGTCAACCCCAGCTAGGGACTCAAGGCCTGGATGAACAAGCACATCATTCGAGCACAGAAGTCAATCCCACCTAGGGACACAAGGCGAACAAGCTCAATCCAAAGCAAATGAGCTAGCCCTATTCTTTCAGCAGAAGATTTCAAACACACTTGCTGTCCTTCCTACCAAGACTGACTACAACACCTCATTCGATAACACCTACATTCTTAAGGGAGTCAAGTTCGACAAATTCGAATTAACATCAACCAAAGAGATCGAATCCATTCTTAAAAGGCAGAAACCATCCAGCCACCCATCGGACAACATACCTTCCAAGCTACTGCTACTTATTCCAAATATAATCTCTGGTCCCTTAACCAAAATCATAAACTGCTGCTTAACTCAAGGACTCTACCCAGATAGTCTAAAAAACGCATCCCTGAAACCACTCCTCAAGAAACATAACCTAGACCCTGGTGTTCTGGCTAATTTCCGCCCTATCTGGAATCTACCATTTTTAGCCAAACTCACAGAGAAATTGGTCAACATCCAGCTCTTGGATTATTTAGAAGATCACAACTTACTTTTCCCTTCCCAATATGGGTTCCGCAAATCTCGCAGCACAGAAACCCTACTCATATCTCTAACTGACCATATTATTATGGGTCTAGACAAAGGACACTCCTAATCCTTTTAGACATTTTGGCGGCTTTCGACACCATCAACCACCCCATCCTCTTCAATCGCCTTTCAGACATAGGCATTTTGGGAACAGTCCACAATTGGTTCAAGTCGTTCCTCAGTAATAGAAGTTTTAAAGTCTAAATAAAAAATAAAGAATCACCATCTACAAATTCTTCTCTTGGCGTACCACAAGGTTCATCCCTATCACCTACCCTTTTCAATATTTACCTCCTTCCACTTTGCCAACCGTTAACTAGTCTTAACCTCATTCACTACATCTATGCAGACCATGTTCAGATTCTTATTCCCATAACAGAATCTATTAACAAAGCCATCGCACTTTGGAACAATAGCTTACAAGCCATCACTAATCTCCTCAACAGTCTAGCATGAGATCTTATTAAGAAACTCACATTATTCTCAACAATTTTTTACTCCAAGCAAAACCTCTACCAAATACACAGGGGTCTGTATATTGATAGCCCAGCGCCTGCTGTTTGAATACCGCTCTTGCCGTACTGACCCGCAGGGTCGATATTTATATTATTACAGATAGCAATAGATGGAACGGTCAATCCCACCTAGGGACACAAGGCCTGGATGAACAGGCACAGCCGCAACTGAGTTAAAACACTTGTGGGAACACAAGGTCTGGATGAACAGGAAAACAAACAGGTTGTTTTCTTTGCACCCCTGTTTTCTGTAAACCGACATGATGTTAAAGATTTCATGAATGCCGGTATAAAAAAACCTTAAATAAATAAAATCAATAAGTACGTAAGGGAAAGTTGAAAAGAACTGGAAGATCGAGTTCAAGAGGGTGGGAAACCGTTAAGAGGTAAACGGGTGGGGTGGGGTCCGTGCAGTCCGCCCTGAGGATTCAACCCGGCGGGTTCGGTCGGACCGGGGTTTCGGCGGATCCCCCACCCCTTTCGCGGGGGGTGGGGTGGGGCGGGGAACGCCTCCCCGACGGCCCCGGCCCCCGCAGGGCGCATTTCCTCCGCGGCGGTGCGCCGCGACCGGCTCCGGGTCGGCTGGGAAGGCCCATGGGGGGCAGGTGGCCTGCCGCTCCGGCGGCGAGTGTTATAGCCCCCCCCCAGCAGCAGCTTCGCAGTTTCCCCCGGACAAGGGTCCACCTCCAAGTTCAACAATTTCTTACTCTTTACTTTGTCTGTCGAGGCTTGACGTCTCTATAAGGGTTTGACCTGGAATGCTGTGCATGTCCGTCCAGGAATTGCAGGTCTTGCAGAATGCAGCAGCACGTGTTCTGTCTGGTAAACGGAAATGCGACCAATATTAACGCCACATTGATCAAGTTTCATTGGCTTCCAATCCAATATCGCATACAATATAAAGTGGCCTGTTTAATTCAAAATGTTGTACACGGGGAGATCTCAGAAATGAACCTTGCCTCCTAACCTTTCGGGAAAGACTCAAGACATGGCTTTTCAGGCAAGCCTTCTAGAACTCCACCTAACACGCACCATCAATAAATTCTCTGCTCAGAAGCTGTATATATTGGACTCCATATTTATATTGTACTCTTGTATATTTATAATGTACACATGTATATAATTTACCTCCTCTATCTCTCTTTATTTCTTACACTCCCAGTTCATTAGCCCCTGTTAATTGTAACTGCATCTCTTCACCACGTGTACTGTATTTATATGTGTAGGTGGTTGTTTTCTTTGCACCCCTGTTTTCTGTAAACCAACATCATGTGAACGATTTCATGAATGCCGGTATAAAAAAACCTTAAATAAATAAAATCAATAAGTACGTAAGGGAAAGTTGAAAAGAACTGGAAGAGCGAGTTCAAGAGGGTGGGAAACCGTTAAGAGGTAAACGGGTGGGGTGGGGTCCGTGCAGTCCGCCCTGAGGATTCAACCCGGCGGGTTCGGTTGGACCGGGGTTTCGGTGGATCCCCCACCCCTTTCGCGGGGGGTGGGGTGGGGCGGGGAACGCCTCCCGGACGGCCCAGGCCCCCGCAGGGCGCATTTCCTCCGTGGCGGTGTGCCGCGACCGGCTCCGGGTTGGCTGGGAAGGCCCAGGGGGGGTAGGTGGCCCTCCGCTCCGGTGGCGCATGTTATAGCCCCCCCCCCCGGCAGCAGCTTCGCCGTTTCCCCCGACATTATTACTCCTAGCAAAACCTCTACCAAGTACACAGGGGTCTGTATATTGATAGCCCAGCGCCTGCTGTTTGAATACCGCTCTTGCCTTACCGACCTGCTGTGTCGATATTTATTATTACAGATAGCAATTAATTATAATTAATTATATAAAATTAGCAAAGCTTACACAAGCCTTGCCAATATTATAATTAATATATTATAAATAATATCGCCCCTCCAATATTCTCATTTACTAGTTTGCTACCCTATGCACTTCAGCTGATGACAAAAGAATTGGAAGATCTCTCATAAATAATAATACGTGTGGGAACACAAGGTCTGGATGAACAGGCTGGCACAGTAATGGACTTAAAACACCAGTAGGAACACAAGGCCTGGATGAACAGGCACATCATTCGAGGACAGAGGTCAATCAATCCCACCTAGGGACACAAGCCACGGAGGAAAATAAACTAACCAGTATTCCCTCAGTAACGGCAAGTGAAGAGAGAAGAGCCCAGCGCCGAATCCCCGCCCGTCCGGCGGGCGCGGGAAATGTGGCGTACGGAAGACCGCTTCCCCGGCGCCACTCGGGGGCCCAAGTCCTTCTGATCGAGGATCAGCCCGCGGACGGTGTTAGGCCGGTAGCGGCCCCCGGCGCGCCAGGACCGGGTCTTCTCGGAGTCGGGTTGTTTGGGAATGCAGCCCAAAGCGGGTGGTAAACTGCATGTAAGTCTAAATACCGGCAAGAGACCGATCAAACAGCTAGTAGCAATAGGAATCTCTGGATTGGCGCTCGCCTGGTTCAAATTGTTTCTAACCAACAGAGGTTATAAGGTAAAAATCCAGAACAAAGAATCACCACGCCACGACTCGGCCATCGGAGTCCCACAAGGTTCCTCTTTATCCCCTTCACTCTTTAATACCTCCTACCACTCTGCCGACTCCTTACCAACCTCAATTTAATACACTTTCTCTATGCAGACGACATCCAGATCCTGATCCCCATCAAAGAATCATACTCAAAAAACCTCGAATACTGGGATTCCTGTCACCTAGAAATCAAAAGCCTCCTCAACAGCCTAAATCTGGTACTAAACTCCTCTAAAACTGAAGTATTACTCATAACTCCTGACAACAATCTCACAGCTTGTCTCCCAACCAACCTACAAACTACTCATGTGAGGGATCTAGGTGTGCTAATCGACAATAAACTGAACTTCAAAGCCCACATCAATAAAACCACCAAAGACTGATTCTATAAACTGCAAGTTTTAAAAAGCATAAGACCACTCTTCCACGCCAAAGACTTCAGAACCATCCTCCAAGCCCTCATTTTCTCTAAATTAGACTACTGCAACTCTACATTACTTGGACTCCCTTCCTCATACACAAAACCACTCCAAATGGTTCAAAACGCAGCAGCCCGTCTACTAACAAACACTAGGAAAAGAGACCACATTTCCCCAGTCCTAAAAGACCTCCACTGGTTACCAATTCAGTTCAGAGTCATTTACAAATCCATCACCTTGATATACAAAATCATTCACCAACACACCATAATCGACCTACAAATTCCTCTCCGTTTCTTCAAATGCACAAGACTGACCAGGGAAGCCTACAGAGGATGCAATGCCGGTATAAATAAATAAAATAAATAAATAAAATCAATAAGTACGTAAGGGAAAGTTGAAAAGAACTTTCAAGAGCGAGTTCAAAAGGGCGGGAAACCGTTAAGAGGTAAACGGGTGGGGTGGGGTCCATGCAGTCCGCCGGAGGATTCAACCCGGCGGGTTCGGACGGACCGGGGTTTCGGAGGATCCCCCACCCCTTTCGCGGGGGGTGGGGGGGGGGCGGGGAACGCGTCCCGGACGGCCCCTGCCCCCGCAGGGCGCATTTCCTCCGTGGCGGTGCGCCGCAACCGGCTCCGTGTCGGCTGGGAAGGCCCAGGGGGGGGCAGGTGGCCCGCCGCTCTGGCGGCGAGTGTTATAGCCCCCCCCCCGGCAGCAGCTTCGCAGTTTCCCCCGGACAAGGGTCCACCTCCAAGTTCAACAATTTCTTACTCTTTAAGTTGTAATATTTTTTTATTAACAAAGTGTAGACACTGATTACAAACAACCAAGTACATAATGACAAGCAGCATTCAAAAAACATCGTGACTACCAGAACGTAGAGAAACTGAGCAACAGAATTATAACTTTAATAATTCGCAATGTAAAGAGCACCAGCAAATAAACAGGACACCGAAAGCCAATGGCAACAACAAAAGGAAAAAGGAGGAAAGAATAGCCAGGGAGGAGAGAAAAAGAGGAAGAAGGCAAGGTGGGCGACATCCATGTATTACAACAGTGACATCTTATACTAGCTGGCAGGTAAGATAGTACCAGAGTGAGTTAAGAATTGTAATTGTCAAGGGGTTTCCACATACGGTCCCAGGTGGTCAATCTGTTATATTTTATAGCCATAGCCCTTTCATATTTACTATATAAACAGACAGTGTTCCACCACAATGCTTCCGACAGGAAGTCACTGCGTTTCCAGTTAGAAGTAATGGTGTGTAGTCCTACAAGGAGGAGGAAGGCAAGGAGCTTCCTGTGGGGAAGCGGGAGAGTGACCGCCGGGTGTGC
The DNA here is from genome assembly GCF_901001135.1 of Rhinatrema bivittatum. Taxonomy (NCBI): domain Eukaryota; kingdom Metazoa; phylum Chordata; class Amphibia; order Gymnophiona; family Rhinatrematidae; genus Rhinatrema; species Rhinatrema bivittatum. The sequence continues at coordinate 495,149,351 of NC_042617.1, forward strand.
CCCGTTAAGGATTATCAAACCATAGGTTAGTGGCAATGATATAGAAAGGATGGATGATATCCTAGTCCAAACTTGCGTCCAAAAAGTGGAAACAAATGGACAGGTAAAAAGCATATGTTCCAAGGACGCCTTAGCACCATGACATGACCAACAACAGTGAGAAGACGAGAGGGCCGCTCTGTGAAGTTTCCAAGGAGTCCAGAGTGCTCTGTGCAGGATAAAGAAGGAAGTTTGAGATAAACTAGTGGATAAGGAGACACGTACTGAGCGAGACCAGACATGAGTCCAGGCTGCAGTGGAAGGGTGAACACCGAGCTCATCAGACCACAGGCGCTGGAGAGCAAGGGCCGGGCTGGGAAAGGAAAGAGTACACATCAATTTGTATAGCTTAGAAGCTAGATGACGATGAGTGTCAATTTTCGCAAAAAAGGAGAGCAAGTAGGGTGGTTGGTCTAGGTGGAGCATGGAGAGGTTCAAGTCCTTGAGGGCGTCTCGAAGTTGTAACCAAGCATAAAATTGGCTGGAGGGAAGGTGAAAGGAAGACTGCAAAGAAGAAAAGGGGAGCAGGCGACCATGGGAAATAATGGAGGAAAGGAACCAAATACCTTTCTCATACCAGAGGGGCCAATTTACGGGGCGTCCAGCTATCCGAATTTTGAATGTATTCCAAATAGGGAGGGAGTTAGAGTTTAACCAGGTAGGTTTGTCCTTAGGGCATAAGTGGTCAAATTCATGTAAGGCCTGATGTAAAGACCGTAAGATCCTATTTTGGGTATGATATGAAGAAAAATGCATACCAGGGAACGCCAGGGCAGGAGTGGGACTAATGAGATAACGCTCAATGGCCAACCAACGAGGGGAGTCTGGATCCGGATCCCCGGAATTAAAGAGATGGGAGCTTTGATGCAAGATAAAAGCCATATGATATTTGCGAAAATCAGGAAAATTGACTCCACCCTCGGCCTTTGAGGCTTTTAATTTACGAAGTGCTATCCTGGGAACTCTATCGTTCCAAAGAAATTTGAGCAAAGCCCGATCTAGGTGTTTGTAAAAATCAGGGGAGAAAAAGATAGGGAGCATCGCTAGTTTAAAGGTGATTTTCGGGGCAAGGGTCATTTTGATAGTGTCTAATCTACCCCACCAGGATAGGTGTAAAGGAGACCAACGAAGAGTGGTCTCCCTAATATGTTGCAAGGTGGATTGTTCACACAGAAGTAAAGTTTGCTGAGGATCTGAGTAAAAGCGGATGCCTAAATATTGTAGGCCGGATTTCGCTTTTTGTATGGGAAAAGAGGAAAGATCCAGGGTGCGAGAGAGGTTATTTAAAGGTAAGAATTCAGTTTTACTCCAGTTCACTTTGTAGCCAGATAAAGCAGAGTAGGAATCAATGAGAGAGAAGAGTTGAGTTAAGGATTGCACTGGGCGAGTCAAAAAGAGCAAAACATCGTCCGCATAGGCTGAAAGCTTATATTCCCCCGCACCAATATGAACACCTGAAATCAGAGAAGACTGTCGAATAGCAAGAAGCAATGGTTCCAAAGCCAGGTCAAAAAGTAGGGGAGATATGGGACATCCTTGACGGGTTCCTCTGTGCAAGGAGAATGGCGGGGAAACCTGATCGTTAACAAAAAGGGAGGCAATGGGAGAACTGTAAATTAAATGAATCCAATGAGAGAAAACGTTTCCAAAACCAAATCTCGACAGGGTTTCAAAAAGAAAAGGCCATTCGATACGATCAAACGCCTTTTCCGCGTCAAGCGAAACCGCAATGGCCGGTTCATGGGTATTAAATAAAGATTCTTGGATGTGTAAAAACATCCGAGTATTGTTAGTAATGAGTCTGTTCTTAAGAAATCCCGATTGGTCAACATGAATAAGGGAGCCAAGTACTTTAGAAAGGCGAATAGCAAGTATTTTCGTGAAAATTTTATAATCCACATTTAAGAGGGAAATAGGCCGATAATTTGCGGGAAAAGAAGGATCTCGACCTGGCTTTGGAAGTACCACCACCCGTGCGTCCGTGAAATTGGAGGAGACAGCACTTACAGAAGAAAGGGAGGAGTAAAAATTGAGAAGATGAGGGGAAAGAGTCTTTTTGAAAGCATGATAAAAGTCTGTATTAAAGCCATCTGGGCCGGGCGCTTTGTTCAAAGAGAGAGACATGATGGCAGTGGATATTTCTTCGAGGGTGATCGGCAGGTCCAGTTGTTGACGCTGCATATCTGTAAGTTGAGGGTGATCCAAAGCGGCAAAAAAGGAGTCCAAGGCTGCTTGAGAAGGAGTCATTTCAGATTGATAAAGCTGAGCATAAAAGTCTCGGAAGGATTGTAATATCTCCTTGTCAGTCATGAGCGTACGTCCAGCGTCAGTGATGATCTTAGCGACGCGTGATCTCTCTGATTTTTTCTTAAGATAGGAAGCTAACATACGACCGCATTTGTTGTTCTCCGCATAGTACCGCGTCTTGGAATGGAAAAGGTGTAGACGTGCCTGTTCGCTGAGTTGCTTATTATAATCATACCGCGCTTTCAGTAGCTGAGTTAAAGTCTGCGCAGAGGGAGATTGAAGATGTGAACGCTCCAAGTGTTCGATGGTAGATTGTAATTGCTGGAGCGCTTGTCTTTGATTGCGTTTCTTATAGGCAGAGTAGCTGATCACTTCGCCCCGGAGAGTGGCCTTGTAGGCTTCCCACAATATAGCAGAAGAAGGTGCAGTAGCAGTATTGGTAGCAAAGTATTGGGAAGTCTTGTCAAGAAGAATGTGTGAAATTCAGAGTCCGAAAGGAGAGATGTATTGAATCTCCATTGTCTATCCAGACTGATTGGGGAGGCAAGTCGAAGCTGAAGGACAACCGCAGCGTGGTCCGAAACCAGGATGGAACATATAGTAGCTTCAAGGAGGTGTGGCAAAAGAGAACTGGAGGTGAGAAAGTAGTCCAGTCTAGAGTACGAAGAATGTGGGGCGGAGTAAAATGTGAAGTCTTTATCCGTAGGGTGCATGAGACGCCATGGATCAGAGAGACCAAGTCGAGAAATGAGAGATACTAGAGCTGTGGTAGCTTTAGACGTCGTGTAGGTGACCTCAGTTTTTTTGTCCAAAAGAGGATCCAACGGCTGGTTGAAATCTCCGCCAATAATAAGTGGGTGAGAATCTAGAGATAGCAGTCGAGCAAAAACAGCCTGAAAGAAATTAGGATCATCCGCATTAGGAGCATAAAGATTGAGAATATTGTAAGTGCTATTCTGCAAAGTAAGTTGTAAAATATTCCAGCGACCTTCGAGATCCATTTCCTGGTGCAGAATTGAAACACGCAAACGTTTGTGAATGAGAATCGCTGTGCCCCTTTTCTTCTTGTGGGCTGGACTGAAAAACACCTGACCAACCCACTGTTGTTTGAGTTTGAGAGATTCAGCAGTCGTGAGGTGAGTTTCCTGGAGTAGGGCAATGTCCGTGTTAAGCGTTTGTAGATAGGTCAATATTTTCCTGCGTTTGATCGGGTGGGTAAACCCATTGACATTGAGCGATACCATCTTGATGGAGTCTATGGTGGTCGCCATCGTACCCAGAGTAAGGTGGTAATCCAAATGAAACTGCCGAGATAGCGACTCATGGACCGATAATGTGTAGAGATACAAGGATGCGCAAAGTGTGAAAGAGATAAGTCAAAAATGACTGGGAAAAAGGGAAAGAAAAAATTCAGTGTCCAAACAGCTGTAATCAACCTGCAGGAAAAGGGTGCAAAAAAAGAGCACAAGATAGACACTAACATTCGTGCCTATCGCTCAAAGCCAAAAAATGGGGCCTCAAGGAGGGCCAAGGGCCGCCTAGAGCTTCACGGGAAGATAGATGAGATACGTCCACGGGAATTAGTGAAAGGAGAGGACCAAAACCAAAGGTGGAGTTCAAAAAAAATAATCAGGTTACCATGTCCTGTAGACCTTCAACGGACTGTAGATAAACACCCAAGTCATCCGGAGCATGAAAAAGCTGCGTAGCATTGCGATGAGTTACCCGCATCATGGCAGGATAAAGAAGGCCAAATTTAGCTCCAATGGCATGGAGACGGGGTCGCATCATCAAAAAAGCTTTGCGTTTGGCCGCGGTTGTTTTCGCCAGATCCGGCACAAATAGAATCTGAGAACCTTGGAGCTGCAGAGGAGATTTAGATTTGGCCGCTGAGAAAATCTGTAGGACTTGCGGATAGCGCAATAATTTAAATATAATGGGTCGAGGAGTAGTTGAGGAACGCAAGGGCCTCGACGGGACACGATGCGCCCTTTCAATTTCCAATGGAGGATTAAAGGTAAGGTGGAGGACCTCAGGGATTAAGTGGGAAAGAAAGGAAAAAATATCCGTGCCCTCCATACCTTCAGGAATCCCCAGTATTCGGATATTATTTCTCCTATTCCGGTTGGATAGGTCCTCCAAGTCCCGGCGTAGTGTATCTAGTTCCTTCTCCATTTTGGGGAGTGACGCAGTAGTTACCAGCAATGAGGATACTTGAGTTTCAGTGTCGTCCAGGCGGTGCGTAAGCTGATCAAACCTGCCCGTGAGAGATTGTAAGTCCGCTCGGATCGCAAGGGTGTTGTCTGTATTAGTTTGTAGCATAGCTTTCAAAGCTTTGAGTTCCTGCAAAACCAGGTCCGCCGAGGCCATTTGCTTAGAAGAGACGGCCTTGTCTGGAGAGAGGGGATCGGATTTAGCCCGTTTCGTGCCAGCACCGGCCGCGAATGCCGCTTCAATTTTGCTCGGCTTCGCAGTAGACATCTTTAAGATTAGGGTCGCAGGGTCCGCAGTTCAAAAAAGAGATCTAAAAAATGCAAATTCCCTTCAATAATGAGCGAGTTATCCCGGAGCTCAGCGTTAGGCGGCCATCTTGGATTCCGCGCGAGAGCGCCCCTCCAACAATTTCTTACTCTTTACTTTGTCTGTCGAGGCTTGACGTCTCTAAAAGGGTTTGACCTGGAATGCTGTGCATGTCCATCCAATATCGCATATAATATAAAGTGGCCTGTTTAATTCAAAATGTTGTACACGGGGAGATCTCAGAAATGAACCTCGCCTCCTAACCTTTCGGGAAAGACTCAAGACATGGCTTTTCAGGCAAGCCTTCCCGAACTCCACCTAACACGCACCATCAATAAATTCTCTGCTCAGAAGCTGTATATATTGTATATACAGGTGGCCCGCCGCTCAGGCGGCGCGTGTTATAGCCCCCCCTGGCAGCAGCTTCGCCGTTTCCCCCGCCGTTTCCTCCTTCCCCTTTGCCAACTGTTAACTAGTCTTAACCTCATTCACTACATCTATGCAGACGATGTTCAGATTCTTATTCCCATAACAGAATCTATTAACAAAGCCATCGCACTTTGGAACAACAGCTTACAAGCCATCACTAATCTCCTCAACAGTCTAAGCATGAGATCTTATTAAGAAACTCACATTATCCTCAACAAATTCTTACTCCTAGCAAAACCTCTACCAAGTACACAGGGGTCTGTATTTTGATAGCCCAGCGCTTGCTGTTTGAATATCGCTCTTGCCATACCGACCCGCAGGGACCACCTAGGGACACAAGCTGTGGAGGAAAAGAAACTAACCAGGATTCCCTCAGTAACGGCGAGTGAAGAGGGAAGAGCCCAGCGCTGAATCCCCGCCTGTCCGGCGGGCGCGGGAAATGTGGCATACGGAAGACCGCCCCCCCAGCGCCGCTCGGGGGCCCAAGTCCTTCTGATGGAGGATCAGCCCGCGGACGGTGTTAGGCCGGTAGTGGCCCCCGGCGCGCCGGGACCGGGTCTTCTCTGAGTCGGGTTCTTTGGGAAATCAGCCCAAAGCGGGTGGTAAACTCCGTGTAAGGCTAAATACTGGCACGAGACCGATCAAACAGCTAGTAGCAATAGGAATCTCTGGATTGGCGCTCGCCTGGTTCAAATTGTTTCTAACCAACAGAGGTTATAAGGTAAAAATCCAGAACAAAGAATCACCACGCCACGACTCGGCCATCGGAGTCCCACAAGGTTACTCTTTATCCCCTACACTCTTTAATATTTACCTCCTACCACTCTGCCGACTCCTTACCAACCTCAATTTAATACACTTTCTCTATGCAGACGACATCCAGATCCTGATCCCCATCAAAGAATCATACTCAAAAACCCTCGAATACTGGGATTCCTGTCACCTAGAAATCAAAAGCCTCCTCAACAGCCTAAATCTGGTACTAAACTCCTCTAAAACTGAAGTATTACTCATAACTCCTGACAACAATCTCACAGCTTGTCTCCCAACCAACCTACAAACTACTCATGTGAGGGATCTAGGTGTGCTAATCGACAATAAACTGAACTTCAAAGCCCACATCAATAAAACCACCAAAAGACTGCTTCTCTAAACTGCAAGTTTTAAAAAGGATAAGACCACTCTTCCACGCGAAAGACTTCAGAACCATCCTCCAAGCCCTCATTTTCTCTAAATTAGACTACTGCAACTCTACATTACTTGGACTCCCTTCCTCATACACAAAACCACTCCAAATGGTTCAAAACGCAGCAGCCCGTCTACTAACAAACACTAGGAAAAGAGACCACATTTCCCCAGTCCTAAAAGACCTCCACTGGTTACCAATTCAGTTCAGAGTCATTTACAAATCCATCACCTTGATATACAAAATCATTCACCAACACACCATAATCGACCTACAAATTCCTCTCCGTTTATTCAAATGCACAAGACCGACCAGGGAAGCCTACAGAGGATGCAATGCCGGTATAAATAAATAAAATAAATAAATAAAATCAATAAGTATGTAAGGGAAAGTTGAAAAGAACTTTCAAGAGCGAGTTCAAAAGGGCGGGAAACCGTTAAGAGGTAAACGGGTGGGGTGGGGTCCGTGCAGTCCGCCTGGAGGATTCAACCCGGCGGGTTCGGTCGGACCGGGGTTTCGGCGGATCCCCCACCCCTTTCGCGGGGGGTGGGGGGGGGGGGCGGGAAACGCCTCCCGGACGGCCCCGGCCCCCACAGGGCGCATTTCCTCCGTGGCGGTGCACCGCGACCGGCTCCGTGTCGGCTGGGAAGGCCCAGGGGGGGCAGGTGGCCCGCTGCTCCGGCGGCGCGTGTTATAGCCCCCCCTGGCAGCAGCTTCGCCGTTTCCCCCGCCGTTTCCTCCTTCCCCTTTGCCAAGTGTTAAGTAGTCTTAACCTCATTGACTACATCTATGCAGATGATGTTCAGATTCTTATTCCCATAACAGAATCTATTAACAAATCCATCGCACTTTGGAACAACAGCTTACAAGCCACCACTAATCTCCTCAACAGTCTAAACCTGGTCCTCAATGCCTCTAAGACTGAACTCCTCTTCATTTCCTCCAACCAAGAAAACCTCCCATCTCAGATCCATCACAAACACCTTCTCACCCACACTCATGTGAGAGACCTTGGAGTAATTATAGACAACCGTCTTCACCTAAAGAATATGATCCAAGCCACAACTATAAGATATAAGATTATATCTTAATGGGCCTCGACAAAGGAAACTCTTTCCTATTGATCTTGTTAGACCTTTCCGCAGCGTTCGACACGGTCAACCACGCCCTCCTCCTAAACCAGCTTTCATCCATAGGAATCAGCGGCACCATCCTATCCTGGTTCAAAACGTTTCTCAGTAACAGAGGTTACAAAGTTAAACTCCAAAACAAGGAATCCTCAAGATTTGACTCTGTCATAGGAGTCCCTCAAGGTTCTTCATTATCTCCGACCCTATTTAATATCTATCTTCTTCCTCTCTGCCAACTTCTTACTGACCTCAATCTAAAGTACTTCCTTTACGCAGATGATATTCAAATCATCATCCCTATCAAAGACACATACTCTAAAACTCTTGACTACTGGGAAACATGCCACCAGAAAATCAAACAAGTACTAAACAACCTACACCTCATCTTAAACTCATCCAAGACAGAAATCCTACTCATCTCTCCTGAAAACAATATCTCCAACACTACTCTTCCCACCAACCTACCTACCACACAAGTTAGAGACTTAGGAGTGATAATAGACAACCGGCTAAACTTCAAGGCACATATCAACAAAACAACCAAAGACTGCTTCTATAAACTCCAGGTTCTGAAGAGGATAATACCTCTTTTCCATGCTCAAGACTTCAGAACGATCATCCAAGCAGTCATTTTTGCAAAATTAGACTACTGCAATTCCCTATTGCTAGGTCTGCCCTCATCCTATTCCAAACCACTACAGATGGTTCAAAATTCAGCAGCCCGATTACTAACAGGCGCAAGAAAGAGAGACCACATATCTCCCATTCTGAAAGAGTTACATTGGCTACCCGTCCACTTCCGTATCATGTATAAAGCCATATGTGTCATCTTCAAAACTATTCATCAACGCATCTTATGCACTTCAGCTGATGACAAAGGAATTGGAAAATCTCTCAGAAATAAGAATACGTGTGGGAACACAAGGTCTGGATGAACAGGCACATCATTCGAGGACAGAGGTCAATCCCAGCTAGGGACACAAGGCCTGGATGAAGAGGCACATCATTTGAGGACAGAGGTCAATCCCACCTAGGGACACAAGCCGCGGAGTAAAAGAAAATAACTAACCAGGATTCCCTCAGTAACGGCGAGTGAAGAGCCCAGCGCCGAATCTCCGCCACTCCGGGTTCGGGGATCTGAACCCGACTCCCTTTCGATCAGCCGAGGACGACGGAGGCCATCGCCCGTCCCTTCCGAACGGCGCTCGCCTATCTCTTAGGACCGACTGACCCATGTTGAACTGCTGTTCACATGGAACCCTTCTCCACTTCAGCCTTTAAGAAGAATGCTTAGTCTGTTTAAAAAAAGAAAATGAACGGACCCACTCTGAAGGACAATGCTCAGTCTGTTTAAAATAAGAAAATGAACAGACCCACTCAAGGACAATGCTGCTCACTCTGTTTAAAATAAGAAAAAGTTGTAAACACGGAACTCTCCGACTACATTGAAGACAATAAAATTCTATTCCCCTCACAATACGGATTTCGCAAATCTTTGAGTGCAGAATCCCTACTCATCTCCATGTCAGATTTTATTTTAATGGGCCTTGACAAAGGTCAATCATTCCTCCTAATTCTACTTGACTTATCAGTGGCCTTTGATACGGTCAACCACTCCATTCTCACATCCTTGCTGGCTTCTATAGGTATCTCAGGCTACGCACTCTCATGGTTTAAATCTTTTCTCGCCAACAGAGGCTTCAAGGTTAAGATTCAGAACAAAGAATCACCATGAATGGACTCATCCATAGGTGTCCCCCAGGGCTCCTCGCTGTCGCCCACGTTTTTCAACATTTATCTCTTACCAATCTGCCAACTCCTCTCCAACCTTTACCTCAAACACTTCCTTTACGCCGACGATATCCAGATCGTGATACCCATTAAAGAGTCTTTTACGAAAACATTGGATTACTGGGAAACTTGCCTCCTTGAAATTAAACACCTCTTATCCAACCTAAACCTAGTTTTAAACTCCTCCAAAACCGAACTGCTGCTTATCTCCCCAGACAACAACAACTCCATCTCAAATCTTCCAGCTATCCTTACTACCACACATGTGAGAGACCTAGGAGTATTAATCGACAACCGGATGAACCTCAAAGCTTCTATCAACAGAACCACCAAACTTCTATCAACAGAACTACCAAACTCAGACATAAGATTGGACTCCTTTGATTCGACCCACACTTTAGAGGTAGAATCGTTGATAAAAAGAATGAAACCTTCGACCCACCCGCTGGACCAAATACCTTCCAAATTACTGATTCTCATACCAGAATACATATCCAAATATCTAGCTGATATCATCAATTGTTCCCTTACACAAGGAACATTCCCGGACGCTCTCAAATTGGCCACGCTCAAACCCATACTCAAAAAATCCAACCTGGACCCAGAAGACTTCAATAATTACCGTCCCATATCAAATCTCCCATTTGTAGCTAAGATCATGGAGAAAATTGTAAATAAGCAACTTTCAAATTACCTAGAAGACCACAATATACTTCACACGTCACAATATGGTTTCTGAAAAGAACACAATACGGAAACCCTCCTCACCTCCCTCCTGGATCAACTATTTATTGGTTTTGATAAAGGACAGTCGTTTCTCCTAGCTCTCCTCGACATCTCTGCAGCTTTTGATACGGTAAATCACAATATCCTTCTAAACCGGCTCTCAGACATAGGAATTACAGGTTCAGCCCTCAGATGGTTCGAATCTTTCCTCAGTAATAGAGGCTATAAGGTAAAAATTAAAAACATGGAATCACCTCATACTAATGCTCCTTTTGGCGTCCCCCAGGGCTCCTCCCTATCACCCACACTGTTTAATATCTACATTCTCCCCTCTGCCACCTACTTTCAAACCTCAAACTCAAATTTTATATTTACGCAGATGACCTTCAAATTTTAATCCCTATATCCAAATCACTGGACTCAACACTCAGGTTATGGAACTCTCATCTACAAACTATAAACCATTACTTATCCAGCCTCAACCTCGTGCTCAACACCTCTAAAACCGAACTCTTACTAATTACTCCAGAAGGTAGTCCCATACTTCTCCAATCACAAAATATTCCACATATATCACACGCCAGAGATCTTGGAGTCTTAATCGACAGTCACCTGAACCTAAAGCATTTTATAAAACACACTACTAAGGAGTGCTTTTACAAGTTACAAGTACTCAAAAAACTCAAACCGCTCCTATTCCACTACGATTTTAGATCCGTCCTCCAAGCCATTCTGTTCTCCAAGATCGACTATTGCAATTCCATTCTGCACGGTCTTCCAGCCTCTACCATTAAACCTCTCCAGCTGCTACAAAATGCAGCGGCAAGAATTTTGACAAATACCAATCGGAGAGAGCATATTTCTCCTATTCTAAAAGATCTCCACTGGCTCCCAGTAAACTTCCGGATCCTTCATAAATCTCTCACAATCATTCATAAAAATATCCACCATCAGACTCCGCTTGATCTGTCTCATCCTCTCAGACTGCACTCGACAGCCAGGCCTTTAAGGGATGCCTACAAGGGATCTTTACACGTTCCTACAATCAAATTAGTGCACCACGCAAACATCAGAGACCGATCATTCTCTACCGCAGGCCCTTCCATGTGGAACGCCATGCCTCCAGACCTCAGACTGGAGACTTGTCTAACAACTTTTAAAAAGAAACTAAAGACATGGCTGTTCAGCCAAGCCTTCCCCACTACAAACCCCATTGCCTGATCTAGAATTGTCCACCACTCACCATTGTAAACAATATTTTCCATACTTTTCTTGCATAATATCCATTAAAGAGGTTGGCCCCTTGCCTCCTCTTCTGTATATAGTATTTATTTATTTTATTTCACTTTATATATTTATTGTTCCGTTCACCCCTTCTTTATTTTCCTACTCCAAGTTAAGGCTTCCTTGTTATAATGTAACTGTATGCTCCGTATCTCTTGTTGATTGGTTAATTTTATATTATGCTTAGTTCATTGTAAACCGAGTTGATTTGATTTGTATCAAGAAAGTCGGTATATAAAAGCCTTAATAAATAAAATAAATAAATAAATTGTTTTCATAAACTCCAAGTACTGAAAAGAATCAGACCGTTCTTCCATCTCCAGGATTTCAGAACTATTCTACAAGGCATCATTTTCTCTAAGATCGATTACTGTAACTCTATCTTTCTAGGCCTCCCTTCCTCCTACACTAAACCTCTTCAGATGATACAGAATGCTGCTGCATGACTACTGACAAACTCTAGGAGAAGGGACCATATAACTCCAATCCTCAAAGATCTCCATTGGTTGCCTATTCATTTCAGAATCCTTTACAAATCTCTTTCCATAATATACAAAACCATCCATCAACACACCCCACTCGATCTACAAGTCCCTCTCCAAATTTATAAATCCTCCAGACCAACTAGAGATGCACTCAGAGGATCTCTTCAAGTACCCACTGCCAAAACTTCCAGACACATCACATTAAGAGATCGGGCTTTCTCAACAGCCGGCCCCCCTTTATGGAACTCAATCCCTCCGGACCTCAGACAAGAACCTAGCCTCCCAACCTTCAGAAAAAGACTTAAGACCTGGCTGTTTAAACAAGCAAGGGGAGGAGGAATAGCCTAGTGGAGGAATAGCCTAGTGGTTATTCCTAGAGGTTATAGCCTAGAGGAGGAATAGCCTAGTGGTTAATGCAGTGGACTATGAACCAGGAGACCAAGGTTCAAGTCCTGCTGTCACTCCTTGTGACGTTGGGCAAGTCACTTTACCCTACATTGCCTCAGGTACAAAAACTTAGATTGTAAGCCCTCTGGGGATAGAGAAATACCTACAGTACCTGAATGTAAACCAGTGTGATGTCTCAATTGAGATGAATGTTGGTATATAAAAATAATAAATAAATAAATAAATAAGCATTCCCAGACACTAGCTAATCTCATACCATCAACTATACATCATACAGCCTGTCCTACCCCTTCTTTTATGTAAATATCTACAGCTAATGTTTAGCTAATGTAAATATCTTTATCGTTCGAATATCTTTATGCGACCCAAGTCGCATAAAGAGGAGTTTTATTCCTCGTTAAACACACGTTTAACTAATGTGCAGGAAGGCTTATGCATTATAGGGGGAGATTCCAATATTACTCTTCAGCCCAACCTGGACAACTCAGCTGGGTGAAGAACTGATTCTAAACAGGCCAGGAAATCCCTGAGAGCCCTTATGAATAGCCTGGGCCTCATGGATGCATGGCGCTCTAGATATCCATCTTGCAGAAACTATACGTTCTACTCTCACCCGCACGACAGCTACTCACGCATTGACATGTTTATGTATATATTTGGTCTTAATAAAAAGGGTAAATATAAAAAAAAAACAACACTTGTGGGAACACAAGGCCTGGAGGAACAGGTACATCATTCGAGGACAGAGGTCAATCCCAGCTAGGGACACAAGGCCTGGATCAACAGGCTGGCACAGCAATGGAGTTAAAACACAAGTAGGAACACAAGGCCTGGATGAACAGGCACATGAACTAGGTTAAAACACCTGTGGGAACACAAGGCCTGGATGAACGGGCACAGCAATGGAGGTATAACACTTGTAGGAACACAAGGGCTGCACAGTAGACGCCGGTCAGGCACAGCGATTCATGTCAAGAACATGTGCTGCAGTGCTTACATTATCTTGAGCATAGGAGGCAATTGGAGCTGCTGCAAGGCTTTGAATAGCTTTTATTCATCTTGCCATTCACAAGGAAAATCTGGAAAGCCAAGCAATGGCAGGTTTACTTTCAAGAACACTAGCATTTCCATCAAGTCTGGTGACAGCCTTGAGTGGTGAGGGCTCATGATTTCCCCTGTCATTGAAAAGACACGTTCACTGGGCACACTGGTTGGTGGACATGACAGATATCCTTCAGCCACTTTGGCTAGGTGTGGCCAGACAGTGGACTTGTGTGCCCAATATGCCAGCGGATCTGTCTGCGTGTTCTCTATCGGCTCTGAGAGATACCGTGTCACTGACAGCTGTGCTGCTGTCTCCTCCTGTGCTTGGGAGGGCTGAGAGTCACTCAATCCAGTTACTTTCTCTCTCGCCCATTGCACAACTGATGTATCTTTATGGCCAACATGCCTTGGGTGTTCTGACATGGAGGAGGAGGTATTAATAATAGTATCTGTCACTGACACAGTGCTTCTCCTGCCAGGGCTAGCAGCAGCACAACTCTGTGACGTGCCTGCTGTTTCCACCTCTGCTTGAAGCCTAATCTGTCTCCGCCTATTGTGCTCCTGTTCACGGACCTTTGCTAACAACAGCTCCTTCACATATGACAGACAATTGGTCTGTAGGGCGAGTTTACCTTTCACACGGGGATCACAGACAGAGGCGAGCATGTATGTGCTGTCCTCTGTTAAAGGCCTTAATCTGTCTTTCACCTGCTGCTGCAAAACGTCCACACACTGCAGCACCTCAGCAGTCATTCCCTCTTGCCATTTAAAGCCCTCCAAATGGTCATCCAGGAATTTCACTATAGGGATGATGTCAGCCAAGGTGGAACTTCTGGAACTCAGCTCCTCCGTGACATCCTTGAAGGGCTGCAGGATTTTTACCAGCTGACTCATGACTAACCAATCGTGATGCCCTAGGGGATTCTGCACACCTATGTCTATTGTACCAGAAAGTTCATGAAGGGGTGTCTGCAGCTCCAGTAACCTCTCCAGCATCATAAAGGTGGAATTCCACCGGGTGGCAACGTCTTGAATGAGACGCTTCCGAGGCATATCCAAATCAGTCTGCTTTTCTCGGAGAACCTGCCCCGCCCTGACACTTCTGTGGAAGTGTGCTGCTATGTTCCTGCACTTGTGTATTAACCTACGCAGGTATTCAGTCTCCTTGTCCTTGCACTCCAAGCCCAGACCTGACTTCACTACCAGATGCAGAGTGTGTGCAAAACATCGGATGTTCTTAAACCGCCCATCGCTTATTGCCTTAACCATGTTTGCACCGTTGTCTGTGACAAAAAAGCCTGCCCGCGTTTTACTGTCTCGCTGGTGTACTTGCCAGCTCGCCAGCATCTTTCTGATGCATGCTAGAATATTGGCAGCGGTATAGGCATGGTCCGTCAGGTGGGTGTGCAGTAAAGCCCACCTCCACCCTGATGCTTGTTCAGTAATAGAGCTGCTGGCTGCCCCTGCCTCTGCCATGTCCCACCAGTGTGCTGTCAGAGAGAGGTAAGAGTGTGCAGCGTTCATGGCGGTCCAGATATCGCAGGTGAAATGCACTCTTCCGTCTGCCTTACCTAGCAGTGCTTGCAAGCGACTGAGACAGTGCTTGTACAGGCTGGGAATGACCTTTCTACTAAATGTGGTTCTGGAGGGGACTTTGTAATTTGGAAGTACGACCTCAAAAAACGTTTGAAACCCACATTCTTCACTAACTGCAGGTGCTGGTCATCAAGGGCAATCATTTCCCCAATGCTCCTGGTTACAACTTTTGAGGCTGCCTGCCTCCTACCCCGGGATAGCGTTACCGCACTCCACCCCATTTCCTCCATGGTGCATTGTCGCTTCTGCCACGTGTCAGTGGGTTGCTGGCCTGCCGCCTGACTGCTAGAAGGGTATGAGGGCGTGGGCTGACTCTGCTGCTTTCCTATCACTGCACCCTGGTTGGAAGGGTAAGGGGTCCCCCGACGGAAACTGGCACCATCCCCAGATGGCAGTAATCTTGTGGGGTGTTGCCTCTTTATATGATGCTCCATGCCAAAATTTGATAAATGTCCCATTTGCTTGCCTCTGCTAATATCCCTGGCACAGTAATTACACCGAGCATAACGCGGGTCTTCCGTCACTTTAAAATGTGCCCAGATCGCAGATTTCTTTTGTGATCCTCCTCTCTTTCCCACCCTGGGGGTGGATGGTGGCACTGGAGTTGAGGTACTACTGGGTGTGGGTGGTGCACCCACTGCACCCGGCGAAGCAATGCCAGCGGGGGCAACAGTCACCCTCTGTCTCCCTTCTGACAGCTCTTCCTCCTCCTCGATATCAGTGGAATGTCTCCCCTGCCGCAGAATTCTGGAGGTGGAGGCTAAAACAGGACTAACTGACAATTCTACCGAAGATTGCTCAGGTACTACATCTTCCGTTTCTGATGAGAATCCCATCCAAGAAGATTCTTCTTCTGAATCAGAAGCTAACAGTGCCAGCGCTACCTTGTCACCACGAAGTTTTGCAGGACACTTCTGTCCCCTGGCTGCTCTTGGGTGTGTAACTTTTGTCTGGCTAGACTCTGCCTCCTCTTCACTCTCCTCCAAAACTACAGGGCCAGAAACACATGGTGGCGATAGCAAAGTTTCATGGTCTGATTTCTTTTTTTTTGCCATGGAACTGCCATCCCCTACAAAGACGTGTGATTGCGACAGTTGCCTTTTTAGCTGTACTGGTGGTGTTGCACTGGTGTCTTTTGCGGTGCCTCCGCTGCCATTCCCACTAAGTCCCTTGCATCTCTCTTTCCCTGACATTATGGATTTAATGTCAATGAGTACTAGTGGTAACACTGCCCACTGTCCCACAATAATAATGTTCAGTCTGTTTAAAATAACAAAATGAACAGACCCACTCAAGAATGCTCAGTCTGTTTAAAATAACAAAATGAACAGACCCACTCAAGAATGCTCAGTCTGTTTAAAATAACAAAATTTAAAAGAGCCGCTCAAGGACAATGTTAAGTCTGTTTAAAAATAGCAAATTCAACAGACTGGCTGAAGGCCAATGTTCACTCTGTTTACAATGCCCACTGCCTGCCTGGCAATGCACTGAATGTCTCTGTTTGTGTGCAGTCCACACACAAGTCACTTAGATATGAGGCAGAGCACTGCCAGCCGTGGCACTGCCCCACCCAGCTCAGAACCACTCAAGGACAATGTTAAGTCTGTTTAAAAATAGCAAATTCAACAGACTGGCTGAAGGCCAATGTTCACTCTGTTTACAATGCCCACTGCCTCACTGCCTGCCTGGCAATGCACTGAATGTCTCTGTGTGTGTGCAGTCCACACACAAGTCACGTAGATATGAGGCAGAGTACTGCCAGCTGTGGCACTGCCCCACCCAGCTCAGAACCACTCAAGGACAATGTTAAGTCTGTTTAAAAATAGCAAATTCAACAGACTGGCTGAAGGCCAATGTTCACTCTGTTTACAATGCCCACGGCCTCACTGCCTGCCTGGCAATGCACTGAATGTCTCTGTCTGTGTGCAGTCCACACACAAGTCACGTAGATATGAGGCAGAGTACTGCCAGCCGTGGCACTGCCCCACCCAGCTCAGAACCACTCAAGGACAATGTTAAGTCTGTTTAAAAATAGCAAATTCAACAGACTGGCTGAAGGCCAATGTTCACTCTGTTTACAATGCCCACTGCCTGCCTGGCAATGCACTGAATGTCTCTGTTTGTGTGCAGTCCACACACAAGTCACGTAGATATGAGGCAGAGCACTGCCAGCCGTGGCACTGCCCCACCCAGCTCAGAACCACTCAAGGACAATGTTAAGTCTGTTTAAAAATAGCAAATTCAACAGACTGGCTGAAGGCCAATGTTCACTCTGTTTACAATGCCCACTGCCTGCCTGGCAATGCACTGAATGTCTCTGTTTGTGTGCAGTCCACACAGAAGTCACGTAGATATGAGGCAGAGTACTGCCAGCCGTGGCACTGCCCCACCCAGCTCAGAACCACTCAAGGACAATGTTAAGTCTGTTTAAAAATAGCAAATTCAACAGACTGGCTGAAGGCCAATGTTCACTCTGTTTACAATGCCCACTGCCTCACTGCCTGCCTGGCAATGCACTGAATGTCTCTGTCTGTGTGCAGTCCATACACAAGTCACGTAGATATGAGGCAGAGCACTGCCAGCCGTGGCACTGCCCCACCCAGCTCAGAACCACTCAAGGACAATGTTAAGTCTGTTTAAAAATAGCAAATTCAACAGACTGGCTGAAGGCCAATGTTCACTCTGTTTACAATGCCCACTGCCTGCCTGGCAATGCACTGAATGTCTCTGTTTGTGTGCAGTCCACACACAAGTCACGTAGATATGAGGCAGAGCACTGCCAGTGCCAGCCCTGGCACTGCCCACCCAGCACAACCCACTGAAAAACAATGCTCAGTCTGTTTAAAAATAGCAAATTCAACAGACTGGCTGAAGGCCAATGTTCACTCTGTTTACAATGCCCACTTCCTCACTGCCTGCCTGGCAATGCACTGAATGTCTCTGTTTGTGTGCAGTGCACACAGAAGTAGCTTGCTTTTACGTAGATATGAGGCAGAGTACTGCCAGCCGTGGCACTGCCCCACCCAGTCAAGGACAACATTTTTTTTTTTTTTTTTGCCTAACACAAAATCTGTTCTGTGTTGTCTATCAAATCTGGTTCTGGTTCTGGCTCTGTTCTGTGTTGTCTATCAAATCTGGTTCTGGTTCTGCTTCTATTTCTGCTTGCCTGCGCCTGCCACCCAGCCCACCTCCCCAGAGAATCGCTGACAATGTCCGTCAGCCCTCATGCTGCTGCTGCTTTTATAGTGCTGGCTCGTCAGGAAATCCTCAGAGAAGCACTGAATGACAGCGCGATTCGCTGCATTCAGTGCTTCTCTGAAAACGTGAATGCAGATTCACTGCGTTCCGGTATCCATGCCGACCTGTCCAACCCTTACCTGTGAGTCACTGCGACTCACAGGGAGGGGTCAGACAGGTTGGCATGGTTACCGCAGGGGCGCCGCCATTTTGAGGTAAGCCGGGGCTCCGAGCTCGCAGCTAATGGCGGCGAGAAAGCACGCGCATCGCGGTTCGACGTATTCAACATAGGTATGTCGAATAAGTTGGAAATCCGCTCGTATACGCTCATCTTTTTTTTAAGTTAAAAAACAAATATAAGTTGCGTTTTGCATTTAAGTTCAAAACGAATGCACACCCCTACTGGATGTGCATTGAAAGTGAAGTATGCCTTGAAAGTCACATTAACTATCATCAAATATTGAAAAGCCTAATAATTGGTAATTGAATAAGCCTAATAATTGGTAATACCTATAGCCCATGAACCCATCCCTGTTTGGTGTTTTTTTTTTGTTTGTTTGTTTTCTTTTTTTAATTGGGAGATGGCAGCCCTCCATCCTTCCGCTCCGTGAAGGTGGAACACCAACCACTGGCCACTGCTGCAGGCATATTGTTATACAATTGAGAAGTGTGAAGGCTCACACAATTCCTGTACCTGATTACAGCAGATTGCAGTTCCATCATTTATGACTCAGTATTGTGCATATCTATAATGTATTCAAGTTGGGCCTACATGTATTTCAATTTCTGGCTCTACTTACCTGGCTAATACATTATTACAATATCTGCCTTTGTGCCCTCTACTGTACACACTCCTCTGGGAAAGTGAACTCAGGACCTTTCATATCACCACTAATAATAATATTATATGATGCACTTATATGTCTGAAAATTTTATCCCCATCCTATTCAGATTTGCTCCACATATGGTCACACTCTAAAACAGCTGGAAGCATGTGTACCCAGTGAATGTTTCCCTCTTTCTGCTCATCCTGATTCATCCTCTAAGGCACTTTCAGGCCGATATAGTACAGTGCGCTCCAGCGGAGCGCACTGTTAACCCGCGTTTGGATGGGCGTTTTCGACGCACCAGTTTATCCCTTATTCAGTAAGAGCTAATAGTCCGTAAAAAACGTGCGTCCAACCCCTCTGAAACTAATAGTGCCCACAACATGCAAATGCATGTTGATGGCCCTATTAGTTATTCCCACTCGATTCAGTAAGTAAAATGTGCAGCCAAGCCGCACGTTTTACTTTCAGAAATGAGCGCCTACCCAAAGGTAGGCGTTAATTTCTGCCAGCACCGGGAAAGTGCACAGAAAAGCAGTAAAAACTAGGGATGTGCAGAGGGACACCATACGTTGCATTCGGGATTCGTATTCATCGGGGGGCAGATACGTTGCATTCGGCAAGGGGGCCCCCGATATGTTTATATGTTAATTCTTATTTGTTTCTCGGCTAACATTAAATTAACTACAACCCCCCACCCCCCTGACCCCCCCAAGACTTACCAAAACTCCCTGCTGGTCCAGCGGGAGGTCTGGGAGCCATCTCCTACACTCACACCCTCGGCTGCCAGTATTCAAAATCGCGCCGATAGCCTTTGACCTACTATGTCACAGGGGCTACTGGTGCCATTTGTCAGCCCCGTCACATGGTAGGAGCAATGGATGGCCAGCACCATCTTGTGATCCTACCATGTGACAGGGGCTGACCAATGGCACCGGTAGCCCCTGTGATATAGTAAGGGCAAAGGCTATCAACGTCATTTTGATTACTGGCAGCCGATGGCCTGCGTGCAGGAGATCACTCCCAGACCCCTGCTGGACCACCAGTGACTTTTGGAAAGTCTTGGGGGACCCACCTAACCCCCACAAGACTTGCCAAAAGTCCAGCGGGGATCCAGGAGCAACCTCCAGCACTCGGGGTGTCGGCTGCCAGTATTCAAAATGGCGCCGATAGCCTTTGCCCTTACTATGTCACAGGGACCGACCGTTGCTCCTGTGACATAGTGAGGGCAAAGGCTATCGGCGCCATTTTAAATACTGACATCCGACGGCCCAAGGGCAAGAGATCGCTCTGGGACCCCCAGGGACTTTTGGCAAGTCTTGGGGGGGGGGGTGTCAGGAGGCCCCCCAAGCTGGCCAAAAATCCAGCAGGGGTCCAGCAGGGGTCCCAGAGCTATCTCCTGCACTTGGGCCGTCGGTTGCCAGAATTCAAAATGGCGCCAATAGCCTTTGCCCTTACTATGTCACAGGGGCTACCAGTGCCCCATTGGTCGGCCCCTGTCACATGGTAGGAGCACAAGATGGCGCCGGCAGCCGACGGAGGGAGGGCAGGAGTCACTCCGAGACCCCCGCTGGACCACCAGGGAATTTAGGCAAGTCTTGGGGGGGGGGTTGTTTAAAATTGCCATTTCGACGGTTGAATGATTCAGCTGTGATTCGTTGTATTCGTGGGAAATCGTGATACGTTTCACGACGCAATGAATACAACGAATCCGGCCATATACGTTGTGGATTCATGATACGTTGCAAATGAATGCACACCCCTAGTAAAAACTGCTTTTCTGTATATCCTTCGACTTAATATCATGGCGATATTAAGTCGGAGGTCCCAAGAGTAAAAAAAAATTAAAAATTAAAAAAAAAAATTAAAATCAGCCCGTGGCTCGCGGGTTGAAAACCGGACGCTCAATTTTACCGGCATCTGGTTTATGAACCTGTGGCTGTCAGCAGGTTTGAGAACCGACGCCGGCAAAATTGAGCATCGGCTGTCAAACTGGCTGACAGCTGCCGCTCCTGACAAAAAAGAGTGGGTACTCTTTTTACCACGGGCCCTCATTTGCATGCGGGCCGATACTAAATTGCGTGCACAGGAGAGTGGCCTCTGCGTATGCCGAGAGAGCGGGTACTCACCTTCTCTCCCGTGACTTTTACTGTATCGGCCCGCTTGACTTCTATCTGTACTCTTTCTATTTCTATTTCTGGCTGTACTTACCTCCTGTACTTACAATATATTGTACAGAATTACATATCATTGCATATTGTACCTGGCTATACTTACCTCCATGTATTGCAGTTCCACAATACTGAGTCATAAATGATGGAACTGCAACCTGCTGTGATCAGATACACTGCTGCAGGCATAGGGGTAGATTTTCAAACTGCGCAAATTGGCGTACTTTTGCTGGCGCATCAGGTGCAAACAAAAGTACGCGGGATTTTAGGAGATACGCGCGTAGCCGCGCCTATCCGCTAAATTCCTGGATCGGCGCGCGCAAGGCTATCGATTCCGTATAGCCGGCGCGCGCCGAGCCACGCAGCCTACCCCCGTTCCCTCCGAGGCCGCTCCGAAATCGGAGCGGTCTCGGAGGGAACTTTCTTTTGCCCTCCCCTCCCCTTCCCCTCCCTTCCCCTACCTAACCCACCCGCCCGGCCCTGTCTAAACCCCCCCCTTACCTTTGTCGGGAGATTTACGCCTCCCGGAGGGAGACGTAAATCCCCGCGCGCCAGCGGGCCGCTAGCGCATTGGGACGTGACCTGGGGGCGGGTACGGAGGGCGCAGCCACGCCCCCAGACCGTCCCAGGCCATAACCCTGCCCCCAAAACGCAGCACCGACCGGGCCCACCCCCCGACACGCCCCCGACACGCCCCCCTCTGAAAACCCCGGGACTTACGCGAGTCCCGGGGCTCTGCGCGCGCCGGTAGGCCTATGTAACATAGGCGCACCGGCGCGCAGGGCCCTGCTCGCCTAAATCCGCCCGGATTTAGGCGGATTTAGGCGAGCAGGGCTCTTAAAATCCGCCCCATAGTGTAAAACAATATGCCTGCAGAAGTTTTAGTGAAACTGTACTTTGATGTGAAAAATGTCAAATACCTATAAAAATAGCTGTTAAAATGTAAAAGTAAGATATTTTAATTTGTATTGTAAGTAAATCTTAAGTTTTCTTTCAATTATAGAGCCTAATGCATAGTTGCCTAAAGCATAGAGCCTAAAGCATAGTTGTATAATTGCATGTTCTAGATGTTTGCTACGCCCAGCAGTTTGAATTGATTTTTAGATATTACTAAATTATATACAGTATGATATACAATACACATATACCTAACTTGATCTAATCAGGCCTGTATTACAACTACATCATTCTCTGTATAATATAATTTTGTGCAAAATGCTTGTACATGTCGTTGGTTATTCTTCCTGCTTGTGGTTACATACACTCAAGCCATTGTGCTCATTTGTTTGTACCTAAGGCAATGGAGGGTAAAGTGACTTGCCTAATTACAGCAGATGATTTGAAGCAGTCATCTGCTGTAATTATCTCACACATACACATAAAGACCTAAGTACTGCCTCTGTCAAATAAATGCTAAAACCAGCAACAGCAATCAGAATTATGTATTCTTCATGTGTACACATGGCCCTGACTTACTGCAATAATCTCACACAATACAGGGGCACAAAATGACCTAATTATAATCTTTGCCTTTGCCAAACAAACACTAAAACCAGCAAGAATATTTACACTAGATAAAGCAGATAGAAAGAGCAGAAGAGAGAAGGGGGGAACTGTGCTGAGTCACATGCAAGGCTTGAAATTGTTTTGAATTTTTTAAATATCCTTGCACATTTCAAATACAATATAACTATAACTCTACTGCACATTCTCCTTGGGAACTCTGGACCTTGAATGTCTTTCTGTAAGACAGCTGCATCATTCTATCTATAATATAATGATCTTGTAGATGTATTTATTTATTTTATTTATTTATTTATGCATTTGTTTGTAAGCTTTTATATACCAAAGTTTAGCAAAAGGCCTTCATTCCGGTTAATTTATTTATTTATTCTTCCAGTATATACATGGCCTAACTTACTGCAAAAATCTCACACAATACAGGGACACAAAATTAACTAATTACAGCCTTTGCCAAAATAAAAAGACTAAAATAAAAAACCATCAGGAGCAAATAGAACAAGGCAGATATAGAGAGAAAGAAGAGAGGTAAGAAAGGTTTGAACACTCTGTAATATTGAAACTTTGTGCAATATGCTTGTACATTACAAATACATTATTGCTGTATATGCCTTTTCTACATTCTCCCCTGAGAAAGTGAGCTAAGGACATTACCTGTCTTCACTAATAATAATATTATATGTTGAACTTCTGTGTCTGAAATATTTACCTTCCACCCTATTTAGATTTGCTCCACACATTCTAGAACAGCTGGTGGCACATGTGCCAGTGAATTTTCCCCTATCTCTGCTCATTCTGATTCATCTTCTGAGGCACTTTAACCTCTATCTGTACTCTATTTCTATTTCTGGCTATACTTACCTGGCATAGGAGCCTTGCACTGCAAAATTTAACACCTGGATGTCATTGGGAACAGATGTCCATCTACTATACTATATTATATAAATGAATAAATAAATAATACAAAGAAAAATAATTGTGAGCCAGCTTTGTAGCACATTTGTATATTGCTAATAAATCTTTCCAAATCTCTGCAAACAGAGCAAACTTATCAACTCTGTCTCTTGGCAGAAAGTTAGGCACACCCAGAAATTCCTTTGTGCTAGGGAACAAGGAGAAGAGAGAAAGGAAAAGATAAGGGGTTCCAAGCCAGAATGACAGTCATTAAAACGTACTCTGTAAATGGCAGAGGTTCAAGTCATGAGATGTCACAGGCTGACTTTGGATGGCAGCAAAATACAGTAAACAGTACTGTAATCAAGTATCACATGCATGAAACTTGCATGTGGTACTTGATAAGTGGCTCAAAATGGCTCAAAAACACAATTATAATTAAAAAAAAAAGTGATCTGTATAGGTAGCAGAGGATCTAAGCCATGAGATTCCACAGGCTGAAACAGGCTGTCAGTATAATATAGTAAATAGTACAGTACATGCATGAAAAGGGGTACAAAACATGAATTCAGCAGTTGATAAAGTAGTTCAAAGTAGCTAAAAAAAAAAAGACAAGATATCTGGCTAAGTAGCACTGTTATAATAAGGAAAAAAGGAAAAATCTTTCAGATAGGTGCATCTGGGGCAATCTCCTCCCTCCCTCCCACAATATCATAAGAAGGCCCTGTCGGCCTGTTCTCTTGTCACCACAAAAAATCATTTTTTTGGGAGCAGAGGCTCCCTGTGACAGTTTTTTATTTTTATGAGCCACCTGCCCCTCCCTTCCCTCTCACTTTCCTGCTAACAAGAGAAATAGTAGCAGGTACTCCTTTCCCCCAACCCTCCCCATCCTCCCAGGGCCTTATTTTTGTTTGCCAGGAGCAAGGGCCCCTCTGTCTCGCTCTGGCACTTCTAGCA
Organism: Rhinatrema bivittatum; assembly: GCF_901001135.1. Taxonomy (NCBI): domain Eukaryota; kingdom Metazoa; phylum Chordata; class Amphibia; order Gymnophiona; family Rhinatrematidae; genus Rhinatrema; species Rhinatrema bivittatum. The sequence continues at coordinate 495,173,844 of NC_042617.1, forward strand.
CTGCTCTACTTAGCATGAAGGTATGAAGGAAGGGAGAGGGCACGTAGATCCTAAAAATAGAAAACAAAAACTGGCACAGACCCCTGTCACATGGTAGGAGCAATGGATGGCCGGCGCCATCTTGTGCTCCTACCAAGTGACAAGGGCCGACCAATGGGGCACTGGTAGCCCCTGTGACATAGTAAGGGCAAAGGCTATCGGCGCCATTTTGAATACTGGCAGCCGACGGCCCGAGTGCAGGAGATCACTCCAGGACCCCTGCTGGACCACCAGGGACTTTTGGCAAATCTTGGGGGGGACTCCTGACCATGTGACATGGGCCGACCAATGGCACCAGTAGCCCCTATGACATAGTAAGGCAAAGGCTATTGGCGCCATTTTGAATACCGGCAGCTGACGGCCCGAGTACAGGAGATCGCTACAGGAGCCCCGCTGGACCACCAGGGACTTTTGGCAAGTCTTGGGGGGTCAGAAGGGTAGGGGTTTATTCGTTAGTGATACGTTGTATTTGTGGGGGTTCACTATACATTTCATGACCCCCACGAATACAACGACTATGGCATATGCATTGCGGATTGCCAATACATTGCAAACGAATGCACACCCCTACTAATTTTTAGAGATGTGCATTCGTTTATCATGAATTAGGCAATTTCAACGAAATTGCTTAATTTGTCGTGGGTCAGGGGCCCCGAACCCCGAAAATGATTTTCCTCGAATTACGAGGAAAATTAGTTTTTCGGGTTTGTATGGGGGGAGGGGCACATTTTATTGTTTTAAATAAAAAAACACCCCAAGCATTAAAATTTACTATAATACAACCCCCTTCCCACCATCCCAATCCCTCTCCAAGACTTACTAACATCCCTGGTGGTCCAGCGGGGTCCCACGAATGATTTCTCCCTCCGTGCTGTCGGGCTCTCTGGCCTGCCTCGCATCAAAATGGAGCCGATAGCCTTTGACCTACTATGTCACAGGGGCTACCGGTGCCATTGGTCAGCCCCTGTCACATGGTAGGAGCAATGGATGGCTGGCACCATCTTATGCTTGATTACTGGCAGCCGTTGGCCCGAGTGCAAGAGATCGCTCCCGGACCCCCACTGGACCACCAGGGACTTTTGGCAAGTCACATGGTAGGTGCATAAGATGGTGCCCGCCATCCATTGCTCCTACCATGTGACAGGGGCTGACCAATGGCACCGGTAGCCCCTGTGAAATATTAGGTCAAAGGCTATCGGCGCCATTTTGATGCGAGGCAGGCCAGAGAGCCCGACAACACAGAGGGAGAAATCGTTCGCGGGACACGCTGGATGCTGGACCACCAGGGATTTTAGTAAGTCTTGGGGAGGGATCGGGATGGTAGGGGGGTTTTTATTTAATGTATTATAGTACATTTTAATGCTTGGGGTGGATTTTTTTTAGCTTTGTTTTCCCGTGAGGTTTTTTGGGCCCATTTCATTTTTCCCCGTTTAGTTTTTGTTCCTTTTTCCAAAAAAACGAATCGAGGAAAAACAAACTTTACCCCGAAGCATCTGACTCAAAAAAATGACCCGGTAGAAATAAACGAAGCTCGTCTCTACTAATTATCCAACGAAGAATCATATTATCCGGCCACACAAGGCCGCATAACTTTAGATCTGCTCTGAAGTAGGTCTAAAGTGTTCCCCGCTAATCTATCTGATATACCTGATATTCGGCTAGGTTAGCCCGATATCTTAGCCCCTCTCCAGAATACACTCAAAATGTCCCCTTATCCATCTAAATTTTAGCCAGGTAACTAGTTACCTGGGTGCAATTTAGCCAGCTAAGGGCTATCCATCTAAATGACTTTTGAATATGGACCTCAGTGTTTATTGTGTGACATTCATATTATTAAGTGTTAACTTGGGCCAAAACAAGCCACTATTACAATGAGCTGTTTTGCTTACAATTTGCAAGCAGAAATGATGCAAAAGTTTGCAAACAGCTAATGCATAGTAATCGTATGCAAATACACTAATGCAGCTTGCCAAAAATCTAGCCATCTAAGTTATTTTTTAATGAATGATAGATAAGTGATCCTTGGGATATCAGGATGCCTCTCAAATGGCCACATGTCCTAAACCGCTTCCACTCCCTTTAACAGTGTAAATTACCCCCGGAGCTCTAGGCAGAGCCCCAGAGAGAGAGAGAGAGAGATGTGGGATGCTGAGGGAGGGAAAGGAGAGGGCTGAGAGTAGCGGAAGGGGTTGGTGGTAGGGATGTGCAGAGCAAAATTTTATGTTCATATTTTTTATGTCCGAAAGGGGGTCCCACTTGCGGCCAATATGGACATAAAAAAAATCCAATGAGTTGGGTATATGTACATATGTGCAAAAAAAAAATGTAAACCCCCTCACCCTCCTTAATCCCCCCCCCCAGACTTACCACAACTCCCTGGTGATCGAGCGAGGAGTGAGGACGTCATTTCTGCAATCCTTGGCAAGAAGCATGTGACGTCGGTGGCACGTCGAGTGACGCGGCGTCACGTGATTCCCGGCTCGTTCACGCCGGACGGCTCGTTCGGCCCAAAAAGAACTTTTGGCCAGCTTGGGGGGGCCTCCTGACCCCCCCAAGCTGGCCAAAAGTTCTTTTTGGGCCGAACGAGCCGTCCGGCGCGAACTCGCCGGGAATCACGTGGCGCCGCGTCACTCAGACGCGACGTCACGTGATTCCCGGCAAGTTCGCGCCGGACGGCTCGTTCGGCCCAAAAAGAACTTTTGGCCAGCTTGAGGGGGTCCCCCCAAGCTGGCCAAAAGTTCTTTTTGGGCCGAACGAGCCGTCCGGCGCGAACTTGCCAGGAATCACGTGACGTCGGCGTCACGTGATTCCCGGCTCGTTCGCGCCGGATGGCTCGTTCGGCCCAAAAAGAACTTTTGGCCAGCTTGGGGGGGCCTCCTGACCCCCCCAAGCTGGCCAAAAGTTCTTTTTGGGCCGAACGAGCCATCCGGCGCGAACGAGCCGGGAATCACGTGACGCCGGCGTCACTCGACGTGCCGCCGACGTCACATGCTTCTCGCCAAGGATTGCAGAAATGGCGTCCTCACTCCTCGCTCCATCACCAGGGAGTTGTGGTAAGTCGGGGGGGGGGGATTAAGGAGGGTGAGGGGGTTTATATTTTTATTTTGGCTCAACAATCACGATTTCCCACATATCGAACATATCTATGTTCGATATGTGGGAAATCCGATCGTTTATGTCGAATCAATTTTTTAAGTAAAAAAAAAATATGAGTTGCGTTTTACTAATGCGGTCAATCCGAATGCACACCCCTAGTTGGTGGTGAGGGAGAGAAAAAAAGGGGGAGAGAGAGAAGGGGAGCTGTATTATGCTCCCATTTACCTTCTCTCTCTCCTCTGCTATCAGCCCATTCCCCCTGCTCCCATCCTCTCTTTCCCATTCCCCTCTTCTCCCTTTGGCTCTTTTAGCTCCTCCTATCTCCAGCTCTTCTTGCTTTTAACCCTGATCCATCCTCTCTCCCAACCCCCTTCTTGCCCATTCTCCCACTCCTCCTCCTCCTCTTTCTCACTCTTCCTCTAGTCCCTACTTCCACCCACTTCCAACAAGAAAAAGGATAGAGACTCAGCAGCCACAATATAATACCCATATTATTCTGGGGCCGCTAAGCCTCTATAATTTTTCATTGAGGTTGGGTATTATGTTGGGTTCTTCCAAGCCTTCATTGACTTTCTTATGGAGGACTGATCTCTAGGGATGTGCATTCGGATTGACCGCATGTTTAAAACGCAACTCAAATTTTTTTTTTACTTAAAAAAATGATTCGACATAAACGATCGGATTTCCCACATATCCAACATAGATCTGTTGGATATGTGGGAAATCGCGATTGTTGAGCCAAAATAAAATTTAAACCCCCTCACCCTCCTTAATCCCCCCCCAGACTTACCACAACTCCCTGGTGATCGGGCGGGGAGCGGGGACGCCATTTCTGCACTCCTTGGCGAGAAGCATGTGACGTCGCGCCACGTCGAGTGACGCGGCGTCACTTGATTCCCGGCTCGTTCGCGCCGGACGGCTCGTTCGGCCCAAAAAGAACTTTTGGCCAGCTTGGGGGGACCTCCTGACCTCCCCAAGCTGGCCAAAAGTTCTTTTTGGGCCGAACGAGCCGTCCGGCGCGAACGAGCCTGGAATCACGTGACGTCGCGTCTGAGTGACGCGGCGCCACGTGATTCCCGGCTCGTTCGCGCCGGACGGCTCGTTCGGCCCAAAAAGAACTTTTGGCCAGCTTGGGGGGACCTCCTGACCTCCCCAAGCTGGCCAAAAGTTCTTTTTGGGCCGAACGAGCCGTCCGGCGTGAACGAGCCGGGAATCACGTGACGCCGCGTCTGAGTGACGCGGCGCCACGTGATTCCCGGCTCGTTCGCAGCCGGACGGCTCGTTCGGCCCAAAAAGAACTTTTGGCCAGCTTGGGGGGACCTCCTGACCTCCCCAAGCTGGCCAAGTTCTTTTTGGGCCGAACGAGCCGTCCGGCGCGAACGAGCCGGGAATCACGTGACACCGGCGTCACTCGACGTGCCGCCGACGTCACATGCTTCTCGCCAAGGATTGCAGACATGACGTCCTCGCTCCTCGCTCGATCGCCGGGGAGTTGTGGTAAGTCTGGGGGGGGGATTAAGGAGGGTGAGGGGGTTTAAATTTTTTTTTTGCACATATGTACATATACCCAACTCATTGAATTTTTTTTATGTCCATATTGACCGCAAGTGGGACCCACTTTCGGACATAAGAAATATGAACATAAAATTTTGCTCTGCACATCCCTACTGATCTCTCTCCTCTCCCCTCAGCCAAGTCATTTTTCTTGCTGCCCCAAGTCTCTTCCTCTCTCTCACCTATCACTACTAGTCCCTAGGGGTGTGCATTCGTTTTGACCGCATATGTAAAACGCTACTTATATTTTTTTTTTACTTAAAAAATTGATGAGGCGTATAAGAGCGGATTTCCAACGTATTCAACATAGCTATGTTGGATACGTTGAACCGCCATGCGCGCGCTTTCTCGCTGCCATTAGCTGCGAGCTCGGAGCCCCGGATTACCTCAAAATGGCGGCGCCCCTGCGTTAACCATGCCAACCTGTCTGACCCTTTCCTGTGAGTCGCAATGACTCACAGGAAAGGGTCGGACAGGTCGGCATGGATACCGGAACGCAGCGAATCTGCGTTCACGTTTTCAGACAAGCACTGAATGCAGCGAATCGCGCTGTCATTCAGTGCTTCTCTGAGGATTTCCTGACGAGCCAGCACTATAAAAGCAGCAGCAGCACGAGGGTTCACGGACATTTTCAGCGATTGTGTGGGGAGGTAATGGGTGGTAGGCTGAGACAGGCTGAGACAGGCTAGAAAGCAGAACCAGATTTGATAGACATTACAACACAGAACAGATTCTGTGTTAGGCTAAGAAAAAAAACAACTGAACATTGTTATTGACAATATTGAGTGAGTTTGTTCCTTTTATGCTGTGAAGTGCTAGGGCACTGGCAGGCAGTACTCTGCCTCATATCTACTTAAAAGGAAGCTAGTTCTGTGTGCACTGCAGTGCACACACACAGACACATTCAGTGCATTGCCAGGCAGGCGGTGAGGCAGTGGGCATTGTAAAGAGACTGAACATTGGTCTTCAGTGAGTCTGTTCAATTTGCTATTTTTAAACAGACTGAACATTGTTATTGGGTGAGTCTGTTCCTTTTATGCTGTGAAGTGCTAGGGCACTGGCAGGCAGTACTCTGCCTCATATCTACTTAAAAGGAAGCTAGTTCTGTGTGCACTGCAGTGCACACACACAGACACATCAGTGCATGGCCAGGCAGGCAGGAGGCAGTGGGCATTGTAAAGAGACTGAACATTGGTCTTCAGTGAGTCTGTTCAATTTGCTATTTTTAAACAGACTGAACATTGTTATTGAGTGAGTCTGTTCCTTTTATGCTGTGAAGTGCTAGGGCACTGGCAGGCAGTACTCTGCCTCATATCAACTTAAAAGGAAGCTAGTTCTGTGTGCACTGCAGTGCACACACACAGACACATTCAGTGCATTACGAGGCAGGCAGTGAGGAAGTGGGCATTGTAAAGAGACTGAACATTGGTCTTCAGTGAGTCTGTTCAATTTGCTATTTTTAAACAGACTGAACATTGTTATTGAGTGAGTCTGTTCATTTTATGCTGTGAAGTGCCAGGGCTGGGAGTACTCTGCCTCATATCTACTTAAAAGCAAGCTAGTTCAGTGTGTAGTGTACTGCACAAACACAGACACATTCAGTGCATTGCCAGGCAGGCAGTGAGGCAGTGGGCATTGTAAAGAGACTGAACATTGGTCTTCAATGAGTCTGTTCAATTTGCTATTTTTAAACAGACTGAATATTGTCCTTGAGTGGTTCAGTGCTGGGTGGGGCCAGGGCTGGGAGTGCTGTCCCTCATATCTACTTGACTTCTGTGTGCACTGCGCACACACACAGACACATTCAGTGCATTGCCAGGCAGGCAGTGAGGCAGTGGGCATTGTAAACAGAGTGAAGATTGGCCTTCAGCAAGTCTGTTCAATTTGCTATTTTTAAACAGACTGAGCATTGTCGTTGAGTGGGTCTGTTAAATTCTGTTATTTTAAACAGACTGAGCATTCTTCTTGAGTGGGTCTGTTAATTTTGTTATTTTAAACAGACTGAGCATTGACCTTCAGAGTGGGTCCGTTCATTTTCTTATTTTAAACAGACTGAACATTATTACTGTGGGACAGTGGGCAGTGTTACCACTAGTACTCATTGACATTAAATCCATAATGTCAGGGTAAGAGAGATGCAAGCGACTTAGTGGGAATGGCAGCGGAGGCACCGCAAAAGACACCAGTGCAACACCACCAGTACAGCTAAAAAGGCAACTGTCGCAATCAAACATCTTTGTAGGGGATGGCAGTTCCATGGCAAAAAAAAAGAAATCAGACCATGAAACTTTGCAATCGCCACCACGTGTTTCTGGCCCTGTAGTTTTGGAGGAGAGTGAAGATGAGGCAGAGTCTAAGCAGACAAAAGTTACACACCCAAGAGCAGCCAGGGGACAGAAGTGTCCAGTAAGACTTCGCGGTGACAAGGTAGCGCTGGCACTGTTAGCTTCTGATTCAGAAGAAGAATCTTCTTGGATGGGATTCTCATCAGAAACGGAAGATGTAATACCTGAGGAATCTTCGGTAGAATTGTCAGTCCTGTTTTAGCCTCCACCTCCAGAATTCTGTGGCAGGGGAGACATTCCACTGATATCGAGGAGGAGGAAGAGCTGTCAGAAGGGAGACAGAGGGTGACTGTTGCCCTCGCTGCCACTGCTTCGCCGGGTGCAGTGGGTGCACCACCCACACCCACTAGTACCTCAACTCCAGTGACACCATCCACCCCCAGGGTGGGAAAGAGAGGAGGATCACAAAAGAAATCTGCGATCTGGGCACATTTTAAAGTGACAGAAGACCCACGTTATGCTCGGTGTAATTACTGTGCCAGGGATATTAGCAGAGGCAAGCAAATGGGACATCTATCAAATTTTGGCATGGAGCATCATATTAAGAAGCAACACCCAACAAGATTACTGCCATCTGGGGATGGTGGCAGTTTCCGTCGGGGGACCCCTTCCCCTTTCATACAGGGTGCAGTGGTAGGAAAGCAGCAGAGTCAGCCCACGCCCTCATACCCTTCTAGCAGTCAGGCGGCAGGCCAGCAACCCACTGACATGTGGCAGAAGTGACAATGCACCATGAAGGAAATGGGGTGGAGTGCGGTAACGCTATCCCGGGGTAGGAGGCAGGCAGCCTCCAAAGTTGTAAACCAGGAGCATTGGGGAATGATTGCCCTTGATGACCAGCCCCTGCAGTTAGTGGAGGAATGTGGGTTTCAAACGTTTTTTGAAGATCGTACTTCCAAATTACAAAGTCCCCTCCAGAAACCACATTTAGTAGAAAGGTCATCTCCAGCCTGTACAAGCACTGTCTCAGTCCGCTTGCAAGCATGTTAGGTAAGGCAGACGGAAGAGGTGCATTTCACCTGCGATATCTGGGACCACCATGGAATGCTGCACACTCTTACCTCTCTCTGACAGCACAATGGTGGGACATGGCAGAGACAGGGGCAGCCAGCAGCTCTATTACTGAACAAGCATTCAGGGTGGAGGTGGGCTTTACTGCACACCCACCTGACGGACCATGCCCATACCGCTGCCAATATTCTAGCATTCATCAGAAAGATGCTGGCGAGCTGGCAAGTACACCAGCGAGACAGTAAAACGCGGGCAGGCTTTTTGTCACAGACAACGGTTGCAAACATGGTTAAGGCAATAAGCGATGGGCGGTTTTAAGAACATCCGATGTTTTGCACACACCTCTGCATCTGGTAGTGAAGTCAGGTCTGGGCTTGGAGTCCAAGGACAAGGAGGACTGAATACCTGCGTAGGTTAATACACAAGTGGCAGGAACTTAGCAGCACACTTCCAAAGAAGTGTCAGGGCGGGGCCAGGTTCTCCGAGGAAAAGCAGACTGATTTGGATATGCCTCAGAAGCGTCTCATTCAAGATGTTGCCACCCGGTGGAATTCCACCTTTATGATGCTGGAGAGGTTACTGGAGCTGCAGACACCCCTTCATGAACTTTCTGGTACAATAGACATAGGTGTGCAGAATCCCCTAGGGCATCACGATTGGTTAGTCATGAGTCAGCTGGTAAAAATCCTGCAGCCCTTCAAGGATGTCACGGAGGAGCTGAGTTCCAGAAGTTCCACCTTGGCTGACATCATCCCTATAGTGAAATTCCTGGATGACCATTTGGAGGGCTTTAAATGGCAAGAGGGAATGACTGCTGAGGTGCTGCAGTGTGTGGACGTTTTGCAGCAGCAGGTGAAAGACAGATTAAGGCCTTAACAGAGGACAGCACATACATGCTCGCCTCTGTCTGTGATCCCCGTGTGAAAGGTAAACTCGCCCTACAGACCAATTGTCTGTCATTTGTGAAGGAGCTGTTGTTAGCAAAGGTCCGTGAACAGGAGCACCATAGGCGGAAGCAGATTAGGCTTCAAGCAGAGGTGGAAACAGCAGGCACGTCACAGAGTTGTGCTGCTGCTAGCCCTGGCAGGAGAAGCACTGTGTCAGTGACAGATACTATTATTAGTACCTCCTCCTCCATGTCAGAACACCCAAGGCATGTTGGCCATAAAGATACATCAGTTGTGCAATGGGCGAGAGAGAAAGTAACTGGATTGAGTGACTCTCAGCCCTCCCAAGCACAGGAGGAGACAGCAGCACAGCTGTCAGTGACACGGTATCTCTCAGAGCCGATAGAGAACATGCAGACAGATCCGCTGGCATATTGGGCACACAAGTCCACTGTCTGGCCACACCTAGCCAAAGTGGCTGAAGGATATCTGTCATGTCCACCAACCAGTGTGCTCAGTGAACGTGTCTTTTCAATGACAGGGGATATCATGAGCCCTCACCGCTCAAGGCTGTCACCAGACTTGATGGAAATGCTAGTGTTTTTGAAAGTAAACCTGCCATTGCTTGGCTTTCCAGATTTTCCTTGTGAATGGCAAGATGACTAAAAGCTATTGAAAGGCTTGCAGCAGCTCCAATTGCCTCCTATGCTCAAGATAATGTAAGCACTGCAGCACATGTTCTTGACATGAATCGCTGTGCCTGACCGGCGTCTACTGTGCAGCCCTTGTGTTCCTACAAGTGTTATACCTCCATTGCTGTGCCCGTTCATCCAGGCCTTGTGTTCCCACAGGTGTTTTAACTCCATGGTTGTGCCTGTTCATCCAGGCCTTGTGTCCCTAGCTGGGATTGGCCTCTGTCCTCGAATGATGTGCCTGTTCCTCCAGGCCTTGTGTTCCCACAAGTGTTTTAACCTACTTGCTGTGCCTGTTCATCCAGGCCTTCTGTGTTCCTACTGGTGTTTTAACTCCATTTCTGTGCCTGCCTGTTCATCCGGGCCTTGTGTCCCTAGCTGGGATTGACCTCTGTCCTCGAATGATGTGCCTGTTCATGCAGGCCTTGTGTCCCTAGGTGGGATTGACCTCTGTGCTCGACTGCTGCGCCTCTTCATCCAGGCCTTGTGTTCCCACAAGTGTTTTAACTCCATTGCTGTGCCCGTTCCTCCAGGCCTTGTGTTCCTCTGGGGATAGGGAAATAATACATACAGTACCTGAGTGTAATCAAGAATGAAGTGCTAGAAACTTTTGAAAAAAAAAATATAAATCCATTAAAAAAAAAAAATTTACTATCCGAGTATCCGTGTTCATCCATGTTCCTACTGGTGTTTTAACTCCATTGCTGTGCCTGCCTGTTCCTCCAGGCCTTGTGTTCCTAGCTGGGATTGACCTCTGTCCTCGAATGATGTGCCTGTTCATGCAGGCCTTGTGTCCCTAGGTGGGATTGACCTCTGTGCTCGACTGCTGCGCCTCTTCATCCAGGCCTTGTGTTCCCACAAGTGTTTTTTTTTTATATTTGTAACTTTATTAACAAGAGATCAGATACATTGAGGTCACCCCCCAACATTAAGGTTCCCCTTCCCATGCAACAAGATAATTGTTGACTTCTTTAAAGAATGTCCCCTGGTCCTGATTGGTTATTTGTTAAATGTAAGCCCCCGAGGCGACAGTTTTGTTTCATTCTACACGGGTGCGATGTGTATATTATACAGGAGCGTCGGTTTATAAAAACTAAAATAAATAAATAAATAAATTGGGAGCATATAGATTTACAAAACTATATTCCGTTCCATCTATTCCTATCTGTAATAATAAATACGACCCAGCGGGTCGGTAAGGGAAGAGCGGTATTCAAACAGCAGGTGCTGGACTATCAATATACAGACCCCTGTGCACTTGGTAGAGGTTTTGCTAGGAGTAAAACATTGTTGAGGATAATGTGAGTTTCTTAATAAGATCTCATGCTTATGCTTTAAATGAGATTCTTGAATGAATACTACATCTGCTTTCAGCAGATTTAATTCTTTAAACAGGCTATGCCTTTTATAAGGTGAATTCATTCCCTTAACATTAAGGAATACCAGGCGGAATGTGGCCATTATCGCTGTTTAGAGTAAATAGTATTCCAGCACCATCCACCAAAATACACAAAGCCATGCATTGCCTTCCAGCTGAGCATTCTTCTTGAGTGGGTCTGTTAATTTTCTTATTTGAAACAGACTGAGCATTGTCCTTCAGAGTGGGTCCGTTCATTTTGTTATTTTAAACAGACTGAGCATTCTTCTTGAGTGGGTCTGTTAATTTTCTTATTTTAAACAGACTGAGCATTGTCCTTGAGTGGGTCTGTTAATTTTGTTATTTTAAACAGACTGAGCATTGACCTTCAGAGTGGGTCCGTTCATTTTCTTATTTTAAACAGACTGAGCATTGTCCTTCAGAGTGGGTCCGTTCATTTTCTTATTTTAAACAGACTGAGCATTCTTCTTGAGTGGGTCTGTTCAATTTTCTTATTTAAACAGACTGAGGCATTGTCCTTGAGTGGGTCTGTTAATTTTGTTATTTTAAACAGACTGAGCATTGTCCTTCAGAGTGGGTCCGTTAATTTTGTTATTTTAAACAGACTGAGCATTCTTCTTGAGTGGGTCTGTTCATTTTCTTATTTTAAACAGACTGAGCATTCTTCTTGAGTGGGTCTGTTCCATTTTGTTATTTTAAACAGACTGAGCATTGACCTTCAGAGTGGGTCCGTTCATTTTCTTATTTTAAACAGACTGAGCATTCTTCTTGAAGGCCGAAGTGGAGAAGGGTTCAATGTGAACAGCAGTTCAACATGGGTCAGTCGGTCCTAAGAGATAGGCGAGAGCCGTTCGGAAGGGACGGGCGAAGGCCTCCGTCGCCCTGGGACGATCGAAAGGGAGTCGGGTTCAGATCCCCGAACCCGAAGTGGCAGAGATTTGGCGCTGGGCTCTTCCCTCTTCACTCGCCATTACTGAGGGAATCCTGGTTAGTTTCTTTTCCTACGTGGCTTGTGTCCCTAGGTGGGATTGACCTCTGTCCTCGAATAATGTGCCTGTTCATCCAGGCCTTGTGTTCCTACTGGTGTTTTAACTCCATTGCTGTGCCTGCCTGTTCATCCAGACCTTGTGTTCCCACACGTATTATTATTTCTGAGAGATCTTCCAATTCCTTTGTCATCAGCTGAAGTGCATATTAAGTAGGGTAGCAAACTAGTAAATGAGGAGAATATTGGAGGGGCGAAGTTCCATATTCAAAGCTGAGTAGTTGTAGTTATGTAGTAAAAGTTTGAAGGATCAGGGAAGGCTTGTAAGAGCCAAGTTTGTTAATAGATTCTGTTATGGGAATAAGAATCTGAACATCGTCTGCATAGATGTAGTGAATGAGGTTAAGACTAGTTAACAGTTGGCAAAGGGGAAGGAGGAAACGCCGGGGGAAACGGCGAAGCTGCTGCCGGGGGGGGGCTATAATACGCGCCGCCGGAGCAGCAGGCCACCTGCCCTACTGGGCCTTCCCAGCTGACCCGTAGCCGGTCGCGGCGCACCGCCGCGGAGGAAATGCGCCTTGCGGGGGCCGGGGCCATCCGGGAGGTGTTCCCCGCCCCCCCACCCCCCGCGAAAGGGGTGGGGATGGGGGATCCGCAGAAACCTCGGTCCGACTGAACCCGCCGGGTTGAATCCTCCGGGCGGACTGCATGGACCCCACCCATTTACCTCTTAACAGTTTTACCCCCTCTTGAACTCGCTCTTCAAAGTTCTTTTCAACTTTCCTTTACGGTACTCATTTATTTTATTTATTTAAGGTTTTTTTATACCGGCATTCATGAAATCGTTCACATCATGTCGGTTTACAGAAAACAGGTGTTTTAACTCCATTGCTGTGCCTGCCTGTTCATCCAGGCCTTGTGTCCCTAGCTGGGATTGACCTCTGTCCTCGAATGATGTGCCTCTTCATCCAGGCCTTGTGTTCCCACGAGTGTTTTAACTCCATTGCTGTGCCTGCCTGTTCATCCAGGCCTTGTGTCCCTAGCTCGGATTGACCTCTGTCCCCGAATGATGTGCCTGTTCATCCAGGCCTTGTGTTCCTACTGCTGTTTTAACTCCATTGCTGTGCCTGCCTGTTCATCCAGACCTTGTGTTCCCACACGTATTCTTATTTCTGAGAGATCTTCCAATTCCTTTGTCATCAGCTGAAGTGCGTAAGTACAGTCGGAATTCACTAGACGCCAACGGAATTCACTAGACGCCAACGATATTCACTGGACGCCAATGTAAACACCGGGTACACCCAACTCTAGGGGTGGACCCGTTCCAGGGAGTCCTTTCCTGAACAAGCATCAGGGTGGAGGTGGGCTTTACTGCACACCCACCTGACGGACCATGCCCATACCACGGCCAATATTCTAGCATGCATCAGAAAGATGCTGGCGAGCTACCAGTGTTTTAACTCGATTGTGTGCCTGTTCATCCAGGCCTTGTTTCCCTAGCTGGGATCGACCACTGTCCACGAATGATGTGCCTGTTCATCCAGGCCTTGTGTTCCCACACGTCTTTTAACTCAGTTGCTGTGCCTGTTCATCCAGGCCTTATTTTATATTTTTTATTTAACATTTTTCTATACCGACCTTCAAGGTTGAATACCATATCAGGTCGGTTTACATCGAACAGGGGTAGATCAGTATAACATAATGTAACATAAGGAACAACTTTTTATAATTAGCGGAGACAAAGCAGAGAAGTTAAAAAGTAACATAATAACAAGGACCATGAACTAGGAAGCTGATTCAGCTGGAAAAAGAGAAACCTTAAGAGGGTATTAAATTAAATACATTGTGAAATGACCGAGCTTGGTCTAGAGCTAGTTAGCTTATTAGGGTAGCAAACTAGTAAATGAGGAGAATATTGGAGGGGTGAAGTTCCATAGTCAAAGCTGAGTAGTTGTAGTTATCTAGTGAAAGTTTGAAGGATCAGGGAAGGCTTGTAAGAAGAGCCAAGTTTTGAGTTTATTTTTAAATGTTGGTAGGCACGGTTCCATTCTGAGTTCTGCAGGGAGGTTGTTCCAGATGGCTGGACCTGCTGTAGAAAAAGCTCGGTCTCTGGTAGAGATGAGACGTGTGGCTTTAGATGGTGGGGCTTGTAGTGCTCCTTTGTAGGTTTCTCTCATTGGTCTGTTGGAAGTGTGGGGTTTGAGTGGGAATTCGAGGTCGAGATGGAGGAGGCTATGAATTGATTTGTGAATTAGAGTTAGAGCTTTGTGTAGAGCCCTGTGACTGACTGGTAACCAGTGTAAATTACGGAGGATGGGAGTAATATGGTCTCTCTGGTTGGTGCTTGTCAAAATTCTCGCTGCGGCATTCTGTATCATCTGTAAGGGCTTGGTTGTTGAGTTGGGTAGGCCAATGAGGAGAGCGCTGCAGTAGTCAATTTTGGCAAATATTAGGGATTGGAGAACAGTCCTAAAGTCATGAAAATATAGGAGAGGTTTGAGTCTTTTTAACACCTGAAGTCTGTAGAAGCACTCTTTAGTTGTGGTTTTGATCATATTCTTTAGGTTAAGACGGTTGTCTATAATTACTCCAAGGTCTCTCACATGAGTGTGGGTGAGAAGGTGTTTGTGATGGATCTGAGACGGGAGGTTTTTTTGGTTGGAGGAAATGAAGAGGAGTTCAGTCTTAGAGGCATTGAGGACCAGGTTTAGACTGTCGAGGAGATTAGTGATGGCTTGTAAACTGTTGTCAAGAGTGCGAAGGATTTGTTAATAGATTCTGTTATGGGAATAAGAATCTGAACATCGTCTGCATAGATGTAGTGAATGAGGTTAAGACTAGTTAACAGTTGGCAAAGGGGAAGGAGGTAAATATTGAAAAGGGTAGGTGATAGGGATGAACCTTGTGGTATGCCAAGGGAAGAATTTGTAGATGGTGATTCTTTATTGTTTATTTTGACTTTAAAACTTCTATTACTGAGGAACGACTTGAACCAATTGTGGACTGTTCCCGAAATGCCTATGTCTGAAAGGCGATTCAAGAGGATGGGGTGGTTGACGGTGTCGAAAGCCGCCGAATTGTCTAAAAGGATTAGGAGAAAGGAGTGTCCTTTGTCTAGACCCATAATAATATGGTCAGTTAGAGATATGAGTAGGGTTTCTGTGTTGCGAGATTTGCGGAATCCATATTGGGAAGGGAAAAGTAAGTTGTGATCTTCTAAATAATCCGAGAGCTGGATGTTGACCAATTTCTCTGTGAGTTTGGCTAAAAATGGTAGATTCGAGATAGGGCGGAAATTAGCCAGAACACCAGGGTCAAGGTTATGTTTCTTCAGGAGTGGTTTCAGGGATGCGTTTTTTAGACTATCTGGGTAGAGTCCTTGAGTTAAGCAGCAGTTTATGATTTTGGTTAAGGGACCAGAGATTATATTTCGATTAAGTAGCAGTATCTTGGAAGGTATGTTGTCCGATGGATGGCTGCATGGTTTCTGCCTTTTAAGAATGGATTAGATCTCCTTGGTTGATGTTAATTCGAATTTGTCGAATTTGACTCCCTTAAGAATGTAGGTGTTATCGAATGAGGTGTTGTAGTCAGTCTTGGTAGGAAGGAGAGCAAGTGTGTTTGAAATCTTCTGCTGAAAGAATAGGGCTAGCTCATTTGCTTTGGATTGAGCTTGTTTGCCTTGTGTCCCTAGGTGGGATTGACCTCTGTGCTCGACTGCTGCACCTCTTCATCCAGGCCTTGTGTTCCCACAAGTGTTTTAACTCTGTTGCTGTGCCCGTTCCTCCAGGCCTTGTGTTCCTCTGCGGATAGGGAAATACCTACAGTACCTGAGTGTAATCAAGTATGAAGTGCTAGAAACGTTTTCGAATAAGAATATAAATACATTAAAAAAAAAAAAAATTACTATCCGAGTATCCGTGTTCATCCAGGCCTTGTGTTCCCACAGGTGTTTTAACTCAGTGGCGGTGCCTGTTCACCCAGGCCTTGTGTTCCTCTGGGGATAGGGAAATACCTACAGTACCTGAGTGTAAACAAGTATAAAGTGCTAGAAACGTTTTCGAATAAGAATATAAATACATTAAAAAAAAAAAAATTACTATCCGAGTATCCGTGTTCATCCAGGCCTTGTGTTCCCACAGGTGTTTTAACTCAGTGGCTGTGCCGGTTCATCCAGGCCTTGTGTTCCCACAGGTGTTTTAACTCAGTGGCGGTGCCTGTTCATCCAGGCCTTGTGTTTCTCTGGGGATAGGGAAATATCTACAGTACCTGAGTGTAAACAAGTATGAAGTGCTAGAAACTTTTTAAAAAAAGAATATAAATCCATTAAAAAAAAAATTTACTATCCGCGTATCCGTGTTCATCCAGGCCTTGAGTTCCCACAGGTGTTTTAACTCAGTGGCGGTGCCTGTTCATCCAGGCCTTGTGTTCCTCTGGGGATAGGGAAATACCTACAGTACCTGAGTGTAATCAAGTATGAAGTGCTAGAAACGTTTTAGAATAAGAATATAAATACATTAAAAAAAATAAATTACTATCCGAGTATCCGTGTTCATCCAGGCCTTGTGTTCCCACAGGTGTTTTAACTCAGTGGCTGTGCCGGTTCATCCAGGCCTTGTGTTCCCACAGGTGTTTTAACTCAGTGGCTGTGCCCTTTCTTCCAGGCCTTGTGTTCCCACAGGTGTTTTAACTCAGTGGCTGTGCCGGTTCATCCAGGCCTTGTGTTCCCACAGGTGTTTTAACTCAGTGGCGGTGCCTGTTCATCCAGGCTTGTGTTCCTCTGGGGATAGGGAAATACCTACAGTACCTGAGTGTAATCAAGTATGAAGTGCTAGAAACGTTTTAGAATAAGAATATAAATACATTAAAATAAAAAAATTACTATCCGAGTATCCGTGTTCATCCAGGCCTTGTGTTCCCACAGGTGTTTTAACTCAGTGGCTGTGCCGGTTCATCCAGGCCTTGTGTTCCCACAGGTGTTTTAACTCAGTGGCGGTGCCTGTTCATCCAGGCCTTGTGTTCCTCTGGGGATAGGGAAATACCGACAGTACCTGAGTGTAAACAAGTATGAAGTGCTAGAAACTTTTTTAAAAAAGAATATAAATCCATTAAAAAAAAAATTTACTATCCGAGTATCCGTGTTCATCCAGGCCTTGTGTTCCCACAGGTGTTTTAACTCAGTGGCGGTGCCTGTTCATCCAGGCCTTGTGTTCCTCTGGGGATAGGGAAATACCTACAGTACCTGAGTGTAAACAAGTATGAAGTGCTAGAAACGTTTTCGAATAAGAATATAAATACATTAAAAAAAATAAATTACTATCCGAGTATCCGTGTTC
This sequence comes from Rhinatrema bivittatum, assembly GCF_901001135.1. Lineage (NCBI taxonomy): Eukaryota > Metazoa > Chordata > Amphibia > Gymnophiona > Rhinatrematidae > Rhinatrema > Rhinatrema bivittatum. Next base: position 495,191,167 of record NC_042617.1, read on the forward strand.
ATCCAGGCCTTGTGTTCCCACAGGTGTTTTAACTCAGTTGCTGTGCCCATTCTTCCAGGCCTTGTGTTCCCACAGGTGTTTTAACTCAGTTACATTCTGGGAATTGGAAAGCTTGCCTGAAGAGCCAGGTTTTTAACTTTTTTTTGAACTCTGGTAGACTGGGTTCGAGGCGTAGGTCTGGTGGGAGAGCATTCCATTGGTGTGGTCCCGCAGTTGAGAGTCCTCTTTTTCTTAGTGTTGATTTAGCTGGAGCTGCGACTAAGGTGCCTTTGTAGGCGCTTCTGATGGGTCTGGAGGATAAGTGTGGACGAAGTTGAGTTTGTAGTGATATAGGTGCGACGTTGTGAATTGCTTTATTAATAATGGTTAAGGTTTTAAATAGGATTCTCTGTTTGATGGGTAGCCAGTGGAGGTTGCTCAAGATGGGGGTGATATGGTCTCTTTTATTAGTGTTAGTTAGGATTCTGGCTGCGGCGTTTTGTACCATCTGTAGAGGTTTGATGCTGGTGGAGGGGAGGCCAAGTAGGATTGCGTTGCAGTAATCGAGTTTAGAAAAAATAATGGATTGTAGAACGAGGCGAAAGTCATTGAAGTGCAGGAGTGGTTTTAGCTTTTTTAGGACTTGTAGTTTATAGAAGCAGTCCTTGGTGGTGGTGTTTATAATTTTTTTTAAGTTAAGTTGGTTGTCAAGCCATGCTCATAGATTCCTGACGTCTGCAGAGAGATCCATCTTTAAAGATGTGGATTGTGCAAGGCTAGGTGAGTAGGTGTTTGGGTTGTGTGAAATAAGTAGCATCTCTGTTTTGCTGGAGTTTAGAATCAGGTTCAGGTTGGAAAGTAGTTGTTTAATTGGTTGAAGACAATTCTCCCAGAAGGCGAAGGTTTTTTGAATTGATTCTGTGATGGGGATGAGGATCTGGATGTCGTCTGCATAGAGGTAATGAGTAAGCTTGAGTTGTGATAGCAGACGGCAGAGGGGGAGGAGGTAAATGTTGAACAGGGTGGGAGAGAGGGATGAACCTTGTGGTACGCCTTGGTCTGATAGGATGGGGTCAGATTCCTTGTTGTTAATTCTGACCTTGTAAAACCTGTTTGATAGGAACGACTTGAACCAACTGAGAGCTGTGCCTTTGATTCCTATGTTTGATAGTTCTTCCAGGCCTTGTGTTCCTCTGGGGATAGGGAAATACCTACAGTACCTGAGTGTAATCAAGTATGAAGTGCTAGAATCTTTTTAAAAAAAGAATATAAATCCATTAAAAAAAAAATTTACTATCCGCGTATCCGTGTTCATCCAGGCCTTGTGTTCAAACAGGTGTTTTAACTCAGTGGCTGTGCCGGTTCATCCAGGCCTTGTGTTCCCACAGGTGTTTTAACTCAGTGGCTGTGCCTGTTCATCCAGGCCTTGTGTTTCCACAGGTGTTTTAACTCAGTGGCTGTGCCCTTTCTTCCAGGCCTTGTGTTCCCACAGGTGTTTTAACTCAGTGGCTGTGCCGGTTCATCCAGGCCTTGTGTTCCCACAGGTGTTTTAACTCAGTGGCGGTGCCGGTTCATCCAGGCCTTGTGTTCCCACAGGTGTTTTAACTCAGTGGCGGTGCCTGTTCATCCAGGCCTTGTGTTCCTCTGGGGATAGGGAAATACCTACAGTACCTGAGTGTAATCAAGTATGAAGTGCTAGAAACGTTTTCGAATAAGAATATAAATACATTAAAAAAAAAAATTACTATCCGAGTATCCGTGTTCATCCAGGCCTTGTGTTCCCACAGGTGTTTTAACTCAGTGGCGGTGCCTGTTCATCCAGGCCTTGTGTTCCCACAGGTGTTTTAACTCAGTGGCTGTGCCTGTTCATCCAGGCCTTGTGTTCCCACAAGTGTTTTAACCTGGTTGCTGTGCCTGTTCATCCCGCCTTGTGTTCCTACTGGTGTTTTAACTACATTGCTGTGCCTGCCTGTTCATCCAGACCTTGTGTTCCCACACGTATTCTTATTTCTGAGAGATCTTCCAATTCCTTTGTCATCAGCTGAAGTGCGTAAGTACAGTCGGAATTCACTAGACGCCAACGGAATTCACTAGACGCCAACGATATTCACTGGATGCCAATGTAAACACCGGGTACACCCAACTCTAGGGGTGGACCCGTTCCAGGGAGTCCTTCCCTGAACAAGCATCAGGGTGGAGGTGGGCTTTACTGCACACCCACCTGACGGACCATGCCCATACCGCTGCCAATATTCTAGCATGCATCAGAAAGATGCTGGCGAGCTACCAGTGTTTTAACCTAGTTCCTGTGCCTGTTCATCCAGGCCTTGTGTCCCTAGCTGGGATTGACCTCTGTCCTCGAATGATGTGCCTGTTCATCCAGGCCTTGTGTTCCTACTGGTGTTTTAACTCCATTGCTGTGCCTGCCTGTTCATCCAGACCTTGTGTTCCCACACGTATTCTTATTTCTGAGAGATCTTCCAATTCCTTTGTCATCAGCTGAAGTTCGTAAGTACAGTCTGAATTCACTAGACGCCAACGGAATTCACTAGACGCCAACGATATTCACTGGACGCCAATGTAAACACCGGGTACACCCAACTCTAGGGGTGGACCCTTTCCAGGGAGTCCTTCCCTGCACAAAGGAAAGGGAACTCTCTCCTGGGCCAATTGATAAGAAAACCCCAATTCTGCACCCAAAAATAGGCTGGAAATCCTTCCCCCATTGACTTTAATGGGCGACTTATGGACATAGACTCAACTTATGGAATTCTCCATATGTCCATATTGACCGCAAATGGGACCCCCTTTCGACTTATGGACTTATGAACATAAACTTTTGCTCTGCACATTCCTACCATGCCATGCCATGCGAACAGCAGTTCAACATGGGTCAACAGGTACTAAGAGATAGGCTGGCCATCTACCCCATGGAGAGTTCTCTTTCCTTTGAGCAGGAAAGGGCTCCCTGGAATGGGTTGGCCACTAGATTGGAGCACGAGCCTTAAAAGCATGGTGATGTAGAGCAGGGTGCCATGCAAACAGTGGTTCAAAATGGGTTGAGATTGGCTGGGTGATAACCCCGGGGAGAGTTTCCTTACCTTTGTGCAGGAAAGGGCTTCAAGGAATGGGTTGGCCACTAGAGTGGAGCACGAGCCTTCAAAGCGTGTTTGTGTTAATTAAGGATCCATGCTGTGAAGAATTAGCTTTTTTTTTTTTTATTTGAAATATTTTTTATTGTAATATGAACTGTCAGATGACATACAGGACCGAATCGCAGGACCTTCGGACTAGGTTTTGTTTTGAAGAATTAGCATTTTGAATTGCTAGAGACTGAGGATCCCTTTGCAACGAGGGTTCAGCTGTTAGGACCAAAGGAAGCACTGACATCATCACCTGCCCAAATTTATAATATCAACTTATGTTGACTTTGCAGTAAACACAGTGCCTCTGTAAACTATGGGAAATCAGTGGATGAAATAGAGTGCAACTATCACCAGTTTTCTATAGTACTAGAAACATTACTGTTGGCACCTAAGAAAGAATTTGGGAACATGGCCCATACTATGGAGGTCAGGAAAAAAATTGAGCATATGAACTATGCAAGCTGCAAACATCTTTATGTTCTCACATTCAAAATGTGGACGGACAGGCACAGCATTAGAGGTCAAACCCTCATAGAGTAGTAAAGCCTGAACGGGCAGGCACAGCATTCGAGGTCACGCACTCATAAGGACTTAAGGCCTGGACAGACAGGCACTGCATTCGAGGTCAGGCCCTCATAATGACATAAGGCCTGGAAGGACAAGCACAGCATTCAAGGTAAAGCTTTTTAAGGACATAATGCCTGGATGGACAGGCACAGCATTCGAGATCAAACTCTTGTAGAGATGTAAATCCTGAATGGGCAGGCACTGCATTTGAGGTCAAGCCCTCATAAGGACATAAGGCCTGGATGTACAGGCATATCATTCGTGGTCAAACACTCATAGAGATGTAAATCCTGATTGGACAGGTACAACATTTGAGGTCTATCCCTTTTAGGGACATATGTCTGGCCGGACATGCACAGCATTCGAGGTTTAGCCCTCATAGGGACATATGGCCTGGACCGACTAGCACAGTAATTGAGGTCAAGCCCTTATGGGGATATAAGGCCTGGTTGGACAGGCACAGCATTTGAGGTCAAATCCATGTAGAGACGTAAACCCTGAACCGACAGGCACAGAATTTGAGGTCAAACCCACATAGAGATGTAAATCCTGAATGGACAGACAAAGCATTTGAGGTCAAGTCATTTTAGGGGCATAAGGCCTGGACGGACAGGCACAGCATTCGAGGTATAGAACTCATAGAGACATATGGCCTGGACGGACTGGCACAGCAATTGAGGTCAAGCCCTCATGGGGATATAAGGCTTGGATGGACAGGCACAGCATTTGAGGTCAAACACTCGTAGAGACGTCAATCCTGGACGGACAAGCACAGGATTTGAATTCAAGCCATCATAAGGACATAGGGCCTGGACGGACAGGCACAGCATTAGAGGTTTAGCCCTCATAGGGACATAAGGCCTGGATGGACTTGCAGAGCATTCAAGGTCAAGCACTTTTAGGGTCATAAGGCCTGGACAGACAGGCACAGCATTAGAGGTCAAACCCTCGTAGAGACGTAAAGCCTGAATGGCAGGCACAGCATTCGAGGTCAAGCCCTTTTAGAGACATAAGTCCTGGACATTCAGGTACTGCATTCGAGGTCAAGCCCTCATAGGGACATACGTTCTGGATAGACAGGCACAGCATTCGAGGTCAAGCATTTTAGGGACATAAGGCCTGGATGGACAGGCACAGCATTCAAGGTGAAACCCTCGTAAAGACGTAAATCCTGGATGGACAGGCACAGCATTCGAAGTCAAGCACTTTTAGGGATATAAGGCTTGGATGGACAGGCACAGCATTAGAGATCAAACCCTTGTAGAGACGTCAAGCCTGAATAGGCAGGCACAGCATTCTAGGTCAAGCCCTTTTAGAGACATAAGGCCTGGACAGACAGGCACAGCATTCAAGGTCAAGCACTCATAGGGACATAAGGACTGGATAGACAAGTCAAACCCTTGTAGAGACGTAAAGCCTGAAAGGTCAGGCACAGCATTCGAGGTCAAGCCCTTTTAATGGACTTAAGCCTGGACGGACAGGCACAGGATTCGAGGTCAAGCCCTCATAAGGATATAAGGCCTGGCCAGCAAGGCACAGCATTCAAGATCAAGCCCTCATAGAGACGAAAAGCTTGGATGGACAGGCACAGCATTCAAGGTCAAGCCCTTTTAGGGACATAAGGCATGGACAGACAGGCACAGCATTCAAGGTCAAGCCCTTTTAGGGACATAAGGCATGGACAGACAGGCATAGTATTCAAGGTTATTTCCTTTTAGGGACATAAGGAATGGACAGACAGGCACAGCATTCGAAGTCAAGTCAGATCCCATGCTACTAATGCAATTAATAGCAGTGGCTATTCCCTAAGTAAATTTGATTAATAGCCGTTAATGGACTTCTCCAATAACTTATCGAAACCTTTTTTGAACCCAGCTACACTAACTGCACTAACCAAATCCTCTGGCAACAATTTCCAGAGCTTTCTTGTGCGTTGAGTGAAAAATAATTTTCTCCGATTAGTCTTAAATATGCTGCTTGCTAACTTCATGGAATGTCCCGTAGACGTTCTATTATTCGAAAGTGTAAATAACCAATTCACATCAATTTGTTCAAGACCTCTCATGATCTTAAAGACCTCTATCATATCCCCCCTCATCCGTCTCTTCTCCAAGCTGAAAAGCCCTAACTTCTTCAGCCTTTCCTCATAGGAGAGCTGTTCCATCCCCTTTATCATTTTGGTTGCCCTTCTCTGTACCTTCACCATCTCAACTATATCTTTTTTGACATGTGGTGACCAGAATTGTACACAGTATTCCAGGTGAGGTCTCACCATGGAGCGATACAGAGGCATTATGATGTTTTCCGTTTTATTACTCATTCCCTTCCTAATAATTCCTAAGATTCTGTTTGCTTTTTTGACTGCTGCAGCACACTGAGCCGACAATTTTAAAGTATTATCCACTATGATGCCTAGATCTTTTTCCTGGGTTTTAGCTCATAATATGAAACCTAACATCGTGTAACTACAGCAAGGGTTATTTTTCCCTATATACAATACCTTGCAGTTATTCAAATTAAATTTCATCTGCCATTTGGATGCCCAATCTTCCAGTCTTGCAAGGTCCTCCTGTAATGTATCACAAACCGCTTGTGATTTAACTACTCTGAATAATTTTGTATCATCCGCAAATTTGATAACCTCACTCATCATATTCCTTTCCAGATTATATATATATATATATATATATATATATATATATATATATTGAAAAGCACCGGTCCAAGTACAGATCCCTGAGGCACTCCACTGTTTATCCTTTTCCACTGAGAAAATTGACCATTTAATCCTATTCTCTGGTTCCTGTCTTTTAACCTGTTTATAATCCACGAAAGGAAATTGCCTCCTATCCCATGACTTTTTAGTTTTCTTGGAAGCCTCTTATGAGGAAATTTGTCAAACACCTTCCGAAAGTCCAAATACACTACACCTACAGGTTCACCTTTGTCTACATGTTTATTAACCCCCTTCAAAAAAATGAATCAGATTTGTTAGGCAAGACTTCCCTTGGGTAAATCCATGTTGACTGTGTTCCATTAAACCATGTCTTTCTATATACTCTACGATTTTGATCTTGAGAATATTTCACTATTTTTCCCGGCACTGAAGTCAGACTCACTGGTCTATAGTTACCCAGATCGTCCCTGGAGCCTTTTTTAAATATTGGAGTTACATTGGCCACCTTCCAGTCTTCAGGTTCAATGGATGATTTTAATGATAGGTTACAAATTTTAACTAATAGAGCATATATTTCATTTTTGACTTCCTTCAGTACCCTAGGATGCTTACCATCCGGTCCAGGTGATTTGCTACTCTTTAGTTTTTCAATCTGGCCTACTACATCCTCCAGGTTTACAGTGATTTTGTTCAGTCTGACTAATCACCCCTGCAAACCATCTCTAGAACTGGTATCTCCCCAACATTGTCCTCAGTAAACATGGAAGCAAAGAATTAATTTAGTCTTTCTGCAATGGCCTTATCTTCCCTTAGAGCCCCTTTAACCCATCTGTCATCTAATGGTCCAACCGACTCCCTTACACGTTTCTTGCTTCAGATATATTTTAAAAAGTTTTTATTATGAGTTTTTGCCTCTATGGCCAACTTCAATTCAAATTCTCTCTTCGCCTGTCTTATCAATGTTTTACACTTAACTTGTCAATGCTTAAGCTTTATCCTATTTTCTTCAGATCCTTCTTCCAGTTTTTGAAGAATGTTTTTTTTGGCTAAAATAGCCTCTTTCACCTCAACTTTAACCATTATTTATTTATTTATTTATTTATTTAAAGTTTCTTTTATACCGATGACCGTTTACAGATCGCATCGGTTTACAGTTAAAAAGGAACAAATGGGCAGAACCCTTACATATAACATTGAAAAAACAGGTTAACTTTTGGGCAGGGCCCTTACATGTAACTGAGAACAAGGAGGTTAAAACTGGGATAGGGTATAGAGCTGACTATGCCGCGCAGCGTCCGTGATATCAATAAATAGATACAGCAAAATCAGCAAAATCACAACTATTTACAAAAGCTAATTACATAAGTAGCCGAGTCAAAGTACAAAATCGATGGGCATGAGACGTATTCCGAGAAATAGATTCCTAGTCATGTAGCAAATTCTTAGTTACTCAATTTTTAATTACCATGATGGTAATTGTTTTGCTTACCTTCCACCTTTCTTAATGTGTGGAATACATATGGACTGCACCTCTAGGATTGTATTTTTAAACAATGTCCATGCCTGTTGAACACTTTAAACATTTGCAGCTGCAACTTTCAGGTTTTTTTTCTAACTACTTTCCTCATTTTATCAAAGTTTCCCTTTTGAAAGTTTAGTGTTAGAGCTGCAGATTTACTTAGTGTCCCCCTTCCAGTTATTAGTTTAAATGTGATAATGTTATGATCACTGTTGCCAAGTGGCCCCACCACCGTTACCTCTCTCACCAAATCCTGTGTCCCACTAAGAATTAAATCTAAAATAGGTCCCTCTCTTGTTGGTTCTTGAACCAATTGCTCCAAGAAGCAATCATTTATTACATCCAGTAACTTTATGTCTCTAACAAGTCCTGATGTTACATTTACCCAGTCAATATTGGGGAAATTGAAATCTCCCTTTATTATTGCACTGCCAAATTGGTTAGCTTCCCTGATTTCTCTAAGCATTTCATCATCTGTCTTACCATTTTGTCCAGGTGGACATTAGTATACTCCTATCATTATATTCTTACCCAACACACATGGGATTTCTACCCAGATAGATTCTACTGAACATTTAGTCTCTTGTATGATCTTTATGCTGTTGGACTCAATACCCTTCTGAACATAAAGTGTCACACCCCCACCAAGTTGATCCTCCCTATCTTTGCAATGTAATTTGTACCCTGATATAGCATTCTCCCATTGGTTATCCTCCTTCCTCCAAGTCTCTGTGATGCCGATTATGATAATCTCATCATTTGCTGCTATACACTCTAACTTTCCCATCTTATTTCTTAGACTTCTGGCATTGGCATACAGACATTTCAAAGTGTGTTTTTGTTTGTGTTAACAACCTGCTTTTCAGTTGTTAGGGATAATTCGGAAATCATTAGCTTTGGTGATTTTTTACATATAGGCACATAGTCTATGTTTGCTTTTAATAGAGCATCTCTGTTGGGATGCCCTATCTCTCCTGTTTCATTAGTATCCTTCAAAGAATACATATCTCCGAATCATGCACTGCTAAGTGACTGTCGGCTTTCCCCCTTGTTCTAGTTTAAAAGCTGCTCTATTTCCTTTTTGAAAGTTAGTGTCAGCAGCTTGGTTCCACTCTGGTTAAGGTGGAGCCCATCCTTTCAGAAAAGTCTCCCCTTTCCCCAAAAGTTTCCCCAGTTCCTAATAAAGTTGAATCACTCTTCCTGCACTATCGTCTCATCCATGCATTGAAACTCTGGAGCTCTGCCTGCCTCTGGGGACTTGCACGTGGAACAGGAAGCATTTCAGAGAATGCCACCCTAGAGGATCTGGATTTCAGATTCCTATCTAAAATCCTAAATTTGGCTTCCAGAACCTCTCTTGCAGATTTTCCTATGTAGTTGGTGCCCACATGTACCACAACAGCCGGCTACTCCCCTGGAAAGAAAAGGCCGTTTTTGGGACATAAGGCCCGGAAGGACAGGCACAGCATTCAAGGTCAAGCCCTTGTAGGGACATAAGGCCTTCACAAACAGGCACAGCATTTGAAGTCAAGCCCTCGTAGAGATGAAAAGCCTGGATGGACAGTCACAGAATTCGAGGTCAAGCCTTTTGAGGGACATAAGGCCTGGATGGAAAGGCACAGAATTTGAGGTCAACCTTTTAATGGACTTAAGGAATGGACGGACAGGCACAACATTCAAGGTCAAGCAATTTTAGGGACATAAGGCCTGGACGGAGAGGCACAGCATTCAAGGTCAAGCACTCATAGAGACATAAAGCCTGAATGGACAGGCACAGCATTCAAGTTCAAGCCCTTTTAGGGATATAAGGCCTGGACAGACAGGTAAAGTATATGAGGTCAAACCCTTGTAGAGACATAAAGCCTGGATGCACAGGCACAGCATTCGATGTCAAGCGCTTTTAGGGTCATAAAGCCTGGATGGACCGGCACAGCATTCAAATTCAAGCCCTCATAGAGACATAAGACGATGATGGACTGGCACAGCATTCGAGGTCAAGCCTTCATAGGGACATAAGGCTTGGATGGATAGGCACAGCATTAGAGGTCAAGCCCTTTTAAGGACATAAGGACTGGACAGCAGGTACAGCGTTTGAGGTCAAGCTCTTTTAGGGACATAAGGCCTAGATGGACAGGCACAGCATTCAAGGTCAAGCCCTGTTAGGAACATAAGGCATGGATAGAGAGGCAGAGCATTCAAGGTCAAGCCCTCTTAGGGACACAAGCCCTGGACATACAGGCACAGAATTCAAGGAGAAGCCCTTATAGAGACATAATTCTTAGATGGACAGGCACAGTGTTAGAAGTCAAACCCTTGTAGGGATGTAAATCCTGGACACACAGGTACAGCATACAAGGTCAAGCCCTTATAGGGACATAAGGCCTGGATGGACAGGCACAGCATTAGAAATCAAACCCTTGTAGAGACGTAAATCCTGGACGGCCACGCATAGCATTCGAGTTCAAGCCCTTGTAGGGACATAAGACCTGTACGGACAGGCACAGCATTCGATGTCAGACCCTTGTAGAGATTTAAATCCTGGATGGACAGGCACAGCATTCGAAGTCAAGCCCGTTTAGGGACATAATTCTTGGACGGAGAGGCACAGCATTCGAGGTCAAACCTTTGTAGAGACAAAAAGCCTTTTTGGACAGGCACGGCATTAAAAGTCAAGCCCTTTAATGGACTTAAGACCTGGATGGACAGGCACAGCATTCGACATCAAGCTCTTTTAAGGAAATAAGGCCTGAACGGTCAGGCACAGCATTCATTCTCAAGCCCTTTTAGGGACATAAGGCCTGGATGGACAGGCACAGCATTCAAGGTCAAGCACTCGTAGAAACTTAAAGTATGGATGGACAGGCATAATATTTGAGGTCAAGCCCTTTTAGGGACAAAAGGCATGGATGGACAGGCACATCATTTGAGGTCAAACCCTTGTAGAAATGTAAAGCCTGGATGGACAGGCATAGCATTCATGGTCAAGCCCTTTCAGTAGTATAAGTCCTGGACAGACAGGCACAGCATTCGAGGTCAAGCCTTTTTAGGGACTTAAGGCCTGGAAGGACAGGCACAGCATTTGAGGTCAACCCATTTTAGGGACATAAGGCCTGGATGGACAGGCACAGCATTCGAGTTCAAACCCTTGAAGAGACGTAAAGCCTGGATGGAGAGGCACAGCATTTAAGGTCAAACCCATGTAGAGACGTAAAACCTAGATGGACAGGCACAGCATTCGAGGTCAAGCCCTTTTAGGGACATATGGCCTTGATGGACAGGTGCAGCATTTGAGATCAAGCCCATTTAGGTACATAAGGCCTGGATGAACAGGCACAGCAATTGAGATAAAGCCCTCATAGCGTCTTTAAGCCTGCATATACAGGCACAGAATTTAAGGTCAAACCTTGTACAGATGTAAAGCCTGGATGGACAGGCACAGCATTCGAAGTCAAGCCCTTTTAGGGACATAAGGACTGGATGGCAGGCACAGCATTCGAGGTCAAACCCTTTTAGGTACATAAGGTCTAGACGGACATAAGGCCTAGATGGACAGGCACAACATTTGAAGTCAAGCCCTTTTAGGGACATAAGGACAGCATTTGAAGTCAAGCCCTTTTAGGAACATAAGGCCTGGACGGTCAAGCAAAAATCTAGATGTCAAACCCTCGTAGAGACAAAGTCTGGATGGCTAGGCAAAGATTTAGAGGTCAAGCCCTTATATGGACAAAAGGCCAGGACAAACAGGCACATTATTCGAGGACAAACCCTTGTAGAGACGTAAAGCCAGGAAGGACAGGCACAGATTTCGAGGTCAAGCACCTTTAGGGACATACGGCCTGCACAGACAGGCCCAGCATTCGAGATTAGGACCTTTTAAAGACATAAGGCCTGGATGGACAGTCACAGCATTCGAGGTTAAGCTCTCATAGATACGAAAAGCTTGGACGGACATGCAAAGCATTCGAGGTCAAACCCTTGTAGAGACATAAAGCCTGGATGGACAGGCAAATCATTTGAGGTCAAGCCCTTTCACGGACATAAAGCCTGGACAGACAGGCAGAGTATTCGAAGTCAAGCCCTCATAGAAACGTAAAACCTGGACAGACAGGCACAGCATTCAAGGTCAAGCCCTTATAGGGAAATAAGGCCTGGATTGACAGGCACAGCTTTTGAGGTCAATCCCTTGTTGGGACGTAAAGACTGGAAGGACATGTACAGCATTTGAGGACAAGCCCTTGTAAGTACATAATGCCTGAACGAACAGGCACAGAATTAGAGGTCAAAACCTTATAAAGATGTAAACCTGGAGGGACAGGCACAGTAATCAAGGTCAAGCCCTTTAGGGACATAAGGCCTGCATGGACAGGCACAGTATTCGAGGTCAAGCACTCATAGAATCATAAAGCCTGGTTGGACTGGCTCAGCATTCGAAGTCAAGAACGTTTAGGGATATAAGTCCTGGATGGACAGGCCGAGTATTCGAGGACCAGCCCTTATAAGGAAAGAAAGCCTGGATGGACAGGCAAATCGTTCAAGGTCAAGAACGTTTAGGGACATAAGGCCTGGACGGACAGGCAGAGCATTCGAGGACCAGCACTTATACGGAAAGAAAGCCTGGATGGACAGGCAAATCGAGGTCAAGCCCTTTCAGGGACATAAGGCCTGGACAGACAGCCACAGCATTCGAGGTCAAGCCCTTTTATGGGCATATGGCCTGGACGGAAAGGCACAGCATTCAAGGTCAAGCACTCGTAGAGACTTAAATTCTGGATGGACAGGCACAATATTTTAGGTCAAGCCCTTTTAGGGACATATGGCCTGGATGGACAGGCACACCATTCGAGGTCAAACCCTTGTAGAAACATAAAGCCTGGATGGACAGGCACAGCATTTGAGGTCAAGCCCTCATATTGACATAAGGCCTGGATGGACAGGCACAGCATTCAAGGTCAAGCCCTTTTAGGGACATAAGGCCTGGATGGATAGGCAAAGCATTCAAGGTCAAGCACTTTTAGGGACATATAGCCTGGATGGACAGGCATAGCATTCGAGGTCAAACCCTTGTAGAGACATAAAGCTTAGATGGACAGACACAGCAATCGAGGTCAAGCGCTTTTAGAGACATAAGGCCTGGACGGACAGGTGCAGCATTCGAGGTCAAGCCCTTTTAGGGACATAAGGCCTGGACGGACAGGCACAGCAATCAAAGTCAAGCACTCATAGAGATATAAATCCTTGATGGACAGGCACAGCATTCAACGTCAAGTCCTTTTGGAGATATAAGGCCTGGAAGGACAGGCACAGCAATCAAGGTCAAGCACTCATAGAGATATAAAGCCTTGATGGACAGGCACAGCATTCGAGGTCAAGCCCTTTTAAGGACATAAGACCTGGATGGAGAGGCATAGCATTCGAGGTCAAACCCATGTAGAAACCTAAAGCCTGGATGGACAGGCACAGCATTCGAGGTCAAGCCCTTTTAGGGACATAAGGCCTGGATGGACAGGTGCAGCATTCGAGGTCTAGCCCTTTTAGGGACATAATGCCTGGATGAACAGGCACAGCAATCGAGATAAAGCCCTCGTAGTGTCTTTAAGCCTGGATGTACAGGCACAGAATTCAAGGTCAAGCACTTTTAGGCACATAAAGCCTGTTCGGACAGGCACAGCATTCGATGTCATGCCCTTGTAGGGACATAAGGCCTGGATAGACAAGAAGAGGATTTGAGGTCAAGCCCTCATAGGGACATAATGCCTGGATGGACAGGCACAGCATTCAAGGTCATACCCTTATAGGCACATAAGGCCTGGATGAACAGGCACAATATTCAAGGTCAAGCCCTCATAGGGACATAAGGCCTGGATGGACAGGTACAGCATTCGAGGTCAAGCACTTGTAGGGTCATAAAGCATGGATGGATAGGCACAGCATTCGATGTCAAGCCCTTTTAGGGACATAAGGCCACGACAGACAGGGACAGCGTTAGACCTTAAACTCTCATAGAAACATAACGCCTGGATGGACATGCACAGCATTCGAGGTCAAGCCCTTGTAGGGATGTAAGGCCTGGACCTACAGGACATCATTGGAGGTTTTCCTTTGTGCTGGTATGTTGTGGTTTCATCTGTCACTTCTTCTTGACATGTTTCACTGCCAGAAGAAAATGGCATCTTTTTCATTTCTGAAAGATAATTCAACAGAGGATGCGTTTAGAACAATAGAGACTGCCTTATGTGAAGCAAGAACTGATCTGGAGATTATTTGTGAATTCTCAGAAGCTATTAACTCTAGTTATGCACTTCAGCTGATGACAAAAGAACATGAAGAGCTCTCAGAAATAAGAAAACCGCTTCTCATTTCCAAATCTACAATATCAACCTATGTTGACTTTTTAGTATACACATTGCCTCTGTAAACTCTGGGAAGACAGAAGATGAACTAGAGTGCAACTACCACCAGTTTTCTATAGTACTAGAAACATATATTTTGGCACCTAAGAAAGATTTCATGAACATGGCCCATATTATGAAGGTCATGAAAACTATTGAGCATATGAACTATGCAAGCTCTGAACATCTTAAGTCATCTTTTTATATTCTTACATTCCAAATGTTGCAAAACATGAAAAGAATATTCTGGAAAGAAGTGATACAGAAACACATGAAACTGAAATTAGATATACTAGAACTAAACCCAGACAGGCTCAGTGATTGAGGTCTGGCCCTCATACGGACGTATGGCCTGGACAGTGGTCGGATATGCACAGCGTTTCAGGTCAGGTTCATGTGCTGATATTATCTGGAGCAAAGGAGGCACTTGGAGCTGCTGCAAAGTTTTCCATTGCTTTTATTCATCTTGCCATTCACAGGGAACATTTGGAAATCCAAGCAAAGGCATGTTTATTTTCAAAAACACTAGCATTTCCTTCAAATTTGGTGCCAGCCTTGAGCAGTGAGCGCTCATGCTATCCCCTGTCATTGAAAATACACATTCTCTGGGCACACTGGTTGGTGGACATGACAGATATCACTGAGCCACTTTGGATAGATCTGGCCAGACAGTGGACTTGTATGCCCAATATGCCAGTGGATCTGTCTGCATGTCTTCTGTGGGTTCTGAGAGATACCGTGTCACTGACAGTTGTGCTGGTATCTCCTTTGCTTGGATGGGCTGAGAGACACTCATGCCAGCTGCTTTTTCTCTAACCCATAGCACAAAAGATGAATCTTTATGGGCAACATGCCTTTGGCATACTGAAGTGGTGGAAGAGAAGGTAGTAGCTGTCGCTGACAGAGTGCAGCTCATGCTTGAGCTAGCACAACTCTCTGAAGTGCCCGCGCTGTTTCCTCCTTTGCTTCATGCCTAATCTTTCTCTGCCTATGGTGCTCCTGATCACGGACTTTTGCTAACAGCAGGTACTTCACATATCAGAGGCAATTGGATTGTAGGGCGAGTTTCCCTTTCACATGGGGATCACAGTCTGTGGCAAGCATGTATGTGTACTCTTCTGTTCAAGGCCCTAATCTCTCTTGCACCTGCTGCTGCAAAATGTCCAGACAATGCAGCACCTCAGCTGTCATTCCCTCTTCCTGTTTAAAGCCCTTCACATTTTCCTCCAAAAAATTAACTATAGGGATGATGTCAGCAAATTTGGCACTTCTGGAACTCAGCTCCTCCGTGACATCTTTGAAGGGCTGCAGGATTTTTACAGCTGACTCATGACTAACCATTCATGATGCCCTAGGGGATTCTGCACACCTATGTCCATTGAACCAGAAAGTTCATGAAGGGGTATCTGCAGCTCTACTAATCTCTGCAGCATCATAAAGGTTTAATTCCACCGGGTGGCAATGTGTTGAATGAAATGCTTGTGAGGCATGTCCAAATCAGTCTGCTTTTGTCGGAGAACCTGCTCCACCTTCACACTTCTGTAGAAGTGTGCTGCTATGTTACTGCACTTGTGTATTAAAGTATGCAGGTATTCATTCTCTTGGTGATTGGACTCCAACCCCAGAGGTGACTTCACCTCCAGGTGCAGAATGTGTGCAAAACATCAGATGTTCTGAAAGCGCCCATCGTATATTGCCTTTACCATGTTTGCACCATTGTCTGTGACAAAGAACCCTGCCTGAGGATTTCTGTCTTGCTGATGTAGTTGCCAGTGTTAGGGTTGAGCGACGGTGGACCCTTGGGCTGGCCTGGCAAAGGAGGATTCCTTAGGGCAGACTGGGAGGCGGAGTCTATAGCGGTCAGAGGACGGTTTCACCCCAGAGGTCCTGGATCCCCCCAGGAGGAGCCCGTGGGGATCCGGACCATGGGGACTAGGAGGCCCGAGGCAGTGGGCCTAGTAGGCTTCACCCGGGACCCGGGTTCCCCCCAGGAGGAGCCTGTAGGGATCCAGGCCTTTGGGACTTATGAGCAGGAGGCAGGCCACAAGCAGGAAGTGTCAGAAGCCGGACTGGGGTTGAGGCAGGCAGCTAGCAAGAGGTGTCAGAAGCAGGACCAGGGTCGAGGCAGGCAGCTAGCAAGAGGCGTCAGAAGCAGAACCAGGGTCGAGGCAGGCAGCTAGCAAGAGGCATCAGAAGCAGGACCAGGGTCGAGGCAGGCAGTTAGCAAGAGGCGTCAGAAGCAGGCCGAGTTCAGGAACCAGGAGGACAACAGAAACAGGATCGCTGACGCAAGAACTGGAACAGGCACAGGAGAACCAGGAACCAGGAACCAGCAGCAATCAGGAACAGGACAGCAACTAGAATCCAAGGAACCTCGTTGCAAGGCACTTTCTCTAGGCCTGGATGCCGGTTATATGCAGGCCTGGTGTCTGACGTCAGTCAGGGGGCTGTCCAGCTCTTCCGGGTGCTGGATCCTCAAAAGGACTGCCCGCGTGCGCGAGACAGCGATGGGGGGGGCGGAGCTTCTGCCGGCCTAGACGGCGTTCTCCACGTGGAGACGCCGCGGCCATGCGGCCCACCGAGCCGGGACCTCAGCGTTTTTCTCCACAGTCCAGAGCGGAGGTAAGTGGACTCGACCCCGATCATGGGAGAGGCGGTCAGGGCCGCAACAGCCAGCCCGCCAGCATCTGTCTGATGCATGCTAGAATATTGGCTGAGGTATGGGCCTCGTCCATCCGGTGGATATGCAGTAAAGCCCACCTCCAGCCTGATGCTTATTCGCTACTGCCTGCCCCTGCCTCAGGCAGGTCCCACCAGTAAGCTGTCAGGGAGAGGTAAATGTGTGCAGCATTCATGGCGGTCCAGATATCACAGGTGAAATGCACCTCCCCCCCCCCCCCCCCCCCCTCTGCCTTAGCTAGCAGCGCTTGGATGTGCTGCGACACTGGTTGTACAGACTGATGACCATTCTGCTAAATGTGGTTCTGGAGGGGACTTTGTAATTTGGAACTAAGACCTTCAGCAAAAGCTTGAAACCCACATTCTCCACTATCTGCAAGGGCTGGTCATCAAGGGCATTCATTTCCACAATACTCCTGGTTACAACTTTTGAGGCTGCCTGCCTCCTACCCCAGGATAGTGTTACTGCACACCACCCCATTTCTTCCATGGTGGGTTGTCGCTTCTCCGACATGGCAGGGGGCTAATGGCCTGCCACCTGACTGCTAGAATGGGCTGAGTTTATGGGGTACTTTGCTATTTTTCAATCACTTTACGTTGCCTGGAAAAAGGGGTCCCCTGACTGGTACTGCCACCATCCCCAGATAGCAGTACTGTTGTTGGGTGTTTCCGCTTCATTTGATGCGTCATGCCAAAATTAGATAGATGCCCCATTTGCTTGCCTCTGCTAATAGTTCAAAATAGTGCAGCCTGCATGCTATTAGGTGTCTCCCTTCGAAATCACATCACACCTACTCTTCAATCTCTCCATTGGTTATCCATAAAATACAGGATAAAATATAAAGTACTCACTATCATCCATGGCTTAATACATAATTCATCCTCCACTTGGCTCTGTTCTCTACTTCACATTTACAAACCCACTCGGCACTTAAGATCATTAACACAAAATCTATTAGACATTCTTTCACCTAGACAGGCAAGACTAGATATCACCAGAAGGACGGCATTCTCTGTAGCAGGACCCTCCCTTTGGAATTCTCTACGAAACCCTCTTCGTTTACTATCAAATCCACTACATTTCAAAAAATCTCTGAAAACATATTTATTTCAACTAGCATCAACATTTCTCCAAACCATTCAATTTCTACTACTCAATACCATTCCACCTCCCCCGCCGGTCTTTTCAAAAACAGATACTTCCACTCCCTTTCCTACTCCCTTGAGAATATCCTTTTACTATATACTTCTAGCCTTTTCCTTGTCCTCCCCCTTCCTATGATTACAAAGCGATCCATGGCCCAGCCCATACTTATTATTAAAAAATGTTTTGTTAAAATTGTTACTTACTAGTTATATACCAGTTTATGTATTTTTATTCTTTTTAAGTTATTTTTAATTTTCTTTTTCATATTTTTGTAAACCATTTTGATAAAAAAAAATTATTTTTGAAAAACAGTATATAAATGCTTTTAAACAATAAAATAAATAAATAAATAAATAGATAAATAAATAAATAGCCCTGGCACAGTAATTACACTGAGGAAACCAAGGGTACTCCATCACTTTAAGTGGCTCTAGACTGCAGATTTCTTTCATGATCCCTTCTCTAAAGTCTTCGGGAGGCTGCTGGCACTGGAACTAAAGTAGTAGTTGCACCCTGTGAAGCAATGCCAGGGGTATCAGTCACACTCTGTGCCTGCGCTGACTGCTCTCCTTATAATCATCATTAGTTTCATCTCTCCCCTGAACTGGACTGGAGGCTAAGACAGGAATAACTAATCCTCCTAAACCTTCTTCAGTTATTACTTCTTCCATCTCTGATGATGAGAATCCCACACAAGATGATTCTTCATCATAATCAGAAGCAAATAATGCCTGCAATACATTGTCAATGCTAATTTGAGTCTGCTGTCGCACTGCTGCTTTTGGGTGTCACCATTTTGTTTGGCATGACTCAGCCTCCCCTTCCCTCATCTGCAAAACTGCAGGGCCAGAAACAGGTGGTACTGATACATCATCTTTAAATTTCCTTTCTTTCGGATGGAACTGCCTGCCCCTCCAAAGATTTTAGATTGGAACAGGTCCCATTTTAACTTTAATGGGGGACTGGCGCTGCCTTTTGAAGTGCCTCCTCTGCCAGTCCCAATCACTTGACCACGTCTAGCTTTCCCTGACATTATGGATTTAATGTCACTGCCCACTAGGGATCTCAATTAAAATAATTATTATGAAAAGAGTCCCACTGGGGATTTGGCTTCAGAGAGCACAGCTGTCTCAATATACATGAGTCTGTTAACTGCCCCCAGGCCCAGGAGGCTGCGCCTGGATGTCCACCAAAACTGGGTCTGCTGTATGCACACCAAGTGACCTTTTGAGACTGGAAAATTGGGCATCAAAATGGCAGATGAAATTTAATGTGGATAAGTGCAAGGTGATGCATATAGGGAAAAATAACCCATGCTATAGTTACACAATATTAGGTTCCATATTAGGTGCTACAATCCAAGAAAGAGATCTAGGCATCATAGTGGATAACACATTGAAATTGGTTCAGTGTGCTGCGGCAGTCAAAAAAGCAAACAGAATGTTGGGAATTATTAGAAAGGGAATGGTGAATAAAACGTAAAATATCATAATGCATCTGTATCACTCCATGGTGAGACCGCACCTTGAATACTGTGTATAATTCTGGTCGCCACATCTCTAAAAAGATATAGTTGCGATGGAGAAGGTACAGAGAAGGGCAACCAAAATTATAAAGGGGATGGAACAGCTCCCCTATGAGGAAAGACTAAAGAGGTTAGGGATGTTCAGCTTGGAGAAGAGACAGCTGAGGGGGGATATGATAGAGGTCTTTAAGATCATGAGAGGTTTTGAACGAATAGATGTGACTCGGTTATTTACACTTTCAAATAATAGAAGGACTAGGGGGCATTCCATGAAGTTA
This sequence comes from Rhinatrema bivittatum, assembly GCF_901001135.1. NCBI lineage: Eukaryota > Metazoa > Chordata > Amphibia > Gymnophiona > Rhinatrematidae > Rhinatrema > Rhinatrema bivittatum. Next base: position 495,211,073 of record NC_042617.1, read on the forward strand.
ACAAGTAGCACATTTAAGACTAATCGGAGAAAATTCTTTTTCACTCAACACACAATTAAACTCTGGAATTTGTTGCCAGAGGATATGGTTAGTGCAGTTAGTGTAGCTGTGTTTAAAAAAGGATTGGGATAAGTTCTTGGAGGAGAAGTCCATTACCTGCTATTAATTAAGTTCACTTAGAGAATAGCCACTGCCATTAGCAATGGTAACATGGAATAGATTTAGTTTTTGGGTACTTGCCAGGTTCTTATGGCCTGGATTGGCCACTGTTGGAAACAGGATGCTAGGCTTGATGGACCCTTGGTCTGACCCAGTATGGCATGTTCTTATGTTCTTATTTAAAGAGGCCCACTGGGGATTTGGCTTCAGAAAGCTCCACTGTCCCAATATACATGAGTCTGCTAACCACCTCCAGACCCCCGACGCTGTGCCTGGAGGTACACTAAAACTGGGACCGCTGTATGCACACACCAAGCTTGTAACTACAAAAGAGGCCCACTGGGGATTTGGTTTCAGAGAGCACCGCTGTCCCAATATATTTGAGTCTGATAACCTCCCCCAGGCACACAAGGCTGTGACTGGATGTACACTAAAACTGGAACCGCTGAATGCACACATCAAGCTTGTAACTACAAAAGAGGCCCACTGGGGATTTGCCTTCAGAGAGCACTTCTGTAGGAATATACGTGAGTCTGCTAATCGCCCCCAGGCCAACAAAGCTGTGCCTGGATATACACTAAAACTGGGACTGCTGTATGCACACCAAGCTTGTAACTACAAAGGAGGCCCACTGGGGACTTGGCTTCAGAGTTCACCACTGTCCCAATATACGTGTCTGCTGTAGGGCCCCCAGGGCCACGAGGCTGTGTTTGGATGTACATTAAAACTGGGACCGCTGTATGCACACACAAAGCTTATAACTACAAAAGAGGCCCACTGGGGATTTGGATTCAGAGAGCACCGATCTCCCAATATATGTGAGTCTGCAAAAGTTCCCCCAGGCCCACAAGGCTGTGCCTGGATGTACACTAAAACTGGGACCGCTGCATGCACAGGCCAAGCTTGTAGCTACAAAGGAGGCCCACTGGGGATTTGGCTTCAGAGAGTACCGCTCTCCCAATATATGTGTCTTCTATTTAGCCCCCAGGCCCACGAGGCTGTGCCTGGATGTACATTAAAACTGGGACCGCTGTATGCACACACCAAGCTTATAACTACAAAGGAAGCCCACTGGAGATTTGGATTCAGGGAGCACTGCTGTCCCAATATTTGTGAGTCTGCAAAAGTGCCCCCAGGCCCATGAGGCTGTGCTTGGATGTACACTAAAACTGGGACCGCTGTTTACACACACCAAGCTTGTAACTACAAAAGATTCCCACTGGGGATTTGGCTTCAGAGAGCACCACTGTCCCAATATATGTGACTCTGCAAAAGTGCCCCCAGGCCCCTGAGTGTGTGCCTGGATGTACAGTAAAAGTGGGACCGCTGAATGCACACACCAAGCTTGTAACTACAAAAGAAGCCCACTGTGGATTTGGCTTCAGAGAGAACCGCTGTCCCAATATACATGAGTCTGCAAAAGTGCCCCCAGGCCCACAAGGCTGTGCCTGGATGTACACTAAAACTGGGACCGATGTATGCACACACCAAGCTTGTAGCTACAAAGGAGGTCCACTGGAGATTTGGCTTCAGAGAGTACTGATCTCCCAATATATGTGAGTCTGCAAAAGTGCACCCAGGCCCACAAGGCTGTGCCTGGATGTACACTAAAACTGGGACCGCTGTATGCACACACCAAGCTTGTAGCTACAAAGGAGGCCCACTGGAGATTTGGCTTCAGAGAGTACTGATCTCCCAATATACATGAGTCTGCTAAAGTGTCCACTGGCCTGCAAGGCTGTGCCTGGATGTACACTAAAACTGGGACCACTGTATGCACACACCAAGCTTGTAACTAGAAAGGAGGCCCACTGGGGATTTGGCTTCAAAGAGCACTGCTCTCCCAATAATATATATGAGTCTGCAAAACTGCCCAGTGCCCACTGATGCCCAGTGAGTGCACTGTCTTCTTGGCTTAAAAGAACAGAAAGAGACAGCCTGAGTACAATAAAAAAAAAACCAAACAACTGCAGTTAAATAAAAAGGATGGCTTGCTTGGCACAGCAGCAAAAAAGAAGAAATATCTTTTTCAATGGAAAATTATATCAAAGTAACTAGCAAGTGAATATATCTCCCACCCACAACACCCAAATCCTGCTTGCAACCTATCCCAGGGGGTAAAATATGAAAATAACCAGCAACATGCCACTGTTAGCAGCTTGTCTCAGTGGCACAGACATAAAGACCATCTGAGATCAATAAAAAAAAAAAAAAAGTGCGGTCAAATAAAGCATGGCTAGCTGCGGCAGTACAGCCAAATCAAAGAAATATCTTTTTCAATGGAAAATTCTATCAAAGTAGCGAGCAATTAAATACAGATTTCAAACATCAAAATAAGCTCTGAGTGCAGCCACCTCCCCGGACCACCTCCCCAGACAATCCCTGCAAAGAAAGTGAGTGGCACGCCATGTGCTTAATGTTTAAATAGTGCTGAGTCATCAGGAATAGCATCACAGAGTAGGGATGTGAATCGGGCTTCGGACGATTGAAAATATCATCAATATTTTCAAAATTGTCAGAAATCGGGGGCTCCCCCAAAACGATAGGAAAACCCCACGATATTGTTCGTGGGGGTTCTCTTATCATTTTGGGGGAGGGTGGGAAAAACGGCACACAAAAATAACCCCTAAACCCACCCCGACCCTTTAAAACTAATCCCTTTGCTTCCCCCACCCTCCTGACCCCCCAAAAAACATTTTACAGGTACCTGGTGGTCCAGCCCGGGAGCGATCTCCTGCTCCCGGGCTGACGGCTGCTACTAATCAAAATGGTGCCGATGGCCCTTTGCCCTTACCATGTGACAGGGTATCCGACGTCCGTGCCATTGGCCGGCCCCTGTCACATGGTAGGAGCACTGGATGGCCCACACCATTTTTAAAGATGGCGCCGGCCATCCAGTGCTTCCTCCATGTGACATGGGCCTGCCAATGGCATGGATACCCTGTCACATAGTAAGGGCAAAGACCATTGGCACCATTTTTATTAGTGGCAGCTGACGGCCCAAGAGCAGGTGATCGCTCCCGGGACCCCCACTGGACCACCTGGTACCTGTAAAATGTTTTGGGGGGGTCAGGAGGGTGGGGAAATCAAAGGGATTAGTTTTAAAGGGTCGGGGAGGGCTTTTTGTTTATCGACTCGAGCGCAGCCGATAAACAAAACTGCAATCGGTCCCGATGAAAAAAAACCCACATGTGAATCCGAACCGGAATCCGAACCGATTCCGGTTCCAATTCACATCTCTATCACAGAGCACTGAGTGAGAGCGTCGATTGGCAGCCTTAGAAAAATGCTTACATTGCTTAGCTCTGATAGGTTGCATTCTGGTCTCCTTACCAACCTGTCTGACCCATTCTATGACAGGGCTGTGAGGTCACTTATGACTCACAGGAAAGGGCTGGTTTTTGCTATCTCCTATTTCAAACGGCTGCTAAAAAATCACTGTGAGCCAAAAGAATGAAACTAATATGATATTTTGTATTTGTGGGGGATTGCAATCCATTTCGCGAACCCACAAATACATCGAATCTCTTATGCGTTGCGGATTGCCAATGCATTGAAATAGAATGCACATTCCTAATAAATTATTGATAATAATTTGTGAAACCAAGAAACTACTTCAGGTGTTTAAGGCCCACCAGTCGAGGGCCCTCCTGCATCACCTTCAATTTATGTGGATCCATTCTTAGAATAGGGGGTGACACAAAGTATGGATTTATTTATTTATTTTTGTATACTGACATTCGTGGTAGGTTCACACCGGTTTACAATACAAATAGCAAAATCATAAACTAAAATACACATGTAATCCAGGAAGGGTAATTATGTCTGCTCAAAGGTGCATTTTTTGAGTTTAGTATAGAGGTGATTCTCACATAGTCTCTGGAAATGTTTTTTTACATGCTTGTGATATTGAGTGAGGAAGTGAGAGAAGATGAATATGACATCTAGTCAGACCAGTACATATGATTGAATTAGATAGAATATTTAATTACCCATATGTTGGAATACAGCTGGAGAGATGCCATCTTCCACTTGCACCCTCATATATATGGATCAGGTTATAGGTCCCCCTGAGGTCTAATTTGATAAAATCTGGGCTCCTTTAGGTGATTGAACAGTTTGGCAATCAAAGATAGTGCATAATAGATCTTATGGGTGATGGTGTTAAGCTCTCTGTAGTCAATGCGGGATGTAAGGGGATCTGTCCTTGTTACCCACAAAGAAGCCCACTCCAGCTGGCAACAAAGATGGTTGGATAAACCTCATTCCAGATTTTCCTTAATATATTCAGACATGGCTTTACGTTTCTGGAACTGATAGCAGATATACCTTGATTTGGGGGCAGCTTCTTCCCTGGAAGTAGATCTATGGTACAGTCATAGGGAATGTGGGATGGCATCACCTCTGCCTATTTTTTGCTGAAAAAATCTACAGTGTTAACGAACTGAAAATGAAGGCCAGAAGGCAAACGAACAGAAGGGGGAGCCACCAGGACCAAAGAAAGAATGTGATGAAGAAATTTAAGCAAAGCCTCAAAACATGGCTGTTCGAACAAGCTTACACTCAATGATCCTCTCCTCTTCTGAAATGCCGATTACTTTTACTGTTCTCCCTGAATCATTGCTACACACTAGGGATGTGAATCGTTTTTTGACGATTTAAAATATTGTCCGATATATTTTAAATCGTCAAAAATCATTAGAGTCGCGATACAATAACAATTCCCCCTATTTATCGTCAAAAAATCGTAAATCGGGGGAAGGGGGAGGGCGGGGAAACCGGCACACTAAAACAACCCTAAAACCCACCCCGACCCTTTAAAATAAATCCCCCACCCTCCCGAACCCCCCCCCCCCCAAATGCTTTAAATTACCTGGGGTCCAGAGGAAGGGTCCCGTTGCCAAAAGTCCAGCGGGGGTCCGGAAGCGATCTCCTACCGCGATCGTTTTTCCGTACGGAAAATGGCGCCGGCCGTACGGAGGTCGTTCCGGACCCCCGCTGGACTTTTGGCAAGTCTTGTGGGGGTCAGGAGTCCCCCCAAGCTGGCCAAAAGTCCCTGGGGGTCCGGAACAACCTCCTGCAGTCGAATCGTTTTTCCGTACGGAAAAATGATCACGGTAGGAGATCGCTCCCGGACCCCTGCTGGACTTTTGGCAAGTCTTGTGGGGGTCAGGAGGCCCCCCAAGCTGGCCAAAAGTCCCTGGGGGTCCAGCAGGGGTCCGGGAGCGATCTCCTACGCTCCTGACGTCGAGGGACAAAACAACAAAATGGCGCCGGCGCTACCTTTGACCTGTCGACAGGTCAAAGGTAGCGCCGGCGCCATTTCTACAACGCACGGAGGTCCGAGAGTAAAAGATCACACCGGGACCCTTCCTCTGGACCCCAGGTAATTTAAGGCATTTTGGGGGGGTTCGGGAGGGTGGGGAATTTATTTTAAAGGGTCGGGGTGGGTTTTAGGGTTGTTTTAGTGTGCCGGTTTTCCCGCCCTCCCCCTTCCCCTCCCACTGGACCCCAGGTAATTTAAGGCATTTTGGGGGGGTTCGGGAGGGTGGGGGATTTATTTTAAAGGGTCGGGGTGGGTTTTAGGGATGTTTTAGTGTGCCAGTTTACGATTTACACGATTTACACGATATTTAAAAAACACAAACTGCGATGATCCGATTCCCTCCCCCTCCCAGCCAAAATCGATCGTTAAGACGATCGATCGCACGATTCACATCTCTACTACACACCGATTTTCTCCTTCTCACTGCTAATTTTGACTTTATTGGTCTTTTGAACTACCATTTATTATTAGACTTGCCATTAACTAGGGAATATGATCACCATTGGTTTATTGTATTTGTTTTTATTTTGTTGTTATTTTGATATATATCATGTCCACTTTATTTTAATTTGTCTGTAAAGCCTGTTGCTGAATTATTGTTTATTGTAAACTGAGGTGATGTTTTTAAAGTGCCGCGGTATATAAAAAATCACTAAATAAATTAAAAAAATAAATAAATGAAGACATTGTTGTTGGCAGGAGGGACCCTAATTAAGGAGTTCTAATGTTTTCCAGTTGTTTGTGGGATTATGCTGCAATAACCAAGGCAGTCCAAGAATGACAGGATTCATTGATGTTGTAAGTACACAGAATATGAGCATTTCTGATGCAGGGCTCTCATTTGGGCAGTTAAAGGAGTATTAGTCCTATAGGAACATTGCATCCTGCATGCTCATTTTTGTTGTGCTCAGCTAGACCTTGCCAAAGATCACTGTGAGGCTCCCCTCATTCCACTGCAATTCAGATGCCAACATCTGAAATCTAATGGCGTAATTGTGGTGGACATGATCTCTTGTTTGAGACGAAAAGGTTCAGCACCATATGATGAGGAGCAGCTGCGTTCATTGAAGATGTTCCTGAATTGGGTGAGGAACTCCTCCAATTCTTCATGAGTGGATCATTTTGCTACAAAGTGGTGAGACCTAGACCAGCGCAGAGTCAGATAACAATGACAGGATGAATGTGATCTTGGTATCATATGAAGGGAAACTAGGAGCTTGCAGCTCAAAGGGCATGAGGTATTGATTTAAAAAGCCCCTACAGGCCTTTGGGTCTCCATCAAATGTAATTGTTCACAAAGGGCATCAAAACCTAGTGGCTTTACACAGCAACACCCTGTGTTGGTACACTGGAAGAGTTCCTATTCCCCCCCCCCCCCAGTGATATTAGACCCCACATGATGGTGAGGGCGAGAGGATGAACAATGGAGAAGGTAAGGAACATTGATAAAACAGGCTAAGAGAGAATTTGAAAAGAAGTTGGCCGTAGAGGCAAAAACTCACAGTAAAAACTTTTTAAAATATATCTGAAGCAGAAAGCCTGTGAGGGAGTCAGTTGGACTGTTAGATGATCAAGGGGTTAAAGAGGCACTTAGAGAAGATAAGGTCATTGCAGAAAGCTTAAATTATTTCTTTGCTTTGGTGTTTACTGAAGAGAATGTTAGAGAGGTACCCGTACTGGAGAAGGTTTTCATGGGTAATGATTCAGATGGACTGAACCAAATCATGGTGAACCTAGAAGATGTGGTACTGAAGAGTAGTAAATCACCTGGACTGGATGGTATACAACCCAGATTTCTGAAGAAACTCAAAAATGAAATTATAGACCTATTAGTAAAAAATTGTAACCTATCTGGAGGATAGCTAATGGAACTCCAATATTTAAAAAGGGGTCCGGTGTGAACCGGGAAACTACAGACCAGTTAGCCTGACTTCAGTGCCAGGAAAAATAGAGGAAAGTGTTCTAAACATCAAAATCACAGAACATATAGAAAGACATGGTTTAATGGAACAAAGTCAGCATAGCTTTATGCAAGGCAAGTCTTGCCTCACAAATCTGCTTCACTTTTTTTGAAGGACTTAATAAACATGTGGATAAAGGTGAACCGGTAGATGTAATGAATACTCACAGGAATAAAAAAATACGATCAAATTACTCCAACTCTCATTTCACTACACTAGCTCCCAATAAAATACAGGATAGACTACAAAATACTAGGGATGTGAATTGTATTTCTGACGATTGAAAATATCGTACGATATTTTCAAAGTCATCAGAAATCGGGGGCTCCCCAAATCCGATAGGAAAATCCCACAAAATTGTTCGTGGGGTTCTCTTATCATTATGGGGGATGGTGGGAAAAATGGCACACAAAAAAAATCCCTAAACCCACCCCGACCCTTCAAAACATCTCCCTTAGCTTCTCCCACCCTCCCGACCCCCCCCAAAAAAATGTTTTAAATTACATGGTGGTCCAGTGGTAGTCCCAGGAGCGATCTCCTGCTCTCGGGCCGTCGGCTGCCAATAATAATAAAAATTTCATCTGCCATTTGGATGCCCATTCTTCCAGTCTTGCAAGGTCCTCTTGTAATGCATCACAGTCTGCTTGTGATTTAACTACTACTGCCAATAATAAAAATGGCGCCGATGGCCCTTTGCCCTTACCATTTGACAGGGTATCCATGCCATTGGCTGGCCCCTGTAACATGGTAGGAGTAATGCGCGGCCCTGTGCTATCTTTAAAAATGGCGTGGGCCATCCAGTGCTCCTACCATGTGATGGGGCCGGCCAATGGCATGGATACCCTGTCAAATGGTAAGGACAAAAGGCAATCGGCGCCATTTTTATTAGTGGCAGCCGACAGCCCGAGAGCGGGAGATCGCTCCCGGGACCACCTCCGGGACCAGGTAATTTAAAACATTTTTTTTGGGGGGGGGTCAGGATGGTGGGGGAAGCTAAGAGAGATGTTTTGAAGGGTCGGGGTGGTTTTTTTGTTTATCGGCTCGGGCGCAGCCAATAAAAAAAACCAAAACCGATCGGGCCGCACAAAAAATAATTCACGATTCTGGTTCCGATTCACATCTCTACAAAATACTATCCATAATACACAAAATAATATATCAAAATCAAACAAATTGGCTAAGTACTAGGGAGGAGCCGGCTGTCGTGGTACATGTGGGCACCAACGACATAGGAACATGTGGGAGAAAGGTTCTGGAAGACAAATTTAGGATTTTAGGTAGGAAGCTAAAATCCAGAACCTCCAGGGTGGCATTCTCTGAAATGCTTCCTGTTCCACGTGCAGGTCCTCAGAGGCAGGCAGAGCTCCAGAGTTTCAATGCGTGGATGAGACGATGGTGCAGTGAAGAGGGATTCAGCTTGTAAGGAACTGGGGAAACATTTGGGGAAAGGGGAGACCTTTCCAAAAAGATGGGCTCCACCTTAACCAGAGTGGAACCAAGCTGCTGGCACTAACTTTTAAAAAGGAGATAAAGCAGCATTTAAACTAGAACAAGGGGGAAAGCCGACAGTCACTCAGCAGTGCATGGTTCGGAGAAATGTATCCTTGAAGGATACTAATGAAACAAGAGAGTTAGGGCCTCCCAACAGAGAGGTTCCATTAAAAGCAAACAAAGTCCATATGCCTATATGTAAAAATCACCAAAGCTAATGATTTCCAAATTATCCCAAACAACTAAAAAGCAGGTAGTTAAAACAAACAAAAAACACACTTTGAAATGTCTGTATGCCAATGCCAGAAGTCTAAGAAGTAAGATCGGAGAGTTAGAGTGTATAGCAGCAAATGATGAGATTGACATAATTGGCATCATAGAAACTTGGTGGAAGGAGGATAACCAATGGGACAGTGCTATATCAGGGTACAAATTATATCGCAATGATAGGGAGGATCGACTTGGCGGGGGTGTGGCACTTTATGTCCGGGAGGGTATAGAGTCCAACAGGATAAAGATCATACAAGAGACTAAATGCTCAGTAGAATCTATATGGGTAGAAATCCCATGTGGGTTGGGTAAGAGTATAGTGATAGCAGTTAGGGATGTGAATCGTTTTAGGACGATTAAAATTATCGTCCGATAATTTTAATATCGTCTTAAACCGTTATGGAACACAATACAATACAGATTCTAACGATTTATCGTTATAAATCGTTAGAATCGTGAGCCGGCACACTAAAACCCCCTAAAACCCACCCCCGACCCTTTAAATTAAATCCCCCACCCTCCCGAACCCCCCCCCAAATAACTTAAATAACCTGCGGGTCCAGCGGCGGTCCGGAACGGCAGCGGTCCGGAACGGGCTCCTGCTCCTGAATCTTGTCGTCTTCAGCCGGCGCCATTTTCCAAAATGGCGCCGAAAAATGGCGGCGGCCATAGACGAAAAAGATTGGACGGCAGGAGGTCCTTCCGGACCCCCGCTGGACTTTTGGCAAGTCTCGTGGGGGTCAGGAGGCCCCCCACAAGCTGGCCAAAAGTTCCTGGAGGTCCAGCGGGGGTCAGGGAGCGATTTCCCGCCGCGAATCGTTTTCGTACAGAAAATGGCGCCGGCAGGAGATCGACTGCAGGAGGTCGTTCAGCGAGGGTTCCGGCGCCTCGCTGAACGACCTCCTGCAGTCGATCTCCTGCCGGCGCCATTTTCCGTACGAAAACGATTCGCGGCGGGAAATCGCTCCCTGACCCCCGCTGGACCTCCAGGAACTTTTGGCCAGCTTGTGGGGGGCCTCCTGACCCCCACGAGACTTGCCAAAAGTCCAGCGGGGGTCCGGAAGGACCTCCTGCCGTCCAATCTTTTTCGTCTATGGCCGCCGCCATTTTTCGGCGCCATTTTGGAAAATGGCGCCGGCTGAAGACGACAAGATTCAGGAGCAGGAGCCCGTTCCGGACCGCTGCCGTTCCGGACCGCCGCTGGACCCGCAGGTTATTTAAGTTATTTGGGGGGGGGGGGTTCGGGAGGGTGGGGGATTTAATTTAAAGGGTCGGGGGTGGGTTTTAGGGGGTTTTAATGTGCCGGTTTTTCGATTTTTCAATTTTTAACGATTTTTCATGATTTTTCACGATATTTTACCCCCCCAAACGGCAACAATACGATTCCCTCCCCCTCCCAGCCGAAATCGATCGTTAAGACGATCGAGGACACGATTCACATCCCTAATAGCAGTATACTACCGTTAGGTATGTGAATCGGGCGTCGGACAATTGAAAATATCGGACGATATTTTCAAAATTGTCAGAAATCGGGGGCTTCCGATAAGAGAACCCCCTCAATTTTGTTCCTGGGGTTCTCTTATCGTTTTGGGGAAGGGCGGGAAAAACGGCACATCAAAACAAACCCTAAACCCACTTGACCCTTTAAAACTGTTCCCTTAGCTTCCCCCACCATCCCGAATCCCCCCAAAACTTCTTACAAGTTCCTGGTGGTCCAGTGGGGGTCCCTTGAGCCATCTCCCACTCTCGGGCCATCGGCTGCCACTAATCCAAGTGGCGCCGATGGCCCTTTGCCCTTACCATGTGACAGGGTATCCGTGCCATTGGCCAGCCCCTGTCACATGGTAGGAGCACTGGATGGCCCGCGCCATTTTTAAAGATGGCGCCGGCCGTCCATTACTCCTACCATGTGACAGGGCCTGGCCAATGGCATGGATACCCTGTCACATAGTAAGGGCAAAGGGCCATCGGCGCCATTTTTATTAGTGGCAGTAGTAGTTAAATCACAAGCAGACTGTGATGCATTACAAGAGGACCTTGCAAGACTGGAAGAATGGGCATCCAAATGGCAGATGAAATTTAATGTGGACAACTGCAAGGTGTTGCATATAGGGAAAAATAACCCTTGCTGTAGTTACACAATGTTAGGTTCCATATTAGGAGCTACCACCCAGGAAAAAGATCTAGGCAGTGTGCTGCAGCAGTCAAAAAAGCAAACTGAATTTTAGGAATTTTTAGGAAGGGAATGGTTAATAAAACGGAAAATGTCATAATGCCTCTATATCGCTGCATGGTGAGACTACACCTTGAATACTGTGTACAATTCTGATCGCTGCATCTAAAAAAAGATATAGTTGTGATGGAGAAGGTACAGAGAAGGGCAACCAAAATGATAAAGGAGATGGAACAGCTCCCCTGTGAGGAAAGGCTGAAGAGATTAGGGCTATTCAGCTTGGAGAAGAGACGGCTGAGGGGGGATATGATAGAGGTCTTTAAGATCATTAGAAGTCTTGAACGAGTAGATGTGACTCGGTTATTTACACTTTCGAATAATAGAAGGACTAGGGGGCATTCCATGAAGTTAGCAAGTAGCACATTTAAGACTAATCGGAGAAATTTCTTTTTCACTCAACGCACAATAAAGCTCTGGAATTTGTTGCCAGAGCATGTGGTTAGTGCAGTTAGTGTAGCTGGGTTCAAAAAAGGATTGGATAAGTTCTTAGAGGAGAAGTCCATTAACGGCTATTAATCAAGTTTACTTAGGGAATAGCCACTGCTATTAATTGCATCAGTAGCATGGGATCTTCTTAGTGTTTAGATAATTGCCAGGTTCTTGTGGCCTGGTTTGTCCTCTGTTGGAAACAGGATGCTGGGCTTGATGGACCCTTGGTCTGACCCAGCATGGCAATTTCTTATGTTCTTATGTTCTTAAGTGCATCCATAAAACTCCACTCACCAAACAGAAATCTCCATTCAGCTAAGAAAGGTCTACTAAATATTCCACCTCCCGACACAAACTTACCTCACCTCGGAAGAGAGCCATATCCCTAGGAAGCCCTGAACTATGGAACTCCCTCCCAACCGAACTGAAAACACAACAAAATTTAAAAACCTTTAAAAAAGAACTAAAAGCACGGATGTTCACCAAAGCCTGCCAAAACACCCTATGACTCTATGCTACAACTTCCCTCCCTATCGGCCCATATAAACATGCGGAACTAATCCAAAGCATGTAATTTAACCTGTACAATTTACAACTGAAGTATGTTACAATGACTAAGATAGATATTTTAACAAGCGTATGAATTTTGAACACTCTGTTAAACATCAAAACTTTGTAAACAGTTGTGATCAGGCCCGAGATGCGGCCTACCGCGGTGTTCTCCCTGCGAGGGAGATGCCACCGACGATCCATGGCTGGCCCCGCCTCCTAGGCACACGTGCGTGCTGGGGCTTCAGTTTAAAGAGGTCAACGCGGGAAACTAGAAACAGCCTTCCTGGTGACATCAGATGCTGCCAGGTTATTTAAACCCGGCAATCACAACTATGCCTCGCCTTGCAACGAGGTTCCCTCTATGCTGAGAGCATCCAGTTGCTATTCCCTTCTCCTGGTTCCTGACTTCGGACTTCTGGCTTCTGGCTTCTGACTCGGCTTCGTCCATCAACTCTGATCCCAGCTGTCGCCCCCTGGTTTTGGCTTCGGACTTTTGACTTCTGGCTTCTGACCCGGCTTCATCCATCGACTCTGATTCCAGCTTCCGCCCCTGGCTTTGGCTTCGGACCTCTGACTTATGGCTTCTGACCCGGCTTCATTCTTGGACTCTGGCTTCAGCTTCTTCCGCCTCCACAGGTATCCAGTTCTTGATGGCCCAGAGGATTCTCAGAGGCTCAGGCTCTCACGGGCTCCTCCCAGGGGAGCCGTGGGCTTCCGAGGGTGAAGACTCTTCTAGCCTCCTGGGCCCTGCTGTCCTCATCTTCCATCTCTTCATCCATTTCCTGTATCCTTGGTCGAATAGGGTCCCGCCTAAGTCAAAGAGGTCAAGGTCCCTACAGGCTCCTCCTGGGGGGACCTCGGACTTCCAGTGGTGAAGCCTTCTTCGGAGTCTCTCTTCAGCACCGTCTCCCGGCTGCAACTCTCACTGTGGGTCCCCACAGCACAACACCTGCAGTCACAGCCGGCCCAAGGGTCCACGATCCTAACAGTTTGCAAGGCCATGGACCCGGTGGATCTCGCGGGCTTGAAAGCCATCCCAGGTATAGCATGGAGGCTGCAACAGCAACAAACGTGCCTCGACTCACTGATGGCAACAGTGCAGAGGTTAGCTGACGGTATTGACAGAGCCGCCGCTTCCAGTTCCCCAGTACCTGGATCTGTGACCAATACCGGATTGGCCGCACTCATACAGATGCCAGCGTCCTCGCAGTATTCAGGGGATGCAAAGTTATGTCGAGGATTCTTGAACCAATGTTATGTTTCCTTCAATCTACTACCAGCTCAGTTTCCCACGGACTGGATCAAGACAAGCTACATTATCTCCCTGTTGGATGGGAGATCCTTGATATGGGCCTCTTCGCAGTGGGAGTGTCAGAACTCCCGCCTAGCCAGCCTAGTACAATTTGTCACCTCCTTTTGAAGGATCTTCAATGAGCCCTCCCGCAGGCCTACAGCCTTATCCGAATTGCTCCAGCTGCGTCAGGGTAACCGGCCATTGGCTGAACACACTGTGGAGTTTCAGACTCTTGCTGCCGAATTGAACTGGGGAAGTGATAGCCTGCACTACATCTTTTTGGAAGGTCTCTCCCCAAGACTTCAGGATGAGTTGGCAGTCAGGGATCTCCCAGACGATTTTAACAATCTCATCGATCTGGTGGGCTGCTTAGACAGTCGTGTCCAACCCCGCTTCTGGGAGAGGAAGCCTGCTCACAGATCCGGGAGCTCTGGGATCACACCTTCCCGAAATGGGCACTCTCCTTCTGCCTCTCTGGGGGCGCAAGATGCAGAACCCATGCAGGTGGGCCGGGGCCCAATTTCTCAGGAGGAGAAGAGAAGACATTGCTCCCAGGGTCTGTGCCTGTATTGCAGTGGCAAGGGACACTTCCTTGCCTGCTGTAGCGAGCGTCCGGGAAAATGCCCGGACCTGGGGACAGGCGGGAGGCTAACCCTAGGTCACAACACTTCTTCCCCGTGTACAGTTCCAGTGACCTTTCTCCTTCCCGAAGGGGAGTTCAATATGCTAGCCCTGATTGACTCCGGAGCCGGGGGAAACTTCATTTTCAAGGACTTAGTCCAGCAACTCCAGATTGGGTTGCAACATCAAAGACCGTGTGTCTTCCATTCAGGGCAAACTCGTTCCTGGAGCCATCTCTACTCGTACCAAGCCTCTCACGCTATGCACTGGAATCCTGCATGTGGAGGGAATTTCATTCCTCATCTTAGAAAAGTCCATGCATCTGGTCATCTTGGGTCTACCTTGGCTGCAGAAACACTCTCCTGTAATCTCTTGGGATACCCTCTAGGTGGCGTCCTGGGGGTTCTCGTGATTTGACTCCTATTTGACCGCTGTTCCTTGACCACCGATTCCTCTCCTGACAACTTCAGTGGCACTGCCGCTCCACTATCAAGACTACCTCGACGTCTTCTCTAAGGAGAAAGCCGAGATCCTCCCAGAGCACCGCCCTTTCGACCTTGCTTCCGGGTACCACGCCACCATGAGGATGGGTGTACCGGTTGTCACTCCCAAAGACGCAGGCCATGTCCGCATACATCCAGGAGAACCTGGACCGAGGGTTCATTTGACCATCCAAATCCCCAGCTGGAGCGGGGTTCTTCTTCGTAGCTAAGAAGGATGGGTCCCTCCGGCCCTGCATAGATTACCATGGCCTGAACAGCATTACCCGGTGCGACCGGTATCCTTTGCCCTTGATTCTGGAACTTCTGGACAGACTACAGGGGTCCAAGGTGTTCACAAAATTGGATGTCTGTGGGGTGTATAACCTAGTGAGGATTCGGCCAGGCGACAAATGGACACAAGGGATGGCCACTACAAATTCCTGGTCATGCCCTTCGGTCTATGCAATGCCCCGGTGGTTTTTCAGAACCTCATGAATGAGGTTCTAAGGGAGATGCTACAGACCTCAGTAACTGTTTGCCTTGATGATGTATTAATATATTCCAAGGACTTGGGAGACTCACCGCCACGATGTCCGTCGAGTACTACAGAAATTGCGAGATAATCGACTTTACGCAAAATTTGAGAAATGTCAATTCGAACAAGAATCACTACCCTTTCATGGGTATATTGAATCCACCACAGGATTTCTTATGGATCCAGAGAAGGTTGCGGCCATAAAAGATTGGCCTCAGCCTGTGGGAGTCAAAGCACTTCAGTGGTTCCTCGTTTTGCCAATTTCTACTGGCAATTTATTCCATACTATTCTCAGATGGTGGCTCCGCTGATGGCCCTCACCAGAAAGGAGGCCGACGCTAGGAACTGGCCGGCGACCGCTCTACGAGCCTTTCAGGAACTGAAGAATGCTTTCCTCCAGGACACATGCCTCCGGCAACCAGACCCTCAACGCCAGTTCATCATGGAGATTGACGCCTCTGACATGACCGTCGGGGCCGTCCTAAGCCAATTGTCCAATGGAGGTAAATCCCTGCCATGCTCCTATTTTTCACATAAATTCTCGCCCATAGAGATGAACTACCGCATAGGGGATAAAGAGTTACTGGCCATCAAACTAGCATTCAAAGAATGGCGCCAGTGGTTGGAAGGGGCCCAGCAACCAGTGATTGTGTACATGGACCACAAGAACTTAGAATACCTATGCCACACCCAGCGCCTTAACCCCCGGCAAGCCCGGTGGTCTCTCTTCTTTAGCCGCTTTGACTTCCTTCTCTGCTACCAGCCAGCAGTCAAGAACATCCGGGCAGATGCCCTTTCCCAGATGTGTCCTCCAAGTCCCGGAGGAGACGGAGGATACCCCTCATCCACCACAGTACATCCTTGTCCTGGCCAAAGTGCTCCTTGTGGCATCCGAGGTGATCCCGATGGGGAAGACAGTGGTGCCAGTCTGACTTCAAAAAAATGGCCCACGACTTCCTTACCACTGGTCACCCAGGAGTAGCTAGAACCCAGGAGTTAATCTCTGAGTTCTACTGGTGACCTCAGTTTAAGAAAGATGTGATGCATATAGGGAATAATAACTCATGCTATAGTTACACAAAGTTAGGCTCCATATTAGGTGCTACAACCCAAGAAAGAGATCTAGGCATCATCGTGGATAACACATTGAAATCGTCAGTTCAGTGTGCTGTGGCAGTCAAAAAAGCAAACAGAATGTTGGGAATTATTAGAAAGGGAATGGTAAATAAAACGGAAAATGTCATAATGCCTCTGTATCGCTCCATGGTGAGACCGCGCCTTGAATACTGTGTACAATTCTGGTCACCGCATCTCAAAAAAGATATAATTGCGATGGAGAAGGTACAGAGAAGGGCTACCAAAATAATAAGGGGAATGGAACAGCTCCCCTATGAGGAAAGACTAAAGAGGTTAGGACTTTTCAGCTTGGAGAAGAGATGGCTGAGGAGGGATATGATAGAGGTGTTTAAAATCATGAGAGGTCTAGAACGGGTAGATGTGAATGGGTTATTTACTCTTTCGGATAATAGAAAGACTAGGAGTCACTCCATGACGTTAGCATGTGGTACATTTAAAACTAATCAGAGAAAGTTCTTTTTTACTCAACGCACAATTATCTCTGGAATTTGTTGCCAGAGGATATGGTTAGTGCAGTTAGTATAGCTGTGTTTAAAAAAGGATTGGATAAGTTACTGGAGGAGAAGTCCATTACCTGCTATTAATTAAGTTGACTTAGAAAATAGCCACTGCTATTATTAGCAACGGTAAGATGGAATAGACTTAGGGCTAGATTTTATAAAGTTGCGCACAAGTGTACTTTTGTTCGCGCACCAGGCGCGAACAAGAGTACGCGGGATTTCAATAGATACACGCGTAGCCACATGTATCTGTTAAAATCCGGGGTTGGCGCACGCAAGGCTGCCCAAAATCGGCAGCCTGCGTGCGCCGAGCCGCACAGCCGGCCGCCGTTCCCTCCATCGTAGATTTACCCGCTTCAGAAGGGAAAATGGTGATCTGGGTAACGATAGACAGGTTCTCTAAGATGGCTCACTTTGTGCCCCTTGCTAAACTTCCCTCAGCACCTGAACTGGCGAACCTGTTTACCTGTCATATCATTTGCCTTCATGGACTTCCTCTACACATTGCCTCGGTCAGGGTCTCCCAATTCACGGCAAAGTATTGGAGGGCGCTCTGTAAAAGGTTAGGGGTCCAGCTAGACTTCACGACCACCTTCCATCCCCAAGCTAATGGCCAAGTGGAAAGCACGAACCGGACATTGAAGATGTTCCTCCGGTCCTTCGTAGGAGACCAACAAAATGATTGGGTGGCCCTACTCCTGTGGGCGGAGTTCTCTTACAACCACCACAAGCATTCCACTACCGGTAGGTCTCCCTTCTACATGGTATATGGGAAACATCTTTGACCTCCTTTGTCATTGCCGTTGGAAGTGCTGTCTCCAGCCGTATAGATCATGGCCCGACAGTTGCGCCAGGTCTTTAAATCCACTTGGGAGAAACTTCTGCACACTGCGGTTATTGCGAAAAAGTTTGTGGACTGCCTGCGACGGCCAGCCCCGGCATTTCTTCCCAGGGAGAAGGTGTGGATAAGCACCAAACACCTCCGCTTGTGGCTTCCTTCAATGCGTCTGGCTCCAAATTACATTGGCCCATTCGCTATCAAGGAAAGGGTAAGGGCAATTTCCTACCGCCTTCGTCTCCTGCCTATGCTCAGGGTACACAATGTCTTCCACGTTTCCCTGTTGAAGCCATTGGTTCTCTCTCCCTTCCATATGAAGACACCTGCACTGGCCACTCCAGAGGCACAAGAAGAAACTATCTATCAGGTTAAGGACGTACTGGACATGTGGTTCTGCCTCAGATGCTGGGAATACCTCCTCTTGTGGGAGGGCTATGGTCCCTAAGGGAATTCCTGAGAGCCAGCCGCCAACATCTTGGACAAGGGCCTTCTCCACCAGTTTCATGTGGATCATTCAGGTAAACCCAGGCCTCCAGGAAGGGGGCATAGGATGGGGGTACTGTTACAGTCCCAGACCTTGCCCCGGGACCTCCACTCACCATGCGGCTCGGTCTGGCCGCGGGAACTCCTCTTCGGCCACTCAGGCCCAAGACGCAGCCTACCGCGTCATTCTCCCTGTGAGGAAGAAACCGCTGATGATCCGCGGCTGGCCCCACCCCCTAGGCGCGCGCGCCGGGGCTTCAGATTTAAAGGGGCCAGCGCGGGAAACTAGAGACAGTCTTCCTGGTGACGTCAGATGCTTCCTGGTTATTTAAATCCGGCAATCACAGCTATGCCTCGCCTTGCAATGAGGTTCCCTCTCTGCTGAGAGCATCCAGTTGCTGTTCCCTTCTCCTGGTTCCTGACTTTGGACTTCTGGCTTCTGACCCAGCTTCGTCCATCGACTCTGATTTCAGGTTCCACCCCTGGCTTTGGCTTCGGACCTCTGACTTCTGGCTTGTGTCCTGGCTTTGTTCTTGGACTCTGACTTCAGCTTCCTTTGCCTCCACAGGTATCCGGTTCTTGCTAGCCCAGAGGATTCTCCTAAGTCTCAGCGGCTCGGGCTCTCACGAGCTCCTCCCAGGGGAGCCGCAGGCTTCCAAGGGTGAAGACTCTTCTAGCCTCCTGGACCCTGCCATCCTCATCTTCCATCTCTTCAGCCGCATCCTGGATCCTTGGTCGCATAGGGTCCTGCCTAAGTCCAAGAGGTCCGGGTCCCTATGGGCTCCTCCTGGGGGGACCTCGGACTTCCAGTGGTGAAGCCTTCTTCGGAGTCTCTCTTCAGCACCGCCTCCCATCTATGATGCTCACTGTGCGTCCCCACAGAGCAACACCTGCAGTCGCAGCTGGCCCAAGGGTCCACGATCCTAACAGTGAGCATGTCTGTGAGAGAGACATGTGAGCCAGTGAGCATGTACAATAGACAGCGTGTGAACTAGTGAGCATGTGTGAAAGGAATATAATGGAGTTTGTGTGAGAATTAACATGTGAGTTAGAGAGAGAAGAAAGTTGTGATTATCTCCCACCGCTTACTAATCCATAACAATCTCACAGTGACTGGAATCTAAAGTTCCCAGATACGGAGAGCAGGGGATTTATTTTAAATTTAATTTTAATTACTGGGGATTGTTTGCTGTGTCTGCTATTTTTAAATATTTTATCAATGTTTGGGAAATTTTAAAAAACAATGTTATATGTTTGTAATCATTGGATGATCTTTTTATCAGCTGTTTTGAAATATTTATTCTTTTTATGAATTTGGTTTTACTATTATGATTGATGCTTTATATTTCTTGATGTTTTTGTTTGTTGTTTAGTGAGGAATGATATTTGTTTTTCCTTTCCATACAGTCTGGCTTGTTGCGGTTTCAAGTTCAGTTTTTGACTGCAAGTTTCTATTTATACTTTATCTCTTTATTTTGTATTTGATGAGGGTCTGTCTGTGTTCTACATATATGACTAAGGTTAGGTATTCTGCTAAGTAGACTTGTGGTGTGGCCCCAACTGATTTGCATGGATGGAATGGGGGTCTACAGCTTTGTTTACTCATTGCTGGACTAGAGTATGCTCTATTTCTTAGTTATTTAAGAAAAATGTGATATTTGTTTTGGAGATATTTGGGCCTAATTTTGCCGGGTTTCAGAGTCAACTTGATATGTTGATGCATGTGCTGCAGAGAAAGTGCTCAAGGGAGTAAGATACCCCTTGGACTGGATTTGAAAACATCTCCCAGGCTGATATTTTCCTGCAATCTATCCCTGGTCAAAACCTATCCTAAATGCACTAATAAAGCTGCCACAGTGGCAAAGATTTTGTTGAAAAGTATATACCTAGGTGGGATATATGTTTATTGACAGTGACCAATGTCCCGAATTTCATACTAATATAAATGAACAAGTAACTATTACAATGGGCACGGTACAAACTCTACTGCCATGTCATCCCCAGTCATCTGGACAAGTGGAGTGGATGAATCAGACTATTAAAACCAGTCTAAATAAAGCTTCAGATGAAACTGGGTTACCCTGGCCAGAAGTGGTAATAGAAATTTTACTTAGTTTTAGGGATACAACAGCTAGAACCACAAATATGGGCAAATTTGAAGTGACTGCTGGGCATCCTAGATCTTATTTGCTTTCTTTTCTGAATAAAGAGATTCTCTTCTAGCTGTTGGTATAAGTGGTTATTCCAGAACACTGTTCTCTCCTGATCCTTAGCGACTGAAAAGAGCAACCACCATGCAGTCTGTTTCTGACATCATTCCAACATTGCTGATTTCAAAAGTGGTGAATTCTTTCCGCAAAATATATAAAAGCCTGAAGTTGCAGATTCCTTTAGCTCATGCACACACTCTTTTCTACCACCCATGTTACTGAGTCTACTCGCCAGGTCTCTCTCTCTATTTCTCTCCTCCCTCTTTTAATTCTAAACCTTTATTTTTGCTTTGCAGCTGCCTATTGTGAAAAGCAGGGGAAAGGGGATGGGGGAGGGGGCTGTTGGCTGTGAAAAAAAGACAGAGAGATGCAGAATGAATTTTTTAGATCTACTGTTAGACTTATAGGTTTCTTTTCACAATTACATTAAAAAAAACTCAACAACCTGCAACCTTCTGCTCACAACAACAGAGAAGCAGGTTCAGGTGGAAATTCTGCACCACACATGCTGTATCCTTAAGTTATTTGTGAAGGAGAAAAGACAAATGGGGTTATGGACTGTAAAAAAAAAAAAAAAAAAAAAAAGACACGAGAATGATTTTTTAAATTTATGTTTACTATTTTACATAGAAACATAGAAACATGATGGCATAAAAAGGATGAATGGCCCTTCCAGTCTGTCCATCCACCCAATTAATTTAGCATTATAATTCCCATCAATTCCTTAGTGATCCTCTGAATTTATTCCAAGCTTTCTTAAGTTCAGATACTATTTTTGTCTCTATCACCTCCTCTGGATGGCAGTTGTATGCACTGGCCACCTTCCTATAAAGCAATGTTTCCTAAGATTACTCTGTAGTCTACCCATTTTCACCCTTATCCCATGACCCAATTGTTCTAGAGCCTTCATTCCATTGAAAGAGGTTCACCTCCTGTGCATGTAAACCTTTGAGATTTTTAAATGTCTCTATCATATCTCTCCTATCTCACCTTTCATTTAGGGTATATAAATTTAGATTAAGTTTTTTATTATTTATTTATTTAAGTTTTTTATATACCAACATTCAAGACGGTAGTCCCATCATGCTGGTTCACAAGAAACAGGGGTGCAATTATAATAAACTTTACAATTTGAACAATAGTGCAGAAAAGCAGTTACATGTAACAAGGAAATCAATAACTAGGAGTAAGAAGGAAAATGAAGATCAGATAATTATATATATAAACAATAACATTGTAAGAGGTGGCTATTAATGCTGTTACTAGCGAAGAGTGTTGATTGAAGGGAGTTAAATAATGTTGGAGTTAGGAAAGGCCTGCGTGAACAGCCACGTCTTGAGTCTTTTCTTGAATGTTGAGATGCTGGGTTCCATTCTAAGATCTGGGGGAATGGAGTTCCATAAAGTTGGACCGGCTGTGGAGAGGGCCCGATCTCTAAGCGTGATGTGTCTTGTAGTTTTGGCTGGAGGTACTTGAAGTGATCCTTTGTAAGCATCTCTTGTCGGTCTTGTTGAGTAGTGTAATCGGAGGGGGATATGTAGATCGATTGGGGCTAATTGATGGATGATTTTGAAAATGGTGAGAATGGCCTTGTAGATTATTCTGAAGTGGATGGGCAGCCAGTGGAGGCCCATCAGGATAGGGGTTATGTGTTCTCTTCTCCTGGTGTTAGTGAGTATACGGGCGGAGGCATTTTGGACCATTTGCAATGGTTTGGTGTGTGATGCAGGGAGACCAAGCATGATGGTGTTACAATAGTCCAGTTTTGCGAAAATGATAGATTGTAGAATCGTTCTAAAGTCATGTGTGTGGAAGAGAGGTCGTATTCTTTTCAGCACTTGGAGCTTATAAAAGCAGTCTCTGGTGGTTTTGTTGATGTTAGCTTTCAGGTTTAGGTGATTGTCAATAAGAACTCCTAGGTCTCTCACTTGTGTAGTATTTGGTAGGGTTGGATGAGTGTGTGTGAGGGAGCTGTTTTCTGGTGTGATGAGTAGAAGTTCCGTTTTTGATGAGTTTAGTATCAGGTTGAGACTTGTGAGAAGCTGTTTGATATTTTGAAGGCAGGTTTCCCAGTGAGACAGTGTTTTTGCGAGCGACTCCTTGATGGGGATTAGGACCTGAATATCGTCAGGGTAGAGGAAGTGTTTGAGATTGAGGTCAGTGAGAAGTTTACATAAGGGTAACAGATAAATGTTAAACAAGGTAGGAGACAGGGATGAGCCTTGAGGGACTCCTACTGACGCGGGGTGAAGAGAGGATTCTTTATTATGAATCTTAACCTTATATCCTCTGTTGCTGAGGAAGGTTCTGAACCATGATAGGGCAGTGCCTGAGATACCTATGGCTGTTAGTTGGTTGATGAGAAGGGAGTGATTGACCGTGTCAAATGCAGACGAAAGGTCGAGTAGGATCAGAAGGAAGGCTTGTCCTTTGTCTAAGCCTAGGACAATGTGTTCAGTCATAGAGATGAGGAGGGCTTCCGTGCTTAAGGTTTTACGGAATCCGTATTGTGATGGGAATAGTAGGTTATTGTCTTCAATGTAGTTTGAGAGTCGTGAGTTTACCAATTTTTCTGTTATCTTGGCTATGAAGGGGAGGTTGGCTATCGGTCTAAAGTTGTTAGGATCGTTTGGGTCAAGATTTGGTTTTTTGAGAAGGGGTTTGAGTGAGGCTAGTTTGAGGTTGTCAGGGTAGAATCCTTGTGTGAAGGAGCAATTTATGATATCTGCCAGGGTTTTGGAGATATAATCTGGAATTGATAGTAGTAGTTTAGCTGGGATGTGATCTGAAGGGTGAGAGGAAGGTTTCATTTTCCTTAGAATTCCTTGGATCTCAATGGATGAGGTTGTGTCAAGTTCTTCTAACCGAGTGTAGTTGATTGAGGGTTGAGGAGTGGTAGGTGGAACAGTGGGGTTAGTGGGGAGCTGAGATAGAAGAGTGTTGATTTTGTTGCTGAAGAATAGAGCTAATTCTTCCGCTTTCGATTGAGCTTGGTCATGTGCAACCTCTGGTTGGTTTAATTGTGTGAGGTTGGCTACATAGCTGAAGAGGGCTTTGGCATCAAATACAATGTCGTGTATCTTCGAGGCGTAGTCCCTCTTGGATCTTAAGGTGCTTGATTTGTATTGATGCAGAGATGATTTGTAGATTGAAAAGGTGTTGGTTCCTGGGTTTTTGCGCCATTTAGCCTCATTTTGTCTTAGTTGGAGTTTGAGCTTTCTTAGTTCTGAGGAGAACCAGGGCTGTCTTTTGGAGGAATTCTGGTGTGGTTTTTTTGTAATTGAAGGGCATAGCTTGTTAGCTATAGTTTCGGTGATTGTATTCCATGATCGAAGTGCTGAGTTCGGATCTGTAAGGTCCAGTTGGTGGAGTTGTGGTAATAGGTGATTATTGAGGTCTTCTGGGGAGCAAGTTTTCCTGTATGTGAAGGAGGGCGTAGGAGTGCAAGGCGGGCTAGTATCTTTTATAGATACTAGCTCCTTTCCTATTTAGTATTTAGTATTAAGGGGTAGATTTTCAAACCGCGCGAATAGGCCTACTTTTGCTGGCGCATCAGGCTCAAGCAAAAGTACGCGGGATTTTAGTAGATACGCGCGTAGCCGCGCGTATCCGCTAAAATCCTGGATCGGCGCACGCAAGGCTATCGATTTCGTGTAGCCGGCGCGCGCCGAGCCGCGCAGCCTACCCCTGTTCCCTCCGAGGCCGCTCCGAAATCGGAGCGGCCTCGGAGGGAACTTTCCTTTGCCCTCCCCTCACCTTCCCCTCCCTTCCCCTACCTAACCCACCCGCCCGGCCCTGTCTAAACCTCCCCCTTACCTTTGTTGGGGGATTTACGCCTCCCAGAGGGAGACGTAAATCCCCGCGCGCCAGCGGGCCGCTAGCGCGCCGGGACGCGATCTGGGGGCGGGTCAGGAGGGCACGGCCACGCCCCCGGGCCGCCCCGGGCTGTAGCCACGCCCCCAGGCCCGCCCCCAGAATGCTCCCGACATGCCCCGTAAACGCCGCGCGGTTCAGGCCCACCCCCGACACGCCCCCGACACGCCCCCCTCCGAAAACCCCGGGACTTACGCGAGTCCCGGGGTCTGCGCGCCCGCCCCCCGACACGCCCCCCTCCGAAAACCCCGGGACTTACGCGAGTCCCGGGGTCTGCGTGCCGGTGAGCCTATTTTACATAGGCTCACCGGCGCGCAGGGCCCTGCTCGCCTAAATCCGCCCGGTTTTGGGCGGATTTAGGCGAGCAGGGCTCTTAAAATCCGCCCCTAAGTCTATATTCATATGCTTTAGAATGGACCACTGACCATTTTAGTAGCCACCCTCTAGACCGATTCCATCCTGTTTACATACCTTAAAAGTTGTATTCTCTAGAATTGTACCTGGCTGCTTCTTTTTTTTTAAACAAAAGTCTTAAATATTGTTATTTAGACTGTATATGTTTGCTGCTGACTCTTTTTGCATATACAATAACTCTCAGAGAATAAATAGACAAGGATCAGGGCTATAGCTGCTCTCAAGACTACACTGCAATACACTGGAGTAAGACAGAAACAATAAAAATTCATATTACTCATTTTTACAACCATTTATGCACATATAGTACATATTTTTCATTTTATCCCATTTACTTCATTTTTGACTGAATCTCCTTTCCTATTTAGTATGTGGCACTTTCAATAACTAGCATCTAATTCACCATGGTTTTTAAAGTATAAGTTTTAAGATGGAGAGGTATACTGACACCATGCTTCATTATGTTTTTCACAATATTAATAGGTGCACCTGACTTAAAGTAAACAATGAGATTCTGATGTGATTCAAGGTATTCATTATAAAGAAAAATATAAAACAGTACATACATGTATTTCAGTTTTATAAAAAATCTAACACCCATGTGCTTTCTGTGACAACACATTTTATGTTGCATTGTGTTTTCTATATGAGTTTTAAGTATTTCATATGTGTAATATCTTTTTCTCTGTGTACTATTTTAAGCTTATATTCACTACAATATATGTCATTTTTTCTCATTATGCATGTTTTAAATTTATTTTAATTTGATTTAATTGTTTTATTTTTAATGTCATTGTAATGTCTTCACAAATTTATTTGTTTATGAATGTTTTTAAATTATATTATATGGATGTTTTAATTTCAGTAGCTCCTGAGGCAGCTCTATATGTAGAGTGAAACTCGGCCAGAGTCGGTCCCACATACTGTGTGAATAAAGATTTTTTGCCTTTACACCGATCTCTACAAAGTTTCACTGAAGCCATGATGTGTGTAATATTTCCCAGCAGTGGATCCCCATGGATGGAGGAAAGTACCAGTGGAACTAGGCATGAGAGCATGGGTATTTGGAGGTAGTTCATGAGGAAGTTCCTTCCTGCCTCAGAGTCCACTAGGGCCAAGGAGATATAGTCCTGGTAGACCATGGAGATGGTCACTGGAAAAGTTAATGGGGGAGTCAGAGAGGTAAGGCCTAGGGACAGTCCCCCTGATGAGACCTAGGCCAGAGAGTTTACTGGCCTCACTGACAGCAAGCTATTATGTGGTCAGACCCTCCACAGATGAGACAGATCCCAAACTCGTGACACTAGAGGTGCTCTTCCAGAGTCAGACGCCCTCACCCCAATGCATTGGTTGAATGTGGGCAATATACTATTCCAGGAGGAGCTGATCCATTGCCGAGGCACTAGATGGGAGTCAAGGTCAGCTCTTTATAGGGATAACTAGGTGATGTCATCAATAAGTGCCTCTTGTGTTTTCCACCACTGGTCCTTTAAGTAAAGGGAAATTGGTGATAATGTTTCCCATGGAGGGGTATGTTTCTGAGATTTAGTGGCATCCTGCCGAGCTGAGGAGGAATGGCTGTTGCGCAGCTCTTTGCCGCACTTGGTAGAGGATCCCATGCCAATGAGACAATAGAAAGAAGGTGATAGGCATGGAGGATGGTTGCACCTGACAGGAAGGTTGCGGCATCAGGTGGAGGGATGGATAGGACCAGCCTGGAGGTAAGGGCGGTGAGCCACAGGATGGGCCTGCAGTCTACTGAACGCAACAATAGGGCATCTGACACAACACAGCAAGGTGCTGAGGTACAAAAATAGTAGACAATAGGCATTGGTTCTCTGCAACTGTATATTTAATCCTTCTGAAACTCATGGAAATTCTAGGAAGCCTGACAGATGGACGTTTATTTTTAAGAAAGATCAACTTTTTCACCATTCCTAGTATCAGTCATAAATGATGTACACTTGAGGTGCCCCTGCCATTGAGAATACCTGCTCATTAGGCATTCTGGTTGGTGGGTAGGAGAGGAAATCCTGGGCTACATTGGCAAAGTCTGGCCAGACCTTGACTTTGTGTGTCCAAAATTTCAATGGATCTGCTGCATCATCCTTTATGGGCTCTGTCAGATAGCATGTGACTGATATTTGTTATGTTGTTTCCTTTGGTAGAGAAGCATAAGTGAGTCTTCTGCCAATTGCTGTAGCTAAGGCCTGTTTCAAAAAAGAACATTTTACTGTGGCCACAAGTTAGGACTGTGATAAAAGTTGGGGATGAAGTGGTAGCTGATAGGATGCTGTTCTGGTTGACCCTACTGGTTGGAGTACCTGTTCTTTCTTCTAATGCATCCCTACTCTCCCAATGCCTCTGGTGCTCCCAATCCTGATCCTTAGCCAATAGGGATATCCATTAATGTAAAAACAAAGGGTAATGAAAACCAAGACTGGCATATTTATTTTGATTCATTTTACCATGAAATGAATGTCCAATTCTTTCAAAACACCTTATTTTTAATTATTGTGCGCTATTTGAAAAAGTATAAATAGTGCTTGCTATTTACCAAAAATGAAAAACTCAAAAGCAGCAACAAAAAATGTCCACAAAACAAAACAGTGAAATAAAAAATAAATACATGTCAGGGGTTCAACCTATCTTGCACCTGCTGTTTAATGGAACACATAAGAACATAAGAAATTGCAATGCTGGGTCAGACCACGGGTCCATCAAGCCCAGCATTCTGTTTCCAACAGAGGCCAAAACCAGGCCACAAGAACCTGGCAATTACCCAAACACTAAGAAGATCCGATGCGACTGATGCAATTAATAGCAGTGGCTATTCCCTAAGTAAAATTGATTAATAGCCATTAATGGACTTCTCCAAGAACTTATCCAAACCTTTTTTAAACACAGCTACACTAACTGCACTAACCACATCCTCTGGCAACAAAATCCAGAGCTTTATTGTGCATTGAGTGGAAAATAATTTTCTCCTATTAGTCTTAAATTTGCTACTTGCTAACTTCATGGAATGCCCCCTAGTCCTTCTATTATTCGAAAGTGAAAATAACCGAGTCACGTCTGCTCATTTAAGAACTCTCATGATCTTAAAGACCTCTATCATATCCCCCTCAGCCGTCTCTTCTTCAAGCTGAACAGCCCTAACCTCTTCAGCCTTTCCTCATATGGAAGCTGTTCCATCCCCTTTATCATTTTGTTTGCCCTTCTCTGTACCTTCTCCATCGCAACTATATCTTTTTTGAGATGCGGCGACCAGAATTGTACACAGTATTCAAGGTGTGGTCTCACCATGGAGCGATATAGAAGCATTATGACATTTTCCGTTCTATTAACCATTCCCTTCCTAATAATTCCTAACATTCTATTTGCTTTTTTGATTGCTGCAGCACACTGAGCTGATGATTTTAAAGTATTATCAACTATGATGCCTAGATCTTTTTCCTGGGTGGTAGCTCTTAATATGGAACCTAACATCGTGTAACTACAGCAAGGGTTATTTTTCCCTATATGCAATAGAGATGTGGTTCTTTTTTCGCCCTATTTAGGATATTGTACGAAATTTCCTAATTCGTTCGTGTTTCGGGGACTCCGAAACACGAAATAAACGCCGTTGTTTCGGAGGCCTGGAAACCGGAAACAAAATTTCCCCCCGACTTTCAGGGGAAATTTCGTTTTCGGGTTTGCCTGGGGAGAGGGGCACAAATTTTTTTTTTTTTATATTAAAAACCACCCCAAACCACCCCAAACATTTAAATTAACTATAATACATCCCCCCCATCCCGATCCCTCCCTAAGACTTACGAAGATCCCTGGTGGTCCAGCGGGGTCCCGGGTCCCATTTGCCCTCCGTGCCCGGTGCAAGCCGTGCGCCTCAAAATGGTGCCGAATAGTCCGAACTACCATGTCACAGGGGCTTTCGGCGCTATTGGTCAGCCCCTGTCACATGGCCATCGGCGCCATCTTGTGCTCCTATCATGTGACAGGAGCTGACCAATGGCACCGAAAGCCTCTGTGACATAGTATGGGCAAAGGCTATCGGCTCCATTTTGGTTACTGGCAGCCGAAAACAAAATCGCTCTCGGACCCTTGCTTGGCCCCCAGGGATTATTGGCAAGCCTTGGGGGGGTCAAGAGGGGGCTCCTGACCCCCCCAAGGCTTGCCAATAATCCCTGGGGGTCCAGCAAGGGTCCGAAAGCGATTTCGTTTTCGGCTGCCAGTAACCAAAATGGCGCCGATAGCCTTTGCCCATACTATGTCACAGAGGCTTTCGGCGCCATTGGTCAGCTCCTGTCACATGATAGGAGCACAAGATGGCGCCGATGGCTATGTGACAGGGGCTGACCAATAGCGCCGAAAGCCCCTGTGACATGGTAGTTCGGGCTATTCGGCACCATTTTGAGGCGCACGGCTTGCAGCACAGCACACCGGGCACGGAGGGCAAATGGACCCCGCTGGACCACCAGGGATCTTCGTAAGTCTTGGGGAGGGATCGGGCTGGGGGGGTGGGTTGTTATATATGTACGAAAATGCTTAAAAATGTTTTTAAATGCTTGGGGTGGGTTTTTTTTTTCGCTTCATTACCGATTCGTTTTTCGGTCCGGTTTCAGGTTTCTCGTTTCGTTTTCGGGCAAACGAACCTAAAACGAAACGAGAAGACCCGAATTATACCACAAAGTATTCGAACCGAAAAACGACCCGGTAGAAAAAAACGAAGCACATCTCTAATATGCAACACCTTGCACTTGTCCACATTAAATTTAATCTGCCATTTGGATGCCCAATCTTCCAGTCTTGCAAGGTCCTCTTGTAATGTATCATAGTCTGCTTGTGATTTAACTACTCTGAATAATTTTGTATCATCCGCAAATTTGATAACCTCACTCGTCGTATTCCTTTCCAGATCATTTATATATATATATTGAAAAGCACCGGACCAAGTACAGATCCCTGAGGCACTCCAGTGTTTACCCATTTCCACTGAGAAAATTGACCATCTAATCCTACTCTCTGTTTCCTGTCTTTTAACCAGCTTGTAATCCATGAAAGGACATCACCTCCTATCCCATGACTTTTTAGTTTTCGTAGAAGCCTCTCATGAGGGACTTTGTCAAATGCCTTCTGAAAATCCAAATACACTACATCTACTGGTTCACCTTTATCCACATGTTTATTAACCCCTTCAAAAAAATGAAGCAGATTTGTTAGGCAAGACTTCCCTTGGGTAAATCCATGTTGACTATGTTCCATTAACTCATGTCTTTCTATATGCTCTACGATTTTGATCTTGAGAATAGTTTCCACTATTTTTCCCGGCACTGAAGTCAGGCTCACTGGTCTATAGTTACCCAGATCGCCCAGGAGCCTTTTTTCAATATTGGGGTTACATTGGCCACCCTCCAGTCTTCAGGTATAATGGATGATTTTAATGATAGGTTGTTATGAGTTTTTTCCTCTATGGCCAATTTCATTTCAAATTATCTCTTCACCTGTCTTATCAATGTTTTACACTTAGCTTGACAATGCTTATGTTTTATCCTAATTTTTCTGATGGATCCTTCTTCCAAATTGTGAAGGATTTTTTTTTTTTTGCTAAAATAGCCTCTTTTACCTCACCTTTTAACCATGTCGGTAATCATTTTGCCTTCCTTCCACCTTTCTTAATGCGTGGGATACATATGGACTGCACCTCTAGGATTGTATTTTTAACAATGTCCATGCCTGTTGAACACTTTTAACCTTTGCAGCTGTAACTTTCAGTTTTTTTCTAACTACTTTCCTCATTTTATCAACATGAACAACAACACCTCTCATAAAAGAACATAAGAACATAAGACAATGCCATACTTTGTCAGACCAAGGGTCCATCAAGCCCAGCATCCTGTTTCCAACAGTGGCCAATCCAGGCCATAAGTACCTGGCAAGTACCCAAAAACTAAGTCTATTCCATGTAACCGTTGCTAATGGCAGTGGCTATTCTCTAAGTGAACTTAATAGCAGGTAATGGACTTCTCCTCCAAGAACTTATTCAATCCTTTTTTAAACACAGCTATACTAACTGCACTAACCACTTCCTCTGGCAACAAATTCCAGAGTTTAATTGTGCGTTGAGTAAAAAAGAACTTTCTCCGATTAGTTTTAAATGTGCCCCATGCTAACTTCATGGAGTGCCCGCTAGTCTTTCTACTATCCGAAAGAGTAAATAACCGATTCACATCTACCCGTTCTAGACCTCTCATGATTTTAAACACCTCTATCATATCCCCCCTCCAAGCTGAAAAGTCCTAACCTCTTTAGTCTTACCTCATAGGGGAGTTGTTCCATTCCCCTTATCATTTTGGTAGCCCTTCTCTGTACCTTCTCCATTGCAATTATATCTTTTTTGAGATGCGGTGACCAGAATTGTACACAATATTCAATGTGCGGTCTCACCATGGAGCGATACAGAGATATTATGACATTTTACGTTTTATTCACCATTCCCTTTCTAATAATTCCCAACATTCTGTTTACTTTTTTGACTGCCGCAGCACACTGAACCGACAATTTTAATTTGTTATCCACTATGACACTTAGATCTCTTTCTTGG
Organism: Rhinatrema bivittatum; assembly: GCF_901001135.1. Lineage (NCBI taxonomy): Eukaryota > Metazoa > Chordata > Amphibia > Gymnophiona > Rhinatrematidae > Rhinatrema > Rhinatrema bivittatum. The sequence continues at coordinate 495,242,482 of NC_042617.1, forward strand.
GTTGTAGCACCTAATATGGAACCCAACATTGTGTAATTATAGCATGGGTTATTTTTCCCTATATGCATCACCTTGCACTTATTCACATTAAATTTCATCTGCCATTTGGATGCCCAATTTTCCAGTCTCACAAGGTCTTCCTGCAATTTATCACAATCTGCTTGTGATTTAACTACTCTGAACAATTTTGTGTCATCTGCAAATTTGATTATCTCACTCATCGTATCTCTTTCCAGATCATTTATAAATATATTGAAAAGTAAGGGTCCCAATACAGATCCCTGAGGCACTCCACTGCCCAGCCCCTTCCAATGAGAAAATTGTCCATTTAATCCTACTCTCTGTTTCCTGTCTTTTAGCCAGTTTGCAATCCACGAAAGGATTTTTGCCTTCTTTCCACCTTTCTTAATGTGTGGAATACATCTGGACTGTGCTTCTAGAATGGTATTTTTTTAAAATGACCACGCCTCTTGGACATTTTTTACTTTTGTAGCTGCTCCTTTCAGTTTTTTTCTAACAATTTTTCTCATTTTATCAAAGTTTCCCTTTTGAAAGTTTAGCACGAGAGCCTTGGATTTGCACACTGTTCCTCTTCCAGTCATTAAATCAAATTTGATCATATCATGATCACTATTGCCAAGCAGCCCCACCACCATTACCTCTCTCACCAAGTCCTGTGCTCCACTGAGAATTAGATCTAAAATTGCTCCCTCTCTCGTCGGTTCCTGAACCAATTGCTCCATAAAGCTATCATTTATTCCATCCAGGAACGTTATCTCTCTAGCGTGACCGATGATACATTTACCCAGTCAATATTGGGGTAATTGAAGTCTCCCATTATTACTGCACTACCAATTTGGTTAGCTTCCCTAATTTCTCTTAGCATTTCACTGTCCATCTCACCATCTTGACCAGGTGGACGGTAGTATACCCCTATCACTATAGTCTTCCCCGACACACAAGGGATTTCTACCCATAAAGATTCAATTTTGTATTTAGTCTCACGCAGGATGTTTATCCTGTTGGACACTATGCCATCCCGGACATAAAGCGCCACACCTCCTCCCGAGTGCTCCTGTCTGTCATTGCAATATAATTTGTACGCCGGTATAGCACTGTCCCATTGGTTATCCTCTTTCCACCATGTCTCTGAGATGCCAATTAAGTCTATGTCATCATTCACTGCTATACTTTCTAATTCTCCCATCTTACTTCTTAGACTTCTGGCATTAGCATACAAACATTTCAAAGTTTGTTGTTTTGTTTGTATTTTCATTTTGTTTTTTAATTGATAGGGATAAGTTAGAATTTTTTAGCTCAGGTGAGTTTTTAGTTACAGGCACTTGGACTACTTTTCTACTTATTGGAACCTCACTGTTGGGATGCCCTAATTCTAATGCATCATTAGTATCCTTTAAATATACCTCTCTCTGAACCATGCGCTGCTGAGCGACTGTCGGCTTTCCCCTTTGTTCTAGTTTAAAAGCTGCTCTATCTCCTTTTTAAAGGTTAGTGCCAGCAGTCTGGTTCCACCCTGGTTAAGGTGGAGCCCATCCCTTCAGAAGAGACTCCCCCTTCCCCAAAAGGTTGCCCAGTTCCTAACAAAACTGAATCGCTCTTCCTTGCACCATCGTCTCATCCACGCATTGAGACTCCGGAGCTCTGCCTGCCTCTGGTGACCCTATTCCTTCAAAAAATCTGCTAACTTAGGGGATGATGCAATATGGTGCGCTGAGCTGAGCACAATGTTAACGAGCAGTTAGACACAGGTAAAATAGGCGCTAATCAATCCCCTAATGCATTAAGGGGATTAGCACCCATTTATTGCACGTCTAATGCGGTGTGAATACATTAGCGCTCTTCACATGCAAATGCATGAGAATGAGGCTATTAGGCATTCACTCCCAAGGCAAAAAGAAAAAGTGTGTCTCTGACGCACATTTAACTGTCATCTATTAACACCTGCCAGGAGCAGGCGTTAATAGATGTGCTCATCAAAAAAAGAATAAAAAGAAAAGAAAGAAAAGTAAAAAAAAAATTGACAATCGGGCTATCACAAAAATTGATGCTGGGTTTATCAGCGTCGGGGTTTTCGTGGCTGTCCGCCGCTAAGGAAAACCAACGCTGATATACCCAGCATTGTTTTTCGTGATGGGCCCGATCTTCACTTCTTCCTACCTTGCTCCTTCCTGAAAAAAAGCAGGGTCTTTGCGGCTGCCAAAAGTGAAAAATGTTGAACACCGGGTTTATCGGTCAGAAATGCAGCGTTTTCCTCCATGCTTCAGGGACAGCCCGGCGATGGCTGGGGGGGGGGGGGTGGGGAGGCTGGGCGCCGCTTCTTTACCTCAGACTTCGGGTGCAGAGTGCCTTTCCCGGGATTCTGGGCTGAGCCCCCATCCCAGAGCAGGAGCAGGACGCCGAGCGCCGCGCTCAGCAGCTTCATCGTGCCCTGGCCACGATCCATCTTCCTTCTCCTGCTTCCCAGTCCAGCCTGCATGAATTCAGCCCCAATAAAAAGGAGAGAGGTGAGACTTGGCCCCTGGCACAAGAGGTCTGGTGGGTGCTCAGCTGTCTGAGGGAAGACTGGGCTCAGGCATGCCCCCCACCCCCCAGGTAGATCCGGAAAGGCTTGGCTATTTTCGGCCTTGGCAGCTGGGCTTTTTTGCAGCAAGCTGCACGGGATCGGATGACAGCTGAAGGGAAGCACAAAAAAAAAAAAAAAAAAAGAGGAGGGTGGACAGTCCCTAAAGTGGCTTCCTGTCTGCCAGTAATGAAAATGGCCCCAGAGTTTATCGTGGGCGTTTTCATTACTGGCAGACATGCTGTTTATGAAAACCGAAGCCGAGTTTACCACAAGCGACCCTAGCGCCTCCTTCCTAGCGTGACCCCCTAATTTAAATATTGCATGACACCCCCCACTTTGGGGCACCATGGGCACGTTAAGAGATTGGGCACTGATTGTTCAGCGCCCACTTTCTACGCACCTTTATTGCATTCTATAGAATCTTGACTATGGGGATTATTTCACTCAAGTGTGTTATGCCCGTTGGTCACAGACGGCTGCAACCTCTCATGCTCACCTCTTTTTTCACTACTCTAACTCCGTTGGGGAGAGTGGAGGCCTCCTCCAGCTACCGCCATGCCTCCTGGCGTTCCTGGGTCGGCATGGGCGCTGACGGCCTCCATCTTGCTTTCGGAATCACCTAGGCACACACGTGCACATTCAGAGCAGTCTTAAGCCTTGCCTGGCAGGAATCTCGAGGGCGTTCCCCTCTGATGATGTCTACAACCCCGGATACTTTAGCTGACTGCTCCTGACCACGGACAACTTGGCAACAAGTTCCCTCAATGCTAATTCCATTCCGTACTCCACGGACTTCCATTCCAGATGCTGGTGTTCTCTTCTATGGGTTCCCACTCCTCGGGGGCCCTTCTTTACCTTTGGCTATCCGCTCCTTGGAGGGCCTTCTTCCTGGGACATATATATCACCTGGTTCCCTGGTGCCTAGCTGGAATGCTACCCTTGTGAGTACCTTATTCTTCAAGTCTCTACTGTTCTTCGGTGTACCCCGCACTGCAGGCCACTAATCAGTTCTACTACTAGATCTCATCCATATACCTCACACTGCGGATCCACTTTGCCAACCTCATGGGAATCCTATTGGTGTACCCTGCGCTGCAAGCCACTACCTTATTGGCTTTAGTGAAGGACTCTGTTGGGGTATCCTGTGCTACAGGTCATTGCCAGACCTTCTCTACGTGAGTACTCTGCTGGCGTACCCTGCGCTGCAGGCCACTAACATCTCGTCTCCTAAGAAGGTTCCTAATGGTGTACTCTGCACTGCAGGCCACTACCACTCCATCTACTAGCGAGGACTCTTTCTCTCTCTCTTCATCAGCTTACCTGCGCTGCAGGCCATTGACTGATCTCAGCTTCCAGAGACCTCTGTGGTGTACCCTACTTCATGGACTGCTACCGGATTGCTACTTCTGAGAGGATAGCCTCCTCTGGACTCTGTGTCTCTCTGCGCTACCTGCTCCTTGAATAGCTATTCTATTCTCTTTCTAATAGACACAACTGTGTCTGACATCACCAAGACCTTGCCTCTCGGCGGTGAGCCTCACAGGGCTCCTCCCTGTGGGCAGTTCCACCTCTCCCGTAGGCCCAGGGGCCCAAAACCAACAAACCATAACAGATTGACAAGTCATGGACCTGGCACTGGTCTCAGAACAGCAGGCCATTCCTGGCCTGGCCCAATGTGTTACAGAACAGCAAAAGATGTTAGATTCTTTGGCTAACGCCATTAACCAGTTAAGTAATCGGCTGGATTCTGTCTCAACGCCTGCTAAACCTGCTCCGGTTTTACAGAGGCCTCCATTCCAGCCATCCATGCTTTTGTCGGCACCTCCTCACTTTGCAGGCGACCCCTTATCCTGTAGGGGTTTTCTGAATCTCTGCAACATGCAATTTGCCTTACGACCTGAATGTTTCCCTGATGTAGATACTAAAACTACATTAATTCTGTCTCTTCTGAATGGAAAGGCTTTGACTTGGGCATCACCTCTCTGGGAAAGGATGGACCCGATACTCAACAACCTACCATGCTTTCTCGCCCTCTTTTGCTCAATATTCGATGACCCTGGTCGTAGGACCATTGCTATTTCCACACTCTTGCACTTGCAACAAGGCTCCCAGTTGCTGACTGAGTATATTATTGAGTTCAAGACTCTTTCCTTCAAATTAAACTAGGACCTAGACTGCCTGTGAGACGTATTCCTTGAAGGATTAAGTTCATGAATCAAGGATGAATTGGCCGCACAAGATCTCCCTGAGGCCCTGGATTCCCTCATCGACCTCACCGGTCGCATTGATCGTACATTAAGTGAGCAATCAGATGAGGCCAAAGGGGCCAGGAAAGCATCTTCAAGTGTCTACCACTCTGACTGCTCCAACTCCCAGCACTGATGAGAATGAACCAATGCAAATGGGCCACAGAGTGGGACCCGAGCCTTCAAAGTGTTGTGAAGTGGGGAAGGTTTCCATGTGGTTCAATATGTTTCAGCGGGTGTTAAGAGATAGGCAACACCTGGGGAGAGTTCATTTTTGTTTGTGCAGGAAAGGGCTCCCTCAAATGGGTTCACCTCGAGATTGGGTCCTGAGCTTGCGCAAGTGTGGTTTCCATGTTAACAGCGGTTCAAGATGTGTCAATGGGTGTTAACAGATAGCTAACACCTGGGGAGAGTTCCCTTTCCTTTGGGCAGGAAAGGGCTCCCTAGAATGGGTTCTACCCTAGAGTGTGGTGGTTCCCTTGGCATCTAGTGAAATCTTTCTGGTCTTTTAAAATCTGGTGGATGTAGCAGATACACAAAAGAGAATTTTGAAGGCTGAGGTGGAGTAGGTTTCCATGTGAACAGTGGTTCAACATGGGTCAGCGGGTGTTAAGAGACAGGCGACACCCAGGGAGAATTCCCTTTCCTTTGTGCAGGAAAGGGCTCCCTGGAATGGGTTGGCCCCTAGAGTGGGGCCCAAGCCTGGGAAAATGTGGTGAAGTGTAGGAGGTTTCCATGTGAACAGTGGTTCAAAATGTGTCAGCGGGTGTTAAGAGTTAGGTGACACTGGGGGAGAGTTCCCTTTCCTTTGTACAGGAAAGGGCTCCCTGGAATGGGTTGGCCCCTAGAGTGGGGCCCGAGCCTGGGCAAATGTGGTGAAGTGGAGGAGGTTTCCATATGAACAGCAGTTCAAGATGGGTCAGCGGGTGTTAAGAGATAGGCAACACCCGAGGAGAGTTCCCTTTCCTTTGTACAGGTATGTTGTGGTTTAATCTGTCTCTTCTTCCTGAACTGTTTCACTGCCAGACGAAAATGGCATCTTTTTCATTTCTGAAAGATAATTCAACAGAGGATGCTTTTAGAGAATAGAGACTGTCATTTGTGAAGCAAGAACTGAGTTGGAGTTTATTTGTGAATACCCAGAGGCTATTAACTGTACTTATGCACTTCAGCTTATGACAAAGAAACTTGAAGAACTCTCAGAAATAAGAAAACTGCTACTCAAGTCCAAATCTACAATATTAACCTATGTTAACTTTGTACCCTACACAGAGCCTCTGTAAACTATGGGAACACAGAGGATGAACTAGAGTGCAACTACCACCAGTTTTCTATAGTACTAGAAACATTAATGTTGGCACCTAAGAAAGATTTATGGAAAATGGCCAATATTATGAAGGTCATAAACTATTGAGCATATGAAATATGCAAGCTCCAAACATCTTAAGTCAACTTTTTATGTTCTTACATTCCAAATGTTGCAAAACAGGAAAAAGAATATTCTGGAAAGAAGTGATGCACAAATACATGAAACTGAAATTAGAGATACTAGAACTAAACTCAGACCAGCACAGCGTTTGGAATCAGGCCCTTCTAGTGATGTAAGGGCTGGACAGGCAAGCACATCAGTTGATATCAGGCCATAGTGACATAAGGGCTGGACAGTAGACAGACCGGCACAGCGTTTGGGGTCAGGCCCTTGTAGTGATGTAAGGGCAGGACAGTGGAAAGACAGGCTCAGCTTTTGGGGTCAGGCTCTTGTAGTGATGTAAAGGCTGGACGGACAGGCAGAGCGGTTGAGATCTGGCCCTTGTAGTGATGTAAGGACTGGACAGTGGATAGACAGGCACAGCAATCAGTGTCAGGATCTTGTAGTGAAGTAAGGACTGGACAGAGAGGCACAGAGGTTGAGGACTGGCCCTTGTAGTGATGTAAGGGCTGGACAGACAGGCACAGCATTTGGGGTCAGGCCCTTGTAGTGATGTAAGGGCTGGACAGAGGATAGACAGGCACAGCAATCAGTGTCAGGACCTTGTAGTGAAGTAAGGACTGGACAGAGAGGCACAGAGGTTGAGGACTGGCCCTTGTAGTGATGTAAGGGCTGGACAGACAGGCACAGCATTTGGGGTCAGGCCCTTGTAGTGATGTAAGGGCTGGACAGTGGACAGATAGGCACAGCATTTGGGGTCAGGCCCTTGTAGTGACGAAGGGCTGGACAGACAGGCACAGCGTTTGGGGTCAGGCCCTTGTAGTGAAGTAAGGGCTGGACAGTGGACAGACAGGCACAGAGTTTGAGGTGAGGCCCTTGTAGTGATGTAAGTTCTAGACAGACAATCACAGCCTTTGGATTCCGGCCCTTATAGTGAAGTAAGAGCTAGACGGGCAGGCACATCAGTTGAGGTACAGCCCTTGTAGTGACGTAAGGGCTGTACGTGGACAGACAGGCAAAGCGTTTGGGGTTAGACCCTTGTAGTGATGTAAGGGCTGGACAGACAGGCACAGCATTTGGGGTCAGGCCCTTGTAGTGATGTAAGGGCTGGACAGTGGATAGACAGGCACAGCAATCAGTGTCAGGACCTTGTAGTGAAGTAAGGACTGGACAGAGAGGCACAGAGGTTGAGGACTGGCCCTTGTAGTGATGTAAGGGCTGGACAGACAGGCACAGCATTTGGGGCCAGGCCCTTGTAGTGATGTAAGGGCTGGACAGTGGACAGACAGGCACAGCATTTGGGGTCAGGCCCTTGTAGTGACGAAGGGCTGGACAGACAGGCACAGCGTTTGGGGTCAGGCCCTTGTAGTGAAGTAAGGGCTGGACAGTGGACAGACAGGCACAGAGTTTGAGGTGAGGCCCTTGTAGTGATGTAAGTTCTAGACAGACAATCACAGCCTTTGGATTCAGGCCCTTATAGTAAAGTAAGAGCTAGACGGGCAGGCACATCAGTTGAGGTACATCCCTTGTAGTGACGTAAGGGCTGTACGTGGACAGACAGGCAAAGCGTTTGGGGCTAGACCCTTGTAGTGACGTAGGGCTGGACAGACAGGCACAGCGTTTCGGGTCAGGCCTTTGTAGTGACATAAGGGCTAGACAGTGGACAGACAGGCGCAGCATTTGAGGTGAGGCCCTTGTAGTGATGTAAGGGCTGAACAGACAGGAACAGCGTTTGGGGTCAGGCCCTTGTAGTGACGTAAGGGCTGGACAGTGGACAGACAGGCACAGTATTTCGGGTCAGGCCCTTGTACTGATGTAAGGGCTGGACAGAGAGGCACAGCGGTTGAGGTCTGGCCCTTGTAGTGATGTAAGGGTTGGACAGACAGGCACAACATTTGGTGTCAGGCCCTTGTAGTGACATAAGGGCTAGATGGCCAGGCACATCAGTTGAGATCAGGCCCTTGTAGTGACGAAGGGCTGGAGAGTGGCCAGACAGGCACAGCATTTGGAGTCAGGCCCTTTTAGGGATGTAAGTGCTGGACAGTGGACAGACAGGCACAGCATTTTGGGTCATGGACTTGTAGTGAAGTAGGGCTGGACAGACAGGCACAGCATTTCAGGTGAGGCCCTTGTAGTGATGTAAGGGCTGGACAGACAGGCATAGTATTTGGTGTCAGGCCCTTGTAGTGACATAAGGGCTAGACAGGCAGGCACATCAGTTGAGGTCAAGCTCTTGTATTGACATAAGGGCTGGACAGTGGACAGACAGGGAACGCCTTTGGGGCCAGACCCTTGTAGTGACATAAGGGCTGTACAGACAGGCACAGCATTTGGGATCAGGCCCTTGAGTGACATAAAGGCAGCAAGGACAGCTCATCAGTTGAGGGCAGGCCCTTGTAGTGATGTAAGGGCTGGACAGTGGACAGACAGGCACAGCATTTGGGGTCAGGCCCTTGTAGTGTTAGTTAGTTATTTATTTATATTTATTTATTTATTTATTTATTGTTATTTTATCTATTTATTATTACTTCTTAATTGTTAACATTATTATATATATTTTCCTGTTATTTGGATTAACCATGTTCATTGTAAACCGCTAACTTGAAGCGATAGTTACTGTTCTTTGTAAACCGGGGTGATATGTATATTATACAGGAACCTCCGGTATATAAATCCTTAAATAAATAAATAAATAAATAAATAAATAAATAAGGGCTGGATGGACAGGCACATCGGTTGAGGTCAGGTACATGTGCTGATATTATCTGGAGTATATGAGGCAGTTGGAGCTGCTGCAAGACTTTAAATTGCTTTGATTGATCTTGCCATTCACAGGTCAAATCTGGAAACCCAAGCAAAGGCATGTTTATTTTCAAAAACACTAACATTTCCATCAACTCTGGTGCCAGCCTTGAGCGATTAGGGCTCATGATATCCCCTGTCATTGAAAATACACATTCACTGGGCACACTGGTTCGTGGACATGACAGATATCGCTGAGCCACTTTGGATAGGAGTGGCCAGACAGTGGACTTGTGTGCCCAATATGCCAGCAGATCTGTCTGCATGTCCTCTATGGACTCTGTGAAATACCGTTTCACTGACATTTCTGCTGGTGTCTCCTTTGCTTGGGTGGGCTGAAAGTCCTTCTTGCCAGCTGCTTCTGCTCTAGCACATGCCGGAACAGATTATGTTTTAGGGGCAACATGGCTTTGGCTTACTGAAGTGGAGGAGGAAGTGCTAGCTGATGCTGGCAGAGTGCTGCTCCTGCTTCGGCTTGCACTACTCTCTGAAGTGCCTGCTGTTTCCTCCTCAGCTTCATGCCTAATTTGTCTCTGCCTATGGTGCTCCTATTCACGGACGTTTACTAATAGCAGGTTCTTCACAAATGTGAGACAATTGGACGGTAGGGTGAGTTTTTCTTTCACACGGGGATTACAGACTGTGGCGAGCATGTGTCTGTCATCTTTTATTAAAGGTCCTAATCTCTCTTGCACCTGCATCTGCAAAACTTCCAGACAATGCAGCACCTCTGCTGGCATTCTTGTAGGGGTTTTCTGAATTTCTGCAACATGCAATTTGCCTTGCGACCTGCATGTTTCCCTGATGTAGCTGCTAAAAATACATACATCCTGTCTCTCCTGAATGGAAAGGCTTTGGCTTGGGCATCACCTCTCTGGGATAGGATGGACCTGATACTCAATGACCTACCAGGCTTTCTCACCCTCTTTTGCTCAGTATTCGATGACTCTGGTTGTAGGACCAACGCTATTTCTACACTCTTGCACTTGCAACAAGGCTCCTGGTTGCTGACCGAGTATGTTATTGAGTTCAAGACACTTTCCTTCGAATTACACTGGGACCTAGACTGCCTGTGGGCCATATTCCTTGAAGGATTAAGTTCACGCATCAAGGATGAATTGACGCACAAGATCTCCCTGAGGCCCTGGATTCCCTCATCGACCTCACCAGTCGCATTGATCGTAGATTACATGAGCAATCACACGAGGCCAAATGGGCCAGGAAAGCATCTTCAAGTGTTCCTCACAGTCGTCCAGCATCTACTACTCTGACCGCTCCGACTCCCAGCACTGGTGAGAATGAACCAATGCAAATGGGCCACAGTCATCTATCTGCTAAAGAGAAGCATCGTCGACAAAGGTCAGGCCTCTGCCTGTACTGCGGCCAACCCAGCCATGCAGTTCCTTCCTGCCCAATTTGTCTGGGAAACTCTCGGACCAAGGATCTGCTGGAGGACGGCTCCTAGGTCTAACTGCACCATATCATTCACTAACACTACCCGTATCCCTCAACTCAGACTCCCTAGAGTTCCTTACTATAGCGCTGTTCGACTCAGGGGCCGGTGGTAATTTTATACTTAAACAACTTGTGGACCATCTACGGATTCCCACAGTCCAGACACCAATGCCACTGCTTTTGTCTTCCATTCATGGTGAACCACTACTGGGCGAAGTCACTCGAGCTACGGTTCTGCTACAACTCCGCACTGGAGCCATGAACACTGAAACTCTTTCGTTCCTGGTTCTAGATAAAGCAATCCAACCTGTGGTGCTTGGACTGGCTTGGTTGCAAATGCACACACCTCAATTTGATTGGAAGATTTTGCAGTTGTCTCATTGGGGCAATTCCTGCTATGGGAGATGTTTGGAGGTGGTTTTACCCATGCCCTGCCTTACCACCATAACATCCCTTCCGGGCCTTCCCTCAAAATATGCCTCTTTTGAAGACGTGTTCTACAAGAAAGCTGCTCATGTTCTACTGCCTCATCGCTCCTTTGATTGTGCTATAAACCTGCTACCCAACACAGAGCCTCCCAGAGGAAGGGTATACCCACTTTCTCTGTCCAACACTATGTCCGAGTATATAAAGGAAAATTTGGCAAAAGGATTTATACAACCTTCTAAGTCCTCTGCCGGGGCTAGATTTTTCTTTGTGGGGAAAAAGACGGTTCTCTCCAGCCATGCTTAGACAACCATGGCCTAAACGAGATTACACAGGATCGTTATCCATTACCATTGATATCAGAGCTTTTTGACAGGCTCCAAGGGGTCAAGAGTTTATGAAAATGGACCTCAGAGGAGGATAAAATTTAGTTCGGATACGCCGGGGTAATGAATGGAAAACAGCTTTTAATACCCGCAACGGCCATTTTGAATATTTAGTTATGCCATTTGGTCTCTGCAATGCCCCGGCAGTTTTTCAAAACACGATAAACGAAATATTCAGAGATATGTTATACATATGTGTAGTGGTATATTTGGATGACATATTAGTCTTTTCTCAGGATCTTCAGAGTCATCACGTAGATGTCGCCAATGTCTTACAACGCCTAAGGGACAATCAGTTGTATGCAAAATTAGAGAAGTGTTCCTTCCATCAGGAATCAGTACCCTTCCTGGTGTATGTGGTCTCTAGGCAAGGATTTCAAATGGATCAAAAAAAACCCCAACATCATCTGGGATTGGTTCCAGCCCACAGGCCTCAAGGCGCTCCAAAGATTCCTGGGATTTACCAATTAGTACAGGTTGTTCATCAACCACTACTCCACTTTCACAGCTCCTCTCACAGCCATGACTAGGAAGGGAGCCAACCCTTCACAGTGGTCTGCTGAAGCTATGGCCACATTTAATAAACTCAAGGAGGCATTTCTTCAAGAACCATGCCTCTCGCCACCCTGACCTACGACGACCCTTCATCGTCGAAGTAGATGCATTTGACTTAGGGGTCGGCGCAGTCCTCAGCCAACACTTTGATAATCACATGCTACACTCATGCTCCTTTTTCTCCCGGCGATTTAATCTCATGGAACACAATTATGGGATCGGAGATAAAGAGCTATTAGCGATCAAATTGGCTTTCGAGGAGTGGCGACCCTGGCTTGAGGGAGCACAACACCAAATCACAGTTTACTCTGACCACAAAAATCTTGAATACCTGCATCATGCTCAACCCCTGAATCATAGACAAGCCCGGTGGTCCTTATTTTTTTATCCAATACAATTTCATTCTGTGATACCGGCCTGGGGATAAGAATGTTCATGCAGATACACTCTCCCACTCTTTCACCACAGAAGATGTGCCAGACTTGCCCCGTCACATCATTGACCCCTCGAGGGTACTCCTCTCCGCCACACGCAGAGTACCCGCTGGGAAAACTGTGGTACCTCGAGCGCTTAGAAGGAAGATTCTTAAATGGGCACATGACTCGCTACTGTCTGCTGCAAAGATACTACTAGTGGCCGACCATGAAGGAATACATGAAAGCCTATGTCGAGTCCTGCTCTACTGGGTGCTAATGTCTTGAATGAGATGCTTCTGAGGCATCCTCAAATCAGTCTGCTTTTCATGGAGAACCTGTGCCACCTTCATTTTTCTGTGGAAGTACACTGCTATGTTCTTGCACTTGTGTATTAACGTATGCAGGTATTCCTTCTCTTTGTGATTGGACTCCAACCCCAGAGCTGACTTCACTACCAGGTGCAGAGTGTGTGCAAAACTTCACTCCAGGTGCAGAGTGTGTGCAAAACTTTACCATGTTGGCACCATTGTCTGTGACAAAGAACCCTGCCTGAAGATTCCTGTCTTTCTGATGTAGCTGCCAGCCCACCAGCATCTGTCTGATGCATGCTAGAATATTGGCTGAGATATAGGCATCATCCATCAGGTGGGTGTGCAGTACAGCCCACCTCTACCCTGATACTTGTTCACTAATAGAGCTGCTGTTTGCACCTGCCTCAGGTGCAGCATTCATGGTGGTCCAGATATTGCAGGTGAAATGCACAATCCCCTCTGCCTTAGCTAGCAGCGCTTGGATGCAACTGAGACACTGGTTGTACTGGCTGGGGATGACCTTTCTACTAAATGTGATTTTAGATTGGACTTTGTAATTTGGAACTAAGAGCTCAGCATGTGCTTCAAACCCACATTCTCCATTACCTGCAATGGCTGGTCAACAAGAGCAATCATTTCCCCAATGCTCTTGTATACAAATTTTGACTTCCCCGGGATAGCGTTACTGAACACCACCCTATTTCCTCCATGGTGGGTTGTCGCTTCTGACACATGGCAGGAGGCTGCTGGCCTGCCACCTGACTGCTAGAAGAGGCTGAGGGCATGGGATGACTCTGCTCCTTTTCCACCACTTTATGCTGCCTGGAAAAATGGGTCCCCTGACTGGTACTGCCACCATCCCCAAATGTCAGTACTGTTGGGTGTTGCTTCTGCATATGATGTATCATGCCAAAATGAGTTAGATGTCCCATTTGCTTGCCTCTGCAAATAGCCCTGGCACAGTAATTACACTGAGCAAAATGCAGGTCCTCCCTCACTTTAAAGTGGCTCCAGATCACAGATTTCTTTTGTGATCCCTTCTCTATAGCCTTCGGGGCGGATGCCAGCACTGGAGTTGGTAGGTGGTGCACCCTGAGAAGCAATGCCAGGAGCATCATTCACACTATGTGCCTGCGCTGAATGCTCTTCCTCATCATCATCATCAGTTTCATCTCTCCCCTCCAGCTCTGAAGTAGAGGCTAAGACAGAACTAACTAATCCTCCTAAACCTTCTTCAGCTGTTAATTCTTCCATTTCTGATTATGAGAATCCCACACAAGATGATTCTTCATTGGAATCAGAAGCAAACAGTGTAGGTGCTACATTGTCAGTGCTAACTAGAGTCTGCCATCACACTGCTACTTTTGGGTCTCGCCCTTTTGTCTTGCATGACTCAGCCACCCCTTCCCTCACCTCCAAAACAACAATCAAAAAAAAACAAAACAAAAAGCCAAAACTCCACTAAGTAACAGAGCTTTTTCCATGGCAGCTCCTCCTCATTGGAATTCACTTCCTTCAGAACTTAGACTGGATCCCTGTCATCAATCCTTCAAGAAAAATCTGAAAACGTATCTATTTAATCTAGCATTTCCATGACTTCTTACTGTAGATTTACTATGGCAAATTCGATTAACCACCTATCTGTTCACTCTGCTCCTTTCCCCCCCCCCCCCTCATCTCCTCCTCCTCTCTCATAATTTTTTTTTCACTCAGTTCTCCATTTCATCTTCCTCTTTCTTTATTTCACTTAGTGCTCCCATGCTCTATTTTCTCTCATTACTTCCATTTGTTATTATTTATATAAATCTTTTGAATTTTTTTAATCAATTTTTTGCCTTTTCCTGTTAAAGATAAACAACTCATACTCTGTGTGTTATTTTCTGTTCCTACAGGTTTTTCATGTTTTGATGTTCTTTGTTACATGTAATGCTTTTTCAAGCAAGTTTAAATGTTCAATGTAAACCGATTTGATTTGCATATAATGCAAGAATACCGGTATATAAAAAACAAAAATAAATAAATAAATAAATAGATAAATAAAACAACATGGTCAGAAACAGGTGGTGGCAGTGCATCAATATTAAATTTCAGTTTTTTCTGGATGGAACTGCCTGCAACTCCAGAGATTTTAGATTGGAACAGTTCCATTTTTAACTTTAATGTGTGATTGGCACTGCCTTTTGAAGTGCCTCCTCTGCCAGTCCCAATCACTTGACCATGTCTACCTTTCCCTGACATCATGGATTTAATGTCACTGCCAACTAGGGATTTCAATTAAAATAATTATTTCTTTATTGATGACTGAACACCTCTGTACCAATATATGTGAGTGTAGAAAACAACACACACACACAGACACACAGTGCAGTGCCTTGCTGAACACTACAACTGAGACTGCTGTATGTGCACAAAAAAATTAAAACTCCAGATGCCTATTGGGGATTTGGATTAAAAGAACACTGCTGTACCAATATATTTGAGTGTGGAAAACTACACACAGATACACAGTGCAGTGCCTTGCTGTACACTACAACTGAGACTGCTCTGTGTGCACAAAAACTGAAACTCCAGAGAAAAGACCGGAAGCCTGAGCAAGCCCAATTCCTACAGTGATGCTTCTTGTTCTATGTAAATACCAACTCACAGACAACCACTGCAACTCTCACACTATCTCCCACCTACACCACCCAAACCCTGCCTGCAACCTACCCCGGGGGGGGGGGGGGGGTAAGATCAGCAGCAATATGCCACTGCTGGCAGCTTGTCTCAGTGGGAGCGACAGAGAGACAGTCTGAGTTCAATAAAAAAAAGTGCAGTAAAAAAATGCCTGGCTGGCACAGCAGCAATATATGTATATATATATATTTTTCTGCAATGTAAAATTAATTGTAACAATTTAAGTAGCAAGCAATAGCAATTGAATACAGATTTGAGATACTCAGGGGCAAGATGGCCGCTCGATAGGACGCCGAGGAGGCAGGCTCTCCATGTCGAAATTCCTACAACCTTATTCTTATATCAACTCGACGACGAAAATTCCACATACAAAAAGGAAGGGGAAGGTTCGGGGGGCACAGATGAGCTTACCCGTGGCAGACCCCCTCCAGACGCGTATAGAAGGCTTCTTCGACACTGCAGTAAGAACGCCGGTGGGGCTGGTCGCTGGGGGGACGGTAGATGAGCGAACACCGTCTCCTCTGACCCCAGATACTTCCTTGATCCCCGGCGCGCCGGTCAGACCTGTGATTCCTACACAGGGTGAAAGCTCCTATGTACCAGCAAGCGCCTCAAGCAGTTTGCTTTTTGAGCTTGAGGAAGCGAACCCAGTGGAAGCTGTACCCGGGAGAGAAGGAGAGATGGCCGCGGCAGCAGTGAGTACACCGGAGTTTAGAGCGATTTGCCCTCTGCAACGGTATGGCTCCTTGGTAGAGCAGAGCCTGATTCAGTCCACAGAAATGTTGGTTGCTGAATCGCAAAAAGGAATCGATGGGGGAGTGAGAAGTGTCCAGCCGGACCCAGAGACTGTGAATATTATTTTGAGTCAGCCTGAAAATATTTCTTTGGGGAATGTATGGTCTGCATTAAAGGCAATTGAGTCCACTTTGAAATCTCTGGCAAAGACAGTAATGGAAACCAAAAATCAAACAGTGATAAATAATACTTTGATTGGAACTTATAATCTTAAATTTCAAAATCATGAAGAGAGAATAACTAGAGTGGAGTCTGTACAACAAAATATAATTAAAACTGATTTGGTTTTTGAGAAAAGATTGGAGAAAATGGAGAATACGTTAAGAATTCTGAATTTAAGAGTACCGTATTTTCCGGCGTATAAGACAACTTTTTAACCCAAGAAAATCTTCTCAAAAGTCGGGGGTCGTCTTATACGCCGGGCACAGCTGCTCTCTGACCAGTTTCTCTCAATCACACACACATGCTCTCAATCAAATGCATTCTCGCTCTTACACACAGGCAGGCTGCTTCTCTCTCTCTCTCTCTCTCTCACTTCCACCCCCACCCCCGAGCACAAATAGTAGCTGCATCACCTCCTCCTCCAGCCCCCGCAGGCCAAGAAAGAAGAAACCCATCGGCCACGGGAGGCTCATGCTGCTGTCTCCTTTCCCGATTATCAGCTCCTTCGACTGCTCGGGGCCGTTCCTGCTGTCGCCGCTGCAATTTTTTCATTCGGCACGGCTTTCTCCTTCCCGCGCACCGCACTGCCGTTGCCGCTGGGCTAAAAGCACGTTCAAGCCCAGCGGGAACGGCAGCGGTGCAAAAAAAAAAAAAAGCTGTGGCATCCGCGGCTGGCCTTGTCTTCTTCCCGCCCCCCCCCCCTTTGAACCGGAACAGGAAGTGATGCGCGGGAAGAAAGAGCCGTGCTGCGTGAAAAAATAGCAGCGGCGCAGCAGCAGTGGCCCCCGAGCAGTCGAAGGAGCTGGTAATCGGGAAAGGAGACAGCAGCGTGAGCCTCCCGCGGCCGATGGGTTTCTTCTTTCTTGGCCTGCGGGGGCTGGAGGAGGAAGCTGCTGCAGCTACCGTTTGTGCTCGGGGGGGGGGGCGTGGAAGTGAGAGAGAGAGAGAGAGAAGCAGCCACCCTGCCTGTGTGTAAGTGAGAGAGAGAGAGAGAGAGAGAAGCAGCCAGCCTGTGTGTGAGAGAGAGAGAGAGAGAGAAGCAGCCAGCCTGTGTGTAAGTGAGAGAGAGAGAGAGAAGCAGCCACCCTGCCTGTGTGTAAGTGAGAGAGAGAGAGAGAGAGAAGCAGCCAGCCTGTGTGTAAGTGAGAGAGAGAGAGAAGCAGCCAGCCTATGTGTGAGAGAGAGAGAGAGAGAGAGAAGCAGCCAGCCTGTGTGTAAGTGAGAGAGAGAGAGAGAGAGAAGCAGCCAGCCTGTGTGTAAGTGAGAGAGAGAGAGAGAAGCAGCCACCCTGCCTGTGTGTAAGTGAGAGAGAGAGAGAGAGAGAGAGAGAGAAGCAGCCAGCCTGTGTGTAAGTGAGAGAGAGAGAGAGAGAGAGAGAGAAGCAGCCAGCCTGTGTGTAAGTGAGAGAGAGAGAGAGAGAAGCAGCCAGCCTGTGTGTAAGTGAGAGAATGCATTTGATTGAGAGCATGTGTGTGATTGAGAGAAACTGGTCAGCGAGCTCATGTGTGTGAGAGACAATGAAAGTGACTGCTCAGAGAGATGACTGATGTGTATGTGAGTGTGAGAGAGAGAAAAAGCATGGAAGTGAGAAATCTGGGTATGTGAGAAAGCATGGGAGTAAGAAGCCTGATTATGTGAGAGAGAGCATGGGAGCGGGAGGACTGGCTGTGTGTGTGTGTGTGTGTGTGTGTGCGCGTGCATGAGAGAGAGACTGGTTGATAAGGTGACGGTGTGTGTGAGAGAAAGAGACTGCTGTGTGTGAATGTGAGAGAAAGATTGTGATTCAGGGAATGAGAAGCCTGTGCACGTGGAGAGTGAGCATGGAAATGAGAGAGAGACGTGTGTGTGCGTGTGAGACAGAGAAAGTGATTATGAGAGTGAGAAGCCCGTATATGTACGGTAAGCAGAACACGGGAGTGGGAAGCCTGTGTGTGTGTATGGCATGAGAGAAACTGTTCAGGAAGGTGTCTGGTGTGTGTGTCAAAGACTGTTTGGGAAATGATTGGTGCGTGAGAGACAGAAACTGGTCATGGGGGCATGACTGGTATGGTGTGTGTGTGAGAGACATGGGCCCTAAGGAAGAGGAAGAGGAATAGGAGAGCTGCTGGAGGGGGTAAGGAAAGGTGGCTTTTTAAGTTTATTTTTCTTGATTGACTGCCATTTTAATTATTTAATATTATGTGATGTGTCTGCTTTTTTGAAATATTTTATTGGTGTTTGGAGAATGTTTAATAGTTTTTATGAGTTTTTAATTGTTGGATGTTATTCTGTTCATAGCTGTTTTGAAACATTTATTCTGCTTATTAGTATAGTTTTACAATTATTTATGTGTGGGGATCTATAGCTGCTTGCTAGTTCTGTTTTCCTAATAAGAGGTATATTGGTTTTTAGGGCCTGATATACGGTATTTGTAGTGTTGCCTTTTCATAGATAGGGTTGCTCCTGTTTGAGTGTAAAATTATTTTTTTTCTTAAAAATATGTATAAAAAAGGGGGGGTCGTCTTATACGCCCAGTCGTCTTATACACCGGAAAATACGGTAATACATTTTCCTGTTATAAAGAAAATCTCTCCACATGAATTGTTCAAGACATATATGAAACAGATTTTGAAGCTACCTGAAACATGTTTACCAGTCTGCACAAAAATATATTATTTACCGCAAAGAGGCACTGGAGGAGGAGAAGAAGAGGGGAGAGATTCTCTGAATATATCGGAACTTTTGGAATTATCAATAGACTCTGAAGTCAAAGAAAGGAAGTCTATGTTGGTTTCATTTGCTTTTCTTTCAGACCGTAATCACATTTTGAAAATGTTTCTTAGATACAGGCAGGTCCTGTTTTACGGTGCACAAATTTGGATTTATCCCGATGTGGTTAATCTAACACAAAACCGTAGGAAAGAATTCCTTGTAATGAGAGAGAGGGTACTAACTTTAGGTGCCCGTTTTGTCTTAAAATATCCTAGCAAGTGTTGTGTTAGATACCTAAACAACAATTATGTATTTTTTGAACCTGAACAGCTCAGGGAATTTCTGACTGGCCATGCACAAAGTACCCCTGTTGATGATCAGCTTAGTGAGATAGTACTGTCAGAACCTATCGAATACCTATAGTAATATCTTTTTTCTGTTTTCCTTTTTACGCTCAACTTTCTTTTGCCCCCAATAATGCCTATATTTAGGTTAATATACTCTTGAAATTGTATAAATATATTGACAGGTGTATATGATTTGTGATTTTTCTGGGTATTGCTACCGTGTTTCTCAGGGAACAATGCATGTAATAAATGTAAAATTCAAAAATAAATAAATAAACAAAAAAGATTTGAGATACTCAGACAGTAGCAAAAAGAGCAATCTCCTCAGACAAAAGCCAAGAAAAAGTGTACTGCCTGATGCGCCACGTGCTATGCTTGCTTAAGTTAGAACTACAGCAGGAACAGCATCACAGAGCACTGAGAGCAGCGATAGGCTGAATTAGAATAATGCTTCACTCTGATACGTTGGCATTCTGGTCTCCTCGCCAACCTATCTGACCCACTCTATGACAGGGCTGTGAGGTCACTTATGACTCACAGGAAATGGTTGGTTGTTGGTATGGATACGCCCACATGACCTTCTCCTATTTTAAATGGCTGCTAAGAAAGCACTGTAAAGCAAAAGAATGAAACTAATATGATATGTGTCATTCGTGGGGGATCGCCATGCATTTCACAGACCCACGAATCAAATGAACAGGGACCTATTTGTAGGGGATTGCACATTCGTTGAAAATGAATGCATATCCCTAGCTGTTTGTACGTCTCACTCTACATGAAAAACTGACTTCTAAACCCTAAGGCATCCCAAACACCTTACCTCAAACTAGTAGATGTTCCTCCTATAGAAATATAAATACTTAACTACTATGAAGTCCTTGTAGATAGTCTCTCTCTCTCTCTTTCTCTCTCTCAAAATAGGAATTCTTAGAGGGTTTATAAAGTTTACCCTACTACTTTTGTGGTAATTCTAAAATTTCCATAAACATACCCATGTTTCTTAGCGCATCTTCTATAGCATTTTGATGAATCTAGTTCTAGGGGTTAGATTGGCAAATTCATGAAGAGTCCAGCATTTAGAAGATTCAGATTTTTCCCTTTTCTCTAAGACAAACAATATGTATTCCAAGTTGGACTACTTTATAGTAGCTGAAAATTGGTTTGATAGAATCATTTCAAGTGATATGAAAGAAGTCCAGTACTCAGACCATTCAATCATTCAGCTTAAGCTAGAATTTGCAGATGTGGAAATAAGAAAATCCAAATGACAATGCCATCTGTACTGTATTATAATAATAACTTCAAGAAATTTTAGTATAAATTTAGTAAAAATGGAAAGACTACCAACTTAATAATCAAACTTCAGAGGTAAATGAGCTGATTTATTGGAATTCAACTAAAGTAATTTGGAGGTATTTCACGGGATTAAGGGAGTTATTTTGAAAGCTTTATCGCGCACATTAGGGCCCGTGATAAGGCCATATCGCATGCGAAAAGGGCCATCATTCATATGATGAATGATGAATGATGAATGATGAAGGATTCATCATTCATATGATGAATGATGGATCCTGGCCTAAGTTAGGGAGCAAAAACATTAAAATTAGTTTATTTACAGATGATATGCTCTTGTTTCTGGGAAATCCTGAATCCTGTTTAAATCAAGTGTTCCAGTCTAGTCAATTGTTTGGGTCTTTCTCTGGCCTGAAAATAAATTATGATAAGTCAGCAGCTTTTTCTGTGAAACCATCATAAAAAAAATGTGGGAAAAGGCTTTTCCCCTTAATTGGTATGTATCAATATTAAAATATCTGGGTATTTGGTTAACACATACAGAGGAAGACCTGTTCAATTAAACATTTCAAAACCTTTGTCAATTTGCAGGAAGATGCTTTTGGGATGGATGGACTAACCATTCTCTTTTTTGGGCAGATATGCTTTTGCCAAAATAATAATACTCCCAAAAACTTTATATGGCATCCAAATGTTACCTTTGTGGTTTAGAAAATCAAGGTCCAGAATTTCAAAACATTATTGCATTTGTTTGGAAAAATAAAAGTATATTATATAAAGAGAAAAAATGGAGAGGGCAAGCATTGCCTGATTTAAGAGCTTTACTGTGTTATATTCAAGATTCAGTTTCCTTACAAAAAATTTGACCCAGAGCATAACTTAGAAGAGCTAGTTAAATCTTGGCACCCAATCATTTTATTTCATTTACCCAAACCGAGAGATATCCATCCAGATAAAAGGGGGTTCCGGTTTCAGTCTTTAAACCAGCTTGGAGATGGTGGAGGAATATGATTCAAGCCCCAGTTTCTATTTCACCATTTATATTTCTCATTGGCAATATAAATTTTCCAAGTGGCCTAGAATACAGTATATTTAGAGATTGGAAGGAGAAAGGTTTATATTGTTTACATAGAAACATAGAAATGACGGCAGAAGAAGACCAATCGGCCCATCCAGTCTGCCCAGCAAGCTTCACACTCCTTTCCTTTCATACTTATCTGTTTCTCTAGGCTCTTAGACACCCTTGGTTCTATTTCCCTTTCACCCCCACCATTAATGCAGAGAGCAGTAATGGAGCTGCATCCAAGTGAAATATCAAGCTTGATTAGTTAGGGGTAGTAACCGCCGCAACAAGCAAGCTACACCCATACTTATTTGTTTACCCAGACTATGTTATTCAGCCCTTATTGGTTGTTTTTCTTCTCCCCTGCCGTTGAAGCAGAGAGCTATGCTGGATATGCGTGAAGTATCAGTTTTTCTTCTCCCTTGCCGTTGAAGCAGAGAGCTATGCTGGATATACATTGAAAGTGAAGTATGCATTGAAAGCCACATTAACTATCAACAAATATTGAATAAGCCTAATAATTGGTAATACCTATAGCCTATGAACTCTCCGTTAATTTTACATACTCTTACCCACCCATGTTTTTTGTTTTTTTTTTAATTTAATTTGGAGATGGCAGTCCTCCATCCTTCCACTCCATGAAGGTGGAACACCAACCACTGGCCACTGGCATCCAGCTCCGTGAATGCCTCTGTGGCTACTGCCACTCCATGCAGTGTTTTGCTGCCTCTTCTTTATACACGTCCTCTAGACCTGATGGATCCACAATGTTTATCCCATGCCCCTTTGAAGTCCTTCACAGTTTTGGACTTCACCACTTCCTCCGGAAGGGCATTCCAGACATCCACCACTGTCTCCATGAAGAAATACTTCCTGACATTGGTTCTTAGTCTTCCTCCCTGGAGCCTCAGCTCGTGACCCCTGGTTCTGCTGATTTTTTTCTGGTGGAAAAGGTTTGTCGTTGTCTTTGGATCGTTAAAGTTTTTCAAGTATCTGAAGGTCTGGATCATATCACCCCTGCTCCTCCTTTCCTCCAGGGTGTACATATTCAGATTCTTCAATCTCTCCTCGTATGACATCCGATGAAGACCCTCCACCTTTCTGGTCGCCCTTCTCTATACCGCTTCCATCTTGTCTCTGTCTCTTTGTAGATACGGTCTCCAGAACTGAACACAGTACTCCAGGTGAGGCCTCACCAAGGACCTGTACAAGGGAATAATCACTTCCCTTTTCTTACTCGATATTCCTCTCCCTATGCAGCCCAGCATTCTTATGGCTTTTGCTATCGCCTTGTTGCATTGTTTCGCAGACTTCATATCATTAGACACTATAACCCTTAGGTCTCTCTCCTGCTCCATGCACATCAGCCTCCCCCCCCCCCCCCCCCATCGAATACAGTTCATTCGTATTTCCATTCCCCATATGCATTACTTTGCACTTCTTGGCATTGAATCTCAGCTGCCATATCTTCAACCACTCTTCCAGTTTCCTTAAATCCCATCTCATTCTCTCCACTCCTTCTGGCGTGTCCACTCTGTTGCAGATCTTAGTGTCATCCACAAAAAGACAAATATTACCTTCTATCCCTTCCGCAATGTCGCTCACAAAGATATTGAACAGGACCGGTCCCAACACCGATCCTTGCTGTACACCACTTAACACCGCTCTCTCTTCAGAGAAAGTTCCATTTACCATCACACATTGTATTCTGTCCATCAACCAGTTTGCAATCCAGGTCAGCAACTTAGCACTCACTCCTAAGCTTCTCGTTTTATTTACCAGTCTCCTGTGCGAAACCGTATCAAAAGCTTTGCTGAAATCTAAGTAGATGACATTGAGCGCTCTTCCTTGATCCAATTCCTTGGTTACCCAATCAAAAAAGGCAATCAGATTTGTCTGACAGGATCTTCCTCTGGTGAATCCATGCTGCCTCTGGTCCAGCAATTCTCCCGACTGTAGATAGTTCACTATTCTCTCTTTCAACAGTGACTCCATTACTTTTTCCACCACTGAAGTGAGGCTAACCGGTCTGTAGTTACCAGCCTCTTCTCTCTTCCCACTCTTGTGAAGCGGGACCTCCAACGCTCTTCTCCAATCACTCGGCACCACTCCCGTTTCTAGAGATCTATTGAACAGGTCACACACACACCTCCAAGAAGAGAACCAAATATATGTTCATTCCAACAATTAAAAGAAGAATGGGAAATTTTGAATCAGAGATTTTTTTTGCTTATATCCAAGCTTTACATTATTGTTTCTCCCTAGTGAAGGGTGATTTGGGAGCTATTGTGTTCATAGATGATGAAGAAGTGTTCCTGAACACTGTTTCCAAGTTCCATAAAACTAGTATTTGGATAATGCATATTAAGAAAGTGCTGCTCAATAACAATTTAAATAAGTTGGCTCAATTATGGGGTGAAGATTTGGGAATACAACTTGATACCCATGACCTTCTTGCAGTCTTTTCTGCTGATATATTCAACCAGCAAACTTAAGGGAAATGCAGTTCTTCTTCAGCAAATCTATATTATGTGGGTTCTAATGGTTATTATGAGAAACAGACCTTTGCTTTAAATTTGGTTTTGAGAGTAGAGATATTTACCATATGTTTATGGAATGTTGCAAATTACAAAATTTCTGGCATTAGATCCATAACATTCAGAATAGTCTGCTTGGAACTATTCAAATAAATTTTCAGAGGCCCACATGCACAAATACCAGCAGTTACATGTGTGGTCGGGCTCTGCGCGTGCCGCATACATTTTCTAAAGGGCCCAGCCACGTGCATAACCACCAGTACATTCACAAGTGTTGGGCCTCTCAGAAGGGGCAGGCTGGAGGATGGGGTCTGGGCGGGGAGAGGGGCAGGCCGGGACAGTGTCTTTCGACACTGTCCTGGGGAAGCATACACCAGCAGCTGGCTGGAATGCAGAATCTACTACTGCTCCAGAGGAACAGCAAGGTAAAAAATAAAAAAAAAATTAATAGTTAGGTAGAGGGTAGGGGTCATGGAGGAGAGGGAGGAGAGTGGAAGAGGTAGGAAGGGTAGGATTAGGTATAGGAAAGTTCCCTCCCAGTCTGCTCCTTAATTGGAGCAGACTGGGAGGAAACTGGGGGAGGTCTGATTGTATCGCCATGCATGGGCTTTTAAAATTCCCCCCTACATGTTGAGGAGGCCATCCACTCACACATGCACATGTGAATGTTAAAATCCACCGCACATTTGCACATGGATATCATATTATATAACACATGTGCACAGACATGAGCATGTTATATAATAGACACAGTACAACATATCAAATAGCTAGTAATCCAAAACGCTCTTATATAACTTGTTCAATCGACCCCTCTGTGTAATTCACATATAACTTCTCCATGTGTAAATTTTAAAGTGTAAATTGTATTTATTTTTACCATGTAAACAACTTCTCCGTGCTTGCGCAACGGCTCTTCAGTTAGAAATCGTTAATCTCTCTTTTTTTTTTTTTTTCTAACAGCCCTGTTTGACTTTCCCTGTTGTAATGTAACTTTCACTTTCAGTGTTAATTGGTTTACCCCGAGTTCATTGTAAACCGGTACGATAAGACATGGCTCTTGAGCATCGGAAGGGAGTGGACAGTGGAGTGCCTCAGGGATCTGTATTGGGACCCTTACTATTCAATATATTTATAAATGATCTGGAAAGAAATACGACGAGTGAGATAATCAAATTTGCAGATGACACAAAATTGTTCAGAGTAGATAAATCACAAGCAGATTGTGATAAATTGCAGGAAGACCTTGTGAGACTGGAAAATTGGGCATCCAAATGGCAGATGAAATTTAATGTGGATAAGTGCAAGGTGATGCATATAGGGAAAAATAACCCATGCTATAATTACACAATGTTGGGTTCCATATTAGGTGCTACAACCCAAGAAAGAGATCTAGGTGTCATAGTGGATAACACACTGAAATCGTCGGTGCAGTGTGCTGCGGCAGTCAAAAAAGCAAACAGAATGTTGGGAATTATTAGAAAAGGAATGGTGAATAAAACGGAAAATGTCATAATGCCTCTCTATCGCTCCA
The DNA here is from genome assembly GCF_901001135.1 of Rhinatrema bivittatum. Taxonomy (NCBI): domain Eukaryota; kingdom Metazoa; phylum Chordata; class Amphibia; order Gymnophiona; family Rhinatrematidae; genus Rhinatrema; species Rhinatrema bivittatum. The sequence continues at coordinate 495,268,190 of NC_042617.1, forward strand.
TGGTGAGACCGCACCTTGAATACTGTGTACAATTCTGGTCGCCGCATCTCAAAAAAGATATAATTGCGATGGAGAAGGTACAGAGAAGGGCTAGCAAAATGATAAGGGGAATGGAACAACTCCCCTATGAGGAAAGACTAAAGAGGTTAGGACTTTTCAGCTTGGAGAAGAGACGACTGAGGGGGGATATGATAGAGGTGTTTAAAATCATCAGAGGTCTAGAACGGGTAGATGTGAATCGGTTATTTACTCTTTCGGATAGTAGAAAGACTAGGGGGCACTCCATGAAGTTAGCATGGGGCACATTTAAAACTAATCGGAGAAAGTTATTTTTTACTCAACGCACAATTAAACTCTGGAATTTGTTGCCAGAGAATGTGGTTAGTGCAGTTAGTATAGCTGTGTTTAAAAAAGGATTGGATAAGTTCTTGGAGGAGAAGTCTATTACCTGCTATTAAGTTCACTTAGGGGCGGATTTTCAGCGCCCTGCTCGCCTAAATCCGCCCAAAACCGGGCGGATTTAGGCGAGCAGGGCCCTGCGTGCCGGTAAGCCTATTTTACATAGGCCTACCGGCGCACGCAGACCCCGGGACTCGCATACGTCCCGGGGTTTTCGGAGGGGGGCGTGTCGGGGGCGGGCCCGGTCGACGCGACGTTTCGGGGGCGTGTCGGCCGCGTTTTGGGGGCGGGTACGGGGCGTGGCTACGGCCCGGGGGCGTGGCCGCGCCCTCCGTACCCGCCCCCAGGTCGCGGCCCAGCGCGCAGCAGGCCCGCTGGCGCGCGGGGATTTACGTCTCCCTCCGGGAGGCGTAAATCCCCCAACAAAGGTAAGGGGGGGGTGTAGACAGGGCCGGGTGGGTGGGTTAGGTAGGGGAAGGAAGGGTAAGGTGAGGGGAGGGCAAAGGAAAGTTCCCTCCAAGGCCGCTCCGATTTCGGAGCGGCCTTGGAGGGAACGGGGGGAGGCAGCGCGGCTCGGCGCGCGCAGGCTATACAAAATCGATAGCCTTGCGCGCGCCGATCCAGGATTTTAGTGGATACGCGCGGCTCCACGCGTATCTACTAAAATCCAGCGTACTTTTGCTTGAGTCTGATGCGCAAGCAAAAGTAGGCTGTTCGCGCGCCTCTTAAAATCTACCCCTTAGAGAATAGCCACTGCCATTAGCAACGGTTACATGGAATAGACTTAGTTTTTGGGTACTTGCCATGTACTTATGGCCTGGATTGGCCACTGTTGGAAACAGGATGCTGGGCTTGATGGACCCTTGGTCTGACCCAGTATGGCATTTTCTTATGTTCTTATGGTATATCAAAAGAATTTAAATAAATAAATAAATAAATAAATAAATTATACCATAAATACTGAATTTTTTGTTCATTCAAAGACCTCATAGAAAGGCATACTTAATCAATGCCAATTGGCTGAGATATTGCGTATATTTAAATAGTATACTTAAATAGCATGCAACCGAATGGCCTCAAAGCCGCCATTGAATGGTATTCTGTATTGTAACTTCTAACTCCATGGCAACTGATGACAACACTGCCCCACTGCTTACATGGGTTTTTCTCATTGGCTAGCTATATCTTTAAAAAATGGTGCTCTTGCGGCCCCTCCGGTAGAGGAAACAAACTACCAATGCGGATCATGCCACTGCCGTTTCAATACGTTAGGTACCCGAGTGTGTAAGTGTGAATTTTCTCTTTATTCCACGCTATTTTTTTCACATAATTTTTGCCTTTACAGATACAATTGGCCCTTGAAGAAGACATTTGTTTGCCAAAACGCGTCCGTGTCGGGCTGATACCATCTAAGCCTCACCGACTAAGAGTTCAGGCATCTCCTCTGCTTTCAAGCCAATGAGCTAAGTCTTTTCAAATATTACTTGCCATTAGGGGTGTGAATCATGTGATCGATCGTCTTAACGATCGATTTCGGCTGGGGGGAGGGAAATCTGATCGTCGTGGGTTTTTTTGTTTTTTTTAAATCGTTAAAAATCGTAAATCGGGGGAGGGCGGGAAAACCGGCACACCAAAAAAACCCTAAAACCCACCACGAACCTTTAAAACAAATCCCCCACCCTCCCGAACCCCCCCCCAAATGTTTTAAATTACCTGGGGTCCCAGCACGATCTCCCTCTCTCTCTGGCCACGGCTGCGTTAAGAGAAATGGAGCCGGTGGCCATTTGCCCTTATCATGTGACAGGGCAAAGGTAGCGCTGGCGCCATTTTGGTTCCTGGCTCCCGACGTCACGCGTGCAGAAGATCGCTGGACCCCCGGGGACTTTTGGCCAGCTTGGGGGGGGGGGGCTCCTGACCCCCACAAGACTTGCCAAAAGTCCAGCGGGGGTCCGGGAGCGACCTCCTGCACGCGGGCCGTATTGCCAATCTTCAAAATGGCGCCAGCGCTACCCTTGCCCTCACTATGTCATACGGGCGACGGCTCAAATTTTCATTCACTTTCAGCATAAAAAGAAAATCCATGCAGATGCCAGCTAGGATAGGCTGGTTAAAAAATGCTTCACCATGATTCTGTTTCCTTGCTTATTCCCTATCCCTTCTTGCCCTGGTTATGGACAGTCTAGGGTCACAGTGACATCACTGGTTACTAGCTTGCCTTAGAAAAGCAGTTTTGCTTGTTCCATAGACTTTCATTGGATATAAAAACTAATGCCAACAGATATTTACATTAATTTTGGGGGCATTGACCATTTATATTCATTCATTTTCAACAAAAACAAATATGCCAGATTTTTTCTTTATTTTAAACAAATGCCCATCCTTATTGTAAACTCTAATGCAAGTGCATGAGGCATAGCTGTGATTTCCTCATGCTAATACCTGTAATATGATTGACTATGAGGCAACAGTTGAATTAGAACAAATGATATGCTTCAAGTGATAGTGCAGTTAGTATTGTTCATACCTGAGCATAATGTAAAGTAGTTGAGTTCTTATTAATTGACCCTATTCCAAATTTAAAATTATACTTTTCATTGTCCATACAATCAATTGTATCTGTCCAAGACGTTGGGATTTCTGTTATCACAATATTCTCACCACAGACAGAACCTTAAAACAGGAGGTAAAAAGAAGGTAACATAATAATTATTTAAGACATGATAATATATCAAAATAATATTAACATATTCTTGAGTACAAATTAAGAAGACTAAATGCATGAACTGTATATTAGAAAAATCTAGTTTTTCATTTTTGTAAACAAATAATTTTTGTAGATCTGAAAATCTTTGCTGGCTTTATTCTACATACTTGAACTGAAAAAACATCAATCCAGTATTCAATATGAGCCCAACTTTCAAAACTGTCTGCAGTAAACCATGTGCATGTATTAAGTGGTTCTGCAGAGATTTAAAATGTATTTTATAAACTATGTAGAAGAAGCCACACAGTTTATACAATATGTTTTTCAGCTTTAAACAGGTGTAAAAGTGTACATACAAGTTCAGAAATATATGCATGCATGTTGCTTACTAAAATAGTAAGGGTGTGCATCCAATTTCGACGTATTGGTGATCTGCAAAGTATTTTGTCCTATCCGTTAAATATGTGGGGAGGCAAATGCATCACGACTCCCCACGTATTTAAACTGATTTTCTGTTTAATTCGGTGTCGCCCAGCGGCGCGCGCTTTTCTTCCACCTCCATTAGCTACTTACTATCTATGATTTGCCACAAAAAGGGCAGCCCCCCTGCGGGTAACCATGCTAACCTGTCCAACCCTTTCCTGTGAGTCACAGTGACTCACAGGAAAGGGTCGGACAGGTCGGCATGGATACTGGAATGCAGCGTATCCGCGCTGACATTGTCTGAGCTACACTGAATGCAGCCAAAAGCGCTGTCATTCAGTGCTCTCTGTCAATTTCACTCATGAGCCAGCAGTATATAAACATCAACACGAGGAGCCATGCACTTATTTCCAGCGAAGCCGTGGGGAGGTGGGCTGCTGGGTGGAAGAGGGAGGAGGCTGAACTAAGAGAGATAGGCTACTAGTAAACGAAAGAAAATTATTCTTTGGTTTGCTGCAGTGCCAGGGTCAGCTACAGCTACTACTAGTCCTGTTTCTTTCAAGCTGTTTATTTTGGTCATCTCTGACTGAGAAGAGAAGCTGTGCTAGGTCAGCTAGCACTGACCACCATTTAGGGTGTTGGGCTGGCTTGGAGAGATATATTATTTTCAATTTCATCCATTTTTCTGGAGTGACAAAAATTCCTTCATTTTTTTAATTCCAATTACTTAGTCTCTCAGGGCACTGGGCTTAACTGGGCATTTTAACAGGCTGGGTCTGTGCAGTCAAGTGCCCAGGGAGTCTTCCTCTTTTGTGCTTACAAGCAAGAAGCTTCTGTGGGCACACCACACACATTAGTGCACAGCCAGGCACCGTGACAGTGGGCAGTGGGTAGTTTTAACAGACTGATCCTAACTATTGGGTGGGTCTGTGCAGTCAAGTGCCCAGGGATGCTGCCTCTTTTGTGCTTACAAGCAAGCAGCGTCTGTGTGCACACCACACACATTAGTGCACTGCCAGGCACCGTGACAGTGGGCAGTGTTACTACTCAGTCACATTAAATCCATAATGTCAGGGAAAGAGAGATGTAATCAAGTGATTGGGACTGGCAGAGGAGGCACCTCAAAAGACACTAGTGCAACACCACCAGTAAAGCTAAAAAGGCAACTGTCACAATCTAAACTCTTTGTAGGGGTGGCAGTTCCATACCAAAAAAAATGAAATCTGACCATGATACATAACCATCGCCACCACTTGTTTCTGGCCCTGTAGTTTGGAGGTGAGGGAAGGGGAGGCAGAGTCATGCCAGACAAAATGTAGACACCCAAAAGCAGCAGGGGGAAAGAAGTCTCGACTAACACTTAGCATTGATAAGGTAGCACAGTCACTGTTTGCTTCTGATTCAGATGAAGAATCTTCTTGTGTGGGATTCTCATCAGAAACGGAAGAAGTAATAGCTGACGAATCTTCGGTAGAATCAGTTAGTCCTTTCTTAGCCTCCAGAAATGTGCAGCAGGGGAGAGATGACAGTGATAACGACGAGAAGTAAGAGCAGTCAGTACGGGCACAGAGGGTGACTGATGCCCCCTCTGGCATTGCTTCTCAGGGTGCACCCACTACCTCAACTCCATTGCGAGCATCAGCCCCCCAAGGTTTTAGAGAGGGGAGGATCACGAAAGACATCTCCGATCTGGAAACACTTTAAAGTGACGGAAGACCCGCGTTATGCTCGGTGTAATTACTGTGCCAGGGATATTAGCAGAGGCAAGCAAATGGGACATCTATCTAACTTTGGCATGAACCATCATATGAAGAGGCAACACCCAACAAAATTACTGCCATCTGGGGATGGTAGCAGTTCCAGTCGGGGGACCCCTTAGAACCAGTGTGCAGTGGTAGGAAAGCAGCAGAGTCAGCCCATGCCGTCATCCCCTTCTAGCAGTCAGGCGGTAGGCCAGCAACCCCCTGACATGTGGCAGAAGCGACAACCCAACATGGAGGAAATGGGGTGGAGTGCGGTAATGCTATCCCGGGGTAGGAGGCAGGCAGCCTCAAAAGTTGTAACCAGGACCATTGGGGAAATGATTGCCCTTGATGACCAGCCCTTTCAGCTAGTGCAGAATGTGGGTTTCAAGCGTTTTTTGAAGGTCGTACTTCCATATTACAAAATCCCGTGCAGAACCACATTTAGTAGAAAGGTCATCCAAAGCCTGTACAAGCAGTGTTGCAGTCGCATGCAAGCACTGCTAGCTAAGGCAGACGGAAGAGTGCATTTCACCTGCGATATCTGGACCACCATGAATGCTGCACACTCTTACCTCTCTCTGACAGCACATTGGTGGGACATGGCTGAGGCAGGGGCAGCCAGCAGCTCTATTACTGAAGAATTATCAGGGTGGAGGTGGGCTTTACTGCACACCCACCTGACGGACCAGGCCCATACCGCTGCCAATATTTTAGCACGCATCAGACAAATTCTGGAGGGCTGGCAACTACACCAGCGAGACAGGAAAACGCAGGCAGGGTTATTTGTCACAGACAATGGTGCAAACCTGGTTAAGGCAATAACCGATGGGTGGTTTTAAGAACATCCAATGTTTTGCACACACTCTGCACCTGGTAGTGAAGTCAGCTCTGGGCTTGGAGTCCAATGACAAAGAGAATGAATACCTGCATAGGTTAATACAGAAGTGCAGGAACATAGCAGCACACTTCCACAGAAGTGTCAAGGCGGGGCAGATTCTCCGACAAAAGCAGACTGATTTGGATATGCCTCACAAGCATCTCATTCAAGACATTGCCACCCGCTGGAATTCCATCTTTATGATGCTGGAGAAGTTACTGGAGATGCAGACACCCCTTCATGAACTTTCTGGTACAATGTACATAGGTGTGCAGAATCCCCTAGGGCATGATTGGTTAGTCATGAGTCAGCTGGAAAAATCCTGCAGCCCTTCAAGGATGTCACGGAGGAGCTGAGTTCCAGAAGTGCCACTTTGGCTGACATCATCTCTATAGTACATTTCCTGGATGAACATTTGGAGGCCTTTAAACAGGAAGAGGGAATGACTGCTGAGGTGCTGCAGTGTCTGGACATTTTGCAGCAGCAGGAGAAAGAAAGATTAAGGCCTTTAACAGACGACCGCACATACATGCTCGCCTCTGTCTGTGATCCCTGTGTGAAAGGTAAACTCGCCCTACAGTCCAATTGTCTGTCATTTGTGAAGGAGCTGCTGTTACAAAAGTCCGTGAACAGAGCGCCATAGGCGGAGACAGATTAGGCTTGAAGCAGAGGTGGAAACAGCAGGCAAGTCAGAGAGTTGTGCTGCTAGCCCAAGCAGGAGCAGGACTGTATCAGCAACACATAGTACCTCCTTCTCCATGTCAGAACACACAAGGCATGTTGCCCATAAAGATTCATCAGTTGTGCAACCGTCGAGAGAGAAAGCAGCTGGATTGAGGGACTCTGAGCCCGCCCAAGCACAGGAGACAGCAGCACAGCTGTCAGTGACACGGTATCTCTCAGAGCCGATAGAGAAAATGCAGACAGATCCGCTGGCATATTGGGCACACAAGTCCACTGTCTGGCCACACCTAGCCAAAGTGGCTCAGCAATATCTGTCATGTCCACCAACCAGTGTGCCCAGTGAACGTGTCTTTTCAATGACAGGGGATATCAAGAGCTCTCACCGCTCAAGGCTGGCACCAGAGTTGATGGAAATGCTAGTGTTTTTGAAAGTAAACCTGCCTCTGCTTGGGTTTCCAAATTTTCCCTGTGAATGGCAAGATGAATAAAAGCAATTCAAAGCCTTGCAGCAGCTCCAATTGCCTCTTATACTCCAGATAATATAAGCACTGCAGCACATGTACCTGACAAGAAATGCTGTGCCTGACTGTCAACTGTCCAGGCCTTGTGTTCGTACAAGTGTAACCTAGACTGCTTTGCCTGTCAGTCCTGGCCTTGTGTTCCTACAAGTGTTTGATTTTGATTGCTATGCCTGTTCAGAAAGGCCTTGTGTCCCTAGGTGGGACTGACCTCTGTCCTCGACTGCTTTGCCTGTCAGTCCGGGCCTTGTGTTCCTACAAGTGTTTGTCTTCGATTGCTGTGCCTTTTCATCCAGGCCTTGTATCCCTAGGAGGGATTGACCTATGTCCTCGACTGCTGTGCCCGTCCATCCAGGCCTTGTGTCCTAGAAGGGTTTCACTTAGATTGTATGCCCTCTGGGGATAGGGAAATACCTACAGTACCTGAGTGTAATCAACTATGAAGTACTGGAAACGTTTGAAAATAAGAATATAAATAAATTAAGAAAAAAAAATTACTATCCCTGTCCATCCAGGCCTTATGTCCCTAGGTGGGATTGACCTCTGTCCTCGACTGCTTTGCCTGTCAGTCAGGGCCTTGTGTTCCTACAAGTGTTTGACTTCGATTGCTGTGCCTGTTCATCCAGGCCTTGTGTCCCTAGGTGGGATTGACCTCTGTCCTCGACTGCTTTGCCTGTCAGTCCGGGCCTTGTGTTCCTACAATTGTTTGACTTCGATTGCTGTGCCTGTTCATCTAGGCCTTGTGTCCTTAGATGGGATTGACCTCTGTCGTCGACTGCTTTGCCTGTTTATACAGGCCTTCTGTCCCTAGTTGGGATTGACCTCTGTCCTCGACTGCTGTGCCTGTCAGTCCGGGCCTTGTGTTCCTACAAGATTTTGACTTCGATTGCTGTGCCTGTTCATGCAGGCCTTGTGTCCCTAGGTGGGATTGACCTCTGTCCTCGACTGCTTTGCCTGTTTATCCAGGCCTTCTGTCGCTAGTTGGGATTGACCTCTGTCCTCGACTGCTGTGCCTGTCAGTCCGGGCCTTGTGTTCCTACAAGATTTTGACTTCGATTGCTGTGCCTGTTCATGCAGGCCTTGTGTCCCTAGGTGGGATTGACGTCTGTCCTCGACTGCTTTGCCTGTCAGTCCGGGCCTTGTGTTCCTACAAGTGTTTGACTTTGATTGCTGTGCCTGTTCATCTAGGCCTTGTGTCCTTAGATGGGATTGACCTCTGTCGTCGACTGCTTTGCCTGTTTATCCAGGCCTTGTGTCCCTAGGTGGGATTGACCTCTGTCCTCGACTGCTTAGTCAGTCAGTCCAGGCCTTGTGTTTCTACAAGTGTTTGACTTTGATTGCTGTGCCTGTTCATCCAGGCCTTGTATCCCTAGGTGGGATTGACCTCTGTCCTCGACTGCTTTGCCTCTTCATACAGGCCTTGGGTCCCTAGTAGGGATTGACCTCTGTCCTTGACTGCTGTGCCTGTCCATCCAGGCCTTGTGACCTACAAGGATTTCACTTAGATTGTATGCCCTCTGGGGATAGGGAAATACATACAGTACCTGAGTGTAATCAACTATGAAGTGCTGGAAACATTTGAAAATAAGAATATAAATAAATTAAGAAAAAAAAATTAGTATCCCTGTCCATCCAGGCCTTATGTCCCTAGTTGGGATTGACCTCTGTCCTCGATTGCTTTGCCCGTTCATCTAGGCCTTGTGTCCCTAGGTGGGATTGACCTCTGTCCTCGACTGCTTTGCCTGTCAGTCCGGGCCTTGTTTTCCTAGGTGGCATTGACCTCTATCCTCGACTGCTTTGCCTGTCAGTCCGGGCCTTGTGTTCCTACAAGTGTTTGACTTAGATTACTGTGCCTGTTCATATAGGCCTTGTGTCCCTAGGAGGGATTGACCTCTGTCCTCGACTGCTTTGCCTGTCAGTCCGGGCCTTGTGTTGCTACAAGTGTTTGACTTCGATTGCTGTGCCTGTTCATCCAGGCCTTGTGTCCCTAGGTGGGATTGACCTCTGTCCTCGACTGCTTTGCCTGTCAGTCCGGGCCTTGTGTTCCTACAAGTGTTTGACTTCGATTGCTGTGCCTGTTCATCTAGGCCTTGTGTCCTTAGATGGGATTGACCTCTGTCGTCGACTGCTTTGCCTGTTTATCCAGGCCTTGTGTCCCTAGTTGGGATTGACCTCTGTCCTCGACTGCTTAGTCAGTCAGTCCGGGCCTTGTGTTTCTACAAGTGTTTGACCTTGATTGCTGTGCCTGTTCATCCAGGCCTTGTATCCCTAGTTGGGATTGACCTCTGTCCTCGATTGCTTTGCCCGTTCATCTAGGCCTTGTGTCCCTAGGTGGGATTGACCTCTGTCCTCGACTGCTTTGCCTGTTCATCCAGGCCTTGTGTCCCTAGGTGGGATTGACCTCTGTCCTCAACTGCTTTGCCTGTCAGTCCGGGCCTTGTTTTCTAGGTGGGATTGACCTCTATCCTCGACTGCTTTGCCTGTCAGTCCAGGCCTTGTGTTCCTACAAGTGTTTGACTTCGATTGCTGTGCCTGTTCATCCAGGCCTTGTGGTCCCTAGGTGGGATTGACCTCTGTCCTCGACTGCTTTGCCTGTCAGTCCGGGCCTTGTGTTCCTACAAGTGTTTGACTTTGATTGCTGTGCCTGTTCATCTAGGCCTTGTGTCCTTAGATGGGATTGACCTCTGTCGTCGACTGCTTTGCCTGTTTATCCAGGCCTTGTGTCCCTAGTTGGGATTGACCTCTGTCCTCGACTGCTGTGCCTGTCTATCCAGGCCTTGTGTCCTACAAGGGTTTCACTTAGATTGTATGCCCTCTCTGGATAGGGAAAATACCTACAGTACCTGAGTGTAATCAACTATGAAGTGCTGGAAACATTTGAAAATAAGAATATAAATAAATTAAGAAAAAATAATTACTATCCCTGTCCATCCACACCTTATATCCCTAGGTGGGATAGATCTCTCTCCTCGACTGCTGTGCCTGTTCATCCAGGCCTTGTGTCCCTAGGTGGGATTGATTTCTGATGTCAACTGCTTTGCCTGTCAGTCCGGGCCTTGTGTTCCTACAAGTGTTTGACCTCAATTGCTGTGCCAGTTTATCCAGGCCTTGTGTCCCTAGGTGGGATTGACCTCTGTCCTCGACTGCTTTGCCTGTCAGTCCGGGCCTTGTGTTCCTACAAGTGTTTAACCTCAATTGCTGTGCCTGTTTATCCAGGCCTTGTGTCTCTAGGTGGTATTGACCTCTGTCCTCGACTGCTTTGCCTGTCAGTCCGGGCCATGTGTTCCTAAAAGTGTTTGACTTAGATTGTTGTGCCTGTTCATCCAGGCCTTTGTCCCTAGGTGGGATTTACATCTGTCCTCGACTGCTTTGCCTGTCAGTCCGGGCCTTGTGTTCCTACAAGTGTTTGACTTTGATTGCTATGACTGTTCATCCAGCATTGTGTCCCTAAGTGGGATAGACCTCTGTCCATCACTGCTGTGCCTGTCCATCCAGGCCTTGTGTCCTACAAGGGGTCACTTAGATTGTATGCCCACTGGGGATAGGGAAATACCTACAGTACCTGAGTGTAATCAACTATGAAGTGCTGGAAATGTTTGAAAATAAGAATATAAATAAATTAAGAAAAAATAATTACTATCCCTGTCCATCCAGGCCTTATGTCCCTAGGTGGGATTGATCTCGACTGCTGTGCCTATTCATCCAGGCCTTGTTTCCCTAGGTGGGATTGACCTCTGTCCTCAACTGCTTTGCCTATCAGTCCGGGCCTTGTGTTCCTTCAAGTGTTTGACCTCGATTGCTGTGCCTGTTCATCCAGGCCTTGTGTCCCTAGGTGGGATTGACCTCTGTCCTCGACTGCTGTGCCTGTTCATCCAGGCCTTGTGTCCCTATGTAGGATTGTCCTCTGTCCTCGACTGCTCTGCCTGTCAGTCCGGGCCTTGTGTTCCTACAAGTGTTTGACTTCGATTGCTGTGCCTGTTCTTCCAGGCCTTGTGTCCCTAGGTGGGATTGACCTCTGTCCTTGACTGCTTTGCCTGTCAGTCCGGGCCTTGTGTCCCTATGTAGGATTGTCCTCTGTCCTCGACTGCTCTGCCTGTCAGTCCGGGCCTTGTGTTCCTACAAGTGTTTGACCTCGATTGCTCTGCCTGTTCATCCAGGCCTTATGTCCCTACCAGGGCTCAACCTCTAACGCTGTGCCTGTCTGTCCAGCTTGGAGCTAGGATATAGTTTTCATGACCTTCATAATACGGGCCATTTTCCCAAGCTGTTTCTTTGTTGCTACATTAATGTTTCTAGTGCTATAGAAAACTGGTGGTAGTTGTATTCTAGTTCATCCTCTGTGTTCCCATTGTTACAGAGCCACTGTATGGTACAAAGTCAACATAGGTTGATATTGCGGATTTGGACTTGAGTAGCAGTATTCTTATTTCTGAGAGCTCTTCAGGTTCCTTTGTCATCAGCTGAAGTGCGTAAGTACATTCGGTATTCACTAGACGCCAACGGAATTCACTAGACGCCAACGGTATTCACTAGACGCCAACAGTATACACTAGACATCAATGGTATTCACTAGATGCCAATGGAAACACCCCACTCTAGTGGTGAACCTGTTCTAGGGAGTCCTTTCCTGCACAAAGGAAAGGGAATTGTCTCCTGGCCAGCCTGTCTTTCCCCTATCAAAACCACAGGGACCAGACTACCTCCACTCTTCCAGCCTGTCTTGCCCCTATCAGCTTTCTGCCACTCTGCTTTGCTGCCATACACCAGATGACTCACTTAACTCCTTGTGATGTTCTTGCCCTCTCATGGTTCCTCAGTGTGTTGGTGCTAGTCTATCTGCTTGCTATGTTCCCCCTTCATTGTGCTGTTGGATGCCAATGCCACTTGTCTTGCCGCTTTGGCTGTCGTGCTGCCTTCGATGGTTCATGCATCTGCTATCGGTGCTCTCTTTTGAAGGTGTGGTGTGGTTTTGACATTCTCACTGCTGCTTTGTGCCTCTGTTAAAGCACTCTTGCCACTTCTGGTACCCCTTTGCACCTTTCCAGTGCCTTAGGCTATTCATGCCACTTTGGTTCCACTTGCCACAGTCTAAGTACCTTGGAGCTCTTTTGTTGTTGTGATGATTGCTCCCCAGAAGTTTCATGAAAATTTATATTAAAACCCCAATTCTGCAGCCAAAAATAGGCTGGAAATCCTTCCCCCATTGACATTATTGGAACTGGAAAACGTATTGACATATCGACGTATCGGATTCTCCATACGTCCATACCTCTTTGCCGCATATTAGCCTCTTTAAATATAAACTTCAAAATCTATGCTGACGATATACAGTTCATGGTACCATATAATATCTCCTGGACCCATACACTATCATTAGTATCACTATATCTTACAACCATCGATACATGGTTATCTCATAATCGTCTGAAACTAAATCCAAAAAAAACAGAAATAGTTCACCTCTCATCAATCACTGACTCATCTATAGGCCCCCCTTCTCAACTTATATTCAATGGAACAACCATCCCCATTTCAAAATCTGCAAAAAATCTAGGCATAACTATCAATACAGACCTTTCACTAAAACAACACATATCCATGTTAACTAGGAACTCCTTTTATAAACTTCAACTCTTAAAACGGCTACGTCCTTTACTTTTTTTTCATGACTTCCGGACTATTCTTCAATCACTCATTTTCTCTGGACTGGATTACTGTAATTCTCTATATATAGGCCTCCCAGAAAACACACTTCACTCACTCCAACTAATCCAAAATGCAGCAGCACGTATCCTAACAAATTCATCAAAAAAAAAACCACATTACTCCAATACTTCAGTCTTTACATTGGTTACCAGTTAAACATAGAATACAATTTAAAATTTTGTCCATTGTACATTCTCTTATCTACACTCCCAACTCGGTTACTTTATGCTCCATCCTCCGAATTTACAAACCGACTAGACACCTAAGATCATTGGAAAAAAACCTTCTTGACATTCCCTCACCTCGACAAGCCCGTCTTAATATTACCAGAAAAAGAGCTTTCTCAGTCATAGGTCCCATTCTATGGAATGCTTTACCAGATCCTATCAGATCCATATCTAATCCTAAACATTTCAAAAAATCTTTAAAAACTCACCTATTTCGAACCGCATTTCAGATACCACCCACTAAATAATCATTTCACACTTCCAGAATACATATCTTCAGTTAGGCACCCAACATTCTCTTGTTCTGTGTATTGATTTCTTTATGCTACCTATTTTTATTTTAAACAATTTGTTATTTTATATTAATGAAAATTTTTGTAATTTATATTTTATATGTCAACCCACTTTCAATCATTATTGTTCTTACTTTAACTTTTACTTTAATTTTAATTTGTTTTATTTTCATTTTTATTATTTTTTGATATATGTAAACCATTTTGACTAAACACTGTTTGTAAAGACGGTATAAAAATACTTAAAAAAAAAAATAAAATAAAATGACCCCCGACGAATACGTATCACGAATGTAACAAAATTTTTTTTGCTGCACATCCCTACTAAATAGCAACTTGTGTGCATACATCTGAATCCTAGCATGAAACACCCCTAATCCACCTGTTTTGCCATATTCAAATTTATGTGTAACACTGCAAATATACAAGTACTAATAAGGTTTATAAAATAGCATATACATACTATTTACTTTATATATGCTAATTTTTTGCATGCAATTTTTTGAAAATAAATTATGCTAATTTTGGGCCTTATTTTAAAAAGCATTTACTTGAGTAAAACTGGGATTTACTTGCATAAATGCACTTTTGAAAATTGCTACAACATATGCCATTAAATTGCCTTTTAGATCAAAAAGCTGTCTGAAGGTGCTTTCCGAATACCCGCCAAAAACAATTGTCCATAGGATTTACTCATATCAGTGCATTTTACTCGAGTAAATGGCTTTTGAAAATTACTACAATAGAAATTACATGTATGTGCCCCTTTCAGGTAAATTTTAAAAAGGACACGTGGATGTCCATGTGCATGTGGTTCCCATTGTTGCGTCTGTTGGTCTCAGACGGCTTCAACCTTTGTGCCTCACATTTTCTCCGCTCTCCCCGCTAGCCTTGGAAAGATGGCTAATACTGCATCTGCAAGCTGCTCTCTCCAGCATCCCCGGAATGGCTATGGCAAAGCCTCACGCCATGTTTCTCCTAAGGGCCTCCTAGGATGCGCGTGCGCATGCCAACCACATCTTTATCCACGTCATGGCGGGAACCTCGGGGGCGTCCCCCTCGTGTAACGTCACACCATCCAGGTATTTAGCCTGCCTCTGCTTGCTAGCTAATCGAGTTAGCAAAGATTGTCATTGGGATTGTGATCGTCCGGTCTAAGCTACTCTGCCGCTTCCTGCTGCCACTGGAAGCTCTCTCTGCCCTTCGGGGTAATTCTCTAACCTGGGTTCCCGCTCCTTGGGGGCCCTTTGTTCTCTTTCAGGTGCCTGTCTGGGATCAGGTACTCACTCCTTGAGGGCCTGCTCTCCCTGGTTTTGTATCTACACTCTATACTTCTGTCTGCTGGAGTCTCTACCATACAGCTACCAACTCTGTGAGTAATCTAAACTTCTCAGTCTGCCTCATCTACAGCTCTGCTGCACTGGGAATCTGCATCTGGGTCTCACTATACCATCTCAGTGAGACAAGTCTCCTCTTCCAAGGGTCCTGGACTGCTACCTCCGGATTTTCTCACTACTGCCACCTCTGGTGGTATACAATAAGCTGTACAATAAAAGATAAATCTGAGTCTAGCCCAGTACTGTGGCTCCTCATGGGGCTCCTCCCCGTGGGCGTGGTCATCTCCACAGTACCCAAGAATCCACTCAGACACCTCAAAACCATAACAGATTGCTAACTCCATAGATTTGGCTCAGCTCACCGCGTTACAGGCCATTCCAGGCCTGGCCCAGTGAATCTCCGAAAAGCAGAATGTGCTGGAGAACATGACTACTGCATTTAATCTTCTACACGCACAGATGAACTCACAAACCACCACAGGTAAGGAAGTTATACTGCCAGAAGTGACGGTCAAGGCAATTGTTCCTCTATCTGCTCCAACTCGCTTCTCAGGGGAAGTTTGGAGATGTAGAGGATTTATCAACCAATGTTGCATGCACTTTTCCCTGCAACCTTATCATTTTCCTACAGCCTATGCCAAGACCACCTACATCTTGTCTTATCTGGATGGAAGAGCGTTGGCTTGGGCCTCTTCGCTGTGGGAGTGCAATGACCCTATACTACATGATCTTGCCTGATTTCTTGAACTGTTCAGATCAGTATTCGATGACCCTGCCCAACATACGACTGCAAGATCTTCGTTGATTCACCTGAAGCAAGGTATCAAACCTTTATCAGACTTCGCCAAAGAATTCAAGACCCTGGTATCAGAACTACATTGGGACCCTAAATGCCTGAGGACCCTCTTCTTTGAAGGACTGAAGTCCTGTTTGAAAAATGAGCTGGCAGCTCGCGAGATGCCTGAGACCTTAGCTGAACTGGTGAAGTTGGCAACAAGGATTGATCGCCGACTTCGTGACAAGGTTCAAGAGGCCAGACTCCCAGAAGACCCCTTCAGGGTGAAACTCGAGTTAAATCAACCCCTAGACCTATTCCTTCAGCCCCAGTTGCTGGCGAAGAAGAACCAATACAATTAGGCCACAGTCACTTGACTTCAAAAGAGAGAAGAATGCGAAAGAGATTGGGACTATGCATGTATTGTGGACAAGCTGGTCATGCTGTATAAACATGCCCTATATTAGGGATGTGCAGAGGGACGCCATACGTTGCATTCGGGATTCGGATTCGTTGGGGGAGCAGATACGTTGCATTTGGCCGTATGGCGCCCCGCTATGTTGATACATCAATTCCTACTCGTTTCCCCACTAAAATTAAATTAACTACAACCCGCCACCCTCCTGCCCCCCCCCCCCCCCCAAGACTTACCAAAACTCCCTGGTGCTCCAGCGGGAGGTCCGGGAGCCATCCTCTGCACTCACAACCTCGGTGCCAGTTTCAAAATGGCGCCGATAGTCTTTGACCTACTATGTCACAGGGCAAAGGCATTCGGCACTATTTTGAATACTGGCAAAGGCTATCAATAGCCATTTTGAATACTGGCAAAGGCTATGGAGTGCATGAGGTCACTACCGGACCCCCGCTGGACTTTTGGCAAGTCTTATGGGAGTCAGGATGGGCCCCCAAGACTTGCCAAAAGTCCCTAGTGGTCCAGCAGGGGTCCGGGAGCAATCTCCTGCACTTGGGCCATCGGCTGCCAGTAATCAAAATGGCACCAATAGCCTTTGCCCATACTATGACACAGGGGCTACCGGTGCCATTTGTCAGCCCCTGTCACATGGTAGGAGCACAAGATGACGCCGATGGCCATGTGACAGGGGCTGACTAATGGCACCGGTAGCCCCTGTGACATATTAGGTCAAAGGCTATAGGCGCTAGGGATGTGAATCGTTTTCCATATCGTCTTAACGATAGAAATCGTGTGGCAGGTCAAGAAAATCGTCTTAGGCACGATTTTTTAGTTAAAAAATCGTTAAAAATCGTTTTTTCCGATTAGTGCGCACTAACTCGAGTTAGTGCGCACTAACGGGAGTTAGTGCGCACTAACTGAAAATGATACAATTTGACACTTTTCAGGTCAGTTAAGGTCAGTTTAGGAATGAATATGTATTCCTATTGGCTGCCCTCTTATTTATTCATGTTACCAAGTTTCCAACTGACAGTATATGGGGGATGGGAAATGGAAACAGTTGGTAGCTTGACAAAACAAGTAATGTGATCAGTCAATGTGACTAGAACTTGTGCCCTAACCCTGATACCAGGGGTATTGTGATCTTCCTGCACACAGTGCCCTATCCCTATTAATACCAGGAGTGTTGTGATCTTCCTGCACACAGTGCCCTATCCCTAATACCAGGGGTGTTGTGATCTTCCTGCACACAGTGCCCTATTCCTGATACTGGGGGTGTTGTGATCTTCCTGCACACAGTGCCCTATTCCTGATACCGGGGGTGTTGTGATCTTCTTGCACACATCCCGATATCAGGGATAGGGCACTGCATGCAGGAAGATCACAACACTCCTGGTATTAATAGGGATAGGGCACTGCATGCAGGAAGATCACAACACTCCTGGTATTAATAGGGATAGGGCACTGCATGCAGGAAGATCACAACACCCCTGGTATCAGGGATAGGGCACTGTGTGCAGGAAGATCACAATACCCCGGAGGAGTGAGGGTCAGGCAGCTCCCCCCTGTCTGTGAAGCCAGCCTCTCACTAGTAATGCAGGGAGGGAGCTGTCTCAGACTTCACCATCCTCCCCCCCCCCCCCTTACCCACACTCCATTCACTAGCTGGGACATGGGGGAAGTCAGGAGTGAGGGTCAGGCAGCTCCCCCCTGTCTGTGAAGCCAGCCTCTCACTAGTAATGCAGGGAGGGAGCTGTCTCAGACTTCACCATCCACCCCCCCCCTCACCCACACACCATTCACTAGCTGGGACATGGGGGAAGTCAGGAGTGAGGAACAGGCAGCTCCCCCCTGTCTGTGAAGCCAGCCTCTCATTAGTAATGCAGGGAGGGAGCTGTCTCAGACTTCACCATCCTCCCCCCCCCCTCACCCACACACCATTCACTAGCTGGGACATGGGGGAAGTCAGGAGTGAGGGTCAGGCAGCTCCCCCCTGTCTGTGAAGCCAGCCTCTCACTAGTAATGCAGGGAGGGAGCTGTCTCAGACTTCACCATCCTCCCCCCCCCCTCACCCACACACCATTCACTAGCTGGGACATGGGGGAAGTCAGGAGTGAGGGTCAGGCAGCTCCCCCCTGTCTGTGAAGCCAGCCTCTCACTAGTAATGCAGGGAGGGAGCTGTCTCAGACTTCACCATCCTCCCCCCCCCCCCTCACCCACACACCATTCACTAGCTGGGACATGGGGGGAAGTCAGGAGTGAAGGTCAGGCAGCTCCCCCCTGTCTGTGAAGCCAGCCTCTCACTAGTAATGCAGGGAGGGAGCTGTCTCAGACTTCACCATCCTCCCCCCCCCCCCTCACCCGCACACCATTCACTAGCTGGGACATGGGGGAAGTCAGGAGTGAGGGTCAGGCAGCTCCCCCCTGTCTGTGAAGCCAGCCTCTCACTAGTAATGCAGGGAGGGAGCTGTCTCAGACTGGTATCAGGGTTAGGGCACTGTGTGCAGGAAGATCACAACACTCCTGGTATTAATAGGGATAGGGCACTGTAAGAGATGACTGTAGTAGATTGAATAAAGATCTGATGTTTCTGCTCTCCTCACACCAAACAAAAACAACACACAAGCAGAGAAGCCCTTCTTACAAAGCTGAGCTAGTGAGTTAAGTAGGAGGAAAAGTAAACATACTGGTGCCAGTGTGGCTACTTAAAAAATACACTTACCAACAATCAATTACATATATTTGAACTGTGTACAGTTCCAGCCAGGACCACCTTTCTAAAATGCACAGTGATTGGCAAATTCAACATGCACTAGCATTTCAGGTGCCTGCTAACAAAAATAATAAACAAACAAGTTCTAGTCACGTGAGTGCTGATCATTACATTACTTTTTTTGTCAAGCTTCCAACTGTTTCCATTTCACATCCCCCCAACCATATTGGTAACATCAATAGATAAGAGCACAGCCAGCCAATAGGAATACATACATACATATTCATTCCTAAGTGACCTTTACTGACCTGGGAAGTGTGAACACTTTGTTTCATTTTCTGTTGGTGTTCGTTAGTTTCCAGTTCCATTTCCCATCCCCCCAACCATCACCTCAGTGGTAACCTTGGTAACATCAATAGATAAGAGGGCAGCCAGCCAATAGGAACACATATTCATTCCTAACTGACCTTCAGTGACCTGGAAAGTGTTTATTTGTATCATTTTCAGTTAGT
Source organism: Rhinatrema bivittatum (assembly GCF_901001135.1). Lineage (NCBI taxonomy): Eukaryota > Metazoa > Chordata > Amphibia > Gymnophiona > Rhinatrematidae > Rhinatrema > Rhinatrema bivittatum. The sequence goes on from NC_042617.1 coordinate 495,287,515, forward strand.
GCGCACTAAATCGAGTTAGTGCGCACTAACGGGGAGTTAGTGCGCACTAACACGATTTAACGATTTTTAACGATAAATCGTTAGAATTTCTATTGTATCGTGTTCTATAACGATTTAAGACGATATAAACATTATCGGACGATAATTTTAATCGTTGAAAAACGATTCACATCCCTAATAGGCGCCATTTTGAAACCGGCAGCCGAGGGTGTGAGTGCAGGGGATGGCTCCCGGACCCCCTACTGGACCACCAGGGAGTTTTGGTAAGTCTTGGGGGGGGGGGGGAGTCAGGAGGATGGGGGGTTTGCTTAAATTGAGTCCTTTAGGCAGCCAAGTTATTCGTTGAGATTTGTTGTATTCATGGGGAATCGCGATACGTTTCGCTTCCCCACAAATACAACGAATAAGGCCCTATACGTTGCGTATTCCCAATTCATAGGGAACGAATGCACACCCCTACCCTATATGTCCTGGAAACTGGCAGATCTAAGTCTTGTGGGAGGACTCTTCTTAGGTCTAACCGCACCTTCTCCTCCACTCTCTCTTACTGTATCCCTAATCTGCGGACATTTAGAATACCAGACTCTTGCCCTTGTGGACTTTAGGGCAGGAGGCAACTTCATCTTGAAGCTACTTGTGGAACATTTGTGGATTTCCACTATTACCATGAAGTTTCCACTACTCCTATCTTCAATTAATGGGGAACCCTTACTGGGCGAAGTAACCTTGCTCACCGAACCAGTGCAACTATGGACCGGTGCTCTACATACAGAGACTATTTCCTTCATTGTACTAGTGAAGGCCATGCACCTTTTAGTACTGGGGCTACCGTGGCTGCAGCAGTATATGCCTCAATTCAACTGGGCCACTCTGGAACTTTCACGTTGGGGTCCAGATTGCCATGGTAAATGTCTGATGGAGGTCTCTCCAATACCCTGCATGCCAACTACCCCATTAATGCCTGGGTTGCCGCCTCAGTATGCATATTTTCAAGATGTGTTTTCCAAAGAAACTGCAGATGTACTACCTCCACATATATTCTATGACTGTGCCATCAATTTGAAGCCTAACACTGAACCACCCAGAGGAAGGGTTTATCCTCTTTCCGTAACAGAAAATAGAGCTATGTCCTAATACATACCGGAGAATATTCAGAAAGGTTTCATAAGACCCTCCAAGTCTCCCGCCGGTGCAAGCTTTGTCTTTGTGAGGAAGAAGGACAGAACATTGCGTCCATGCATTGACTACAGAGGTCTAAACGAGATGACTGTGAAAGACTGTTATCCCTTACCACTCATCTCAGAGCTATTCAATAGACTACAGGGAGCCAAGATATTCTTCAAGCTTGATCTCAAAGGAGCCTATAACCTAGTTTGCATCCACTCTGGTGATGAATGGAAGACAGTTTTCAATACCTGAGATGGATTCTTTGAATATCTAGTGATGCCCTTGTGCAACACACCGGCTACCTTCCAAAACCTGACCCCCCCAAGGCTTGCCAATAATCCCTGGGGGTCCAGCGATTTCATTGTCGGCCGCCAGTAACCAAAATGGCGCCGATAGCCTTTGCCCATACTATGTCACAGAGGCTTTCGGCGCCATTGGTCAGCTCCTGTCACATGATAGGAGCACAAGATGGCGCCGACGGCCATGTGACAGGGGCTGACAAATGGCGCCGAAAGCCCCTGTGACATGGTAGTTCAGGCTATTCGGCACCATTTTGAGGCGCACGGCTTGCAGTAGCACACCGGGCACGGAGGGCAAATGGAACCCGGGACCCCGCTGGACCACCAGGGATGATTGTAAGTCTTGGGGAGGGATCAGGATGGGGGTGGTGGTGTATTATAGTTAATTTAAATGTTTGGGGTGGTTTGGGGTGGTTTTTTAATTTAAAAAAAAATTTGTGCCCCTCTCCCCAGGCAAACCTGAAAAATGAAATTTCCCCGAAATTCGTGGAAAATTAATTTCGGGTTTCGGGGCCTCCGAAACCGCAACAAATTAGGAAATTTCGTGTAATTTCCTAATTCGGGTGAAAAACGAACCACATCTCTTGAACACCCATCTGGAAGATGTTAAAAGAGTGCTGCAAAGACTCCGTGAGAACCGCTTATACGCCAAGCTATCTAAATGTGAATTCCACAAAGAATCTGTGCCTTTCTTAGGGTACATTGTTTCAAATCAAGGTTTCCAGATGGATCCACAGAAGCTAGAGAGCATTCAAAAATGGACACAACCCACAGGTCTAAAGGATCTTAGATGATTTCTGGGTTTCACCAATTACTACAGAACATTTATCAAGAAATACTCCTCTTTAACTGTTTCGCTAACAGCAATGACTAAAAAGGGTGCCAACATTGCCAATTGGTCTATGGAAGCTGTGACAGCATTTCAGAAATTGAAAGACACCTTTACCAGTAAGCCATGCCTCTGACACCTAGATCCGACCCGGCCCTTTATCGTAGAGATCAATGCCTCAGATGTGGGTGTAGGGGCCATACTAAGCCAGTCCGGTGATTCTAAGACCTTGGTTCCATGTTCCTTCGTCTCCCAACGCTTCTTGCCAGCGTAGAAGAACTACGGCATTGGGGATAAAGAACTACTGGCGATAAAGATGGCGTATGAAGAGTGGCACTCCTGGCTTGAAGGTGCACAGCATCAAATCACTATTTTCACAGATCACAAAAATCTGGAGTATCTCCATCATGCTCAGTACCTAAACCATTGGCAGGCGAGATGGTCCCTGTTCTTCAACAGATTTGACTTTGTGCTGAAGTATCGCCCTGGAGATAAGAACGTCAGAGCAGATGCCCTGTCTCGCTCATTCCTCTCTGAGGATGTACCTAATGAACTTCAGCATATCATCGACCCAAAAAGAGTTATCTTGTCTGCTACACATCCGGTACCTGCGGGCAAGACTGTTGTACCTAGGAATCTCAGGAAAAAGCTGTTGGCATGGGCTCACAATTCTAAACTGGATGGACACCCTGGTCAACGTAGAACTCTGGCTAAACTACCTAAGTACTACTGGTGGCCTACCATGAAGGAAGACATGTTTTCCTATGTTACTTCTTGTTCCAATTGTGCCAGACAGAAAACACCGCCTGGACGTCCTTGGGGCCTGCTTCATCCCTTGCCAGTATCAGATGACCCCTAGACTAACATCACTACAGACTTTGTGGTGGATTTACCACTATCGGGAGATAACAATACCATCTGGGTAACAGTGGATCGTTTCTTGAAGATGGCTCTCCCTGGCTTGCCCTCAGCCATGGAGCTTACAAAACATTTCATCACCCACAGCTTTCACCTATACAGCATGCCAAAGCACATCGTCTCTTACAGAGGAGCTCGATTTACAGCAAAGTTCTGGAACGCTTTGTGCAAGAAGTTTGATATCTCTCTCGACTTCACCTCTGCATACCATCCTCAGTTGAACGGGAAAACTGAGAGAATGAATAGGACACTTAAGCAGTTCATTCATGCCTATATTGGATCACATCAAAATGACTGGGCTGAATTGTTGCCCTGGGCTGAATTCGCCATCAACTCTCATCTAGCAACATCAACTGGATCAACACCATTCGAAGTGGTCTACGAACGACTACCATTACCACCATTACCACTTCCACTTTCAGTGTCATCCCTGGCAGCTCAATCTACTGCCAAAGAGATTCACCAACTGTGGACTAAGACTAAAGGGATGCTCCGGAAAGCAGGATTAAGAGCAAAGAAAGACTATGATGTTCACCACCGCAAGGCTCCTGAATTTCAGCCTCGTGACAAAGTATGGCTGTCAACAAAACATCTAAGACTCAAGCTACCATCAGCTCGTTTTCCTCCTCGCTTTGTCGGACCTTTTCCCATTCTCTGATGACTGGGTACTCTTACGTACAGTCTGAAACTTCCACCAGCAATGAAGGTTCATAACGCGTTCCATGTCTCACTACTGAAACCGCTAGTCCTTAGCAAGTTTTCCACCAAGACACCTGAACCTACACCTATTGATGCAGAAGAAGACATTGACTACAAAGTAGATGCTATCCTTGATGTGAGAAAGAGAGGAAGAGTATGGCAATATCTCCTGTCATGGGAGGGTTATGGACCTGAAGAAAACTCTTGGCAACCTTTGGCTAATATTATGGATAAAGAGATGCTTCAACAATACCACAGAACGCATCCTCAGAAACCAAGACCAGGTAGGAGATCTGGGGGGGGGGGCCTTTGAAGGGGGGTACTGTTGCAACTGTCGGTCTCAGATGGCTTCGACCTTTGTGCCTCACCTATTTCTCCGCTCTCCCCGCTAGCCTTGGGAAGTTGGCTACCGCCGCATCTGCAAGTCGCTCTCTCCGGCATCCCCAGAACGGCTATGGCAAAGCCTCACGCCATGTTTCTCCTAAGGGCTTCCTAGGGTGCACGCCAACCACGTCTTTATCCACATAATGGCGGGAACCTCGAGAGCATCTGCCTCCAGTGACATCATGCCATCCGGGTATTTAGCCTGCCTCTGCTTGCTAGCTAATCGAGTTAGCAAAGATCATGATTGGGATCATGATTGTCCGATCTAACCTACTTCCTGCTGCCGCTGGAAGCTCTCTCTGCCCATCAGGGTAATTCTCTAACCTGGGTACCCGCTCCTCGGGTGTCCTTTGTCATCTTTCAGGTGCCTATCTGGGATCAGGTACTTGCTCTTCAAGGGCCTGCTCTCCCTGGTTCGGTATCTGCACTCTATACTTCTGCCTGCTGGAGTCTCCACTATACAGCTACCAACTCTGTGAGTAATCTAACCTTCTCGGTCTGTCTCATCTTTAGCTCTGCTGCACTGGGAACCTGCATCTGGGTCTCACTATGCCATCTCAGAGAGACGGATCTCCTCTGCCGAGGGCCC